>NW_027361788.1:11755000-13137500 GCF_039654945.1 Dendrobates tinctorius | reverse complement strand
ATGCACTGACGAGCTGCTCTTCCTAATGCTCTCAATGTTCAGTGAAAAACAGAGAAGCAGGAAGAGAAACTCTTTGTCACAGGACCATAAGTATGAAAATCGCATATGAGTGAAGTGTTCATGTGATGACTACTGGAACCTGCAGAGCTGAATCCTGACATTGCAGCTTCTGAATTCTCACAATGAATGCACTGCACACTTTTAGGATTCCCGTACCGGTGGCAAGAGTACACGGTCATGTCAGCACAAGCATGTGATTCATATACTTCTGGCCACATTCTGATTAGACGTGTGTGGCCTTGCTCTGTTCATTCTCATTGAGTGAGGCCACACACGTCTAGTCAGCATGTGACCACATGTATGTAAATTACTGGCATGAGAAAATCCTAACATCATTCAGAAGTCTGCAGTTCCAACGTGGGGTACTCAGTTCAGGCCGGTCAGGTCTTCAGGGGATGTCACGGCAGCAATGATCCAGTTCGTGGCCCTGGGCGTGCAATGAAAATAAAGATGATATTGGGGAATAAAGATGGGAAAGTACAGTATATAGGGGATTAAGTCGCCACCCGTGGTGTTCGACAAAAAGAAGATGGCCGACGTTGCAATTCAGATCCACTGGGGGGGGGTTGGTGATGCAGCAAAGATGTTACAGCTCTCCACGGGGAGAGCTAGGCCCCAGGGCAGATATAAAATAGTAGATGATGGTAATGATTGTAGTGCAGGGCAGATGACGCAGTAAATAAATCTGAGGACACAGCGGGGTGTAGTCTTCACACTTTTACTCACAGTCTTTCTAGTTACAATCCCAGCCTGCCGCTCACACACCTTCTCCAATAAGGCCTCCTTCCACGCCAACACCGCGGTGATCTGCGACCGAGGGAGCTGGCAGCTCAGCTCCTCCACCTCCGCTCCAAGGAACTCCGGGTACACGGTAGGCAGCTGGTCTTGGTTCCCCTCCCGCTGGCTGGAGGAGTCCTCAATTTCCACTCTATGATCTGGGTAACCACTGCTCGCCATCTTGTTTGTCGGGTTCTCCGCCGGGCCCACAAGCTGTTCCTGCTCTCTCCTTCGTGGGCGGTCCTTCTTTTTCTTCCTTTTCTCGCCATCCCAGACTAGGAGGCGGATCTTGGTGGCTGATGGGCATGTCCTCAGTGCATAGAAATATCTACAATGGGCGGGCATGGTTTTCGCGCCTTTCTTCTCCGCCCATAACGACACACCCCTTCTTGCCGCGTGCCCGGTGACTCAATAATGTCCGCGCTTTTACAGTTCAACAAGATCTCTGGCACACAGTACCCGGCAATGCTGGGCCACGATATCCTGTTCGTGATGCCAAGTGCGACGCGCGCTAGGGCCGGGGGACTCGGTCCGGGCCTTAGTCAGTTCTTCAGGGTTTTGTCACAGCGGCGGTGACCCGGTCCGTGGCCCTGGGCGTCCAATCAAATAAATATGGGGAAGTTAGTTGAAATAAAGTCTTGATGCCACCCGTGGTATTTGGCAATAAGGAGATAGCCGACGCTGCTTAAGGAGGCCGCTGGGGCTGTTGGTGCTGCAGCAGAGTTGATACAGCTCTCCACGGGTACAGCTATGCCCCAGGGCAATTATAATGTTAAAGATGTTGGTAATGGATGTAGTGCAGGGCAGATGACACAGTAAATAATCTGAGGACACAGCGGAGTGCAGTCTTCACACTTTTACACACAGTTCTTCCCGTTACAATCCCCAGCCGGGGTGCTGTGTCCTCCAGGTTGGTGATCCAGCCAGCTCTCAGGTAGTTTGGGGTACACTTTTCCAGAACCCCCTTCTTATGTTCCTTCTCTGATCCTGTTGGGCGACGATCTCCTGGTCCCCTTGACCCTATATGGCTGCCTTTTCAGCGAATGTGTGTGGATTCGGCTGTTGCACATACAGATACTTCAGCCCCCGGTTCGTTAGCTGTGTCCTACAGTCTCTGCACTAGTCAGGGGCCGGTCCCCAAATGCGGCCTGGTCCTTCCACCTGACTACAGTCGGCGTGGATTTGGGCACCAAAGGTGGATTCCTCACTTCCTGTGCCCCTAGAACCATTTCTTCACTCCACTTTACTCTCCAGTCCAGACAAGCTCCTCACTTCTTCAGTCCCCCTCCACAAAACTGTCTTCTCTTCCTGCCTCCTCCATCTGACTCCTGTTACCATGACAACTCTCCACTCCCAACTGTCAGCTTTCTCTCCAGCTGTCCTACCCTTATCTACTTCCTCCACCCACACCCTCTACCTAGTTCCTCCCTGCCCTAAAGAGGTTCAGTGTTAGGTGCTAGTGTGTGGGTCCTGGGTAGTGCCCCCTCCTTACCCGAGAGTGGAGTACCACACCTCTGACTGAGGTGCAGTACCTCCGTGGCAAATGGACCCTCACGAGTACCACACAGTCACATAGATTGATTGCAGACTCAGCACAAACCTGGACAACTCCTTTAATGCTCCTAACATGAATAAAAACATGAGAATAAGTCAGTTTCACAAATAATATTTACATCCAGGTACCTTATAGATGATGTCGTCTCTGGAGTCATTCTCCTTCTTGTGCATACCCCATGATGAGTTTTCCCATCCACAGCCATCTCTGCAGACTTCCATCTTCTCCGGTCTTCTGCAGCAAATCTCCACACGATACCCTTAAAGATAGAAGTGTCATTATAATGCTCCTGGATAAAAAAATCTGCAGTACACTGATCCCCTGAATAAATAATTGCCCCTCATTATAGTGTCTGCACAAAATATGACCGCACACTGTCCCTCTTATGGTACATACTCTTCACACTGACCTCTCCTTTCCAGACTGTGATACCTTTTCACACTGTCCTCTCACACTGTGTCCTCCCTATAGGGCCCAGTCTCTATACTGTACCTTTTCATCACACTCCCCCTCCTTGGTATACTGTCCCCTCCTGGCTGTGCCCTTACACTGTCCTGCCCATGCTACACCCCCACTACTCAGTCTCTATTCTGTGCCTACTCACTTTTCTCCCCCATACTGACGCCTCACACACTATTCCCCTCGCTCCTCCTACTGTCTCCTCTCACATCCCCCCTGTTTACCATACTGTCTCCTCATATATTTACCCCCTCATGCTCTATACTGTCTGCTCACACATACCCCTGACTCCCCATACTGTGCCTGCACACATCCCACCACCCTTCCTCCCCATACTGTGCCCACATACATTTTTCCCAATGCTGCTCATACTGTGTCTACATACATTCACCCGTTTGCTCCCCATACTGTCTGCACCCATCCCCCCATTCACCATACTGTGTCTGCACTCATCCCCCATACTGTTTCCTCATACATGCAATCATACTTACATGCTCCTCATTTTGTATCCTCAAATTTCCACACACACATTAAATCCTCCCATCCCCACTCCAAATCCCCCCACACATTAAGTACCCCCCATGCCAAATCCCCCCGCACATTAAGAATCCCCCATCCCCACACCAGTCCCCCATACATTAAGTACCCCCATCACCATGCCAAATCCCCCCCACACATTAAGTACTCCCCATCCCTACGCCAAATCCCCCCCACACATTAAGTACCCCCATCCCCATGCCAAATCCCCCACACACATTAATTACTCCCCATCCCCATGCCAAATCCCTCCCACACATTAAGTGTCCCCCATCCCCACTCCAAATCTCCCCACACATTAAGTATCCCCATCCCCACTCCAAATCTCTCCACACATTAAACACCCCCATCTCCACTCCAAATCTCCCAACACATTAAGTATCCCCATTCCCCACTACAAATCTCCCCACACATTAAGTATCCCCTATCCCCACTCCAAATCTCCCCACACGATAAATAACACCCCATCCCCACTCCAAATCCCCCACATGTTAAGTATTCCCCCATCCCCACTCCAAATCCCTCCACACATTAAGTATTCCCCATCCCCACTCCAAATCCCCCCACACACTAAGTATCCCCATCCCCACTCCAAATCTTTCCACACATTAAGTATCCCCATCCCCATGCCAAATCCCCCCCATGTTAAATAACCCCCCATCCCCTCTCCAAATCTCCCCACACATTAAGTATCCCCATTCCCACTCCAAATCTCCCCACACCTTAAGTATCCCCCCATTCCCACACCAAATCCCCCCCACACGTTAAATAACCACCCATCCCCACTCCAAATCCCCCCACACATTATGTAACCCCCTTAATCTTCTGTGGTTTCTTCAGCTCCAGAGAGGAGCACATTTACCACCGATGCTCTTCACGCATCATGGGCGTCAGCGAATGACATTAGTAGCGTGATCACATAATCTGATCATGCTGTTGGCGTCGCTCTGAACCCGTGGTCAGAGCTTCAATTGTACTTGCGTCTGTACAGACACTAATACAATTGTTCCCTGGGAGCCGGCGCACTGCAGCTTCTCTGTGCTGGCTGTCAGCTTGACAGCCGACACAGAGAAGAGCCGATTCCCAGTCCGGGGGGGCGGCAGAATGCAGCCGCCTGGGGAGACACTGCGGACCGCCTCATTAGGCGGCCTGACTGCGCCCCCCCTTCCGGCTGCAACCAGGGCACATGCCCCGGCTGCCCCCCTAGATACGCCTCTGCTCTTACTCCTCCTCCTCCTCCTCGTAATTGCACTTAAACACACTGGCTGATGACCAGATCATGCAACTTTATATGAAAATCCCTATTATAATTGCTGGATCTGAAATAACAAGCACTTATCACCTATTGTAATGTAGCTTTTTAAGCTGTCCTACCTAGTACTGAATTTATTATCTGTATACGTCTCCGTTTAACTGTAAAGTGTTGTGTAATATGTTGGCGCTATATAAATAAAATTATTATTATTACACCAGGTGTCATCTGAATACCTTCTAGCTGCTCTGCCTACAATGGTTCACTTCTCTTTACTCATTCAGTAATCCAAACCATTTTCTTCCATAAATAAATATATATTGCTCCCTTTAATTGTTTTAGGAGAACAAAAAAGAGAAAATTCAGTAAAAAAAAAAATCCTAAAACCATTGACGTAACTTAACAATACTCCCTTTAAAAATGTACAGACTGCCCACCAATTTGTCCTCGCCACCAAATTACCAGAAGATGCTCCTGTTAATCAAGGTTGTAACACAAAAGTTGACTGTCATCAGACGACAACCCAATTTAGCGGTGACTTTGAAGCCAATGGGTTGTCTTACAAATAGAGATGAGCAAATTTGCCTTTTTTAGGGTCGAGTAGGGTTTCATGAAACCCGACTTTCTCAAGAGTCGAGTTGAACGAAATCGTCCGACTATCGTGAAAAGTCGAAGGTGCGACTGAAACACGAAACCCAATGCAAGTCAATGGGGAAGCAAAGTCGGCAGGGAGTGGAGGACAGTAAACACACCTACATGCCGGACCGCTTTTTTAAAGTGCCCGAAAACTCTCTCTCTCCTTTCTCTCTCTCCTCGGACGCTGCACATGTCATCTCGTTGCCCACAGTGTACGTCCTTGCTCAGTGGCTGAAAAAGTCACGTGCAAGCATTCTGGGAATTCCGACTTTGGCGCTCGTTTTGCTGACTGCATTGCCAACTTCACGCTGTGGTCGGGTTTCGGTCGGCGAAACCCGACTTTACCATAACTCAGTGACTTATGAATCTGGCCGACCTGTTTCGCTCAACTCTACTTACAAATAATCAATTTGACCTTAAAGATGATTCATCCTGTATATGCTATCACAATAACCTTCTTCTGAACATTCTACACACGTGGTCAAAATAGTTGGTACCCCTCGTTTAATGACAGAAAATGTTTGGTGACATGGTGTCTATCACACTCATCATGGACCAGAGGAAGCGAAAGAAAGAGTTGTCTCAGGAGATTAGAAAGAAAATTATAGACAAACATGTTAAAGGTAAAAGTTATAAGACCATCTCCAAGCAGCTTGATGTTCCTGTGACTACAGTTGCACATATTATTCAGAAATTTAAGCTCCATGGGACTGTAGCCAACCTCCCCGAACGTGGTCGCATGAGGAAAATTGATGACAAAGAGACGGATAATGCGAATGGTAACGAAAGAGCCCAGAAAAACTTCTAAACAGATTAAAGGTGAACTTCAAGCTCAAGGAACATCAGTGTCAGATCCCACCATCCGTCATTTTATGAGCCAAAATGGACTTCATGGGAGATGACCAAGAAGGACACCACTGTTGAAAAAAAATCATAAAAAAGCCAGACTGGAATTTGTCAAACTACATGATGACAAGCCACAAAGCTTCTGGGAGAATGTCCTATGGACAGATGAGACAAAAATGGAACTTTTTAGCAAGGCACATCAACTCTATGTTCAAAGATGGAAAAAATGAAGCATATCAAGAAAAGAACACTGTCACTACTGTGAAACTTGGAGGAGGCTCTATTATATTCTGGGGATGCTTTGCTGCATCTGGCACAGGGTGTCTAGAATCTGTGCAGGGTACAATGAAATTTCAAGACTATCAAGTGATTCTAGAGAGAAATGTGCTGCCCAGTGTCAGAAAGCTTGGTCTCAGTTGCAGGTCATGGGTCTTGCAACAGGAAAATAAGCCAAAACACACAGCTAAAAACACCCAAGAATGGCTAAGAGGAAAACATTGGACTATTCTGAAGTGGCCTTCTATGAGACCTGACCTAAATCCTATTGAGCATCTTTGGAAAGAGCTGAAACATTCCATCTGGAAAAGGCAATCTTCAAGCACGAGACAACTGGAGCAGTTTGCTCTTGAGGAGTGGGCCAAAATACCTGTCAGGAGGTGCAGAAGTCTCATTGACAGTTACAGGAATCATTTGATTGCAGTGATTGCCTCAAAAGGTTGTTCAACAAAATATTAAGTTAAGGGTACCATCATTTCTGTCCAGGCCTATTTCATGACATGAGTTTTATTTATTTTTTTTTAAACTCTGTGGAAGCATGGTTGAAAAGCAATGTCTGACTTTCATTTGTTCATTTTCATAGATTTTAGATTTATTATTACTTTTGTCAGATTCAAGTTATTTCTGTCACCATTGTCATTAAATGAGGGGTACCAACAGTTTTGACCGTGTGTAGATGTTTTTGGCCTCTTGTCTATAGTCTAAGCTCTGATATCTGTCATACACCTGTTATTGGCACCCGACATATTATATAGTTTGGCATTTCCGAAGCATTTGACTAATAATAAGTTTATATAAAGATTTCTGATAGTGTTTTACAGCCTTGGAGAACTTTTAACGTGCAGGACGGTTCATCCACAATAGATAGCATTTCTAATATATTAGTCCACAGCTGTTTCGTATTTGGATCAGATGCGCGTTATATCCATCATGTCCAGAAATAGTGTTTAATATTTAATCTATTCATTGTGACAACTACTCTCTCATACATGAGAAAAACTCAGCGTTATACAACCCCACCCTTGTGGTTAGGAAGACATTTGTGATCCCAGTGCCCATATGTAAATCATATCTTTCTCCAAAACAGGCCTAAAACCTCTGCCCATTGTTCGTCAAAGAGGAATCCATGAGAACGTAGAATTAAGTTAGTGAAAGTGCACAATAACAAATAATATCCCACAGCAATGGCAGCAAGCATACAAGTAGTATGGGGCCAAGCAGGGTAGGTGGCATCCACTCTGTCACATGGCCAAAAAATAATCTAACTTACGAATATGAAAAAACAAGACAAAGCAAAGCTACATTAAGTGATAATACTGGGATAAAAAAAACTCTACCAATGCACATCCATCACAAAGGAGTTATCTATAGCCTATGCAATAGGATCTATGTGCTTTACATCCCTTGCAATGAATTGGAGAAAAATGTGATAAAGTGCAGTTTTATCGGAGACCTAGTATGATGTGGCAAGGAAGCTGCCAACACATTGTGGCAATCCCGTATTTAGTAGTATAACATGGCTGTTATTTATCATTAAATTCCTCACACTGTAACAATAATAATAATAATAATGAGATGACTCTGCTAACTCTGTCTTGGTCTACACTGTAAAGCTATGAGGCAAACTAAAGAAAACAGCCGTGTCCTGTTTCATTAAGACTGGTGTAAGAGTTAGATGCATCTATTTCACTGAGAGGTGTATGCCACTTAATGAATTTGGCGTGTTTAATCAGTGGCGTAAGCCTTGCCAGAAATGTTACTCTAGTCAGTGACTGCTGTAAGGAACTGTCCCACTCTTCATAAGTTTGTCAGGTGGATGTAGCCATACCCAGTCCCACCCCAGCTCATTCCCTAGCTTGGACCATTTTGGCAGAGCTGCTTCAAACTGGCGTGAAAACACCAAAAGTCACTACATTTTTTGCGCAAAAATTTTGTAACTTTTCAAAGAATTTTTTGACAGTTGTCTGGCAAAAACGCTTTGGTGAATCATACTCTACACCAGTAATGAGTCTGATAAATGAGACATTTTAAGATTATTTTGCTTATACAAAATACTGATTTTATTTTTAAACCCTGATTTTATTAATATGCATTTTTTTATGAAACGTGGCTAATTTCCACCTCCATATGAATTAATTACTACATGGAATGCAACACTTACAAGAATCAGATTGGATAAACATGACAAAAACAAACACGAAGATCCCATCATTACATCTCAGACAGAACAAATAAAGCACGGCTCATTTACAATATTGCGCTAATGTGTTGTAACTTTACACACGGCGGCAGCTCTTCTACTAATGCTGCATACAGTAATTAATATAATTACACAGATATCGTCATGAAAGGAGCTCTCTTTTGACATAAGGAAGAACAAGCCACTCCTGACGCTAGAGATTATCGAGAGATTGCAGACCGACTTGCTAGGTTTCTCTCAGTAGCATATTGTTTTGATATAATAGTGGAAAGCAATATGAGATCTTTCAAGTGTATGTAACTCTGTGCATAATACATAATCTCATAAACTGTGTAATATGTTTCTTTGTCCGTTTCAATTAAAGTCTCCTTGAACAGTGAAACGCTATCGGGTGTAAAAGGCCTTAAAGTGCATCTGTCAGTAGGATCACGCTTCCTAACCTGTCTATATGGGTATATAGGTCATAGAAAGCTCTACCCTCTCCTAGTGTATCCTCACCCATGTCCTGTAGACCGTGAGCCCTGGCGGGCAGGGTCCTCTCTCCTTCTGTACTTGTTTGTGCCTTGTATTGCTCATGTTTATTGTGCTTGTCTATGCATGCCCTTTTTCACATGTAAAGCGCCATGGAATAAATGACGCTATAATAATAATATTAATAGGAAACTGAATAAAATGATGCCCTAATATCTACTGTACAATTCGTTGTCTTCTTTCTGAGAAATCCACATTTTTCTTAATATGTAAAATGAGCTGAATCTGCCTTCAGAGCTAAAGGAGGTGTTATCAGTGTGAGACATGTAATGACTGACAGTCTTATCTCCTAATCTATTTGGCTTATACTGCTAAAAGCCCCATTTGTTTAAAATAATCTCTGGAGGCAGATTCACAGGGAGATCTGTCCGACCCATAGATCTTAACAGCCCATTTACATATTACGATAAATGTGGATTTCTCTGGAATATGAAATCCACATCAAGGTATCATTTTATTCAGTTTCCTATGACCTGCAGGCCTATATAGATGGTTTAGTTTGGGTTGAGCCTACTGAACGTGGTCCAAAACAGCCAATTATGATCATAGTGAGTAATCGATGATGGCCTACGCAAAATAAACAATTGTTCATTTCGACCACTTACTGACGTACGCTCATTATCATTCAAAAAGACCAAAATGTTTTAATTTTTCATGCAAAAAATGTAACAGCCTGAATTGCTTTTTTCCCATCATTGATGAATGACTGCTCTCCCGATAAATACACATGATCACTAGATTGTTTCACCTTTGTCATCTGTGTATGGGGGTATTTACATTTAGAGATTTCAAGTGTTTCAAGAAATTTTAACAATTTCACCCACAATGGAGAGACTGATTTTAATAGCATTGCCTCAGAGTCTCCCAGTAATGGAAATCTCCAAGCAGTGTGGAAATAGTTGGGTCACTTTAAAGAGTGTAATAGTCCTTTCCTCCCTAATCCATGCTATATATGAGTAAAGACTCTGTTTGTCCTTGGCCTCAAAACTATCATGTCCATTAAACTGTAAAAATACTCTTGTTCTGATATTTGGATGACGGTCTGGCTCACAATTGTTGCTCTTATTGATCCAAAAATAATTTGATGGTGTAGAGGCCACTCTAGTTACTCCGGACAACTCTCATTAAATTGTGTTTTTAAAGACTTCAATTTATGCTCAACAGGGCCACAGTCTTGCTGAACCAGGGAAGGGCCTCCTCCAAACTGTTCTTACAAAATTAGCAATATTACAACTCAGTGGAAATGAGGGGCATCCAATAACCAAAAAGTCATCTATCAGACTGACAGAGAACGTATTTCTGCTGCTCCACTGTACAGGTTTGGCATGCTTATAGAAGTCCACCCAATGCTTTGCCATTGGGGATCTTAGGTTTGTGTGCAACCACTTAACTATAGAAATCGATTTCACGAAGCTCCCGATGGAAAGTGCACTTGATACTTCTAGCAGTAATTTGGGACTCTGCTGTAGGTTATGTAAAATTTAACATGTTGTCACGAGTGTGTCACATACTCCTGGGAGGTCTGAGGTTAGGCGATCATTGCGTATTGTGAATAGCAGGTGTTCCATTTAGGCAGTGTGTTTTGTTCCTCATATTAATTGGACTTTGCTTCCTTTCCAATTGACGATGTTAATGACTCTTTGCATGCTGGTAGAGACATGTAGATCCACCTCACAGCTGCTCTTGACCTGCTCATTTTCTCTCTCTATAAAACCTGTCCAGACCTTCCCATCCCTGCCTGTGAAACTTTACTTCCTGGCTTGCCGGAGTTAGTGTGCTTAAGTTGGAGTTTGTAGTTGCTGCTGGAGATTGTTGTTTGCTGTTTTTAGGTGTATGCTTTCTCCATTATCCTATCCCCATTTGGTTTGTATTTTCCTATCCTTCCCTTTATTCCTCTATTTTTTTCCTTGGTGAGTGTGTTTGTATGTAAGTTGTTTTTTGTTATCCCTATTTATCTTATGTGTATATACACTAAAATATCTGTCACAGGCCTCCTTGGGGAGGGGTAGGAGAAAGCTTAGGACATTAACAGTGACATAGTAAGGTTGGAAACTAACTTTAAGAGTACCCTGGGACAGGCATAGTCCCAGTTCCAGGGACAGTTTGAAGTCCCCCATCCTTACTGAAGACCGTCACAGCATGATACATGCTAAAAGTAATTGTAAAAAATCATACTCATCTCACCGCTCACTTCTCTGGCCATCCCCACTATTCCCTACTCGATGTTTAGTCCTCCTTGCTACCATTTCCCAGAATCTCCAGCTGGGTGTATACTCAAGATCGTTGCTTCCAGCCACGAGTAGGCCCTGAAGCATGCGTAATGAAGCCCTGATCTAGGGTGCACACTGGTCCAAAGGTGCGGTGTGGTGGAGATGCGGAGGACTGTAAAGTGGGCAAGGAGCAGTAAGGTATTTTTTTTTAAACCACTTGCTAGTCCTCTACTATTGAGCAAGACAGCAACCGCATCTGACTGTCATTTTACTGAATTTGAGTGGAGCCAATGACAAAAACTCAGTATTCTCCAGAATAAGAAATTTTATGTTTGAGGAGAATAAAAATCGTTTTGAATAAATTCTACTAACTTTCGTGACGATCATCATGGCAGCAATGTTTGTCACATACAACACTCTGGATCCACTACAGATATCGGGATATAAGGATATTGACTGTATGCTCTGATACCTGTACTAGGCCCAGAGCATCTCTAAGGATCCCATTACATTTAGCGATGCACCAGCGACCCAGTCAGGATTGCTGGTGCATCGCTAAATGGTCGCTAGTGAGCTGCCAAACAGGCAGATCTCACCAGCGACGTAGCTGCGGTCGGCGGTCATTACTTACCTGTCAGACGCGGCGATGAAGACATCCTCCCGCCCGTGGCCACGCGTCGCTCGAAGGCGCCAGCAGGAAGCCCAGCAGGAAGCTGTCGCCGAGAGACGGCCCAGGACGTTCTCGCGCGCTCAGCGATAGCCAGCGGGGGAGCCGGTCGGAGGTAAGTGTCACATATAGCAATATCGCAGCAATATCGCTGCTGCGTCACAAAATAGGTGACGCTTTAGCGATATTGCTAGCAATATCGCTGTGTGAAGCCCCTTTAGTGCCGCACTAAACATATTACTAAAACACATAAACAAACGGAATCTCTAAAGGTTCTGATGTGCAGAAGATAACTCAATTATGTTATTTTCTCACTTACTCATCCTCCCCCTCAATGTTTTCTTGGCATCTGTATACAGTGCCTAGAGACTCATGTTATATAACACAAAAATTACATTATTGCCTTTTTTTTAGATATTCTGATGAATTCATTATGCGATCGCTTAAAATCAATGAACCTCTCAGAAACAATTCTAGGACTTAGTGTGGCCATACTGAGGCCACAGGCCATAAAAGGGAGGACAACATGACGGGGATGAGAGGGACTATCGGGTAGGGTATTTGTTAAGAGGGGCAGTTGTTGTGAACTCATTTTCTGGTTTACCTCTGGTTTCTGGTGAGGATGGTGGAGCTGTCTGTATTGACAGAGGAGTCGTGAGTTCTCCATCCGAACTCCCTCTGGTGGTGACAGTAGGTAATGAAGCTGATCTAAATGGCAGAGACCTGCCACCTGAGGAGGAGGAGTGCGATTGGATATCAGGCGTCTCTGACTGGATTTAAAACAGCCAACTCCCTAATTTTGTGCTGGGGATTTTCCTGCCCTGAGGTTCTAGTTTCCAGTTCTGTTCCTGCCTTCTCAAGCTAAGTGTGCTCTGCTATTTTTCACTTGAGATTTGGTCTTGTTTACTCAGTTTTTGTGGTTAGCCAGCCCCCGCTGGGGCTGTGCTGAATTTCCATTCTTATGTCTCTGTTTATGCCAGTTTGCTTTTTGTCCCTGATCAGTTTGGTCTCTTTTTGCTCTGTCTTCAGAATATACCAGAGTGCTGATATAGGGAATTGAAGTCTAGCGACTTCAGGGTTTTTGTTATCAGAAAGTGTTGGACATTTTTTGGCAGGGTATTTGTGCGTGATTGCAGACAGCATCTTTCCTTTCCTGTCCTTTCTAGTTAGTGTGGGCCCAATCGTTTGCTCAGCCTATTTTTCTGTGTTTGTGTTTTCATCTTGTCTCACCGACAATACATGTTTGGGGGAGGTCTATTGCTTTGGGGTCTGCTCTGGGGCAGTTCAGATTTCCCCTTTTCTTGCTTTAGGCTTATTTAGTTCTCCGGCTGTGACGAGGCATCTAGGATCATCGTAGGTACGCTCCACGGCTACTGCTAGTTGTGAGGATAGGATCAGGGGTCTGCAATCTGCTTAGTTACCAACCTCTCTGGTTTTCTGTGGCTTAGCTTGTTTTTGTTTTTTCTCCTCGGTGACTCAATCATAACAGGCAGTCTATTAAGGGTTAAGGGATTTGAATGGTGGTATTTGATAGGGCTGTGAGGTGGTAGATGGGGTTAAGGGGGTGTTAGGAGAGCACAATAAAAGGGTAGAGCCATTTTGTGGGGCAACCATTTTAGGTTCCCCTATCACAGCGAAAACAAGCTATACAAGCTGTACCTATGAAATGGATGTAGAGTCGATCCTACAGCAATTGAGGGTTGCTGCTGGCTTTAGGGGTGCAGGGTGGCTGCAGGCATCTCTTCCAGGCCTGCTGCAAGATGGGGGGCTAGGCAAGCTCAGGCTCAGCAGGACGGGCGACAGCCTCAGAGGTCTAGGCCTCCGGAGCGCATCAGCCCTGAGGTAACCCCCCGGGTCCGGCACCATATGAGGAGCCCCTCCAGGCACCCTCCGGGTGGGGTCGCGTGCCGCAAGCTGGGAGGAATCCTATAGCAAGGTGGACCTGCAACAGGGGGAGGTGCCGGCCTCCCCCTCGTCGTGTTTGTCAGTGCTTACAGGGGATCCTAGAGTTGGTGCAGCTGGTGCGCAGTCAGGAACGGGCCCAGCTCGGCAGTGGAGGGAGCGCACACACGGGCTGGTGAGTCCGACTCCTGCACAGGGGACCCGACGTCGGCATCGCGGGATCAGGACCGGGGCACAGGGGCAGCAGGAGCCCCCACAGCATCCAGGCCACCAATCGGCTGAATGCCGGTAACCGATGGGGGGCCTGCATTACAGCCCCCTGAGTGCAGAGCAGCCGGTGAGAGGCAGCGCTGCAGCTCTGCCCACCCGCCGGCTGCTGCTGCTTTTGAATATGACAGCAGATGAACCAGTGCTGTTACAGGGGGAACAGATGGGGGACAGGGTAGTGGGAGAAGTCTGCAGGGGGATCCTCCTATGGAAAGTGTTGGGGGGAGAGGGAATTTCTGGATCCGGGACATTGGCCAGCACCTTCTGCAATATCGGGCAGAATGCAGCATTACGGAGCACCACGCATGCAAGTAACGCAGCGGTCAGTACGGGCTGTATGGGGAAGCAGGAGGCACGAGCCAGCAGAGCATTGGTGATTCAAGCACGGACCAGCAGCGTCTGGATTCTGGAATTGCAACTGCTGGACACACAGCACCCAGGCAGTGAGGGAAAAACTATACCTTATTTTCAAACATCATTAGCGTCTAATGTTAATATGAGGGGGGAATTGTCTACGGGGGGCTAGTGTCGGCATGGGGGTTATATTGCAGGGTTTGAAGGAGTTGGTTAGGTTGTGGGAAGCTGGGAATGGTCAGGGTGAAATGTCGCCGTTGCCAGCATGGTTAGGTAATGTTAGGGCAAGTGGGTTCTTGGTTAGTAACGAGGCAGCGGGTCCACCTAGTGCGGTAACAAGCACAGCGACGAATATGGGGGACTCGATGATGGCGAGTGAGGCAATTGGACAAGGGTCTTTGGGGGACGGTGGAGATAGAGACAGGGAAGAGATAGTAAGGTTGGATGATGCAGCAAAAGGCGAGGTGTACGTCTGCTTTGAGGGGCCTTTGGGTGCACATTTGAAGCAAGGGGTGAGAGAAAAGATATGGAAAGGGGAGTATATGGAAATTTTTTCACTGCTGTCACGTTCTCTAATTGGTTGCAAGCATTGGCTACTGTATATTGGCTAGTGTTATTGGCGAGAAGTCACCGGAGCATTGTTCATCCTTTTTTGCTACATGGATGTAATTGGTGAGGCGTATAGAGATTATGGAGGTCAGGGATTGCTTAGGTATGATGAGCAATTTCATCAACGAAAGGCAGTCAGACCTAGCATTCGCTGTGATCATAAAGATATTGCATTTTGGATGAGAGTAACAGCTCCGGGCAGATCAGGGCAGGGATCACATTTTTTTTTTTTCCGAGGGCACCGGGGGTTCGGGACAGTCAGGGCACTCAGTGGCATCACAAAAGGGACTGTGTTTTTCGTTCAACAACGGCTCGTGTAGATTCAGGGCGAAGTGCAAATTTAAACATGAATGTGCCTCCTGTAGAGGTAATCACGGGTCCACAAAATGTTTTAGATCAGGGAAACAAAAAGGAGCAGAGGTAATTTAAAAAAGAGGTGACACCAATTCAGCTAGCAGAGATGGAGCGCTTTCTAAATAGATACCCGGATAGGAAAGCAGCTGATCTTTTACGTAACGGTTTTAGGATACCTTTTGTAGATGTCGAGGTGAGGTTGTCAACCAAGAATTTGAAATCGGGCAGACAGTTTCCAGATGTGCTCAAAAATTGAATAAAGAGGTGGCTTTAGGTAGAATGGCTGGACCATTTGTATCAGCTCCTATGGATAATCAAAGGGTTTCACCTTTGGGTGTAGTGCCAAAAAAAGAGCCAAATAAATTCAGGTTGATACATCACCTCTCATTTCCAAAAGGGTTGTCAGTTAATGATGGTATTGATCCCCAGTTGTGGTCGGTCTTGCACACGTCTTTTGATGCGGCTATAATTTTGGTTAGGGAGTGCGGTCAGGGGGCTTGGTTGGCAAAGACAGATATTGAGGCGGCTTTTCACCTGATACCGGTTAATCTGGACAGCATGCATTTGTTGGTCTCCATCCTTTGCACAGTTGATTTATATTTGGTTTTGTTCATGCTAAATGAATAGGTGTGTTTTTCACCTAATTGATTCACCTGTTTTCTTGATGTGTTTAAATATTTGCTTGGAGACCTTTCTTACGCATTCCATGATTAAGCCCTTTTAGGGTGAAACGCGTAGGAAATTGCTCCCCTCCATACGCCTCTTTATGTCGTTTTTACCTGATGGTATGAAGATTTTATATTCTCAATAAAGCAATTATTATTTTATCTCCTGGAGACGCTGGAAAAATCCTTCTTCATGTTGAGCATGCATTTGTTGGGGTGTTTTTGCTATGGGGTTTTTTACGTGGATCGTTGTTTGCCGATGGGGTGTTCGTTGTCATGTGCATACTTCGAAACATTCAGTACGTTTCTGGAGTGGACGGTCAAGGACATGTCTGGACTTAATTCTTGTATTCACTACTTAGATGACTTTTTGTTTTTTGGTTCGGCGCAGTCTCCTGATTGTTCTGTTTTTCTTCACACAACGGAGGGTGTGGCAAAAAGGTTCGGGGTTCCCTTGGCGGCTGATAAAACAGTGGGTCCAGTTACCTCATTGAGTTTTCTAGGTATTGGAAATCGACATGGTCGCAATGGAATGCAGAATTCCTGAGGTTAAATTGCTGGACATGAGATCTGTAGTAAGACGTGTTTGCCGTTTGAAGAAAATAACCTTACGGGAGGTTCAATCCCTGTTAGGCAAGTTAAATTTCGCATGCCGGATTATGCCGATGGAGAGACCATTTTGCAGGAGGCTTTCTTTAGCTACATTAGGAGTTACAGTGCCTTCACATTTTATCAGGTTGAGGAAGGAGTTGAAAGACAATTTGAAAGTTTGGGCACTTTTCCTGGAGTCATACAATGGGAAGTCGATTTAGATTGCACCCGTGGTGTCTGCTGAGTCTTTGGGCATTCTTGTTGGTTCAGCTGGTGAGAGAAGTTTCAGTTTGTTTTTTCAAGGCATATGGTTGGTGGAGCAATGGCCATTGATTTGGGTTGAAAGGGGTTTGTCGGCCAATCAGGTTCTGTGTGTGGTTTTCCCTATCGCAGTGGTGCTATCATTGTGGGGAAAGAGCATTCACAATAAAAAGATTTGCTTTGGTTGTGAGTCGATAGGGGCTATGAGTGTCATAAATTCATTGTCGTCACCTGAGCAAGATTTGGTAAAGGTTCTTCAGCACATGATATGGGTGGGCTTGAGTTTCAATTTATGGGTTACGGCAGATGTTAGGCCTAAAGAAAATTACCCCATTCTTGAAGCTCTTTCTTGCTCACAGTGGGACCAAGTTCGGAGCTGGGGACTCAGGCCTCAGGCGGAATCCACGGGGCTGGTGTGTCCAGAGGAATTATGGAACCTTCTGTTGGGGCAGTAAGAAATTTGCTATCCAGATCTTTGGCAGCTGGAACGTGGGCTCACTATTCGAGGTCTTGGGGTATCTGGGAAGATTGGAAGTCTTGGTTGGGGGTGGGTTTGGAAGATGAGAGCAAGTTGCTATTGTTAATAGGGCACAATTGGGAATCAGGTTGGTCGGTGCCAAAACTCAATAATTTCCTGTCAGGGTTGGCCTGTAAAGGAGTTGTCCGGGCTTTTCACATAATCTCAGTGCATATCTGGGCTGCAGAATGTTGACAATAAGTAATTTACCTTCTGTGGCCAGTCTGCACGGTTTCCAAGATATGATCTCATGCTTCTATGAAAAACGTCCAGGGGGGGTGTGTTCTGGCATTGAAATGAGAACTGGTTGTTTCCTCCTCACTAGTTTCACTTTCCATAGATCAGTGTTCAGCATGTGTCTGGGGGAGGAGCAGCTGGGTGGTCTGCTCTCAGCACTGAGCCTGCTAGAGGGGGAGGATTTGTTACTGTGTGAGGAGGGCTAGGTTTTTCATGTGGTCAGGGAGGGCCTGTTGCTATGGAGGGTGGGGTTGTTGCTATAGAGGGCATGTTTTTAGTAGAGTAGGAGGAAACGACCAGTTCTCATTTCAATGCCAGAACACACCCCCCCTGGACGTTTGTCTTACAAGCAAGAGATGATATCTTGGAAACCGTGCAGACTGGCCACAGAAGGTAAATTACTTATTGTCAGCATTCTGCAGCCCAGATATGCACTGAGTTTATGTGAAAAGCCCGGACAACCCCTTTAAGTTCAGGGGGATGCAGGACTTGACAAAGTCTTTTTTGGTCCTTCAGGTGGTAAAAAGATGGCGTAAAGGTTGGAGGGTGGCTGATGGGAGACGTCCTGTGTCCTACGAGTGGCTATTGGTTTTGGGCAAGCAATTGAGGGATGTTTGCTATTCTCAAAGGGAAGTAGCTTTGTTTAAATTGGCTTTTTCGCTAGCCTTTTTTGGGGCTTTTCGGTTGGGGGAACTGGTCACTGCTTCCAAATCTCAAACAGGGGGGTTGCTTAGGCAAGATGTGGATGTGTATGGCGATAGGCTGTAGATATTTCTGAGGTCTTCTAAAACAGATGTGGAAGGTAAGGGTTGTAAGGTGGTACTTTTTGAGGTGCGTGGTTCCCCCCTATGCCCTTTGTGTTGTATGAGGAATTTTTTACAGGGAAGGGGGATAGGAATAGAGCCGTTGTTAGTGCATGAAGACGGCTCGGTGTTATCGCATTTCCAATTCATAGCGATATTTAGGCGCTGTCTTGAACGAGGGGGTATTTCAGTGAAAGATTATAGTGGACACTCGTTACGGATTGAGGCCGCTACTGAAGCTGCCAGGAGAGGGTTGGGGGATGACATGGTTAAGAGGATTGGGCGTTGGAAGTCAGTGAGATTTCGCTCGTATGTTCGCCCATCTAGGATATGACTTGTGAGTAGGTTTATATGGGTTAAGTTTGTTTGGTTGTGATAATTCATTTTTTGTTTTAGAGTCGGGACAGCTGCTCACATGGATTATGGGTCACTTCTTTGTCTTTTGGGCTGCGTTGAGGGCAGACTTTCATCCAGAAGGGAGGCAGCTGGGTGTGCCGAGGACTTTGACGATCTTGAGATGGATCGGTAAACGGGGAATGGTGTGGCGACAATTGTTACCGGAGTTTCACAGATTTGTCCATCTTGACCTGACGCCCGACTTGTTGATGATACATTTAGGAGGGAACGACCTGGGAAAGTGACCGTGCAGGGACTTAATTAACGACATTAAATTTGATATGTTGAGACTCTGGTCCATGTTTTCCAGACTGCTACTAATTTGGTCAGACATCGTGCCTAGGAAAGTGTGGTTTGGGGCAAGGTCGGTACGTGGTGATAATAGAGCCAGGATCAAATTAAATAGAGCGGTGTTCCGTTTTATGATGAGGAAAGGGGCAATTGTGGTACGTCATACAGATTTGGAATTGGGAGAAGGGAATTTTTGCTGGAATGCGATTGGACTTGTGGTGTTTGGCGTTACTAGAGCACATTGAAAAAGATTTGAAGGTGTGTCGGGACACAAACATTTGTGTGGGTGGCGTGGGGGAGGTGGTCCTCGAGGTTGGTGGTGATAGTAAATGGCGGCTTGGAGGGGGGATCTCTAAGGTCCTGGACTCCCCTTGGGTGGATTATGTGGAAATATTGGATCAGTGGGGATTTATGACGGATATTGGCAGGTCGAGTCTCTTAGTGTCTCTGAGCTGGTGCCTAGTGGCTAGAGGCAAGACTCGACCTGGGGCCAAGTTTATTATGGGACTTGAACCTGAGGTGGTTACAGTTTGGGACCTCGATGCCCGCCCCCCTTTTGTGGATAACGTTTAAAAATGGTCATGTTAAATGTTTTAATAAATGGTTGCTGTGGCCAATTTATCCAAATATGGTGTGTTGAGTCATTATTTGGCGGAGTATGGAATTTAGGTGGGTGAGTAAGAGTGGGTGGAGGGTAGTTCTGAGAAAGGGGGGGTAAAAGCCCACAGGGGTAAAAGCCCACAGGAATCTCGGTGTCCTTGAGGCCAATGGAACGCAGCATAGTGAGGAGGAGCTGATGATCCACAGTGTCGAATGCTACAGAGAGATCCACGTCTTCCTGGAACCTCTGTGCAATGTGGTATTCTCCTTGTGTGCGGGTCCCAAGATGCTCCTAGAAACGATGGATTCCCTCCTATGGATTTCTTTCTTGTATTTCTTCGTGGCTCCTCGCGGCAACACAGGAAAGCCACCTTGTTATCCTCAGAAGAGTTTACACAATCACGCAAGTTCAGTCAGTCTCAGGTTGTACTTTCTTTTCCTCACAGCTCCAGGCACGTCAGGTTCCTGCAGAAATCTCGGCTCTGAAGAGACACACAGAAAAACAACCTCTCCCTTCTCCAGTGCTAGCAGAACAACCCACACAGTCTTTTATGCAGGGGAGAGCAGAATGTCCCATTGCTCTAACCAAGGAGGGTGCTGTCTCTTAAAGTGGCAGCTTGTCTCTACTGTCCATAGCAACGCCACCCCCTTACATGCCTCCCTAGCTAAAGATGGTCATCTGTTGTGAGTTCATTTTCTGGTCTACCAGTTGAGAGTTCTCCTTCCATGCTCCCTCTGGTGGTAACAGGAGGTAGCGAGGCTGATTTAATCAGTAGAGATCTGCCACCTGATAATGAGGATGATGATTGGACCTCAGGAATCTCAGATTGGATTTAAAACAGCCGACGCCCTACTCTGGTGCTGGTGATTCCTTCTGCTTGTAAGGTCTTGGTTCTCAGCTCTGTTCCAGTCAGCTCAAGCTAAGTTTTTCTGCTAATGTTCACACTTGATTTTGTTGTTCTATTCAGTTTTTTGTGTGGTCAGCCAGCCCCGGCTTGGGCTGTGCTGAATTTCCACTCTTATTTATCTGTATTTGCCAATTTGCTTTTTGTCCCTTATTAGATTGGCCTCTTTTTGCTATGTCTCAGAATATTTCAGAGTGCTGATATAGTGGGAGAAGTCTAGTGATTTCAGGGTTAATTTTGTTATCAGAAGTGTTGGACATTATTTTGTAGGGTTTTGGGCAGATTGCAGACAGTGTCTTTCCTTTCCTCTCCTTTCTAGTTAGTTTGTGCCCCATCATTTGCTCAGCCTATTTTCCTGCCTGTGTTTGTGTTTTCATCTTGTTTCACCGTCAACACAAGTGTGGGGGCTGTCTATTCCTTTGGGGTCTGCTCTGGGGCAGATAGTTTTCCCCTTTTCTTGCTTTAGGCTTATTTAGTCCTCTGGCCGTGACGAGGCATCTATGTTCATCGTAGGTACGCTCCACGGCTGCTGCTAGTTGTGTGGTTAGGATCAGGGATCTGCAATCTGCATAGTTACCAACCTCTCAACCTCTCTGGTTTTTCTGGGGCTTAGCTTGTTTTAGGTTTTTTCCTCCTCGGTGACCCATTCATAACAGAATCACCAGCCATACCGCAGATTCTAGAGTACTCAAAAGCAGGAAAAAGTTGTTAAAAAAAAAGTGTCAGAATTTTTTTTTTATGTATTTTTTCCTCTTTTTCTCTGGGGCCGTAGGAGGATTTTTTTTTTCATAATGGAGATTAAGCAATTGTCTGATTGTGTGGAGCAACTTGCTGCTGAAGTGCAGGGAATTTCCACCTGCCTCATTCAGTCACATGCTGCTGAACCTAAGATCCCTACTCCTGATGTGTTTTCTGGGGATCGGTCAAAATTTCTGAATTTTAAGAATAATTATAAATTATTTCTTGCCTTGAAGCCAAACGTATCGGGGAGCTCTGCGCAGCAGGTTAAAATTGTCATCTCCTTGCTGCGCGGCGATCCCCAGTATTTGGCTTTTTCTCTGACACCTGAAAATCCTATTCTGACTAATGTGGATGCATTCTTTCAAGCCTTGGGGTTGTTGTATGATGAACCTAATGCTGTTGATCAAGCTGAGAGAACCCTGTTGGCATTAAACCAGGGTCAGGATTCTGCAGAGTTATACTGTCAAAAATTCCAAAAGTGGGCGGTCCTTACTACATGGAATGATAGTGCTTTGGCAGTTCTCTTTCGGAAGGGTTTATCAGAGACCGTAAAAGATGTTATGGTGGGATTTCCTGTTCCCCCTTGTCTGGATGATTCTATGTCATTGGCCATTCAAGTTGATCGGCGTTTACGTGAACGTAAAACTAAACGGGAGGCCCTGCCACCTTTTGAATAAACGTCTGAACCTATGCAATGTGATGGGGTTTTGTCTAGGGCGCAACGTCAGGAGTTTAGAAGGTGTAATAAGCTGTGTTTTTCTGTGGAGACGCCTCTCATACTATTTCTGTCTGTCCTAAACGAGAGAAACGTTTTGCACACACATTTGCTGTGGGTGGCGTACAACCTAAGTTCCTTTTGGCAATTATTCTGATCTGCTCCTTATCCACGTTTTCCACTAAGGCTTTTGTGGATTCAGGAGCAGCGTTGAATCTGATGGATTTGGACTTTGCTAAACAATGTGGTTTTTCCATGACGCCTCTGCGGACGCCTTATCCTTTGAGGGGTATTGATGCTACTCATTTGGTGGAGAATAAACCTCAGTTTTGGACCCAGGAGATAATGCGAGTTGCCCCAGACCACCAAGAAAATTGTAAATTTTTGGTGCTGCATAATTTGCATGATACTATTGTTCTGGGTTTTCCCTGGTTGCAAACTCATAATCCAGTTTTGGATTGGAAATCTGGGACTGTGGTGAGTTGGGATTGTCAGTGTGTTCTTAGGGACGCTCCTGTTTTCTCTACCTCTCCTCAGTCCCATGATATTCCTGATTATCTGGCCGATTTTTCTGATGTATTTAGTTAGAGTAAGTCTGCATTCTTTGCCTCCTCATAGGAGTTATGACTGTGCAATTGAGTTGATGCCTGGGTGTAAATTTCCCAAGGGTCGGCTTTTCAACTTATCAGTACCTAAACATGATGCTATGCGATCCTATATTAAGGAGTCGTTGGAGAAGGGTCATATTAGACAATCCTCGTCACCTTT
The DNA here is from genome assembly GCF_039654945.1 of Dendrobates tinctorius. Taxonomy (NCBI): domain Eukaryota; kingdom Metazoa; phylum Chordata; class Amphibia; order Anura; family Dendrobatidae; genus Dendrobates; species Dendrobates tinctorius. The sequence goes on along the minus strand of NW_027361788.1, from coordinate 13,114,518 downwards.
AGGTGCTGGGTTTTTTTTTGTGGCCAAGAAAGATGGTTCATTAAGACCTTGTATTGATTATCGTTCCCTTAACAAGATGACGGTTAAATATCAGTACCCGTTACCTCTGATGTCTGATTTATTCTCCAGAGTTAAGAGTGCCTGCTGGTTTACTAAGCTTGACCTCAGGAAGGCGTATAATCTTATTCGCATCAAGCACGCGGATGAATGGAAGATGGCGTTTAATACTCCGGAGGGACATTTTGAGTACCTGGTGATGCCTTTTAGGCACACTAATGCCCCTTCTGTCTTCCAATCCTTTATGAATGATATTTTCCGTGACTTTGTGGATAAGTTTTTGATCATCTATCTGGATGATATTTTGATCTTTTCTAGTGATTGGGATTCTCATGTGGAACACGTCCGGACTGTGTTCCGGATTTTGAGGGAGAATTCCCTGTTTGTTAAGGGATCGAAATGCCTCTTTGGTGTACAGAAGATTTCATTTTTGGGATTTATCTTGTCTCCATCGACTATTAAAATGGACCCGGCCAAGGTACAGGCCATTTATGATTGGGTTCAGCCTACTTCTTTGAAGGCCCTCCAGAAGTTTTTGGGTTTTGTTAATCTCTATCGTAAATTTATAGGTAATTTTTCTGGTATTGTCAAACCACTGACTGATCTGACCAAGAAGGGCGCTGATGTGCTGAATTGGTCTCCTGAGGCTGTCTCAGCATTTCAGGAGCTTAAACGGAGATTTACTTCAGCTCCGGTTTTACGGCAATCTGATGTCTCACTTCCATTTCAGGTGGAGGTAGATTCTTCTGAGATTGGTGCAGGAGCTGTTTTGTCCCAAAAAGACCCTGTGACTTCTAAGATGAATCCCTGTGCCTTCTTTTCTCGAAAGTTCTCCCCATCTGAACGCAACTATGAGGTGGGGAATCGGGAATTGTTGGCCATGAAATGGGCATTTGAGGAGTGGAGACATTGGTTGGAGGGAGCTAGACATCAAGTTGTGGTCCTCACCGATCACAAGAATTTGATTTATCTGGAGTCGGCCAAACGCTTGAATCCTAGACAGGCTAGATGGGCCTTGTTTTTCACACGTTTTAATTTTGTGGTCTCTTTTCTTCCGGGCACTAAGAATGTTAAGGCAGACGCCCTTTCTAGGAGTTTCTTTGCCGATTCTCTTAATGTGACCGAGCCTACTACCATCCTAGGTGAGGGGGTAGTTCTTTCTGCCATTTCGCCTGATTTGAGACGCGCCCTGAAGGAATTTCAGGAGGATAAACCTGAGCGTTGCCCTATGGGAAAATTGTATGTTCCTGACCAGTGGAGAAAGAGAGTGATGTCTGAAATTCATTGCTCCGCATTGGTTGGTCATCCAGGTAGTTTTTGAACCAGAGATTTGGTGAGTCGGTCCTTTTGGTGGCCTGCCTTATCTCGTGATGTCAGGAATTTTGTACAGCCCTGTGGGACTTGTTCTCGGTCTAAACCCTTTTCTCGTTTTAGTGGGTTGCTGATGCCCCTGCCGGTGCCCAAGAGGCCATGGACCCATATCTCAATGGATTTTATTTCTGATCTTCCTGTCTCTCAGAGAATGACTGTTATCTGGGTGATTTGTGATAGATTTTCGAAGATGGTCCATCTGCTACCACTCCCAAAGTTGCCATCTTCCGCTGAGTTGGTGCCCTTGTTTTTACAGGGCACCAACTCAGGTGGAACAGGTGGTTCGGTTACATGGGATTCCTGAGAACATTGTGTCCGACAGAGGAGTTCAGTTTGTTTCCAGATTCTGGAAAGCCTTTTGTTCCAGTCTGGGAATTCAGTTATCCTTCTCCTCCGCGTTTCATCCCCAGACCAATGGACAGACTGAGAGAACAAACCAGACTCGGGAGTCTTATTTAAGATGTTTTATATCTGCTGATCAGGATGATTGGGCCTCATTTTTGCCCTTGGCCGAATTCGCGCCGAACAATAGAGCTAGTTCTGCCTCTTTGATGTTACCCTTTTTCTGTAATTTTGGGTTTCATCCTTGATTCTCTTCAGGGCAAGTGGAATCTTCGTCTTTTGGTTTTTTAGGGTCGAGTTTCGTTTCATGAAACCCGACTTTTCCAAAAGTCGGGTCGAGCAAAATCGGCTGACTATAGGGAAAAGTTGGGGTCGTCCCGAAACACGAAACCCAATGTAAGTCAATGGAGAATTAAAGTCGGCAGTGAGAGGAGGACAGGAAACACACCAACAGTGCCCATTTGAATGCCAAAAGCATAAATTCTTGTTACTGAAGCTTGTCAACCTTAATTAACTTCATAATACTAGTTACGCACTGAAAATGGGGGTTATTTGGCTACAGTTGTGGGGGGGGAGGGCTGGCTCCAGGTTTTCGTGGGCCCAGGGCCAAAGAGCGCCCCTTTAACACATACCACAACTCATGATGCTCCGATACGGCAGAGAAATAGCAGTATAGTACAATGAAAAATACTTCACTTCTTACATCTCATGACTGATATCCATTTTAAATTCTCTAATACCTCCAAAAACGGACAGTATATAACTCCATACAGTATTATGGCCAGCGCTTAATGCGCTATACAGAGTAATGAGGCCCATATATTTCTCCATACGGAATCATTATTCCCATATAATGTTTCAAACATGTTGGTCCCAATGGATGAAGCTCCACTGTCTTATGAGCCCAAATAATGCTCCATATATAATGGGCCCCATTTCTACTGCTCTAGTATATAATGGGCCCTGTAAATGCTGCTCCAGTGTCTGATGTCCACCTTTGGAATGCTCCAGTGTATGGTGGGCCCCATATATCATTCACCAGAGTATAGTGCTCCCCAAAAATTGCTGTCCCAACATTGAAAACAATTACATAAGTCTCCGTGCTAGGGAATCCCTGCACTACTCTGAACTCCTTGTCGTCCCCATCTTCCATCTCACTGCACTTGGCTGTTTAGGCTCTCCCACCGGCAGAGACACTTTTGCGTACTATGCAGTGCCCTGTGCCAGTGCCATCGCCCATGAGTATGCCCCCCCACCTGCTCAAGGAACCTGCACTTTCATCTGCACCTTCCTCTTTGTCACCGTGTAAGGTGGTATAGTATGCGGGAAGGGGAACCTGAGTTTCCTCTGGGTCAGATTTTGGCTGTGTAGAGTGCGAGGGGAATGTAGTGGTCTGGGTTAATGTACCAGCAGCATCATCCTGCAGTGGCTGGGCCTCAGTGCACTTGTGGCGTCCCCAAGAGTACGGTCGCCACTGTGGCATTGCCTTCCTCCTAGGGAGTGTGTTGTCAAGCTTGGGAGGAACGAAGGATCTCTCTAGCAGTAAAACCAACACACAACACATTTCCCACTCCAGGCCAGCAGGGAGACCTTTGAACCTGACTGCTGAGAAGCTGCTCTCTGTGGTCGGGAGGAAGTAAGTTAGGGCACTCTGTGCAGGGAAGGGGGAAGTGTGTGGACGTGAGAAGGGGAGCTGGAGGATGAGCAGAGTTAAGGCTCACTCCAAGCTGGAGCGCATGGTCCGGATTCCGGTCTCCGAGTTTGTAGGGACACTGACGTTCCTGCAGCAGAAACCGGGGGAAGTAGCAGCTATAAATGCTCTGTACCCAACTAAGGCTCGGAGGCCCCAGCATCGACGTGTGCGAGGCAGAAGGAAAAGGCTACAGCTGTCTGCCATACAAGTAAAGTCTGAGGAACATCTGTTAGACAGGAGGCGTTTCAGTGAACCACGGTCCTGTGAGTGCTTCCCCCACAAGCGCTAGAAAGGAGACGTTCAGGAAGGTACTTGTTGGCGGAGTGTTGGAAGGGAGCTTTCCATTCTGGTCCCGGAGGTTGGCAGAGGTCCTGACCCGGAGGACACAGCACGGAGGCAGGCATCTGTGTAACCTGCAGACTGTGAGTAAAGCTTTGGAACTGCACGCTCTGGTGTCCTACAGTTATTCCAGCACCGCTACATCTGGGTACCAGCACCTACACCGCCTGTGCCTTTCCCCCATCACTACATCTACACTTCCCTGGGACTCCAGCTCCACCTGTGGGGAGATTCACCATCTTTGCTGCACAACACCATCAGTCCCAGAGGATCTGCATGCAGCGTCGGCCTAACATCTATGTTGCAGAACACCACAGGTGGCGTCAAACTATCTATATAAACTCTTTACCATTATACCACGCCATTTACATGGGCGCCCAGGGCCACCGTCCGGGTCACCGCTGCTGTGACACATCCCACTGACACCGGCCCGGTACCGAGTACCCCACAGCCCTGGGAGGGCGACACATATGCCGACTGCTGATCGGGCGGCGTTATTCCCACGAACCTCCATACAGCGTCCCTGAAGGCAAAGTTTTTGGTTTCCGGGGGCAGTATGATTGCAAAGCTGAACCTTAAAGGAATGTCCAAAAGGGCACCACCAGGAGTGGAGCCTTGTGGCTTAATTGGACTGCACCCGGGAAACCACTACCATACAAGCTACAGAAAAGATGGACAGATTGCAAGCTTTGTCGATTCTGTGTGTGGTGTGGTATGTCCGTTTGTAGTTGTGCTAGCGATTTCTCAGCTTTATTCCGTTAACGACCGAGACTCTGGCATGGCCCCGCGATATGCGTCAAGCTTACTAGAGGGATACGCGAGGCTGTGGCACGTGAGATCGAGCAATAACAGGTCTAGCATTCCAGGCTGCATGCACGCTACACTGAAAGGACCAGCTTTTGTCGCTTACAGGTGCAGATAACCTGCTGAACTCCGTTAGTGATGGGGATCTGGGATTCAGATTATTCCCCGCGAATGATGATTTCCCAGTAAGTTCAGGTCAACCGCAATTCCAGAGTTAGGCCTAACCGTCATTCCTGAAAAAATTACGCGGCCAAACCACAGGTGCTGTAGCTTGCTTAACAGCTCGGCAGCCGTTCTCAGGCCCAGTATGGATTCAACAACATTGTAGAAAGTTGATAAAGGGTACAGTTTCACCGGATAACACGTATATATGTAGCCTAGTTTACACATTAAAAATACATGTCTATAGATCAGGAGGCAGACTCAGATGTTCTCAGGCCCAGTATGGATTTGACCAGATTGTACAAAGTTGAGAAAGGGTACTTTATCACTGGATAGCAGGTATATATAGCATAGTTTAAACATGTAAAATCTCCGTGTTCTCAGTATGGATTACACAGCAATCTAAAAAGTGGAAAAAAGGAAATGCATTTGAGGCGTACACAACTATATACTTTTGGTGTTATTTTTAAATCTTCATATATATTTCTGTCTCAGTAATACAGTCCAGCCTCTCCGCAATACGAAATGAGATGCATACAATTAGTGACATAAAGGCTATTGATTGCAGAAATCTAGGAATTATTATTCACGGGAAAAACTTCCATCACAATTCTCATAGGCGATGCTGACCCTCAATTAATTTGTGTGTTGAGACAGTGAAAACATTTTTTGTGAATAAAGTCTGGCTGTATCGCACTTCCGTTGATTCCATCACTGTTACTCATCTCAATCCAATTTTTATCACAGGGAGCGATGTAAACATGGTACTCACTGGCTATCATGATCTGTCACGTAAATTTGGAGTGCAAAAGACAGAAGCCACAGGCCGTAGGCGTTTCTATTTGATTGGCATGAGAGGGCACATTTTTAAATGTGCGCCGGAATGTCACACGTTTGTGAGTAGGAAAACTGTGAAAGCTGATGATAAACCACCACTGCATGTAATTGTGAGTCGACGTCCATAAGAAATGGAAGCCACTGATCATCTGCAGCTAGAGCCTGGCCAGCAGGACAGGGCATAGCTACATCTTAACCATCCTCTTTCAGTTCAATCAATTTGTAGTGGCAGTCCCAGTGAAGGATTTGACAGCCCAGGCTACACAGCGGAGGAGCAGGGAGAGGTAAACATTGCAAATGCTGAGGCCCTGCCCAAGCAAGGGGGGCACACTCGCGGGCGTTGGTACTGGCACTGGGCCCCTCATAGTACGGTGGTGTGTCTGACGGCGGGTGTGCACCACCACTGTCAGAGACACTTGACTGCACTATGAGGGACCCTATGCCAGTGCCCGCGCCCAAGAGTCGGCCTACCCACCAGTCCAGGGCAACAGCACTCGCACGGTTTTCTGCGCTAGGTGGTGACCCCAGCCATGGGGGGGGCGCCCACTTAGGGAGGTTTACAAAGTGGCATATGTAGATGTGGGTCATTCAGCTGCTGCAAAAGGCGAAATAGGTCAAGTTCGCGGAATAGGAGGAGGACCAAAGCAAGCCATTTTTCTGGCAACCTATGTGTCATCAAGGGAAGGTGGGACAAAATCCTTGGAAACCCATGCATGGTTCATTTTAATGAAGGTTAGATCATCCACATTTTGGGTTGACAGACGGGTCCTTTTTTCTGTCAGGATTGATCCAGCTGCACTGAAGACTCTTTCCGATAGCACACTTGCAGCTGGGCAAGTGAGCTCCTGTAAGGCATATTGTGCCAATTCAGGCCAGGTATCCAGTTTAGCGGCCCAATAGTCAAAGGGGAATGACCTGTGTGGGAGAACATCGATATGGGAGGAAAAGCAGTTGTTAACCATAGTTGACAACTGCTGTCTCCTGTCACTTTCCATCGATGCAGTATTACCAGTTGTGTGAGCGGTCCGTGAAAAATCAGTCCACAACATTGTCATGAAACCCCTGTCTCCAACGCCACTTCTGCTGTGTGCACGACGAACACCTCTGCCAAGCTGCCCCCAGCCCGTACGGCTCGTGTGAGAACCATCACCGCTGCTGTGTGCTGGGAATGCCTCAACCAACCGGTTAACCAGAGTTGCTTGTTTAGTAGCCAATATTAGGTTAAGGTTCTCCTGTGGCATGATGTTTTGTAATTTGCCTTTATAGCGTGGATCCAGGATGCTGGCCAACCAGTAGTCGTCATCGTTCATCATTTTGGCAATGCGTGGGTCCCTTTTTAGGATCTGCAAGGCATAGTCTGACATGTGGGCCAATGTTCCCGGTGTCAATGATGCACTGCGAGTGCTGCGTGGAGGAGCACTTTCTGGCAAATCCACATCCCTCCAGTCATGCACAAACCCTGTACCAGACCTTGCCACGCCAACATTTTCACTTGCCCCACGAGATGCATCCACCTCCCCTAAGTAATCATCCCCATCATCATCCTCCTCCTCCTCTTCTTCCTCCACCTCGTCCAGGGTAGGTCCCTGAGCAGAAAATGGCTGAATGTCATCAAGGATTCCCTCCACCTCTTCCTCCTCGTCAACATTGGCTGCTGACGCCTGCTCCTTAAGGTGCGTCAAAGTTTGCATGAGCAGACGCATAAGTGGGATGCTCATGCTTAGGATGGCGTCGTCTGCGCTTACCAGCCGTGTGCATTCCTCAAAACACTGAAGGACTTTACAGAGGTCTTTCAGCTTCGACCACTGCACACCTGTCAACTCCATGTCTGCTCTCAAAGTGCCTGGCCGTGTATCCTCCCACAAATGCATTATGGCCTGCCTCTGCTCGCACAGCCGCTCAACCATGTGCAGGGTTGAGTTCCACTTTGTTGCAATGTCGATAATGAGGCGGTGGTTGGGAAGGTGGAGCAATCGCTGCAGCTTCTGCATACGAATGGAGTGTACAGGCGACCGGCGGATGTGCGCGCACAGTCTTCGCACCTTCTGGAGCAGGGCTGTTAACTCCGGATAATTATTGAGGAAGCACTGCACCACCAGGTTCAAGGTGTGAGCCAAGCAAGGTATGTGGCTGAGTTTTGAAAGGGCTATGGCTGCCACAAAATTACGGCCGTTATCACTAACTACCTTGCCTGCCTCAAGATGTACACTGCCCAGCCATGACTCAGTTTGTCGCTGAAAGTACTCGGCCAGCACCTCGGCGGTGTGTCTGTCGCCCAAACACATCATCTGCAAGACAGCCTGCTGACGCTTTCCACTAGCTGCTCGATAGGGGGACACCTCGTGTGCAACAGTGGCAGCTGCAGATGGAGTGCTCGTACGACTCCGCTCTGTGGATGAGCTTTCGCTTCTGGTGGAGGAGGAGGAGGAGGGTCAAACGCCTACAGCCAACTGTTTCCTATACCGTGGGCTAGGCAGCACTGTCCCACCACCGCTGTCCCCTGTGGACCCTGCATCCACCACATTAACCTAGTGTGCAGTGATGGACACATAACGGCCCTGGCCATGCCGACTGGACCATGCATCAGTTGTGAGGTGCACCTTTCCACTCACTGACTGCTTGAGTGCATGGACAATGCGGTCTTTCACATGATGGTGGAGGGCTGGGATGGCTTTGCGAGAGAAGAAGTGGTGACTGGGTAGGTCATAGCGTGGTACTGCATAGGCCATGAGTTCGCGGAAAGCTGCGCTTTCCACCAACCGATAGGGCATCATCTCTAACGAGATTAGTTTGGCAATGTGGGCGTTCAAACCCAGTGTACGCGGATGAGAGACTGAGTACTTTCTTGACCTACTCATAGTGTCTGGGAGGGTGAGCTGGACTTGAGAGCTGCATATGGTGGAAGTAGCGGTGGACAGGGCGGACTGAGAGAGGGTTGATGATGGTGATGGAGTTGGTGTTCTTTCTGATGGCCTAGATTCAGTCTTTCGTTGATATAACAGTGGGATTCCCTGACTGCTGTGGCCTTGCAACGACACCTCAACATTTGCTGCTGTGCTAACCGGTGGGCTTACAGTGGGGGAAACAATGTAGCGTTGCGGACTACCTTCTTTGTGATCAGTTGCACATGTGGTACTTGAGGTTTGGTGTTGTGTCCACGCTTGCAAGTGCATGCTGGTTAAATGTCTAAGCATGCAACTGGTATTCAAATTTTTCAGATTTTTCTCTCGGCTAAAGGTCTTTGTGCACTTCTTACAGATAACCTTGGCCTGATCATGAGGATTTTGTTCAAAAAAGTGGCACACTGCACTCTTCCTACTTTGGCAGACATTTTGCGGCCTAGCACGCTGTGATATTTTGACCCTCTGGACAAGCTGTCCAGCAACTCTTTTGATTTTTGGAACCTGTCTTTGGAGTGCTCCGGGCCTGCCAGATAACAGCTGTTGTGATGTCAATGTCTGCTGTGAATGCTCCTCCTCCTCATCTGAGCTATTGGAAGCAGCACCCTCTTCCCCAATGGATGCCAATCTGGGTCAACAACTTGGTCATCCATCACCTCCTCTTCAATGTCATGTGCACCTTCCTCTGTGTCACTGTGTATGGTGGTATAGTGTGCGGGAAGGGGCACCTGAGTCTCATCAGGGTCAGAATCTGGCTCTGTACACTGCGAGAACAATGTAGTGCTCTGAGTGAATATACCAGCAGAATTATCTATCAGTGGCTGTGCATCAGTGCACTCCATGTCAGATTCATCTTGGCCTGGGTAATTCACCATTTCACTTGATAATCCAGGCATGGTAAGTGAAAACAGCTCCATGGAGTAATCAGTAGTATGGCCTGCGTCATCCTTCAATCTTGGTTGGGGTGAAGGACACAAGGAAAGGTGTGGTTCATGAACATGAGCCTCCAATGACGACTCAGTGCTTTTATTTTTTACAACTTCAGAAGAGGAGGCGATAGAGCTGGAGGCTGAGTCAGCAATGTAAGACAAAACTTTTTCCTGAAGCTCTGGCTTTAAAAGCGGTTTGCCAACTCCTAGAAAACTAAGCCTTCGAGGCCTTGTGGAGCCAGACGATGACGCAGGCTCAACACCTCCTGCATTCGGTCCTATTTTGCTTTTGCCACTACCAACAGATCCACCACCAACACCATCATTACCAGCTGCCAACCCCCGCCCTATTCCACAGCCTCTTCCACCAGCCTCCTCATTTTCGGTAGAAATGTAGACAAAATCCAACAAACTATATAGTAATGTAAAACAAGGTACAAGGTGTCTATAGGACAGGGGAGATTTTGAATTTCTGCACACACTTGTGGACACTGGACACTCTTGGATTGTGTGAGGCCCACTGAATATCACAGCGCTATGTCACAGGCTCGATGTCGCAGGTGTGAAAAATGTCACTAGAGGATAACGGAGATTTTGAATTTCTGCACACACTTGTGGACACTGGACACTTTTGGATTGTGTGAGGCCCACTGAATATCACAGCGCTACGTCACAGGCTCGATGTCGCAGGTGTGAAAAATGTCACTAGAGGATAACGGAGATTTTGAATATCTGCACACACTTGTGGACACTGGACACTTTTGGATTGTGTGAGGCCCACTGAATATCACAGCGCTATGTCACAGGCTCGATGTCGCAGGTGTGAAAAATGTCACTAGAGGATAACGGAGATTTTGAATTTCTGCACACACTTGTGGACACTGGACACTTTTGGATTGTGTGAGGCCCAGTGCATATCACAGTGCTATGTCACAGGCAGAAATTGGCTAGTGTATGACAAACTACAAGGTGTATATAGAATTGGGCAGAATAGGAATCTCCCTAGAGTGTAGGTCTGTAAGAACGGAACAAGTCCTCGACTTATCCTTACAGAGCGACACACTGATAGCTTCACTGTGGCCGTGATAACAGCCGTTACACGGTACTGAGAGAGGAGCGTGCACGTACACGGCTGTCCGGTGTACGTAAAATTGTCAAGCTCCGTGTTTTTTAAGTATACGGACTGACACACGCTGTCTCTCTATAGTTTTGAATGTGATCAAACAGCAAATATATTTAACTGTTTGAAAACTAGACAAAACTAGAAGGTGCAGGTCTGTAAGAACGGAACATGTCCTCGACTTATCCTTACAGAGCGACACACAGATAGCTTCACTGTGGCCGTGATAACAGCCGTTACACGGTACTGAGAGAGGAGCGTGCACGTACACGGCTGTCCGGTGTACGTAAAATTGTCAAGCTCCGTGTTTTTTAAGTATACGGACTGACACACGCTGTCTCTATAGTTTTGAATGTGATCAAACAGCAAATATATTAAACTGTTTGAAAGCTAGACAAAACTAGAAGATGCAGGTCTGTAAGAATGGAACATGTCCTCGACTTATCCTTACAGAGAGACACACAGATAGCTTCACTGTGGCTGTGATAACAGCCGTTACATGGTACTGTGTGAGGAGTGTGCACCGCTGTATGGTGTGAAAAAATGCACGCTCAGTACCTCACCAGGACAAAAAAAAAAAAACTGGGAATGCTTTTAAAAAAGCAGTTTGCAGAGCAGTGGGTAAACAGCAATGCAGCCGTCAGGAAGCCTTAGAAGGCAGCCTAACAACCAACACCGCTGATCCAGCAAAATATAGCCTCCACTTGCACTGCACACACAGTGACTGGTGTGTTGTACAGGCAAAATCGCTAGCAGCAGAAGCAGTTTTTGGTGTCTTCTTCCCTGCCTAATGCTCTCCCTACAAAATCAGCAGCAGCTCTCCCTATTCTGAGATCAGCATGAGTAACATGGCGGTTGGCGTGCACGCCCTTTTATACCCCCTGTGACGCCCACCAAAGCAAGCCAATCACTTGCATGCCCTTCTGAAAGATGGTGGTGACCCCTGCCTATGTCATCACGTTGCCCACAGTGTCCGTGGATCCTGATTGGCTGAAAAAGAGCGCAAAACAATCTTTTGAAACGCGACTTTGGCGCTTAAGTCGCCGACCTCGTGGCCGACCTCATCCTAGGGTCGGGTTTCGTTTCATGAAACCCGACTTTGCCAAAAGTCGGCGACTTTTGAAATTTTTTGACCCGTTTCACTCAACTCTATGCAGCAGATATGGGACCAAGTGGTGGATAAGTTGTCACTCTCTCAGGAAAAGGCCCAGCGATTTTCCAACTGGCATAGGACCATTGGTCCCCGGTTTAAAGTGAGTGATATGGTTTGGTTGTCGTCTAAGAATATTCCTATGAAGGTTGCATCTCCAAAATTTAAGCCAAGATTTATTGGACCTTATAAGATTTTGGAGATTCTTAATCCTGTTTGTTTTCGATTGGCTCTTTCAGTTACGTTCAAGATCCATAACGTATTTCACAAATCTCTGTTGAAGAGGTTTGTTGAGCCAATGGTTCCTATGGCAGCACCTCCTGACCCTGTGTTGGTTGAAGGCAATGTAGAATATGAGGTAGAGAAAATATTGGATTCTCGTTTGGTTAGACTGAGACTCCAGTATTTGGTCAAATGGAAGGGTTATGGCCAGGAGGATAATTCTTGGGTCTCTGCCTCTCATATTCATGCCAATAGATTGGTTCGTGCTTTTCATCGGGCCCATCCTGATTGGCCTGGTGGCGTGGATGAGGGTTCGGTGACCCCTCCTCAAGGGGGGGTACTGTTATGAGTTCATTTTCTGGTCTACCAGTTGTGAGTTCTCCTTCCAGGCTCCCTCTGGTGGTAACAGGAGGTAGTGAGGCTGATTAATCAGTAGAGATCTGCCACCTGATAATGAGGATGACGATTGGACCTCAGGAATCTCAGATTGGATTTAAGACAGCCGACGCCCTACTCTGGTGCTGGTGATTCCTTCTGCTTGTCAGGTCTGGGTTCTGAGCTCTGTTCCAGTTTTTCTGCTAATGTTCACACTTGATTTTGTTGGCTGGGGCTGTGATGAATTTCCACTCTTATTTATCTGTATTTGCCAATTTGCTTTTTGTCCCTTATTAAACTGGCCTCTTTTTGCTCTGTCTCAGAATATTTCAGAGTGCTGATATAGTGGGAGAAGTCTAGTGACTTCAGGGTTAATTTTGTTATCAGAAGTGTTGGACATTTTGTTGTAGGGTTTTGGGCAGATTGCAGACAGTGTCTTTCCTTTCCTCTCCTTTCTAGTTAGTTTGTGCCCCATCGTTTGCTCAGCCTATTTTCCTGCCTGTGTTTGTGTTTTCATCTTGTTTCACCGTCAATACATGTGTGGGGGCTGTCTATTCCTTTGGGGTCTGCTCTGGGGCAGTTAGTTTTCCCCTTTTCTTGCTTTAGGCTTATTTAGACCTCCGGCCGTGACGAGGCATCTAGGTTCATCGTAGGTGCGCTCCACGGCTGCTGCTAGTTGTGTGGTTAGGATCAGGGATCTGCAATCTGCATAGTTACCAACCTCTCTGGTTTTTCTGGGGATTAGCTTGTTTTAGGTTTTTTCCTCCTTGGTGACCCATTCATAACAGTCATCCTCGACCATCACAGCATCAATTTTGCAGTGGGATAAAGAAACTTGCCATGCGGAACAGCACCTATAGGGGATATAAAACAAGCGGAAAAACAGACAGAGAACACTGTTCTACGTATCGGACTGGTGGAACCCCTGCAGTAGACCTCTGGGATCTCCGGAGGTCTTGACTATCTTCCAGAGGAATACTTGCTGCAGTAGTTGTAGTAGGCTCTTGCCTGGACTCATCGTCACGTGGCGGTAGTGGTACTTCCAGAAGATCACCATCTCTGTCCGAGCCGATCCACCATTCATCATTGATTTCACCAGCAGGCAAGACAGGTTCAAGAAGTGGAGCAGCGTCCTCAAGCGGCAGTGGTACAGGACGGGCCTCAGACCGGCATGACCGCAGCATATTTCTGTGGAGCACTCTAGGGGCAGATAACCCATTCTCAACCTGCACATTGTAGACCGGGCCGTCAGCATACACTCGCTCGATTACTTTGAAAGGCTGTATTTCCCATCTCTCGCTTAGTTTACCCTGGGGCGTTTCTCTCTGAATAATACTCGGTCCCCTGGCCGGAATGGTATCTCTTGAATTGGCTTACTGCCCGTATATTCTTTTTCCTGTAGCTGCTGACCCACCAACCGTCGTAGTGTTTGCAATCGTTGCCGATGTTCTTTCACCCATGAAGTTACAGTTCGCTCCATCAGCTCCTCTGGCTGTTCCAACTTCAACTCAATGATCTCTAGTCCAGCTCTTCTAAACAGCAGCAGAGATGGGGTGTAACCCGTGGTGGAATGGACCCGATTGTTGTAGGTCCAGATCACCTGTGGCAGGTAGTCTGGCCAGCATGGTCGGTCATCACCAAACAGTACTGTGGCCCTCGGGCTGAGTGTCCCACAAGGAGATAGTCGATCATCAAGACTTCTAGCTATTCCTTAGTATGTATGTTCTGGATGGGTGCCCTTTGTTCAGTACACTTAACGAGGTCGCATACCCGACATTGCCGGCAAACCTCTTCTACCACGGATTCCAACCAGGGGCAGTACACGTACCGCTGTAACCACTGGTAGGTCTTTGTGGACCCAAAGTGGGCTCCGAATTTGTGGGCTTCTTTAGCCACTTCTTGGGCCATTCCTCCTGGGATGACCACCTGCCACCTTACTTCAGTATCTTTCGGCTGTTGTCTCTTGCGATATAGTACCGATTCTCGCACCTCCAACCTATCCCACAGGTATAAGACACTTTTCATCTCAGCGTCCAGACTATCCCTCTCTTGTTTGCCTGGCTTCCGTTTCTGCGCTACCCAGCATTTCATCTGTCTCAGCCTTTCGTCTTCATCTTGAACATATCCCCATTCTTCATTGGCTCTCCCCAGAGATCGGGGTAGTGCGCAGGCCTCCCTACTTGACTGAACCGCAACCACTGGGGTCCTGAACTTACGGAAGTCTGGGGTTTCTTCCTCTTTGAGTTGTTCATCGAGATCCCCCCTGCAGTTTCCACCGTCACTCGTGACAGGCTGCTGGCATTTGCATTTTCAGTGGCAGAGTGATAACGGATGGTAAAGTCAAACTTGGCCAGGCAAGCCACCCACCGTTTTTCCAAGGCCCCCAATTTAGCATTCTAAAGGTGGGCCAGGGGATTATTGTCCATTCAAACTTGAATCTTGGTCCCTGCCAGGAAGCCTGCTAACTTCTCTGTCGTGGCCCACACCAGGGCCAGGAGCTCTAACCGGAAAGAGCTGTAATTGTGGGGGTTTCTTTCGCTGTCTCGTAGGGACCTACTGGCATACCCGATGACTCTCTCATGTCCATCCTGTATTTGGGAAAGTACTGCACCGAGTCCATGAAGGCTACCATCTGTGTACAACAGGAACGGCTGATCGAAAAATGCATATGCCAAAATCGGGGCTGAAGTAAGAGCATTCTTTATAGCCTGTAAGGTCTCATCTCACCTCTGGTCCCAAGGGATGCACTGGGTCTTTGGCACTCCAATAGTCCCCCTCAGTGGCTCATTCAGGGGACCCGCCACATTTGCGAAATCTTTCACAAACCGTTGGTAGTACCCGGCGAGCCCAAGGAAGGCCTGGAGTTCCCTCACTGTTCGAGGGACTGGCCAGTTATGGATAGCAGCCACCTTTTCCGGTGAGGGTACAACTCCATCTTGTGACACTATGTGGCCCAGGTACTCGATCTCTCTCTTGAAGAGGTGGCATTTCTTTGGCTTCACCTTCAGGTTATGAGCCCACAGTCTTCCGAGTACCTGTCCAAGCTGGGAAAGATGGTCTTCGAATGAGGCAGAGAACACAATGATGTCATCCAGATAGATCAGGGTAGCCTCAAAGTTTAAGTCTCCCAAACAGTTTTCCATCAGCCGTTGAAACGTGCCCGGAGCATTGGAGAACCCGAAGGGTATCCAGTTAAACTCAAACAATCCCATAGGGAGCATGAAGGCATTTTTTCCTTGTCTTTCTCTGCCACGGCTACTTGCCAGTATCCGCTTGCTAGGTCCAAGGTGGAGAAGTATTTAGCTTTCCCCAATTCTGTCAAGGATTCCTCGATGCGGTGTAACAGGTATGATTCTCACACAGTGCAGGCATTGAGTTTCCTGTAATTTACACAGAACCGGATGGTCCCATCCTTCTTCTTGACGAGCACCATCAGGGCCGCCCAAGGGCTCTGACTACTCTGCACTACTCCTGAATCCAGCATCTGCCTGAGTAATGTCTTTACCTATTGATACATCTTAGGTGGGATTTGCCGGTATCATTATCGAATTGGACGAGCGTCCCCGGTTGGTATCTCGTGTGTGATTGCTTCGGTACAGCCAAAATCTTCGGCGTGATGGGCAAAGATGGCCTGATTTTCCCACAGCATAGCTTCTATCGCCTGCACACGCTCAGGGCCTGGGCCTTCACATCCACTTCCATTTGATCAAGGATGACTGACCCGCCCACTCCACTCCGGGGATGGAGTCTCTTTGGTACCCGCAGCGACTGCAAGAGTCCACCCTGCAACTTCTATTGGTGATAAAGACATCTCCTTCTGACTCACCCCTTTGCCCTCGTGTAGGTACACCCAGGCCAGATCTGTCCCTCGCGGCAAGGTGACCTCCCCGGGGCCCACGTTCAAAGCTCTTATGGGGGACGAGTCCTCGCTTGACTACAGCTATCGTATGAGCTATCCTGACTTCTTGGTCCGCTCCTCCGCCTACCACAGGCTGAACTATCACCTCCAGCCCGTCAAGGTTGCGATGAGTCCCCACTGGAAGGTGTAATATACTTTCTCGCTCGGGAAGCAGGATTACAGGCTCTTACCAAGGGGCCCTGATGACCCCTACCGTCTGATAAGACGGCACACTCTTCTGCGTCCCACAGACACGGATCATTCGCTGAAGGGCCTCTTAAGTAGGCTTGTGTGTAGCAGCCTTCTTCCAATAACTGGGTCCCTGTTTGGTAAATATTATATGATCGAGCTCTTGTAGGAAATTCATTCCCAGTACTACAGGCACATCTTTGATGGACTTAGGGACTAGCAGGATCCCTTTTTTTCCCCACTTCTTGCCCACAGATTCGAATATTCATCCACACGACCCCTGTGACCGGGATCGGTTGTTGATTGGCAGCAAACAACCGGATCAATGTCTCCTTCTCTGGCTTAGCCAGGGCCTGAAAATGCTGTTAGAAATATGATTCTTGCATCGTTGTCACTTGTGAACCGGTATCTATCAAGCAATCCACTGGAACAACCTCCAATTCGGCACGCAGGATTGGACTCCCAGCAATCAATTGCTAATTATGATAAGGAGTGGCCTCTCTTCTTGCCTCCCCCGCAAAGTGCCACGTTACTGC
The DNA here is from genome assembly GCF_039654945.1 of Dendrobates tinctorius. Lineage (NCBI taxonomy): Eukaryota > Metazoa > Chordata > Amphibia > Anura > Dendrobatidae > Dendrobates > Dendrobates tinctorius. Next base: position 13,097,594 of record NW_027361788.1, on the reverse strand, counting down.
GGGGGTTGGTTGCTTAACGGTGGCTGTGGCTGGCTTTGCGCAGAATTTCGGCAGTCTCTGGAAAGGTGCCCTTGTCCTCCACATTCCCAGCATTGCATGCCTCCTCTTCACCAAGGGGCACCCTGAGCCTGTCTTCATGCCTCCGATGCCTGACTGGAGGGAGCTTGAACCCACTGATCCCTCATGGGTCGGGCCGAAGAGTGGTTATATGAGTACGCTGGGTCAGACTGTTGTTCTCCCATTCTTTGCTCCATCCGGGTTAATTTGTCTTGCATACTGACAAGAGACAGCTACAAGTTGTGCACTACCTGGACCAGCGCCTCCTGATGATTTGGGTCCCATCTGGTATTGGCACCCTGGACACGCATCACACCAGATGCGTAACTGTCTTCCTTGCTTCGGGCCACTGCTTCTGCCAGGATTTGACGGAATGAAAGAGCCGGATCTGCACGGACCCGTTCTGACAGTGCTCTCCTCAAGGATGTGTTGTACAGTCCCAGAATGAATTGTTCCCGGAGCATCCGGTCTTTGGGGCCCATGCCACCGACCCCATCCATCCCTTTCCTCTGCACTTCTGCCAACACTTCTTGCAGTGCTGTCGCATACTGAGAGATCCCTTCTCCTTCCTGCTGCAATCTAGAGAAAAATTTGGCCTGCGCTAGCAGTCTTACCATAGATCTCTTCCAGGAATTTCAGGGTACTATGAGTGAGCTCCGGCTGTAGACAGACATTTTTAGGGGCCTCTCCCTCCAAAGCAGTCAAAGCAATGTCCACTTCAAGGTCTGTACTGATGTTATAAATCTTCAGGGTGCTTTGTAGCCGGGACACCCAATCAGACAGGGGCACATTATTGCTGTCAAACTTTGGAAGCACACTAAATATGGTGCCCATAGGGAGTGTCCTTGCAGGGGTTCCACCAATGCCCACAGCATCCCCACTAACACTAGCATTCTCGCCGTTGCTGCCTGCATCTTGGTGACAGTCACCCTGCTCACAGCACCACTTGAAGCGATCGCTGGGGGACCACCACAATGCAGGGAGACTACGGTACACAAGATGAGGTGCAAACAACAAAGGGTTAATTTACTGACAGGCGAGAAATACAGTGTTAGGAAAGTGCAAAACAGGGGTATGCAATGATAACAGACAATTTACAAGAGTGATATTCTTTAGCTGGGCCATCAAATAGCACGGTGAACCAACTATCACAGCTCAGTGTGTGTATCCAACAGGCAAAACAACAAAGGAAAGTACAGCATGCTGCTCCTCTAACTGTAGCCTATCTGGCCTCTGCTACACCAGCCCCTCGGTATTTCTTCGTGGCTCCTCACGGCAGCCCAGGAAAGCCAGCTTGTTATCCCCAGAAGAGTTTACACAATCATGCAAGTTCAGTCAGTCTCAGGCTGTACTGTTGTGAGTTCATTTTCTGGTCCACCAGTTGTGAGTTCTCCTGCCAGGCTCCCTCTGGTGGTAACAGGAGGTAGTGAGGTTGATTTAATCAGTAGAGATCTGCCACCTGATAATGAGGATGACGATTGGACCTCAGGAATCTCAGACTGGATTTAAGACAGCCGACTCCCTATTCTGGTGCTGGTGATTCCTTCTGGCTTGTCAGGTCTTGGTTTTCAGCTCTGTTCCAGTCATCTAAAGCTAAGTTTTTCTGCTAATATTCACACTTGATTTTGTTGCTCTATTCAGTTTTTTGTGTGGTCAGCCAGCCCCGGCTGGGGCTGTGATGAATTTCCACTCTTATTTACCTGTATTTGCCAATTTGCTTTTTGTCCCTTATTAGATTGGCCTCTTTTTGCTCTGTCTGAGAATATTTCAGAGTGCTGATATAGTGGGAGAAGTCTAGTGACTTCAGGGTTAATTTTGCTATCAGAAGTGTTGGACATTATTTTTGTAGGGTTTTTTGCAAATTGCAGACAGTGTTTTTCCTTTCCAGTTAGTTTGGGCCCCATCGTTTGCTCAGCCTATTTTCCTGCCTGTGTTTGTGCTTTCATCTTGATTCACCGTCAATACATGTGTGGGGGCTGTCTTTCCTTTGGGGTCTGCTCTGGGGCAGTTAGTTTTCCCCTTTTCTTGCTTCAGGCTTATGTAGTACTCCGGCTGTGATGAAGCGTCTAGAATCATCGAAGGTACGCTCCACAGCTGCTGCTAGTTGTGTGTTTAGGATCAGGGATCTGCAATCTGCATAGTTACCAACCTCTCTGGTTTTCTGTGACTTAGCTTGTTTTGTTTTTTTCTCCTCGGTGACCCATTCATAACAGAATCACCAGCCATACCGCAGATTCTAGGGTACTCAAAAGCAGGAAAAAGTTGTTAAAAAAATAGTGTCAGAATTTTTTTTTTTATATATTTTTTCCTCTTTTTCTCTGAGGCCGTAGGAGGATTTTTTTTTTTTCCTAATGGAGATTAAGCAAATGTCTGATCTTGTGGAGCAACTTGCTGCTGAAGTACATGGAATTTCCACCTACCTCATTCAGTCACATGCTGCTGAACCTAAGATCCCTTCTCCTGATGTGTTTTCTGGGGATCGGTCTAAATTTCTGAATTTTAAGAATAATTGTAAATTATTTCTTGCCTTGAAACCTAACTCATCGGGGAGCTCTGTGCAGCAGGTTAAAATTGTCATCTCCTTGCTGCGCGGCGATCCCCAGGATTGGGCTTTTTCTCTGACACCTGAAAATCCTATTCTGACTAATGTGGATGCATTTTTTCAAGCCTTGGGGTTGTTGTATGATGAACCTAATGCTGTTGATCAAGCTGATTGAACCCTGTTGTTATTAAACCAGGGTCAGGATTCTGCAGAGTTATACTGTCAAACATTTTAAAAGTGGGCGGTCCTTACTACATGGAATGCTGCATTGGCAGCTCTCTTTCGGAAGGGTTTATCAGAGACCATAAAAGATGTTATGGTGGGATTTCCTGTTCCCTCTGGTCTGGATGATTCTATGTTATTAGCCATTCAAGTTGATTGGCATTTACGTGAACGTAAAACTACACGGGAGGCGCTGCCACCTTTTGAACAAACGTCTGAACCTATGCAATGTGATGGGGTTTTGTCTAGGGTGCAACGTCAGGAGTGTAGAAGTCGTAATAAGCTGTGTTTTTTCTGTGGAGACGTCTCTCATACCATTTCTGTCTGCCCTAAACGAGAGAAACGTTTTACACAGACATTTGCTGTGGGCAGTGTACAACCTAAGTTTCTTTTGGCAATTACACTGATCTGCTCCTTATCCACATTTTCCACGAAGGCTTTTGTGGATTCAGGAGCAGCGTTGAATCTGATGGATTTGGACTTTGCTAAACGTTGTGGTTTTTCCATGACGCCTCTGCGCACACCTATTCCTTTGAGGAGTATTGATGCTACTCCTTTGGCGGAGAATAAACCTCAGTTTTGGACCCAGGTGACAATGCGAATTGCCCCAAACCACCAAGAAAATTGTAAATTTTTGGTGATGCATAATTTGCATGATACTATTGTTCTGGGTTTTCCTTGGTTGCAAACTCATAATCCAGTTTTGGATTGGAAATCTGGGTCTGTGGTGAGTTGGGGTTGTCAGTGTGTTTTTAGGGACGCTCCTGTTTTCTCCACCTCTCCTCAGTCTCATGATATTCCTGATTATCTAGCCGATTTTTCTGATGTATTTAGTGAGAGCAAGTCTGCGTCTTTGCCTCCTCATAGGAGTTATGACTGTGCAATTGAGTTGATGCCTGGGTGTAAATTTCCCAAGGGTCGGCTTTTCAACTTATCAGTACCTGAACATGATGCTATGTGATCCTATATTAAAGAGTCGTTGGAGATGGGTCATATTAGACCATCCTCGTCACCTTTAGGTGCTGGGTTTTTTTTTTGTGGCCAAGAAAGATGGTTCATTAAGACCTTGTATTGATTATCGTTCCCTTAACAAGATGATGGTTAAATATCAGTACCCGTTACCTCTGATGTCTGATTTATTCTCCAGAGTTAAGAGTGCCTGCTGGTTTACTAAGCTTGACCTCAGGGGGGCGTATAATCTTATTCGCATCAAGCACAGGGATGAATGGAAGACGGTGTTTAATACTCCGGAGGGACATTTTGAGTACCTGGTGATGCCTTTTGGGCTCACTAATGCCCCTTCTGTCTTCCAGTCCTTTATGAATGATATTTTCCGTGACTTTGTGGATAAGTTTTTGATCATCTACTGTATCTGGATGATATTTTGATCTTTTCTAGTGATTGGGATTCTCATGTGGAACACGTCCGGACTGTGTTCCGGATTTTGAGGGAGAATTCCCTGTTTGTTAAGGGATCGAAATGCCTCTTTGGTGTACAGAGGATTTCATTTTTGGGATTTATCTTGTCTCCATTGACTATTGAAATGGACCCGGCCAAGGTACAGGCCATTTATGATTGGGTTCAGCCTACATCTTTGAAGGCCCTCCAGAAGTTTTTGGGTTTTGCTAATTTCTATCGTAAATTTATAGGTAATTTTTCTGGTATTGTCAAACCTCTGACTGATCTGACCAAGAAGGGCGCTGATGTGCTGAATTGGTCTCCTGAGGCTGTCTCAGCATTTCAGGAGCTTAAGCAGAGATTTACTTCAGCTCCAGTTTTACAGCAACCTGATGTCTCTATTCCATTTCAGGTGGAGGTAGATGCTTCTGAGATTGGTGCAGGAGCTGTTTTGTCCCAAAAAGATCCTGTGACTTCTAAGATGAATCCCTGTGCCTTCTTTTCTCGAAAGTTCTCCCCATCTGAACGCAACTATGAGGTGGGGAATCGGGAATTGTTGGCCATGAAATGGGCATTTGAGGAGTGGAGACATTGGTTGGAGGGAGCTAGACATCAAGTTGTGGTCCTCACCGATCACAAGAATTTGATTTATCTGGAGTTGGCCAAACGCTTGAATCCTAGACAAGCTAGATGGGCCTTGTTTTTCACGCGTTTTAATTTTGTGGTCTTTTTTCTTCCGGGCACTAAGAATGTTAAGGCAGACGCCCTTTCTAGGAGTTTCTTTGCCGATTCCCTTAGTGTGACCGAGCCTACTACCATCCTAGGTGAGGGGTTAGTTCTTTCTGCAATTTTGCCCGATTTGAGACGCGTCCTGGAGGAATTTCAGGGGGATAAACCTGAGCGTTGCCCTATGGGAAAATTGTATGTTCCTGACCAGTGGAAAAAGAGAGTGTTGTCTGAAATTCATTGCTCCGCATTGGCTGGTAATCCAGATATTTTTGGTACCAGAGATTTGGTGAGTCGGTCTTTTTGGTGGCCTGCCTTATCTCGTGACGTCAGGAATTTTGTACAGTCCTGTGGGACTTGTTCTTGGTCTAAACCCTGTTCTCGCTCTAGTTGGTTGCTGATGCCCCTGCCGGTGCCCAAGAGGCCATGGACCCATATCTCAATGGATTTTATTTCTGATCTTCCTGTCTCTCAGAGGATGACTGTTATCTGGGTGATTTGTGATAGATTTTCAAAGATGGTCCATCTTGTACCACTCCCAATGTTGCCATCTTCCGCTGAGTTGGTGCCCTTGTTTTTACAACAGGAGGTTCGGTTACATGGGTTTCCTGAGAACATTGTGTCCGACAGAGGAGTTCAGTTTGTTTCCAGATTCTGGAAAGCCTTTTGTTCCTATCTGGGAATTCAGTTATCCTTCTCCTCCGCGTTTCATCCCCAGACCAATGGACAGACTGAGAGAACAAACCAGACCTTGGAGTCTTATTTGAGATGTTTTATATCTGCTGATCAGGATGATTGGGTCTCATTTTTGCCCTTGGCCGAATTCGCACTGAACAATAGAGCTAGTTCTGCCACTTTGATGTCACCCTTTTTCTGTAATTTTGGGTTTCATCCTTGATTCTCTTCAGGGCAAGTGGAATCTTCGTTCCTGCCCAGGTGTGGACACTGTGCTTGAGAGAATGCAGCAGATATGGGACCAAGTGGTGGATAAGTTGTCACTCTCTCAGGAAAAGGCCCAGCGATTTTCCAACCGGCATAGGACCATTGGTCCCCGGTTTAAAGTGGGTGATATGGTTTGGTTGTCATCTAAGAATATTCCTATGAAGGTTGCATCTCTAAAATTTAAGCCAAGATTTATTGGACCTTATAAGATTTTGGAGATTCTTAATCCTGTTTCTTTTCGATTGGCTCTTCTAGTTACGTTCAAGATCCATAAAGTATTTCACAAATCTCTGTTGAAGAGGTTTGTTGAGCCAGTGGTGCCTATGGCAGCACCTCCTGACCCTGTGTTGGTTGAAGACAATGTGGAATATGAGGTAGAGAAAATACTGGATTCTCGTTTGGTTAGACGGAGACTCCAGTATTTGGTCAAATGGAAGGGTTATGTCCAGAAGGATAATTCTTGGGTCTCTGCTTCTCATATTCATGCCAATAGATTGGTTCGTGCTTTTCACCGGGCCCATCCTGATCGGCCTGGTGGCTGGATGAGGGTTCGGTGACCCCTCCTCAAGGGGGGGGTACTGTTGTGAGTTCATTTTCTGGTCCACCAGTTGTGAGTTCTCCTGCCAGGCTCCCTCTGGTGGTAACAGGAGGTAGTGAGGCTGATTTAATCTGTAGAGATCTGCCACCTGATAATGAGGATGATGATTGGACCTCAGGAATCTCAGACTGGATTTAAGACAGCTGACTCCCTATTCTGGTGCTGGTGATTCCTTCTGGCTTGTCAGGTCTTAGTTTTCAGCTCTGTTCCAGTCATCTAAAGCTAAGTTTTTCTGCTAATGTTCACACTTGATTTTGTTGGTCTATTCAGTTTTTTGTGTGGTCAGCAAGCCCCGGCTGGGACTGTGCTGAATTTCCACTCTTATTTACCTGTATTTGCCAATTTGCTTTTTGCCCCTTATTAGATTGGTCTCTTTTTGCTCTGTCTGAGAATATTTCAGAGTGCTGATATAGTGGGAGAAGTCTAGTGACTTCAGGGTTAATTTTGCTATCAGAAGTGTTGGACATTATTTTTGTAGGGTTTTTGCAGATTGCAGACAGTGTCTTTCCTTTCCTATCCTTTCTAGTTAGTTTGGGCCCCATCGTTTGCTCAGCCTATTTTCCTGCCTGTGTTTGTGCTTTCATCTTGTTTCACCGTCAATACATGTGTGGGGGCTGTCTTTCCTTTGGGGTCTGCTCTGGGGCAGTTAGTTTTCCCCTTTTCTTGCTTCAGGCTTATGTAGTTCTCCGGATGGGACGAAGCGTCTAGGATCATCGTAGGTATGCTCCACAGCTGCTGCTAGTTGTGTGTTTAGGATCAGGGATCTGCAATCTGCATAGTTACCAACCTCTCTGGTTTTCTGTGACTTAGCTTGATTTGTTTTTTTCTCCTCTGTGACCCATTCATAACACTGTACGTTCTTTTCCTCACAGCTCCAGGCACGTCAGGTTCCTGCAGAAATCTCGGCTCTGACAGCACAACAGAGAAAAACAACTCCTCTCCTCTCCAGTGCTGGCAGAACAACCCACACAGTCTTTTCTGCAGGGGAGAGCAGAATTTCCCATTGCTCATACCAAGTGGGGTGCTGTCTCTTAAAGTGGCAGCTTGTCTCTACTGTCCATAGCAACACCACCCCCTTACACATGCATAACTTGGGGTAACTCCAACTGGAAAATCCCTGGGCTGAGAATGTCCGACACTCGATACGGCCAGATCACCATAGAAGTCCAGGTTCCAGTAGCACACCTCCACCTGATGTTTTTGGTGGACACTCACATGTACTCATTCACACACAGGTCCGGACCTGAACGTTTATTGCCATGCAAACGTTTGCCAAAAGATGGTGAACTCTTTGAAGAACCGACAACAGAGGCATCCCCCTGTGTTTCCACACTCACACCTCCACTACGTTCAGAGGGAACCACCACCCTCCCCTGACCCCTCCTCCTAAGAGGACACTGACACACAAGGTTAGCTTGTAGTGAGGGTACAGTCTTGCCCCTACTCCCTGGCAGCACCTCTGCTGCCCCCACCGGAGAAGAAGGGGTAGGTTGTAGAAGGATGGCAGAGATCGTAGCTCCCTGGCAGCAGTCCTTACAAGACTGACCCCAGCTGACTACTTCCCTGGACCGCCAATCTATGAACGGGTTGTGTTTTTTCAACCAAGGGAGTCCTAAGACCATGGGAGTTGGCATACCCTCCAAGACGTAGCATGACAGGGACTCTTCTTGACGAGACCCTATACGCAGGTGTATATTGTCTATGACTTGGTTAACTCTCCCCTGGCTGAGTGAGTCAATGACCTGGACACTTAAGGGTCTCGCTAGCGTCCTACTCATCAGGGCATGAGTCTGGAAAAAGTGAGCATTCACCAGACTTATTTCTGCTCCACTGTCCACAAGCATGGGAATTGTCTCAGTTACCCCTCCAACCACCACTTCAGCAGGGATGGTGCACTGAGATGAGAAGATCGAGGAAATATACACTCCCTAGTCGCCTCCCTCCACACAACGAGGGGGAAGCGGCTTTTGAGTTGGTGGTGGTATTTTAGGGCAAGCTGGGCAGACATTGATGAAATAACCAGTCTGCCCGCAGTAAAAACATGCCCTCATTACTCAGCGAACCGCAGGTAACCCCGCTTGAGATCCAACTCCTCCCACCTGGATGGGTTTGTCCGCCTGCACCGGTGTTCTTCTTCCTAGAAAGGACAGCTGGAGGCAGATTTTGTCTATGCCTCTCCTTGAGGCATCTATCCACCCGGATAGCAAGGGACATAGCAGCTTCCAGCGACTTGGGAGCAGTGTACTGCACCAGAGTGTCCTGCAACTTAGGAGACAGCCCCTGGCAAAAATGGCTCCTAAGGGCAGAGTAATTCCACTGCATGTCAGTGGCCCACCTCCTGAACTCTGAGCAGTACTTCTCAGCCGGCCGGCCCCCTTTCTTGATCTTACGGAGACGAAACTCAGCCAGGGAGATGCCATCAGGATCCCCATACACCAGCGCCAATGCTGCAAAAAACTCATCCACCGACTGCAAAGATGGTGAAGACCCAGGATTGGGGATCACCCTTAAGAAGGGAAACTAAAATTCCTACCCGTTGTACCTCACTCCCTGATGCACAAGGGCGGAGGTTGAAGTACAACTTGCAGGCTTCCTTAAATACCAAAAACTTATCTCTCCCTCCCGAAAACCAGTCAGGGAGAGAGATTTTGGTTTACGGTAGAACCTGCAACTGAGCTGAGGCCCAGATCCCCATCAACTGCTGAAGCGGATACGTCACCTGACCCCGCAGCTCCCTAAGTGAGGGACAGGATTAGTGGGGTAAAGGCCTGCATTTGAGACATTGCTCACCATAAAAAAAGAGATGATTGGTTATAATGTCATGGTGTGACTCGACCCCAATGGGTGGTCGGTCAACGGACGGCGTAACTCACACACAATGGGATGCAAAAGGTGAGAGGAAGGCCCTAGCAATAGGGAAAGAGGGATGATCACCACCTGAGCTCAGCCTGAGCTTGTCCCTGCACTCCCTTAACACCCTATGCAGGTCCTTGCCCCTGCCGCCGTCAGGAACCTAATCTCAAGTGTCACCTGTCTCTACCCTGGCTATTGCACTAGCTGGCAAGGAGCACTAGCACTTGCCACTGCAGATAATACACACAGGGGAAAGTGACAAACACCAAAAGGGACTAGGAGAAAAAACCACCACACTTAGCTTATACGCACCGCTGCAAAGCTCCACACCGCAGATATCAACAGCAACAGGACTCAACACCAAAACGTGGCAGGCACCAGAGAGCTGCTTCTGCAAGGCTGGTCTCCAGAAAGGACCTGCATAACCAACAGTCAGCTCATGCATCAGGTGACGCTAAAAGAATGGTGGGAGTGGTCACCACCTACATCAGCTGACCCAGCAGCACTGCAGTGACACCAGGTTGCCAGCGGGGAAAAACTGACATTAACCCCCGATGGTCCAAAAGGAAAAAAGTTTAAACTGTGTGGAACCAGTGCTGCCACAAATCCAAAAATGGTTCGTGACAACGAGGCTGCCTCACAGTCTGAGAAGCACAACACAATAGAAAACATTCTGTTATTCCCATCTTCAAAACTTTTCTTGTGCTGCACCAGTTCTCTGGATTGCGCCTACTAGATTCTAAGCATAGAAGGAGCAGGTATTTATATCAATAATTTTACATTATATAGAATCAATTCGCACAAAATTTTATATTAATCCACTCAGATATTCCTGCTCTACAACACTTTGGCTTACAGATAGGACCCAATGTTCAATGTGGCAGTTTCCTTTTGAACATTACTGCTGATTGATAAGCTCTAAAGCCAAAGAAATATCTTATGGACATATTTACCACTTTTCATCCTGTTAATTTGCTACTTTACAGTAAACAGCTGATCAGCCAGTGAACTAGCAAATGTTTCTTTGGCTGCAGTTTTCCCTCTGTGTGGCATTAATGCTGGATAACCAATGAGTTTTATTAAAGACCTGCTTTACAGCATCACATAAATTGAATTTTCAAAGCCGCTATGCTTAGGGTCATGTGTTCTGATATATAGAGATACATGACCAATTCTGCTGACAGTTTAGTAATTGGATAATAACAGTCACAGTGCATATACTTATCAGGATCCAGTTTCTTGCTCATAAAAATGAATCATCAAAAGAATGCGATTGCTATAAAGCAAAAGTGAAAAAGCTTCAGAGCACAAAATTGGTAGTGACAAGTAAATAAAAGTATAAGGCTGTGTTCACACACCGCATTTTTTTAGCGGTTTTTACCGCGGTTTTCACTATAAAACCGCTAAAAATAAGCCTCCCAGTCATTTCTATGCATTTTGCACTTTTTGTGCACATTGATGCGTTTTTAACCGCGAAAAAAATGCATCGCAGTAAAAAAAGCAGCATGCTCAATAATTTTGGGGAAAAAACGCATCAAAACCGTGCAAAAAACGCGCAAAAACTGCTGTGGAAAAATAGGTGCGGTTTCTGGGAAGGGATTCAGGTTTTTGAGCAGAAATTTTCTGCAACGTGTGCACTTAACCTAAGGAGTGCACACCCTGCAAAGGGAGGTGATTGTGGCAACAAAATTTAAACACAACAATAACGTCCTCAGCAAAAAGAACACAACTTATTTCTCTTTATGGAGATAGAAATAGTATCCAGTATTTGTCATGGAGTCATTAATTATATGAATTGTATAACGATGCGAGCAGGTATTCAATGGTTTTTATAAAATCAAACAATGTAAACTCATTTAATGGATGATCTGATAAACAATTTGCAAATCATTTTACAAATTATGGGGCCAATTCGTCAAAGTTATAATGTCAGAAAACTGTCGTAAAAGCTTTGAAAAAGTCGCAAAACTTTTGTGCAACCCAACATTCTACAAAAATTTTAAGACTATTGATATTTTCACACCAGATGGAAACTATTGCACCGTAACGGAGAGAACTAAGAAGGAGCTGAAGCTGGATTGGACATGGCCATGCCAAACATTTCTGGTGAGGTTCATGGCACTCAGAAGATGCATCGGATTCATTCGGTGACGTGCACCTTTTAATGAATTCGGTATTTTGCACTCTGGCGAAACCCTCATTAAGACTGAGAAACCAAAAAAAGGAACAACCGAAAAGGCCAATTATTATCATTAATTATTAACATTACACTTTATTAGATCCATTTGTGAGACTTGCTGCCCACTGTTTTTAATCAGCAGTAATCAGAAAACATTATAAACGCCATTACAGGAAGTAAGGGTAGATATCGTATAGACATAACAAAAAGGAGGGCTTTCATTTTAGAGCAGACAATCCTAATGCAGGAGCAATTATAAGAAGTGAGGGAGCGAATGTCCTCACACCTATAGTGCCAACAGAATGAAGAGGACATTCCCAATGAAAAAGGGTGAATAGCTTGTTACAAAGAATGAGACATGTGCGAAAAAATATGTTATAGCTAGTGATGAGTGAACATGTTCGGTAATGCTCGTTACTCACCCAAGTATCGATGTACTGGGCGAGCGCCGAGCATTTCCGGGATTATTCGTTGGGACCGCGTGTCTCTGCCCTGCAAGTTTAGAGCTCTTTAGAGCACCAATCAACATGCAGGGATTGTCTGCCACACACTGTAATTCCACAGCCATCTTTGTTGTGGTATTACAGCGATTGGCTGGCCGCACAGCGTCATCAGGTCTATACGAGACGTCACAGTCACGTCTGGAATCAGTCAGTGTAGGGATAGCTGCTGCTGAGATAGGGTCAGATTTGGGGGTTTCTAAGTTAGTGTGTGTATACCATCATAGAATACACAAATCCAACTAAACAAACAGTCCTTCTAAGGACTAATTACAGGGTATATAGATTGCAGTGCTATGTAGGCAGGGAGTGTCTGTGGGTATATAGATATCAGTGCAAGGCATGCAGGTACTGTATGTGAGTATATAGATATCATTGCATGCATCAAGAGGGTCCATTCCATTACTGTCTGCTGCTGCCTATTACATACTGTATATTGACCGTATATACCTAGCCCTAGGTATCAGTGGCTAGGAATACTTTTTTTTGCATCTTATTACTGATTATTTTATTCCAAAGCAATCCAGAACCCCTTTTTTTCTCCATTTACTTGTTGACACTGTAGACTACAGCCAGATCCTTTTCATAGTACAGCATGAACATCCAGCAATTCTAAATGGGTTAGCCCGTCCCAGGCATCTCATCTGAGTGCGCATAAAAATCTACCATTTCTTGTGGAGCTGTAGAAATTTTTTTGGAGTGTCTTATACAATTTTTGCACCATTTTTCTGCCAAAAAAATATTTAGCTTCAGGGCAGATATTTCACACTAGGTTTTGTCCGCCACAAGGATCACATACCATTGCGCTCAAAATTTTGCCATTTCAGGCCTCCATAGAATTTTTTTTGTTGTGTCAAAGCCTTAGTTACACAATTTTGCTGGCCAAAAAAAAAATATATATAGGGCTGATATTTTAAAGTGGGCTATCTCCAGATGCCCAATGTATCTGTGGGATACAAATTGTTGCATTTCAGGCCTACATTCGCTTTTTTTTGCTTTGTCTTACACTAGCTCTAGAGACTATTTTGGGGTTAAGAATATATAAATACAGGCCACATATTGAACAGTGTGGTATCTCCGTCATACACCTGATCTATCTGTGGGCTACAAATTGTGGCATTTCAGGCCTACATTCACCTTTTTTTGCTGTGTCTTATCCTAGTTCTACAGACTATTTTGGGGTAAAAAAAATAAAAAATACAGGCCACATATTGAACAGTGTGGTATCTCCGTCAGATGCCTGATCTATCTGTGGGATACAAATTGTGGCATTTCAAGCTTCCATTCCATTGTATTTGCTGTGTCTTACCCAAGTTATTGACAGTGACACCAGTTTGATTTAAAAAAAAAACATATTTTTACCTACAGTCCAGATATTTTAAAGTGTGGTTTTCCCGCACACGGATCACATACAAGTTCACTCTCAGTTCAGGCATTTGTAGTGAACGTGGGAAATATTGTAGTCCATTTAAAATGGGCAAGGTGCGTGGTAAGGGACGGGGAAGTGGACGTAATGGTGATGGTGCATGCAGAGGCCGAGGCCATGGGCAAGCTGAAATTGTGCCACAAAAAACACCCACATATTCTCTCCCTACCTTCCTGACCCAATTACTAGGGGGCTGCAGCAAGACAGCATTATTGAAACCAGAGCGGTGTGAAACGGTTGTTGGTTGGATGGCGAATAATGCCATCAGTCAGTTTGCCACCACCACCACCCTGTCTTCTACATAGTCAAGTCTGATTAGCCGTGAGTCTGGACCGCGTGATGTGACGTGTGGTCGCGTGGTTAATGGGAGTTATATGTCACATGGATGGATGCTCCCTACGATGCAACCCGGAGTATTTTGTTGTTAGTGTACATGAGCACTAATATGGCATTTAGTGCACTGGGTCTGGGTTGCGGGTAGCTATGAGAGATGGTAGGGTCTGGCTACCCATATTGCCTCACCTTTGGGTGAGGGTGCGGACTGTACCCCGTTTTGCCTGAAGATATGTGTATGTTCAGGACCTGTGGTGAGGTCATGACCATGTGACCAGCTCATGTGATCCATACCTCACCTATGGGTGTGGTTACAGGGCTATGTAATTGAGGTGTTTAGCACATGTGAGAGAGTGTGAGGGAGTCAGTCAGAGTGTGGACAGACTTCCATGTGTCCAGGTGGGACACTACAGAGTGGTCTGTGTTCTAAAGAAGGAGAAGCCTTCCTGTGTCTGCGGCTGAAGATAGAGCTCTGCTATGGACATTGCCCTGGCCTGTGTGTGCACAGGACCTGAGGGAACCATCCCAGCTAAGGACTGTTTTTGTGTTGCTGTAAGACTGTTTGCCTTTTGTTCATGCTTCAATGGTTTATGGAGAAAATAAACCGAATGGACTCATTTTAACTCTGCGTGTTCCAGTGTTTACCTCCAAGACCTGCAAAGTGAGTAACCTCCGTCCACAGACAGTGAGGAACGTTACAACCGCATATTCCTCACTCTGATCCTCCTTCCTCCTACCATGCCGAGTGCCTGGAGACAACTGTTTCCACACTTGGACACTCCGAAGAGCTGTTCACTTTTCCATTTAGAGATTCGGGCCTCTTGCCTGGTCAACTTGAAGCAGGGCAAGATGAGATCACATGTACCAATGTCCAAATATTTGAGCAGCCATGGTCACACGAAGGCAACGGTGGGAACGTGTCACAAGAGGTGGACAATGATGAGACACAATTGCCAGCAAGTCAAGAGGACCAGGGTGCGGAATTTGAAGCCAAGGTTGTGGATGATATAGTAAGGGTATGTTTCCACTTGGCATCCTTGCAGCACCTTGGACGCAGCAGAAACCCTGCTCCGCCCAAAGCGCCACCCCCTTCTGTACGCGCGGTGATTCCGGATGTGCTCATTGAATAAATCCGGAATCGCCGCATCGTATACCTAGAGTAGGCCATTTACCTTGCGGAGACTGAGCATCTCTGCAAGGTAAACAGACATGCTGCGGGCTAAAAAGGCGTGCCGCATGTCCGGAAACGCAGGGCCGCTGGATGTGTGTTTGCAAGCATAGTGGAGACGGGATTTCATAAAATCCCTCCGCTATGCTCTAACATCTGGATGCTGCGGATTGAATGCTGCGGCTGTACGCAACATTCAACCCGCAGCTAATCCGGATGTAATCCGACAAGTGGAAACATACCCTTACTGACCCAACCTAGCAGGAGGACATGCAGAGCGAGGACAGCAGCACACAGGGGGAGGGAGGCGTAGCACCCCAACAGGCAGGAAGAAGCAGTGTGGTGGCCGCAAACAGAAGGCGGGCAACTGTTCCTTGTAACACCAACACGATGGAAGTTGGCAGTACGACTGTTAGGTCTTCCCAAGTCTGGTTGTTTTTTTAAAGACTCTGACGATAACCCCAAACAGGCTATTTGCATCACCTGCCATGTCTGCATCAGCAGGGGTAGAAAAACTAACAGCCTGACCACCACCAGCATGATCAGGGACATGGCAGTAAAGCACCCGACTTTGTGGGCCGAACCCCAGGCTCCAGGAACAGTGTCTGTGAGTGAAAACACTTCTTCTTCCTCTGCTATGCATGCAAGCCAATCCCCTGTCCACGGTGCATGCCAAGATGCCTCCTCCCCTGCACCTGTCATCAGGGCCGGTTTAAGGCAAAGTGGGGCCCTAGGCAAAGTATAAAATGGGGCCCCAAATGCTAACATATTGCACATCACACAGAAGCATTTCGGTTGTATTTACATGCGCTGAGTTCAGGACGCTAAATGAGTGTGATCGACAATATTTAAACCATTCAACGCTTGTTTCCCGGCCTCTTTCCACCATCTGAGAAAGAATGATGGGGACAGAATTATCACTAATAGATCAATCTGTCCCCATACAGTATCATGCTATCAGCAGCACATCTACAGCTTACACCGGCGATGTGCTGCTGAGAACAATGATTTCTGTTCCGGCATAAACAATCCAATCACTCAATAAATATGCAGCATTTTGCTTGTTTAGTATAATACATCCCATAGTCCTCCATATGTTATAATGTGCACCACAGTTCTCCATATTGTAAAATGTACAACCCATAGTCCTCCATATAATATAATATGCCCCATAGTCCTACATATAGTATAATACACTCCTCATAGTCCTCCATATATTAAAATACACTGCTCAATCCTCCATATAGTATAATATACTCCTCATAGTCCTCCATATAGTATAATGCGCTGCCATAGTCATCCATGTAGTACAATTCACTTCCCATAGTATAATGCACCCCATAGTTCTTCATATAGTATAATGTATTCCCCATAGTCCTCGATACAGTATAATGCAGCCCACATATAGAATAATGCAGCCACCCCAGAGCATAATGCATCCACCCCACAGAGTATAATGCAGCCACCCCACAGAGTATAATGTAACCCCCATAGAATATGATGCAGCCCCCTCATATAGTATAATGTAGTTCCCTCAGAGTATGATGCAATCACCCCTCATATAAATATAATACAGCCCCCATAGAATATAATGTAGCCCCGAATAGAATATAATACAGCCCACCTCCCCACAGAATATAATGTAGCCCCATCAAAGAGTATGATGCAATCTTCCCTCACAAAATCTAATACTGCCCCCATAGAATATAATACAGCCCCCCATAGACTATAATACAGTCCACCTCCCCATAGTATATAGTGTAGCCCCCATAGAATATAATGCAGCCCCCAATAGTATATAACACAGCCTCCCCAATAAAATATAATGTACCCCCTATAGTATATAACACAGCCTCCCCCATAGAATATAATGAATAATGTACCCCCCATAGTATATAACACAGCCACATATATAACACAGCCTCCCCATAGAATATAATATACCCCCAATAGTATATAGCACAGCTTCCCAATAGAATATAATATACCCCCCAATAGTATATAACATAGCCACATAGTATATAATACATCCACATAGTATACTTTATAACACAGTCTCCCCCATAGAATATAATATACCCCCAATAGTATATAGCACAGCCCGCATAGTATATAGAACAGCCTGCATAGTATATAGCACAGCCTGCATAGTATATAGCACAGACTGCATAGTATATAACACAGCCCACATAGTATATAACACAGCCCACATTGTATATAGCACAGCCCACATTGTATATAGCACAGCCCACATTGTATATAGCACAGCCCACATTGTATATAGCACAGCTAACATAGTATATAGCGCAGCCTGCATAGTATATATCACAGCCACATAGTATATAGCACAGCCCTCATAGTATATAGCAGAGCCCGCATAGTATGTAGCACAGCCCACATCTCCTCGTGAGAATAACCCCACAGTCCAGTACTCACTGTTGTAGTAAAAAAAACAAAACACAATCCTTAGCTTTCCTCGTGCCCGCGCTGCTCCAGGCTCCTGTCTCAGCAACTGCACTGCCTGCACACAGTGTGTGCGCGATGATGTCATCGTGCACCCGCAGTGTCAAAGGCAGAGCGGGGAATGATGGGAGAGGGAACATCAGCTGACGCTCTCTCCTCCATCATTGCTTTGAACTGTACCAGCAGACGCCGGTATAGTTCAATGTGGCGGCGGCGGGGGGAGTCGGCGCTGGCGGCCGGTGGGCCCCCATGGCTTACGGGCCCCATAGCGGCTGCGTGATGTGCCACTAGCTGGGGGCCCCTGGGGGAGTGGGGGCCCTAGGCAGCTTCCTGGTCTTCCTGCCCCTTACGCCGGCCCTGTCTGTCGTTGCCAACACTCAAATACCATCATCATTAGGCACGTCCACATCCTTGTCCCAGTGCAGTCTTCAGTTGTCCATACCCTATTCATTGCAACAAAGCGTAAATACGCAGCCAATGCTTCACAGGCCACAGTACTAAATTCGCACATTTCTCATCAGCTTGCTGTTGATATGTTGCATTTTAGGCTCGTGGAGACGGAAGCTTTCCGCAACCTGGTGGCCGCGACCGTTCCAAGGTACTCGGTCCCCGGCCGCCACTATTTCTCCCAGTGTGCCATCCTGGTATTACCCAAGCACATGTCCCTCAACATTACCCATGCTCTGAACAATGCTGTGGGAAGTCCACCTAACCATGGACACATGGACAAGTGCTTGTGGGCAGGGACACTACATCTCACTGACAGCACACTGGATTAACATAGTGGAAGCCGGGACCCAGACGGACCTTGGGATGGAACACGTCCTACCGACGCCGAGGATTGCAGGCCCTACGTCAATCTGGGTTGCCCCCACAGTCTACAGCTCCTGCACCTCATCCTCCTCCTCCTCTTCAGCCTCCATATACGAAACGACCACATGAGTCACAAGCTGGAAGCACTGCAGCACTGCTGCAGCCAAGCGTCAACAGGCTGTACTGCAGCCAATATGCTTAGATCACAAATTGCACAATGCTGAAGAGTTGTGGACAGCTCTGAAAGAGCAGGCAGATCTGTGGCTGACACCGCTGGACCTACAGCCAGGCATGGTTGTGTGTGACAATGGCCATACCCTGGTGGCGGCTTTGAAGCGAGGTGAGCTCACACACGTACCATACCTGGCCTATGTGCTTAACCTCATTGTTCAACGGTTTCTCAAAGGCTACCTGGAACTGCCAGATCTGCTTGTGAAAGTACGCCGCCTGTGCACCCATTTTAGAAAATCAGCTCCAGCTTCCGCCGCCCTTGCTGTGCTTCAGCAGTGTTGGCAGCTTCCTGCCACCGACTGGTGTGTGATGTCCCCACGCATTGGAACTTAACACTGCACATGTTGGAAAGGATTTGTGAGCAGAAGAGGGCAGTTCAGACTCCACACATAAGACGAGTGAACATGGATGTCAGACATATGTACTATCCTACAAAACTTTGAGGAGTCCACCAAGATGGTAAGCGGCAATGATGCCATAACTAGCATCATCATCCCACTTCTCTGTCTTCTGAAATGCTTTCTGCTCAGAATCAAAGAGATGGAATTGCAGGCTGAGTACGAGGAAATTGTGCAAGGAACCATACAGGGCGATTACACACAGCCCAGCCTCAAGTCATCCCAAAGTGGATTGGTTAACAGTGAGGAAGAGGAGGAGGACTAAGAACAGGAGCTACTTTCATGCGCTATAGACGGTACTACAAGCACATCTGTCATACCGTCTGTTCAGCGTGGATGGCCTGAGGACTGGGAGGAGGCGAAGGAGGAGGAGAGCATGGTCATTTGTCCTCTTAGTGAGGACACGGAAGTCTTGCCTGTTAGCAGCTGCCACGCATGGCTGACTTTATGTTGCGCTGCCTTTCCCGTGACCCTCGTATTGTCAAAAGTTTGTCAAAATTTTGGTTGACAGTCATTACTTGTTGGTGACACTTCTAGACCAATGCTACAAGGAGAGCTATCAATCTCTTGTTTCAGAGGCAGACAGGTGTACTAAAATGTTGCAGTATCAGAAGCCTCTTGTTGCGGAATTATTAAAAAAATTCCCATCTGAAAACGCTGTTGGCAGAGGTCACAGTACGCTGGACAACAAAGGAATACAGGTGAGAGAACTCGAATCCAGCAGAGACAGGGGAAAACTGACATAGTTCTGGGAGAGTTTTCTCTGATCCTCCTATTGCACTGGCCCTGTGGCGCGGGGTACTCTCACAAGGAGTGTAAAATTTTGGAAGATGGTGAGGGAGTACCTTGCTGACAGTACCAACGTCTTCCAAGATTCCTCTGTGCTTTTTAATTATTGGGTCTCAAAGCTGGATACATGGCATGAACGGTCTCTCTATGCCTTGGAGGTCCTGGCCTGTCCTGCCGCTAGCATCTTTAGTGCCTCTGGTGGAATTATAGCTGATAAGCGCATCCGCCTGTCAACTGAAAACGCTGACAGGCTGACTCTTATAAAAATGAACAAGGGCTTGATTGGGCCAGACTTCTTTACACCACCGCATGATAACAGTGAAACCTAATGTCAAATCCAGTGTCTTTTTTTGGGACGTATATTCCAATGCACCTCTTCACACCCACACATGGTATACGCTTCATCAGTTTGTCTATTTGCTGTTATCCTCCTCCTTCTCCTCATCATCCACCACCACTAGATCACCATGGTGACCGTGGTCCGTGATGCAACAGCCACTAGAAATTTTTGTAAGGGTGTTTTATGATGCCTGTTCCAAAAATGTTTACACTCCTGTGTCCCCCAGGGGAAAATATTTTTCAGCCTATACACTTAGTGTATGGGCATTACAAGTATAGGAGACCCACTCCTGTAAACTGGGAAACATTTTTCAAAGGCCATACTCCACGTCTCTAATGTTTGTCAGCCCATATACTTAGTGTATGGGCATTACAAGTATAGGAGACCTGCTCCTTTAAACTGGGAAAACATGTTTCGGAGACCATCCTCCACATTTCTTCCTTGGGGGATTGGAGTGTGTGCAAATCTTGGGCAGACCTTGTATTCACTTCATGGGCAACCTTTAGGTGACTTAAAAAATGAGAATAATGTGAACTTGGTTTTCATGTGGCCATCCAGTACCTCGGTTCAAAGGCTTATTGGGGTGCATGCAACTTTGGTGCAGGGCAGGCCTTGCATTCAATGCATAAGCAAACAGTATGGGAGTACCAAATGAATACTTGGAACTTTGGTTGCATGTGGTCATCCATGACGTCTGTTCAATGGGTTGTTGGGGTGCGTCCAAATTTTGGGCAGCCCTGCCACTCACCGCATATGCAATAAAAGTATAAGGGACTCAATTTTTAATAATGGGAATAAAGCATAGCCAGCTAATGGCTCTCTAAAAATAGCGAGGGCCGACTGCTGGCCCTATAAAAATAGACTTTGTGACTTTCAGAGTCCCTCCTTCATAAATGAAACAGGATGAGTCTGATGATGTGTCACACACCACATGGCCAAATCAGGTTGCAAACTGTTAAAATAACATTTCCCAGTGAATGTATTTGTCTTGGTTGAAAGCAATGGTAAAGATGAAAAACGTATCAAAAACGCTACGTGTGAACATAGCCCAAGTGGTGGAGGAACATTTTTGTTTTTCATTATTTATTTTGCCAGAAATGCTTCCAGGGGCATTCCCCATGATGTTTCCATGTCATTTGAGCACTGTTTCTATAGTTTTCAGACGTTTTTAGACCGGGGGGGGTCGCGATAAAAATACTCGGCTTTCCCATAGACTTACATTAGGCTAGTTGTTCGGGTCAAGTACCCGAGTATTCCAATTTGCTTGACCCGAGCAACGAGCACCCGAGTATTTTAGTGCTCGCTCATCACTATTTATAACCTTTGAAAGTCCTACACTTCTACAAGTTTTGTGTTATAGGATAGGAATGCCTTTAAGGGGGGCTGGAAAAATCCAAAGTGCATGCTGTTTAAGTCAACACAATGTGATCACTTAAAAACCCCAGGACATTTAAAAGAGAATGTTAGATAGGCACTTGCAAAAAATAATAATAATAATCTTTATTTAGCGCTAACATATTCTGCAGCGCTTTACAGTTTGCACACATTATCATCGCTGTCCCCGATGGGGCTCACAAACTAAATTCCCTATCAGTATGTCTTTGGAATGTGGGAGGAAACTGGAGTACTTGGAGGAAACCCAGGCAAACATGGGGAGAACATACAAATTCCTTGCAGATGTTGTCCTTGGCGGGATTTGAACTCAGGACTCCAGCGCTGCAAGGCTGCAGTGCTAACCACTGAGCCACTACCCATAAATTATTGAATAGACCAGATGTTACATTGGAGTACTGCACTAAAGACTCACTGAGCCATGATATTCCAGCAACTTCCACCATCATATTTGATGAGGTCTGAGATGGAAGGTCTAGACTAAGTCTCCAATGGAGATGTGCAATATACAAAAAAGTTGCACTCTGTCATGCTAAAGCATGTCAATATGAAATATATGAAATATGAATAGCTATACTGCTTCTGAATGCTAGAAAAAAAAAGATGCTTTGCATACAATTTGGCCATTTTATGTCTGCCCATCAACCAATGTGTTACACCCAGTCCTGGTTCTGGCGCTGCCCCCAGTTCTGGTCCCTCACCTGCTTCTGCTCTCCATGCTGCCCCTGTACGTCGGCGAGCTTCCTGTTTGGATCCTCGTGCTCTGTGTGTCCCTCAGCGTTCTGCTGTTGCTTCTCTCTCCCCCACTTCCTGGCACGCTGCCAGCAGGCCTTCAGGGAGAATGCTTAGGACATGTGTGCGCTTCCCTCTGGTCTCTTAAAGGGACAGCGTGCATTTTTTGAAAATAGCAATTAACCAATGGCAGCGCACGGATTACTATTTCTGGCCTCTCCTCCATAGGGAGAGTGCCGGAGCAACGAGTATCTACTCTTGCTACATCCGGTTCAGTCCCTGTTCTGTCTGTGCTGCATTAGCAATCTGTTTGCTCTTGCTTATACTGTTTGCTTCCGCAGAGTATCTGGTCCCGAGGTTCCACTCTAAAAATAAAAAACGAATGTGAACTTCACCATCTGTGCCTCCGCTTCCATTTGTTACAGATTTCTCTGGCCATGGAACCCGCTGGATCCCAGAGGCCTCCGACTGTGGAGCTTTGCCAAGAGGTGACCAGTTTACGGCCAGTTTTCAACAGGACAAGATCATGACTTATCTTCGCAGCTTGTCTACCCGCATAGATTCCCTGTTGACCTCGACTGCACCTGACTCGTCTACTGGCACCCAGGTACCCGCCTGCACGGCAAGTAAAGGTCCTCGCCTGGCAGCTCCCACCCACTTCCAAGGTGACCCCACTCAGTGTTGGGGTTTCATCAATCAGTGCACTCTGCACTCCAAAATCCTGGGGCATATGTTTGCTTCTGACCGAGCCAAGGTGGGCTTCATAATGTCACATCTTGCTGGAGAGGCCCTCGCCTGGCTGAACCCTCTATGGGAGAGAGGCGACCCTCTGGTTAATTATCTTCAATCTTTTCTGGAAGCTTTTCACAGGACCTTCGATGAACCTGGTCGTGCCACGTCGACAGCTTCAGCTTTGCTCCGTTTATGTCAAGGACTCTCACGGTGGCTCAGTATGCTGTTTGGTTCCGTACTCTTTAGTCCGAGTTATCCTGGAACAACGAGGCCTTGGTGGCCACCTTCTGGGAGGGCCTATCAGGAAGAATTAAGGATGAGCTGGCGGGATGGGACAGGCCTACCATATTGGATAATCTGATATCCTTTGCAACCCGGATTGACCTGCATTTTCAGGAACGTTTCAAGGTGATCAAACAAGACAAAAGGCCCTACCACCTGGTCTATAGTTCTCCTAAGACAGCTACCTCGTCTCCCTCCCATGAGGCCATGGAGGTTGATCAAGTAGGTCTGGCAAGCCGCCGCCAGGAGGTGCGTTGTAAAGACTGAAGTTGCCTCTACTGTGGTAGCCCCGAGCACATGATTCATTCCTGTCCAAAGAGGTCAGAAAACTCCAGTGCCTAGGTTCAGTAGGAGAGGCCACCATAGATAGAGAACATTCCTCTCCCTCATTGCAGATCTCGTTCTCCGTGTCCTTCGGAGCAATACAATTTTCTGGACTTTGTTTGCTGGATACTGGAGCCGCTGGGAACTTTATCCAGCAGGCGTTTATGGATCATTACCACTTACCAGTCCAGCATCTTCCTGACCCACTGCGGGTGACCGCCGTAGATGGCAAACCACTGACCAAGCCTGTCCAGTTTCAGACCAAGCCTGTGGAACTCTGGGTAGGTCTAACGCACTCTGAAAGAATCCATTTTTATGTGTACCCCGGTTTGTGTCACCCCTTGCTTTTAGGTCTACCATGGTTCCAGATGCATGAACCGGTCCTCAATTGGAGAACAGGAGAGGTTCTGTGCTAGAGAGATTGCTGCGTGGACCGATGCCTAACCCGGATTTAACCAGTTTAGCCTCCTATCCAACCTGCTACCCTACCAGGGTTACTGTACCTTCCTCCTACTGGTCCTTCTGTGATGTCTTTGGGAAAAAGGAGGCATAGAGACTACCTCCACACAGGTCGTATGACTGTTCGATTGATCTTCTCCCCGGACCATCTCCTCCCCGCGGGTGAGTCTACCTTCTTTCTCAAACAGAGACTCAAGCTATGTCGGGCTACATCCAGGAGAACCTGGCCACAGGATTTATCTGAAAGTCATCTTCGCCGTCAGGAGCAGGATTCTTCTTCATGAAGAAAAAGGAAGGATCCCTGTGGCCCTGTATCGACTACCAGGGCCTAAACCAGATCACAGTAAAAAATAGGTATCCATTACCTCTTATTTCAGAGCTGTTTGATCGTCTCTGAGGGACCTACAACCTAATCCGAATTCGAGAAGAAGACGAAAGGAAAACAGCCTTCAACACCCGTGATGGCCACCACGAATACCTAGTAATGCCATTTGGCCTAAGCAATGCACCTGAAGTTTTTCAGGAATTTGTCAATGACATTTTCAGGGATCTGCTCTATACTTGTGTTGTTGTCTACCTGGACGACATTCTAATCTTCTCGGCAGACTTGGTGCGTGCATCTGGTCTTACAAAGACTCAGAGAGAACAGGCTTTATGCCAAGTTGGAGAAATGGCTCTTTGAACAATCATCTTTGCCTTTCCTCTGTTACATTGTATCCTCCACAGGATTAAGAATGGATCCGGAGAAGTTGTCTGTCATCCTCAAGTGGCCTTGTCCGTCTGTGCTGAAAGCCATACAATGGCTCCTGGGGTTCGCCAACTACTATAGGCAATTCCTTCCACACTTTTCCACCGGAGTGTCACCCATCACAGCTTTAACCCAGAAAGGTGTAAACTCCAAGGAATGGTCCCCCGAGGCAGAGGAGTCCTTTGTTTCTCTCAAAAAGCCTTTGCTTCCGCACCCATTCTTCATCGTCCAAATTCTAATGAGCAATTTTTCCTTGAGGTCGATGCTTCCTCCATAGGTGCAGGAGCAGTTCTTACCCAGAAATCTTCTACTGGTCGGATGATCTCCTGTGTTTTTTTTCCCAAGGTTTTTTCCCTCGCAGAAAGGAACTATTCCATTGGAGATCGGGAATTGTTGGCTATCTAATTGGCTCTGCAAGAATGGAGGCATCTTCTTGAGGGAGCTCGTCACCACGTAGTAATATTCACCGATTACAAAAACCTTGCCTACCTCCAAACCGCACAGAGGCTGAATCCCCATTTTTTGCTCGATTTAATTTTGTCCTTCATTTCCGTCCAGCTGACAAAAACATCAAGGCAGACGCACTCTCCAGAGCCTTTTTGCCTCCTGATCAGGAAGAACCACCTCAGCACATCATTGAACCTTCAAGGTTAGTCTCTGTTGTCTCTGCAGATCTTACCTGACTTCCCCCAGGGAAAACTCTCGTGACCACCTCAGAACGTAATTGTGTCCTTCGGTGGGGTCACTCTTCCAAGTTGGCTGGTCACGCCGGTCAGAAAAAGACTCTGCAACTCATCACCTGTTACTACTGGTGGCCTACTATGGGTAGGGATATCCAGGAGTATGTCACAGCCTGCCCTTTGTGTGCCCGTAACAAGACTGTTAAACGCCTACCCGCCAGTAGGCTTCAGCTTCTTCCGATTCCGTCCGCTCCCTGGCAGCACATCGCGATGGACAACATCACGGGTCATCCAATCTCTTCCAGCTGTTCAGTGGTTTGGGATGTGGTGGACCGCTTCTCTAAGATGGCTCACTTCATTCCGCTACTGGGTCTCCTCTCTGCCCCAGAACTTGCGTATCTGTTCATTCAGCATATCATCCATCTCCATGGTTTTCCTCTCCACATTGTGTCCAACAGAGGCATCCAGTTCACCTCAAAATTCTGGAGAGCGGTCTGTAAACTGGTAAAAATAGAACTGGATTTTTCCTCGGCATACCATCCTCAATCCAATGGGCAAGTGGAGAGGACTAATCAAATCCTGGCTGGATTCCTGCGTCACTTCGTCAACACGCATCATGACGACTGGGTAGTTACTGCCCTGGGCGGAATGCTCCTACAACAACCAAGTAAGTGAATATTCTGTAAAGTTTCCCTTTCAGGTTGTGTTTGGACTGCAACCCGGAATTCCTCTTCCTATCTCTGGACCGTCAAGCGTTCCGGTAGCCGATACCTTTTCCGAAGATTTCTCGAAAGTTTGGAAAGACACCAAGACTGCCTTGGAGAGAGCCTCTCAACGTATGAAAAGGCATGCGGACAAGAGATGCCTGGATGCTCCTACCTTTCGCCCCAGAGACAAGGTACGGCTCTCCTCCAAAGTACATCCACTTGAAGATGCCTTTCTACAAATTGGGTCACCGTTTCATTGGGCCCTTTGAACTCTTGAGACAAATTAACCCTGTCTCTTACAAACTGAATTGCCTACTTCCTTACGTGTGCCTAACTCCTTTCATGTTTCCCTCCTCAAACCAGTAGTTTTGAGCTCCTTCTTTAACCCCTTTCCTTCATTGGACGTAATATTCCGTCCATGTGCCCTGGGCCCTAATTACCATGGACGGAATATTACGTCATAGCGATAAGCGGCGCCCACGTGGTGAGCGCCGCTTATCGCGGCCGGGTGTCAGCTAATTATCATAGCTGACACCCGGCACAATGTGTCAGGGGCGGTCACGGACCGCCCCGACACGTTAACCCCTTGTACACCATGATCAAACACGATCGCAGTGTACCGGGGGTTAAAGGGAAGCATCGGCAGGGAGGGGGCTCCCTCCTTGCTTCCCTGAGCCCCCCACAGCAGCGCAATGTGCAGCGCTGCTGAGGGGGTCTCCTTTCCTGCAGGTCCCCGGATCCAATATGGCGGCGGGGACCTCCGGGGGCCTGCAGGAAGCTGGCTTCCTCAGTGCCTGCAAAGCGCAGGCAAGGAGGAAACCTGCACACTGCCTGTGACATATTGCTGATCTGTTACAGCGATCTGTGATATGACAGATCAGTGATCTGTCACAGGACAGTTATGTCCCCTCTGGGACATTGTAATAAAGTAAAAAAAAAAAAAAAGTGTAAAAATAATTTTAAAAAATTGCTAAATAAATTCAAGAAAAATAAAATATTCCCCAATAAATTCATTTTTTGGAAATAAAAAAAAAACACAATAAAAGTACACATATTTGGTATTGCCGCGTCCGTAACGACCCGGCCTATAAAACTGTCCCATTAGTTAACCCCTTAAGTGAACCCCTTAAAAAATAAAAATAAAAAACGAAGCAAAAAATAATGATTTATCATACCGCCGAACAAAAAGTGCAATAACGCGTGATCAAAAAGACGCATATAAATATCCATGGTACCGCTGAAAACATCATCTTGTCCCGCAAAAAACGAGCCACCACACAGCATCATCAGCAAAAAAATAAAAAAGTTATAGCTCGCAGAATAAAGCGATGCAAAAATAATTATTTTTTATATAAAATTGTTTTCATTGCATAAAAGCACCAAAACATAAAAAAAGACATAAATGAGGTATCGCTGTAACCGTACTGACCCGAAGAAGAAAACTGCTTTATCAATTTTATCGCACGCGGAACAGCGTAAACGCACCACCCAAAAGAAATTCATGAAACGCTGGTTTTTGTAAATTCTGAGTCCCAAAAAACAAAATAAAAAGCCATCAAAAAATGTCACGTGCCCGAAAATGATACCAGTAAAAACGTCAACTCGTCCCGCAAAAAAAAAAAACCTCACATGACTCGGTGGGTCAAAATATGGACAAATTATAGCTCTCAATATGTGGTGATTCAAAAACTATTTTTACAATAAAAAGTGTCTTTTAGCGTGCGACGGCTGCCAAAAATAAATACTGCCATAAATAGTAAATCAAACCCCCTGTTATCACCCCCTTAGTTAGGGAAAAATAATAAAATTAAAAAAATGTATTTATTTCCATTTTCCCATTAGGGTTAGGGCTAGGGCTAGGGTTAAGGCTAGGGTTAGGGCTAGGGTTAGGGCTAGGGTTAGGGTTGGAGTTAGAATTGGGGGTTTCCACTATTTGCGCACATCAGGTGCTCTCCAAACGCAACATGGCGTCTGATCTCAATTCCAGCCAATTCTGCGTTGAAAAAGTCAAATGGTGGTCCTTCCCTTCCAAGCTCTGCCATGCGCCCAAACAGTGTTTTACCCCCACATATGGGGTATCAGACTACTCAGGACAATTTGCAAAACAACTTTTGGGGTCCAATTTCTCCTGATGCCCTTAGGAAAATAAAAAATTGGGGGCAAAAATATCATTTTTGTGGAAAAAAAAATTATTTTTTTATTTTCATGCCTGGGCGTTATAAACTTCTGTGAAGCCCTTGGGGGTTCAAAGTGCTCACCACACATCTAGATAAGTTCCTTGGGGGGTCTAGTTTCCAAAATGGTGTCATTTGTGGGGGATTCCACTGTTTTGGTACATCAGGGGCTTTCCAAACGCGACATGGTGTCCGATCTCAATTCCAGCCAAAATCGTCAAATGGCGCTGCTTCCCTTCCAAGCTCTGCCATGCGCCCAAATAGTGGTCTACCCCCACATATGGGGTATCAGCGTACTCAGGACAAATTGCACAATAACTGTTATGGTCCTGTTACCCTTGGGAAAATAAAAATTGGAGGTGAAAAGATCATTTTGTGGAAAAAATATGATTTTTTAATTGTACCGCTGTACGTTATAAACTTCTGTGAAGCCCTTGTGGGTTCAAAGTTCTCACCACATATCTAGATAAGTTCCTTGGGGGGTCTAGTTTCCAAAATGGGGTCACTTGTGGGGAGTTTCCACTGTTTAGGTACATCAGGGGCTCTCCAAACGTGACATGGCGTCCGATCTGAATTCCAGCCAATTTTGCATTGTAAAAGTCAAACGGCGCTCCTTCCCTTCTGAGCTCTGCCATGCGCCGAAACAGTGGTTCCCCCCATATATCATGTATCAGCGTACTCAGGACAAATTGCACAATAATTTTTACAGTCCAATTTCTCCTGTTACCCTTGGTAAAATAAAAAAATTGAACCTGAAGTATTTTTTTTGTGAAAAAAAGTTAAATGTTCATTTTTTTTTTAAATATTCAAAAAATTACTGTGAAGCACTTGAAGGGTTAATAAACTCCTTGAATGTGGTTTTGAGCACCTTAAGGGGTGCAGTTTTTAGAATGGTGTCACTTTTGTGTATTTTCTATTATATAGACCCCTCAAAGTGGCTTCAAATGTGATGTGGTCCGTAAAAATAAAATGGTGTTGCAAAAATGAGAAATGGCTGGTCAACTTTTAACCCTTATAACTTCCTAACAAAAAAAAATTTTGGTTCCAAAATTGTGCTGTTGTAAAGTAAATATGTGGGAAATGTTACTTATTAAGTTTTTTGTGTGCCATATCTCTGTGATTTAGGGCATAAAAATTCAAAGGTGGAAAATTGCGAAATTTTCAAAATTTTCGCCAAATTTCCATTTTTTTCACAAATAAACGCAAGTTATATGAATGAAATTTTACCAATAACATGAAGTACAATATGTCACGAGAAAACAAGGTCAGAATCACCGGGATCCATGGAAGCGTTCCAGAGTTATGGCCTCATAAAAGGACAGTGGTCAGAATTGTAAAAATTGGCCCGGGAGTTAACGTGCAAACCACCCTTGGTAGTGAAGGGGTTAAGGACCCAGGTACCAGTCCAGATCCTGTCTCTGAGGATGATGTTTTCGAGGTAGAGCAAATCTTGGCCACTAAGAAAGTAAGGGGTAAGACCTATTACCTGGTGGACTGGAAGAGCTTTGGTCCTGAAGAGAGGTCTTGGGAGCCTAAAGAGAACATCCAGGCTCCTCTCCTTCTTAAAAAATTTCACGCAGGCTTGAAAAAGAGGGGGCGTAAAGAGGGGGGATACTCTTACACCCGGTCCCGGTTCTGGCCCTGCACCTGGTTCTGGCACTGCCCCCAGTTCTGGTCCCTCACATGCTTCTGCTCTCCACGCTGCCCCTGTACCTCGGCAAGGTTCCTGTCTGGAACGTCGTGCTCTGTCTGTCCCTCGGCGTCCTGCTGTTGCTTGTCTCTCCCCCACTTCCTGGCACCCTGCCAGCAGGCCTTCAGGAAGAATGCTTAGGACGCGCGTTTCCCTCTGGTCTCTTAAAGGGACAGCGCACATTTTTTGAAAATAGCAATTAACCAATGGCAGCGCAAGGATTACTATTTCCCGCCTCTCCTCCATAGGTAGAGTGCCGGAGCAACGAGTATCTAATCTTGCTACATCCGGTTCAGTCCCTGTTCTGTCTGTGCTGCATTAGCAATCTGTTTGCTCATGCTTATACTGTTTGTTTCCGCAGAGTATCTGTGACCAGTGTTCAACTATCTCAGATGACATCAGCATCCATAGATTCAAGTGCCATCCCCTTCCACCACTCGCCATCCGAACCCGAGGACTACGTCAAGGTTACTGGAGCCAGCTTCCTATCATCTATCCAGAATCTGACCTTCCTCACCAGTGCCAGCTTCACCTCTCACACCCAGTGTCCGCCGGTCAGCTCCATCAGATCTGTTATATCTCTTACCCGTTTGTCCCGCTGGGACAGCTGCCACGTGTCCGGGGTCTAACTCGAGGTAGCACCTGTGTCCCCCAAGTATTCCACTCTGGTCCTGTTCGAGAGATCTTACTACAGCTACCTGGGCTCACTAGTCATGCCCCCTTTGAAGCCCCCTGGACCATGGTCCTGAAGTTCCACTCTAAAAATAAAAAACAACAGTAATAGCACTAGGCAATGCCCTGGTCTAGCATCTACTCCAATCCTCTGTGGCAATTGGTCTCACCCTTCTGTGCCCAACATCCTCAGCCCAGCATCATGGATACCCCAGGTGCTTAATAAGACCCGCAACATCAAGAAGTCACTTAAGGCTTAGACACTAGGTCTAATGTGACATCATGGTTTTGTTAGTCACAGAAACATAGAATGGTAGAGTTGGAAGGACCTCCAGGGTCATCATGTCCAATCCCCTGCTCAGTGCAAGATTCACTAAACCATCTCAGACAGATGTCTGTCCAGGCTCTGTTTGAAGACTTCCATTGAAGGAGAACTCATCACCTATCATGGCAGCCTGTTCAAATCATTGATCACCCTCAGTGTCAAAGTTTTTTCTAATCTGTATCTTCTCCCTTTCAGTTTCATTCCATTGCTTCTAGTGTTTTCATGTGCAAATGAGAATAAGGATGATTCCTCTATACTGTGCCTAAAGGCACTCAGGATTTCTGTCATAGAAGTGAGGACCGACCACCACAGAGGATGCGAATGAATGCCACCAAACAAACACAACTAGTACGGAATTGTTAATTTCTACTGGTGAATAAGGTTCACTGTTAACTTGATACTTTGAAAACCAATATGTAATATAACATACTAATGAAGCCAACTACCTTCAAAAAAAACATCCATTAAAAAAAATCCAAACATTAAAAAGCTCCATATGATGATCACTCATCCTTAGTAGAGTTGAGCAAATATGTTCGGAATCAGTCGCTGAATCTGAATTTGCCATATTCGTGCAATATTGGTTCCCTATTCGTGTCAAATTTATGTTTAATGATCGGTTCTGAACATATTCAGTCATTTCTACTCCCACTAACTCCAATGACGTTTCCCTGTATTTGGTGAATATTGCAAAAACAATATTCGCAGCCTATCATAATTGGAACCAAATTTTGAAAAATTCGCTCAACTCTAATCCTTACCTTCCGATCTTAGCTATTAAATGTTGGCTCTGGTTAGTGTTGACAGGCCCTCTGAGATTTGTGCACTTGTCATATGACCAATGGACACCTACATGGCTGTCTAATTTCTGCATAACACAGTCCAGAAATAGTTTTGGCCAAAACTACAATCATTTCTTACTATTAGTCCATGTATGTGCGGTACAAGAGAATTGTGAAACTCATGTGGATGCGAGCACAGCTAAAATAATCGCGCCCAAATAGGTTGTATGATTGCCCCCCGCCACCCTAAGCCAAGCTCGGAGCAAAGACTGTAATTTGTTTTCATTACAGCAGGGCTCTCGTCTCATATCGGCGGCTTGTGGTTACTCTTTTCAGCACGGGATGATCTTGCTCTGACCTA
The DNA here is from genome assembly GCF_039654945.1 of Dendrobates tinctorius. Taxonomy (NCBI): domain Eukaryota; kingdom Metazoa; phylum Chordata; class Amphibia; order Anura; family Dendrobatidae; genus Dendrobates; species Dendrobates tinctorius. Next base: position 13,065,556 of record NW_027361788.1, on the reverse strand, counting down.
CAGTAGTCCTCTTACTTATTGAAAACAGAATTTAACGATTAAATGAAACTTTTCTGAAAAACCACGAGACTTATATGATCGGAGTTCCAGGATACTCCAGCCTTAGACTATGGGAGGTAACGCCGAGGCACTTCTTGCTGTCAAGCATTTGGAAAGTGGTGCCAATCATAGTTTTTGTTTTTTAAAAAAGTATTCATCACATTGCTTCATGCTTTTTGTTCATTTAATACTATATAAGATAGAACACAAATTGAATAGTAACAATTGGATCATGCAACTTTATAAAGCAAATAAATGGGCTAAGAAAGTCCAAAAAGACCTGAATGCTGCAAAAAGATAAAAGCTGGTCAGGCTTCTAGAAGTCACTACTTTATTAAAAAAAAACTGTATTTCTGAATCCTCGAGCTTCTGGTCCCAAGAAAATGAAACAAAATCTCATTCCCATTCACTCCCGTCGGAGTGTGCCAGCACAGGTATTATGCCTTCTAGCACCGCCACTTAATATGCCCTGCAAAGGGAGATAGAATTGGAAATCATCCCACAGCAGCGGCTCTCTGTGGTTTCCAATTTTTCACCAAAAAGATTTTATTTTACTTAAAAGATTAATTATTTCAAATTTATATTTTAAACTAGGAGTAGAGACCACTTTCACCTGTAGAAATTCAAAGTTAGGAGGGTTTCCACACTGCGATTGGTTTCAGATGTATTGTGACATTGCTGGTAAACACCAGAGGCACCCAGGATGCTGGCCATAGAAGTGAAGACAGCCCTAAGTCCAGCTTCCCATGAGGGCTGTGATTTCTCAACTTTACTGCAGCAATTGTAAGATAAGATAAGATAATCCTTTAATCGTCCCACCCTGGGGAAATTCAGAGCATTACAGCAGCAAGGCAGGAACAAGTACAGATACAGATGCATAAAGGCATTACAATGACAGTAGGTAGGTACATATCCGAAAAAAAAAGATATAACCGGACTATCACAACTTTGGATCTATCAGTTCACTGTTTGGGTCATTCTCCATTTTGGACAGTGCTGGTTATACAGCCTTAAGGTACTGTCACACTTAGCGATGTACCAGCGATCCCGACCAGCGATATGACGTGGTCAGGATCGCTGGTACATCGCTAAGTGGTCGCTAGTGAGCTGCCACACAGGCAGGTCTCACCAGCGACATCGCTGGGGATGGGGGTCTCTACTTACCTGTCACACTAGGCAATCCTGCGTCCTCCCGCCCGGCTCCACGCATCGCTCATCGTCACAGCAGGAAGCTGATGACGAGAAGCGGTCCTGAACGTTCTCGCGCGATCAGCGATAACCAGCGGGGGAGCGGGTCGTAGGTAAGTATCAGACACAGCGATATCGCTAACAATATCGCTATAACGATAGCGATATTGCTAGCGATATCGCTTAGTGTGACAGTACCTTAACTGCAGCAGGAAGGAAGGACTTTCGATAGCGCTCCCTCTCACATTTAGGATGCAGTAGCCGGTCACTGACAGTACTGCACATCTTTGTCAAGGTCTCATGCATGGGATGGGAATCATTCTGCACCATGTAGCTCACCTTGGCAAGTATCCTCCTGTCGCCTACTTCCTGAACTGGATCAAGGGGGTATCCCAGGACAGAGCTGGCCCTTCTAGTCAGTTTGTCCAGCCTATTCCTGTCCGTGGTTGATATGCCACTACCCCAGCACGCCACACCAAAGAAGATGACTGATGCCACAACAGAGTTGAAGAAGAATGCAAGGAGTGCCCCCCTAACTCTGAAGGCTCTCAGCCTTCTGAGCAGATAAAGCCTACTGTGGCCCTTCCTGTACACTGCATCCAAGTGATGGGCACAGTCAAGCTTATTATTGAGGATCACACCAAGGTACTTATAGGTGTCGACTATCTCAATGTCATTTCCCGTAATGTTCACCACTACTGGTGGATTTTTTTCCCTTGTGAAAATCCACCACCAATTCCTTGGTCTTCCCGAGTGTCTTTGGCATGCTCAAATAATATGTTTGAGTCCCCTCGGCTGCATGTCTCTTGGCTGTTTGACAGCTGCAACACATGCAGCGACTAACAGGAAATCTGTGCATGTGTGGTGGCTATTGAAAAGCCATGAGACATGCATTTGCGGAGACTCGAACATATACACTTGGTTAGCACCCGAGTATGCTCCAAAAACACCTTATCCGAGCATGCTCGCCCATCACTATAAATCATGCGCCGTTAGTCCACATGATCCTTGCAAACAATCACTAGTTGGCTGAGGGGTCATGAACTTAAATGGCAAGTGTAGTCTCTTAATGTCCATGCAGCTGATCATCTAGGGTCTAGCCGGAAGACCACTGCAGCCAACCGTTGAATGGCTGCAGCGTTCACATGACTGGAAGGTGTAAATGACGAGCTGCTTAAAAAGTACAGAGAGTGGGAAACTTGGGAAAAGAAGCAGTGGAGAATCAGTAACGTGAGTCTGACACAGCTGATGATAACTCGGATCAAGCTGTAAAACCTCCTATTGTCATGGTCAACAGCTGCCACAGCATCTAAATGATAATTAAACGATAAGTACTGAATGTCAACCATAAGATGCTACTAAAGGCACAAAATACTTCAAGAAGTGTATTCATTTCATGGGATACAGTGCCTTGAAATTATTTTTATTTTGTACATCTTTAGTTTAGAAAACCTGGACCTGCTTGTTGTTTTAAGCCATTTGAACGAGCCAAGAGCCACAGACATTTTTCTCTTTTAATGTAATCATTTGCAGATTCTGGATGCAGCTGGAAAATGATGGGCCCACTTCATAATTTGAAGATTTTTTTCAAGTCACGTCACTTTTTTTTTTTTTACTAAAAGTAGCAAATGATTAATTAGGCAAAAACATTTAGAGAACCCTGAAACTTGCCAATATCTGTGCTAAAGAAACAAAACAGGTGAACATATAAAATAGACTTGGAAAAAGAAGCTAATGGAAAGATAAATTTGGCGCAAGCCCCCCTCCAAAAAAACCTTGACAAAAACGGTCTCAAATGCAATAATAAAATCGCTCATAGTGTTGTCATTGTTCTCAGATTGTAGAACTCTCTACATTTACCTTATTCTGAGCTTATATCTCATACAGTATGTGCAGAAACTCCAGGAGCTAGGGAAAATAAATGGCCACACGTAACTCAATTGCACCATCTGCAGGAAAAAATGATTTTCTAGCTAAAGCAAGAGGCTGGACACGAGATAAAGAATAGAATTTATCTTTAATTTCACTGTTATATTGAAGACAGAGGGCGGCCATATAATATACCTCTAGTGTAAGAGCTATACACTCCGCTCTGACTAACAGAAATCATTCCTATTTTTCCAGCAGAAACCAGCCTCCGAAAGATATCAGTAGCTAAGACTAAATATTAGGAAAATAGTAGTTCAGGAATCACAATATCCAATATCACTGATGATTGGATCTTTTGTAATTCACCGACTTCTCCATATTGTCCCTAAAAAGTTGACTCTTGGCAAATCAATTTGCGTGAACCTCAATATTGAAAGCTTTTTAATTACTCGGAAGATGCATGAAGGGGAAAGGAGAGCGAGGAATCTGCTGACAATAAGGGATTACACTCTACAGGAGAGAGAGGACCCCACTGACCATAAGAGCTTACACTCTACAAGACAGAGAGGACCCCACTGACCATAAGAGCTTACACTCTACAGGACAGAGAGGACCCCACTGACTAAAAGAGCTTACACTCTACGGGAGAAAGAGAGGACCCCACTGATCATAAGAGCTTACACTCTACAAGAGAGAGAGGACCCCACTGACCATAAGAGCTTACACTCTACTGGAGAGAGAGAGGACCCCACTGACCATAAGAGCTTACACTGTACAGAAGAGAGAGAAGACTCTGCTGCCCATAAGAGCTTACACTCTACAGGAGAGAGAGAGAGAGAGGACCCCAATGACCATAAGAGTTTACACTCTACAGGAGAGAGAGGACCCCAATGACCATAAGAGCTTACACTGTACAGAAGAGAGAGAGGACTCTGCTGACCATAAGAGCTTACACTCTACAGGAGAGAGAGAGGGAGGACCCCATTGACCATAAGAGTTTACACTCTACAGGAGAGAGAGGGCCCCCTGATCATAAGAGCTTACACTCTACAGGAGAGAGATGTCCCCACTGACCGTAAGAGCTTACACTCTACAGGACAGAGGGGACCCCACTGTCCATAAGAGCTTACATTGTACAGAAGAGAGAGAGAGGACTCCGCTGACCATAAGAGCTTACACTCTACAGGATGGGATCCCACTGCCCATAAGAGCTTCCACTTTACAGAAGAGAGAGAGGATCCCACTGACCATAAGAGCTTACACTTTACAGGAGAGAGAGAGGACCCCATTGACCATAAGAGCTTACACTCTACAGGAGAGAGGGAACCCCACTGATCATAAGAGCTTATACTCTACAGGAGAGAAAGAGAGAGGACTCCACTGATTATAAGAGCTAATACTCTACAGAAGAAAGAGGACCTTTCCAACCATAAGAGCTTACACTCTACAGGAGAGAGAGAGAGAGAGGACCCCACTGACCATAATAGATTACACTCTACTGGAGAGAGATAGAGGACCCCACTGACCATAAGAGCTTACATTGTACAGAAGAGAGAGAGAGGACTCCGATGACCATAAGAGCTTACACTCTACAGAAGAGAGAGGACCCCACTGACCATAAGAGCTTACACTCTACAGAAGAGAGGGAGAGGACCCTACTGTCCATAAGAGCTTACACTCTTCAGAAGAGAGAGGACCCCACTGACCATAAGAGCTTACACTCTACAAAAGAGAGAGGACCGCACTGATCATGAGTTTACATTGTACAGAAGAGACAGAGAGGACTCCGCTGACCATAAGAGCTTACACTCTATAGAAGAGAGAGGACCCTGCGAACCATAAGAGCTTACACTCTAGAGGAGAGAGAGAGGACCCCTGTTGTGAGCTCATTTTCTCGTTCACCTTTGATGTCCGATGAACTCCCTCTGCTGGTGAAAGGAGGTGGTGAAACTGATTTGGATGGGAGAATCCTGTCACCTGAACAGGTGGATTGCGATTGGACATCTGGAATCTCTGAGTGGATATAAGGCAGCCGACGCCCTGTAGGGTTGCTGGTGATTTCTCTGCTCTGAGCTCTGGCCTCCAGTTCAGTTCCTGTCTTTTAAAGCTAAGTTTTGCTCTGTTATTATTCCATGAGATTTTGTCTGATTTGCTTAGTTTTGTGTTCTGCCAGCCCCGGCTGGGGCTGTGCTGAATTTCCATTTTTGTCCCTGATCGGTTAAATCTCTTTTGCTCTGTCTTCAGAATATATCAGAGTGCTGATATAGGGATTTTGAAGTCTAGTGACTTCAGGGCCGTTTTTCCTATCAGACATGTTGGGACATTTTTGGTAGGGGATTGCAGCCAGCATCTTTTCTGTCCTTTCCTATCTAGTTAGTTGGGCCCCATCGTTTGCTCTGCCTGTCTTTCTGTCTGTGTTTGTGTTTTCATCTGTTTTCACCGACAATACATGTTGGGGGCTGTCTATTGCTTTGGGGTCTGCTCTGGGGAAGTTTAGATTTCCCCTTTCTTTCTTTAGGCTTATTTAGTTCTCCGGCTGTGAAGAGGCGTCTAGGACCAAAGTAGGAACGCTCCACGGCTACTGTTAGTTGTTGTGAATAGGATCAGGGGTCTGCAATCCGCTAGCTACCAACCTCTCCGGTTTTCTGGACTTAGCTTGCATTTTTGTTTGTTTTTTCCTCCTCCGGTGACTCATTCATAACAGACCCCATTGACTATAAGAGCTTACACTCTACAGAAGAGAGAAGGCCCCACTGACCATAAGAGCACACACTCTACAAAAGAGAGAGTAGCCCACTGATCATAAGAGTTTACATTGTACCGAAGAGACAGAGAGGACTCCGCTCACCATAAGAACTTACACTCTATAGAAGAGAGAGGACCCTGCTGACCATAAGAGCTTACACTCTACAGGAGAGAGAGAGGACCCCACTGACCAAAAGAACGCACACTCTACAAAAGAGAGATGACTGCACTGATCATGAGTTTACATTGTACAGAAGAGACAGAGAGGACTCCGCTGACCATAAGAGCTTACACTCTATAGAAGAGAGAGGACCCTGCCAACCATAAGAGCTTACACTCTAGAGGAGAGAGAGGACCCCAATGACCATAAGAGCTTACACTCTACAGAAGAGAGAGGACCCCACTGACCATAAGAGCACACACTCTACAAAAGAGAGAGTACCCCACTGATCATAAGAGTTTACATTGTACCGAAGAGACAGAGAGGTCTCCGATCACCATAAGAGCTTACACTCTATAGAAGACAGAGGACCCTGCCGACCATAAGAGCTTACACTCTACAGGAGAGAGAGAGGACCCCAATGACCATAAGAGCTTACACTTTACTGGAGAGAGATAGAGGACCCCACTGACCATAAGAGCTTACACTACAGTAGAGAGGACCCCACTGACCATAAGAGCTTACACTCTGCAGGAGAGAGATGACCCCACTGACCATAAGAGCTTACACTCTACTGGAGAGAGAGGGGACCCCATTGACCATAAGAGTTTACACTCTACAGGAGAGAGAGGGCCCCCTGATCATAAGAGCTTACACTCTACAGGAGAGAGATGTCCCCACTGACCGTAAGAGCTTACACTCTACAGGAGAGAGGGGACCCCACTGTCCATAAGAGCTTACATTGTACAGAAGAGAGAGAGAGGACTCCGCTGACATAAGAGCTTACACTCTACAGGATGGGATCCCACTGCCCATAAGAGCTTCCACTTTACAGAAAAGAGAGAGAGAGGATCCCACTGACCATAAGAGCTTACACTTTACAGGAGAGAGGGAACCCCACTGATCATAAGAGCTTACACTCTACAGGAGAGAAAGAGAGAGGACTCCACTGATTATAAGAGCTTATACTCTACAGAAGAAAGAGGACCTTTCCAACCATAAGAGCTTACACTCTACAGGAGAGAGAGAGAGAGGACCCCACTGACCATAATAGATTACACTCTACAGGAGAGAGAGAGGACCCCACTGACCATAAGAGCTTACACTCTGCAGGAGAGAGATGACCCCACTGACCATAAGAGCTTACACTCTACTGGAGAGAGATAGAGGACCCCACTGACCATAAGAGCTTACATTGTACAGAAGAGAGAGAGAGGACTCCGATGACCATAAGAGCTTACACTCTACAGAAGAGAGAGGACCCCACTGACCATAAGAGCTTACACTCTACAGGAGGGAGAGAGGGCCCCCTGATCATAAGAGCTTACACTCTACAGGAGGGAGAGAGGACCCCACTGACCATAAGAGCTTACACTCTGCAGGAGAGAGATGACCCCACTGACCATAACAGCTTACACTCTACTGGAGAGAGAGAGGACCCCATTGACCATGAGAGCTTATATTGTACAGAAGAGAGAGGACTCCACTGACCATAAGAGCTTACACTCTACACAAGAGTGAGAGAGGACTCCACTGACCATAAGAGCTTACACTCCTCAGAAGAGAGATGACCTCACCAACCATAAAAGCTTACATTCTACAGAAGAGAGAGAGAGAGAGGACTCCACTGACCATAAGAGCTTACACTCTATAGAAGAGAGAGGAGTCTGTTGACCATAAGAGCTTACACTCTACAGAAGAGCGAGAGAGGACTCCACTGACGATAAGAGCTTACACTCTACAGGAGAGAGATGACCCCACTGACCATAAGAGATTACACTCTACTGGAGAGAGAGAGAGCGAGGACCCCATTGACCAAAAGAGCTTATATTGTACAGAAGAGAGAGGAGCCTGTTGACCATTAGAGCTTACATTCTACAGAAGAGTGAGGGCTCCACTGATCATAAGAGCTTACACTCTACAGGAAAGAGATGACCCCACCAACCATAAGAGCTTACACCCTACAGAACAGAGAGAGTAGAACCCACTGACCATAAGAGTGTACCCTCTACAAAAGAGAGAGGACCCCACTGATCATAAGAGTTAGCATTGTACAGAAGAGACAGAGAGGACTCCGCTGACTATAAGAGCTTACACTCTATAGAAGAGAGAGGACCCTGCCAACCATAAGAGCTTACACTCTACAGGAGAGAGAGAGGACCCCAGTGACCATAAGAGCTTATGGATCGCCCGCCAAGGCAGTGGGGTTACTCGGTACCAGGCCGTTGTCTCAGAGGGATGTGTCATAGTGGCGGTGACCCGATCCGTGGCGCTGGGCATCCATGCAAAAGGGGTGAAACGTGGCTGAATAAAGTTTATAGGTGGATGATACGTGACGCCACCTGTGGTGCTCGGCAATGAAGGGGTTAAGCCGACGCTGCAGGCAGATCCTCTGGGACAGATGGTGTAAGGCAGCAAGATGTAAGAGCTCCCCACAGGTAGACCCAGGGCAGTAGTAATAGGTGTTGAGGAAGAGGGTGCAGTGTTTGGCACAGAGATGTAGCAGTACTGAATGGGTTGCAGGAAGAAGGCAATGACACAACAGGGTGCAGTTTCCTTTACCATTTTACTTCGTTTTGTAAGTGCAGTCCAGGATCTAGTTTACAGATGGAACAGGAGTTGATCAGCCTGGGAGCAACTTAGGAATCTCTCTATGCAGATGGGTTGTGTAGTCTCCGTTCTAGTTCTTATCTGAGGCACTTGCAGTACTGAATCACACTGAAGTTCCCCTTACTTGCTCTCTTTAGAACTCCCCTGGTATGGCAGACAGCCATAGCCTCCTATTTCTGGCTCACACAAGTTGCTGCTGTGCCTCCGAGCCTTAGCTGGGAACAGAGCATTTACAGCTTCTTGTTCCTCTGGTTTCTGCTGCAGGACCATCAGCATCCATACAACCTCGGATACCGGACTCCGGAACATGCGCTACAGCTAGAAGTGAGCCTGAATTCTGCTCAATCCTCCAGCTCCTCTCTCCATGTCTGCACTCTTTTCCCTCTCCACAGAACTGAACTAACTTCCCTTTCCTGGCCACAAAGAGCAGCTCCTCAGCAGTTAGGTTCAGAGCTCCCTCTGCTGGCCTGAAGTGGGAACTGTGCTGTGTGTTGTATTTATCTGATAGAGAGACCCTTCATTGCTTCCAAGCAGGTCATCAAACTCCCTAGGAGGAAGGTAATGCCACTGTAGCGACCGTACTCCTGAGGGCGCCACATTCCTACTAGTGCAATTCAGTACTCCCGGACTGAAGAAAACATGCAAACATATAAACAAATGAACAATTTTAACTGTTACAAGATTTCAAGAATGAAAAATTGCAAATACTAAAGCTCCAAAAATAGTCCCTGTGATGATTAGTCCATGCGTCAATGTCCATGGTCCAATTCCTGAGTAAGTTGGTAACTATATACAAGGATTGTTTTGGCTACACATAGTCTTGTGGCCCAATTGTCCTTCAAAACAAAATAAGATCTTCAAAAAGGTTCTTACAGAGTCTCTGTAGGCACATAAGCTTGAAAAGTTGCATATTTACAGGTACAGTTTACATTTTCTATTTCCACTTTAATCTCTATATCTAACTGGGATCTTACCTTTTGTACTACGGGTAGATCTGCGTAGCATGTGTACTTCTAATGGCCTATTTAGGTTTACTGGGCCTGTTACTGCTGTTGGTAAACTGGGTAGTAGCCGTCTGCGAACTCTTAGACTCACTGTGGGCATGACAGATTTACCACTGGCAGGGCGAGGATCCTCTTGCTCCACTGCTGGTGTGGCATCCGCTGCCTGAACTTCCTGACTTTCAGAGTTGTCTTGAGTCTCTGCTTCTTCAGTTGCAGTAGGCTGGGGAAAGATTAGGACAGGAACTACGATGGCTTGATCCACTCTTGCCAGGTTGCAGGAAATTCTCCGAGTACAGTGCTGACCTTTTTCTCTTCTTCCTCTATGGGCTGAAGGTTGTTTTGCTCTCCCATCTTTTCCTTTAGTTGGTCAGGGCACAGTTTCAGATGATCCCTCGATACTGCTGATGAGGTTTCTCCTGCAAGCTTACTCATAAGGCACACTTTGGTGTTGTCAAAGTTTGATGGTAGGACGGTGTAGGGTTCAGCTTCCCATTAGTCATCCAATTTATGCATCCTCCTTTTCCTCTTTAGGACCTGTTCTCCTGGTGACAAGGGAACTGCAAGTGCATGTTGATTGTAGTTCTTTTCCTGTTTTTGTCTCACCTGAGCTAGACTCTTTTCTACGCACTCTTGTACTCTTCGGTATTGCTGCTGCCTCTCTGTGTCCCAGTCAGCATCTGGTGATGTCACCTCAGGTGTAAGGACTCCCATATCCAAATCAATAGGCAGCTTGCCAGGCCTCGCTCTCATTAGGTAGGCTGGAGTGCAGTTGGTGGAATTCGAAGGAATGTGATTGTAGAGGTCTACCAGATCTGGCAACTTCTCTGGCCACAGATTCCTCTCTTCCAAAGGCAAAGTCTTCAGTAGATCGATCACCACCTGATTCATCTTTTCACACATGCCATTGGTCTGTGGATGGTACGGTGTTGTCCTGATCTTCTTGCAACTGTACAAGTTACAGAATTCCTGGAACACTTCTGCCTCTAAGGCTGGACCTTGATCTGTAAGCACTTGCCCGGGATATCTGTGTGGTCGACAAAAGTGCTGTTGGAATGCTCTGACTGCTGTCCTGGCTGTTTGATCCTTGACAGGCACGACTACCAGGAATCTCGAATAGTGGTCAACGATGGTAAGAGCATAAACGTAGCCTGAACGGCTTGGGACCAGCTTCACATGGTCCAGGGCTACCAACTCGAGTGGCTGTTTAGTTATTATTGGCTGCAAAGGAGCTCGCTGGCTGTTACGATCTTTCCTGCGCAGGTTGCATTGTCCACTCTCCCGGCACCAATTTTCAATGGCCTTCCTCATACCAGCCCAGTAGAATCTCTCTCGGCGCAAGGCCTCCAACTTCTTCCATCCAAAGTGTCCTGCTCCATTGTGGTATGCTTCCAAGACCATCGATGCCTCCCACTTTGGGACTACCACCTGCCAGACCAGCTCATGAGTGCGGGCATTGATACTCCTCCAACACAGCTTTCCCTCATAGATGAACAGCCTGCCTCTTTCCTTCCACAACTGTTGGGTTTCTTCAGGAGCATCTGGACCTGGGCATGAGTCAGTTTGTGACAGTAGCTCCTGTACCAGGCGGACTGTGGGGTCGCTATCCTGCGTTTCTGCCCAGTCATGATGAGGCAACGGATTTAGGGTGGCCGCTTTCATGATAGATCATCTGTTTCTCACTCCTTGGGCACGTTGGGCCGCAATTGGCCGGTGGAAGGCAGGTAACTCTATTTCTTCGAGTGCCTCAGGGTCTTTTCCCTCATCTGGCAGATTGGGCATCCTGGACAGCACATCAACATTGGTATTCTTGTGTCCCGCTCGGTACTTGATGGTAAATTCATAGTTAGCAATCTCTCATACAATTATAGAAAGGGTCAAATGTAATCTCATATATATATATCCCCTAAAAATGATACTTTATTAGTTAAAAACCACAAGTGTGGTAAACACACCAAAGAAAAAAGTGACAAGAAATAAACATAAATTGAAAAAGGTGTTCAAACAGAGACCACTCTAAGGTAATTAATCTGTACATGGTGCCTCACTGTTGATATCGGATGTGGGGCATCATAATGCAAATGAGTATCTAATTATTCCACCTGATGCCATGTGTGTTCTATTTTTAACCTCTTTCTTTGGGACACAGGGCCCTCTTTAGAGCAGATTGGTCTCTGTCTAGTAATAGAGGTTCCCTTTATTATCGGGTAGAGGTGACCACTAGTGGCTGTAGGGTATACTAGGGCCCCTAGGGATAGTCATCGTTGAGAGGGGGCGCCACAACGTTCCCCCCTAGGGTGCCGTACAGGCAGACTCAAGCTCAGGATCACATCAGGGATTCCTAGGTGTCACCTTAGAGTGGTCTCTGTTTGAACACCTTTTTCAATTTATGTTTATTTCTTGTCACTTTTTTATTTGGTGTGTTTACCACACTTGTGGTTTTTAACTAATAAAGTATCATTTTTAGGGGATATATATATATATGAGATTAAATTCATAGTTAGACAGCCGGGCCATCCATCGCTGCTCCAGTGCACCTAGTTTTGCAGTTTCCAAGTGAGTCAGCGGGTTGTTGTCCGTGAAGATGGTAATCTTGGCTGAAGCTAGGTAATGCTTGAATCGTTCAGTCACAGCCCAGACTATGGCGAGGAACTCCAGTTTGAAGGAACTGTAGTTGTCAGGGTTCCTTTCAGTGGGACGAAGCTTCCTGCTGGTGTAGGAGATCACTTGTTCTTTGCAATTCTGTACCTGTGACAGTACTGCTCCCAGTCCCACGTTGCTGGCATCAGTATACAGAACAAATGGTTTGCCGTAATCTGAGTAGGCCAGAACTTCATCTCCTGTGAGAGCAATTTTCAGTCGAGTGAAGGACCTCTCCAGTTCCTCATTCCATTCAAATGTAGGACTCTTCTTCCTGGCTTTCTTGGGCTGGCCCACTAGAAGATTTTGCATAGGTGTGGCTATCTCAGTGAAGCCTTTGATGAACCTTTGGTAGTAGCTTACCAACCCGAGGAATTGACGTACCTCATGGAGGTTGCTGGGCTTCTGCCAGTTCCGGATGACAGTGACTTTGTCAGGATCCGGTGCTGCACCTTCTGCACTCACTACATGACTGAAGTACTGCACCTTGGGCTTCAGGAGGTGGCATTTGGATGACTTCACTTTCAGGCCAAAGTTGGACAAGGCTTCAAACACCTCAGCCAGGTGCTCCAGATGGTCTTCATAATTCTTGGAGAAAACAATGACATCATCAAGGTACAACAGAACTGTCTAGAAGTTCTTGTGTCCAAGACAGCACTACATTAGCCGTTGAAATGTCCCTGGGGTGGTGCAGAGCCCGAACGGCATGTAGTTGAACTCGCAGAGACCCATTGGTGTGGTAAACGCTGTTTTCTCCTTGTCTGCTTCTGTCACGGGAACCTGCCAATACGCACTAGTGAGCTCCAAGGTGGAAAAATAGTTAGCAGTTTTAAGTGCAGCTAATGACTCTTCAATTCTGGGTAATGGGTAGGCATTCTTGTGTGTAATGCTGTTAATTTTTCTGTAATCAACACACATTCTCATGGTACCATCTTTCTTTTTCACAAAGACTATTGGGGCTGCCCAGGGGCTACAACTATCTCTGATCACCCTAGCTTCCTTCATTTCCTGCAACATACTTTTGGCACATTGATATTGTGTTGGGGGTATAGGCCGGTACCTTTCTTTAATGGGTGGAAGATCTCCAGTGGGGATATGGTGTTGAACCCCTTTTGCCTTCCCAAAGTCTAAAGTGTGTTTACTGAATACCCGCTCATACTCCTGAGCCACTCTGTAAACCCCATTATTTTGGTATGAAGGGATCGAGTCAGTGCCCACATGCAGCTGCTGACACCACTCCTCCAGCTGCTTTACAGAGCCATTGTCCCCTGCCTGGTCGGATGAGACCAAGGGCTCCGCTGCCTGTATTGCGCAGTTACTGACAATAAACAGCTTAGCAACTGTGGCTTACCGAGGTATTGTGGCCTCTTCCTCCCCACAATTCAAGAGGCGTACAGGTACTCTCCCTTTGCGGACATCGAGTACCCCTCTGGCTGTCAGGACAGTGGGCTGGCTATCAGAGTACACTGGCTCTACCAATGCTTGGTAATCTTTTCCTCTGAGGCCTATGGCTGCTCGATACCAAATTAACATTTCACATCTGGGGGGTATCGCAATGGGGAAAGAATCACTCACTCTGACGCTGCCAATTTCTCTGCCAGACAGTTCTACCTGCTGTCTTTGCATCAGGGCCTTGATCTCCTTCTACAGGACTCATTGCTCACTGGAACCAGCAGTCTCAGCTACCTGTTGCAACAAAACAATAACCTCAGCAAGACAATTTTCAATCACATTAGTACCTAAGGTCATCATTGGGTTACATTCTCGTTGATCAATGTCTACAACTATCAGACCTTGAGATTTTAACTCCACTCGCCCCACCTTAATGGTAATCTCTTTACATCCTACTTGCGGTAAAGACTGACCATTGCTGGCAACTACTGTCAGCTCATCACTTGGGTCGCGAGTAAGTTCAGAGTCAGCCCAATACCGCTTGTAAAGTATATATGGCATAGTTGTCACCTGAGAGCCAGTGGCCAGCAAAGCGTTCATGGGGATGCCGTCAATCACCACTGGGAGGACCGGTCGCCCTCCAACATACTTGGCTCGCCAGTTCTTTGGGCCTTGTGGTCCTACTCCTGGGGGTTGGCCCTCTGCCCCAGGGGTTGCTCGCTTAAATAACAGAATCTTGCGATGTGGCCTGCCTTGCGGCAGTGACGACAGATGGGACGTCAGTCCTGGTCATAGCGATCGTTGTCTCTCCCTCGAAGTGGCGGGATCCTCTTCTTCCGTAGCCACGGGACATCCTCTGGACTGGAGACCAGCTGGATCTTCTCCTTTGAGGACACCTGCATGGCCTGCACAGTCTTGGCAAGTGCGGCCATATTTTTGGTCAGCTCTTGGACCTGAACGCGCAGTTCTGTAGATGGATCATTATCCAGAGTCTGTGCGTCAGCCCCCACAGGGCTCTGAGGGAAAGATGCTGCTTCTTGGTGGTATGTGATCGCTGGGCACCTAGGGGGCGCTGGATGGCTGACATTTGGTTCATGCAGCACCCGGATAGCCTTGTCTTTAAAGTCTGCAAAGTCTAGATCAGGGTTCTGTAGGGCTATGATGCGCAGCTGTGCTCTGTGGGTACTGGATAGGAGTCCCTCAATAAATTGCTCCTTTAACAGTCTGTCTCCATCTTTCACACTGTCTGGGTCAATCTACTTTATGGCTCACAGCGCCTCCTGCAGATTAAGAGCATAGTCCTGTATACTGTCCTGCACGCTTTGCTTACACCCAAAGAATCTCATTTTTATTTCAGCTGCAGTGCGAGTGTCAAAGGTGCTTCTTAGCTTAGCCAGATTTTTTTTAACAGTCTATTTATCAGTGTCCTGCCAGGACTTTACTTATCTTTGCGCTGCACCAGTTAGCTGCCCAATAAGGATGTTCACTTTTTGCCTTTCAGACAGAGGATACACCTCAAACAAACTGCACAGTCTCTCTTTGAACTCACTCAGGGTTTGTGACTCCTGAGTACTGCGATAACCAGGCCGCTCCCGGTATATAGGGCATGGACAGCGGCATTATGGGGACTGCTGCGGTGGGCGTTTGTTCTTGCTGCACTCTGGAGGCGTTGCTGGCCACTGGATTCTGCGGTGCCATTGGGGCCACAGCTGCGCTCGCCCCTGCATCTTGCGGCGCTGTGGGGGGGTGCGGTGGTGTTCACCGCTGCATCTTCTCTTGTCTCAGACATCCTCTCCCCCACTAGTTAACGTTGGCCAGACCCTGTGTTGCGCTAGCTTACCGGTCGCCGCTCCGCAGGCTGGATGATCGGGGGACACCGAGACTGCAGGCCTCAGCTTCTCACTTCCCGCCCGCTGGTCTGTTCGTGTGCAGCACCTCACTTTTCATGCTCTCTGGCAGACTCCGCCCATGATGGCTGCAATTGCACAATAAGTCTATGGCACACAACACAGTCTCTGGCACACAGGACCCGGGGGCACCGGGCTTCGCAAATTCTGTTCGTGACGCCAAAATGGATCGCCCGCCAGGGCAGTGGGGTTATTCGTACTGGGCCAGTATCTCAGAGATATGTGTCACAGTGGCGGTGACCCGGTCCGTGGCCCTGGGCGTCCATGCAAAAGGGGTGAAACGTGGCTGAATAAAGTTTATAGGTGGATGATACGTGACGCCACCTGTGGTGCTCGACAATGAAGGGGTTAAGCCGACGCTGCAGGCAGATGGTATAAGGCAGCAAGATGTAAGAGCTCCCCACAGGTAGAGCTGTAGTCCCAGGGCAGTAGTAATAGGTGTTGAGGAAGAGGGTGCAGTGTTAGGCACCTAGATGTAGCAGTGCTGAAGGGGTTGCATGAAGAAGGCAATGACACAACAGGGTGCAGTTTCCTTTACCTTTTTACTTTGCTTTGTAAGT
The DNA here is from genome assembly GCF_039654945.1 of Dendrobates tinctorius. NCBI lineage: Eukaryota > Metazoa > Chordata > Amphibia > Anura > Dendrobatidae > Dendrobates > Dendrobates tinctorius. The sequence goes on along the minus strand of NW_027361788.1, from coordinate 13,049,445 downwards.
GCAGTCCAGGATCCAGTTTACAGATGGAACAGGAGTTGATCAGCCTGGGAGCAACTTAGGAATCTCTCTATGCAGATGGGTTGTGTAGTCTCCTTTCTAGCACTTATCTGAGGCACTTGCAGTACTGAGTTACACTGAAGTTCCCCTTGCTTGCTCTCTTTAGAACTCCCCTGGTATGGCAGACAGCCATAGCCTCCTATTTCTGGCTCACACAAGTTGCTGCTGTGCCTCCGAGTCTTAGCTGGGAACAGAGCATTTACAGCTTCTTGTTCCTCTGGTTTCTGCTGCAGGACCATCAGCATTCATACAACCTCGGATACCGGACTCCGGAACATGCGCTACAGCTAAAAGTGAGCCTGAATTCTGCTCAATCCTCCAGCTCCTCTCTCCACGTCTGCACTCTTTTCCCTCTCCACAGAACTGAACTACCTTCCCTTTCCTGGCCACAGAGAGCAGCTCCTCAGCAGTTAGGTTCAGAGCTCCCTCTGCTGGCCTGGAGTGGGAACTGTGTTGTGTGTTGCATTTACCTGATAGAGTGACCCTTCTTTGCTTCCAAGCATGACATCACACTACCTAGAAGGAAGGTAATGCCACTGTGGCGACCGTACCCCTGGGGGCGCCACACTTACACTCTACAGGAGAGAGAGAGAGAGAGGGCCCCCTGATCATAAGAGCTTACACTCTACAGGAGAGAGAGAGAGGACCCCACTGACTATAAGAGCTTACACTCTACAGGAGAGAGATTACCCCACTGACCATAAGAGCTTACACTCTACTGGAGAGAGAGAGGACCCCATTGACCATAAGAGCTTATATTGTACAGAAGAGAGAATGTGGCACCCCCAGGGGTATGGTCGCCACACTGGCTTTGCCTTCCTCCAGGGGAGGGTAAATGCCAGGCTTGGAAGCAGTGATGGGTCTCTCCAGCAGTTAACCTAATGCATGCAACACAGTTCCACTCCGGGCCAGCAGGGGGAACTCTGAACCAGGATTCTGGAAAGGAGTGTCCTCTGAGGGCCAGGAGGAAGAACGGTCAGATAGTCTGCGGAGGGTGAAGTGTGCAGACGGGAGGTGCGAAGCTGGAGGTCAGAGGCACATAAGGAGAAAACAGCATTTACTACTCCAATGGGTCTCTGTGAGTTCAATTACATGCCATTTGGGCTCTGCACTGCTCCAGGAACATTTCAACGGCTGATGGAGTGTTGCCTGGGACACATGAACTTTGAGACGGTCCTGTTGTACCTGGATAATGTCATTGTTTTCTCCAAGACCTATGAAGAGCATCTGGAACATCTGGCTGAAGTATTTGAAGCTTTGTCCAATTTTGGCCTGAAGGTGAAGCCTTCCAAATGCCACCTCCTGAAGCCTAAGGTACAGTACCTTAGTCAGGTGGTCAGTGCAGAAGGTGTGGCTCCAGATCCTGATTAGGTCACGGTCATCCGGGACTGGAAGAAGCCCAGCAACTTCCACGAGGTACGCCAATTCCTTGGACTGGTAGGCTACTACCGGAGATTCATCAAAGGCTTTACTGAGATAGCTACCCCAATGCAAAACCTTCTAGTGGGGCAGTCCAAGAAAGGCAAGCAGAAGAATTCCACGTTTGAATGGACTGAAGAATTGGAGAAGTCCTTCACCAGATTGAAGATGGCCCTCACCGGTGACGAAGTTCTGGCTTACCCAGATAATGACAAACCCTTTGTGCTGAACACGGATGCCAGCAACGTGGGATTAGGAGCAGTACTGTCGCAGGTCCAGAATGGAAAAGAGAGAGTGATCTCCTACGCCAGCAGGAAGCTGCGTCCCACTGAGAGGAACCCGGATAATTACAGTTCTTTCAAGCTGGAGTTCCTTGCCATAGTCTGGGCTGTCACCGAAAGGTTCAAGCATTACCTAGCTTCTGCCAAGTTTACAATCTTCATGGACAACAATCTGTTGACCCACTTGGACACTGCAAAACTGGGTGCCCTGGAGCAGCGGTGGATGGCTCGGCTGTCTAACTACAAGTTTACTATCAAGTACCGAGCAGGGCACAAGAATGCCAATGCGGATGCACTATCTAGATGCTCTGGAAGAGATAGAGTTGCCTCCCTTCCACCGACCACTGGCAGCCCAGCGTGCTCAGGGGGTGAGAGACAGATGGTCTGGCTTGAAGGAGGTCACCCTGAATCCTTTGCCCCTTCATGACTGGGCAGAAATGCAAGATAGTGACCCTGCAGTCCGCCTGGTGAAGGAGCTGTTGACACGAGCTGACTCACATCCCAAGTCAGATGCTCCTGAAGAAACCCAGCAGCTGTGGAAGGAGAAGGGTCGGCTGTTCATTTATGAAGAGAAGCTGTGTCGGAGGAGTATCAATGCCCGCACTCATGAGCTGCTTTGGCAGGTGATAGTCCCAAAAAGAGAGGCATCTATGGTCCTGAAAGCATACCACAATGGAGCTGGACATTTCGGGTGGAAGAAGTTGGAAACATTGCTCCGAGAGAGGTTCTACTGGGCTGGTATGAGGAAAGCCACTGAGAGGTGGTGCCGGGAGTGTGGACGGTGTAACTTGCGCAGAAAGGATCTAGACAGCCAGAGAGCTCCCCTGCAACCAATTATCACCAAACAGCCACTGGAGTTGGTAGCCCTGGACCATGTGAAGCTGGTTCCAAGCCAGTCAGGCTACATCTATGATCTTACCATTGTGGCTCACTACTCAAGATTCCTGGTAGTTGTACCCGTCAAAGATCTAACTGCCAGGACAGCAGCCAGAGCCTTCCAACAGCACTTCTGTAGGCCACATGGGTATCATGAAAGAGTGCTCACAGATCAAGGTACAGCTTTCGAGGCAGAAGTGTTCCATGAGTTCTGCAACTTGTATGGTTGTAAGAAGATCCGGACAACACCTTATCACCCACAGACCAATGACATGTGCGAGAAGATGAACCAGGTAGTGATTGATCTACTGAAGATACTGCCCTTGGAGGAGAGGAATCTGTGGCCAGAAAAGTTGCCGGACCTGGTAGATCTCTATAACCATATTCCAGTGAACTCTACCAACTGTACTCCAGCATGCATGATGAGAGCAAGACCGGGTAGGCTGCCTGTGGGTTTGGACATGGGAGTCCTGACGCCTGAAGTAACGTCGCCAGATGCTGACTGGGACAAGGAGAGGCAGCAGCAGTACAGAAGAGTACAGGAGTGTGTGGAGAAGAGTCTGGCCCAGGCAAGACAAAAGCAGGAGAAGCTTTACAATCAGAATGCACCTGCTGTCCCCGTTTCGCCGGGAGAACATGTCCTCAAAAGGAAGAGGAGGTTGCACAAGCTGGATGATCAATGGGAGACTGAACCTTATACCATTCTGCCCTCAAACTTTGATAATACCAAAGTCTGCCTTGTTAGTAAAGATGGAGGAGAGGCCTCAACAGCGGTATCCAGGGACTACTTGAAGTTATGCCCTGACCAGTTGAAAGCAAGAGCAGAAGAGTCAGATGACATCCAACCTGTAGAGAAAGAAGAGATGGTCAGCACAGTGCTTGGGGAGTTCCCTGCGAACTGGACTAGAATTTATGATGCAATAGTGGTGCCAGTGTTATTATTCCCCCAAGTGGAAGCACAGGAGGACGTGACTCGAGAGGATCAGGAAAATCAGGTAGCAGAAGCCACACCAGCAGTGGAGCCAGAGAACCCTCGCCCTGCCAGTGGTGAACCTGTTGTGCCTATGGTGAGTCCAAGAGTTCCTAGACAGTCACGTATCCCTGTGCCATGTAGAATTACTAGGAGTGTATCTAGAGCATTACACACTACACCGGTAGTTAGAACCAGACAAACAGTAAGGCCCACTACAGTACCAGTGTTACGCAGATCCACTCGTACCACACAGGGTGTACTGCCAGTTAGGTTCCGCATCTAAAGTAACATGTGAATATTGAAATTGAATGTAAATATGTAACTGTTTTCTAAGTTTTGTGCCTACAGGTAACCTGTAAGAATTCCCTTTGAAAGCTACCAGTTTTGTTTCATGGAAACTGAACCACAGGACTTGTGTGTGGTCAAAAACTTTATTTATAAATAGTTACCATTTGCCAGGAATGGACCATGGACATTGATGTTGGACTTGTCATCATAGGACCATTTTTGAACACTTGGTTTTTGTACATTTTTACCTTTTTCAAATTTTGTACAATTATTGTTGTTTATATGTTATATATGTTGCTTTTCATGTTTCTTGTTCAGCCCAGGAGTGCTGACTCTCACTAGGGGGGAATGTGGTGCCCCCAGGGGTATGGTCGCCACACTGGCTTTGCCTTCATCCAGGGGAGGGTAAATGCCAGGCTTGGAAGCAGTGATGGGTCTCTCCAGCAGTTAACCTAATGTATGCAACACAGTTCCACTCCGGGCCAGCAGGGGGAACTCTGAACCAGGATTCTGGTGAGGAGTGTCCTCTGAGGGCCAGGAGGAAGAAGGGTCAGATAGTCTGCGGAGGGTGAAGTGTGCAGATGGGAGGTGCAAAGCTGGAGGTCGAGCTGCAGAAGGCGAGCTCCCTCAGCTTGAAAGCACACAGAACTGGAGCCTGGTCTCCACGGTGGTACGGATACGGACGGTCCTGCCACAGATACCAGAGGAGTAGGAGGCTGTAAATGCCCTGCTCCCAGCAAAGACTTGGGACAAAACAGCAATTGAATAGAGAGCCAGGACTCAGGAGAGGAGTCCCCGAGAGAGGCTACAGCTGTCTGTCATACAAGTATAGTTCTTGGAACATCTGAAGAGAGGCATTTCAGAGTAACTAAGTACTGGAGTGTTTCACACCACAAGGTGCTAGGAAGGAGACTGCACAGCCCTTCTGCTGAGAGAGAATCCTGATCTGCTTCCAGGCTAACCTGCTCCAATACCATCTGTAATCAGGACCATGGACTGCATATACTCAGTAAAGGTACAGAAACTACAACCGCTGTGTCTTGTCTGTTCCCTACGCTTTCGGCACTGCTACATTCCTGTGCCAGCTACATCTACACTGCCCTGGGACTACAGCTCCACCTGTGGGGAGCTTTACCATCTAAGCTGCACATACCATCAGTCCTAGCAGATCTGTATGCAGCGTTGGCCTAGCACCACATTTGCCAAACACCACGGGTGGCGTCACGAACTATTCTACCAATAACTACATCTCCCCATTACTTGGGCGCCCAGGGCCACGGACCGGGTCATCGCTGCTGTGACACATCCCCCTGGCACCGGCCCGGTACCGAGTACCCCACAGCCCTGGGAGGGCGACGCAAGAGGTCTCCACTGACCATAAGAGCTTACACTCTACAGAAGAGAGAGGAGTCTGTTGACCATAAGAGCTTACACTCTACAGAAGAACGAGAGAAGACTCCACTGACCATAAGAGATTACACGCTACTGGAGAGAGAGAGAGAGAGCGAGGACCCCATTGACCAAAAGAGCTTATATTGTACAGAAGAGAGAGGAGCCTGTTGACAGAAGAGAGAGGGCTCCACTGACCATAAGAGCTTACACTCTACAGAAGAACGAGAGAGGACTCCACTGACCATAAGAGCTTACACTCTACAGGAGAGAGATGACCCCACTGACCATAAGAGATTACACTCTACTGGAGAGAGAGAGAGAGAGAGAGAGAGAGCAAGGACCCCATTGACCAAAAGAGCTTATATTGTACAGAATAGAAAGGAGCCTGTTGACAGAAGAGAGAGGGCTCCACTGACCATAAGAGCTTACACTCTACAAAAGAGAGATGACCCCACCAACCATAAGAGCGTACACGCTACAGAAGAGAGAGAGGACTCCACTGGCCATAAGAGCTTACACTCTACAGAAGCGAGAGGAGCCTGTTGATCATAAGAGCTTACACTCTACAGAAGAGAGAGGACTCCACTGACCATAAGAGCTTACACTCTACAGAAGAGAGATGACCCCACCAACCATAAGAGCTTACACGCTACTGAAGAGAGAGAGAGAGGACTCCACTGACCATAAGAGCTTACACTCTACAGAAGAGAGAGGACCCCACCGACCATAAGAGCTTACACTCTACAAGAGAGAGATAGAGGACTCCACTGACAATAAGAGCTTACACTCTACTGTAGAGAGATAGAGGACCCCAGTGACCATAAGAGCTTTCTCTCCAGTAGAGAGTAAGCTCTTATGGTTAGTGGGGTCCTCAATCTCTCTCCAGTAAGTGTGAGCTCTTATGGTGAATGGAGTCATCTCTCTCTCCAGTAGAGTGTAAGACTTGGGCTGGAGTAACAAGGTAGTCGATTCTCCCATGCAAGAGAATAGGGGCAGAAAATCAAAATACTATCGGATCAAACTCTGTCCAAGTTTGAGCCAAGTGTCAGTGCATTGTGCGCTGATTCTCTTGCATGAGAGAATCACAGCACAGGTGCGGAGTAGACAGAGAAAGTAATATGGGGAGGCCCCTATGGCAATACAAAATTACATTTTCCGGCTCTTTGTTGCTTCAGCTATGTGGGAAATGGTGCCGGGCAAGTTGTTTTTATTTTGTGAACCTTGAATTAAATATCAAAATGTTCACATTTGTGTAAAACCACAAATTTCAGTAAATTCGACTTGTATTCCATCCTTCGTAGATCGATCTCCTCATCCCTACTAATAACATCACAATAGGTATATCTGATGTCATCTCAATTGACATCTCTGATTACATCACAGTAAGTGACATTATTAACTTTACCTTAATAATTAGAGATGAGTGAATCAATTTGCAGGAACCTTGTCCAGCGGGCACGTGAGTAATCTGTGGCCACCGAATGGGAGTCCTGTGAACCTCCTACAACATGTTTCGATTCCTGGTGCCTAGCCTGATTAGAAGGCCTGGTGACATCGTGTGCATTATGCCACAATGATGATGTCACATCAAGTGAACTAATCAGAAAAGGCACCAGGTGTAGGAGGAGGTTCGTAAGGCTTAAATATAACAGCCACTGACTAGTGGAGTGGATGCTGATATATGGCGTTATTTCAAGTGGGAACTCAGTAAATCTACACATAACTGCTGGGATCCCTGTCGCCTCTCCTGATTAGAAGGCCTGGTGACATCATGCACTTGTCATACCACAATGATGACATCATGCCAGATCTACTAATCAAAAAAGGTACCAGGGATTCAAGGAGGTAGGAGGAGGTTTGTAAGGTTAGGGTGGCACCTGATATATGGTGTTATTTGTAGTGGGAGTCCTGTGCACCTCTTCTTCTCATTATAGACCTGGTGACAGCATGTGTGCATCATGTCACAACAATGTCACGCCAGGTCTAGTGATCACAAGAGAATGCCAGGGATCTAAGGAGATACTTGGAGGTTCGTAGGGCTTCCATCCAGCATCCACGGACTACTGACATTTCTGCTGATATATGGTGGTGTTTATTGTGTGGGGCCACAGGGCATAATAATGATTTTATGAAAAACAACTTGCCACTTGCTGACATCAAACATAATGTTTAATGAAAACTATACAAAGACAACTGAGAATAGCATCACAGAAACAGAAAGGGTTCAGATTTAGGACTCAGTGACGGATGTTGTTGTTTCAATAGCATCCAAATAGTATTACAAGAAATAACATTACCACATTGCCAATGGGTGTCATTACTGATCATATCAAAATAGTCAACATCATAATTACCGTAGTTATACCTGGCTGGTATCAAAACAGAAGTCACTGGGTCTGATAATACCAGAAATGACGCTGTCTCCAGTGGCAACCATGGCACCTTATAAAGAATAATATGAAAAAGAAAGACCAATGCTATTTTATTTGCTTACATAGTGCTTTACAGACAGGGTCATATGAGGCATTGGCTATTGTCATTGGTGAATCATGTGTAATCCCTTGTGTATAGCAGTGTTACCTGTAGTTGTAATCCTAATCCTGCCTCTGATAAGGAGCCTGCTGAAAACTCTCCCTGACATCACAGGAGGTATGAGTTTAAAGGGGTTGTCAGGGCTTTTCACATAATCTCAGTACATATTTGTGCTGCAGAATTATGACAATAAGTAATTTACTTTCTGTCACTAGTTTGCACGGTTTTCTAGATATTCTGAACAGAACCTCCAAGGGGGGGGGTGTTATGGCATTGAAATGAGAACTAGTCGTAACCTCCTACTCTACTCCAAACATGCCCTCTATAGCAACAACCCCACCCTCCATAGCTACAGGCCCTCCCCGTCCACATGAAGCAGCCCTCATCACACAGTAACGAATTCTTCCCCTCCAGCAGCCTCAGTGCAGAGAGCTGCTCCTCCCCCAGACACACGCTGAACAGTGATCTATGGAAAGTGAAACTAGTGAGGAGGGAAAATCGTCCTGTGTTCTGGGCCACTCCATGATTACAATACATAACTCATTATCAGTAATTCCTTCCCTCACTGTCCCAGGCTGCTGGCAGCAGTGAGAACAGACTGTGTGATGGCCAGTGATGGGGGTCTGCAGCTTCTAATCTGCACAGGGGATGGCAGTCACTGATGTAATCTGTTGTGTGACAAAGCCTCTGCTGTGTGAATGAGACAGCTCTGTGTCACTGATGTCTTCACACAGCAGCAGATTTGGTGCAGTGTATGTGCGAAGCTCCACCAAACTCCCAGCAAGCTCCAGTGACCAGCACCACCTACTGCCCACTCATTGGCTGGCAGTAAACTGCACCAGCACTCATCTTTATCATCATTCCAGCATTGGAAAGAACACAGCAGTGATCCTGTATTTGTGAAAGCAGCACAATACATACATACATACACCCCCAACACTTCTGTTCTGTTACAGCTGCTGATTGGACAGGCTGCTCCCATCAGTATTTGTGTCATTAGAGATACAGTGCTCACACATACACTGCACCAAATCTGCTGCTGTGTGAAGACATCAGTGACACAGAGCTGTCTCATTCACACAGCAGAGGCTTTGTCACACAACAGATTACATCAGTGACTGCCATCCCCTGTGCAGATTAGAAGCTGCAGACCCCCATCACTGGCCATCACACAGTCTGTTCTCACTGCTGCAAGCAGCCTGGGACAGTGAGGGAAGGAATTACTGATAATGAGTTATGTATTGTATTGTATTCATGGAGTGGCCCAGAATACAGGACGATTTTCCCTCCTCCTCACTAGATTCACTTTTCATAGATCACTGTTCAGCGTGTGTCTGGGGGAGGAGCAGCTCTCTGCTCTCTGCACTGAGGCTGCTGGAGGGGAAGAATTCGTTACTGTGTGATGAGGGCTGCTTCATGTGGACGGGGAGGGCTTGTAGCTATGGAGGGTGGGGTTGTTGCTATAGAGGGCATGTTTGGAGTAGAGTAGGAGGTTACGACTAGTTCTCCTTTCAATGCCATAACACACCCCCCTTGGACGTTCTGTTCAGAATATTTAGAAAACCGTGCAAACTAGTGACAGAAAGTAAATTACTTATTGTCATAATTCTGCAGCCCAGATATGTACTGAGATTATGTGAAAAGCCCGGACGACCCCTTTAAAGTTTAAGGTCAGGTGCATACGATCCATAGGTGGCAGCGCTTTGGATGCAACGCATGTTTGCTGTCTCTAAAGAGCTGCAGTCTATTGTTCACAGGCGAATCCGCGAATTCACCCTGTTCAATACATCTTCACCTCTTCAAGAGAAATAGACATAGTGTGGTCTGAAGAGACGTGCCGCATGTCCGTCTGCGCGAGTGATCCTTGGCATCTGTGGACGCATAGTGGGCATGGGATTTCTTGAAATCCCATCCACTATACTGTAACATCTGGATGCTACGGGTCAGATGCCGCACAAGTACGCATCGTCCGTTTACTGATCGTGTGCAAATACCATAAGAAATGGAGTTTAAGAAAATTCCATTGGCCACTAAGAAAAATCCAAGATCAATAACTTTATTTTTTAATAAAGTTTGAGATTGTGATATAAAAACTGTTAAAATAAAAAAATACATGTAACACGAAACCTGATTAAAACAATAGGCCAAATTCTGATCTTAGCTTTTAAGTATTACTATGGCTGCTATTGGATCAACTGCACCATCTGCACCTCCAATAATAGCTACAATGCCTGCATACAATTCATACAGATATGTGTGTTGTGATGCAGTGACCGATGTGACAGCTAGGGGGCGCTGTCTGGGTCATGCACACAGGCATCTCCATTATTGTAATAGGGAAAATGGTGACCAGCAGGTTTGATATGTATCACAGGGGTGGGTGCCCTGTGATGGAAGCCAAATTATGTTGTGATTAGCAGATCTACTGCTAATGGGGTTTTTGTTTTATATGGGGCGGCTTTCAGGTGACTTGGTGAGACGGGTGGGACCAGTCACCTACAAACCCACCCAGGGGCGTGTGTCTGAACGCCCAGGATAAAGCCTGCATGTGTGTGGCTGTGTGAAATAAGACCTTTAGTGAGGTCATAGCCATGTGATCACCTGTGGGTGTGGCTATGGACCATATAATGTGCCAGAGGTAGGTCACATGGAGAGAGAGTGTGTACCTGAGTGGTTCAGGGTGCAAGGTCCTGGAGGGTCAGTGTTGGGAGATTCTGCTAGAAGGATTGGATCCCTGGAGCACGTGCTGTGACCTTGGACCTGATGAGGCTGGTGTGTTGGGAGTCCCTGGGAGTAGGGACGGATCCCTGAATAGCGCCCAGTGAAGCGTGAGTGTTGGGGGTCCCTGGGAGTAGGGACAGATCCCTGAAGAGCACACGCTGAGGCCCTGGACCTGGTGAGGCCGATGTGTAGGAAGTCCCTGGGAGTCAGGTGGCCTGGTGAGCAAGATGTTATCTGGGACGGTGATCCCAGTTCAGCAGCTTCCCTGGGAAAGAGAGGACTGACAAAGAGTCGGCGTCTGGAGCCGGAGCTCCTGCGATGTAACCCCGGACATGGGGATATGACTGTTGGTGCCTGTTGTGTTCTATGGACATTAATGAACTGTACGGCATGCGGTCGCCCACGGTAACTGGACAGTGAGGAGGTCCAGCGTGTTTAGGGACTGCAAGGAAAAGCCATATGTTGAAATGTTATGAACTATGTGTGAGCCTGTGAAGTTTAACATGGCTTACGGTGCGGTTTATGATGCCATAATAAACTGCATTGGACTGTTTTAACGGAAAGTGTTCCTGTGTGACGTGAATGCGCTGCCAAGCGAGTGTCCCCAACACTAAGAATAAGCGCTACCTTACATATTGTAGTATGTGTGTAGACTGTGTTTGTGTGTGTGTAGTATGAGCATAGAGTGTGTGTAGTGTGTGTGTGTAGCATGTGTGTAGAGTTTGTAGTTTGGGTAGAGTGTGTCGTATGTGTGTAGTGTGCTGTATTTGGGTAGAGTGTGTAGTATTTGGGTATTAGAGTGTGTGTAGTGGGTGCGTGGGTAGTCTGTGCATGGGTAGTATGTGTGTTGATTGTGTGTAGTGTGTGTAGTATATGTTTAGTATTTGTGTAGAGTGTGCAGTGTGTGTATCCTGTGTGTAGAGTGTGCATGCATAGAGTGTGCGCAGAGTGTGTGTAGTGTAGAGTATGTATGTACAAAGTGTGTGTGTATAGAGCAGACCTGGGCACAATGCGGCCCGCTGGCCACATCCAGCCCTCTGGCGGTCTCAGTCCGGCTCGCGATCCGAGACAGCCATGGGTCTGGAAACCAGAGCTCCAGAAGCCGCGCCGTGCCCGCCCGATCGCTTTCTCCATCTACACTGACTGCGGTGGTGGAGGAGGGGTCTCCGGCCACTTCCTCCACCAATCATCGTGTGAAAAAGCTGACGCGATGATGTAATTTCATCACGTCAGCTGTGTACTGCGGAGAGTCAGCGCACTGAAGGCAGAGAGAGAAGCAGAGCGCAGGGGAACGGAATCGAGGTATGTGTTTTTTTTTTCCATGTGTATGGGATGTTTGGGTGGGCATGGGGAGACTATGGGGGTGACATGCTACATATGGGAGTGACATGCTGCACATGGTGCTGCATATGGAGGTGACATGCTGTACATGAGGAATCTATGGGGGCAACATGCTGCACATGGGGAGGCTATGGGGAGCGTCATGCCGCACATGGGGAGGCTATGGGGTGACATGCTGCACATCGGGAGGCTATGGGAGCATCATGCTGCACTCGGGGAGGCTATGGGGGCCTTATGCAGTGTATACAGTGAGGCTATGTGGGCTCATGCAGTGTACAGTGGGGAAAAAAAGTATTTAGTCAGTCAGCAATAGTGCAAGTTCCACCACTTAAAAAGATGAGAGGCGTCTGTAATTTACATCATAGGTAGACCTCAACTATGGGAGACAAACTGAGAAAAAAAAATCCAGAAAATCACATTGTCTGTTTTGTTTTCATTTTATTTGCATATTATGGTGGAAAATAAGTATTTGGTCAGAAACAAAATTTCATCTCAATACTTTGTGATATATCCTTTGTTGGCAATGACAGAGGTCAAACGTTTTCTGTAAGTCTTCACAAGGTTGACACACACTGTTGTTGGTATGTTGGCCCATTCCTCCATGCAGATCTCCTCTAGAGCAGTGATGTTTTTGGCTTTTCGCTTGGCAACACGGACTTTCAACTCCCTCCAAAGGTTTTCTATAGGGTTGAGATCTGGAGACTGGCTAGGCCACTCCAGGACCTTGAAATGCTTCTTACGAAGCCACTGCTTCGTTGCCCTGGCGGTGTGCTTTGGATCATTGTCATGTTGAAAGACCCAGCCACGTTTCATCTTCAATGCCCTTGCTGATGGAAGGAGGTTTGCACTCAAAATCTCACGATACATGGCCCCATTCATTCTTTCATGTACCCGGATCAGTCGTCCTGGCCCCTTTGCAGAGAAACAGCCCCAAAGCATGATGTTTCCACCACCATGCTTTACAGTAGGTATGGTGTTTGATGGATGCAACTCAGTATTCTTTTTCCTCCAAACACGACAAGTTGTGTTTCTACCAAACAGTTCCAGTTTGGTTTCATCAGACCATAGGACATTCTCCCAAAACTCCTCTGGATCATCCAAATGCTCTCTAGCAAACTTCAGACGGGCCCGGACATGTACAGGCTTAAGCAGTGGGACACGTCTGGCACTGCAGGATCTGAGTCCATGGTGGCGTAGTGTGTTACTTATGGTAGGCCTTGTTACATTGGTCCCAGCTCTCTGCAGTTCATTCACTAGGTCCCCCCGCGTGGTTCTGGGATTTTTGCTCACCGTTCTTGTGATCATTCTGACCCCACGGGGTGGGATTTTGCGTGGAGCACCAGATCGAGGGAGATTATCAATGGTCTTGTATGTCTTCCATTTTCTAATTATTGCTCCCACAGTTGATTTCTTCACTCCAAGCTGGTTGGCTATTGCAGATTCAGTCTTCCCAGCCTGGTGCAGGGCTACAATTTTGTTTCTGGTGTCCTTTGACAGCTCTTTGGTCTTCGCCATAGTGGAGTTTGGAGTCAGACTGTTTGAGGGTGTGCACAGGTGTCTTTTTATACTGATAACAAGTTTAAACAGGTGCCATTACTACAGGTAATGAGTGGAGGAAAGAGGAGACTCTTAAAGAAGAAGTTACAGGTCTGTGAGAGCCAGAAATCTTGATTGCTTGTTTCTGACCAAATACTTATTTTCCACCATAATATGCAAATAAAATGAAAACAAAACAGACAATGTGATTTTCTGGATTTTTTTTTCTCAGTTTGTCTCCCATAGTTGAGGTCTACCTATGATGTAAATTACAGACGCCTCTCATCTTTTTAAGTGGTGGAACTTGCACTATTGCTGACTGACTAAATACTTTTTTTCCCCACTGTATATAGTGAGGCTGTGAGGTGCTCATGCAGTGTATATAGGGAGGCTGTGTGGGGCTCATGCAGTGTATATAGGGAGGCTGTGTGGGGCTCATGCAGCGTATATAGCGTGGCTGTGTGGGGCTCACTCAGTTTTATAGGGAGACTGTGTGGGGCTCATGCAGTGTATATAGGGAGGCTGTGTAAGGTTCATGCAATGTATATAGGGAGGCTATGTGGGGCTCATGCAGTGTACAGGGAGGCTGTGTGGGGCTCATGCCGTGTATGAGGACTGTTGGGGGGGCTCATACGATATACAGAAGGAGCTGTACTCAGGTTCAAACGATATATGGGGGATATCAGCACACTTAATTCTGCTCAATATTAAGTGATACAATTAATATTAATATAATTATCCATAATATAATAATTATAATATATTGATTTTAATATTGAGTAGAATTAATTTTCGCCTTTTGGTTCTGCTCTCTACAACAGTCACGGTCTCTCGAGGCTCCTCGGGAAAATTAACTGCCTACACCTGGTATAGAGTATGTGTTTAGAGGATGTGTAGTGTGTATATAGTGTGCATAGTGTGTGTGTGTGTTTGCAGTATGTGTAGTGTGGGTAGAGTGTGTAGTATGAGTGTAGAGTGTGTGCGTGTGTAGTATGTGTGTAGTGTGGATGTGTAGAGTGTGGGTAGAGTGTGCAGTATGTATGTAGAGTGTGTAGTATGTATGTATGGTATAGTATGTATGTAATGTAGAGTGTGTAGTGTGTGTATCCTGTGTGTAGAGTGTGCATGCATAGTGTGTACAGAAAGTGTGAGTGTGTGTATATAGAGTGTGTGCAGAGAGTGTGTAGAGTATGTGCAGAGTGTGTGCAGTGTGTAGAGTGTGTATGTGTGGGGAAGGTGACTTGATGGACAGACATGACTGGTAGTAGGAGGGGACGATGTGTGCACGGTAGACAGGGATTGGCAATGACAGAGAGGTAACAGCAGGGAAGGACAGAAAAGGGAGTGCAGTACCGAGATTTGACCACAAGATGGCAGGGAGGAGTGTAGTTCAGGACTTTACATCAGCTTACGGCTATAGAAACTGCTTAGTCATGGGGGGTGGGGAGATAGGAACCCAGGAGGGGAATTCCCGCTGAGAGAGGGGATAAATAGAACAGGGTAGGGTTCCAGGTAGGTTAGTCCCGGGAGGAGCTCAGTAGAAGACGGGGAAGAGAGACGAGCTTGACCAGGGGACTGACAAGAGAAGACAGCAGGGGGGGTGGCCCTGACGGACTGCAGGACAGGCGAGGCCCCGGGGGTACCGATTGGACGACGACCTCGGGCAGGTGAAGCGCTGGCGGTAGATTGGTCTAGGACAGCCCCAGCGAAAGATCCGCGAGGGACGTTACTTTGACTGGAGCAGGTACCTGGGCCTGGAGACAGAGAACTGTAAAGTGGCTGCGGTGCATGGCTGTGGTCGTCAGGAGGACGACGAATAAATCCGGAACTGTTACAACTGAAATCTGTCTCCGCCTCATCCTTGCATCGCCTGGTGTCTGTGTCATCCGTACAGGGTAAGCAGCGGTCCACCCCCCAATCCCGGCCCCTACCACATTTGTACAAAGTGTGTGTGTATAGAGTATGCGTGCAGAGTCTGTGTAGTGTGTGTAGAGTGTGTGTAGTGTGAGTGTAGTATGTTCATGGTATGTGTGTCTAGCAGATAAAGTATAATATATATCTTTATCACAGATGGAAAACAAAACATTCCTGTGTATTCAATTTGATATCCGCATACAAACAATGGGGAAGACAAGGGCGCAGGAGAGGGTCATATACAGTTTTAGGATTATATTTTTGTCAATGAAGGCTAAAAAAAGGCGATACTACTGATATACAGTAAGGGCACAAATGTGGCATTTTTTATGTTAGAGGGGGCATCTTTGCTTTTTATGGGGACACTAAGAGGGCATGAGTGCTTTCTAAAGGGGGCATTCTGCACTATTTCTTTGAAAGGGGGAATCATAGAGCATTGCTTTTTAAGTGGGTACTCAGGAAAAATCATTACTGGGTTAAGGAATGCAAATAATTGCATTTCCATGGGCACTGATGTCATGGATTACAGCCGGGGAAAGGGAGGGAGTTACACAGTACCCACCACTTATCATTTTGTCACAGTTGACACTGGAGAGATAACAGATCCCACCGTTGCCATCATTTTGTTAGGAGAACACAACTCTGCAATTGGCTGACTAGTAATGGGCGAGGCCGCGGCTGCTTCCACTACTTGGCCAGCTATTGAGGAACTCTCGTACACCTCCAATTCCAGCGAATGGAATATATATATACCCCTGTACGGTCACTGTCAGCTCCACAATAACAAGAATAGGAACCACTACTAGCTGCCACCACCAATTGTTTATACAGGCCAATTGGACACCCGTTACAAGTAGCATATGGCTTCAGGGGTTCGGTTTACAGATCAAGAGGAACAGAGCTATAAAATTTTATATATTTTATCCAGAAAGGTAGGCAGTGTTTATACAAAATATAGAAAGATGATGCAAAATGTAAACAAAACAATGCAATATGTACAATTAAATAAAATAAAATGGAATAACGAAAGAAAATTACTAAACCTGATGTCACAGAAATGGCTCAGAGCTCAGCAAAGGGAAGCACTCAGATTTGGAAAATGGAACACTCTCATAGCAAACTTTGTCTTCTCGAATGAACAAAGACCCAAACTTTCATTTTTATTAGATCAAGGTTACGTCCACCTACCCACCCTTGATTGTGGGATGTGCCAGCTCCTTCTGAATTTCATGAGATCACCAGCTTACAGGGCATCTTTGCCCTTGGAGGTCTCAGGTGGTAGATATTGTCGTCATGTTTCTTATTGTGATTTTATCTGTCTATGGAGATGAAACATGACAGATAGCACCATATATCAAACCATTATTAAGATGGAGGCGTTAGAATGTCCTTATGGTGATGTTGTAATAATCTGCAGGTACTGATGATGTCACCACGGATCAGAGACAGATCAAGAATTAAAGGGTTTATTTACAGGGGATAGACTCTCCACACAGGGAGAAGCAGTGGGGATTAAAAGTGACAGGGTAAATGGTAAAACAGTACACAAAAGGCTAGGTAAAGCTATGAAACAGTTAAGCAGAGTAGAAATGGTTAAACGGGAATTCTTGCAACTTATCAGTCCGGTGAAGTCTTGATTGTAGGGTCTCTTTCTCCAACGTTGGCACCGTTAACAGCGGCACTTGAAGTCTCTGTAGTCTCTCCTCTCTTTGAAACCGGGAACTCAGGGGTTAATGCAGGAAGCAGGGAGACGCTGTGAACCTGAGTCTCCCCTGCTCTAAGTCTCTGTATGTTAAGCTAACAGTCTCTCCGCAGGAGCGATGCTGCGCTCAGGGGCTCTGGCCTGTAACCGTGGGCACCGGGGCTGTGCACACAGGTCACTGTCTCTTCACTGTCAGGGGGAAAGCCTCCTCTGGTCACAGGGGCTATTGAGTCCACGTACTCACAGGCAGCGCTTTCTATATCTCATCCTGCAGCCCCAGTCTTCTGACGGGGAGTTCTCTCTCTCCTGGAGTGTGGTGCTGCAGCCTGCTTCTTACGTGACACACGCTGCTCTGCCTCTGGCGCGCTCTGCTTTCGCCCCCTCAGCCTGCACATCTTGCGGTCCACCGCCCCTTCTCTTCCCCCATTGCCCCTTACAGTCACATGGTGCAGTCGGTCCAAGTCAGTAAGTCTTCCCCCTGGCAACCCTGCTGCCCAGCTATGTGGTTCCGGACATGGAGCAGGAGAGGTAACCACCTTCTGGCTCTTCTTCCGCTTCACCCCCTTACATTGTGAATGAATGTGTTATGTCAGTCCCTTCATTATGACATAGAAAATACATCTCCTATAAATATCGGAGAGATGTGAAACCATAATACTTATCACTGACCACTGGGTCCTAAACATCTAAGGATTCTTTTATCAGTGCTTTGTTGAGAGGAAGCCCTTTGGTTTGGAATGCGTACTTACTCAACTCTGTGTAAACAAATCTCAGTCTTGATGTCTCTTTTCCCCAGCAAAGTTCTGCTGTCCTTACCTGGGCACTCTAGGAGGCCCCTACTTCAATGGAGGTAAAATTGTTAGCTCTCTCTTTTCTTTCCCTGTTTTAATTAGTTTCTTTCTTCCCTAAGTATAATTAGTTTCTCAGCCACAGCTAATCCCATATGTTCAATGTGAGGGTGATATGTCCTGTCTCTGGAGATGTCTTATAAATATTTAATTTTTTTCTATGACAGCTGGCAACCCACATTACACCACTGGTTGAACAAAAACTTTTATCCAGCACCATGCACTACACAAACCATGTGACCTTATTCGACTTCCTCATGATTGCTACATGTGTGATTGGCTGTTTATCAGTATTCTGCACCTATGTAACTTTCCCTGTATAACATGCGTCACATAACTCATTAGCATCCTTTTAAAAACTGGTATCTGAATCTGCCCTTGTAAACATGGCTTTTTTAAATTATCGTACACGTAGCTTTTCTTTGCTGTGGTTTCTTTCTTCTGCATGAAAAATGCAGTCTACGGCTAGAAAATTGTAGCGAAAACGACATGCATTGTTTATGCTTCTTATGGTGCCAGAAAAACTGATGTAAAAAGAAAAAAACTACAGTAAAAATGCAGAAAGAATTGAGATAGTGATTTGTAAAAAAAAAAAAAAAAAAATCACAGGTCAAAATACTCAAGGAAAAGAAACGCACTGCATGAATGAGATTTTAGAAATCTTATTCATTTGGCTGAGACTGTAAATCGCTATGAAAAAATGCATAGAAAAAACAGATTAAAATGAATAAATGATGAATGGGTCCGGCCTCTAGCACCTCAACCTATTTTAAGAACTGGGGTCCTCTTTGTCAATGGAACAGTAGTGCACATTTTTGGCACACTACCGTGTGACTGATGGCACAGCTGACGGCCATTAGACTGATGGCACTGTTGCCGGCCATGAGACATATCTTGACTGTCGGCCATGAGACTGATGGCTTGGCTGTTTGCCTTGGGACTGTGCTTTGCTGTTGGCCTTGGGACTGATGGTTTGACTGTCGGCCTTGGGACTGATGGCTTGATTGTTGGCCATGAGACAGATGGCTTGGCTGTTGGCCATAAGACTGTTGGCTTGGTAGTCTTCATCAGTCTCATGGAAGAGGAGTGGTGGTCATGCTTGCTCGCTACTGCTCCTTTCAAAATGGGGACCTTCATTCTCAAAATTGGTGGTGTCGCAGTAGACGGACTTCCAGCCATCATCCATTTATCACCTGTCCTTTGGATGTACATTGGTATCTTATATACATGTGTACTGGACTGTGTATAGTATACACTGCAGTGTGATTACCTACACTAAACCAGAAGCGGAGTTTATATAAGTCAGAGTCATGAACACGAATCGCGGTATCTGTAGTGTACACAGAGCTGTCTGCATTACAAACAAAGGGCATGTATCTATTACACAACGGGTTCTGCATGTCCTTATGAGGGCCGTGCATTGTGCACCATCAATTAAGTCTTACTATTCCACTCATTCGGCTTGTTCTCCTTCTGACCTTAGTTATGTAAATGCCATTATTTGCTTTTCATCTAGCTACACTTTTTTTTTAAATTCAGGGGCAAGAGCTTATAGCTCACGTTCTCAGACATGGAAAACATGTCCCATATGGGGTTATTTTATTTAGGGAAGCGGATGAAGCATTAGGAAGTTGCCAAGCACAAGTGGACACATTCTACGCATTTTCTGCATTCAAGTTCATGAATTCACCCTGCGGATATGTCTTTATTTTATTTTTTTTTCCCTATCTTCTTCAAAGCAAAACCAGATGGAAAATCTGTCTGCCCCCACGCCCTTGGATTCTGTGGTTTTAACAATTGGGATCAATATGGAATGCATGAGAGAATTTCATATGCCAAACAATGTGAATTGGAAGAACACAGCGATGGTGACTGATCGGTCACTGTGTGATGACTGTTATAGTCCGGAGGACTCAGCCGATGGAAAAACATCTGCTAGATTTAAAGGGTTTAAAAGCCTCACGAAATGCTGTAATCAGAAGGTCACATCTGATAGAGCATCTGAAGGCCATAAAGTTAAAGAAGCAGCTGATAAAGCATGTGGAAGCGCCATATCTAATGGGTAGAAGGCTGGTTAACTGCTAGTCTACCAGCGATTGCGTGTACGAGATTGTCTGCAATGCATTGCTAGGCGGAAAATTATTCCTCCATCTAAAACTAAACAAAGTAGTTACAATACGGCAAATAAAATATATTTTACATCCAACAGTGACTATTGTAGTGATCAGATGAGGTTAGGGCATCAGAGGTGACGTTCGCCCTCACTGCCCAGACCATTATCATGACTTCTCCCTGCCAAGAGACTTCAGAGTTTGCTGCCCAGTTTTTTTCTGGTTTGTCACTTTCGCCATACAGATTTACGCTATGCCTGTGAATATAATATCACCACTCACAGTGTGCTATATGGTGCTAAAGATTGTGCCCTCTGAACAAAAAAATGGCCCCCCTTTAGCAGGGACGGATTGGGACTTGTGTAGTATGTGGGCCGACTTTGGGGTGGTCCCTTTCGGCTGCAAGACAGACTGGAGTCAGACACAGGAATCCGTTCAATCAGGTCCAAACTTTATTGGGAGTCCTCCTGACATCCACATCATGCATGACAGCTTGTCCTCTGTCCTTCCTGAGCTTCTCCCTTCTCCGTCCTCGCCTGGGCTCTTCTCACTTCTCTCTTCCTCCTGGGTGTCTGCCCTACCCCTTGGACTCTCCTTCCTTATATCTCCTCTTTCTGGAAATCCCCTTCTCAGTCCCATATCTCCGCCCATCATGACTATACAGTTTCTCTAACCTAAGGCCTGCTGTTGAGTCCTTTTCTCACTGCTTCCTGTCTCCATCTTGTGGCCAAAACCCGGTACTACGTCGTCCCATACTAATTTCCAGTTGTTAACCATACACATATAATAAAGCATGGTGCACATCATCTTTTACAGGTCCTTCCCACCTCAGACAGGTCCATAGGTCAGTCCACCCCTTACACTTGAATTCAGCCCTGGTATTTGAAAGCACACAGGCCCATGCTGTCCACGCCCCTGAGCCCCAAATGGGGATGTCTATTACTAATATAACCTAGGGGAAATCAAGATTCAAGACTAATATTTCTAATGATACCAATAATATCACTATATAAAAATAAATAATACTGCATCTAGAGTGACTGAAGACTTTAACTTCAATCCTGGAGAACCCCTTTGACCATACAGTGACCATATAATGTTAATATCAGTTTCCTGAGGACGCCAATACTGTTAACAGTGTAGCACACAATGCAGTTCATGGTTGGACAGGCACTTCTGGCATTTGCCAGAATTGCCAGATGGCCAGTCCGGGCCTGCCCTTTAGTGTATATTTAGTCACGCTGTGTCACTTGACTTTAATATGATCAACAACTTGCACCTATAATAAAACAAGAAACATACCTTCTAACCTCATCTTCTAGCTCCGGCTTCTGACAAGGCACCTGTCAGAGTTACACAGGCAGTGTAATGGCACCATTGCATCACCTGTGTCAAAGAGAAGATGCCAAGTGATGAAGCCTTTCTGCTATTCTGCTGCCGGATCAATTTCCCTTTTGATAAAGCTAAAACAAAACGCGCATCAGGGGTGGTATGTTGCTCCCGGGCACCTTAGCACCATAATTATGGGTAAGCACTAAAGCACTTTTCTTTGGTATTGAACCTTTTTTTCTCATTGGCGTCCTTAACGGTTGTAATTTAGGGCTGGTCCCTTGATATAAAAATGCTATTATAACTATGTTATTTTAGGGTCATATTTATGATTATTGACAAGAGGGATAAAAGTTGGTATGATGCTGGACACATGATTTTATTTTGCTTTATGTGCTTTTTTACAACACCTCTTGTTACATGCCCTGGACCCATGTAAATGTTACTAGGGTCATGTCTGTTGTATGTGTTATGCAATTTTCTGATATAATAAAAACTACTTTTTTATTAATTTTTCTTGTGTATGGAACTTGATACGTTGCATATGAGGCAGTGAGCGGGAAGGCAGAAGTGACGCTGCAGCTCAGACAGACGAGAACATCGAAAGCATGCACAGACAGCCCGCACTTTCTGCAGCAGCTGTAACATCTCAGGGAAATTTTTAAGGAAGCTGTACACCACCAAATTCAGCACACGAGCCAGGCAAGTGATGTTCGTCAAAACAGCTAGGCCCAGAGCTGCTATTACATTTCGCCCGTTATCGCATACCACCAGGTCGGGCTTGAGGTTCAGCAGTAGCAACCACTCATCGGTCTGTTGATTGATACGGAAACAGATGAGTTTCAGAACAGCCTGGCGTTTCCCTCCTGGCTGTGCTTAAGTTAGTAATACAGGTCTTACTTTGAATGGATGAGGTGGCATTGGAGGAAGCAGAGAAAGAGGAGGAGGCAACATGGGCAGAGAATAGTCCAGGTATCCTCAGTGGTGGTAGGACATGCGTCAAAATACTTTCTGTCTCAGGCTCAGCCGCCATTACATTTACCAAGTGTCCAATTAGAGAGATATAACTTCCCTGCCCATGTTTATGTGGCACCCCAGGAGTCCGGTTGCCACAATGGCATTGCCTCCCTCACAGGGGGTGATTTCAGGCCTGAAGCAAGGAAGGATCCCTTGGCCAGGTATACACAGCATGCAACACAGTTCCTGCTCCAGGCCAGCAGGGGGAGCTCTGAACCTGACTTCAGGGGAGCTGCTCTCTCTGGTCAGGAAGAGGAAGTTAGTTAGAGTTTCAATCAGTCAGTGCTGGGGGACTGGATGAGTGAAGAGGTTGTACCCAGACTGGAGTGCATTCTGAGTCAGAGAGGAAGAAAAAAGTATAGGGAAGTTTGGGAAGAGGAGCTATGATCACGCTCATCCCAGAGCTGAGCGCGAGAACTGGACACCGGAGTCAGTGGCTGCAGAGCACTACGTTCACAGTAGCTAAATCCGGAGGGCAGAAGGTTGCAGGTCTTCTGGCCCCATCACACACCAGAAGGCACAGCAGCAGGATAGAGCCTGGAGATGC
Source organism: Dendrobates tinctorius (assembly GCF_039654945.1). Classification (NCBI taxonomy): domain Eukaryota; kingdom Metazoa; phylum Chordata; class Amphibia; order Anura; family Dendrobatidae; genus Dendrobates; species Dendrobates tinctorius. The sequence goes on along the minus strand of NW_027361788.1, from coordinate 13,026,561 downwards.
CACGAGGAGCGACATCTGTGAAAGGTTCAAGCTGCCTGCCATGCAGGTAACGTTTTCTTACAGACAGTGAGAGGAACAGAGGACTGAGCAGAGCTTTAGGCAGCAAGGACCTCAAATAGAGCAGCGCAGTAAGGAGGTCTCCAACCCACCTGTCTGAGTGGATCCTGAGTTGCTTCAGGCTGCCAGGACCTCCATTGTCATCTGTAACCAGTGCTCCAGTCTGCATCTCTATACATCCAGTAAAGGTAAAGGAAACTACAACCCCACTGTGTCCTCAGATTTGTTTGATTTACCATCTGCCCTGCACTACAACCACCATCACCATCCCTTACACCACAATCTGCCCTTGGGAAATAGCTCTGCCTGTGGAGAGCTAATCCAACTCTGTTGCACTAACATCTGCCTCAGTGGACTGAATCTGCAGTGTCGACTAACACCTCACTTGCCGAGTACCACAGGTGGCGTCACAAACTAATTCCCTTTTAAATCATCCCCTATAAACTTTATTCAACATTTTCATTCTACGGCCAGGGCCACGGACCGGGTCATCGCTGCCGTGACACTTCCCCTTTAAGAACCGACCTGGTACTGAATACCCCCATGGCCCTGGTGGGAGCTCCATTTAGTGCTCCAAGTAATGGTGGTTGTGTGGACCTTGCCACTGTTGGAGTTGCGCACTACACACCTGATTTTGTCCGCAACAAGTGTGTACAAGGGCAGGGATGGCTTGCCTAGAAAAGTAGTGGTGGCTGGGAACCACATACTGTGAGACAGACACCATTAATTTTTTTAAATTATCCGCCTCCACCTGGAATGGTCGCATTTCAATGATCAGGGCTCGTGGGTGAGTAGGGAGGGACTTTCTTTTTCTCTGGAGATGCTCGGTGACAAAGCTGGTGGTAGTGGTACTGTCACATTCTCTCTTTGCAGTAAGCCAGGTGGCCCTGTTGATTGGGAGCGGGAGAAAGAGGCCGAGACCGCAGCAGAAGAGGGAGCAGAAGAAGCCTTAGATCTTTGCTGGTTTTTCAGGTGTGTATGTAAGGAGAAGGACTGGGCTGCGGGTATCTGTGCCGAGCCAGGTCTGGAACTGTTGAGGCTACCTCCCCTGTTGCCTGGGGGAATGAGGAGCCGGACCAACCTCATGACCCAGAGAGGCAGGGTTACATAAAAAGAAAAGCAGGCAGTTTGGCGCCAGCCCGTAGCAGCGCGCAGTCAGGTGAGCAGCGTGCTCCGTCCCCCGCATACCAGCGCCACGACAGGCCGCATTGGTTGGGTCCCGCTGTCTGCAGAGAGACCACTGCGCTTAGAGGTGCCATGCGCTCAGTGACTGCCACAGATACAGGTGCCGTGCGCTCCGTGACTGTGAGTACTGCGCATGTGCAGAGGAGGGAAAGCCGAGTACCGGATGGACTCCTGCGGCCTTCCCTGCCACTTGCTACACAACCATTCCCATTGGACTCCAAAGGTGCTGCGGCTTTGTTTGCTCTGGCAGCACATGTTTATGGGCTAGGGGCTCAGTGGAAGGTACCGGAGACCGACCAATGCCGCCAAAAGACGGACCACGGAGTGAAGGACTCCATTTGAGGATATCACCCCTCGGACTCTGCCGGAGCTATAACTCTGGCGGGATCATCTCCTACAGAGAATCATACAGGACACAGTAAGTTCTGTCTTAGGCCTACCCTTGTTTTACAGTTATTATTCCTACCATTCACCCTTTAACCATTTACCTCCCTGCAGGAGTGAAAAGCCTGTTCTACAAAATTGTTACCTTTTGTTAACCCTTGCTCTGCCCCCTGCCTGTCACTGCATCCCGCAACCTGCTTACATTTACTCCACTGCAGCTCGTGCTTTGAATTCAGATACCTCATCATGCATGTGGTGCTCAGGTTCAGAACATTTATACCTCACTTCAGGCTCTGACGTCACAGCGTGCAAACCACGCGCGTCTTGTCATCAGCATATTGCCTGAAGAAACGCCTCACCAGGGTTCCTTTAAGCTGGCATTGGTGTGCTCAGTTCATTGGTGTGGTGGGCAGTAGCTGTCAACATACTGGTTAGGGGCTGGTCACTGCGCTTTTGAACCATGATCCCTCATTTGCGGATCAGCTGGGGCAGTGTGATCACCTCCTCTTTCTCTGAACTGCGCACATCACTAGGATGGCCTTCACTCTATGTAGGGTCTAGAACATCACCATTCCCTGCATCATCTTCCAACCTCTCCTCACACCTTCCCTCATTGCCGATATGCACACTGCAGAAACACGCAGCAGTTGACAGTTGTGTTTCGTCATCATCATCAGAGAAGGGCTTCGGTGGTCTGCTGACCTTATGCACAAGCCTTCCCGCATACTCATCTTCAAACTGAACAAGCAGTTGGGCACTGCTTGGCTGATTTGCAAGGGGGTGAGGTAGAAGAATGATGTCAATGGGCCGCAGGTGCAAAACTGCGCTTTCAGCAGGGGGCCGGGTGGAAGAGAATGCAAAGGAACTGGAGGCACTTTCAGCTATCCAATCTAAAATGAACTCAAAATATTCTGGCTTCGCCATTTGTCCAGTGGTTCTCAGGCCTACGAAATTAAGCAAAATGTCCTGTCACCTGTGTGTGTAGAGGAATGGACTGATACGTGGACCTGTCTGATGAAAAAGGCAAATGTAAAATGTGTAATGTACCATGCTTTATTGTAAATTGTATATATATGTGGGAAAACAGCAAGAATTAATTAGAGACGGTGTAGTACTGAGTTTTGGCCACTAGAGGGAGACATAGGACAGTGAGTATAGGACCTAACAGCAGCTGAAGCTAGGAAACGAAAAGTCATGGTGGGTGGAGTTACGGGGACTGAGAAGGGGAATTCCAGAGAAAGGGAATAAAAGAAGGGAGAGTCCCAGAGACAGACAGACAGTCGAGGGGGGGTGGCCCTGACAGGACAGCTGCAAACAGAGGATGCCTGGGGTACCGGACGGCTGAACACTAAAGAGGTGGTAAGTGTCGCAGCAGACGGATGGGCTCGACCAGGGGAAGCACTGTGGCCGGTCACTTAGGCGCAGTGAAAGAACCTAGAGTGCCGTCGCATCGGGAAAGGAGGAGGTGACAGGTACCCAGTCCAGTGTGCAGGAGCTGTCATATTGCCATGGATGTCGGAGAAGACACCCAATAAAGAGGACCTGATTGAACATTCATCTGCATCTGACTCCAGTCTTTTCGCTCATAAGAAGGGACCACCCACCCAGTCGGCACACAATCCTACAAGTGGTGTAGTCGGCAGGATCATCACTGCCCAACACAGGCGATGAGACGGCGCCAGAAGATAAGGAAGAAGAGAAGTGCTTGTGGAGGTTGAGCGGGTTGAAGACTCTGCTGGCGTGATTTATGGACTGTGCTCAGATTTGACGGAGAAAGGAAATTGAAAGTGATCGTGCAAAATAACAAAATGGACTGCCTGTGTCAACAAGGGGCACTCCGGGGGCGAGACAGCATCTGGATGGCGCCAAACGCAGACTGTCAACTATGCTGGGTCCGCCCCTGGGAGGAATGGTGTATGCCGAGTGACAGGCTCCTTGTCCGACTGAACGCTGGAATATGGGTGGAGAGGCCGGCGTGAGTCCCACCTTGGAATAGGAGTGACACGGTTGGGAAAGCTAGGAAAGCTGGGTGCCGCTATAGGAAAGTTGGGCACCCTTCCACGGTAAAGGACTACAGCGGGAGGTGGAGTCCCAAACAGCTGGACCTTCGGAGCTGGGAGCAGTTACAACATCATCAAGCTCTCACCCATCTTGAAGACCTGCCACAGATGGAGTCCCCGACATCTGAGCCTGCAGCCCCGGAGCCGGATTGTCCAGGTGAGATGCATCCACGCTCTCCACAGTCCACGCCGGAGACAGCGCGGGAAGCGGAACCCGTTCTTCAGCTGGAGGAAATACCGCTCACGCTTCCTGCCGAACCATCGTGCCTGGAGGCTGTTCCTGCCGGACGATGGGATGAAGAACCACAACTTACCCCAGACAGCGGAACCGGAAGGGACGGTGAGGCAGAGGAGCCAACTCAGGAGGAGCCGAAGGAGACTCCACCTCCCGCATGCAGCAGTACCTGCAGGAGCCGAGGGCCGGCCGGACGGAGCGGAGCCGTGACATTAGAGGGAGTGAGTGCATCTCCACCTCATCCAGTGGTGGACCGCGTGGCCCCAATGCTGTCCCTCTCCGGGGACACGAGGCCCAAGGTCCGCGTCACCGGTCCCCTGCGCTCCCGCTCGGCATCCCCTGAAACTACCGTGCCCTCCGGAGAAGATGTCAGTCCCTGTGTGGAGGCAGCTGAGAACACCTCTGCCCTTGATTCTTCCCCTCGGTTTGGGGGCTCTGTGGCTGCAGAGTCCTCTTCAGTCCGAGCCAAGGTCCGGGTCTCACGTAGGGATATGGCATGTGATGCGTGCTGTGGAACTCTCCGTGGCCCCTTCTTGCCCTTCTAGTGCACGTTGGTACCATCTGGGACTGCCCCACCTTTCTCCCCCAGGGTAGGGAACCCTGCAACGCTCGTTGGGAGAGTCCATGACAGTCCACGGGACCTGAGGAAAATTATTTGTGGGGCGCCTGTTGCGCTCCCGTAGCAGAACTACTACGGGGAAAGTGGACACTCTTAACCCTGGAACTGGCAGTCATTCTAGGAGCTCCGCGGCAGCGGAGTTCCCTGTGACTGGCGACCATGGTTGGTCAACAGGGGGAGACTCGGAGCACCACTGAACCATCCAATTGTGGGACTGCTGTGCACAGCTTGGGAACTGTTCCGCATCCCCTCAGGGTAAGAAAAACCCTGGCGCCGGCAGCGTGAACATACGCTGTGCTCCCTGCAAAGGAAGGGGGGGGCACCAATGTTTGAAGATGTTTACTATATAAATGCTAGAAATGTTGGAAAAATATTTTAGCGGATATCTTGTTTGCCCGTACTGTGTGTGACCTCCGTTTTGCCTGACTCTGAGTTGTTGTATGGTGTCCTGTCATCTCTGAAAGCAGGATGCTAAGCCCCTCCCCCTTGCAGTCACATGACCATAGGTCCTGTGCCAGCTTGCTAACTTCACTGTCCTCAGGTCCTGTGCATCTTTACTTTTCGGCGCTGACAGGATCCTGACACCGATAGTTTGAAGCACGCATTGTCACCTCTGCTGCCCCGCTCCACAGGTATCTTTTAGCACTGCTTCTGTACTCAGGACACGTGCACTGGCTCAGTGAGCGAGTGTAGTGCGGTGTTCCTGACATTGGCTACTCAGAGCTTAATCACTCCCGACTCTATGCAGCACCCAGTATAGAGCTAAAAGTGCTCCGGGCTCTACTCGGCAACACACAGACAAAAAGAAAGTGGGGAAGTACTAAAAAACGAAAGTCACAGGATTGTCAGGGACGACAATGGTCAAAGGAAGGGGGTATGTAGGGTAATGGACTGATATGTGGACCTGTGTGATGAAAAAGGCAAATGTAAAATGTATACTGTACAATGCTTTATTGTAACTTGTATATATATTTGGGAAAACAGCAAGAATTAGTTAGAGACGGTGTAGAACTGAGTTTTGGCCACTATAGGGAGACACAGGATAGTGAGTAAAGGACCTAACAGCAGCTGAAGCTAGGAAACGAAAAGTTATGGTGGGTGGAATTACGGGGACTGAGAAGGGGAATTCCAGAGAAAGGGAATAAAAGAAGGGAGAGTCCCAGAGACAGACAGAGAGTCGGGGGTGGCCCTGACAGGACAGCTGCAGACAGAGGACGCCTCGGGTACCGGACGGCAGGACACCGAAGAGGTGTTAAGTGTCGCAGCATACGGACGGGCTCAACCAGGGGAAGCGCCGTGGCCGGTGACTTAGGCAGGCGCAGTGAAAGAACCTAGAGGGCTGTTGCATTGGGAAAGGAGAAGGAGGTGACAGGTACCCTGGCCAGTGTGCAGGAGCTGTCATATTGCTGTGGATGTCAGAGAAGACAGCCAATAAAGAGGACCTGAGTGAACGTTCATCTGCGTCTGACTCCAGTCTTTTCGCTCATAAGAAAGGACCACCCCCCCAGTCGGCACACGTTCCTACATGTGCACCAGAGAAAGGTGTTTCATTTGGGCGCGTAGCAGGTACAGATTGACCACATCCTCTCGCTGCATCAGCTACACCTTCACCAGCAGCAACAGCACCACGGCCACTTCCACATCCCCTATTTGATGCCCACTCATTTTTTGCACTCCAAAAAGTGCACAGTAAAGAAGAGAAAGTGCCCAGTAGATTATTACACTCACAAGGTGGGCAGCAACAGACGGTGTTAGGGGATTCTGCACCAGGCGGTGTTAGGGGACTCTGCACCAGGCGTTGTTAGGGGACTCTGCACCAGGCGGTGTTAGGGGACTCTGCACCAGGCGGTGTTAGGGGACTCTGCACCACGCGGTGTTAGGGGATTCTGCACCACGCGGTGTTAGGGGATTCTGCACCAGGCGGTGTTAGGTGTCACAGCACCAGGCTAAAAATAGAATGGCGGCACAACCCCTGATACGACATTTATACAGGCCGGGTCACATGGTGCACCAGCCAGTGACAGCCATGCTAATACTTGGCTGTGGTTGCTCTGGAAGTGCCCACAGCCTAAAAGCTTGTTGATTGGCTGATCTGCTGCATTTCAACAAACTGTATTCAGAAAAACGTCACTTGTGAGTAACTTGATTTAATACTACTGTGATTTCTTACTGTATACGGTGTATAGTACTGATATCTACCACTATACAGTTACTTTTTAGTAGTAATGTTGGTCTTGGTCTTTGTATAATGTTTTTTATTCATTAATAGCTTTCTCGTCTTTTAAGAAATCCACTATACTCGCTATAATTATGATGCACGTCTGCAGTTGTACCTGTGTTACCTGGACTGAGGAGTCACTAATATCTCCTTTACCTCCTGCTCTACCTCAAGTTACAGTATGTCTCTGGTTCAATTTCTATAGAGAGGGACCTACAAACACCCCTCACACACAAATCAGGATTTAGAAGGTAGAGGGACCTATTCCTCAGTTAATGAGTTAATGGCTAACTTAGAGTTTGCCAAAGCGCACTCTTAGTAGGAATCACGATTTTTAGGTCTGATAATCACTGTATGTATTTCTTACTTCTAGAATCTGATCATTTTGTAATAAGTTGTCTCACTGCTGTCTCACATTGAGCCAAAGGCCATATCATCATAGATATACTGAACATTAGACTTACAAGTAAGAATTCTTCATTTTCATAAACATTTTGGAAATAGATAGCATTTTTCAGAAATAAATTTTAAACTAAATTGGTTGTTCATTTATTCCATTGTTAAATATATTTTGTCACTTATAATCACTAAGTTGTTAAAGGGTTTATCCAGGACTATTTATTTATTTTTTTAGATTAGGGCCCTAAAAACTAATAGGCAGGTGGGTTGATGCATAACTGACTATTCTACTCAGTGCTGGCTCAGAACAGTCAACGATTGTCCCTGCCGGCGAATTAGCTGCTCAACGTCAACAGAACAGCTCTTCTTAAGTTGCTCTGTTGATGGGGTGTGACTGCTGGCATCATGCTGATTGACAGCCGGGTCTTCACAGTTAGGCAGCAGGGAGTCGGCTGTCAAGTGGCATGATATCGGCAGTCATGCCCTGTCAACAGAGCAGAGTGGAAGAGGAAGAGAAGCCACTGCTCCATTGATGTGAGGTCAACGGAAGCTGCTGAATCACAGCAGATCGGTCTGTGACCACTTTGTGCTGGCAGTGACCGTCGCAGAGCACAACAAGCAGGTAGGTAGGAATCAACTGCCTGTTAGGTTTTAGACCCATAGTTATAGAAAAAAAAAGTCTGGATAACCCTTTTAGGTTGGCACATTTTATGCAAAAACATAATAAAAAGTTAGTTTCTTATGCAGATTTTAAGAAGAGCATAGCTGCTGTTGGTCCTGGTCTTTGAGTCTTGTTTGTTTTTATCCATAGATGCATCCTTCCTTGCCTTAACACTTGGCCGGAGAGGTTGTTATATGAGTAGCAGGAAGTGAACTGCTTTAAAAAGGCCGGATAATCGTAACAAGACCCGGGGGTTACTGTCAGGTAGAAGGTTGTGCCTGATGGACCAGATCCTGCAAACTGAATCGTAACATATCTAATTTTAACTTCCTCCCGACACAGGACGTACTTGTATGTCTTATGTCGGATTCCGTGAATGGAGCAGATTTGGGAGCTGGGCCCACTCCACACATGAAACAAAAATGTTGGCTGTGTTATACAGCAGATGTTCGCCTCAAGCAACAATGAAAGCTATTAATTGTGGGGTGCCAATGGGTTCCTGACTTCTTCCATATTTATCATGTTGATACTCCTCTTATGTAGCTAAAAAGCAGAGATGCTTACCCGCCCAGGCCTCTAGACAAATGCACTATAAGGATTCAGTGGACCCATATAGTTAAGATGGCGGCAACACAGGTGCAAGAATACCGATGAGACACCGGCTCCCAGTCTACCAATACATGGAAGGAGGGGAACCAAAAACAAAATGTGCAAAAAAAAAAGGAAAGTTTCCTGGTCACAAAGGGGCTGATACAAGGGAGCGGAGAATGCAGCTACATCCAGGTCGTGGTGCTCAAACATGCCCCTTTGGCACATGAGAAGACATTAGTAATGGGGACATTATCACATCACATTATCACATGTTAAGTTGGTACAAGGGGCATTAGTATTTTTAAGGGGACACTCAGAAATATTTCCCCCTTTGATAAGGGAAGAGAAAGTGTGTGTAGTGTGTACATGTGGTCAAAATTGTTGGTACCCCTCGTTTAAGGAAAGAAAAACCCACAATGATGACAGAAATAATTTGAATCTGACAAAAGTAATAAATCAAAAATCTATGATAATGAACAAATGAAAGTCAGACATTGCTTTTCAACCATGCTTCCACAGAATTTAAAAAAAATAAAAATAGAACTCATGAAATATGCCTGGACAGAAATGATGGTACCCCTGAAAATAATGTGACAAAAGGGACGTATTAAATCAAGGTGTGCCCACTAATTAGCATCATAGTTGTCTACAATCTTGGAATCAGTGAGTGGACCTGTATATAGGGCTACAGATTCTCACTGTGCTGTTTTTTGACATGGTGTGTATCACACTCAACATGGACCAGAGGAAGCGAAGGAAAGCGTTGTCTCAGGAGATTAGAAATAAAATTATAGATAAACATGTTAAAGGTAAAAGTTATAAGACCATCTCCAAGCAGCTTGATGTTCCTGTGACTACATTTGCACATATTATTCAGAAATTTAAGCTCCACTGGTCTGTAGCCAACCTCCCTGGACGTGGCCGCAGGTGGAAAATTGATTACAAATCAAAGATGGATAATACGAATGGTAACAAAAGAGCTCAGAAAAACTTCTAAACAGAATAAAGGTGAACTTCAAGCTCAAGGAACATCAGTGTCAGTCACATTGCACCATCTGTCTTTGTATGAGCCAAAGTGGACTTCATGGGAGGCGACCAAGGAGGACACCATTGTTGAAAAAAATCATAAAAAAGCCAGACTGGAATTTGCCAAACTACATGATGACAAGCCACAAAGCTTCTGGGAGAATGTCCTATGGAGAGATGAGACAAAAATGGAACTTTTTGGCAAGGCACATCAGCTCTATGTTCACAGAAGGAAAAATTAAGCATATCAAGAACACTGTCCCTATTGTGAAACATGGAGGAAGATCTGTTATGTTCTGGGGCTGCTTTGCTGCATCTAGCACAGGGTGTCTAGAATCTGTACAGGGTACAATGAAATCTCAAGACTGTCAAGTGTTTCTAGAGAAAAATGTGCTACCCAGTGTCAGAAAGCTGGGTCTCAGTCGCAGGTTATAGGTCTTGCAACAGGAAAATGACCCAAAACACTCAGCTAAAAACACCCACGAATGGCTAAGAGGAAAACATTGGACTATTCTGAAGTGGCCTTCTATGAGCCCTGACCTAAATCCTAAAAGGCAACCTTTAAAACGAGACAACTGGAGCAGTTTGCTCTTGAGGAGTGGGCCAAAATACCTGTCAAGAGGTGCAGAAGTCTCAGTGACAGTTACAGGAATCGTTTAATTGCAGTTATTGCCTAAAAAAGGTTGTGCAACAAAATATTAAGTTAAGGGTACCATCATTTCTGTCCAGGCTTATATCATGAGTTTTATTCTTTTAAAAAATCTGTGGAAGCACAGTTGAAAAGCAATGTCTGACTTTCATTTGTTCATTTTCATAGATTTTTTATTTATTATTTCTTTTGTCAGATTCAAATTATTTCTGTCACCATTGTGGGTTTTTCTGTCATTAAACAAGGAGTACCAACAATTTTGACCACGTGTGTACATTAAAATACTTACTGCTATTTTCTGCCGTTTCCAGCACTGCTCCATTCCTCTCCTGCATAATGTGACTGCAGCCCTTTCTTACCGGTTCACACCACAGACCATTAGTTCCTTTTTGAACGCAAGCTAATGAAAGCCTCTTTCTCAGTCTCACAGATTTACATTGGGAAAGTGACATATGGTGCATACAGAAGACGCTGTACGGAGCCGGCAAGTCACAACTGCGGTCATGTGATGCAGTAGAGAACTTGAGTGTCGCTAAAAACGAGTACCAGTAAGTATTTTAATACATCCATTACACATGATTGATAACAAAGGGGGACATAAAAAAATAATAAAATGTCAGAGTGTTTTAAGGAGGCACTTAGAGATAATTATTAAATTGTTAAGGGGATACTCCGTGGTCAATATATTAATTGGTCAATAATATTGCCAAGAGACATTTAGGGGGACATGAATACATGTTAAGTGGGTATCAGGGAGATTATTCTTTAAGTGGGCACTTAGGGCATTATTACTTGTTATGGGATTTTCACAGTATTAATACTTTTTAAGAGGGTACTCAAGGGTTATTATTAAGGAGGCACCTAAGTGCCATTATTACTCAGGGGGCACTAACTCAGAAGGCACTCTTACATGTTAACGGAGTCAATATTACTTGCTAAGAGGCATGCAGGGAGGCATCATTATTCTTTAAAGGGAATATTTATTTAGGGTTGCAGGGAATTATTACTTGTTAATCGGGGACTTGGGATAGCATAGAATTGTATAATTATCTACACTATTTAATACAAGTAAACATATGTAAAGATATGCAGGCAGTGTGCACATAACCTTGTAAAAATAGCCCTTTAGGTTATTGTTAATTTATTACACATAATTATATTATATTATATACAGCTCTGGCAAAAATTAATAGACCACTTTCAAATGTTCAGTTTGTCTGATTTTTCTCTATATAGGTATATTTTTGAGTAAAATGTAAATTGTTCTTTTAGTCTACAAACTTCTGACAACACGTCTCTGAATTTCCAAGCACTAAATTTTGTTTTATTTTTTTTCTGAAAAGGAGAAATGGTTACATTTTAAAAAAATAACCCAGTTCTTTCAGACCTCAAATAATGCAAAGAAAACAAGTTCATAATCATTTAGAAGCAACAATAGTAATGTTTTAACTCAGGAAGAGTTCAGAAATCAATATTTTGTGGAATAACCATGATTTTTAATCACAGCTTTCATGGGTCTTGGCATGCTTTCCACCAGGCTTTCACACACTCACTGGGTGACCTTATGCCACTCCTGGTACAAAAATGTAAGCAGTTGTTCTTTGTTTGATGGCTTGTGGCTATCCATCATCATCTTGATTACATTCCAGAGGTTTTCAATGGGGTTCAGGTCTGGAGAATGGGCTGCCCATGACAGGGAATTGATATGGTGGTCTCCTAATTCTTGCAAGAGCTATAATATATATATTATGTATACATATGTATTTATCTCTTTTTTTAGAAAGAGGAGTAGGATGATTTATATACCAAAGATTTAGGAAATTCCTAGTACAGCTATTTTTTCGATAACACGAGACTTTTAGAAAAATACATTCGAAAAGCAGACCTATATTTTATGGGATCCAAAAAATGTGGCAATAACACAGATAAATTAAATTCAGGAAAAATAAAAAAGTAAAAAAAAAAATCTATTTATAAAACAATGAAACTTTAGATTTCCACCGAACAATATAATCCAATAAAATGTAATCCGGTGTGTTATAGTCATAGTAATGATATAAATTGTTCCCAAAGCCCTTGTAGATTCCTCTATTCAAAATTGAACCAAAAAAATAAAAAAAGAGTAAACTTTACGCAAAATAAAAAATTCAAACATAATTGTCGGAATGTTCCAATTTCAAGATGGAATTTTATAATAAAATTCACAATTCTTTTTCGTGAATACAGTTTTTCTTGGAAACTGTTTAGGAAGCCGTGTCATTGGGGTAAAATTGCAGCACATTTTTGGGATAAGGTTTTATTGATGACTTTATGCCATAAAAGCCTTTGGAGCAAAGCTATTCCAAATGCAAAGCGTTTAAAAAGTTATGCCGCTTTTTGCAAATTATTCAGAAGGAATAAGATTTCCAGACATTTACAGCATCTTTCCACAAGCTGTTGGGAAATAGATCTTTTCCAGATTTTTTCTCATTTTAGGGGGGATTTTTTTCTTTTTTTAAATCTGGTTTCCAAATGACTCAGTCTTCGAAAGGACTGAAGTTTGTCCCTATTAAATCTCTACAATTATTAATTAGCACAACACCTGACAGCATGTCAAGGGCCGCAAGACTTTAATCTATATTTATTTTTCCCTCAATGTCGGCCGCATTGCTTTGCCCTAGTTGCTGGAAAGAGCAACTAGGAAATATTTTTTAATGGATCAACTGGAAGGTTTCTTCCTTTCTCTGTCAGAGAGAAATGATAAAAAATCCTTTTATCACTCTACAAGTTGTTAATGTTCTACCTCGGGACCTCTTCATCTGTAATAAACATCTTAAGGAAATATGTAGCCCTTGGGAAAGGTCACTTAATTTCCTCATGGCCTCCCATACGTAATGGTTTTTATTGCATGCAGGTGCTTGGGTACAATAGCAGAAACTGCTAATAAACGTCAAGAAGGGAACAGGTACCACCTACCTCTGGATGGCGGATGTGCACCTGTTTAAGGAGGACAGATAGATGCGAATGTGCTTAGCCCAAGCCAAGGACTAAAAAAAACAGGGTAATTGTGGAAGAGTAGTTGAGCATAATGGGAAAGATAAATATTAGGACACCATGAGATAAGCGTTCGGGCTCTTGTTTACGTCTGTGCAACAAGGTCCAAGCAATGACTGGCCACGGGTCTCTCAACCCTTCATGTGAAGCTGTCATGTTCAGTTCCGGAGTCCAACAGCCAGTCCATTACTCGGACTTTGTTGCACGGACATCTGCATGAGTCCTTAGAGTTTCTACGTGTTAGGTCATCTTCTCATAGTCATCCTTGGAAGGACAATGGGATTTTTGTCCATTCATTGTAGACTTTTTTGTTATAAGATCTTGATTCTACTCATTGAGTTGGTACATATTCTTGTATACCATTTTCTAAGAAAATAAATACTGGTCATAGCGAATATCCTCACCTAAAACATACCCTAGGAAATTTCTAATGGTAATAAGGAAAAACTAAAAACTTAAAGGGTTTATTAGTCATTTACATAATCTCTATGTAGTATAATAGAATGATTTGGAGCCATAAAAACAAAGAATCAGACTAACAGTTGATTTGATCATATGACATTATTGCCTACGGTTTGCCCAATGCAGCGTCAGACTGGGTTTGTTTAGGAACACCAGAGAATAATACACTACGTGGAGCATGTATTTATCCACATAAAATTGTATTTTTTTTTGTTATTGCACACATACATCTCATTGGTAAGGAATGAAAGAAATAGCGCCTAGTGGAAGGTGATTGTCAGATCCTATTGTGGTCTACTGCTGGGTCTTTGGTAGAATAAAGAATGAATTAGCACTATTTATAGGACTGCTCTACAGTAATTAAAAAGGTTGTGAACCACTTTAACACTGATGACTTATCCTTTGGATAGGTCATCAGTCTGATTGGTGGTGGTGCAACAACTGGCACCACTGTCAATCAGGTGTTCCCGTTGCCGTCCAGATCTGCTCAGGTTGGAGCTGCACAGCTGTCAACTGTATAGTGGCCTCAGCTGTGTAGTGCACATCCGACCTCATTCAAATCAATATCGGGCAGATGTTCAGTACCTGGCCGCTGCCTCTATCATTAGGCGGAGCAGTTCCATTACTGAGCACCTCTGGCTGCTGCCGACACCGAAAACAGCTGATCGGTGGGGCAGTATCGCACCCTCACCAATCAGACATTGATGACCTATCCTGAGGATAGGTCAGCAATGGTAAAGTAGTAGTCAAACTCTTTAATAATATGTGATAACCTACTGAATATATTTTTCTATTACATTTTTCTTACATTACTTTAAGCTCTCCAAGTACAGCCTTGTTCTTGCCTCGCTCTGGCTCTCTTAGATTTACATTGGGTTGTGACTTTTGGATCGCCCTGCAAATACTGGAGCTATCCAGCAGTTCACAAACTGCTAGAGGCCAACCGGAATGGTGCCGATAGCAGATGAAGACAACAACTGGTAAGTATAAGATTAAGGGTAGGGAACTTAGATTAGCAGCACCACTCCAGTACTGCAATAGGGCAGACCCAGACTGTTAATAGGAATTCTTCAAGCATACGTTTGTGCCCTGCCTGTTTCTGCATGACTGTTGTAAATAGCTGATTGCCTATGGTTCTATTTGGTACCAGCAATCTCTTCTAAAACTTACGTTTCAGGTCTCTTGTGCACAGCCATATTACAGGACCGTTTTGTATTGCAATCGTTCATTGGGAAACATACCTCCATATACCTTATTTCATACAGGCATGCAAAAGAGGATTTTGCCATATAAATTCTTTGTGTGTAAAAGTACTAGGATGGCAAAGTTATGAAAATATGTAATAATATGTGCACTTAAGAAAGACTACCATGGTGATCAACGTGTTTGTGCACAACTGTTTGACTAGGCTAATTGATGAAGCTCCTCAGGGGTGGAGCTCAATATTTCTTAATAGTATGAGTTTTGATTTTTTAAACTACACAACCCCATTACATTTAAGAGGTAGGTATATGTTGTGCTGTTCCAAATTTCAGCATGTCAATTTTTTTAAAGCATCAGTTGATACTGAAACTAGTCAACATTTTGTCAACAGACAGCTTAACTATGCATATACATCAGCACTAACTTCCGCACTTCATTTTCTGAAAGAGCTATTTTTTGTTTATAATACAAAGACTATTCTTGAATTTAAAACAGTTTACTATCAAAAGATTATACTTTATATTTCAATTTAAAGATGATAGATAGATAGATAGATAGATAGAATGCAAAATTAGTGGGAAAAAAATAGCCACAAAAATGTTTCTCAATCAGAAATCTTCCGCTTCAGCTAAGGAAAATTTGGGACAATTGAAACTTTTTTTTTTCATTTGAAATTCAACTATTTCACACCATTACTAAACAGGTCTATCCAGGATAGTATTTGCCTCTAAGTGATTGGTCTTAACTGCAAGTGCAAATCTAATTTAGACATGTTTGCATTTTTATTTTAGCCACAAGGCTCCATAAGCACGTGAAACATATTAGAAGTGGAAAAATCATTTGATATCCATTTTTAGATCACAGCCATTGTAGTATTTACAAGGCCAGTGAAATGGGATCCATGTGGCCAAATATTACTTTTCCATGGACCTAAGGACATTGACATATATCAATTTAAACATTTTTTTCACAGTTATAAAAGTAAAAATACAGGAAATAAAACATAGCAAACACCAAATCAAAATGTTTGCAGTTTTTAAAATGATTTGACGACAAAGATGGAGACGGTAAAATAATTACAAATGGCTTTTCTTTCAGAACTCTTTGGTTTTCAGCTAATTTTTTCATTATGAATTTTTTTTAAATTTGTTCCAGATTACAATATTTTAAAAAAGGCTGGATTTTTTTTTTAAATTGAATTGCCTACAATATATATCTATATATATTACAAAAAACAATAATAAACATATCATTAAATTAAATTCTTCTAAGAAACATAACAAATAGAAAATTTACCCCCAATAAAACGGCATGAATTTTCAATACAATGTTTAACTTTTTTTTTTTTCGATTTTTGAAAAACATTTTAAATATAAACTTCAGTCAGCGTAATACATTCAAACGTTATACTTTTTAATGTAAATAGTTATAAAAAAATTCTAAAAGATTTATTGGAAAAATAGAAATAAATATGTTTGCATACAACACAATATTATTAGCAATTTATGGGATCCAGAAATCTTACAAATGGTCGATGTGAATGTTTCTAATAAATCAAATATAAGCACTTTTAGGTTAATATTGTACTATGAATAGGTTGATTGGCCATCCTTTTTACAATAGATGGCTGTGAATGGAGGTATTAGAGCCAATTTTTTTTTTTTTTGCAGATTCTATTTTCAAAGACATTGTGGCTTTTTGATTCTCCATTGAAGTTTTGAAATTATTATTTAAAAACCAATTTGCAGATTTTTTTTTTTTTTTAAATATTGCAATGTAATTTTTTCATTTTCACAGGTTAAATTATTTCACAACATATCAGTGGAATTGGCTTTTCTGATTTGCCCAACTTTACTATGCAAGAATAACAGTTTTTTGAAAATTAATAAATCAAATTGCATATGTCAAAATCCATCACAAAGAATAAAATAACATATAAACATACATAATAGAATTGCTCTATCATTTTTCTTTTTTTTTGCTCTATTTCAAAATTAGGTTATATAATTTTTTTTAAAAATTAGATTGCACAGCAAGTTTAAGAATAAGAGTAGAATAATCCGTAAATGAAGTGTCACAAAATTATTTAAACTGAAAAAAATATAATGTAATAATAAAAAAAAAAAAAAAAAATTATATATGTAGATATATATATATATATATATATATATATATATACACACACACATTGACATAGCTTTTCCTGCACAGGCTAATATTATACAGGTTAATAATATTAAATTTGACCCTGCACATTTTTCAAAAATTTGCTGAGCTGATTTAAAAAATATATTTTAGCATTGATTTTTTTTTTGCTCTGAAAAAGTTAAAATAAAACTTTATGAAGATATATAATTAAAAACATTTTTTCAGGTATATTAGATTTAGGATGAATTAAAAACAAGCATTATACAAATAAAGTTAGATTTTCTATTTTAATTTTCTTTTAAATATACATTAAACATAAAATTAAACTTTCTATTTTTTTTATGAAATATACATTAAGTAAAAAATAGACTTTTTTATTATTTTAAATTGTTTAATGTATATCTAAAATAAAGAATAAACTAAGTTAAACTCTGTTTTATCTTTATTTTTTATTTTAAATATACTTATATTTAAATATACATTAAGCATAAAGTTAGACTTTCTATATTAATTTCACTTTTTGTTATTTTAAATATTCATGTGTATGTAAAGATTAAGTAAATTAAGAGCAAGGTGTAAATAAATATAGGTGCGTAAAAAAGATTTAAGCTCTATAAAAATTAATGTCAGTGCAAATATTTAAAAAAAATTACCAAATTTCAAAATTATTTTGACAAATTTGAATTAAGTTCCCAAAAAGTATTTAACAATAGAACACAACATAAATAATTCAATAAAACTTCATGATATTACATCTTGGATCAACGAATGAATGATATTTAGACAAGGCATTTGCATCCTACTCTTCTATACCGTTTACCTTACTACCAGAAATTTATTTGCAAATGTTTCTTATGACAAGTTACTACATTTCTTACTCCATAAATTACACTTAAAAACTTTCTGTTTCACTTTTTTAGATGTAAAAAAATAAAATAAAATCATGTGCGAACGAAAACGACTAAATAATCAAATAAATGCAAAGTAAAAATATTAGCTTAGATGCGGAGATATACTATTACTATTGATATTTCACTTTAGTAAAAAAAAAAAATCCTGCGGCTTGCTGGCTTATTTGTAGAAGTAACCCCTGCTATGAATATATAAGTATTTCACATTCTTGATGACATTTCCAAGTTTAAATTTACATGATTTAATATGTATTTTTTAAATTATGCAATTCATAAAATTTATTAAATAAACAACTTAATAAAACAAAATCAAAAATTGGAATAGAACTAATTTTTTGGAACATACTTCAATCAAAATATTGCGCCTGTTCTCTTATTGGCAAATTTAACCTATTATCTGCAGGAGATAAATGTCTTAGTGACATGTAAGATGCTTAATATTATATAAATGCCTTTCCATATTTCCAAAACATCTTAATGACCTGTCTGTCTCCACTTTCGTCCCATACAGACCACAAGAAACGAAAGCTTTTTGTAGGAAACCAACCTGTTTGAATGTTCCGTTCCCAGAATCCTCCGGGGGCCTCCCAGCGTTACCGATTGGTTCCTTCCCTTTCCTTTGGAGCTGCATATGGATTAGCTCCCAGTTCTGTACCATTTGGGTCCTTTGGAAAAATTTGTAAATTTGCTTACTTTTTTTAACTTTTAATAAAATCACTATCTTTAAAAATAATCTGAATATTACAATTAAAAAAATAATATAAAAGTATAATAAAAAAAAGAAACTTGCAATGTGAGAATTTAGTGCTACTTATCTTTAGTACCATCACTTAGCAACTGTCCAATTTCAGAAAAAGATTTGCGCCTTTTAACTAAGCTCTGACAGCATGAATGCTTAGAAGTGTTTTCCCAATAAGACAGTGGCAGGAAACTAGAGTTCTAACAAACTTAACCCTTTTCTTGCCAGAGGGCATGCTAACCATTCAGGTTCCTTACTTTTAATTCTTTTTTTTTTTTTTTTTTTTTTTTACAGTCCAGAGGTTACTGACTAATAAAACCTGGGAAATTGGATAAAATGTTTTCTCTTAAAATCTTGAAAGAAAATGCCCCCCCAAAATACTTTATAATCTTGATACTTGGGGGAGATCAGAACTTGATTCCAAGAAGAGTTGGAGTTTGTTTTTTGTCCTGGGGATAAGAAAAAAAAAGTAGTGGATATCAGTAGCACCTTCTTAGAACTCAACTCAATTACCTTAACTGGTTTCATGTGGCCAGACGTAATTTCACAAAGATTAACAGGGAAAAAGGATGAACTGACACAATCTCCGAGGATGTAATTTGCCAATAACTACAAAAATAGCAGAATCTTATATAGTTTGCCCTTTCTTCACACCTCCGGCTGTCCACCTATCTGATCCAGTGTGAAAATTCCCAGGCAATTTGTAAAAAATAGGGCACGTCTGAGAAAATTATTTTGAAGAGTCCATGAATTTTTGAAGCAAATAAAACTTACACAGATTGTTTTCCCTAACTATCATCGTTTTACAGTTTATAGCTCTGATGAGTGAACGTGCTGGGATAAGGTGTTATCTGCCCATGCTCGAGTGTTAACCGATTGTCTTCATTGTGCTTGAAAAAGTTGGTGTCATCCCCATAGACTTTAGACGGGAGTGGTGGCATCCATTTCAGTGACCAGTGGAGGTCCAAGCTTTCGTGGCTTTCAAGTGCTTAAAATAAAAATTAAGAAGAGGCATACAATGTTTTTTTTTTTAAGACCCTCCAAGGCTAGGTATTCAAGACGTCTATTAAACTCAGGCGTACCCACCAAGTTTTTCAAGCTGAGCACCCTTGAAGAAACTCTGGTGCTTTTTTTCATGAAGCGACTGTCTGTCATTTCCTAAGCATTTTTCAGACTGTTTTGTCCGATGCGGTTTTTTTAAAGGTTTTATACATTCCATTTTTTATCATTTTTCTTCACTCCAATGAAGAAAATGCTAGCGGCTTTTGTTTTTTTTTTTGTCTGGACATCTTTTGAGCTTTCCCGTTGGCTTGTATTGTACTGTATAGAGCGTCTTACGAGCGGAAAACGCCAGAAGAACGGTCCTGTCATTTATTTTTTCTGCTTGTCGGCTTTCGATTCCTCAAACGGTGAAAAGATGTTCCAAAGACTGAAGATGTGTTCAGAAAGTCATTATTTTTTCCATAGAAATGCATAGGTTCATTATTTTGAACATTTTCTGTTAATTTTTTCAGGTGGTTTCCGATGCGGAATTGTGTGCACATAGAGTACCTTCAAAGAAAATCTGATGGTGACACAGAGGTGGCCATTTTTACATGTAGTTTTGATTTTTGTTTCCTCATTTCAGTCTGCGAAATAAAATGGACAGAAAACATATTTTATTAACTACGCAAATATCATTTATGACCAGTGCGAAATTTGCTTTAAAAAGGGCTTACGGCAAACAATAGGAGTGCAGCTTGCATGTCACAAACGACAGTGTACATTATAAAAGGAAACTCGAAATCAGCTGCTTAGGGAAAGAGTAATCGCCATTCGCCACCTCCCCTAAATTAATTATGGAAGCGCCCATCAATGCGGATTGCAGGCAGAAAATTTGCTACCTGCTACTGTATTAGCAAAACTGGCAAGATTTTAAGAAATGCTGCAGATAAATTCTACTGGGGAAGTTGATCTGTGCTGCAAATTTCTGCAGTTCAGTATTGGAATCCTCAGGGGGTTTTTTTGTTTTTTTTCTTTAAGGATTTGATCTTCTGGCATGGAAAGTTCATAAAGGATCAGTCTGTGTGGATGTGAGCTTTAAAAAAAATAAAAAGAGCATCTGATAGTAAAAACCTTGTCATTTCCAGTGCAGGTATTGTGAGAATAATTAGCGATTTGTGGTCTTTACTAGAACATCCCAGCAAATATCTGCTAATTATTATGGTCTAGCATTAAAGATGAGAAAATAGGTTAAAATTCAAATTTGTCAGCTCACCAAATTTAAAAAAAATTGTGTGAAACTGGCTATTTGTAGCATCTAAAAGACCCCATTCTTTAACAGAAGGTAGGACTGAACTTCACATGGTGCTCGCTGTCAGGATTCTCCAATGAAGGCAGACTTATGGCCACATTCCAACTAGACATGTCCGGCCTTGCTCAATTCTCTTGTATTGAGCGACATTGCTCACATCTAGTCGGCATGTGATCGCATATATGCAAACTGCATACTTTTGGTCATTTGCCCCTGATAAAAGAGAATACTGATAGCGTGCATACTCTAGTCACATAGTGTGACTATAGACTTAGCCCCAAGCCAGGACACTTTTAATAACTGAATGTGAATTTAACATGTTCTAAGGTGATCTCACACTTCTGACTTAAGGATGGCTGTCTACCTCATGAAAGCGAAAATGAGGATGAATGAACTCATGGAGATCAACATCCAACACTGCGGAGACACCATCACGTGTTTCTCAACGCAGTGATTCTAGCGCACTGCCCCCATCCCTTATGGGAAATATGCAAAACATGCAAAACAGAAGCCGCGGAGACACCATCACATGTTTCTCAACGCAAGCAATGACCAGCCAGGTCTTTCCCCGGGAAGGAACAACCACGGGAAGGGCAGTCTCCAATAAAGGAAACCACCTATGCCAAAACATGGTATCCATCCACAGACAGCTGTGGATGGATACCATGTTTTGGCATAGGTGGTTTCCTTTATTGGAGACTGCCCTTCCCGTGGTTGTTCCTTCCCGGGGAAAGACCTGGCTGGTCATTGCTTGCGTTGAGAAACATGTGATGGTGTCTCCGCGGCTTCTGTTTTGCATGTTTTGCATATTTCCCATAAGGGATGGGGGCAGTGCTCTAGAATCACTGCGTTGAGAAACACGTGATGGTGTCTCCACAGTGTTGGATGTTGATCTCCATGAGTTCATTCATCCTCATTTTCACAGTCTTTTACTAGGCATTGCTCCTACCAGCCAGTTTCCTACTCCACACTGATGAGGGGCAATACCCCGAAACAGCTGTCTGTGGATGGATACCATGTTTTGGCATAGGTGGTTTCCTTTATTGGAGACTGCCCTTCCCGTGGTTGTTCCTTCCCGGGGAAAGACCTGGCTGGTCATTGCTTGCGTTGAGAAACATGTGATGGTGTCTCTGCGGCTTCTGTTTTGCATGTTTTGCATATTTCCCATAAGGGATGGGGGCAGTGCTCTAGAATCACTGCGTTGAGAAACACGTGATGGTGTCTCCGCAGTGTTGGATGTTGATCTCCATGAGTTCATTCATCCTCATCTTCACAGTCTTTTACTAGGCATTGCTCCTACCAGCCAGTTTCCTACTCCACACTGATGAGGGGCAATACCCCGAAACAGCTGTCTGTGGATGGATACCATGTTTTGGCATAGGTGGTTTCCTTTATTGGAGACTGCCCTTCCTGTGGTTGTTCCTTCCCGGGGAAAGACCTGACTGGTCATTGCTTGCGTTGAGAAACATGTGATGGTGTCTCCGCGGCTTCTGTTTTGCATACCTCATGAAAGCAGCAGTCATTTATGAATAATTGCTGTCTTATTCATGCCGGCTGCACTTTGCCTACAAACCACACTAGTAACATGCTGTCATGGAATATTTTGAGGCAGGGGTCCCCAAGCTTTCTTATCTTGATGGTCATATCCAGATCAGAAAGATGGTGGAGAGCCAAACTATGTGCAGAGCCATCGTAGAAGTCCCATGTGTGCCTCTTTAAAAGTTATAATCCCCAGACTAACCCTTTGCAAAGTAATAATGCCCCAAGTGCCATCTTATAAAGTAATAATGCTCTTAGTGCTCCTTTATACAATGCTAATGCCAAGTGTCCCCATGTAATGGAATAATTGCGTAAAAGGTAATTAGTCACCAGATTTCTGCAACCCCATCTGAGACCAGCAGGATGTAGGGACAGAGACCCAGATTCCAGCAATTTATCACTTACTGGGCTGCATGTTATAGTTTTGATAAAATCAGTTTTCTCTGCTGCAGATGTAGCAGATATTGGAATATTGAGCCCTGTATAAGCCCGCCCACACGAGCGATTGGAAGATTTCTGTATATGCTGTGCATAGGTAGAATGCTTCCTATCAGTGGTGGGGGCAGGAGCTCATGGATATGGAGGACTACCTGGCAGCAGATTACTAGTCCTCTAGTAATAAAATCACTATTTTATCAGCAGGAGGTTATCAAAACTACAGCAAGGAGCCCAGTAAGGCTAGTTTCACATTAGCGATACCGGGCGCAGGGCCGCCGATAAGCTCCACCCCCAGTCGCGCCCCCTCGGTCAGCTCCTCCTCTGATTGCATGATGCTGCATGTGATCAGCGTACCCTATATTTAGCATTGGGTATGCTGGTTGTGCGCTGGTACACTTTTGATGGCGAATGCGCCCTTTTGGCGCTGCGCCGACGTGCGCCAAACACACTGTCTTGCATTTTGTGCACTCGGCGCAGCGCCAAAAGGGCACATTCGCCTTCAAAAGTGTACCAGCGCACGACCAGCATACCCAGCGCTGAATATAGGGTACGCTGATCGCATGCAGCGTCATGCGATCAGAGGAGGAGCTGACCGGAGGGGGCACGGCCGGGGCGGAGCTTAGTGGCGGCCCTGCACTGCGCCCGGTAACTCTAGTGTAAAACTAGCCTAAGTGACACATTGCTGGAATGAAGGTCACTGCCCCTACAACATAGTGCTCTCAATTTGGTTGGCAAAAACCTGGTTACAGATTCCCTTAAATGCCCCATTACAAAAGTAGTCATTTCATGAGTACCCCTTTAAAAAGTATTAAAGTGAACCTGCCACCAGGTGTGACCCATATGAGATACAGCCACCACCTTTCAGGTCTATATACAGTATTCTATAATGCTGTATATCTGCCCCCAACCCAACCCGACCTGCAATACAAGAAAAAGACCTTTTATTATACTCACTTACGGGGCGGTCGGGTTTGATGGTCCTTGTCTGGCGCCCCCCCTCTTCTTGTGATGCCATCCTTCTTGCTTTGTGTGGATGACACGCCCCTACGTCCTTAAAGAGGTCTTCCACTTTTGGAGCCAATTTTTTTTTTCACTTAAATGCATGTGATTGGAGCTGAAAATATTTGTTGTAACTTGGTTTCATAATAAAATGTTGCACCTTCTATAGCTTCTGTGCTAGGGTGCAGTCAGACACCCATACAACACGGACGAAGATCACATCACAGTGCACGGCGGCTCTCCTGACCCAAGTGTGACAACTGCATAGAAATACTGTACATGCTGCCACACTCGGGTCAGGAGAGCTGATGGCCAGTCCAAGCAGTGCGGTGCTATTGTCTCTGTTTTAGGGCCATCTGACTGCGCTCTTACACTGTCTATTGCTGGCTGCAGAATGAGTTAACTGAGAATTGATCAGTCAGCTTGCTATGGTGATTTAGCAGGGAATTTGTAACTCAGTTAACTTCCCTTTCTTTGAACTTCTCTCATCTGATTTATGATCACACAAGGAAACAAACCCCCTCTAAGAGCCAAACAGCACATTTTTAATGAATCCCTATTGCAAAAATGATTTTTAGACCCAAATACATGCATTTAAGTGTACATTTTTTTAAAAAGTCCCCATAGGTGGACAACCCCTGGATCTACCCCTAAGGGTGCGTTCATATTGCTTTTACTACAGGCTTGGTTGCCCTATCGAGTCATACGTCCAAACCCTCCTGCAAAATTCAGATATATGCTCCGCTGAGCCCACAGGCTATAAAGGTGCTGGCAGATAGAACGTGCACTCTGCAGTGAATAATTTTTGAGTGTATATGCCTACTGGAGGCCGACATCCAGACGCAGTCTACTACATCTGACTGTTCACCTCCAGTAGGCGTGCATACTGAAAAATGATGTACGGCAGAGCGCACGTTCGATTTGTTAGCACTGCTATAGTCTATGGCTCTGTTGCTGCACATGTCCGAATCCAGTTTTGCAGGAGGCTTTGTACGTATGCTCCAACGGGGCCACCGAGACTCTACTAAGCGCAATGTGAAAGCACCCTAAAAAATAGCGGACCTACCAAAAATACTGGTGGAAGAATTATAAAATCTGGAGGTACATGTCTGGTTCACCAAATTGGATGTTAGGAATGCGCACATATCTGGTGTCCTTATAATTATTGCAGACAACCTAAAAACATGAAAATAGGTGTCATGTTTATTTTTTCAAAGAAAAAAAACTGATTTTTACTCTAAATTTCCCTTCCATTTTAAAAAATACGGATACACATAGAATCTAAGACTTTTTTGTATTTTAGTAGAATTTTGCCAGACTTAATATTTATTGCTCTTTCTTGGTCTCCCTATAATCCAAACTTCAGTTGTGAAAGGGTTAAAAGGCTTGCACTACTGAGTGCACTTTCTTGGCCCAGCTTCTTATACACTCAAGTGATGAGGAGGTGAAGGAGGAACCTTAGGGGTTAGGAAAGAAATTGGCCTCTGCTGAATTCTCCACTGACAGGAATTATTGCCAACCTCTTGACCCCTAGTTTACTCTGCCAGATTAGCTGAGTGCTCCTAAGGGGAATCAGAGTGTCCGGTGCAGTGCATTGAGATGCATTTATTTAATTTTTTTTTTATATCTAGTTTGTGAGAGAAGTAAAAAAAAGAAAAAAAGGGGGGAAATATAGATAGTTTACCTGAACTTTTGTGAAATCTCTGCTCTTAGGATTGTGCCCAGGAGATGAAGAAAATTACAGGGGACAGAATTGGTCATCGGGATTTATCCTTAGAAAGTATTATTGTCTCCTAATACCCTCTATAATTCTGTATTAGCCCTAAGCACTAAATATAGAGCTAGGTGCAGATGAGAGTCATCTGAGAGAATCCGACTATTATGCAAATGGCACTGATCAGAGTTTGATCATAGTGTGATCTGATTGTCTCAAATGAGGAAAAGACGGAGAAAAAAAATGTCTCCATCTTCTCCATTGTGTCAATCCATGGAAATACTGTAAGACTGTACTCAGATGTAACCCGAGTGCTGTCCAATGTTTCACACGCACTCATTGACTTGCATGACCGAGTGCAATACGAATATCAGATCAAAATCAGGCATGTAGCGATTTTTGTTTCCTTGGACAGACTCTGTCTGCAGAAATAATCGGACATGTGCACAGATTTTTTGTCGGCTCACACAGAGACCGATAATATGGCTGTCTGCAAGAACCCTAAGTGTTTAAAAACTAACTTTAATTGTCTCTGCTCTCGCCGCCTGTGATCCTAGGAGTAGTCCAGGACTGCTCTCAATCAAAATTGCTGCATGATGCATGGTAGACGCACGTCCACCACAGAGTAAGTGTGGTGCCCCTGAGGCTCAGTCGCCACAGAGGTACTGCACCTTCTCCTAAGGTGTAGTGCCCCACCACCTAGGTAAGTTGGGAACTCCTTTCCACACTCCAACACCTGCACCCCACACACAGGAGAGTTCAGCAGGACCACATTGTGGCTCCATGCTTAGAGGGTAGCAGAGCACCTTTCGTGGGTCCTTGCTTCGTAACACGAGATGTGCTGGGCGGTCGGTGGAGTTAAGATATATAAAAGGTTGGGAAGGTTTAGAATTGCGGGTTCAGTCTGGAGGTTCAGTCTGACAGAGGGTCAGAGAGGAAGGAAGCCACTCGGGAGGAGTGGGGATCCCTGGAAGAAGGGATGGAGGAAGGAGTGCTGCAGCTGCCTCAGTGACCTGAGCCAGCTGGCACGAGAAAGGAACAGAAGGAGAAAGACGTAGAACTGCAACCTAAGCCTCCATAAGAGAGAGAAGGAACAGTGCGGAACGAAGGAGTAGGAGAACAGAGAGGAGTTGTGGGTTGGAAGAGGAACCCTGTCTATAGGTTCTCAGCACAAGTCCGGGGCCTGGTCCCCGAGGTTGTATGGACACTTATGGTTCTGCAGCAGACACCGGTGGAGTGGTTGGCTGGAAATGCACTACTCCCATCTAAGACTTGGGGCACAACAGCAACTGAATAGAGAGCCAGGACTCCAGAGAAGGGAGTCCCCGAGAGAGGCTACAGCTGTCTGCCATACGAGTAGAGTTGTTAGGAACATCTGACAGGAGGAACTCCAGAGTACCACGGTACTGGAGCTCTTCACACTAAAAGGCGCAATAGAGAAGTCGTTCAGGAGAGGTACATGTTGGCGGAGTGTTGGAGAGGAGAATCCTGACTTGCCCGGAAGGTTGATTGAGTCTCTACCCCGGAGGACACAGCACGGAGGCTAGCACCAGTGTGTACCATGAACTGTGAGTAAAGCTTTGGAACTGCAAGCCCTGGTGTCTTCCATTCATTTGTGCGCCAACACCGTCAGCACTGCTACATCTGGGTACCAACATTCCTCACACCGCCTGCACCTATACACTGCCATGGGGTTACAGCTTCACCTGTGGGGAGCTACAC
Source organism: Dendrobates tinctorius (assembly GCF_039654945.1). Classification (NCBI taxonomy): domain Eukaryota; kingdom Metazoa; phylum Chordata; class Amphibia; order Anura; family Dendrobatidae; genus Dendrobates; species Dendrobates tinctorius. The sequence goes on along the minus strand of NW_027361788.1, from coordinate 12,999,276 downwards.
CATCTATGCTGCAACACACCATCAGCCCCAGAGGATCTGCACGGAGCGTTGGCTTAACATCTTGCTTGCCAAACACCACAGGTGGCATCACGAACTATCACATAAACTACATCACAAACCACCATTGATTTGGGCGCCCAGGGCCACGGACCGGGTCACAGCTGCCGTGACATATCCCACTGACACCGGCCCGGTACCGAGTACCCCACAGCCCTGGGAGGGCAACCCATAAGGTTTCGAACACACAGACAATTTTCTTGCACGAGTGTGATCCGTAGTTTTCACCCATAGCATCTGTACCTATGATATTCTATGGGGTTGTGCACATGGTTGATTATTTCTTTAGACCACAGAAAAAAAATCAGAGACATGTCCGATCTTGAACAGAGGAGTCAGATCAAAATTGGCAATGCAAGCCTATAGGTCCATGAAAATATGACATCTGACTGCCGCCCAATTTTCACACACCGACATAAAAGACAAGGTGGAGAAAATTTTTGTTTTTTCTCTCCACGTATCAGAGAAAGTGATGCCACTCTGATTCAACTCTGATCTGAATAATTGGACTGTTTTTCACGTATGTGGAGACAACGGTTGTGTGAACTTTCCCTGGCATGTGAGTGGAGAACAAGGAGAAAAGCTGTACGTCTTCTCCTCCCTTGTCTCCCCTCACATGCCAGGATGTCACTTCTACTGCTGTGAGCATGCTCCTACCGCACAGTAACATTGACAGTGGTCCTGGACTAGTCCAATGACTGCAAACAGAGACAAACTTCTTAAATGCCTACATTTAGTGTTTAGGGCTAATCCAAGCATCTGGGAGGCTGATAAGGCATCCTCATACCTTTTAAACATAAGTCCTGGTGACAGGTTCCCTTTAAACTCTAAAACAGAATATTGAGCTTCAGCACAGGAAATCACAAGCAGATAAAGGCTGAGAAAACTATATTGCCGTTTTTTTCCCAGTCCAATCACCATTCCTAATGCTAAACTAACAATCACTCGAAAAAAATACTGAGATAAAGTTCTGCAGTACAGAGGTTGGGGAGCAAAGAGGACAACAAGAAACTATATTAGAGATGAGCGTTTCAATTCGAGTGTACCTGATCGGACGGTCAGGTCAGTATTTCCTGGCCGCCGGATTGGACCTTCGCGAACCTCTTACCTGTCAATATCTTCAGCTCCTCTTGATTAGCCGGACTGATGCTACGTCATTGTTGTGGCATGATGCAGAGACTAGAGTAGCATTTCTAGCATAAAAAATTCCGAAATCTGACAGGTGGATATGGTTACACACCGTCCTGTATGGGATTTTCCCAGCTCCACCCATGTCGGAGGAGCTGAACCAAATTGCCGTGAAAATGCCTAAAGTGCAATATTTTTGCACAAAAATTGTGACTTTTCAAAGTTTTGACTCCACTTTTGTGACATTAAACTTTGATGAATTATTTCATCTGCCATAAGAAACATGCAGGCTGCTGGACTAATTGTACAGGAAGGAGCTGTACCTCCAAAATGACCCCCCCAAAGAATTAAAGGCGTTTTATACAGAACAATCATCAGAAGCACACTTCCCCCACTTTCCATTTGCCGTGATGATTGACAGTCCTTGCCAGCTACATGGTTGAGCTGCGATTACCTCTGCAGTTGACCTGCGGTTACCTCTGCAGTTGACTTGCGGTTACCTCTGCAGCATCAGAAGAGTGCAGGGATACTGAAGCTGGCCGGATCACTTCTGATCAGCACTTGCAAGCTCTGCGCTCATTGCTTAGGAAACTGTCCACCTCTCATAGATTGCAGAAGTGGCCGACAAACTAAGAAACAAGCAGTAAACTATAAAAAAAAAATCATCTGATAGGGTTTTTAGTAATAAGTAAATTGCAAAGTTTTCGCAAGCACTTTACAGCGGTAACTAATTTTCATGAATCCTTTAACCCTTTCATAACAGGGAAATTTTACATTCTTGCACTTTCACTTTTTCTACTCCCCTTCTTACAAGGGCCATAACTTTTTTCATTCGTCCATTGACATAGCATATGAGGGTTTGTATTGCAGTTTATAGTGAAATGCGGCTCTCCTATGGAGGCAAGTCAGTGTCTGATCTTCACAGGAAGACCAAAGATGGCCATTATAGGGTCCTTCAGCAGGTCCATCGGTTCCCCCACAATCACATCTCACTGATGGGATCCAGTGTGTGTGCGCACCGGCGATCACAAAATTTAAATGATGCTGTCAGGGATTGAGGAGGCATTTAAATAGTTGAACAGCAATGGAGCAGAGTTTTCTCTGGACACAATCGTGTCATAAAATGACGCAATAATACATCACAGACCCTCAAAGAAATATGTTATTGACATGTCACATACCCTTTAAAAGGGAACCAGTCAGGATGATTTTACTAATCAAACTTCAAACTAAACGTGGCTGCATAGGTTGTGAAATGACAATAAAATTTGTACCTATGTTGTAGCAATCCTATTCCCCAGCACTGAGAAATTAAGCTTTAAATTCACATGCAAATTAGCCTGTAAGTGCATTGGGCGGGGTGCCAATATACTACACGTGCATTGGCACGCCCCCTTTAAGGCTAATTTGCATTTAGCTACAAATCTCAATTTCTCAGCACTTGGACTTCTGCTTACTACAAAACGGGTATCATTTCTCTTGTTGTTCTTTGACCGTTTCACCAATTTGATTAGTAAAATCATCCTGACATGGTTGACAAAGGCATTTATTAACTTTTGATTGGTGGGAATTAAAGACCTGTCAATTATCAAGCAGAGCAGTTTTTGCTATGTAATCCAAGAGCAGCATGATGTAGGAGCAGAGACCCTGATTCCGGCTATGTGTCACTTAGACTATGTGCACACACTGCGGATTGGTCTGCGGATGTGTATCTGTGGAACCGCAGGTAAAATGACCTGCGGTTTATCACATCTGCAATGGAAAAGATGGTAAACCACAGCAGAATCCACAGAAAAGAAGTGACATGTCATTTCTTTCTGCGGATTCAAAACTGTAGCTTTTCCGCAGTTAAAAATCCGCAGCATGTGCACAGCAGATTGTAAATCACATAGATTTACATGCTACTGTACACTGTCTGCAGAACTGCTGCAGATCCGCAGCGGATCCGCAGCAAAAATCGCAGCGTGTGCACATAGCCTCAGTTTACTGGGTACAGCAGTTGTGATAGAATCACAGTTTTCTCTGCTGCAGATTTAACAGAGCTCTAAATGCGGCGCTCTGTATAGCCCCACCCCCACCACTGATTGGCTGCTTTCTGTGTACGCCATATATCGACAGATAGCTGCTAATCGCTGGTGGAGGGAGTGGTTGGACTTGGAGGCATGAGACACTTCGTCCTGTAGTGATAATCTCCTCCTGATTAAACACTGACTGTATTGAAATAGCAAAATACCTAATAAGTGGCACATTGCTGGAATTCGGATCTCTGCACCTGCATCATGCTGTTTGCGGATTACATAGCAAAAACCTGCCATATTCTTTTTAAATATGGCAGCTAAAGTGAATTCTGCCAAAGAAAGTCTGACACTGATAATAAAGGATATCCATACTGTGGACTAGAATACACAATGCATAAGGAAAGCAGCACATAGACAGGAATTTCCCCTTTGGATGGGTTCATATCACATGTGGTGGGCTTCCAGTTCTCCCATCTTTCACCAGAGCGGGTCACAAACTGAAAACATGTGAAGGAGCTTAAAGAGTTTTGCTTCGTTTATCTCTCAGAAATCACTGTCTGGGGAAGGATCTGTCCTGGTTCTCTCAACGTGCATTAAATGCAGATATCTCTGGATGTGTCTGTCCAAGCCCCACAGGATACACTTGTACACTTTGGGTACTTACTAATATAAATCCATCATAATCCTTCTGACTTATTTTTCCTTCAGCACTTACACAGAAGGTTGCAGAGGAAGACAGATTCCCCTGGTTGGGGTCATGGGAAGATGGTGCTGCTTTTCACATCCAGTCAAAAAGTTTAATTCTTTGTGAAGTTTTATGAAGACCTAACTTTAGCAGAATAACTCTACTCTTGCATCAGTTGTGCTGAAGATTGTAGATCAGTGTCCCAATTTCTCACATTTAGACAGATTTGGATAGCTACAGGTTACGCTCTTTGGCTACGGAGCTTCACGCCTGGTCACAATTTCTACTAGGTAGTTCTCATAGATGAGACACTATGTGTAAGGGGGTGAGAGATAATGTCATTCTTCCCTTCCTCTAATTGCCGTTGATTTGTTAATATGTACATATTGCTAATATTGATAATGTATATGTTGAATGCTTGCGGTACTGCTACATATAAAATGTATTACCGCTCACTTTACTGATACTGCCACATATATCTATGTGTTACCATGCTGTAGAGACTGCGTTCCTTAGAGCTACACTGTGTATAATATAACGTGATGTATATTGATATTCATGTACAGTTTAGGGTAAGTGCATCCTTTTGGGGACATTAGAGGAGGGCACTTTAGTAGATAGTTCTTATACATAGGGTAGCTCTGTTGTGGGCGACTAGATGGGGGGCACACTAGTGGGCCTTATAGGTATAGCTGATAGGATGTTTATAGAGCGTTAATTGTAGGAGGGGATGCCGGGTAGTAAGAGGGAAGTTTGTAGGAAGTTAAGTCAGACGGTGCCAGGGTGCCCGTAGTGTCCACATGGGCTATAGGCCCAGACAGCTTGGCAGCCACGTAACGTTAACGTGCTGCATCCCGCGTTACCCACGGCCACTGTGTGTCATAGCAGTGGGCCAGAACAAGAAAAGAAAGATGTGGCGACTTATCGCCTGGGCAGATGCTTTTAGGGCAGGAGTCGGTTGGACTGAGCATATGAAGGAAGTTGGAGCGTCGACAAGATCAATACAGATGGGCCGGATGCTTTACCAGAGGCAACCAAGCTTGATGACAAATGATTTCAAGTCTGGGGTGAAACAGACAGAAGGAAGTGTCATCATGGCGAGGTCAGGCCAGGAAGGAACTGGGGAGCAGTCTAGGACGGTTCAGTCCTCGCGTGTACTGCACAGAAGCTACAACCAGAAAGGGAAAGATGAGGAAATCAGTAATTGTCCCAATGTACTGTGGATGTAACGTGTGAAGTACTCAGTAAAGAAGACGTTAACTTGGACTGTGTCTCCATTGATGGGGGTCGACTGAATGAGGGACCGTCGTCACATGGGATGTGCCCAGAGGAAGCTGAATCTGGAGATGCAGGTATGCTGAAGAGTACAGTTTTCTGTAGGGGAAGGACTCTACATAAATATTGTGGTTGTTCAGGTCACGACTACAGTCCTGTCCCTCCTTACATATGCATGCCGCCATATGGATCCTCTGCACAGCACCATACTACACATGGCATCTAAAGGGGCATGGAGTCCCTATGGGAGAGAAAGTAAAATTGATGGGATATATATACAGTTGGTTCTCAAAAGGAATCTAGGAGCAGGCTTTTCCCATTTTAGTCTGACAGCAGTATAATATAGACGAAGTGAGCCAGATTTCAGGGATGTGTCACTTATTAGGATGCGTGTTGTAGTTTCAATGTAATCAGTGTTTTATTAGCAGGAAATTATCACTGCCTGACTAGGTCTTAAATTTACAGCAGTACAGCTAATGTGTAAAACTCCGCCCCACCACTGATTGGCAGCTTCCAGTCTACATGGTCAGCAAGCTGCCCATCAGTGCTGTGGGCAGCGTCCTGCACAGCTGAGCATTCAGAAAACTGCTACATCTACAACATTGATTCTATGAAAACTACATCGCAAAGCCCAGTAAGGGACACATTGCTGGAATCGGGGTCTCCTCTGCCATTACGTCATGCTCCTCTCGGATTATGATAACCAAAGACACCATAAGGAGTACAGAGTCCAAAAAAATATGAAATATATATAATTTTATTAGACAAAATTGTCACAAACATGAATACATACAAAAGGATCAGGTAATGAAGGCAAGGTCACAAATTAAATACCATATAATAAATGCCAATGTGCATTATACCACCATGGGAATAGATAATAAAAGTACTGGCCAGTATATGTACTAAATCCCCCACTGTTGGAACTGGCCAAAATACAATTAAATATAGATCCTAAATAAATGCCCCAAGTGCTTACCCATAAGCGATATGAATCACGACCAAAGCCCCACGCCACCGACACGCGTTTCGCTGCTCTTTTTCAAGGTGCCGTACTGTGTGTCCCACCAGGCTGATTTTTCTATCCCTCCATTTCACAATCTATGAATCACAGTGTATGTCAATGGTACCGCCCCCCGGAAGTTACATCATCAGCATCATAATGACGGAATGCCAAACACAGCGCATACAATCAGTAACGCCCCCCGGAAGTTACATCATCAGTGTCATGGCAATATGATGCCAATCACAACTATACACCCAGTAACGCCCCGGAAGTTACATCACAATCGTCATAGTAATATAATGCCAGTCACAGCGTATACCACCGGTAACGCCCCCGGAAGTTACATCATCAGCGTCATGGTAACATAGTGCCAGTCACAGCACATACAACCAGTCACGCCCCCTGGAAGTTACATCATCAGCGTCATGGTAACATACTGCCAGTCACAGCACATACAACTGGTCACACCCTTCAGAAATTACATCATCAGCGTCATGGTAATATGATGCAAACTCCAGCATACATAACCGGTATCACCAGGGAAACCTATTAATAATGTCATAGTAACGTAATGTTGTGCACCAGATATTAAAACGGTCACAAAGGGACCACAATAGCAGCGCTGTCCACAAACATTAGCGCATATTTCTGGTAACACCTCCCGGAAATTACATCACAGGAGGCATGGCAAACAACGTCATATGTCGGCACGTCAACAGATATCACCGACACATACACGTCATCACCCAGCGCCCCCCGTAATGCTCCATGTAAGAGACAACCAGAAGTATGCGCACTTGTGAAACAACCAAAGGGCAACAAGACATTAATCCGAAATTACATACAATAACCACTTATTTTACATTATGTATCACAAAAATACATTTAAAAAAATGTGAAGTGAAAAAACAAATAAATATATTCATAGATGACACAATAAAGAGACCAATATGTCATATATTAAAAATGTGAAGTGATATCACCACAAAAAGAATAGATAAGAATAATATAAAACAGTGCAAAAAAAAATAAAAAATAATATATATATATATATATATATATATATATATATATGGTACATCATATAGATATACAGTGGGGAAAAAAAGTATTTAGTCAGTCAGCAATAGTGCAAGTTCCACCACTTAAAAAGATGAGAGGCGTCTGTAATTTACATCATAGGTAGACCTCAACTATGGGAGACAAACTGAGAAAAAAAAATCCAGAAAATCACATAGTCTGTTTTTTTTTCATTTTATTTGCATATTATGGTGGAAAATAAGTATTTGGTCAGAAACAAGCAATCAAGATTTCTGGCTCTCACAGACCTGTAACTTCTTCTTTAAGAGTCTCCTCTTTCCTCCACTCATTACCTGTAGTAATGGCACCTGTTTAAACTTGTTATCAGTATAAAAAGACACCTGTGCACACCCTCAAACAGTCTGACTCCAAACTCCACTATGGTGAAGACCAAAGAGCTGTCAAAGGACACCAGAAACAAAATTGTAGCCCTGCACCAGACTGGGAAGACTGAATCTGCAATAGCCAACCAGCTTGGAGTGAAGAAATCAACTGTGGGAGCAATAATTAGAAAATGGAAGACATACAAGACCACTGATAATCTCCCTCGATCTGGTGCTCCACGCAAAATCCCACCCCGTGGGGTCAGAATGATCACAAGAACGGTGAGCAAAAATCCCAGAACCATGCGGGGGGACCTAGTGAATGAACTGCAGAGAGCTGGGACCAATGTAACAAGGCCTACCATAAGTAACACACTACGCCACCATGGACTAAGATCCTGCAGTGCCAGACGTGTCCCACTGCTTAAGCCTGTACATGTCTGGGCCGGTCTGAAGTTTGCTAGAGAGCATTTGGATGATCCAGTGTCACGGGGGCTTAGTTCAACTAAGGCTGAAAGACCCGGGGCCCCTGTGGTGTCCCTTTACTAGGGGAAACCCTGTCTGACCCTCAACCCAGGGTTTTTGCTGAAGGTGCAAATGCCTGAGCCTCCGACCTTTCCTTATCTCCTGCTCAGCCCTGCACTTAACCCTCCACCCTCCACCCAGTGAGAAGTCACCACCAAAGCTCCCACACAAATAATGACAGACAGGGAGAACTTAAACTGCACTGCGCCGCACACACACAGGAATAAACAGTAATGTGAACAGGGCACAACTAAACACAAATATGGGAAGGAGAAAGGATAACGACGGATCATACGACACCAGATATGAATCTCTCTCTCTTGAACACCTCCACTCCAGACCGGAACCACTTGGTATGAAACACAAGCTATAATCGGCGACGCCCATAGGCCAGCATGACTATTTAAAGACCGTGGGCGTGACTAACCATCCAACCTGGTCTCCAGCAGGATTAACCCCCGAGAGCCTGAAGATCAGGCCGGCGCCACTGAGGCTATAGTGGCTGGAGGTGGAACTACCTCTGCCTGCCGGATGCTGTGGTGTGAACAGCGTCCGACATGACAGTACCCCGTCTTCTACGAGGGACCCCAGGGCCCTCAAGACTCATAGGACCCGGCTTGTCCGGATGACGACGGTGAAAAGAACTGACCAGCCGATCCGCATGTATGTCTGAGGCTGGAACCCAAGACCTCTCCTCTGGACCATACCCCCGCCAGTGCACCAAATACTGAAGAGTACAGCGTACTACTCGAGAGTCCACTACCTTGGCGACCTCGAACTCTAACTCGCCATCCACCATGACTGGAGGTGGCATCGGCGTTGTGTCCACAGAGCCTACCACCTTTTTCAATAAAGCCCTGTGAAACACGTTGTGTATCTTGTACACTGCGGGAAGTTCCAACCGATAAGCCACTGGGTTAATGATGGCAGAAATCCTAAAAGGCCCAATAAACCTTGGACCCAGTTTTAAAGAAGGGATTTTGAGTTTTATGTTCTTCGTAGCTAACCACACCCATTCACCCACACACAGGTCCGGACCTGGCACGCGTCTACTGTCAGCCACCCGTTTGTACCTGGCACTCATGCTCAACAAACGCTGTTTCACCCGCCTCCAGACTGATGACAATTGGGCTCCTAGCTGATCCTCCTCCGGGACACCCCCGGAGTCACCCTGACGTAAGGTACAAAACTGAGGATGTTGACCGTACACACAAAAGAATGGAGACTCTCCTGATGACTCTTGGCGGTGATTATTTAATGCGAATTCGGCCAGAGGAAGGAAAGTAGACCACTCCTCCTGGTTGTCGGACACAAAGCATCGTAAATACTGTTCAAGATTTTGGTTCATGCGCTCAGTTTGTCCATTAGACTGTGGATGAAACGCCGATGAATGTGACAACTTGATCCCCAACCTTGAGCAAAAAGCTTTCCAAAACCTCGCCACAAATTGCGTACCCCTATCAGATACTATGTCAGACGGTACTCCGTGGAGTCTGACCACCTCCTTCACAAATACCTGAGCCAACGTCTTAGCATTGGGCAAAGAGGACAACGCCACAAAATGCGCCATCTTTGAAAAACGGTCAACCACCACCAGGATGACCGTGTTCCCTGCCGAGGCTGGCAAGTCAGTGATAAAATCCATGGAGATTTCTGTCCATGGCCTATTGGGTACCCCCAGAGGCTGTAGCGTGCCAGCAGGACGGGTTCGGGGTGACTTAGCCCTAGCGCACGTGATGCAAGCTGCCACGTACGAGACCACGTCCTGCCGGATTTTGGGCCACCAGAAACGACGCGATACCAGCTCTAAGGTGCCCTTCACCCCTGGGTGACCAGCCAGTACCGAATCGTGGTGTTCCTTCAACACCTTAGGCCGAAGATGCAGGGGTACAAATGATTTGTTGGCGGGAAGTCCTGGTGGTACCTCCTCTTGGGCCTCGGCAATCTCCGCCTCTACCTCAGTCGTGAGAGCCGAGACCACTACCCCTTTCTGGAGGATGGGTACCGGCTCTTCCCGAGGTTCTCCCCCCGGAAAACACCTAGACAAAGCATCCGCCTTGGTGTTTTTAGCCCCGGGACGGTACGTCACAAGAAAATTGAAACGAGTAAAAAACAATGCCCAGCGAGCCTGCCTAGGAGACAGACGCTTGGCCGACTCCAGGTAGAGCAGATTCTTATGGTCGGTGATAACTGTGACCTGGTGAGCCGCCCCCTCCAAGAAGTGTCGCCATTCCTCAAAAGCCAGTTTGATGGCCAACAACTCCCTGTTGCCGATATCATAATTCCGTTCGGCCGGCGACAACTTCTTGGAGAAGTAGGCGCATGGATGCATCTCGCTCAAGGACGAGCCTTGAGACAGTACTGCCCCCACTCCCACCTCCGACGCATCAACCTCTACCACAAAAGGTTTAGACACGTCTGGTTGCACCAGAATGGGGGCTGAAGCAAAACTATTCTTCAGACGCTCAAATGCACGTATAGCCACCTCAGGCCAGTTCGCCAGATCGGCACCCTTTTTTGTCATGTCCGTGAGCGGTTTGGCGACAGTCGAAAAGTGTTTTATAAATTTCCTATAATAATTCGCAAACCCCAGGAACCGCTGGAGTGCTTTCAGACTCTCCGGCCTCTCCCATTGCAACACCGCTTGCACCTTAGCGGTGTCCATTTTAAAACCAGCTGCGGACACAATATATCCCAAAAAGGGCAACTCCTGGACAAAAAATAAACATTTTTCCAGCTTAGCATAGAGCTGGTTCTCCCGGAGCAACTGTAACACCTGCCTAACATGCTGCAAATGAGTGTCCCGATCGCTAGAATAAATGAGGATATCATCCAGGTATACAATCACAAATCTCCCCAGGACATGAGCAAAGACATCATTAATAAAATGTTGGAAAACGGCAGGCGCGGTGGTCAACCCAAACGGCATAACCAGACTCTCAAAATGACCCTCAGGAGTGTTAAACGCCGTCTTCCACTCATCCCCCTGACGGACCCTTATGAGGTTATACGCTCCCCTGAGGTCCAGCTTGGAAAACCATTTTGCCCCCGCTACCTGGTTGAACAAATCCGGGATCAACGGCATTGGGTAGGGATCACGGATAGTAATCTGGTTTAACTCTCGGAAATCCAGACACGGGCGTAACCCCCCATCTTTCTTCTTAATGAAGAAAAACCCCGCTGCTACAGGCGAGGACGAAGGCCGGATGTGACCTTTGCTCAGACTCTCCGCGATGTAGTCTTTCAGAGCTTGTCTCTCAGGACCAGAAATATTAAACATCCTGGCCTTAGGTAATTTGGCCCCGGGTTTTAGCCTAATAGCACAGTCATAGGCTCTATGTGGAGGCAGTTCTGAGCAACCCTTCTCAGAGAAAACATCCGCGAAATCCTGCAAAGCCTCCGGCAGGCTGGGCGTCACGGCGGACACACATGTGGCCAAGCAATTGTCTTGGCAGAAACCACTCCATTGTACTATGTCCTGAGTTTTCCAATCAATTACCGGGTTGTGCCTGGACAGCCATGGAAAACCCAGGACCATTTGAGCTGGGAGATTACGGAGGACCCTACATGTAACCGACTCAGAATGTAGGACCCCAATGTGGAGTTTCACCTCTGCCACAAACTCAGTAATCTCCCCTTGAGGGAGGGGAACAGCATTAATGGTCACCACCTGTATGGGGTGAGGAAGTTTTTCAATCTTAAACCCGGCGGTGTGTGCAAACTCCTCATCTATGAGATTGGTGGCGGAACCGCTATCCACAAACACTGATATAGGTAGCTCTCTGCCGGCGACAATAACCTTGGCAGGGAGCATACAATGAGATACCATCATGGAGGATATGCATACGCTCAGTTGGGTCTCCTCCATACCCTCTGAGCTTAACAGTTTTCCGCCGGTGTGACCCTCTTAGGTAGTACCGGGCAAACGTTAACATAATGACCACCTTTACCACAGTAGAAACATGCTCCGGACTTCCGGACTCCCGGAGCGCGAGGCTGAACCTGTGCCACGCCAGCAATCTGCATAGGTTCAGGGGACTCATCTACTTCAACCACACCTGCACCTCTGTTTTCCCCCAGAGGTAGCGTCTCCTGTGCCCCCTGACGAAAACGGCGATCAATACGTATCACCAAACTCATGGCAGACTCCAATGATGCCGGAGTCTCATACATCAGGAGGGCTTGTTTCACCCTCCCTGATACCCCATGCATAAACTGGCTCCGCAGTGCTGGGTCATTCCACTGTGTGTCTACGGCCCAGCGGCGAAATTCCGAACAATAGTCCTCTGCCAAGCGCTCCCCCTGGCGGAGGGCGCGGATTTTAGATTCCGCTAGAGCCAGTCGGTCAGGGTCATCGTAAATGAGCCCGAGGGCAGAAAAAACATTATCGACCGAATGAAATGTAGCAGAGTCAGGTGGTAAGGAAAATGCCCATGCTTGGGGGTCACCACTCAGTAATGACAACACCAGCCCTACTCGCTGGGCCTCATTACCTGAGGAGATTGGCCGCATGCGGAAGTATAATTTGCAGGCCTCCCGAAATACGACAAATTTGCTGCGATCGCCTGAAAATCGTTCTGGCAGCGGAAACTTCGGCTCTGCACCGATACCTGCAGATGCCGTTTGCACCTTTGCTACTACCAGGCCCTGCTGCTGAACTGCCCCATTCAACTCGGAGACCTGTATGGACAGCGCCGCCAACTGGCGGGTTATGGAATCTAATGGATCCATGGACTCCTGAAAAAATGTGGGCCGATTATAATGTCACGGGGGCTTAGTTCAACTAAGGCTGAAAGACCCGGGGCCCCTGTGGTGTCCCTTTACTAGGGGAAACCCTGTCTGACCCTCAACCCAGGGTTTTTGCTGAAGGTGCAAATGCCTGAGCCTCCGACCTTTCCTTATCTCCTGCTCAGCCCTGCACTTAACCCTCCACCCTCCACCCAGTGAGAAGTCACCACCAAAGCTCCCACACAAATAATGACAGACAGGGAGAACTTAAACTGCACTGCGCCGCACACACACAGGAATAAACAGTAATGTGAACAGGGCACAACTAAACACAAATATGGGAAGGAGAAAGGATAACGACGGATCATACGACACCAGATATGAATCTCTCTCTCTTGAACACCTCCACTCCAGACCGGAACCACTTGGTATGAAACACAAGCTATAATCGGCGACGCCCATAGGCCAGCATGACTATTTAAAGACCGTGGGCGTGACTAACCATCCAACCTGGTCTCCAGCAGGATTAACCCCCGAGAGCCTGAAGATCAGGCCGGCGCCACTGAGGCTATAGTGGCTGGAGGTGGAACTACCTCTGCCTGCCGGATGCTGTGGTGTGAACAGCGTCCGACATGACATCCAGAGGAGTTTTGGGAGAATGTCCTATGGTCTGATGAAACCAAACTGGAACTGTTTGGTAGAAACACAACTTGTCGTGTTTGGAGGAAAAAGAATACTGAGTTGCATCCATCAAACACCATACCTACTGTAAAGCATGGTGGTGGAAACATCATGCTTTGGGGCTGTTTCTCTGCAAAGGGGCCAGGACGACTGATCCGGGTACATGAAGGAATGAATGGGGCCATGTATCGTGAGATTTTGAGTGCAAACCTCCTTCCATCAGCAAGGGCATTGAAGATGAAACGTGGCTGGGTCTTTCAACATGACAATGATCCAAAGCACACCGCCAGGGCAACGAAGGAGTGGCTTCGTAAGAAGCATTTCAAGGTCCTGGAGTGGCCTAGCCAGTCTCCAGATCTCAACCCTATAGAAAACCTTTGGAGGGAGTTGAAAGTCCGTGTTGCCAAGCGAAAAGCCAAAAACATCACTGCTCTAGAGGAGATCTGCATGGAGGAATGGGCCAACATACCAACAACAGTGTGTGGCAACCTTGTGAAGACTTACAGAAAACGTTTGACCTCTGTCATTGCCAACAAAGGATATATCACAAAGTATTGAGATGAAATTTTGTTTCTGACCAAATACTTATTTTCCACCATAATATGCAAATAAAATGAAAAAAAAAAACAGACAATGTGATTTTCTGGATTTTTTTTTCTCAGTTTGTCTCCCATAGTTGAGGTCTACCTATGATGTAAATTACAGACGCCGCTCATCTTTTTAAGTGGTGGAACTTGCACTATTGCTGACTGACTAAATACTTTTTTTTCCCCACTGTATGTACAATAAGTGAAAATTATTATATATTATGAATACATAATTATCATGTAGAATAGACGGATTCACGCTAGAGTCGAAAGGATCATGGAAGACCTGCAATGTGATTCATCTCTCCAAAATCCAATCCATCACATATAACAACAAGAAAACTAGAAAAAAAACACCAGTTAAAATACAAGAGACAAAACACAAAAAAAGGACACAACAATTTAAAAGAAAACCAGGATGCTAAGGATGTAATTATCCTCTCTGATTATATAGCAAAATGTTATGACAGATTCCCTTTAAATCACTATTATGTTGCACTCTGGCTCTGCTCACCTCAAAAGCTTGTTATAAAGCCATACTACATCCAGGTACAGGAGCCTTTCCTCTAAAATGATAGAAGCTTATAGGCTCAGGTGACAGTCTATGTGTATGAAGGCTTCTTAACTGACCTCCTACAGGTGTCAGGGAAGATGAGGACCCAACAAGCCTGATGTTGGACAGCCGAACATTTTGTTCGCCACCAGAAATGACTGGGAGCTGCTTTCAGAGAACACAGGCATGTTCGACAAGTGTATGGGAGTCAGGAGACAATCTTGTGCCGTTACACATTTTTGGTGGGTCAAGGTTCCGAAGCAAAATTATTGTGGCTCCTATTTTTAAAGCGAGTTTATGCAGTGGCATTCCAGTAGGCTCCAAAGAATTCAGGAACTCCAATGGATACATTACGGGTTGTGCCTGCCTACATCTTGGCACATATTGCATATGAACAGAGTTACCGTGTCGTGGTGGGACGGCTATCATGCTACTTTTGATCAAAAACAGTATTACTAAAAACTCCGTATTATTTAGATGCACTTTTGCTTTTACTTATTTAGTTACAGCAGGGTTTTTGCTCATTTTGTCTTTTGCAGGTTTTATGTTGCATATGTTGTATGCGGTCATTTTCGCAACATTCATCCTTTTGTTCACGTTTCCGTATTCCTTGCTTCAGCCTGCCTTATCCGATTCTTGTGAAGACGACAATCGCGTGGCTCTGATATCTCAGCTGCCTTACATTTAGCCTGTCCCATCAATTTCTTTCCAAGTTGCGAATCACGTTGTTCACTTGTCTCAGCTCTTTGACACAATTTTGCTTTCTTAGGTTTTGGATGAACTTGCCCAATAGATGGTCGTTTTGTGGGCAGCATTTTAAATAACAGTCCTTAATATTATGACCCTTTAGTATTCACCTGACACTGATAAGAGATGTAGTAGGATGAATAGTGAATACAGAGCAGTCCTCACACAGTATTATTATACTATGACATGAAGGAGCTCACATCTCAGTAATGAAAACCGCCTAACAGGCAGACTTGTCTAGTTGCCCACAGCAACCAATCAGAGCTCAGCTTTCACTTTACCTCAGCAGCTTCCATGATGAAAGCTCCCTGCATAGTAAGCAATAATGACAATCTTACTATGAGGCATTTTTCGCCTGACCAATATTGCTGCTCAGTAATGTTCATCTGTGTGCTTGCATGCGTGTGTGGTCCTTGCAGGTGTGTGTGGTGTGCATGTGGTATTTATGGGGTGGTGTTTGTGTTGTGTGTTTCTAGAGTGGTCTGGTGTTTGTGTGGTGTGTTGTGGCATTTGTGTGGTTGTGCTTGTGGGTTGGTGTATGTGTGTTGTCTGTGTGATGTTTGTATGGTATTTGTGAAATGTTTATGTGTTGTCTTTGGTGGTGCAGCCCCTTTAGCAGCGACTCTTTGGCGCCATAGCTATAATCTGTCCTTGTCAGTCCCAACTGTTGTTTTCCCCTCAGCACTTTTACTTTCACCTTCACATTTCTCCATTACATGTATAGGGCCTAACTTCGGGGGCCCAAATCTCATGACGGGGGGGGACGCTAGCGAGATTTAACAGCAGTATTCTGCTCCTGTGGGTGCCGTGCCAAATTTCACCCAAATCGCGCGAGAACTGTGGCTTTGTATAGAGCGGGCTACTATAGATTTTGAGTATATCTTCCATCATGTGCAGGCATTGCAGGACCTTAGGTATCCATGGTTAGTTCCATAGATAAAGTGACAGCTAGTTGCTAGTGGTCGTAACTAGTGATGAGCAAGCACTAAAATGCTCAGGTGCTCGACTCGAGCAATGAGACCAATGTAAGTCTATGGAAGACCCGAGCATTTTTACAGCGATCCCCCCGGGGGTCCTTTAAGGTCTATAAGCAACAGAAAATGATGGAAACACTGCTCAAATGACATGGGGATCACCCCTGGAAGCATTCCTGACTCCTAGTTCACAGCTTTAAACAATGTTGTCAGAGTTTCATGCTATTTTTACCGGTGCACTAAAAAACATACCAAAACATGCAGGGGTCTGCGGGGCTGTGTGGGGGTCTGTGGAGCTGTGCAGGAGTCTGTGGGGGGGTATGCGGGGCTGTGCAGGAGTCGGTGCAGGGGTTTGCGGGGCTGTGCAGGAGGGTATGCACCAATTCTGGCACTTAGCCCCTCTCTTCCCACTGCCGTGTAGTGGCGGCATATGGGGTAATAAGGAGTTAATGTCACCTTGCCCTTTTGCCCTTGTAAGGTGACATTAAGCCCGGTAAATAATGGAGAGGCATCAATAAGACACCTATCCATTATTAATCTTATATTAATAAAAGGTTAAAAAAAGACAGCCAGAAAAAAAGAATTTTAATGAAATAAAACACAACACGGTTTTTCATAGTTTTCATTGTACGCCCAGATCTTAGCGAAGCCATCGATCACCTGCAAAAATTAAAAACTAACCAACCTATACTTACCTTTCCGATGCAGTCCCTCTTTAAAAATGAGTGTCCCACGATGATTTCCCCTATAGAGCAGTCACATCAGCAGATGTGACCGCTCTACAGGGCCTCCAATGACACACTTACCGGAGATAACCCTCCCGCAGTGTATCATTGGAGTTCACTTTACGGCAGCACTGCTGCGTGAGAAAATTCCCACGCTGTAGTGCTGCCTTAAGTCACAGGTGAACTACTGTGACCTCCCTGCAGAGTGATACAGCGCGAGGGCTATCTCTGTCACTGTATCGCTGGAGCCCCTGGAGAGCAGTCACATCATCTGAAGTGGCAGCTCTCCATGGGAGATCGATGTGGGACCCTCATTATTAATGGATTACGGAGGAAAGGTGAGTATAGGTTGCTATATTATTTTAATATTATTTGCAGGAGACAAAGACTTTGGGGAATTAGGTGTGTGGGGCAAGTACTCTATGTTATGTGGTGTATGTTATGTGTATGCACTGTATGTTGTATGTTCTGTATGTCTTTTTTTACATTCACATTAGCCAGATGATGGGAATACTTCTTTCCCATCACCCGCTAATGCTGTTACTGTAGCGGGCATAGCCGGATGGGACAAGTAGTCCCATCGGACGATGCGGACACAGCCCACATACCCCCTCGCATGGACTCCTGCACAGCCCCCCACGTACCCCCGCACAGATATGAAAGGGGCCACCAAGCAGGGTGGCGTCCGGTCTCTTATACCCCTGATGATGCTGTGCGGCCAGCCAATCACTGCCCGACCACAGCAAAGATGGCTGCGACGTTTCATAGCCTGGCAGACAATCCCTGCAGCGTGATTGGCTCTCCAAAGTCTGCCAAAAATGCTGGGTGGAGACCCGAGTACCCACCGAGTAATCCCGGAAATGCTAGGTGCTCGCCGAGTAGCCCAAGTATCGTGATACTCGGGCGAGTACCGACTAGTGGGGGGCATGTTCGCTCATCACTAGTCGTAACCTTGGATACCTAAGGTTATTCAATGGCTGAACATGAGGAAAGAGACATTATGAATAAATAAAACTATACATTTCTAATTGGAGGCATTTGCTACTATTATTACTACATCTACTACTAGAGTTGAGCGAAACAGGTCGGCCAGATTCATAAGTTGCCGACTTATGCAAAAGTCGGGTTTCGCCATCCGAAACCCGACGATAGCGTGAAGTCGGCCATGCGGTCGGCAAAACGTGCGCCAAAGTCGGATTTCTCAGAATGCTTGCAGGTGCCTTTTTTTCAGCCAATGAGCAAGGACGTACACTGTGGGCAATGAGATGACATGTGAAGCGTCCACCACCATTGTAGAGAAGGGCATTGCAGTGATTGGCTTGCTTTGGGTGGCGTCATAGTGTCTATAAAAGCCCTGACCGCCGTCCTCCATTTTACTTCTGCCGATCTTAACAGTAGGGAGAGGTTGCTGTTTACCAGTAGGGAGAAAGTTAGGGCTGTAAAGATATAAGAAGTTCTTATGTGCTTGTGCTGATAGCAATTGTGCTGTACAGGTAGTGTGCAGTGACAGGGGACGATTTTCTTGTGTGCAGCAGCGCTCGTTATTAGGCTGCCTGATAGCTGTATTGCTGTGTGTACACTGCTGTGCAGACTGCATTTTACACAGCACTAATACTTTTATCCTTTTTTTCCTGCACAGTTACCGATCATTCATTTTTTCCCACACCGTATAGAGCTGTACGCTCCTCACACACTACCGGGTACCAGCTGGTATCACAGACAAATACATGCTGAGTGTGTGACTCTGGAAATAAATATGGAGATTTAAATTTTCCCCTACACCGTATACAGCTGTATGCTCCTCATACAGTACGTATATCTGCTGTTTGTATTACGGTCAAATACATACTGAGTGAGCATCTGTGTGTGACTCCGGAATTATATACGGAGATTTAAATTTTTTCCTACACCATATACAGCTGTACGCTCCTCCTACAGTACCATATATCTGCTGGTATTTTTGGTACATTTTCCCAAACATGAGGAAGTTTGGTGGAAGAGGCCGCGGACGGGGGGGGGGCAGCTGGTACTGATGATGGTGGTTGGTGGTGGTGCAACTGCTGGTAGTGCCAAAAGCACAATAGCACCTAAGGCAGGAGGTGTTGAGCCTGCGTCATCGTCTGTCTCCAGAAGGCCTGGAAGGCTCCCTTTTCTGGGAGTAGGTAAACCGCTTTTAAAGCCAGAGCATCAGGAACAGGTTTTGACTTACATTGCCAAAGCAGCCTCCAGCTCTATCGCCTCCTCTTCTGAAGTTTCAAAAACTGCAAGCACTGAGTCGTCAGTGCAGGATCCTGGTAAGGAACAACACCTTTACTTGTGTCCTTCACCCCCACCAAAAGTGTAGGAGGCGGCTGGCCGCACTTCAGATTACTCCCTGGAGCTCTTTTCACATACCATGCCTAAGTTATCAAGTGAAATCCTGAGTTCCCCAGTCCAAGATGAATGACATGGAGTGCACTGATGCACAGCCACAGCTAGATGATTCTGCTGGTACATTCACCCAGAGCACTGCATTGCCCTCGCAGTCTACTGAGCCAGATTCTGACCCTGATGAAACTCAGGTGCCCCTTCCCGCATACTATACCACCTTACACGGTGACACAGAGGAAGGTGCAGCTGAAATTGAAGAGGAGGTGATGGATGACCCAGTTGTTGACCCGGATTGGCATCCATTGAGGGAAGAGGGTGGCACTGGCAATAGCTTAGAAGAGGATCCACAGCAGGCATCGACATCGCAGCTGCGGTTATCTGGCAGGCCAGTAGCAGTCCAAAAACGTGTTAAGAAAACAAAAAGTTGCCGGACAGCTTGGCTAGACGGTCAAATTAGCACAGCGTTCAAGCCGTGAAAGTTTTCCCATAGTAGGAAGAGTGCAGTGTGGCACTTTTTTGACCAAAATCCTATTGATGAGGCAAAGGTTATCTGTAAGAAGTGCATGAGCACCTTCAGCCGAGGGAAAAATCTCCGAAATTTGAATACCAGTTGCATGCTTAGACATGTAAACACCATGCACTTGCAAGCGTGGACAGACTACAAAACCTCAGGTAGCACACGTGCACCTGCTCCGACTGAAGGTAGCCAGCAACACTACATCACTTCCCCCACTGTAAGCCCACCGGTTAGCACACCACCAGCAAGAAATGTTGAGGATTCGTCGCAAGGCCAAAGCAGTCAGGGAATCACAATGTTTTCCCAACGAAAGACTGCATCTAGGCCATCATCACCACCACCATCACCAACCCCCTCTCAGTCTGCCGTGTCCACTGCTAGTTCCACCATATGCAGCTCTCAAGTCCAGCTCACCCTAGCAGAGACTCTGAGCAGGACAAGAAAGTACTCATCCTCTCATCCGCGTACACTGGCTTTGATCGCCTATATTGCCAAACTGATCTCATTAGAGATGATGCCCTTCCGTTTGGTTAAAAGCGCAGTGTTCTGAGAGCTCATGGCGTATGCTGTAATATGCTGTGACCTAACCTGTCGGCACTTTTCTAGAAAAGCCAACCCTGCCCTCCACCTGCATGTGAAAGACCGCATTGTCCATGCACTCAAACAATCAGTGAGTGGAAAGGTGTACCTCACAACAGATGTATGGGTCAGTAGGCATGACCAGGGCCATTACGTGTCCATCACTGCACACTGGGTGAATGTGGTGGATGCAAGGTCCACAGGGGACAGCGGCGGTGGGACAGTGCTGCCTAGCCCATGGTATAGGCAACAGTTTGGCTGCAGGCGTTCAACTCTCTGCTTCCTCCTCCTCCAGAAGCGAAAGCTTGTCGACAGAGCGCAGTCACACGAGCACTCCATCCGCAGCTGACAGTGTTGCACACGAGGTGTCCCACTGTCGAACAGCTAGTGGTAAGCGTCAGCAGGCTGTTTTAAAGATGATGTCTTTGGGCGACAACAGACACACCGTGGAGGTACTGGCTGCCTACTTGCAGTGAGAAACTGAGTCATGGCTGGGCAGTCTACATCTTGAGCCAGGCAAGGTAGTCAGTGATAACGGATGTAATTTTGTGGCGGCCATAGCCCTGGCAAAACTTAGACACATACCTTGCCTGGCTCAAACCTTGAACCTGGTGGTGCAGTGCTTCCTAAATAATTATCCGGAGTTACCAGCCCTGCTCCATAAGGTGCGAAGACTGTGCGCGCACATCCGTCGCTTGCCCGTAGACTCTAGTCGTGTGCAGAGGGTGCAGCGATCGCTCTACCTCCCCAAGCACCGCCTAATCAGATGTTGCAACAAGGTGGAACTCCACCATGCACATGGTTGAGAGGCTGTGCGAACAGAGGCAGGCTGTAATGCATTTGTGGGAGGATACACGGGCAGGCATCGAGTTGTCTGGTGTGCAGTGGTCAAAGCTGAAAGACCTCTGCAAAGTCCTTCAGTGTTTTGAGGAATGCATACGGCTGGTAAGCGCAGATGATACCATAAGCATGAGCATCCCACTTATGCGTCTGCTCATGCAACTTTGACGCACATTAAGGATCAGGCGTCTGCAGCGAAGGAGGAGGAGGAAAGCCTTGCTGACAGTCAGCCATTGTCTGGTCAGGGAACTATCCTGGATGAGGTGAAGAAGAGGAGGAGGATGAGGGGTATGATTATTTTGGGGAGGATGCTTCTCAGGGGGCAAGAGAAAATGTTGGCTTGCGAAGGTCAGGTACAGGGTTTGTGCGTGACTGGAGGGATGTGGACTTGGCAGAAAGTGCTCCTCCACCGCCAGTGCACCTGGAACATTGGCCAATGTGTGATTATCTCTTGCAGATCCTAAAAAGGGACCCCCGCATTGCCAAAATTATGAAGGATGATGACTACTGGTTGGCCAGCATCCTCGATCCACGCTATAAAGGCAAATTACAGAACATCATGCCACATGAGAACCTAGAGCTAATATTGGTGAACAAACAAGCAAGTCTGGTAAACCGTTTGTTAGAGGCATTCCCAGCACACAGCAGCAGTGCAGGTTCTACCACGAGCCGTACTGGGCAACATGGAACAGGTGTTCGTGGTGCACACAGCCGAAGTGGCGTTGGAGACAGGGGTTTCATGACCATGTTTGTAGACTGAATTCTCGAGTACCGCTCACACGACAGGTAATACTGAATCGATTGCAACAGACAGGAGACAGTTGTCAACTATGGTTCAAAATTACCTCTCCTCCCCTATCGATGTTCTCCCTCACAGTTCATTCCTCTTTGACTACTGGGCCTGTAAACTGGACACCTGGCCTGAATTGGCACAATATGCCTTACAGGAGCACGCTTGCCCTTCTGGTAGTGTGCTATCAGAAAGAGTCTTCAGTGCTGCTGGATCAATCCTGACAGAAAGGAGGTCCCGGCTGTTGACCCAAAATGTAGGCTCTCTCACCTTCATTAAAATGAACCATGCCTGGGTTTCAAAGGATTTTGTACCACCTTCCCCTGAGGACTCACAGGTTGCCAGCAAAATGGCTCGCTTTGTCCTCCTCTTCCTCCCTTTGCAGCTGCTGAACGTCCAGCCTACACCTCAACATATGCCAGTTTTTCCACCTCCCTAACTGGGCTGTACCCCCTCCACACAACTTTAGCCAAATAACCCCCAGTTTTCAATGAAAGATGAGTTCCAGAATGACAATCAACAGAACATGTAAGATGTATGACAATCACCAAAACATTGTAGTGCCAAACTATGCAGAGTTTTGCCCATAACAATGAAAGTTCCACACTGCACCTGTAAAAGGCAAAGAATTGGCATCCGATAGGTCAACCATTCATTTGAGACCATGACACAAGACTGGGATTGTGAAACTTATTTCCTCCAACAAGGGCCTATAAATTTAATAACTATTGCATGGCCGGTTAATGATGTGGCGTGCATGCTAGATATTCCATCAGGTGAACCCTTTAGAGGTCAGGGACAAATCCAGCTTCCCCTCCTCTTCTGTCCCACAAGTGGTTTTCATTTTGAACAACCAGAGGTTAGAAAAACAAAAAGAAAAGCAAAGAACGCCAGGAACCACATGATTAATCTGCTCAACCTCAAGAGGACATTCCACATTTAGGGGACAAGCAGAGAACAAGTCATTCGGAAGAAGGATGCAGATTCCTATTTGTGCTCCGACTTTTAAAAGAAAGTTTTCATCCTTTGGGATCAAGCATTTTTCATTAGGAGTTTATAGTCATAGACAGTGCAACGTATGTGGCAAAGATACAATGTGACGGGAGCAAAATTACAACAAGACGGATGAAAAAAAAAAAAATTCAAAGCTCGTGAACACATGAAATATCATGATCATATCCTCAGAACTTAATTATCCAAAACTTCCTTTATCTTTTGCACTGGACTACGTTGTGATGGAAAATCTAGATTTCTAAAGAGGACTCCTATATGGCTTTACCTAAAAAGGGTTTTTTGTAATAAAACAAGAAAAAACCCAAATAAACAAAAACACATAAGATACATTTACTACAAAAGTAATGGATGGTTCTACCAGGATCATCAAAAAATGGTCTATGTACCTAAGAGTTCTGTATTTCACAAATAAAGACACGCACCCATTATAGTCTATGGAGCTGGTAACCTGTCCATGTATTTTTTTGGACTGAAAACTTTTCTGTTTTTCATCAAACTCGACAATGCAAATCTACAGGACCAGGAAAGAAAACTCCGATGCCATCCGTTTTTCACTGATAGGAGGAAGCACGAGAAACCTCCATTGTTTTTTTTGGGGGGATTAAAGAAAAACTTGATGAAATCGGTGGAGGTCTATAGGGCAGACCCATATGAATCCTAATAGGAAAGCATGTATAGTAAGCATAGTTAGGATATATTTCACTACAGATATCGCCTATCTAAAAAAAAAAAAAATAAATAAATAATAAACTCAAATGTATGTCTAAAATGAAGAATTCAGAGAATTTCCACTTGTAATCTGAAAATAACTACAGTGCGTCCGTAAAGTCATGGTGCACTTTTGCCCAGTCGCTGGAAAGCAACAAAAAAGTATAGAAATGCAAAATCTGCTCATAAGAAAAGAAAAACTCTCCCAGTTTCACACCTATTCATTGCAGTTCGATGTGGGCTCCATTTGTTGCCCTACACACATCCAAACGATAGTGAAGTTCTTGCCACACACTGGTAAGGACGTCTGGTGTAACAGAGTGAATAACGTCTGGGATTCTCTGTTTTAAGGGATTAATGTCATTGATAAGTTCAATGTACACATGTTGCTTCACATAACCCCAAAAGAAAAAGTCTAAGGGCGTCAGTTCCGGGGATCGTGGTATACATGTATACTTTCCTGTGACTGATCAAAAGCGCACCATGACTTTACGAACACATTGTATTTGACCTAAATACGTTACATATAGTATATGAGTATTCAAGATTTAAAGAAAAAACTACAAGCATAATTTACAACACAACCTGTATAAATCATTAAAAAGAATCTCAGAACTGATGAGACTGGTGTACTTGTCTTGAAAATTCATGTCACAATGCATTAAACTGAGTGTTTTAGGAGGTCAAAATGTATTCAGTCTCCACCCACTCACCCAGCCTGCCAGTCAGCTGCAGCTTATACTTAGCACTACCAGATTTCAGCAGGGAAGAGGGACATTGAGGATCTGGAAATCAGGCTAGAAGGGCACTGCTCATCTGGTTTGTCAGTTTAAACCACTCCCAGTAATCTGTAAGTGCCTATCTAAGAGCAGGGGGATTGTCTCAAGTTTGACTATACAGACTCCCCCCTGCGCCAATTGATCGGCCCAGAGTAGGGAGAGTGGCTCAGACTACCATTTTGCATACAGAAAGCTTTAAATATGTGAATGAGGTATTGAAAATCAGAACAACATTGGCAGGAAGGTTAAAAAGGAGGGCACCAAGAATCCCATCATTGTGCATTTATTGTGAGTTTTTCTTTATAGCGAGGAAAAGGTTTCTTTAACCTTTACTAAATTAATGAGGAATCATTTTTAGCAAATATATCTTTATTGGGAGCTGTCTCCTGGTATCCAAATGACAAATCTGGATGTCCGAGTACATAATGAAGGCGAAAAGCAGATTTACAATAGATTTAATAAACTATTTATTACTGAATGAATAAACAAAAAAGTTAAAGACAAACTTTTATTTAACAAATTATATTAAGAATACACACTAATATCACAAGGAAAAAAAATCCCCTTCTTAAAATACAGGGTGTCCTGTTAAATAAATATCAAATATTTGTATACATAAACTGCACACTTCCAAGAAAGCCCAACAGAAAATGCACAGATCAGCACATTTCTGGACAGATTTCCTTGAATTTGTTGTCCGGAAATGTAAAAACGGCTTGTTTCACAGCACATATATAGAGGAGTAGCGATTGCACAGGATACTGGGTGACCATAGGGTTTGGCTTTCTAAACACCACCTATGAACAGAGGTGGGACAATTTCTGTAAGAAAGCAACTATGTTTTTGTAATCCTGCACAATCCAGTTTTCTAAGCCTAAATATTAATCATTTGTTCTTTTGCCCGTAGCATTAAGAGTAACGATTCTCCATGCAATGTTAAATTATCCATTTTTTATGATTTACTTGATTCTCTTACTTTGCTTCTTTATCTCCCAAACATTAGGTTGAGGTGCCCATTTCATGCTTCTTTAGAAGCTGCTTTCAATTGCTGCAAAGCCAAAAGATCCATACTCTGTTTACACTACACTGTATAGGAATTTCCCAGTACAATACTAGATGGGAAAGCAAAGAGGTTTAGAGATGGAAGTCCGATAAGACGGATTAGAAATAATGTAACATCTTGGTAGAGCAGCAATTAAAAGCAGCTTCTAAAGAAGCATGAACTGACCATGTAAAACAGCATGGCATTTGTGAGAAAAGGAAGTAAGATAAGGTAATGAAGTACAGAGTACAAAAACTCATTTGCAGTGCCTGGAACATTAATCAAAAATAATAAAGTTCAGTTACTCTTTCATGAATTATGAATAAAAGAAATAAAAAAAAAAATTCTGCCTTTCTGAATTAGGTCTATATTGCAAAGGCTAATTGAAAAATCTGGGGCAAATTTTTTCTGCAGTGTATCTGTATCCCTTATATCACTCTATATTTCTTACATATTTAATATGGGAGATCTGCTCTAGTAGTTGACTATAGTCCTTAAAAAGCAGGAGACATTATTCCATTCAGACCCTGTTCACACTGCATTTCTTTAGTGCATTCTGGGGTTTAATTGGATTCTTCCTAAAACCAGGAATCAGATGGACACCATAAACCGCAATGACACGGAGTTCAAACTGAACTCAATTTGTGTTTTTTTCTTAAAAGTGTTCATAGGTTCAGACGGGCATGGAAAAGTAGTGTCATCGCAGTCCATGACCCTGACGAGGGTTCATCGGAGTCCAGCCCAAGTCTCATTTTTAGGGGGATTCAGACAGAACCCCTGAACGCACGTCAGAAATGTGGAATGAACAGGGCTTATCAAACAACATACTAAGAGAAAATTCGACCATCACATTTTTGTGGTTCCCCCCGAAGCAGCCACTGTCCCCATCAAAATGCCACAAATTACGTTCGGTGTCAGAGTGCAATAAGTAGAGGATAATACACACTCTGAACCAATTCAATGGAGGCAGCTCTACTGGGGAAAAATAACACGCAGAGCTCAGTAGTACTGACACTGTAAAGAGCAAGGATGGAAAAATGGAGGTTCTAGGGTGAGTACTGAATGGACACATACAGTCCCCAAACTCAACTAGAGCAAAATCTATTGCATACAAAAAAGAAATTAAGGGCACCCCAAAAGCTACATATACCCAGAGATCCAAAAGGGTAAGAGGACTCAAAGTGGTTTTCTAACAGCAATTTATCTTCAGAAGTGTTCCCTTTTCCCTGGATTTATCGCATAGAGGGGTACATAGCGACTATCTTCTATATCTACAAAGTTCATATTCTAATCAGAATACTGTACATCCAAGTATAAATGAACCTGGGATGTTCAATAGTTGCATGGATGTAGAATTAGTAGAAGCAATGGCAATCAGAGGGTTATTCTGTAGTTGTCTCTTGAGCAGCTCACAACTCTGCCGTCTCCTTACTTCTTGGTTCCCGGCAGTGTAGGCTTTCCACCTATAACTCTCAGCAGTTTTGCTGTAACACATTCAGGTATTAGTGGCTTGTTCTGGAGTATACAGTTATCACTGTATTTACATGTAGAGACAATGGTGCATTTGAAAATGCACATGGCTCTGGCCGTGAGAGCAATGATGGTTAGGGTCGAGGAATTATGGTTACACAGAACTGATAAGAGCAGCTCATCAGGAGATGACAGGTTGAAGGCGAGCAGCTAACTTGTATAGAAATCAATGGGCTGTAGAAAGGTGGATGGGATGTTAAGAGTTAACTCATGTCCTGAAATATAACTACTGCGCACACTTGGCCACTGTTTGGCAGGTAAGAGTTGTCAAGCTTCATAGACACAAGTTGTACAGCAGAATGACAGCAGATAGAAAAAGCAAGTTTCAAACTTATTTCCATGCTAATTAAAGCAACTTAACTTGAGAATACCCCTTTAAAATGGTCTTTACAACATGGTCACGGACCCTACAAAAACCGTAGCAGAAAGAGTTGTTACTTTTACAATAAGGTCGGGAAACAGTTCTCACTCAGACTCTTGGAAGTAAAGAACAGCACCAGAGCAAGACCTGTAGGGATCGGTGGAGGTGGTACACCGTATTTTTTTGAATTTTTTTTAAATATTTGTAACAGTTTTATTGGCTGGAAACCCCTTTGACTTTATAAAAAAAAAAAAAATATCACACGGCTATACCTATATTTTACTGCATGGACATCTTAAATTATAGAAGCTAAGAAACTATAGGTATTAAGTGTGCATAAGCCAACGAAAATTTATATAAAGTTTCAGAAGTTTTTGAAATGAGGAAACCCCTTTATTTGCCAATTTACTTTTAAAATAGACCCTCCAAAATCTTCACTGCCAATGGGACAACAACTGGTTAAACGAGAGGGACCAAACTCTGCTCGTTCATTATCTTCCTTTTTTGAAATTACGGAATACATTTTTTTTCCTACAGTCCATTTAATATTTAATTAAGAGTCCGGCTCTCGCACAATATTGTATTACAGCCTGCAGAATTGCCGCTCATAAACCTCCAGCATTTTTAATTTAGAAGAATAATTACAAGAAATCAGTTGGTTATGAAATGTATCCTGTATGTATCTTACACAAAAAGAATTCTAAACACCCCCAAAGAGTATCAGGCTTATGCCATCTGTCTAACATCTAATCTGATCTCAGCTTCAGAAAAGCAGAAATCACCCTCGTTTGTGCTTATGCTTTATACACAGAGGTCATTTGTGCTGAAGGGGGCGAGAGGAGCTACATTAAAAATTAATTGAAGTTGTGAAAAGAAATGAGTTTTTCATATTGCCTGCCGCTGTTAAATATCTCTTGTGCTGTTAAAGGCATTGGCCACTTTGTAGCTAAAGACTGAAAAAGGCAATAAACTGTGATGTCATGCTAAAGGTAGAAGAACACAGCATCATCTGTGCAACACGTGAACAGACACGACCATTTCAGCATCCATACAATGAAAAATGGTGGAGGCCACATATCTCCTTCTGACTGCTTTATTGGATATCTCCTTACTGCACTTTCACAGATGCAGGAGGTGGTCGCTGCCCAAATCTGTGCAAGCGCTGAACACACAAATGGCGACAATCTAGCAAGGGCCATGAGAATCTCTCTAATATCAATATTTGATTTTTTCGGAAGCAGAAATAGCCCTATCCATTATTTAGATGGTGCCTAGATTGTTAGCATGAGGTTTTTACTAGCACAGGGAGAAATTAATATTTTGGTACTTTTACTTTATTCAGGACATCAGTTTATTTTATTATTTTTTTGCCTTTTATCAATTTGGTCTATAAAAGTAGACAACCCATTTAAAGGTAATCAGTCATCAGATTTTTGCCACTGAAACTGAGTGCAGCATGATATAGCGTGACATGTCACTTACTGGGCTACTTGCTATAATTTTGATTAAAAAAAAAAAAAATCACTATTTTATCAGTAGGAGATTATCACTAGAGGACTGGTAAACCTGCAGTCAGGTAGTCCTCCACATTCATGAGTTCTTCTTAACCCCTCCCACACATTTTATTGGCAGTTTTCTGTGTATAGGCAGAAAGCAGCCAATCAGATGTGTGGACGAGGTTATACAGAGCTCAGCATTCAGAACTGCTAGATCTGCAGCAGAGAAACCAGGGATTTTAAACAAAACTGCAGCAAGCAGCCCAGTAAGTGACACATGGCTGGAAGTAGGGTAACTGCGCCTTCATCTTGCTATTCTCAGATGTGGTAGCAAAAACCAAGTGACAGATTCCCTTTAAGGCATTCCATAGGCTCGGACCTTGAAGTCTGATAAAAGGATTTACTCTGAATACTTGTCCACAAACTGTACCTATACTAATACTCTTTAAACTAGGGTTTCCTACATACAAGATGGTTACTGACTGGGTCCTAGAAGTTGTGTACTTAGCCATCTTTTTTATTAAACAGAAAGACTCAACAGTGATCACCTATAAGTTATGGGGTCTCAATTGGTCCAATCTGACAAGTGCGTGGCCCACTGGGAGATAGATTTGGTCAATATAGCGTGAGATTTGCCCAACCTATGGTGGTCTACCACACATTGGCATTCCAAAGTTATCTATTAAAGGGTTTTTTCATCACAAAACTTTAGGACATATCCATATGGTAGATGTAGATCCCACCTCTCTCCAGTACACGGGTCCCCCTCTGGTCTCTCGATCTAACTCTTGCAGTGATAAGAGGTAGTTACGCATGCGCACATGCTCAGCAGTTTTCAGGACCCCTATAAAATTCAATGGAGAGAGCAGAGCATGCGGACCCTCCTTATGAAGATACGTGATGGTCCCAGGTATGGAAATAAGAGGTCCTGTGAAAATGTCTGTGTAGACACATCCATTTAACATACATGTTTTACCGAAATGGGTAAAGTAAACCCTTTCTAATTCTTCATTTAGCGACCTTAAAGAGTAACTGAACTTCCAAGGTTTTGAGTGATGGAGATCCTGGTGCTGAGACCTCCTCCATCGCTTGCTGAAACAAAGGAGTGCTCTGTTCTCCTCGAGAAGATGAAGATGAGCAAGTCTTCTGCTGTCCCCACCTTCTATGAACTTCCACCCAATTATTTCAGGGATTGTGGGGGGTCTCAGTACCCGGAACCCCACTGAACAAAATTTTTTTTATTTTTTTTCTAACTTTATACCTTACTTTTCGCCAAGGTTGTAAAACGTATGATCATGGGATATTTACGCTGCTGAGCACTTTGTGTAGGTGTCAGCTTCCCTCATATCACAGATGGTATAAAAAAGTGCGTTTTGGCCGATGGCGTAACGCTACGTGCCGCCGTCCTGGACTGCTCATGGCTATCGCATCTATAGAGACTGGAAGTGTGCAGACCAACTTCGCACTGGTTAACACTGGTGAGCACAGAGCTGCGGAGCTCGACGTGGATAGAACGACTCAACTTGGGGTTGTGTGTTTTTTTCGTTTTCAGTCGCTATATTTACAAAATACCAATACAAAAAAAAAAAAACCTGTTAGAAAAAAAATCCCACCAACTCTTCACGACTGCCTCTTTGGCAGGGCAGGGGTTACAAGTTATGGTTAGCAGCAATGGGTTCTGCTCAGTAGTACTTGTGCGCGCCAAATGCATTAGGCCATCTTCCCAGATCTCAAGGCGGGGGCATCTGTTGGCAACGGGCAGGACTGGGGGGCAGGCGGGCGGCAGCGCTCTGTTCTGTTCTGAAGCTGTAGTCATACTGTGGGGAGACAAAAGCGGAAAAGGTTGTCAGAAGGTTATTATTCATACAGATTACCCGCTAACGGGCGGATACAGCGAGCGGATAGAACATTATAGCACTGCCATCTTGTGGCCAAAGAGAAAATTGCTACACATCACCAAATGAGTATTCTATAGCTCACAAGCAAGTATATGGGCAGACATCATAGGTCTTTCATCTCCCAAGTCCTACCTAAGAGCTGAGCCCGCTTGGTACATAACCAGCGCCCAACAATAATTGGCTAGCTCTAATCAAATTTACATAACCTTTTAAATGCTACTGTGAAGTGTGTAAGGGCCCCGTCACACATAACGACTCTACAGCGATCCCGCAAACGATACGACCAGATAAGGATCGTTGTTGCATCGCTGTGTGATCTCTGGTGAGATGTCAAACTGACGATATATCGCGACCCATAGCGACCTTTGTAACGATCTTGGTGGTCGTTGAAATCCTGTCACACTACTTTTGTTCTGACGATGCAGTGCACGATGAGGGCGGTACTTTGTGACGTTTGCAGGCACCCAGGCGTGGATTAGCGTTGCCTTTTCCGTGCCCCCTAATCTCCGATTGGTGGTCACTACTGCGCTCTGATTGGCAGAGCATTTCTTTCTTTGCTTGACCCTATGAAAAGGCAACCTCACAGTGCTTCTGTTCTTTGTTCCTGCCAGCATATTTCAGATCACTAAGATCAGGAGATCCGTTGATGAATTGATATAGCAGTGTGGAATTGCAGCCAGAGAAACGCTATTTCGATGTGTTGACCAGCAAGGAGGGACAAAGAACACAAACGCGGCTATGCTGCCTTCTTCACGGGTCAGGAACAAAGAAGAAAAGCGCCACTGTTACATTCTTTAAGGGCAAGGGCGCCAATCAGAACGCAGTAGCGGCCACCAATCCGAGCTGAGGGGCGCGGAAAAGGCACCGCTTAAACACGCCTATTCTTTCTCGTTTCAAGTCGCTAGTGAGGTCGTTGGTTTGGTGTCAAACAGAACGATGCATGCTACCCAGCGGGGCCTCAACGACCAAAAAAATGTCCAGACTTTTCTGAAACGACCAGTGATCTCACAGCGGGGGCCTGGTCGCTGCTACCTGTCACACGTAGCGATATCGCTGGTAAGGTCGCTGTTGCGTCACAAAACTTGTGACTCAGCAGCGATCTCGCTGTGTGTGACGGGGCCTTAACAGCTGCATTTAATAGGTGGGATAAGGCGAGATCAGGGTGCACTATCAATTGTCAACATCATGGGTAAATAGTAGGGTGCAACACCTAGTCTGGATGACAGACTGTAAATAAGGGAGAGAAGAGACCAAACAAATGATGGTGTGCACACCGAACACAAAATAATCAGAAAAGAAATTGGGTTAAAATCCCTTAAAAACATATGACATCATGAGAGACAAATCACACCCCGGCACAAAAAATGACCATGAGGGACAAGTAAATAAATAGAGCTCCACAGATGAATAGGCCAGGCACAAAAAAAAAAAACCCAGTGCACATGTATAATGTGCACGGATACGAATCACTAGGTAATAAGGAGTACTCCTCAAAACATATGAACCATGTAAAGAGTGGCACTTCTGATCAGCCCGAAAATTAGATTATCCCCCTAACCATCTATGTAAAATATTGTATAGTGCATATGCAAGATAATTGGTATGGCTAAAGGGTAAGAGAGACAAATAGACCAGCAACCTGATATAAGATCAGCTGCATAAGGTGACCAGTGCACATTTAGCAGCAAGAAATGAATGCAAAAAATAAAGACGAAAAGCAAGGATCAGGTTGTGCTGGCTTGCACAGAAATGTGAGGTAAGAGCAAGGGATAAAGCCCCGATAAAGGTAACTACCTGACCGGTTTAGAGGGAGCTCATGTGAATAGCCGATTTGGACACACCTTCTCATTCAAAGAGTTTTCTTTATTTTCATGACTATGAAAGTTGTGGATTCACTCTGAAGGCATCAAAACAATGAATTTACACATGTGGAATTATATAATTAATAAAAAAGTGTGAAACAACTGAAAATATGTCTTATATTCTAGGTTCTTTAAAGTAGCCACCTTTTGCTTTGATTACTGCTTTGCACACTCTTGGCATTCGCTTGATGAGCTTCAAGAGGTAGTCACCGGAAATGGTTTTCACTTCACAGGTGTGCCCTGTCAGGTTTAATAAGTGGGATTTCTTGCCTTATAAATGGGGTTGGGACCATCAGTTGTGTTGTGCAGACGTCTGGGGGATTCACAGCCGATAGTCCTACTGAATAGACTGTTAGAATTTGTACTATGGCAAGAAAAAAGCAGCTAAGAAAAACGAGTGGCCACGATTACTTTAAGAAATGAAGGTCAGTCAGTCCGAAAAATTGGGAAAACTTTGAAACTGTCCCCAAGTGCAGTGGCAAAAACCATCAAGCGCTACAAAGAAACTGGCTCACATGAGGACCGCCCCAGGAAAGGACCAAGAGTCACCTCTGCTGCGGAGGATAAGTTCATCCGAGTCACCAGCCTCAGAAATTGCAGGTTAACAGCAGATCAGATTAGAGACCAGGTCAATGCCACACAGTTCTAGCAGCAGACACATCTCTACAACAACTGTTAAGAGGAGACTTTGTGCAGCAGGCCTTCATGGTAAAATAGCTGCTAGGAAACCACTGATAAGGACAGGCAACAAGCAGAAGAGACTTGTTTGGGCTAAAGAACACAAGGAATGGACATTAGACCAGTGGAAATCTGTGCTTTGGTCCGAGGAGTCCAAATTTGAGATCTTTGGTTCCCACCACCGTGTCTTTGTGCGACGCAGAAAAGGTGAACTGATGGACTCTACATGCCTTGTTCCCACCATGAAGCATGGAGGAGGTGGTGTGATGGTGTGGGGGTGCTTTGCTGGTGACACTGTTGGGGATTTATTAAAAAATTGAAGGCATACTGAACCAGAATGGCTACCACAGCATCTTGCAGCGGCATGCTATTCCATCCGGTTTGCGTTTAGTTGGATTATCATTTATTTTTCAACAGAGCAATGACCTCAAACATACCTCCAGGCTGTGTAAGGGCTATTTGACCAAGGAGGAGAGTGATGGGGTGCTATGCCAGATGACCTGGCCTCCACAGTCACCAGACCTGAACCCTATTGAGATGGTTTGGGGTGAGCTGGACCGCAGAGTGAAGGCAAAAGGGCCAACAAGTGCTAAGCATCTCTGGGAACTCCTTCAAGACTGTTGGAAGACCATTTCCGGTGACTACCTCTTGAAGCTCATCAACAGAATGCCAAGAGTGTGCAAAGCAGTAATCAAAGCAAAAGGTGGCTACTTTGAAGAACCTAGAATATAAGACATATTTTCAGTTCTTTCACACTTTTTTGTTAATAATATAATTAATTCCACATGTGTTAATTCATAGTATTGATGCCTTCAGAGTGAATCTACAATTTCCATAGTCATGAAAATAAAGAAAACTCTTTGAATGAGAAGGTATGTCCAAACTTTTGCTCTGACCTGTGTATAAACATATATATATATATATATATATATATATATATATATATATATATATATATATATATATATATATATATATATATATATAAATAAATATATATAATATAATATATGTTTATACACAGGTCAGAGCAAAAGTTTGGACATACCTTCTCATTCAAAGAGTTTTCTTTATTTATATATATCTATATATATCTTTATATATATATACACATACACACACACACATATACATACACATATGCATATATACAGGTTAATCACACATAGATTGTTTACTGGTGTGGGATGCGTGGCTCAATTTACTGAAGTGGTAGATTAAGCTAAAGATGCATAGGATGTGGTCCGGAAGTAAATAAAGATGTGCCCCCTAGTGTACATGAACGTCGGAGTGTCCAGCGGTAAATACCAGTAGTAAGTGCCGGGTTGGTGTAAAGTGCGCATGCGCGCACATCCAAACCCTGGACTAGAAATGGGGAAGAAGAATTGCGCATGCGCAAATAAATGCTCGATACAAGCAGTGAAGAAAATATGTGACGCACGCACATGCAAAAGGAAACCAAAATAGAATCTACTGAATATGCACTGAAGGAGGGCGGATCAAACTCCAGGACAATATCCCCATTGCATAGAATCAAAGGAGAGGCCGGCCTCAAACATATAGAGGTATCAGTGTGGACATAGCGTGAGCAAATAAGCCAGTGTGTCCAGCAGATAATACTGCAAAGGAAGTACAAGCACTTAACACATGATGATATCTCTGTTATGTATACAATCAGTTATGATTGGGCAAAATAGAATGAGTAGAAAAATGAGAAACGGGAGTGACAAATGAAAAATAAAAAGTAACAAAAAATATATATTTTTATCCTTTATAGAGGGAAGGGAAAGGAAAAAGGGAAAAGAAGCTTTTAAAAGTTTTTTTGTTCCATTTTATTTTTCATGTCACTCCCGTTTCTCACAGACATATGTATATACCTCTATGTAGACATACATATGTACCCCAATATGTTTCTAGGTATTATAATTATAGCAAATGCATCCAATTAGAAATGTAGCATATTTCTTCTGATAACCCATGTGCAGGACATTAGAGTAGCATAGATATTCATTGCTACAACCACTAACAAATAATGTAGCTAATTAACTGTCTGTCACTATACTGTAGGAGTAGTTGTAACCTACGGAAATGCCCTGCACATTTGGCAAGTGACATGGCTAAACAGAAGAACTATACATTTCTAATTGGAGGTATTTGCTAATTTTATTATTACACCTACTATATATAGGGATAGGACATTGGGGATGAGAATACCCCTTTAATGTACATCTCATGTTAATCAAAAATAGAATTAGAAGTCCCCTTAGAGTTATCTGACCTGCTTTTATATAGATACCAAACACTATACAGTATATTGCAATGTGTTACCATCTTTTCGGTTAGCCATTAAAAGGTATCAACCACTGAGGACTCTCAATTCTGAATATTTTTCAATACAGTATATACAAATATATACGGTATTCAATGGGAATCTATTAAGTGAAATTCTATGAAGTTTGTCAGTCCCGCTTAATATGAACAATTTGTGATTCAATCGAATTCCTTAAAAAAAAAAAAAAAAAAAAAAAAAAAAAAAAAAAATATGACAGATGCCTTTTAACACATTGCATAAGATTGCATCAGTCACATAAAGGTGACAAGACTTCATCCACAACCATGCAAAATCATAAAGCCTTGCAGCTGTAACACCACATAGTATAGTAAAGCCAGCTAAATAAATTTTTACTAAAAAAAAAGATCTGAATTCAGTGTCAGACGGTGGAGCTTGCGCAACACAAGCAACTGTACAGAGTTTTTGCATGTTTTGTGCAATCGTTTCGTAAAAGGAGGAAATTGGTTTTGAAAAATACAAAAGAAAAAAAATCTTTTTAAGCATTTATGTCCTTTTTTGACAAGAGTTGACTAACTGGAGTTGCAACGATTACAACATTGTCTACAGTTATAGTGTGCAAAATGCATGGCAAAAGAAAAAGTAGGGAAAGCAACACCATCGTCAGCAGCCGTCCTGCTGATAGTACTACTGAAGGCAGGTCACAATTGGTATCATTTGCCTCTGGGAAGCGTGTAAGGCTCCGTGCACACGCTGCGGAATCCGCTGCGGTTTTTTCCGCAGCGTCGGCACAGCGTTTTTATTTCCCATTCGTTAGAATGGTACTGTACACCGCAGCTAAAACTGCTGCGGGTCCGCAGCGGCCAAAACCGCTGCGGAAACGCAGCGGAATCCGCAGCGTGTGCACGTACCCTTAGTGTGGAGGAAACTGAGTGAATGTGTGCACTACATATCACATCACTTGTTTCAGACACAGTTACCTCTGACAGTGACATTATCAGTTTGAATTAAAATTCTGCACAGGTCTGCCTGATTACAAACGACTAAGGCTGGTTTTACATTAGCGTTTAGCGCAGCGCATCGTGCGCGTCCAAGCACCCCTATGTTTAACATGGGGACGCATGGTCTAGCGTTTGCACGCGCACGTATGCATTTTCGTGTGCATCAGTTTTTTGCAGCGTGCGCCTAGGCGCGCCAGACGCAACCTGTTGCATTTTTGGTCCATCCAACCTGTGTCAAAAAAACGCATGTGCACGCTTGCACACGGAATGTGCCAAAAAAAAAAATCACATTACAGTCTATGGGAACGCAGGCATGCGCATGGACATGCGCACACCTGCGTTTAAAATCGCATGCGTTTTAAGAGTTAACATGGCTAGAAACTGGTTAAAATGCATGCGCCTAAAAAAGCAAACGCATGATGCATTTTTTGCATGCGTTTCTATTGCGCACGAAGCGCAGCACTAAAGAACGCTATTGTGAAACTAGTCTAAGAGATCATTTTTAACTTTTTTTTTCTTTCAACTTTTTTAAAAACATGAAAAGTTGGTGTTCCACTGTGTTTTTAAATGGGCTGATGGTTACTACTGTTTCTAGGACAAGGTCACTTTAACACAGTCACAACCTTGTTAATCATTCAGACATTTTTTGAGGTAGGAGAAAAACGGACCAAAGCCTCTGGTCAGACTCTGGGGTCGGGTCCGAGGGACGTCTGTTTTTCTGACAGTCCATGAAATTCAGACCACGCTGGGTTGTCACCCGAGTGCGGTCTGATTTTTTCACGGCCCCTTTGCTTTTTATTGACATGTCAGCAATAATCAGTGGATATTTGTCTGCAAAAAAAATCACAGATGTGAATGACCCCATAGACTAGCACATGTTCGAGTGCTCTCTGAAAAATACGGATGGTACTCGCATGTCTGTATGAGCTCTTAGTAGTGTCAAAGAGACTGAAAGGGATTGGATAAACACGGGTGACCTTATGCAACTCCTGGTATAAAAATTTAAAGGGAGCCTGTCACCTCATTTTTCAGCTATAAGCTGCGACCACTGCCTTTCAGGGCTTATCTACAGCATTCTATAAGGCTGTAGATAAGCCCCCAATCGACAGTGGCTGCAGCTTATATCGGAAAAACGAGGTGACAGGTTCCCTTTAAGGAGTTCTTCTTTGTTTGATGGCTTGTGACTATCCATCTTCCGCTTGATTACATTCCAGAGGTTTTCAATGGGGTTCAGGTCTGGAGATTGGGCTGCCCATGACAGGTATTTGATGTGGTGGTCCTTCATCCACACATTGATTGACCTAGCTGTGTGGCATGGCGCATTGTCCTGATGGAAAAACCAGTCCTCAGAGTTGGGGAACATTGGCTGAGCAGAAGGAATCAACTGTTTTTCCAGGATAACCTTGTATGCGGCTTGACTCATCTCATACATCCTTTGCAAAGATTAGCCTGCCCAATTCCTGCCTTGATGAAACATCCACAGATCATTACAGTTCCTCTAAATTTCACAGTGGGTGCAAGACACTGTGGCTTGTTCGCCTCCACTAGAGGGCACATGCTGCATACACAATGCTCTCCATAGTAAGCCAACATAAATTATTTACTACTCAAAGTGACTGTTCAAACTAAGCACAAACACTGTGTTCACCTTTATTTGTGCCGACTAGTTCAGCACACCCCCTACCTACCTGTTTTGCATATACCTCTGCCCTCCTCCTCTTCTGTGATTGACAGCTCAGTAATTACAGGAGCCAAAAAAGGTCACGTATAGATGGAAAACAAGTGAGTGGGAAGATACACTGAACTACTTGGCCACACCGAGGGTGCACCGAGCGCCTGTGCTCGTTTTCAACTGTTGTTCTGAGAAGACAACGCATCCGCCTCCTGATCCAACATTGACAGTTTCTGTAAATTCACTTTCTCTTGCCTTTATCAGACCAAACCACAAATGTAAAATATTGTACAGCACCATCATAGCGGTAAGAATACATTAAGTTTATTATTATACTCAAAGACGTTGAATTTAAAAGCGTTTATCAAAAGCATAAAATCCATCACATGGAATCAACCCATCCAACTCGTGTTTCATCTCACACTGCTTCTCTCCCAACATCAAAGTCCTTCTTTTATAGATCAATCCATTACAATACTATGCCAGATTTTTGCTTCCTAATCTGATGTAGGAGCAGAGACCCTGATTCCAGCGCTATGTCACTTACTAGGCTGCTTTCTGTAGTTTTGATAAAATCATTGTTTGATAAGCAGGAGATTAGATTATCACTTGAGGACTAGTAAACCTGCTGCCTGGTAGTCCTGCATATTCATGAGCTCTGTATAACCCCACCCCCAACACTGATAGGCAGATTTCTGTGTACACTGTGCATAGGCAGGAAGCTGCCAAAGTGTGGGCAGCGCTATACACAGCTCAGCAGTCAGAGGATTAGTAGATCTTCAGGAGAGAATCTGAGATTTTATCAAAACTGCTGTAAGCAGCCCAATAAGTGACACATCGCTGTAATCACGGTCTCTTCCCTTACACTATGTTGCAAAAGACTACTGATAGGTACCATTTTAAAATTATTTTGAGAGACTTATAATACCAGTAAGTTTATTGCCTGAATATAATTTACCTACATTTTTATTCATGACAGTCCAAAAGGAAAGTGCAGGATGCAAGAAATCTCCATAAACATAAACTTATTATTAAATATCATAAAAAAATTATAGAGATCGCTAAATAAGTAAAAAACATGCCAAACCAGTAAATACAGGAAACTATGCCAGGTCCTGGACTAAACGGTTGTGAAACGCGCATCAGGTGAATGGTGGGGGAGAAATTGCATTATTTTCATGTCTTCTTAGGCATTTGTGGAATCCATAATTTATCCGGCTCATTTTATTTTGTCCACAGTGACCTCGACTACTTACCTTTTATCCCCCTGTGACTTATCACTATGACTTTTTTGATGGCATTTGTGTCTCGTCAATATTTGCACCCCTCTTTTTAATTCCGTAGCCTTATATTGCATTATATTTCTGCATGTTCATTTTGTGGCTCACCAATCATGTTTGTGTGTGCACTTTGGCATGTTTTAGTAATTTATCTATGGTGGGGAAAATAAGTAATTAATACTCTGACAATTTCACAAGTTTTCCCACCTACAAAGAATGGAGAGGTCTGTAATTTTTATCGTAGGTACACTTCAATTGTGAGACAATCTAAAAAAAATCCAGAAAAATCACACTGTATGATTTTTACACAATTAATTTGCATTTTATAGCATGAAATAAGTATTTGATACAATAGAAAAACATACTTTAATATTTGATACAGAAACCTTTGTTTGCAATTACAGAGATCAGAGTTTTCCTGTAGTTCTTGACCAAGTTTGCACACACTGCAGCAGGGATTTTGGCCCACTCCTCCATACAGATCTTTGAGGTTTTGGAGCGGTCATTGGGAAACATGGAGTTTCAGATCCCTCCAAAGATTTTCTATTGGGTTCGGGTCTTGAGACTGGCTGGGCCACTCCAGGACCTTGAAATGCTTCTTACGGATCTGCTCCCTAGCTTCCCTGGCTGTGTGTTTTGGGTCATTGTCATGCTGGAAGACCCAGCCACAACCCATCTTCAATGCCATTACTGAAGGAAGGAGACTGTTGGCCAAACTGTTGCGATACATGACCTCACCCATCCTCCTTCCAATACGGTGCAGTTATCCTGTCACCTTTGCAGAAAAGCACCCCCAAAGTATGATGTTTCCCCCCACCATGCTTCACGGTTGGGATGGTGTTCTTGGTGTTATGCGCATCCTTCTTCCTCCCAACACAGCAAGTGGAGTGGATACCAAAAAATTCTATTTTGGTCTCATCTGACCACATGACCTTCTCCCATGCCTCCTCCGGATCATCCACATGGTCATTTGTGAACTTGAAATGGGTCTGGACATGTTCTGGCTTGAGCAGGGGGACCTTGCATTCCCTGGAGGATTTTAATCCTTGATGGCATAGTGCATAGTGTTATTAACAGTAATGTTTGAGACTGTGGTCCCAGCTCTCTTCATGTCATTGACCAAGCACCCCTGTTTAAGTTTTGGGCTGATTCCTGACCTTTCTCAGAATCATCCTTACCCCACGAGGCAAGGTTTTGCATGTAACCCCAGATCGAGGAAACTTGACAGTCATCTTGTGTTTCTTCCATTTTCTAATAACTGTGCTAACAGTTGCTGCCTTCTCACAAAGCTGATTGCTTAATGTCCTGTAGCCCATCCTAGCCTTGTGCAGGGTTACAACTTTGTCCCTGGTGTCCTCAGACAGCTCTTTGGTCTTGGCCATGGTGGAGAGGTTGGAGTGTGATTGAGTGTGTGGACAGGTGTCCTTTTTACAGGTAACGAGTTCAAACAGGTGCAATCAATACAGGTAATGAGTGAGGAATAGGAGGCTTCTTAAAGAAACACAGGTCTGTCAGAGCCAGAATTCTTGCTGGTGGGTAGGTGATCAAATACTTATTTCAAGGAATTTAATTATGGAAAAATCATGCAATGTGATTATCTGGTTTTTATTTTTAGATTCTGTCTCTCACAGGTGAAGTGTACCTACGATAAAAATTACAGCCTCCTCCATTCTTTGTAGGTGGGAAAATTTACAAAATTGGCAGTGTATCAAATACTTATTTTTCCCACTGTATACCATAATTTTTTTTAATGATATTTAATAATAAAAATCCATATATGTTTCATTGAGATTTCTTGCATCCTGCACTTTCTCCTTGTGGTCTATCATGCTATATGTGCACTGCAGGGTGAATAAACCTTGGCTTTGGACCATAGTTTTTCGGTTTCTACATTTGTATTCAGTTGTATACTCCGGATTACTGCTGCACCCGCACTCTGATTCTGTTATACGAGATGTAAACAAGAGCACCACCTAATTTTTAAGGTAGTATAGGAGTAGTTTTTTATTGGTCACTTGTAACTGGCAAACTTATGTGAATTGTACGTTTCTTGATACAACTTCTATTATTTATTATGCTTGAGCGTTTATATACTGTCATCGTATTCCACAGCCCTTTACAGACATCATGATCGCTATCCCCATCGGGGCTCACAATCTACATTCCCTATAAGTATGTCATTGGAGTGTGGGAGGAAACCGGAGAACCCGGAG
This sequence comes from Dendrobates tinctorius, assembly GCF_039654945.1. Lineage (NCBI taxonomy): Eukaryota > Metazoa > Chordata > Amphibia > Anura > Dendrobatidae > Dendrobates > Dendrobates tinctorius. Next base: position 12,957,264 of record NW_027361788.1, on the reverse strand, counting down.
GAAACCCACGCAAACACGGGGAGACATACAAACTCCTTGTAGATGTTGTTCTTAACGTTTTCCTACTGCCTAGATGGTTCTGTGCTCTTCGGTCTGATAGAGTCCCTTTTTCTTACCTCTATGGTCCAAAAGGAAGGTAGTTAAAATGTAGCCTTCAATCATATACGATAGAAAAACTGGCAAAATGTGCTCATATTAAAAAAAAAAAAACATAATACTTGCACAGCCAAAATTCGTAAGCATTATGGGTAGTGTTGAGCATTCCGATACTGCAAATATCGGGTATCGGCCGATATTCGCTGTATCGGAGTTCCGATATTTTTACAATATCGAACAACGGAATCGGAAGTTCCCATAATGCAATGAGCCAGTTGTGTTAGCCATGTTAACTAATGGCATGGCTGTAATTGGCTGCTGAAATGATGTCATCATGATGCGCGGTCTGTGCGGGCCTGCCGGGGGTCGTGTGTGTGTGCAGGCATCGTCTGATGGGACTACAAGTCCCATCGGTCTATGCCTGCTACAATGACAGTGATTGACACATTAGCCAATGATGGGACAGTAGTAGTCCCATCATCCGGCTAATGTAAAAAAAAACAAAACAAAAAAAAAACACACATACATACTACATAAAGTATATACAACATTCATACATACTACATACATACTACATGCATGCTACATAATACATTCATACAACATACATACTACATACTACATACACTCACTGGCCACTTTATTAGGTACACCATGCTAGTAACGGGTTGGACCCCCTTTTGCCTTCAGAACTGCCTCAATTCTTCGTGGCAGAGATTCAACAAGGTGCTGGAAGCATTCCTCAGAGATTTTGGACCATATTGACATGATGGCATCACACAGTTGGCGCAGATTTGTCGGCTGCACATCCCTGATGCGAATCTCCCGTTCCACCACATCCCAAAGATGCTCTACTGGATTGAGATCTGGTGACTGAGGAGGCCATTTGAGTACAGTGAACTCATTGTCATGTTCAAGAAACCAATCTGAGATGATTCGAGCTTTATGACATGGCGCATTATCCTGCTGAAAGTAGCCATCAGATGTTGGGTACATTGTGGTCATAAAGGGATGGACATGGTCAGCAACAATACTCAGGTAGGCTGTTGCGTTGCAACGATGCTCAATTGGTACCAAGGGGCCCAAAGAGTGCCAAGAAAAAATTCCCCACACCATGACACCACCACCACCAGCCTGAACCGTTGATACAAGGCTGGATGGATCCATGCTTTCATGTTGTTTACGCCAAATTCTGATCCTACCATCCGAATGTCGCAGCAGAAATCGAGACTCATCAGACCAGGCAACGTTTTTCCAATCTTCTACTGTCCAATTTCGATGAGCTTGTGCAAATTGTAGCCTCAGTTTCCTGTTCTTAGCTGAGAGGAGTGGTACCCAGTGTGGTCTTCTGCTGCTGTAGCCCATCTGCCTCAAAGTTCGACGCACTGTGCGTTCAGAGATGCTCTTCTGCCTACCTTGGTTGTAACGGGTGGCAATTTGAGTCACTGTTGCCTTTCTATCAGCTCGAACCAGTATGCCCATTCTCCTCTGACCTCTGGCATCAACAAGGCATTTCCGGCCACAGAACTGCCGCTCACTGGATTTTTTTTCTTTTTCGGACCATTCTCTGTAAACCCTAGAGATGGTTGTGCGTGAAAATCCCAGTAGATCAGCAGTTTCTGAAATACTCAGACCAGCCCTTCTGGCACCAACAATCATGCCACGTTCAAAGGCACTCAAATCACCTTTCTTCCCCATACTGATGCTCGGTTTGAACTGCAGGAGATTGTCTTGACCATGTCTACATGCCTAAATGCACTGAGTTGCCGCCATGTGATTGGCTGATTAGAAATTAAGTCTTAACACACAGTTGGACAGGTGTACCTAATAAAGTGGCCAGTGAGTGTATATACTACATTCATACAACATACATACTACAGTCATACAACATACATACTACATAATACATACTACACATTCATACAACATGCTACATACATACTACATACATACAGTACATATAGAGTACATACTCACCATCACTTGTCACTTTGATCCCCGAAGCCAGTGTCATCTCAATGTAAAAAATATTAAAATAACAAACAACCAATATACTCCCTGATCCGCAGAAATCCACGAGTGTCCCACGACGATCTCCTGCAGTGCATCACTGAGAGGTTACTATAGTTCACTGGTCTCACTTTATGGCAAAAGCTACGTGGGAACTTTACTGTATCGGAGGAATACAGTGCGGAACGATACCTACCTCCTGTCATTGTATTCCTGGTGCCCCTAGAGAGCGGTCGCATCAGATGATGCTGCTGTTCTCCACGGGAGATCGTCGTGGGACACTTGTGGATTTCTGTGGATCATGGAGTATATTGGTTGTTTGTTATTTTAATATTTTTTACAGATGACACTGGCTTCAGGGATCAAAGTGACAAGTGATGGTGAGTATGTACTCTATGTTATATGTACTGTATGTCTATATGTATGTATTGTATGAATGTATTGTATGTAGTATGTATGTAGTATGTTGTATGTCTGTAGCATGTTTTATGTATGTTGTATGTATGTAGTATGTATGTAGTATGTACTATGTATGTTGTATGAATGTAGTATTTAGTATGAATGTAGTATATATAAAGTATGTATGTAGTATGTATGTTGTATGAATGTAGTATATATGTAGTATGTATGTATGTTGTATGAATGTAGTAAATATGTAGTATGTATGTTGTATGATTGTAGTATATATGAAGTTATGCATGTATGTTGTATGAATGTAGTATATATGATGTATGTATGTAGTATATATGTATTATGTATGTATGTAGTATGAATGTAGTATGTATGTTGTATGAATGTAGTAAGTATGTTGTATGAATGTAGTATGTATGTAGTATGTATGTAGTATGTATGTATGTAGTATGTATGTATGTAGTATGTATGTTTTTTTTTTTACATTCAACACATTAGCCGGATGATGGGACTACTACTGTCCCATCATTGGCTAATGTGTCAATCACTGTCATTGTAGCAGGCATAGCCCGATGGGACTTGTAGTCCCATCGGACGATGCCTGCACACACACACAACCCCCGGCAGGCCCGCACAGACCCCGCCCGCACACACAGTCTCCGCCCATGCACCGCCCACACTCTTCCCCCCTCCCGACCTGGATGTGCAAGTAAAGAAAGGGTTTATTTTCATTCCAATATCTGTGTCCCATTGACTTGCATGGGTTTCCGGTATCGGAATCAGCGATACCCAATATTTTTGGGGTGTCGGTCCGATCCGATATCGGAAGGTATCGCTCAACACTAATTATGGGGTTTGTTTTTTTTAATGTGTGCACATTCTACCAATTTTTTTCTCCTATGTGATTGAAGGCTAAATTTTCACTACTTTTCTTTGGTGCTGGAGAACATCCCTTTTGGACCATTGAGAACTATTTGACTTGGAAGACAGACCAGGGTATACTCCGTGCACCAAACCCAGACCACGGACTGTCCACCCTGGAAGTCTCCACGGAAACTTATCCCTAACACAAAAGTGGTGAGCTGAATTGAAACCTTCTCTAATTTTTTAAGAATAATAGTGGGTACATTAATTGTCGATTGTGAGTCAGAAGGATGCTATTTAATGCCTGAAGCAATGGAAAAGGACAGGTCTCGTTCATTTCAAGCTCTGAGAAACGAATGAGGCAAGCATGTATTTTGACTTGAGGTGGAGAATACATCATACAGTAAACAGTTGATGTGTCAGAAGAAGTAACATGGACATTCGTAAGGATCTGAGTGACTTTGACATGAGAAAAGTTGTGATGGCTAGATGACTGGGTCAAAGCATCGCCAAAACGGCAAGTCTCATGGGATGTTCCCGGTATTCCTTACCATCAAGGATCTTTGTAAAGACAACCGTTAAATCAGTGGCAGCATCATGGGCATCAAGGCTCATCGATGTGTGTGGGGAGCGACAAGTAGCCCATCTGGTCCAATCACACAGAAGAGACTATAGAACAAAATTGTTGCATAGACCAAGTCAGCACATCCCAGCTATAGGGCTGTGTAGCCACAAACTGGTCAAAATGCTCATGGTGACCCTTATCTAATGCCAAATCTCTCAACATTGGGCAAATGAGCATCAGAACTGGAGCAATAGAAGTTGGCCTGGTTTGATTACATTTTCTTTCACATTACGTGGGTGCATCACTTACCTGGAGAAGAGATGGAACGAGGATGCACTATGGGTAGAAGGTCAATGGAGGCTGTGAGGCTCTGAGCAATATTTTGCAGGCAAACCTTGTGTTATGGCATTCATGTGGATGCGACTGACATGAAAAACTCACAAAAAAAACATTGAACAGACCAAGTAAACTCCTTTTTGACAACTGCATTTCCTAAGGATGCTTTAACATTGTGTTCCGGAACTCGTTCGATGGCCCCGTCGAGGCCGATGTCTGAACAAATGCGTCGATGGGGCCATAGAGTATAATAGTGTTGTCAAAGCCAATGTGCACTCTGCCGTGAATCATTTTCAAGCGTGTACATCTCAGACACCGGAGGCTCAGATGTAGAAGACCCAGTTACAATACCAGTTCTAAGAAACTTTTTGGTAACTAGTACTGTCTGCGTGTCCCATGATGCCAAGAAAAGGTACTTATACCAAATATTTATTTGGCAATAGGCAATATTATCTAGAGGACTTGTCCTTGTGTCAAAAGTGGTCAAGATTTACTCTGTATTATTCAGGGGAGCAGCGGGAATAGAATAACTTTTTTGCTTTATTTTAACTCCACCATAAGGTTTCAGAGTTTTTAGTGCAAATATTTATGGTCTTAATAAGAGGAAATGTCTCACAGGACCCTCTGGGGCAGGTCTTTAGGCTGCTCTGCATTATTACCCAGAGAGCAACACCCCCAAGGTACAGATCTAAAAATTAGAACTAAATAGAAAGAACCATATCTCAGGAAACGTAAGTCGGGTTACGAAAAAAGAAAACTAATACTCAGAGGAGCAGCAGGAATAACATAAAAGCAAAAACTGGGCATGTTTATCTGGTGACGGGTACGCTTTAAAATAGAACTATAGAATCCTCTTAGGAACAGAAGGGGTTACTGCAGTCAAGTGGGAGAATGTATGTCATACGCAAACCTCCCGGAGCTGAATTGCAAGGAGGCAACTGGATCCGAGCACAACACAAAGATGTCGAGTACTCGCTAATTAGCTCTTAAAAAGACACAAATTAGATATGCGTGGCTAACAGCAATTATAATCAAGAGGAATCTCCAGCCATTTGGGAACAGAAGAAACAAAGGAGTAAAGAAAAGCAAGGAGGGAGAACGGTGAGGGAAAAAGGCAGGAAATATGGGTCACATTCTTTCTTTTACTACATGTGAGACATATTGTTCTTTTTGCTATAAGCACTGGATTTGCTGCTACCCTCATAGAAAATACACAGTTATCTTTATTTTGTTAGTTGTCATCTTTAGCTATGCTGCATCATTCATGAGCAAATACACAATAATGTGTATTGTTAACACTTTCAATTAAAAAAAAAAAAAAAAACACGATTTTTAGATGTGTGTCCACCTAGAGAAGCTTACATTGCACCTTTAGCGGCTTATTTCTGCTAATGTGTGCTTGTGCATCTGAAAGTTCAGAGTTCTGTGTGAGTTTTCTATCTTATTTACTATGCTGCGCAGGAATTTTTTTTTGCGAGAAAAATGCAATTTAGATATATTCTCAGGAATAAATAAACAAGCTTTAAGTGAAAAAATATGTGGGCAGGTGTGACAGAAGAGCATATCTCACAATTTTTCAGCCTTAATGTAAATTTTCCTGAACTGAAGCCCCTAGAGTCCCATTTCATTGTACCCATAAAGTAGGATGTCAACAAAAGTGCCCCACAAACACTGTATGATACCCACACACGGTATTGTGACCCCAACACAGTATGATCCCCCAAATGTACCCCCATACAGTCCTCAATGCAGTACAATAGCCCACACCTCTCCAAACTGTAGAATGGTCCTCATTAGCCCTCCAGTCTAATGGCCCCCACACAAACCTTCACACTGTATAACTGCTTACATACAGTATAATGGCCCCCCATAGCATTCCATGAAGTATAAAGACTCCCACATTGCCCTCCAAATATACTAATAGCCCTCATATAGTAAAATGGACGCCATATTCCTCCATTTATTGCAGCCCATAATTCTCCAAATAGTACCCTCCCCACAGTCCTCCATACAGTATACTTCCCTCCTCATAGTCTCCATACAGTATACTGCACTCCCCATAGTCCTCCATACAGTATAATACATTCCCCATAATCCTCCATACAGTATAATGCACTCCCCATAGTCCTCCATACAGTATAATGCACTCCCCATAGTCCTCCATACAGTATAATGCACTCCCCATAGTCCTCCATACAGTATAATGCTCTCCCCATAGTCCTCCATACAGTATAATGCACTCTCCATAGTCCATACAGTATAATGCACTCCCCATAGTCCTCCATACAGTATAATGCACTCCCCATAGTCCTCCATACAGTATAATGCACTCCCCATAGTCCTCCATACAGTATAATGCACTCTCCATAGTCCATACAGTATAATGCACTCCCCATAGTCCTCTATACAGCATAATATACTCCCCATAGTCCTCTATACAATATACTGCATTCCCCATAGTCAATACAGTATATTGCACTTCCCATAGTCCTCTATACATTATTATGGCCATTACAATGTACTCTTTGATTAAAAAAAACAAAAAAAAAAAACACCAATATTAATAATAATAATCTTTATTTTTATGTAGCGCTAACATATTCCGCAGCGCTTTACAGTTTGCACACATCATCATCACTGTCCCCGATGGGGCTCACAATCTAATTTCCCCATCAGTATGTTTTTGGAGTATTCACCTCTCTCCCTCATTCCTCCGCTGCTCTGGTCTCTGCAGCATGAGTTTTTAAGTGCCCACACATCTCAGGTCAGCGGGAGTCATGTAACGACGCACCCTCTGTGCTCACACCGAGACATCAGACACCGTGGAATAATGATGGAGGGAGCTGGTGCTCCCTCTTTCACCACAGCCTGTAACTGTATCAGTATCCAGGATGTAGGTACAGTTGAACTTGTGATGACTGGTGGGGACGTGTTGGGGATGGTGCCGGCGTCAGCGCCAGACCCATCGACTCTCAGGCCCCATAGCCTGCCACATTATCAGTACATATATCAATTTATTTGATTAATAATTATTTGAATTCCTCCTTTTCCCAAAGTTAATAAGGGAAATAAAAGCAGATATTTTGTGTTGACCCATCTTTAAGAGTCCAATGAAAATTATTTAAACACCTTAAAAAAAAAGAAAGAAATTGCCATTTAGATGCCGCAGATTTCTCAAAAAATGTAATAATAAAAAAAATTATCGAAATGTCATATGTACCCCAAAGGGATCAGATTACAGCACAGTAAAGAGGTTTCATTTTCAATTAAGATTCAAGTTATTCTACATTTTTTGCTACATTTTCTTAGTAGGAGGCTTTAAACGAGTAATCAAGATATGGCACAGGAGACTTCTAAAAAGTATTTTTGGGATATGCAGGAGGAATTAGTGGCTTATATACAGGTTGATGGAATGGGGTAATTGAGGGGTTAACAGTGGTGGCTTTTGTTTATAATGGGAAAACCTGGCGATTGCTGTTGTCATATATAAAGATTAAGCTAACAGTTTAAATATCGCTCGTTTTCGCCTTACCTCTTTTTCGATTTCTGCCAGAGACTTGATTGTAATCCCCAAGAGATCAACCTGCTGCATCTGAAACAAAGAAACCTCTTTCTGATTAACCAGAATTTAAGAGGTTCAATTAAAAAAAATAAAATTGGAATCTTTATATTTCAAAAAAAGAACAAAGTGTATTACATCATTTTCTTAACACAAATTACGATCAGTACAACAATCTCTTCTGATATGAAATTATGGCCAAAGACAATGCATAGCAATTCTACTGCTGCCCACACGAGGGCAGCAAAACCAAAGGAATTGATGACAATGTCTCAGAAAACATTCAGATTCTTCAACAATGTATTGCAACATATGAAATATTGTATTTGTATTATGTATTAAAAATTATATAAAATAGGAGAAATGAAACTATGTAAATGACTTTTTTAGAATAAAATAAAAATATGTAAAATTTAAAAATGTAACAAAAAGCATACTAAACAAAAAATTAAAATATGCAAAATTATATTATATACGTATACATACACTTGTTTTTATTTCCATATTGTATACTTTCTTAAAACTTGAATTTTTAAAATTATATATTTCATGGTCTTAAAAAAAAATATTTATATACATACCGCTTAAAACAAAAATTTTAAAAAGCAAAACAAAATCGGTTTTAAAATAAGAACTTAAAACATACAAATCCTCTCCCTTACACTTACACAGCAGTAGAATAATATACAAATATTTATTCATTTTCTAACATAAGTAAACATGTAAAACTAAAGAACATGTGTTTTGGTGTGATTTTTTGTTAACAATTGTTTTTATATTTTTTTGGGGGGGGGGGGGGTTGTATTTTTTAATTTTATTATTTTAAAAAATATATATTTAAAATTGACCAACATTGTGGAAATATTCGGTTATTGATTCTTTAAAACAATATTTGCAAAGTAAAAAAATAAATTAATTGGTAAACTAAAAAATTAATTAAAAAAATAAAACCGTAATAACAGTAATAAAATAATACTAAGAATAAAAATACTAATACTAAAAATAATATTACTATTATTATAAACATTCCATAAGCTAGTAAAGAAGTGGTACTTAATCATAGGAGCAGAACAATTATTAATAATTTGTGCCAATGCATTTCCTATCACAGTGATTGGAATAATGGCTAGTAGTCCAGATCCACCTATATACATAGCATGAATCTAAGGGATGAGCTGCAGGGGCTGCATGTACAGACCGCCCTGAAAGAACGATGATGGCACTCATATTACCGGACATGCCATTTTATATTAAGATGATAATAACTTACATTCCCATCGAGCTGTTCTACCTGAAATATCTCTGGAAAGTTAATCAACTTTTCCGATATCTAGTCGTCCATAAATGGTGATTATTGATCTGGACAATAGAACTTTATGAACGTAATTATTTATACAGATTGCGAATGGATAATCTGACAGCAGGAATTAATATGAACTTTCTATCCAGTTCTAATGGAGAGAAAAGTTTCATCGGTTCTGACACTGTAATTACTTTAGCGTTTTCTCAGTAGAAAGGGGCTGCCTGAGATTACAAGAAAGGGTCCTACCTGCTTTCCTGAGAGCGTCACTCTTGTTAATTGGCGAGGTCTGTCCTGGCAGCTAAAGGGCTATTCTCATCTGGGGCATTTAGGATAATAATTGGTGCTAGTTCGAGAGGTGGGGTCTGCGTCTACTTTGAGAATGGGGTCCAGTCTAACGCCACTGTGAAAGCAGAAGAAGCTGCGCATGTGCAGCTCGCTACAATCCCCTTCTATAAAGTAGCAAAGCATGAGCTGCTTCTGTTTTTAACCTTTCATACAAGTCAATAGTCCCAGCTGCCACATCTCTAACGACAGCAGCAGGACCCTATTCTAGGGGTTGGGAGCACGTCCCATATTTACGCTATATATTGTGAATATGCCATAAATGTCTAACAAAGTAACACCACTTTAAAAGGGGGTTGTCCTCTTCTTTTTTTTTTCCTTACTTGATAAAAATAATTTTTGTAATTCAGTTCCATTATAAATTTTGCACCGTTAGACTTGTACAGGTTCTTTGGGCCTCTGCGCATTCAAACTTTGATGTGGTCTGTGGTCATAAATCAGCCGAGAGAAGCACCGAAAAAAAAAAGAATTTGAATCTTCCATTGAACTATCAGAATGAGCTCACTGCTGGATCCTCAGTTAACTCTTTCTGAAGCCAGCAAGTAACACAGTGTATAGAAGGCAAACTGTAGAAAATTTTGATTGAAACCCAATTGCAAATATTATATTTACGCAAAAATACATCCACTTAAGTTATTTAATTATCCTCAAAAAGGTGGACAACCAATGGGATGTAGATGCAAAATTAAACAGTCTATAAAGAAAAGAGGCGCAGTTTCTGGAAAGAAAGCAGACATTTTCTTATAATCTTAGATTTCCCATTTTAATAGTGACCCGGAGGATCAATGCAGAAAGATAAAATGAATGAACTGGCAATAAACCGATCGGTCAGACTATAGCGTGGACTGTACACTCACCACCGCCTCTGACGCACAGGCAAACTTCTCGGAAATCATAAAAGGAACGCCATCCATTGCTGAAAGAGAGAAACAAAGGAGAAAGTGAAAAGAAAAAAAAATCTAATAAAAAATTATCAGGGCTGCAATCATTTATAAACGATATCACTTTCTGTAATCAACACAGCAAAAGAATTAAGACTTTTTTTTATATTTGTGCTGCTGCCTTCGATACATTTCTCAAAACCCTATAAAGCCCCGACGCGCGTTTGCGTGACAACCCAGATACGGTTCTGACGGCTATTCATAGAAATGTTTCCTGTTAGCCGGGGGTCTGCGCGGAGTCGCTCTCATCTGGGCGTCTGTCACATATGAGTTAGGGCAGCGCCGCGCGGCATAACAAGCACTCTCCGTGTCACCTGCAGTCATTAAAGCTGAAGCCACTTCATCTGGGCGTTCTGCCACTGTATGGCATACAAGAACGCGAGCCCATGCCAAGGGCTCAGCAGTGTAATTAGCATCCTCCTAAACAAACGAGTTTCCACACAGCTGTAATTAAGCAAGCTTGTAATTAAGTAGATGCCCTTTATCATACAGATCATGCTTAAAAACGCTTTGAAGAATGGATGTGTTATTAATGCGATAATGTCAAATCACAGACATTCACCAGGGCTGTCAGCGGGTTCTCCCCTCCGCAGATTACAAAACACATTCCGCGCAGAAATATGGAAACTACATCAATGTTACATTTAATTACTTTATGGTAGGATTAGCAAACACTAAAGTCGCACGTTTCCAAAGAGAGTTATTAATATGGACCAAGCTCGCAGGTTTCTCGGCCTGTCTATCACAAATGTGGGGGAGAACATACAGAGGGGGTGGGCTAGAGCCGAGTGCCCCCCCACAATCATGCGCCACATAATAGAACATGTGCCACCAGATGAGCAGTCCGTATACGACGCTCTGATCCTCACAACACCTGAAAAGGAAAGAGCTCGTCAGAAAGTCACCTACTGCTGAAATGAGGTTTAAAAGTGCAAATATATATATATATTTCTGACCACTATGTCTGATATTAGACTTCTACTTCCCTTTTTTTTAACCCTGATTCAAACCCTAACTTTTTTTTTTTTTTTCATATACGTCATCTGGGTATAAAAGTTACAGTGAAGGAAGGGGGTGGAGGTGAGCTGTGACATCACCTATTGTGAATGGTGGATCCTGTGTTATCAACTGTATATAGAGGTGTTCCACTTCATTGGAAGCTAAATTTTGGTGCATTTTTATTAACTTTTTAATGAAATGCAGGGAATTTGGGCTAAAAATATTTTTTTTTTTACAATTTGGTTTCAGTAAAAAAAAAATTTAAACATTTGCCTTCTATTATAGCCTTCTGTGTTGTACATCCATTGCAGACTGCACAAGGAGCTATCCAAGAATCCATCAGTAAGCTCTCTCTGACAGTTATGAGAGTTTGCAATTCTTTTACCTGTTTTTCTGGATGCCTCTTAGGTTTTTGAAAAAACTAAATAAAATTAATAATAAGAAGGGGGGGTAACTTTTTTTAAATGGACCTCTGAAGTTCAATTATGGGGCATCAGAAGTTTTTTGGGGAGAAACCTATTGTTGCAGAAAAATCTCTGAATATTTTGACATATGGCAAACTAAGGTGTTGGAAATTGGGCACCCAAAAGAAATGAGATTTCTGCCTTCTGCCTTTGTGCTGAGAAAACAACACCTATTGTTTTGTCTGGCATTTGGAGACCGCGCAGGAAAGAGCGCTCACCCGGCGGATCACTCAGCCGACACATAAATTGAACTGCCTGCATGGATGGCTAAATTCTGCCTGAAATGATAATAAAATACTATATTAATATGGAAATTATCCTGCTGTTACCGAACGCTGATTAGTATATAAATTACACCTGATTACATATTACAAGCAAGTAAACACAAACCGCGTGTATAATGAATTACGGGAGAGAATGCAAGAACTCCAGTCCAGAAACCCCTCCTGCTTCCTTCATCCATCTGCTTTGTTAGTACACCACTGTATATATGGCCAACATATGGAAGGCAGAGCATGACAAGAAAGAAGATGGAATGACTAAGGTGATATATTCATTTTTTCCCTCCTTAAAGGGATCATGCAGTCAGAAAAAAAAAGTCTTTAAAACAAAGTTATCCATGTTGAAAACATTGTTTAAGGAGGCATCTCCAGTCTATTGTTTACTAAGGTTAACGTGGCTGCTGTAAAGTTATGCTGTTAACAGCAGCTCGGGCAAGATGGCTGCTCCCACAAACAAAATATCAAATGAAAAAAAAAACCAAAAAACTGCCAACAGAAAATAAATACCGTATATGTTTAATAAAAAAGAATAAATAAAATTATACACACACACGCCTACCAACAAGTTCTGGATATTTGGCTTTCGGGTGAAATTTCAGGATGGTCCTAAAATACCCTCTAACCTTTTCAGGGGAACTCAATGTGATGTCTCTAAACTTTTGGATGCCCGTGTTCAACTGTTCAATGTTTCACTTCTTTTTGCATAACTTTCTGCTCTTTAACAAGGAGCTTAAAGGCACAATTCACAACAGGTGTTTGATCCATGAATTGGCCAATAAATTTCAGTGGTCAGTTATAATTGGTATTTAATAGCCCTCCTCATCATACTGTTCACATTCTGACATCATGAGACCAAGATGACACTTAACCATTGATGGCCAGGACCTCGCCATTGCGAAGTTTCAAGCAGAATGTTCTCAAACAGAGAAGCAAGATGTAACAGATACAGAGACAGGAAAAGTCACAGAAAGGCAGAGACGTCGATGTCCTTTGGCCGCATCCCACTGATGACCGCTTCATTGTGAACAATGCATTTTAGAATCGGATGATAAATGTCGCACAACTCCACACACATTTAAAGGCACCCAAGTGTCACGTCAGACCATTCGAAACCATTTACATCAGCGAGGTCTGCGTGCTAAACGGTAAGGTGCAAGAGTACCTGACCACATTACCAAACCAGGGATCATATACACTGGACGAGGAACCAGGGGTCTCAGTGCTGTCCACTGATGAAAGTCCATTCACGCTAAACAAAAAAGATGGCCACCAACAATGTTGGAGACATCATTGAGAGAGTTATGCATCAGCCACTGTAGTCACCAGACAAGTGTTTGGTGGAGGTGATGGTGTTAGTGTGGGCAGGTGGGTCTAGTCAATACAGAACTGCCCTACACTTTGTGACAAGCCCCTACTACTGGAACATCATTAATCCAGTCATTGTTCCTCTGTACGAACAACACAGACCTAATTTCATCTTCATGGATGGCCTGCACTTTCTCCAGAAAACCAATGGGATCAGTTGAGTCGCCATGTAGGGACTTGTAACTCTGTACCCCAGAACCTCAATGACCTGAGGGCCGTCCTTCAAGAAGAGTTGGACGCCATGCCTCAGCAGACAATAAATCCACTTGTGAACAGCGTCATTGAGCATCAATTACATCTTGACAAGGCCACAGGACAAGTTATTGAGACATTGACATTTTTTGTTGGGGTACATTCACCACTGTTGGGGATATAAATGTAGCAAGACTGCACAGAAGAAGTCCAACTCATCTGCAGGATTTTACACATGTTGATCCTTTGACCAAACATCTTCTGATGAATGCACATCCGGTGGGGAAACGCGTCGAGATGTAACTGAAAAGAACATGTTGACTGAAGTATCATGGCGCAGTTCTAACTATTATATTTCTACATCTATAATTTCATCTTAATCATGATGTTGGATCTATTTACTTTTTCAGCTTGCTTACAGTGGGTTTTTTTGGCATACATATATCAGTACCTTATCTTTGATCCTATGTACACCTTTTAAATAAGATACAGTGGGTATGAAAGTGTTCAGACCCCTTTAAATGTTTCACTCTGTTTCTTTGCAGCCATGTGGTAAATTCCAAAGTGTTCATTTTTTTTTCTCATTAAATGTACACTCTGCACCCCATCTTCACTGAAAAAAAAAAAAACAAATGTAGAAATTTTTGCTAATTTATTAAAAAAGAAAAAACTGAAGTATCACATGGTCATAAGTATTCAGAACCTTTGCTCAGTATTGAGTAGATTCACTTTTTTGAGCTAGTACAGCCATGAGTCTTCTTGGGAATGATGCAACAAGTTTTTCACACCTGGATTTGGGGGATCCTCTGCCATATATGTTTTTTTAGCAAACTCTACGCAGATTTTCATGTCTGGCACTGAGGAGAGGCTTCCGTTGGGCCACTCTGCCATAAAGGCCCAACTGGTGGAGGGCTGCAGTGATAGTTGACTTTGTGGAACTTTCTCCTATCTCCCTACTGCATCTGTGGAGCTCAACCGCAGTGATCTTGGGGTTCTTCTTTACCTCTCTCACCAAGGCTCTTCTCCCACGATTGCTCAGTTTGGCTCGACGGCCAGGTCTAGGAAGACTTTTGGTGGTCCCAAACTTCTTCCATTTAAGGATTATGGAGGCCACTGTGCTCTTAGGAACCTTGAGTACTGCAGAAATTCTTTTGTAACCTTGACCAGATGTGTACCTTGCCACAATTCTGTCTCTGAGCTCCTTGGCCAGTTCCTTTGATCTCATGATTCTCATTTGGTCTGACATGAACTGTGAGGTCTTATATAGACAGGTGTGTGTCTTTACAAATCAAGTCCTATCAGTTTAATTAAACACAGCTGGACTTCAATGAAGGAGTAGAGCCATCTCAAGGAGGATCACAAGGAAATGGACAGCATGTGACTTAAATATGAGTGTCTGAGCAAAGGGTCTGAATACTTATGACCATGTGATATTTCATCTTTTCTTTTTTAATAGATTTGCAAACATTTCTACATTTGTTTTTTTTTCAGTCAAGATGGGGTGCAGAGTGTACATTAATGAGAAAAAAAATGAACTTTTTCAACTTTACCAAATGGCTGCAATGAAACAGAGAAAAATTTAAAGGGGTCTGAATACTTTCCATACCCACTGTATATACTGTGTTGGAACCCATAAGAGATGGGCTATACATACACAATCATAAGTTTACTGAGTACCTACCCTAACAGAGTTGTTAGAGACCTATTGTTGCCAGCAACCGTATAGTGGCATCTGTTAGGTATTGACTTTGCAGGATAAATCTATTAGGCACATATTTGTATCCTATTACTTGAGGACGTTGTTATACTGTAGTATGAACAATATCTTTTTCACCCTTATGCCAGATTTTCTTGGCTGCCCCATATATAGGATTAGTGGGATTAGGGACATCTAGGAAAACGGAGGGATAGATGACGTCTCTATCAGCTATGTTATGTTAGAGTTGGAAGGGACCTCAAGGGTCATCGTGTCAAACCCCCTGCCCAATGCAAGAGTCACTAAAGGCCCCTTTACATTTACAGTTGTGGCCAAAAGTATTGATACCCCTGCAATTCTGTCAGATAATACTCAGTTTCTTCCTGAAAATGATTGCAAACACAAATTCTTTGGTATTATCTTCATTTAATTTGTCTTAAATGAATAAACACAAAAGAGAATGAAGCAAAACATTGATCATTTTACACAAAACTCCAAAAATGGGCCAGACAAAAGTATTGGCACCCTCAGCCTAATACTTGGTTGCACAACCTTTAGCCAAAATAACTGCGACCAACCGCTTCCGGTAACCATCAATGAGTTTCTTACAATGCTCTGCTGGAACTTTAGACCATTCTTCTTTGGCAAACTGCTCCAGGTCCCTGATATTTGAAGGGTGCCTTCTCCAAACTGCCATTTTTAGATCTCTCCACAGGTGTTTTATGGGATTCAGGTCTGGACTCATTGCTGGCCACCTTAGAAGTCTTCAGTGCTTTCTCTCAAACCATTTTCTAGAGCTTTTTGAAGTGTGTTTTGGGTCATTGTCCTGCTGGAAGACCCATGCTTTCTCACACTGGGACCTACATTATGCTGCAAAATTTGTTGGAAGTCTTCTGACTTCATAATGCCATGCACACGGTCAAGCAGTCCAGTGCCAGAGGCAGCAAAGCAATCCCAAAACATCAGGGAACCTCCGCCATGTTTGACTGTAGGGACCGTGTTCTTTTCTTTGAATGCCTCTTTTTTTTCTCCTGTAAACTCTATGTTGATGCCTTTGCCCAAAATGCTCTACTTTTGTCTCATCTGACCAGAGAACATTCTTCCAAAACTTTT
Source organism: Dendrobates tinctorius (assembly GCF_039654945.1). Taxonomy (NCBI): domain Eukaryota; kingdom Metazoa; phylum Chordata; class Amphibia; order Anura; family Dendrobatidae; genus Dendrobates; species Dendrobates tinctorius. Next base: position 12,940,727 of record NW_027361788.1, on the reverse strand, counting down.
TAGGCTTTTTCAGGTAAGTTTTGGCAAACTCCAGCCTGGCTTTTTTATGTCTCGGGGTAAGAAGTGGGGTTCTCCTACCATACAGTCCCTTTTCATTCAGATGCCGACGGATAGTACGGGTTGACACTGTTGTACCCTTGGACTGCAGGGCAGCTTGAACTTGTTTGGATGTTAGTCGAGGTTCTTTATCCAACATCCGCACAATCTTGCGTTGAAATCTCTTGTCAATTTTTCTTTTCCGTCCACATCTAGGGAGGTTAGCCACAGTGCCATGGGCTTTAAACTTCTTGATGACACTGCGCACGGTAGACACAGGAACATTCAGGTCTTTGGAGATGGACTTGTAGCCTTGAGATTGCTCATGCTTCCTCACAATTTGGTTTCTCAAGTCCTCAGACAGTTCTTTGGTCTTCTTTCTTTTCTCCATGCTCAATGTGGTACACACAAGGACACAGGACAGTGGTTGAGTCAACTTTAATCCATGTCAACTGGCTGCAAGTGTGATTTAGTTATTGCCAACACCTGTTAGGTGCCACAGGTAAGTAACAGGTGCTGTTAATTACACAAATTAGAGAAGCATCACATGATTTTTCGAACAGTGCCAATACTTTTGTCCACCCTCTTTTTTATGTTGGGTGTGGAATTATATCCAATTTGGCTTTAGGACAATTCTTTTTGTGTTTTTTTTCATTTAAGACAAATTAAATGAAGATAATACCAAAGAATTATTTGTGCAATCATTTTCAGGAAGAAACTGAGTATTATCTGACAGAATTGCAGGGGTGTCAATACTTTTGGCCACAACTGTAGCGATGCACCAGCGATCCCGACCATGATACAACCCGGTCAGGATCGCTGGTGCATCGCTAAATGGTCGCTAGTGAGCTGCCACACAGGCAGATCTCACGGCGATGTAGCGACGCAGCAGCGGTCGTTACTTACCTTTCAGACGCAGCGATCCTGACGTCCTCCCGCCCGCGTTGCTCGTCGACGCCAGCAGGAAGCGCCCAACGAGAAAAGGAGCTGCGCGATCAGCGACAGACAGCGGGGGAGCCGGTCGAAGGCTAGTATCACACATAGCGATATCGCTAGTGATAGCGCTGCTGCGTCACAAAATCGGTGACGCTTTAGCGATATCGCTATGTGTAAAGGCCCCTTTAACCATCTAAGACAGATGTCTGTCCAGCCTCTGTTTGAAGACTTCCACTGAAGGAGAACTTATCACCTCACGTAGCAGCCTGTTCCACTCATTGATCACCCCCACTGTCAAAAAATGTTTTGTAATATCTAATCTCTGGTCCTGCAGCTCAGCCTCATTCACTTGAAAGGGACAGAGAAGAGAAACCAGACAGTGGGGCCCTTTAGGGTCTTTGGTGATATTGCCTCTCAATTAGATCAGATGAGTATTGGGTGTGGTGATACTTCATAGATGGGGGTTAAATGCACCAAATAAAAATCTGTCTGCACATGGGTTGCTAATAAAAAGCATAAAATGAAATTGTCTCATTAGGGTAACCGGTAATCAAGAACAATTTTTCTGAGGAAACCTTATTTCCCAATAAACTTAGAATCTGAGCAAGCTGCCAATCACCCATTTGTTTGCTCGGGGAGATAATTTTGAAGCTTGTTTAAAAAAATGTTTTTAAAAATTGTTCTCGGCAGCACTTCTTCCTATGTAAACAGGAGACGTGCTGCCTAGAAAAATGACAGTCTAGTCGTACAGAACGATTACGTGTGCATTGGAAGTACCGTTTTCTAGCCATTCACTGATCGGCACACATTTAGCCAGTCGGCGATCGTTTAACAGCCAGGGTTGACAAATGCAAATTAGTCATTACATTTAGCAACCAATCAGAGCTTTCATTTTTGATTGGTGGCTATGGGCAACAAGGGGTGGTTTTGATTGATGATGCCTACTCGGTCGACGGAAATCAAAAGATTTAATCAATCGGCATCGCTATGGCACACGGTCCTAAGCGGACTGTGAGTACGAGATTCTGCGCGCTGATCTAATAATAAAGTCACAAGTTAATGAGCAGCCTTGTATGGAATTTGCATATATTTAAATGCATTTTAAGTAAATTGAGCATCAGAGTTCTCCTGATCCAAAGAGTGAAATTTAATAAGTCATCCAAAAAAAAATCTCGTAATTTTTCCTGCTAATTAACGAATTCTGTTAGCGCTGGCCCCAATAAAAATAACAGCTCAACATGCGCAAATGTTCAATTGTCTGGCATTGCAGCTATTAGGATAATTGAGCCTTGTAATTAAGATAATACTCAGTCCCTGAAGCCAATTAACGAGACAACAATTAGTCCCGTTCGTTAATGCAAATCAAAGATTTTTCTCTTTATTACTGGAGCAGTTGCCGAGCCCTGGAGGAAAAGCCAAAGTGTTTGCACCAATCTCGAGAAAGGTTACACTATTCTGCTATTAATGCAGACCTTGTCAGGGCGTAATTAGTTATGATTAATCAATAGCAGGATGAATTCATCCGTCTTATTCTACAGGACCTGACCCCTCATATTCGTTGCCTGTAAAGCATCAAGTATACAGACAGGATCTGATCCTTACACCATAAATAATATGCCATAAACAGGAGAGGTACGTCATATTCGGAGAATTCTCCAAGACTCTAGATATGGTAATACTGTGATGCTTGAAAGTTTGAGATCCCTTCAGAATTTTCCATATTTCTGCATAAATTTGACTTAAATTTTCATCAATTTTTCATACAAGCCCTGAAGTACATAAAAGGGCACCAAACCAAACCAAGGAGTCAAAAATATTAGACTGTCAATTTTTTTTAATCAAGGTCCAATAGCACGTCTAAGAGTAGCAAAAGCATGTGAACCTTTGTTTTTAGTATCTGGTGACCCCCCTTCTGTACCAATAAATTCATCTAAATGTAAACTGATCAGTCCAGTACTTCTACAATCATGTATTGGGAAGTAAACCGAAAAAAATGATCAGACTTTGATAGATCCCTGCTCGTTACGTAAAACACGTCACCCACTCAAACCGATGGTCGTCCCATTGATTTAAAAACACCAAACTTTAATTTCACCTTAAAAATTATCTGTTAAGATTCAAGGTTCACATACTTTTGCCACACCAGAAATGTGATATTGGATCCTTTTCCTCATTTAAAAAAAGGTCTAATATTTTTGACTCATTTGTTTGGCTGCCTTTCTCTAGTTTTAGAATTTTTAGGTCAAATTTATGCAGAAATGTGTACATTTCTGAAGGGTTCACAAACTATTAGGCACCACTGTAAATGTCAATAGCTCTTCGGTTTATGAATGGTAGAATTATAGGGGAGACTGGGGGCGGCATTGTAAAGGAGGAACATGAAGGGTTAAATTATTGTGAGAGGTGGACATAATGAAGGGAGACAAATGTCTGATGACTATATGGCAAGAGGACGACAATTCCTGGGCTGGCACCTTTATTTTGGGCATTTTTGTATGACGTTCACATCCTCGTTTCAGGCCGACGAAACAGAATTTGAGGGTGTTGTATGTAGCATACAAATCCTGGTGAATTAGAACCTTAAGGTCACCATACACAATTAACTAACGCTGGCTGAACCCACAGATATTAGAGTAGGCCAAACCTTGTCGATAAGTATGGGGGGCCTCTGATTGTCCCCTGATATCAGGGGATAGAAGGATCCAGCATGTTTGATCTCGGACATTCAATCCTTCGGTTCTTGGTCAGATAATCTGCCGTCAGAGTGGCAGCAGCTCAGACAGCAAAGGAGTGCTCTGGCCGGCATGTGTCCTCACAATCTCCAAACTAGTTGGTTATCTCCATACTTTTTGATGAGCATAAAAACGGTTACATGCGGGTGAGATTTATGAAATTGTGGGGAAAAACAACCCAAAACATGTCTTTGCATCCCATAAGAACCAATCACAACACAGCTTTCATTTTGTATTGCACTTTTGAAAAATGAAAGATGCACTGTGATTGGTTGCTATGGAGGAAAAAAAAAATATGAAAAACGTGTTGGAGGAAAAAAACCATTGTGAACAAGTGTTTCCAGGACAGTTTTTTTCCCCAATCACTGGGAAATGATTTTTAAGCTTGCTTAAAAATCACCGTTTCATTCCCCAGCAGGACTTGGCACCTGTCCACACTGCTAAAAGCACCAATACCTGGTTTACATACAACAGTATCACTGTGCTTGATTGGTCAGCAAACTCGCCTGACCTTAACCCCATAGAGAATCTATGGGGTATTGTCAAGAGGAAGATGAGAGACACCAGACCCAACAATGCAGACGAGCTGAAGGCTACTATCAAAGCAACCTGGGCTATCATAACACCTCAGCAGTGCCACAGGCTGATCGTCTTCATGCCACGCCGCATTGATGCAGTAATTGATGCCAAAGGAGCCCAGACCAAGTACTGAGTACATTTACTTAACATACATATCAGTAGGCCAACATTTCACATCTTAAAATAATTTTTTCAAGCTAGTGTTATAAAGTATTCTAATTTACTGAGATAATGACTTTTGGGTTTTCATTGGCTGTAATCAAATTAACTTTGATGACATTCTAATTTTGTGAGATGCACCTGTATGTGCCATCTCTCCTGAGTTCTGGGCAACCATTAACCCAGTTTTAATAATTATTTACTTTGCTGCCTTTTAGTCCCTATTGCATTCTTGGAGACAAACAGGTTTTTTTTAAAGATATATGTCCCAGCAGGTCAAATAATAGCCCATGCAATCCACATATGCAAAGGAATCAAACCATATATATCAATAAGTCAAGTTAATATACTGAGAAATGCCACAGGAAAAAAAAAATATTGAACACATGAACAAAGAGGAGCTAAAAGCCATGGAGACTTATGACACCAGCGGATATCTACCAATAAGTAGAAAGCTATCCTGCCACTTAGTGAAAAATAATATCAGCTGGTTTAACTTATGGCCTATAAAAAGAGGTCAGTACCAAGGTGCCACACAAGAAACATCTCATGATGGGTAAAACCAGTGAGCTGTCTCAAGACCTTTGCAACATTATTGTTGTGAAACATACTGATGGCATTGGTTACAAAAAAATTCTAAACTACTGAATGTTGCAGTGAGCACTGTTGGTAGTGGAACCTTCCGAAATGGGAAAGAACATAATTTCACCATAAACCGTCCACGTGCTCCTAGTAAGATTTCAGACAGAGGGGTGAAATTTTGCACCCCGAGTATAAGTGTGGTGGAATCATGGCTTACGGAACCAAGAGGGCCCCTAATCTTGGTCATTGATCGGTCAGGATGCTACTCGAAAAACCAAAAATGTCCTGAAAGCTGAAATCCTCAGGCTGGCTGAGTGTAATTATGTTCCTCAGATTTCACTCCAAAAGCATTATTTGTCAAAAAGTGTCACAGCAATTAGCTATTAAAAATCAGTGTAACATTACCCTGTTTTAGGAACATGCTTTTGTGGCAGTTCCTAATAGAAGTATAACAGCATCTCCGCTTACACTCGTGAGTGCCACCATCTGCACAGGTCTCCTGTTCTCAAAATGGCCACTGATTGAAGAGCATGTGACCATAGCCTCCTCCAATTTAAAAACACTACACATGAAAAGCTGTTTTTTCAATTTGAGGAGCCGGATGGACTAGTCGGATCACATGCTCCTCCATCAGAAGCCATCTTTGCTATTACCAAAGCCTCATCATATTAAGCCATCACAAATAACTACTGCGTGTATTCATGATACATAGAACATAAATAGTAACTTATGGATGCATACTGTGAGTATGAAATAGGAAACACAGAGGTTTTCTTTCCTCCCCGATAACAGCAAGGTGCTCACACCAAAGTCAAACAAGAGACTGGTATAATTAACATAAGTTCGTTATTAGAGAAAAAACAAAAACAAAACAAACAAAAAAGTTATGAGGTTCAAGAAACTCAACAGTTAATATTGGTCAATTTAGAAAAGAATTTAACTTTTTTTTAGCTCCTTCTGCCATTCGAGATGTTTAAAAAAAATAAAAATTATATACATATATATATATATATATATATATACACACAGTACAGACCAAAAGTTTGGACACACCTTCTCATTCAAAGAGTTTTCTTTAATTTCATGACTATGAAAATTGTAGTAGATTCACTCTGAAGGCATCAAAACTATGAATTAACACATGTGGAATTATATATTTAACAAAAAAGTGTGAAACAACTGAAAATACTGTATGTCTTATATTCTAGGTTCTTCAAAGTAGCCACCTTTTGCTTTGATTAGTGCTTTGCACACTCTTGGCATTCTCTTGATGAGCTTCAAGAGGTAGTCACCGGAAATGGTTTTCACTTCACAGGTGTGCCCTGTCAGGTTTAATAAGTGGGAAAAACGAGTGGCCATCATTACTTTAAGAAATGAAGGTAAGTCAGTCCGAAAAATTGGGAAAACTTTGAAAGTGTCCCCAAGTGCAGTGGCAAAAACCATCAAGTGCTACAAAGAAACTGGCTCACATGAGGACCGCCCGAGGAAAGGAAGACCAAGAGTCACCCCTGCAGCGGAGGATAAGTTCATCCGAATCACCAGCCTCAGAAATCGCAGGTTAACAGCAGCTCAGATTAGAGACCAGGTTAATGCCACACAGAGTTCTAGCAGCAGACTCTGTTATGAATGGGTCACCGAGGAGAAAAAAGCAAAACAAGCTAAGTCACAGAAAACCAGAGAGGTTGGTAACCATGCAGATTTGCAGATTGCAGATCCCTGATCCTACCACACAACTAGCAGCAGCCGTGGAGCGTACCTACGATGTTCCTAGACGCTTCGTCACAGCCGGAGGACTAAATAAGCCTGAAGCATGAAAAGGGTAAAACTAACTGCCCCAGAGCAGACCCCAAAGGAATAGATAGCCCCCACACATGTATTGACGGTGAAACAAGATGAAGGCACAAACACAGGCAGGAAAATAGGTTGAGCAAACGATGGGGGCCCAAACTAAATAGAAAGGAAAGGAAGTACACTGTCTGCAACCTGCAAAAAAACCTACAAAAATAATGTCCAACACTTCTGATAGCAAAATGAACCCTGAAGTCACTAGACTTCTCCCACTATATCAGCACTCTGGTCTCTTTTTGCTCTGTCTCAGAATATTTCAAACTAGTAAGGGACAAAAAGCAAATTGGCAAAATACTGATAAATAAGAGTGGAAATTCAGCACAGCCCCCAGCCGGGGCTGGCTGACCACACAAAAAACTGAATAGACCAACAAAATCAAGTGTAAACATTAGCAGAAAAACTTAGCTTTAGATGACTGGAACAGAGCTGAAAACCAAGAGCTGACAAGCCAGAAGGAACCACCAGCAACTGAATAGGGCGTCGGCTGTCTTAAATCCAATCTGAGACTCCTGAGGTCCAATCGTCATCCTCATTCTCAGGTGGAAGATCTCCACCGATCAAATCAGCCTCACTACCTCCTGTTACCACCAGAGGGAGTCTGGAAGGAGAACTCACAACTGGTGAACCAGAGAATGAACTCACAACAAGACACATCTCTACAACAACTGTTAAGAGGAGACTGTGTAGCAGGCCTTCATGGTAAAATAGCTGCTAGGAAACCACTGCTAAGGACAGGCAACAAGCAGAAGAGACTTGCTTGGGCTAAAAAACACAAGGAATGGACATTAAACCAATGGAAATCTGTGCTTTGGTCTGAGGAGTCCAAATTTGAGATCTTTGGCTGCGACACAGAAAAGGTGAACGGATGGACTCTACATGCCTGGCCCCCACCGTGAAGCATGGAGGAGGTTTTATGGTGTGGGGGTGCTTTGCTGGTGACACTGTTCGGGATATATTCAAAATTGAAGGCATACTGAACCAGCATGGCTACCACAGCATCTTGCAGCAGCATGCTATTCCATCCGGTTTGCATTTAGCTGGACTATCATTTATTTTTCAACAGGACAATGACCCCAAACACACCTCCAGGCTGTGTAAGGGCTATTTGACCAAGAAGGAGAGTGATGGGGTGCTACGCCAGATGACCTGGCCTCCACAGTCACCAGACCTGAACCCAATCGAGATGGTTTGGGGTGAGCTGGACCGCAGAGTGAAGGCAAAAGGGCCAACAGGTGCCAAGCATCTCTGGGAACTCCTTGAAGACTGTTGGAAGACCATTTCCAGTGACAACCTCTTGAAGCTCATCAAGAGAATGCCAAGAGTGTGCAAAGCAGTAATCAAAGCAAAAAGTGGCTACTTTGAAGAACCTAGAATAAAATGCATATTTTCAGTTGTTTCACACTTTTTTGTTAATTATATAATTCCACATGTGTGAAGTCATAGTTTTTCTGCCTTCAGAGTGAATCCACAATTTTCATAGTCATGAAAATAAAGAGAACTCTTTGAATGAGAAGGCGTGTCCAAACTTTTGGTCTGTACTAATATATATATATATATATATTTTTTTTTTTTTCCCAGACTTATTTTCTCCCAAAATTTGAAGGTTAAAAAAACCCAAATGCTCGTGTAACCTTTCCGGTAATAGAAAATAGATCACATCAGACCAACCAGCAGCCTATTACAGCATCTACTGAATCTTAAGAAAACATTAAAAGGAGTTTATGGAGATTTATGAGTGTGACATACACATCTTCAACGCTAAATTAGATTTTGGAAATTAAATGCACACTTTACTTAACTTCTGAATATCCCGACTTAATGATGGAGGACTACGTTTACTAGATCTGCTTCAAATGTAAAACTCTAAAAGGAGGTGCTTGTTGCAGAAGATATAGCCATGGGTCCAATTTACTAAAATGAGAAGTTTTGTTTTGCAATTGCCAACGTATCAATTTCCACTACCCACAAAATCCTAGTTTTGGAAAGAAAAAAAACCACACAAACCCAAACATAACGGCATCAGAATACAGGTGCATACTCAATTGAATGAATATTGAGCTGTAGAACCACAGAAGATTTGGTTTTCGTAACTCTTCATCTGACCCAAGTCAAATACAGAGATGAAACTGGCTAATCAGTGTGTGGAGCATATGGAAAGGAACAGTTGTCTGATGCCACAGGGCTCAACTGTACGGACATGCACAAAGGTATACTTGCAAACGATGTGCCAAAAAGAAACTTTTGCTCCATTCATGCCACTACCAAAGTCTATGGCATATACACAAACTCGTCCAGAATGCTCCTAGAAGTGAGAAAGGTTGCCAGGACTCCAGAAAAAGATGAAAAACCTTCCAGGGGCCAAAAAAACTCCAGAAGGTTTCTGATCTATGCATCCAGGATACCTTTTGATAAAACGGAAGGGGGCAAAAAACAAAGCAGGCACATGGCAAAGTGTAGGCTGCAAAAATATTAGTAATAGTTTGTGTTGTGTAGTTACTTCGCATGGATGAAAACAGACATGTCTACCAAATTAATCCAAGGGATAAGAGATAAGCAATAGATACATCCATAATGTATAATCCAGTCTGCCCTAAAGAGCAATTATTTCCCTCCTGATCCCGAGTATCCAAATGATTGGATCAATAGTCTGAAAAATAAATTTTATTCATTTACATAAATATTTCCCTAAAAATGTGTTGAAAACTGACAGTTCCTAAAGGTGTAGACCACTCAATGGGTGAATAATTCTTACTGTAAAGATGCCTAGGCTCCTCTGTAGACTGAACTTTTCTTTCTTCAGGAGTGAGTGCCCTCTTGTAATTTGAAGGGGTTTCCATAGAAAATACTTAGTTTTCACCATATTTTGTACAGGCCATTTATGTACTTGTACAAGTTAATCATGTCACCCCTTAGTTGTCTAACCTCAAAACAAAATGAATTTCAGTCTTTCCTTATAGCCAAAATCCTCCATGCCTCTTATCAGTTTTGGGGCTATTCTTTGTACCTTTTCTAACTACGAGGCATCCCTCTATACACTGGAGCTCAGAACTGAACTTCATATACCAAATGTTTATAATCCGGCTCATTTGCTGGATTTTACTCTGGTATACCCACAAAGAATAAAAGAATGTTCACACTGTGGCCATTTCAAAGACAAAACCCAAGAAAAACAATATACGTTTTTTTTTTTCTTTTTTTTTTTTTTTTTTTCTTTTTATACCAGATGAGGGTGCACTAATGCTTTGTAAATTGGTGGCATTACATCCCTGTTCCGCGAGTCCATGGATATGTCCAATGGCAGTACCCCCGCTTCGATGAGGGCTCCGGCCGCCGGGCTGGAAATACGCGCACCGCTGACCCGTCACGTGATTGGGGGGTCATCGATGCGTTGCTATCACAACCAGGAGTCGCCTCGAGACCTATATGGTTGTTGATGAGGCACTGCTATGAGCGCCACCCAGTGGTCGGCGCTCATAGCAATGCTGTAATTCTGCTAATCACCTATATGTAGCAGAGTCGATCAAGTAGTGGATGCCTCTAGCCTCCCATGGAGGCTATTGAAGCATGCCAAATTTTAAAAAAAATGTTTAAAAAAAAAATATGAAAAAATTAAAAAAAAAAAAGTTTAAAAAACACCCCCCTTTCGCCCCATTCAAAATTAAAATCACACATATACATATTAGGAATCACCGAATTCAGAACTGCTCGATCTATCAATAAAAAAAGGATTAACCTGATCTCTAAACGGCGTAGTGGGGGAGGGGGGAAATCGAAAAGCCAGAATTAGGTTTTTTTAGTCGCCGCAACATTGCATTAAAATGCATTATCGGGTGATCAAAAGGTCATATCTCCACGTAAATGGTATTCTTAAAAACAACAGCTCGGCGCGCATAAAATAAGCCCTCACCCAACCCTAGATTACGAAAAATAGAGACGCAACGGGTATTGGAAAATGGTGCAAATTTTTTTTTAGCAAACTTTGGAATTTTTTTCACCACTTAGATAAGAGAACCTAGACATGTTTGGCGTCTATGAACTCGTAATAACCTGGACAATCATAATGGAAGATCAGTTTCAGCATTTAGTGAACCTAGCAATAAAGCCAAACAAAAAACAAGTGTTGGATTGCACGTTTTTTGCAATTTCACCGCATTTGGAATTTTTTTCCTGTTTTCAAGTACATGACAAACTAAAACCAATGATGTAATTTAAAAGTACAATTTGTCATGCAAAAAATAAGCCATCACATGGCCATATTGGCGGAAAAATAAAAAAAAGTTATGGTTCTGGGAAGAAGGGGAGCGAAAACCGAAAACAGCTTGGGTCATTAAGGGGATAATATATGACACCCAACCCGCTTCCCGACAGAAGACGCCCAAACCCGCTTCCCGACCGAGGACGCCCAAACCCGCTTCCCGACCGAGGACGCCCAAACCCACTTCCCGACCGAGGACGCCCAAACCCGCTTCCCGACCGAGGACGCCCAAACCCGCTTCCCGACCGAGGACGCCCAAACCCGCTTCCCGACCGAGGACGCCCAAACCCGCTTCCCGACCGAGGACGCCCAAACCTGCTTCCCGACCGAGGACGCCCAAACCCGCTTCCCGACCGAGGACGCCCAAACCCGCTTCCCGATCGAGGATGCCCAAACCCGCTTCCCGATCGAGGACACCCCCAGAAAGCAGAGTACAGATATAATAGAATGCATAGGTTTCTCGGGGGAATTTTGGGTGATCGATGGGCGTCACAGGACCTGGACATCCACTAATCTGTTTGTAATTAAAAGGGCACTCAAGTATTAAAAAAAAAAAAAATTAACTTACCTTGGTCTATATCTACATTTAGCCAAATTAGTATATGTTGAATTTATTTTTGGGGGTACACAAAATATAACCTTAGAAATAAGAATCATAAAAAAATGAAGGTCAGCAGGTACTAAACTATATGTTTATGTGTATCAGTTCCCTTTTCAAAGATATCTGGTTTTCGAGCTTGTCTTCTTCATTTGACTGAAGACATGGCCAAGGTCTTGCCGAGAATTTGGCCTTCTAAAGAATAAAAAAAACCCTTTTCTCTGCTCAGCTTTCCATTCTCTTGTGCAGGAAATTAAACAGAATTTGACTTTCATGCAAGAAAATTATGTGAGCTGGTCGAATAGCGCGGCTCATTGTACTGAGTCACAAAAGGGGAAAAATGGGTTTAATCCTTCTTTGTCAACGAGAGAAAATGGAACAAGGAAACACAGTCCAGACAAATGTAAGAACAGATTAAACTCAAAGGATAGAGGAGATAGAAAGAAAAGAAAAAAATATTTAAAAAAAAAATTAAAAAATTAATTTGCTCTAAAATATCTCCAGAGGAATAAAATAAAATATTATAATAATTTTGCATAATCAGCAAGTGCCATCTGGAACAATTAACAAGCCTTCTATAGAGATCTGAGAGCCGTTCACATTATATTAAGGATCTGGAATTATACAAGCAATAAATCCTTGCAAAAAAAAAAAAAAAAAAAAAAAAACGAAAAAGGGGGTGAAAAGACATTTTCTGTGGCTTGTCAGAGCGATTTTAGCTTTGAATACAGGAGAACACTTGATAAAGAAATTAATATTATGCAAATGACATGCTGTATTTAAAATTCTCCATGATGGCACAGGTTTTAGTGCGGACGACGCGCGCCGACTTCATGTTTAATTCATGAGCAAGTTCACCTGTCAGTTTGCAATCAGCGATATGTAGGAGCGTTCGCAAACAGCGGCGAGCGGAGCTTTAATTGGAAAACTCTGCTGCATCTTTCAATTATTAGGAGTAAATTAAAAGCATATGCAGACGGCGTATTAAGGATTTCCTTTAGGACGGGAGAAGTGCACATTCATTGTTGTTGAGCCACGGATGTTGAAATGCAAAAAAAAAAAAAACAACAATTTTGGGCGTCAAAATCTGTTGGAGCAATCTGGCGAGTGCTATTCTGTTAACAATGGCATGGATGCTCGCATTAACCCCTTCCAAGACGTTTAACGTCGACAGTACAAACCGGAGATTCAACAGGAGCGTGCACACAAAGCTCCAAAAATCAGCACCTGTAATCCAAGTGATGGTTATAGGTTATTCATGTTCTTAATGGGGCTTACTTACCTTTAATTTATACCCTAAGGCCGCATTCACATGTCCATTTTAAATTTTCAGTGTTTTTCACAGACAGAACATATGCCCAATACAGTTTGAACTGCTCCAGTGTCCATATATTTTTTTTGGACTTAGTGGCCGATTCATTAAGCCACTCTTGCTGGACTACGATACGCCAAATTCATTAAGAGGCCGAATTTGGAGCATCGAGTGTGCCTACATACGTCTCACCAGAAACGCTTCTCTGGTTAGGGAAAGTAGTATCATTTCTGGCATAAAAAACGCTGCAACTTTTGCCAAATTTGACACATCCCGCCCTGACTTTGCCCCGGCTCCATGCATTTTGGTGGAGTCTATTCAAAGTGGCGTGTAAAAGCCAAAGTCATGAAATTCTCAGTACTAAACTTTTTTTTTTTTTACACCAGTTATTGTGATGTAAAAGCTTTGATGAATCCCTTGATAAGTGTTCACAAAAATAGCCAAAACATAGGTGGTGTGTATGTCTTTCGATCTGAGAAACGCGCCAATTCAAATTTATGGGTCCATGGGAGCAAAAAAATTGTGGCACACAGGATGCCAGCAGCACATCATCCGAGTACTAGACATTTTTTTCTTATTGTTGAATGGGTTGAAGAAGCAAGAAATGCTGTTATTGCATATGGGAAAACAGATGAAACATTCATAATAAAAAAGTGCACAAAGACCAAACACTGGTGAAAATCTGATTCAACATACTGATAGAATTTTTTTTCTTTTTTTTAACGAACAAGAAAAAAAATGGGGCCTTCGAGAGAGTTCAGGAAGCATCACTTAAAGAGGTTGTCCACTACTTTATCATTGATGACCTCTCTCTAGAATAGGTTCTCAATGTCTGATCGGTCAGGGTTCGACACCTGATAACCCACCGATCAGCTGTCCTCAAGTATTGGCGACCAGGAATGTTCTACTGTGGAGCTGCTTGTCTTCTGACCATGGCAGGGTACTGCACACCCGCCTCCTAATCAAATCAAATCGGATCCCAATGGATCAGACATTGATGACCTATCCATGGGACAGGTCATTAATGATAAAGTACTGGACAACTATTTTAAAAAGAAAAGCTTAATTTTTTTATACTAGGAATCTCATTTTGTCTACAATACTGCTTCTACTAGATGTGTGCATTTAAAAAAATGTAAGAGAAAAGGATAACTTTGGGTGGCACTGCACAGGATTTCCCGATGATAGTAGAAATAATGGTTAACGACCTTCACTCTATACTTTACTACACGTTTCAACAAAGAAACAGAGTCTTTGTCAGGCAAACTGAACAAGTCATAGATCCGATGACAACTTGAAAGAAACATTATGAATGCAGAGTCAATAAATGAATCCAAAGAACTATTTAACTTGGAGAGAACATACAAACTGTATGAAGGTTTTGCCCTTCCTCATATTCAAGCCCAGGACTCAATGCCTCAAGGCAACTGTGATGACCATAGAGCGAACCGCTGGCAAAGCTAAGGAATCCCCAAACTTACCGAATGTTCAACCAAATTTTCTTACAAATATGTCAGATAGGACTCAAAACATTTGCTCAAAAGTGAAGCTATCACGCTGCTATGTAGGTAGATGCAAGCTCCACTAGATGGCAATAGAGAGGAGGGAGAACTGCACACAGCAATAGCAGAATAGTCAAACAAGCCGGGTCAAATCCTAGACTGTAGTGCAGTACCAAAGGAATAGGCAAACTCAGGGTCAGAGACAAGCCAGGGGGGTCAGTAACGGTCAGGAGCGGATATGCCAAAGACAAGAGACAAAAGCAGGTCAGGGTCCAAGCCGAGTTCAAGCACCAAGAAGTCCAGACACAAAGGGGACACACAGATTTGGGACAGGGAGCAGTAACACACGGGTCGAGTCAGGAATAACAGCTGGACAAATCAGGGTGTAAGAGTCAGCTACTCACGCCGTAGGCAGAACTATAACTGACATAGCCTGCAGGAAGCAGCAGCGATAAATAGCAAACCTGAAGCCAGACAGAAGCTGAGAAAGGTTAACCCCTGAAATGGCCATGACAGAAGCATTTTTCAAATGCATTATTTCAATTTATGGCATACCATACCATATTTAAAATTAAAAAAACAAACAAAAACAAAACATGGAATTACCTTGTCATTCTAAATAAAATACAGACAAATCTAAAAATGAAAATGTGGCCTTTTTCCGAAAAGCGTTCAAGACTCTACAAGACTGACTAAACAACCCATAATGGAGCTGTGGCCCACCCTATCCAACCATCAAGTACACAGGATTCATATAATAATTTATATAGATAGATGAAAACATGCCCAAAGTAATTGGATCATAACAATGTGGTATATGCAGATAAAGGTTACAATAGCGAAGAAAGTCCTGGCCTAGCTGTTAATGTTAATATAAAGATCAGTAATAATAATAAAAAAAATAAAAAAATAAAAACTGTATACCGTCAGCATAACCCAAATATAGGACCTCAAGCCACATTGATAAATATCCAATCATGGTAAAAGACCTGCACATCCTGATGGAGTAGGGAAGAGACCCCACACGTATCACTACAAGAATATAGCTTCCTCAGGAACAAATGTGCAAAGAAAGAGGCCTGTAAGACCACATATATGAAGTAGTTAATCAAATAAGTAATGGATTACAGCCTGTTGTAGGCAGTGAGGCAGAGTGACGTTCAGGTCCTGACATCCCCTAGGACACGGCACGCATGTGCGAACAAAGTGCTGGTAATTAAGTTAAAAAATAGAAAGCAACCCAAGCGTGTAAACCGGGAGTCACATTAGTCTCAATCATAGTACCGCAGTGCGCATGCGCCAATACGTTCATATAATTAAAGATTATAGCGAATGCCAACAAACTTTTGTAAATAAAGAACAATATTTAAAGGGAATCTGCCACCTATTTTTTCGCATATAAGATGCGGCCATCGCCATCAGGAGCTTATCTGTAATGCTGTAGATAAGTCCCGATGTAACCTGAAAGATAAGAAAAAGGAGTTAAATTATACTCACGGGGGGGGCGGTCCGGTCGGATGGGTGTCGCGGTCTGGGTCCGGCGCCTATCTTCTAGCGATGACGTCCTCTTCCTTGCTTCCCATCGAGGTCACTGGTGCAGGTGTACTGCTCTGCCCTGTTGAGGGCAGAGCAATGTACTGCAGTGCACAGGCGCTGGGAAAGGTCAGAGAGGTCCAACACCTGCGCACTGCAGTGCTCTGCTTTGTCCTCAAAAGGGCAGAGCAGTTTGCCTGCAGCAGAGCCACGACAGGAAGCAAGGAAGAGGACGTCATCACTAGAAAATGGGAGGCGCCGGACCCAGACCGCGACACCCATCGAACCAGACCGCCCCCCTGGTGAGTATAATATAAATCGTTTTTCTTATCTTTCAGGTTACATTGGGGGCTTATCTACAGCATTATAGAATGCTGTAGATAAGCTCCTGATGGCGGTGGCCGCATCTTATATGTGAAAAAATAGGTGACAATTTCCCTTTAATTACGGGTTGTTACAGATGGTGAAACGGAGTGATATTCAAGTCTTAGTGTCTCCCAGGACATAACGCGTAGCGTCTTTCTCACAGAGAACAAAGGAGATCACAGCATAGTTCTATGTATGCAAGAGTCAGGAGAGATATCTGCTGACCAATAAACAACCATTGTTCGGCCAACAATACATAAATTGTATGGGGGGGGTAGGAGCTAGCGATGGGTCATTCGTGACCAATCCGAGACAATGAGCCGCCTCCCTGCTGGGAACAACATGAGCCGGCACTTCAGTGGTAGCAACTAAAGTCTCTGAATGGCTCTCACAGGGGGTAAAAAGACCTTTTGACAATCCTAAAAGTCAATATCAACCACTTAAACATGCCTTGCCATATCACTTAGGATAAAAGCCAAATCAGATACTTTATTTGCATACACATGTTTCAGAGTATTTGCCCCTCATGAGTGCAAATAAAGAAGTCAATTTAGCTGGATAACAGGCCTCTCATGGGTGTCCCACTCCCACACTACCTCCTCATCCAGCCCTCTCTCTGTTGGTGTGCATCAAGGCTCTGTTCTGGGACCACTGCTCTTCTCAATTTTTACCTTTGGCCTGGGACAATTCAAAGTCCCATGGATTCCAGTACTATCTATACGCTCATGATACTCAGACCTACCTCTCTGGCACAGACATCACCGCTCTGCTATCCAAAATCCCAGAGTATCTATCAGCTATATCCAAGTTCTCATCACACTTCCTAAAGCTCAGTGTAGATAAAACTCATCTTTCCTCCATCTCACCCAACTCCTCTACCTGATCTATCCATCACAGTAAATGATATCATGCGTTCCCGTGTACCGCAAGTCCGCTGACTCAGAGTATCCCTCAACTCTGCCTTGTCCGTCAAACCACACATCCAGCTCTTGCCGCCTACAACTCAAAAATATTTCCAGAATTCATCCTTTCCTCAACCCAGAAACTATTAAAATGTTAGTGCATGCCCTCATCATCTCCCGCTTCCCTGCTAACAGTATCGCACCTCTCCAGTGCGACCTTAACTCTGCTGTCTGACTAGTCCACCTCTCCTCGCTATTCCGGTGTTTCTCCCTTCAGCAAATCATTTAGCTGGCTCCCAATTCCTCAACATAGCAAGTTCAAACAAATAACAGTGACCTAACAAAGTCGTCCATAATCTGTCTCCTTCGTATATCTCTGAACTAATCTCTGGTTACCTTCCAACACATAATCTCTGTTCCTCTCAAGACTTTCTTTGCTCCTCTACACCCGTACGTTTTTCATTAAATCACCTCCAAGACTTCTCCGGGATATCCCCCATCCTATGGAATTCTGTACCCCAACACATCCAATTATCCACCAGTTTCGGAACTGTCAGGCAGAATTTGAAAACCCATATCTTCAAGAAAGCCTAAAGCCTACAATAACCCCCTGACACCTCACCATCTCCGGAGATTCCGCAACCCCCCAACCTACTGTTTCCTTCCCCCATTATCCTGTAGACTGTAAACCTGAGACGGCAGGGCTCTCTCTCCTCTGTACCAGGCTGTCATTGTTAGTTTGTCCACTTTAATATATATTTTGTGTCTAACCCTTCTCATGTGCAGCACCAGGAAATCAACGGTGCTCTAAAAAAAAAAAAATAAAAAAAAAAAATCACCATCATCATCATCATCATCTTTTGTGGAGAATGCTAGGCTGGGAAAGCAGAGTTTTAGTCTATGCAATGCACTCTTGGAAAATTAAACATGTAAATTGCCTCTTCAGAAAGGAAACGGACTAGGACTAGAACACTAGAACTGTAATGCCACCTATTGAATATAAAACAGAAAAAAGGTTAAAGGCACTCCCTGAGCAGAACTTGTAATGGATAGCAGATCTTGAGGAAGGTGATGAATCGTCCCTGAAAACCGTAGTCCTAGAAAGCCTGAATTTTATCTTGAATCGGTCTTCACCCATTGGATGTAGTAATCCTAATAACAGGTGGATCTTGAGTTCCTATTCTCTTCCTGTCTGAAGAGGTAATTTTCCAGAGGAGCACTGCATGACCTATAAGTCTCCTGACCCCGGCCTTGCACTCTCCACAAGGAGTGGAGAGAAGTTACCCCGTAGAATTATACAAGAAAAAACAGATCATAAGATGGATACAAAATGCAGTTAATGCATACAACAGCGCAAGGTTCAGGATCAATCAGCTTTGAAGGTGGATTAACTCTTTATGCTTGCCTAGGAGCAGGCAGAATACCACACTACCGTATTTAGATCCAATCCCAAATCGGCATGTACAGTAATCATTATGGGGACATCAGAGAAGACCTCACCTTGCCACAGTGGAAATTACTTTCCCATTTTAGTGAAATATCTCAGTGGGAAGCTGGAGACCAATAATGATATATTAGTATTATGGCCTGATTGGGAGAAATATCTTAATGTGTAGACCTCGCCCCAGGCTAAGCTTTAAGGGCGCAATAAGACACAGCCATTAACACGCTTCACTGTAACGTCGTCCTCCCATTAACTTGCTTGTT
The DNA here is from genome assembly GCF_039654945.1 of Dendrobates tinctorius. Lineage (NCBI taxonomy): Eukaryota > Metazoa > Chordata > Amphibia > Anura > Dendrobatidae > Dendrobates > Dendrobates tinctorius. The sequence continues at coordinate 12,921,680 of NW_027361788.1, read as the reverse complement.
AGTTTTCGCATTGAATGGAAAGGAGTAATGACAGGTTCGCCATACGAAGACTTGTTTGTAGAAGGAATGAATGGTCCTCTATTGTAACTCAGGGACCTTTCCTCAGCAGACCCCTGCAGGACAAGTTGAACACTTACCTTTATCCAATTAGTCTGGTCCATCATCTTGTCTTCTTGAACCTTCAAGGCAAGTCAACCCCATTCATTTCTCATAGCAGAAGAGATTAAATTAACTCTCGCAAACATGGTTACAAATAACACAATAGAGCCGGTGTGCCACACCAATTGCCTTCCCATTCACACCACATCTATATATGAAATATATACTCGATCCCGACAGACAATTTGTCTTTTCAACAGAGAAATGATAAAATCAATCTCTAACAAAATTTTGCTCCAGTTACAGATGAAGCTGGTGACTTTTTCTCTTAGTTGCCCAACTGCTCACTCAGCAAATCCAACTTAAATTTTCAAACCGGTAACAAAGAAACATCACCAAAAACCAATGTTAGGAAAGAGTCGGAATCCCCTTTAAATTTCTAAACATTGCATAACCTAGACAGGAGTGAAGAAAGTCGTACATGACCGCAGCTCATTTCAGACTCAAGAACCTGAGCCAGCGACCTGTTCTCCTGATTGGATAGGAAGATCCCAAAGATGGAATTCTGGTCTATGAGAGGTTTATGACAAATTCCTTTGGATGCACCATACATGTAAATGAAAATCTCTAACTCCAATGGTGGGCAATCAACTAAAGTTGGACAATATAAAATAACCAGGCAAAATTTGCAACTAACATATGAGACAATGAATTTCCCAAAAAACAAGTATGGTGCCCAAACAAAGGCGAATTTCAATCAAATTGTTTGGTGGCTGGTCATCGATATCTCAACACAAATACTTATAGACAAGCAATACTTAAGCCCCACATACACTTTAGGCTGTGGTGGTGTGAATGATGGTTAATGGATGATACAGGAAAGATATACATCTTTGTTTCGTAGAAGAATATTTAGAATTACCTTTTAATGGCCAACTGAAAAGATGGTAACACATTGCAAGCTTTCGAGACTACTGAGGTCTCTTCATCAGGCTAGACTAATACAACATCTGAAGAGTCACATATTTATACACAAGGTTAACGGCTGATCATTCGGCCACCAGCCTTCTCGCCCAACTCTTCCACACACATGGCCAAGCACTTCTGTGTTGTCCATGGGAGAGCTGCTGCCAAACATCTTTGGTAGCATCTTTTCTTTAAAAGGACAAAAGGATTAGCAGTCCAAGATCTAACATGAAGAGGACTGGCTGGCTGGGAGAGTTGGGACCCGCCGTACACATTAGACCATCAGATATTAAAATTAAAATTTTTGGCTGACGTTAGACTAATAGTTGGCAAATTATATCATTTCTATTGAGGTCTCCCATTTTCCCCCCCAAGTTGGGGGGAAAGAAAAAGCAAACAGGTCAAATGTTAATGCTTGATTCTTTTGATCTCCCGGGAGAGAAGCTTGCTAGAGGTGTTTGTTATTCTCCACTAGTCATTGAGACTATAGGTCCACTCGACCAGACCGACCACATACGAGTATGGTGCGGAAGGTCGGGAGGGATAACTGGCCATGGAGGTCTTAGTTTCATGCTGGGCTTATTTGGCCATCAAACATCACACAAATGCAGACAGAGGTTCTTAACTCAGATGTGGAAAAAAAAAAAAAAACTGCCCCTTTCTAAAAAATAATTTTATTTTTTTTTTACAATCTTTGTGTTTATTTTACAAACATGTAGTGTTACCATCAGATACATTTGCAGACAGATCGTCCATCTCTCTGCAAATGTATCTGATGGCAGCAATACATGTGTGTAAAATAAAAAAAAAAAATCTCTGCATATGCCCCATCGGAGACAGCGATAAGATAATGTGTGTGCAAACTGTAAAGCGCTGCGGAATATGTTAGTGCTATATAAAAATGAAGATTATTATTATCTGCCATGAGAATATAGCACTAGCATATAAATGCAACACCTCTCATTATAGTTAAAGTGACCCTATCCTGATATGAATTTCTAATATGTATGTAACGTGTGTAATCCTTTTCACATTTAAAGTTACATGGAAGAAGAAAAGAAGAATTTCTATGACTATGGTCTGTCAACAGACTAAATAAAAGAAATCCCTGGCTTTGTACACTAGGGGGCGCTCCATGGTCTAAGTTCAACACAATTAGCTTAAAATAGGTGTTTCTTTTTTTTTTTTTTTTTTTTTTACAATAACAAAATGATTAAAAGGTATCATTGCAATTAAAACGATTACATTACTGCAAGTAAATACTCAACTTTGTTTTGTGCTGATTTATAGAGAAGAGTTCAACAATTCACTTAAAAATAACAAAAAGCAATGTATGATGTGTATCCAATCTAGCAGAACAAGTCAAAAAATCATGTGACCACAGACTTCTAGTAGCTTATATTTTGGCTAATGTGACATCCTTTTTGCTATTAAAAAAAGAACAAAAAGTATATTGTAAGACATGGGAGCTTCATTGCATTAACTTACTGAAAAAACATGAAGCTTTAGGCTTAGTTCACACTAAGCTTTTATAGGCTTTTTTATGCAGATTTTCAGCTACGTTTTACAGTACCTGCTATATCCATGACATTTCAGAAATCTCATTCACACACACTGTTTTGTCATAAGGATTTTGTGCTTTGCATGGTTCCTTTGCACAATGAAGCATGTCAAATCTTTCAAGGTTTCTTCAGCGTTTTTCACCCATTGACATGAATGGGTGGCCAAAAAAATGCTAAAAATCCGCAGCAAAAACATAGGCATCAGGTTTTGCTGCATTTTTTGTGCCACAACCTGATTCTATAGAACAGGACTTTATTTAGAACTTTTTTCTATTGCACAAAACTTTATCAGCATGCACAAGAAACAAATCTAGCATGCGAAAAAAGCGGCACAAAAAACGCAAGAAAAAAAAAAGCAAAACCTGCTTTTTTCTGCAGTTTCTTTCTCTGCCACAAAAGCCGGTTTTGGTGCAGAAAAAAGCTGCTGAAAAAAAGCCTAGTGTGAACTTACCCTTAAAGTGAATCTGCAGCTAAAAAGAAGCATGTAAGCAGGGTCTGCAGCAGAAATGGAGCATATAAGGAAGGTCCGCTGCAGGTAAGGAGCATGTAAGGAGGGTCCGCAGAAGGAAAGGAGCATGTAAGCAGGGTCCGCAGCAGGTAAGGAGCATAAAAGTAGGGTCCGCTGCAGGAGAGGAGCATAAAAAGGAGGGTCCGCAGAAGGAAAGGAGCATAAAAAAAAAAATAAAAAAAAGGAGGGTTCACAGTAAGAAAGGAGAATAAAAGGTGGATTTGCAGCCAGGAAAGTAGCATAAAAGGAGGGTCCGCAGCAGGAAAGGAGCATAAAAGGAGGGTCCACAGCAGGAAGACCGCATGCTATAGAGTTCTACAGCAGGAAAGGAGCAGGTTATCAAGATCTGAAGATGGAATGGAGCATGCAATGAGGGTCTGCAGCAATAAGGGAGAATGTGCTGAAATTCAGCAGCAGAAAGGAACAGGTTTTTAGCTCTGCAGCAATACAACAGCATGCAATGACGGTTTGCAGCAGTAAAGGAGCAAACTACAGCTGGAGGAACATTCATTGCAAGTCTTATCCAGGCTGCAGCAGAATCACATTGCAAAAGAATAGATTGTTTTTGTGTTTCTGAATTGTTTTCTCAACAAAAAGGGAACTACAGTGGCATGTAAAAGTTGTCACCGCTGGTCAAAAATACTGTTGTTACGAACTGTTAGGCTGTGTGCACACGATGCAGATTTGCAGCGGATCCGCAGCGGATTTTACCGCGCAGAAACGTTGCATATCCGCATTGTGATGTACAGTAGCCTTAAAATCAATGGGAAAAAAAAAAAAAAAACGCTGTGCAGACGCTGCGGTTTTTTCCGCGCGTTTTTCCCGCGGTACAAAATCCGCAGCATGTTACTTCTTTTGTGCGGTTTTCCATCTCCCCTGTCACAAAATCCGCAGGGGGAAAACCGTGATGGAAAACCGCACAAAAACCGCATGAAAAATGGAAGAAATCCGCAGGAAAAATGCAGGTCATTTGACCTGCGGATTTCTTCCATTCTGCGCGGAAAAGTCCGCAGGGCCAAAAAGTACGTCTGCACTCAGCCTTAGGCAAATTGAAGATGAAATGATGTCTAAAAGGCCTAAATTTAAAGATGACACATTTCCTTTGTATTTCAGGCAAAAAAAATATATGGTCAATGTTTAAAATGTTACAAAAAGGAAAATAGGCATGTGCAAAAGTTTTGTCACCCTTGAAGATTTTTATGCTCAGATAACTTTGACCAAGGTTTCAGACCTTAACCCCCAAGGGTGGTTTGCACGTTCATGACCGGGCCAATTTTTACAATTCTGACCACTGTCCCTTTATGAGGTAATAACTCTGAAACGCTTCCATGGATCCTGGTGATTCTGACATTGTTTTCTTGTGACATACTGTACTTCATTTTAGTGGTAAAATTTCATTCATATAACTTGCGTTTATTTGTGAAAAAAATGGAAACTTGGCGAAAATTTCGCAATTTTCCAACTTTGAATTTTTATGCCCTTAAATCACAGAGATACGGCACACAAAAAACTTGATACGTAACATTTCCCACATGTGTACTTTACATCAGCACAATTTTGGAACCAAAATTTTTTTTTCTTAGGAAGTTATAAGGGTTAAAAGTTGACCAGCGATTTCTCATTTTTGCAACACCATTTTATTTTTACGGACCACATCACATTTGAAGCCACTTTGAGGGGTCTATATGATAGAAAATACCCAAAAGTGACACCATTCTAAAAACTGAACCCCTTAAGGTGCTCAAAACCACATTCAAGAAGTTTATTAACCCTTTAGGTGCGGCACAGGAATTTTTTAACTTTTTTTTTCACAAAAAAAATAATTCAGGTTCAATTTTTTTTATTTTACCAAGGGTAACAGGAGAAATTAGACTACTAAATTTATTGTGCAATTTGTCCTGAGTACGCTGATACCTGATATGTGGGGGGGAACCACTGTTTCGGCACATGGCAGAGCTCAGAAGGGAAGGAGCGCCGTTTGACTTTTTCAATGCAAAATTGGCTAGAATTCGGATCGGACGCCGTGTCACGTTTGGAGAGCCCCTGATGTACCTAAACAGTGGAAACCCCCCACAAGTGTCCCCATTTTGGAAACTAGACCCCTCCAAGGAACTTATCTAGATATGTGGTGAGAACTTTGAAGCCACAAGGGCTTCACAGAAGTTTATAACGTACAGCGGTACAATTAAAAAATCATATTTTTTTCCACAAAAATGATCTTTTCACCCTCAATTTTTAATTTTCCAAGGGTAACAGGACCCTAAAAGTTATTGTGAAATTTGTCCTGAGTACGCCGATACCCCACATGTGGGGGTAAACCACTATTTGGGCGCATGGCAGAGCTCGGAAGGGAAGCAGCGCCATTTGACGTTTTTGGCTGGAATTGAGATCGGACACCATGTCGCGATTGGAAAGCCCCTGATGTACCAAAACAGCGGAAACCCCCCACAACTTACACCATTTTGGAAACTAGACCCCCCAAGGAACTTATCTAGATGTGTGGTGAGCACTTTGAACCCCCAGTGCTTCACAGAAGTTGATAACGCCCGGGCGTGAAAATAAAAAATCATATTTTTTCAACAAACATGATCTTTTAGTCCCCATTTTTTTTATTTTCCCAAGGGTACCAGGAGAAATTGGACCCCAAAAGTTGTTGTCCAATTTGTCCTGAGTACGCTGATACCCCATATGTGGGAGAAAACTACTGTATGGGCACACGTCGGGGCTCGGAAGGGAAGTAGTGACGTTTTGGAATGCAGACTTTGATGGAATGCTCTGCGGGTGTCATGTTGCCTTTGGAGAGCCCCAAATGTACCTAAACAGTGGAAACCCCCATAAGTGACACCATTTAGGAAACTAGACCCCCTAAGGAACTTATCTAGATGTGTGGTGAGCACTTTGAACCCCCAAGGGCTTCACAGAAGTTTATAATGCCCGGGCGTGGAAATAAAAAAATCTTTTTTTTCCACAAAAATTATATTTTTGCCCCCAATTTTTTATTTTTCTAAGGGTAACAGGAGAAATTGGACCCCAAAAGTTGTTTTGAAATTTGTCCTGAGTACGCTGATACCCTATATGAGGGGGTAAAACACTGTTTGGGCGCATGGCAGAGCTTGGAAGGGAAGGAGCACCATTTGACTTTTTCAACGCAGAATTGGCTGGAATTGAGATCAGACGCCATGTTGCATTTGGAGAGCCCCTGATGTGCCCAAACAGTGGAAACCCCCCAATTCTAACTCCAACCCTAACCCCAACCTCAGCCCTAACCCTAGTCCTAACTCTAGCGGGAAAATGGAAATAAATACATTTTTTTTATCTTATAATTTTTCCCTAACTAAGGGGGTGATATCGGGGGGTTTGATTTACTATTTATGGCGGTTTTTATTTTTGGCAGCCGTCATATGCTAAAAGACGCTTTTTATTGTAAAAATAGTTTTTGCATCACCACATATTGAGAGCTATAATTTTTCCATATTATTATTATTCCATAAAAGTCTTATTTTTTGCGTGACGAGTTGACGCTTTTACTGGTATCATGTTCGGGCACGTGACATCTTTTGATCGCTTTTTATTCCGATTTTTGGGACGTAGAATGAACAAAAACCAGCGTTTCATGAATTTCTTTTGGGGGGTGCATTAACACCGTTCCGCCTGCAGTAAAATTGATAAAGCGGTTTTATTCTTCGGGTCAGTACGGTTACAGCGATACCTCATTTATGTCTTTTTTTATGTTTTGGCGCTTTTATGCAATGAAAACAATTTTATATAAAAAATAATTACTTTTGCATCGCTTTATTCTGCGAGCTATAACATACTTTTTCACTGATGACGCTGTATGGCGGCTCGTTTTTTGTGGGACAAGATGACGTTTTCAGCGGTACCATGGATATTTATGTGTGTCTTTTTAATCGCGTGTTATTGCACTTTTTGTTCGGCGGTATGATAATAAATCATTTTTTGCTTCGTTTTTTATTTTTATTTAAGGGGTTCGCTAAAGGGGTTAACTAATGGGACAGTTTTATAGGGCGGGTCGTTACGGATGCGGTGATACCAAATATGTGTACTTTTATTGTTTTGTTTTTTATTATTTCCAAAAAATGAATTAGGGAATATTTTTTTTTTTAATTTAGCGATTTTTAAAAAATTATTTTTACATTTTTTTTTTTTAACTTTATTACATTGTCCCAGGAGGGACATCACTGTCCTGTGACAGATCGCTGATCTGTCACATCACAGAGCACTGCACAAGGCTTCCTCCAGGCCCCGGAAGGTCCCCGTCGCCATCTTGGATTCGGGGACCAGCAGGGATGGAGCCCCCCGCAGCAGCGCTGCACATTGCGCTGCTGTGGGGGGGCTCAGGGAAGCACAGAGGGAGCGCCCTCCCTGCCGATGCTTCCCTTTAACCCCCGTTACACGGCGATCGTGTTTGATCGCGGTGTGCAAGGGGTTAACGTGTCGGGGGCGGTCCGTGACCGCCCCTGACACATTGTGCTGGGTGTCAGCTTTGATAATCAGCTGACACCCGGCCGCGATCAGCGGCGCTCACCACGTGGGCGCCGCTGATCGCTGTGACGTACTATCCCGTCCCTGGGAATTAAGTCCCAGGGCACATGGACGGGATAGTACGTCACATGACAGAAAGGGATTAATTAGCCTGTTAGGGTTATGGCTTGTTCACTATTATTGTTAGGAAAAGCCAGGTGATGCAAATTTCCCGACTTTATAAAAACCCAGCCTCCTCTAACCTTGTACCAAAAACAACAGCCATGGGTTCTTCTAATCTGCTGCCTAGCACTCTAAAGCTGGGGTCACACTTGCGAGAAACTCGCATGAATTTTGCGTCTCAATACCCGGCACTGCCGCCGGCACTCGGACTGGAGTGTGCAGCTGCATGTATTTCTATGCAGCTCAGCGCTACGCTTCGAGTGCCGGTGGCAGTGCCGGGTATTGATACACGAGACTCGTGCGAGTTTCTCCCAAGTGTGACCCCAGCCTAAAAATGAAAATGGTGATGGCTCACAAAGCAGAAGGCTATAAGAAGATAACAAAGCGTTATCAAGTTGCCCTTTTCTCAGTTTAAAATATAATTAAGAAATGGCCGTTAACAGCAACAGTAGAGATCAAGATAAGGTCTGGAAGACCAAGAAAAATTTCAGTGAGCTGCTCGTAGTATTGCTAGAGAGGCAAATCAGAACCCCCGTTTGACTGCAAAAAACTTTCAGAAACATTTAAAAGACCCTAGAGTTGTGAAACATCGTTCCACTGTTCAGAGACACCTGCACAAAAATGGCCTTCATGGAAGAGTCATCAGAAAAAAACCTCTCCTGCATCTTCATCATAAAGTTCAGAGTCAGAAGTATGCAAAAGAGCATCTAAACAAAATCATCACAATTTATATATTGCCTAGTAATAATGGCATTTCCAATAATATACAAATCATACAAAAAGAAAAAGTAAACTATATGCCATAAAATCAATAATGTTTTATTATAAATCATTAAAAATGCATTGCAATACAATGCGGTATATGCAGGAGCAAATGCATGCAAAAAACGACAGAAAGGCCTATAAACCAGGTACAAGGAGGCTCAGGGATAAAAGTAATGTATAGAGGTACAAATCCTACAATCAATTTATTATAGAAAGCCAGTATACGCCTAGATCGTATAATAATAACAATGTGTATAAAGCATACAGCAACAAAAAGGATAAAAAATCCAAATAGCAAAAATATATATATGCCAGATCAAAAGTATAATACAGAGAGCAAGTATGCTATAAAATGACGCACATTCCCTTGAGAAAAAGCCTAACCGCGAAACGCACGTCAGGGGTGCCACGGCCATCCAGGTACAGTATTTTCCTCAGCAGCAGTAACTCTTAACCCTTTCCCTCCCAACTTTGGTTCACTTTATGCTATATCACTTTGCGCAAACAGTTTGTGTACTTTTATGACTGCACTATGCTTTACTTTAGAGCATACTTGCTCACTGTATTATACTTTTGATCTGGCATATATATATTTTTGCTATTTGGATTTTTTATCCTTTTTGTTGCTGTACATTATTGAATTTATGGCATATAGTTTCCTTTTTCTTTTTGTATGATTTGAGCATCTAAACAAGCTTGATGCATTTTGGAAACAAGTCCTGTGAACCGATGAGGTTAAAATAGACTCTTTGGCCACAATGATCAAAGGTTTGTGTGGAGAAAAAAGGGCACAGAATTTCAGGAAAGAACATCTCGCCAACCATCAAGCATGGGGGTGGATCTATCATGCTTTAAGGTTGTGTTGCAGCCAATAGCACAATAAACATTTCAAGGGTAGAGGGAAAAATTGTTTCAATAAATTTTCAACAAATTCTTGATGCAAACATAACACCACCTGCAAAAAAACAAGTTGAAAAGAGGATGGCTTCTACAAATGGATAATGATCCTAAACACCCCACAATACACAATATACAACCACAAAAGGAGCAAGGTGAAGTTTTTACAATGGCCCTCACAGTCTGCTATTCTGAACGTTATTGAAAATCTGAAGCTAGACCTCAAAATAGCAGAGCATGCAAGATAGCTCAGGAATCTCACAGAACTGGAGGAATTTTCCAAGGAAGAATGGATGAAAATCTCTCAAACAAGAAGTGAAAAACTCTTGGCTGGCTACAAAAATAATTTACAAGCCGTGATACTTGTAAAAGGGGATGCTACTAGGTACTAACCATACAGGGTGCCCAAACTTTTGCAATTGCTCATTTTTGTAAATTTTAAAATGGAAAAGAAAATAAAAAAAAAATAAATTATATTATAATATATATATATATATATATATATATATATATATATATATATATATATATATATATATATATATATATATATATATATATATATATATATATAGCCTAAACTACCGAGGAAATGTACCATGTTTAACTTTAGGCCTTTTAGAGATCATTTCATCTTCAACTTGCTTAACTGTTGACAATAAAAGTAATTTTGGCCAGGGGGTCCCAAAACTTTTACATGCCACTGTATAAAAGCACAGTACGTAGCCTCTGCTGAAGAACCTACCGAAGAAGCGAGATGGGCCATGAGGCAGGCGGTGAAGGTAGTAGGGGAGTGAGGAGGCACTGGCGTAGCGTGGGGGGGGCGAGGGGGGCGGTCCGCCCCAGGCGGCATGTGTGTGGGGGCGGCGCGGCAGCAGCAATTCCACCCTGCAGTGCAGTGCAGCGGCGGGCAGGGAGCGATGCGATCACGGCAGCTCCGCTGCCTGCAAGAGTGAATAGCAGGAGCGGAGCGGCAAGGGTCCGTCCTGCTTCCTGCCCGGAGGCCGCGCTTCCTGTTTCACACAGAGGAGCGCCGCTGAATGACGTCATCATTCAGCGGCCGCTGCTGTGTGAGGGAGGAAGCGCGGGCGATGCTGCGGACAGGTGAGAGGAGAGAGGTGGTGTCGTGTCTTGTGTGTATGTATGTATGTATGTATGTATGTATGTATGTATGTATGTATGTATGTATGTATGTATGTATGTATGTATGTATGTATGTATGTATGTGTGTATGTGTGTGTGTGTGTGTGTGTGTGTCTGTGTGTATGATGGAGCAGGCAATGATGGGAGTGATGGTCTAGAAGGCAATGATGGGGTGATGGAGCAGACAATGATGGGGTGATGGAGCAGGCAATGATGGGGTGATGGAGCAGGCAATGATGGGGTGATGGAGCAGGCAATGATGGGGTGATGGAGCAGGCAATGATGGGGTGATGGAGCAGGCAATGATGGAGCAGGCAATGATAGGGTGATGGAGCAGGCAATGATGGGGTGATGGAGCAGGCAATGATGGAGCAGGCAATGATGGGGTGATGGAGCAGGCAATGATGGAGCAGGCAGTGATGGAGCAGGCAATGAGGGGAGTGATGGAGCAGGCAATTATGGGGTGATGGAGCAGGCAATTATGGGGTGATGGAGCAGGCAATTATGGGGTGATGGAGCAGACAATGGGGTGATGGAGCAGGCAATGATGGGGGTGATGGAGCAGGCAATGAGGGGAGTGATGGGGGTGATGGAGCAGGCAGTGATGGGGTGATGGAGAAGGCAGTGATAGGGTGATGGAGCAGGCAATGATGGGGTGATGAAGCAGGCAATGAGGGGAGTGATGGGGGTGATGGAGCAGGCAATGATGGGGGTGATGGAGCAGGCAATGATGGGGTGATGGAGCAGGCAATGAGGGGAGTGATGGGGGTGATGGAGCAGGCAGTGATGGGATGATGGAGAAGGCAGTGATGGGGGTGATGGAGCAGGCAATGATGGGGGTGATGGAGCAGGCAATGATGGGTGATGGAGCAGGCAATGAGGGGAGTGATGGGGGTGATGGAGCAGGCAGTGATGGGGTGATGGAGAAGGCAGTGATAGGGTGATGGAGCAGGCAATGATGGGGGTGATGGAGCAGGCAATGATGGGGGTGATGGAGCAGGCAATGATGGGGGTGATGGAGCAGACAATTATGGGAGTGATGGAGCAGGCAGTGATGGGGTGATGGAGCAGACAATGATGGGAGTGATGGGGTGATGGAGCAGGCAGTGATGGGGTGATGGAGAAGGCAGTGATGGGGTGATGGAGCAGGCAATGATGGGGGTGATGGAGCAGGCAATGATGGGGGTGATGGAGCAGGCAATGATGGGGGTGATGGAGCAGGCAATGATGGGGGTGATGGAGCAGGCAATGATGGGGGTGATGGAGCAGGCAATGATGGGGGTGATGGAGCAGGCAATGATGGGGGTGATGGAGCAGGCAATGATGGGAGTGATGGGGAGAAGGCACAGTGATGGGGTGATGGTCGAGAGGGCAATGATGGGGTGGTGGGTGAGAATGCAATGATGGTGGTGGTGGAAAGGGCAATAAATGGGGGTGGTGGAGGAGGAGGAAATGATGGAGGTGGTGGAATGGGCAATGATGGGAGTGGTGGGGGAGAAAGCAAAGATAGTGGTGGAGAAGAAAATGATGGAGGTGGGGGAGAGGACAATAATGGGATGCGAGGGGAGGAGGACAATGAGGGGTGTGGGGGATTGGGATGGGAGGAAGGGGGACTTATAATGGCCTTAGGAACAGGGGGAGGTGGAGGAAGACATTATCGTTTATTATGTCTAACACAGTCCCTTAGTATATAGTGTACTCACTAATTCTGTATAACACCATCCTTAGTTACATAGTTTCCTCTTTTATTATGTATAACACCGCCCCTTATTACCTACCATCCTCTCTAGTTATATATGGTGCCGTCCCTTATTATATAGCTTCCTCTGCTGTTATGTATAGTGCTGTCTCTTACATAGTGTATTTTTGTTATTTTTGTTATTCACAGCGCCCTCTTTTATTACATGGTCCCCTCTCTTGTTAGATATAAATTGACTGCTGATCGAGGAGCCGGTGACCAGACGACCAGTCCATCAGCTCCTCCATTAGAAAGGAAGCTTTCCCATGCTCCATCAGCCATCATTGCATTATACAGCTAACAAGACAGGACGGTATGTAATAAAAAACAGGGCTCTATATAATCCAATATGTAAGGGACAGAACTGTACATAACAAGAGAAGGCACTGTGTATGGGACAGCAATATACATAATAAAGGAGACTATGTAATATATACCTGTATGTGTGTGTGTGGCTATATAATATCAATAATCTATCTATCTATCTATATATATATATATATATATATATATATATATATATATATATATATATATATACACACACACACACACACACGTAGCTTTGACGCCATAAAAGGAGGGGGGCCCGGACACATTTCTTGCACAGGGACCCCAAGCTGTCAGTGTCCGCCCCCTGTCCACCAAAATAATTTGTACTTTCTGGTTTTTTTTCTGTCACATTATTAAAAATTATTATTAAAAAAAGCCATTAGGTCTTCATCCAGCATCATCAAGCTAATACATACATATATATAGAGAACTGCAAGAAGTTGAAAGTCTAGAAATGTAGAAATAATAGCAGAGTTAGTAGCAGACTAAAAATTAGATCTTTGAGTGTAGTGTGGGCTCTTCGGATGCTTCCGAATTATCAACGACCAAAGGGGCGGCAAATTTTTCGACCGCCCCGGGCGCCACAAACAGTTGCTACGCCACTGCGAGGAGGTGAAAAAGAATAAGGAGAGTACCAATAGCTTAGATCACTATAAGCCTGGTAGGGAGAGGATGAAGGAACCCGCCCAGTAGCAACCTGAGGGTCTGGGGGGTGAGGCCACCTGCATCTGCTGATAGAGTTGAAGGTAATAATGGAGGAGGGAGCATCAGCTGAGGTTTCCTCCCCCATCATACTTCCTCGGAGTCTGATATCTCAGCGCCATGATGTCACTACATGGCGTCCTCTATGCAGAGATGTGCGACGCTTCAGAAGACAAGCTGCGGAGACCGGAGCATTGGAGGAACAAGGAGAAGAGGTATTGGTTTTTTATAATTTTTTTAGAACATTGAGATGACCATAAAACTGTATTTAAGACTATGGGGTGCCTTATACTGCCCAGGCTATGGGATGCATTATGCTGTTCGGACTATGGAGTGCATTATGCTGTACGGACTATGGAGTGCAATATTTTGAGGACTATGTGGGAGCCTTTAAACTGTATGCAAGCAATTATACAGTGTGAAGGTTTGTGTGTGGTTCATTAAACAGTGCGGAGATATGTGGGGCCATTATATTGTATTTAGGCCCATTATACTGCATGGAGGGCTGTGGGGGGGTCACAGTTGGGGCTTCATTCGGTATTGGGGTCGCTATTCTTTTCCAGGGGAGTTGAGGTGTTGGGGTACAGTAGGGTCATCATACCGTGTGTGTGGAGGTTACGTTGGAGGAATTCACTGTGGGGTTATCTTACAGTGTTTGTGGGACACTTTTGTTGACATCATACTTTAGGAGTGCAATGAAAAGGGAATCTAGGGCTTCAGTAGGAGGAAAATTAGAGGGCAAACACTACCACATAGTAGGTGCAGTAACAGGGACACATGAGACTGCAGTGGCTCAGTATTAGGGTATCAGCAGGATGAGGAGTTTGTGCAGGTTACGAATAGATGGAGATGGTGCTGGGAATGTGAGAAGTCAGATGTGTATTTGTTGTAATCTCTGCAGACGAATCCTGGCTGGAGAAGTTGTCACGTCAGTCTGGGGCAGATGGAAAAAAACAGGAAAAGTGAACGGCTTCACCAGAAAGCGCGTCAGCTGTAAGTCACCAGCTATAACTGTACTATAAGCCCTTACATGTTTTGCAGGACTAGTACCTACTACTATATGGTCATCATATGTCAGTAATATCAGTGTTGGTCTTTGTATAGAGATTATTTGGTTAGAAACAGCACAGTCATCTGCTGAGGTTCTCCTAGATCCACTATTAGGGTGCGCAACCATAGTTGTAATCAGGGTTATCGGGTTAGGGGCGCACTCACAATTTTTGCACTCTTCCCCCTGAACCAAACCCCTAGCTACGCCTCTGAGCCCTCGCAAATGTCATGGAGGGGTCCTGCCTATTAAACATGCATTTTTATATGAAGACCACACAATTAGTTTGAAAAAAAAAAATAAAACCTAAAAAATTCTAGTAATAACATCACACAAACCACAGCAGGCAGGTAACAAAGCGGCCTGTTGTGAACACTTTTGACCTGGCTTCTGAGTTTGGGCTCCCTATGGTGGTTGCTGCTGGTAATGGAGCTGGTCTGGCTGACAGAAGTCAATCACTTGAGCAGGATGATTGGAGGTCATTTGTTATAGACAGGAGTGATTTAAGTGAGCAACCTCCCCTCAGCTCTTGCCGGTGACTTGATTTTCTTCCTGAGCTTTTTGGAAGCCTGCTTGCCTCCTGCTTTGTCCTGCATCTTTCAGATGTTATTTGTCTGTTTGAATCTTTTTGCATTTGATCCATTTTTTGCTTCTCTCTGATTTCTGCCTTGCTGGTGTGAGTCCAGCCTGGTTCCCTGCTGGGACCTGTGCTGGACTCTGTTTCATTTGCCTCAGCTTATGTCAGTCTTTGCAGTATTTCTAGTCCCCTGTTATGTCAGTATCTTTTGTTTGCGTCCGGTTATACCAGAGTTCTGATTTAGTGGGGGAGAGGTTGTGTGGCCTCAGTATTTTTGCATATCAGACGTGGAGTTTTTCTTAGGGTTTTTTCGTGATTGCAGACAGTATCCTTTCCTGTCCTATTCTATCTAGACAGTTTGGGCCCCATCATTTTCTTACTCTATTTCCTGCCTGTGTTTGTGTCTCATCAGCAATATATGTTCGGTGGCTATCTATTCCTTTGGGGTTCTACTCCGGGGCAGTTTAGCTTTCCCCTCTCTCTCTTTAGGCTTAGTTAATTCTGTGGCTGTGCCAAGGAATCTAGGGCATCGTAGGTACGTCCCACGGATAATTCTAGTTGTGTTGTCAGTTTAGGGGTCTGCAATCCGCTAAGTTACCAACCTCTCTGGTTATCTGGTTGCCTCGCCTATTCCCCTGTCATCCTCCTCGGTTACCTAATCATAACAGCGGCCCTAAACCTTCATAGTAAGCAGAAACAAGACATTGGTGGCCTGTACTTACCTGATATGGCATACAGGTTAGACTGCTGATTTTCAAAGTCTGGTCGGGTATTATTTCTACCTCGGAATGTGGCAGGAAGAGTCAGGGATATATGTCTGAAAACAGAAGCAAATAGTGTGATCGATACAAACGCTAGTAAAGTACGACAATGCAGTCCATGAAATATAGATATTCAACAGGAAACACCAGTGCAACCCACTAAGAAACACAAATCCCAACTCCAAGGGGATAAAAAACAAAGCTTTACACTGATCACCGCCTTCTCCAGTTTCCAGCTCAGCTCCGGTTCTCTTCTGGGTCACGCGACTCGCCAGATCATACTGCGCTCTGCGTTAGCAGGATGTGGCCCTTACAACGTAGGTATATGGAGCATTAGATAGATGCTTATTGTGAAAGAGACTTCCGGCTCACACATAGATCTGGAGAGTCAGAAAAGAAGTCAAGCGAGTGAGAAGAGTAGAGCATCGGAGCCAAGCTGGAAACGGGAAAAGACAGCGATTGGTGAGAATATTACCTCAATTACACACAGATTTGCACAGGTTTAGGCAATAAAACATTTGGTGGAGAGCTTATTAAACTCTGCCTATATGCAGAAAATTAAAAAAACACTAACATCGCACCGTCTGTAATAAAGAGGAATGAAGTATTCCACTAAGTGTACAAAGAAGAAGCTTGCCGGATGAGAAGCAGTTTTCTCCATCCTACACTTCCGCGTACGGAGCCCGAGCATATGGCAAATCAAATACCAGTATAAAGATTAGGTCCCCCCAGGAGATAATCTGGGACATGTCTCCATTCACATTACAGTCTTTACAATTAATCTTCATTTGGGGGAACAAAACTGACACAAACAACCGCTACACACTTGTAATTAGAAGAAACTCCATCACATTAGGTAAAGACTGACACAATTACAGGAAACTTAATGCAAACATGAAGATTCAGAAGAGTTGTTCCAGTGCACGGGGGATTTCACACCGTGGGCTGCTGGTGCCACCCTAATTTGAACAGACTGCTAAAACATCAGAGGATGGGTCCACATGAAAGAAATGGACACATGTGCCATTCCTCCATCAATCCTCGTACACAGCCAAATAACCGTTAGTCACGATAAAGCAGTGAATTCAACGTCCTGTCGCGACAAGGTCCTCGGTTTTCCTCTGGGAGGCTTTTTTTCTCTTAAAAATATTTTATATTCTACTAAAACAGACATGTTTAGAAAGGCAGCTGGTGCTCTTTAAAAACCATTTACTTGACCCTTGAATGTTAAAGGGGTTTCACACTTTCAGAAAAATGGACCCCACTTTCAGAAAAGTGGACCCCAAAAGTTGTCAGGCATTTATAAAACAAAGCAAGATGGTACTCTCACTCATATGCTCCAGCGCTGGCGCTCCACCACTACACCGGTCTGTTTTGGCTGCAGCGCTAGCATCACATGGACAGAGTGGCAGCCAATCAGGAAGCTCCGCAGCCCCGAGTTTCTTGTGCCGTCAACTCGGGCAGAGCTGTAGTGCGCATTTATTGCAAGAGTTGCAAGCAATGACAGTGGGACTTGCAGAAGCATTGCGGGACCCAGGGATAGTGAGGTTTTTTTTTTTGTTTTTTTTATATTAAATCTGCGCACCTACGGGGGTGATTTCTTCTCTTTATACCTTTCTATTGAATTCTAAAATCGCTTCCACTCAGTTCGCTGTAGAAAGTAAGTGGCGCCATTTGATACCGTCTATCACTGATGAACAATGGAATGACGCCCTGGAGGCACACACGATGGTATCATCAGCTGCAAACAACAAGTTAATCCAATTGTATAGCCTTCACCAGTCTTATTTGTCCCCATACAGACTTCATAAATTTGGCAGAAGGGCAACGGATGAATGCCATAGATATGGGGAATCAGGGACAGATTTTTGGCACCTTATCTGGAGCTGTGGTAGTATACGAGGGTATTGGAGTGCTGTCATATATACATTGGAATGAATATTGGGAATACTGATTGAATGCACTCCTGAGCTGTGTCTCCTAGGTGTTGTGGATGAAGAGATGTGGGTTCATTATGATAGAATATTTCTTCGAGAGGCTCTATTTAAGGCTAGGAAGGCAGTGGTGTTGAGATGGATGGGAGGGAAATCCCCTTCAATTAATCAATGGAAGAAATTGGTAAATGATATAATATCTTACGAGAACATACTGTATAAAAACAGAAAATGTCCCCAGAAGTTCCTTAAGATTTGGGAAAGGTGGTGCGATTCCCCTTTGACACACTTGGCTCCTAATGCTATGGTTTCTTCAATTTCAAGATATAATCCCTGATGTATATCACTTCTAGACCATGCAAGTTTTGATCTGTGTGAATTTTGGAAGGTGTATCTTTTATACTCTGACCTGATAAGAGCTCACGGATCCTTAAATTGACCCTGTAAACTAGAAGATGCAACGAATGGAATAATGTATTGTGTAGAATACTATGTTATGATTGTTTCTTATTACTGGAAATGTGATATCATGGTTATGTCACTATGAATAACTGACTTTATATTGTAATGTTCTATGTTTGATATACTATATTGTGGAATCTTTCACTAAAAAGAGTTTAAACAATCTGCGCTAGGGAACGAGAAGGACTTTAAAAGTACACCATGTTAAATATCCTCTGAATTAAAGAGTTTAGTGAAACTGCTTGTATGCATATAAAATCATATTTGATACAGAAAGGTACAAGAAAATACAAAACATACAATACAAAAGACAATAGACAAAAGACAATACAAAAGAAAATAAAAACTTGGCAGGGAAAAAAAATAAATAAAAACAATGTCCAGGCATGAATAATGCATCCCCTGATTAGTTAGTAGCAGAAAGGACAAAGATCGATTAACCCATGATTGATAAGAAATGTGAGAACTGACAAGGAAGCAGCACTGGAGTCTCGTGATTTTCATGCCTAAAAATGCCAATTTAATTCCCCTTTCCTTACTCACAATGGCAAAAAGAAGCGAGGCACCTGAGAAGACCACAAATGCTTCGACCAACAAGAAACATAGACATAGGCTATGTTCACATGTTGCCTTTTGCTGCCATTTTAATGCAAATTTTAACCTGCCTTTTACAGTACCAGCAAGAGCTAAGACTTCAGAAATCTCATGCACACACAATGTTTTTTTTTTCCTGACATTTGGAAAACTGCTGTGTTTTTTTAAAACTGCAGCATGTCACTCACTTTCAGGGTGTGTTCACACGTAAGCGTTTTTTTCGTGTTTAAGCTTTTTTACTGGCAAAACGCTTAAACGCTTACAAGAAGCATCCCATTCATTTTAATTTATTCTGCACTTTCATCACGGTAAAAAAAGCAGCATGCTCATTAATTTCGCAGAAATATCCGCATTTCTAACTATATTCTATGACACTGGGGATGCTCCAGAAAAAAAACGCATAAAACAAGTGCAAAAAACGCGCAGAAAACACGCGGTAAAAGACGCGAGTTTCCTGGGAAGTAGTCCGGTTTTTAGTCAGGAATTTTCTGCATACGTGGGTACCTAGCCTCAGTGTTTTTGCAGCATTTTCTAGAGAGCAATGAGTAAGGCTAGTTTCACATTAGCGTTTACGGCCGCAGCGTCGGGCTGCGCACGGCCGCCGCTAAGCCCCGCCCCCTGCTGCGCCTCCGCCGGTAACTCCGCCTACGGACGCATGACGCTGCATGTGTCCCCTATCTTTAGCACTGGGGACGCAGGCCGTGCGCAGTATGCGTTTGGCGGCGTATGCGTCCTTTTGACGCTGCGCCGAGCGCACCAAATTGCGACCTGTTGCGTTTGGCGCTGGTCGGCGCAGCGTCAAAAGGACGCATGCGCCGCCAAACGCATACTGCGCACGGCCTACGTCCCCAGTGCTAAAGATAGGGGACGCAGGACGCATGCAGCGTCTTGCGTTCGTAGTCGGAGCTACCGGCGGAGGCGCGGCAGGGGGCGGGGCTTAGCGGCGGCCATGCGCAGCCCGACGCTGCGGCCGTAAACACTAATGTGAAACTAGCCTAAGTGCAAAAATGCAGCAAAAAACGCAGATATCACATTTTGCAGGTTTTTTTATTTTTTTTTTACTAAAAACAAAGAACAGCAGTATGTGAAACATTTATTTTTGTGAGATTTTGTTATTTTTGTGACATTAAGTTTAAAAACCATAATGTCTTGGTATCCTCACCCCAGAATAGCACTTGGGATTAGTACAGTTTAATTAAATTAGTGATGTGCTAAAGTAAAAACATTGGCTGACCAAGGTGTGAGATTGAACAATGCCTGGCCCACTCAATTTGCAGACAACTGTATCTAAATAAACAGTGTCTCCTAATGGAAACATTAGGAGAGTGCCCAACGAGACTGCGGGAATCATTTAGAAAGGTGCACAATGAAATATCAGAACTTTACCCCCTTCATTTTCAAGGTTGGTGAGGGTCTCAGACAGCTAGTGATAAACCATAACATAATAATACAGGAGAACCCTTTTAAGAAGCATTACTCCAGAGACAAGAATCCTATACTAATGGGATTCTCTTTATGTTGCTGGAAAGCTAGTAATATAGATCTCCATTTCAGAATTCATATACCCACAAGCCCTCACTGCGGCATATCAGTAAATATTCTCCACTGTTCAAACATGATAAGTGGCACCGAGCATTTGTCTCACATGCAGCTCATAAAATCATGATAACTTTGGGAGAGACATAAACATCTTGTCAGAGGAGCCGGCCGCTCATTACAGACACGCCAGGCTATGTCATACATCTACAGACAGACAGGTTTTACCGTACGCCATTAATTGAACTTTCAATTATTCCGCAGAACACGGTGTGTTTTAACTCAACCAGATTACAATACATTTTATTCTGACGCTTGTTTTATTTGCCGAGTAAAACAAAACTGATTCAATTTCCCTGCAAGGCCATAAACTGCGGAGAGACATGAAGCCCAAGATGAATCAGGTTATTTGAGAAGAAAAGAGATGCCAATTGAATCCTGCAGAGAATAGTGTGTCTCACTTCCAGGCTATGAGCTGCCATTAACTGATCAGTGATGAATAATGAGTCTTTTTATACACGGTTAAACTGTAGGAGCATTACCGGTAAAAGATGACACCATACAAAGACAGCGATGAGATGGCGTAATACTCATCAAAAATAGTAGTCATTCATGGTTGTGTTTTGGCAGGCATGGGGCATTGAGAACATATGTTACAACTGGTATTTTACACCACCGGTTATATGAGAAGTTATTTGGTCTTAATGGTAACTATGATCAGCAACTAAACTTTTGTGTTGTTTCCATACAGATGGTCCATGGAGTCTCCAGTGGTATACATACTACACTTGTGGGTAGGACTCAAGAATAGAGATGAGCGAAGCGAATTTGTTCTGTTTTGTCCCTGAATCTGACTTTGACATATTCAAGCCATATTTCAACACTATTCGTGCCAAATGTATGTTTAATGATCGTAATTCGGTAATTTCTACTCCCGTTGACTCTAATGATGTTCGGCTGTGTTCGACGAATATTGAAAAAACAATATTCGATGCCGATCGTATTCGGAACCAAATCCGAACAAATTCATTCATCTCTACTCAAGAACAATTACTTGTCAACTCTTCAAGAACATTCAGAAGGTTCCCAGAAAGGGGACTATCCTACTGGGTTCCCAGAAGAGTTGGCAACTCTTTCAGGTGCCACAAAAGCCTCCTTGAGACCCACACTTCCAAAAGCTTTCTAGTCTTGAATAAGGAACCCTGACTTTCAGGCAGAAAATAAGATAAAATGAAGGTTGGAAACTTTAAAAAAAAAACAAAAAAAAAAAAAAAAAAAAAAAAAAAAACACAACAACTGTGATTATGGTTACATTCTTTACATAAAATGACATCAAATTCCCAACTATAACAGTTGGCATGCATGGCTTATACTAGAAATCATAACTAAAAGATAATGAGCAACAGATTAAAACATTCAAATGGGCTCCCAACATGGTAATCAGCAACTCAAGACAGAAAAGTTTAGCATTTGATTCTCTCTCCACCCGCTTTGTTTAAAGGGAATCTGTCACCCAAATTTAGTGATGTCATGTAAAGATATCACTAAATTGTGCGTCCCATAAGGATTCTAGTAGGGCTTTTGACTCCCCCCGACCCCGCACCTTTGAGGCATAAATACCTCACATGCAGGACACACTTTCGGGGCATAGACCGCGCTGGAAAATACCGGCGCTTGCGCAGTAGCGATTTTATGCTTCGCCCACAGTTGGGCAAAGCATACTGCGCAGGCGCCGGTGGCCTTTACATTGCGCAAGCGCGGAAACCAACGGCGTCTGTGGTATTCACAGATGAAGATTACGTGAAGCAAGCCGAGGAGGTGGTGGGGAGAAGACCACTAAGCCACGCCCATCGGACCTGACCGCGGCGATTTGCATGCATCCCCAACAAGCTAAAAAGGTATTTATGCCTCAAAGGTGCGAGGCCGGGGGGAGTCAAAAGCCCTACTAGAATCCTTATAGGACGCACAATTTAGTGATATCTTTACATGATATCACTAAATATGGGTGACAGATTCCTATTAAATCATCTACCCCTTGTTTGCTAACAATGCCATATGTTATGAACAGGTAACTGAGGAGGATGGCAGGAATAGGCTAGGCCACCAGGAAACCAGAAAGGTTGGTCAGTTAGCAAATTGCAGACCCCTAATCCTAACACAACTAACAGTAGCCGTGGAGCGTACCTACGATGCCCTAGACGCCTCAACACAGCTGGAGAAATAACTAGGCCTAAAGCAAGAAAGGTGAAATCTAAACTGCCCCAGAGTAGAACCCCAAAGAAATAGATAGCCCCCAAACATATATTGTCGGTGAGACCAGATGAGGGACAAACACAGGCAGAAAATAGACTGAGCAAATGATGGGGCCCAAACTGTCTAGATAGGATAGGAAAGGAAAGACACTGTCTGCAATCACGCAAAAACCCTAAAAAATCCAACACGTCTGATATACAAAAAACACTTAGGTCTCATGACCTCTCCGCCAATATATCAGCATTCTGGTGTAAACTGGCAGCAAAGCAAAAGAGAGACTAATTTAACAGGGGACTGAAGAAACTGACACAAGCTGTAACAAATGGAGCGGGGTCCAGCACAGCCCCAGCAGGGAGCACACTGAACCTGCACAGCAAAGCAGAAAGAGGCAAAACCAGATCAGAAGCAAAAGGATTAGCAAATGAACAACTTAGCAGAAAAATGCAGGATCAGGCAGGAGACAGCAGACCTCAGGTTGCACAGGAAGAACTAATCACAAGCAACAATTAAGGGAAGCCTGCTCACTTAAATACTCCCAATCAGTAACCCCAGATTTCCAATCATCATCATCATCAGGTGGCAGACCTCTGTCAATCCGGCCAGCTCCACTACCCACAGTAAGCACCAGAGGGAGCCCCGACTCAGAAGTAAGAGAATTCACATCAGCCGTACCTCTAGATAGTTGAGCCCTAAGATCATATGACCCCATGGTCTACTTCTTTGGTATCTAGGACCTAGGAAGTGTGCAAATTATTTGTCCAGAGCTGTGCTGTAAGCCACTTTCATACGTCCGACAATTACAGTCCAAGCACAGACTGATACATCAGGACTGGCTGTAGATCTCCTGTCCCATAATCAATAAACTTGTATATGCCTATGAAGCTGTTGAGTTTGGGCCAAGAGATCAGTGGCTGTTCTGTACAATAACAATGGACGCTAAAAATCAGAAGGTTATATGAACTGATCGAAATGTGTGCAAGCGTTTCCCCAACTAGGGCTCACCAGAACCTCTTCTGGATTCCCCAAAACGGCAAGCGTAGTACCCACTTACCAATATGTCACAGAGGGCACTGGATATTTGTAAAGGTTACCTAAGAGGGTGGAATATTTCAATCTATTTCTGCAAATAATCTGGAGTTTTCAAGGATGTTATCAAGACCATGGATGGCAAGAAGAAAAAAAAAAAAAAAAAAAACAATTTTGGAATGAATCAAGCCAGACATGTCACTGGAAGCAAGGATCATAAAGCTACAACTTGTCTACTTGACACATCATACGAAGAGAACAATCACTGGAGAAGGACATCATGGTTGGAAGAAGAGATGGAACAAGATCAGGAAGACCAGCAACCCAATGACTTGTTGATATCAAGATAACAGAGAAGACGACCCTGGTACACCTACCTAGGTATGCATAAAATCGATCTTAAAACAGATTGTTCACAAATCAAGTCACCATGGCTGGAGATCAAGCCAAATGCAGTTTAAAAAAAAAAAAAAAAAAAAAAAAAATGAATGTGCTGACCCATCAATTAAATTTATCAACCATCCTCAGTGTTGGATTAACAACGAACAATGGATGAACGGTGGATGAATAATGGGGCCAAAGCCCAGTTCTAGAGCCAGTTGAATTAACCAGTGGTTGTGAACACTCACTACCGCTCTATTTAATATCAACAAAATTGATGGAGATGGCCAAGTGCAACACTATATCTAACAGTTGCATACACATCCAGAGGAGGAGGAGAGCAAGTCCGTTAACACTGTTCCATCTTAACCTGCTCTAGACAGATACCAGTAAAGCAGAGCCCCAACTAACATATGCTGATTACCTATTCTGATAAGTAATACATGTTTTTGTGGGATTCTCTCAGGATCGATTTCAGCCAATGATTTTGACAATCGTCTGGTTGGCTTTCATTTAATTTTTAGTCATGAGGCATAGCTGATCTGGAAAGAGGTGATTACCTTGGGAGGTTTGGAGCAGATGCAGATGTGACCACAGCAGATGGGGATGAAGGCGTGGAAGGTTGTGGAGACTCTTGAGCACGTGGAACTCTTCCCATTCGATACCAGATGCCCATACTGTTCAACTCACTGTATAATAGATTAAAAGCAAATTAAAGTCAAGATGTTAGGCAGGCAAAGAGTTAACATACAAATATTTCAATTTTCCTCCCCCTCCCCCGAGTCTTCAGTGTTGTGCGCAATTATTCACCCCAATCCAAAACATCCGCTGTTATTGCATATTTGTCACAGTTGACTTGCCCTGATTGTCAAACAAATTCTGATTGTAGACAAAGGGACCCGAGTACACAGTCGTTCTGTAAAACCATTACTATGTTTAAGCCTTCAACGGGGGCCAGGCAGTGAGACGCTCGCGTGGGCCAAAAAAGCGAGACGCTCGCGAGAGCCAAGCAGCTGGATTAATTCCGGTAACTTCATCAAGACTAAGAGAGAGGAAGGCAATGTAATGTCTACTGGGAACTGCTGGGACCAGCGGGTATCCAACACCTGTCACATAATGAAAGGAGGTATCAAACATGGCATCAACTGCCCCTCTCACCTCTCGATTCAGAAATTATTAGAGTTATTAGAGAAGGATTGAAGGCACCTATACACAAACTAAAATCACCTGAACCTGACGATATTTTAGGGAATTGGCCAGCAGTCCAATATGTATGGCGGGCCTCAACCGTGTGTCTCTCATGCAAACAGAGCAGGTTTTTATTTACTGAAAGTAATTGATGTTTCTATTGACTACAAGCAGAGATCTTGGAAAAAAAAAAAAAAAAGTTGACGAATGAACACAAACTACATTTTGAAAAATGGCACTTCATTTACAATGAATGAGCTCGATTTGCTGTAATTGGTTTATGTGCCTCTTTTGGGTCTTAACTCCATAATGACACAGATAAGTTTCATTTTTGCTCTTTCATTCTTTTCTCACTTTGTTCAATGGACGTATGAGAACTTGCTTTGTTTTTTTAAATGGGATAAGTTGGGAGAGAGCGCGAGCAAGCGCAGGGGAGAGCGCAAGCGAGCGAACCTATGATATTCATCAAGAGCTCATACACTAAGAAATATTGCAGCGTGAAGGTGAACTGGAAAAAGGATGGTTTTCTTGAGGCAGGGCCACGGGATCAGACAGGGATGCAGCCTGAGCCCAACCCTTTTTAACATCTACATAAATGGACTAACTGCAGCTCTGGAATCCTACTCGCCTTAGGCCTCAGACTCGACGACAGAAAAGTCAAGTTCTTGCTTTACACAGATGACTTCCGCTACTCTCCTCAACCGTGAGAGGCCTCCAAGATAGCCTGGCTGCACTAGAAACATTCAGCGCCACATGGGGGCTGTCCATCAACCAAAAGAATAATGTTATGGGGTTTCAAAGAAGGAACCAAAACAAAACCTCCATTCCCTCTCTCACATTAAATGGTTCCACGCTGTAGAAGACCAGCAGCTATACCTGCCCCGGTCAGGAGCTAAGCCAAACCAGGAGACTCAAGCAAACAGCAGAGGCCCTGAAAAGAAAAGCATAAAGAACCCACTATGCCATCAGAAAACAACTGTACCACCTCAAACCACTAGTGAGAGTCTGGCTTAAGATACTTAACAGGGTCATCATCCCTATACTGCTGTACAGCAGTGAGGTATGGGGCCCAGCAACCTACCCAGAACAGACAAAGTGTGATCTCAGCCCAACCGAAGTCTTCCACTTGGAGTTCTGCAAATATCTCCTCCAGGTCCATCAAAGCACCTCAAAATATAGCCCATCGAGTAGAGCTGGGCCGATTTCCCATATGGCTCACTATACACAAAAGGGCACTATCACACCAGGTGCATGTACAGAGCAGCAACCCCAGCTTCTACCATCATAAAGCCCTGCTTAGCTGGAGCCCAGAGCAAGCCAGGAACCTCCGCAGCCTGTCCAGTCAGTCAGCAACACACCCTGACAAAAGCCCAAATAAAGGGGACCTCAGAGCACTGCAAGAAGCAATACATAAGAGATGGAAAAGTGAATTAGAGAACGCCCAGAAACTCACCATCTATCAATCACTGAGGAGGGACTACACTTTGGCCCCCTATTTGGAGAGGTTACACCACCCCAATAACAGGCAGACACTCAGTCTGTACAGATTGAGTGCCCACAGCCTAGAAGTGGAATCAGGGCAGCACTAACAGACATACAAGCAGCGGGAGAAAACAGACTGTGCCAGCACTGCTAGCAGGGGGCCCTGGAGGACGAGGCGCACTTCTTGCTGCACTGCACCATATACTCAGCAGAGAGGGCCTCTCACTTCCAGAGACTCTCCACTCACATCCTGGACTTTCCATCTATGGACGAGGAGAGGAAACTCCGAATCCTACTGGGGGAAGAGTAAACAACGGTGAAAGTGGCCTCCCAATATTTCACCAAATGTCATAATCTGAGAGGAACCAACATAGTAACATAGTTAGCAAGGCTGAAAAGAGACATTTGTCCATCCAATTCAGCCTATATTCAGTCAGAATAAATCCCCAGATCTACGTCCTTCTAAAGAACCTTATAACTGTAAGATAAAATATTGTTATGCTCCAGGAAGACATCCAGGTGTCTCTTGAACCCCTTGATTGAGTTTGCCATCACCACCTCCTCAGGCAAGGAATATCAGATTCTCACTGCCCTAACATTAAAGAATCCACTTTTATGCTGGTGGA
The DNA here is from genome assembly GCF_039654945.1 of Dendrobates tinctorius. NCBI lineage: Eukaryota > Metazoa > Chordata > Amphibia > Anura > Dendrobatidae > Dendrobates > Dendrobates tinctorius. Next base: position 12,894,434 of record NW_027361788.1, on the reverse strand, counting down.
AAAACCTTCACTCCTCCAGACGCATAGAATGTCCCCTTGTGACGTCACCTTCCTTGGTATAAACAGATTCTCATAGAGATATTTGTATTGTACCCTTATATACTTATACATGATTATTAGATCGCCCCTCAGTCGTCTATTTTCTAGAATAAACAATCCTAATTTTGCAAATCTCTCTGGGTATTGTAGTTCCCTCATCCCCTTTATTAATTTTGTTGCCCTCCTTTGGACTTGCTCTAGTTCCATTATATCCTTCCTGAGCACCGGTACCCAAAACTGTACACAGTACTCCATGTGTGGTCTAACCAGGGATTTGTACAGAGGCAGTATAATGCTCTCATTATGTGTATCCAGACCTCTTTTAATGCACCCCATGATCCTGTTTGCCTTGGCAGCCACTGCCTGGCACTTGCTGCTCCAGGTCAGCTTATCATTAACTAGGATCCCCAAGTCCTTCTCCATGTCAGATTGACCCAGTGGTTTCCCGTTCAGTGTGTAATGGTGATATTGATTCCTTCTTCCCATGTGTATAACATTACATTTATCATTGCTAAATCACATCTGCCACCTTTTGGCCCATGTTTACAACTTATCCAGATCCATCTGTAGCAGAATACTATCTTGTCTTGTATTGACTGCTTTACATAGTTTTGTGTCCTCCGCAAATACTGCTATTTTACTGTGTAAACCTTCTAACAGCGTTAATAATTATGTTGAAGAGAATAGGTCCCAACACCGACCCCTGCGGTGCCCCACTGGTCACAGCGACCCAGTTAGAGAATATACCATTTATAACCACCCTCTGCTTTCTATCACTAAGCCAGTTACTTACCCATTTACACACATTTCCCCCAGACACAGCATTCTCATTTTGTGTACCAACCTCTTGTGTGTTACGGTATCAAACGCTTTGGAAACATCAAGACATTCCATGTCCAGTGACTCACCTTGGTCAAGTCTGTAGCTTACTTCTTCATAAATACTGATTAGATTGGTCTGACAGGAGCGATTCCTCATAAACCCATGCTGATATGGAGTTAAACAGATATTCTCATCGAGATAATCCAGAATAACATCCCTCAGAAACCCTTCAAATATTTTACCAACAATAGAAGTTAGACTTACTGGCCTATAATTTCCAGGTTCACTTTTAGAGCCCGTTTTGAATATTGGTACCGCATTTGCTATGCGCCAGTCCTGTGGAACAGACCCCTTTGCTATAGAGTCCCTAAATATAAGAAATAACGGCTTGTCTATTACATTACTTAGTTCTCTTAGTACTCGAAGATGTATACCATCCGGACCCAGAGATTTATCTATTTTAATCTTATTTAGTCGATTTCGCACCTCTTCTTGCGTTAGATTTGTGACCCTTAATATAGGGTTTTCTTTGTCTCTCAGCATTTCACCTAGCATATAATAATAATAATCTTTATTTATATAGCACCAACATATTCCGCAGCGCTTTACAGTTTAACAGTTTCAAACACAGTCATAAATAACGTTAACAATAATACAATAATTAAAGCAAAATAAAACGACCCTGCTCATGAGAGCTTACAATGTACAATGAGGTGGGGGAGACACAAAGTACAAGTGTGTATTTACAATGATGGTCCAGCCATCTTGAGGGTGTGGGGGATAGATAGAGGTAGTGAATGGGCTACACACACTTACACATAAAATGACTTTGTTTAGGGAACGTGAAAGAATTTTATTTTCCACCGTGAATACCATGGAGAGGGTGTTCAACCCCTTTACCCCAAGGGTGGTTTGCACGTTCATGACCGGGCCAGTTTTTACAATTCTGACCACTGTCCCTTTATGAGGAAATAACTATGGAATGCTTCCATGGATCCCGGTGATTCTGACAATGTTTTCTCATGACATATTGTACTTCATGATAGGGGCAAAAATTTCTTTGATATGACTTGCGTTTATTTGTGAAAAAAACGGAAATTGGGTGAATAATTTTCGCAATTTTCCAACTTTGAATGTTCATGCCCTTAAATCACGGAGATATGGCACACAAAATACTTAAGTAACATTTCCCACATGTTTACTTTACATCAGTACATTTTTGGAACCAAGTTTTTTTAGTTAGGAAGTTATAAGGGTTAAAAGTTGACCAGCGATTTCTCATTTTTACAACACCAATTTTATTTTTAGGGACCACATCACATTTGAAGTTACTTTGAGTGGTCAATATGATAGAAAATACCCAAAAGTGACACCATTCTAAAAACTGCACCCCTCAAGGTGTGCAAAACCACATGCAAGAAGTTTATTAACCCTTCAGGGGCTTCACAGGAATTTTTGGAATTTTTAAAACAAACAAGCCATGAACATTTAACTTTTTTTCACAAACAAATTACTTAAGGTCCAATTTTTTTTTTTATTTTCCCAAGGGTAGCAGGAGGAATTGGACCCCAAATTATATTGTGCAATTTGCCCTGAGTATTCTGATGCCCCATATGTGGGGGTAAACCACTGTTTGGGTGCATGGCAGAGCTCGGAAGGGAAGGAGCGCCGTTTATGACTTTCATCGCAAAATTGGCTGGAATTAAGATGGGGCGTTATGGCGCCTTTGGAGAGCCCCTGATGTGCCTAAACAGTGGAAACCCCCCACAAGTGACCCCATTTTTGAAACTAGACCCCCCCAAGGAACTTATCTAGATTTGTGTTGAGAAATTTGAACTCCCAAGTGCTTCACAGAAGTTTATAATGTAGAGCCAAAAAAATAAAAAATCATTTTTTGCCACAAAAATGATTTTTTGCTCCTAATTTTTTATTTTCCCCAGGGGAACAGAAGAAATTAGACCCCAAGAGTTATTGTGCAATTTGTCCTGAGTATGCCGATACCCCATATCTGGGGGTAAACCACTGTTTGGCTCATAGCAGAGCTAGGAATGGAAGGAGCACCATTTGACTTTTTCAACGCAGAATTGACTGGAATTGAGATCAGATGCCAAGTCGCGTTTGGAAAGCACCTGATGTGCCTAAACAGTGGAAACACCCCCAATTCTAACTCCAACCCTAACCCCCAACACATCCCTAACGGAAAAATGGAAATAAATACATTTTTCTTTATTTTATAATTTTTCCATAACTAAGGAGGTAATAAAGGGGGGTTTGATTTACTATTAATAGCGGGTTTTTATGTTTGGCAGCTGTCACACGCTAAAAGACGCCTTTTATTGCAAAAAAATAGTTTTTGCATCACCACATTTTGAGAGCTGTAATTTTTCCATATTTTGGCCCACAGAGTCATGTGAGGTCGTATTTTTTGTGGGACGAGTTGACGTTTTTATTGGTACTATTATTGGGCACGTGACATTTTTTGATCGCTTTTTATTACTACTTTTGGGAGGCAGAATGAACAAAAACCAACAATTTATTAATTTCTTTGGGGGGGGGGGGGTGCTTATAACGTTCCGCGATGTGGTAAAATTGATAAAGCAGTTTTATTCTTTGAGTTAGCACGATTACAGCGATACCTCATTTATATTGTTTTTTTTTATGTTTTTGCACTTTTATACAATAAAAACAATTTTATATAAAAAAATAATTATTTTGATTCGCTTTATCCTGCGAGCTATAACTTTTTTTTTTATAGATGACGCTGTATGGCGGCTTGTTTTTTGCAGTACAAGATGATGTTTTTAGCGGTACCATGTTTATTTATATCCGTCTTTTTGACCACGTGTTATTACACTTTTTGTTCGGCGGTATGATGATAATGAATCGTTTTTGTGCCTTTTTTGTTTTCCAAGGGGTTCAATAAAGGGGTTAACTAATGGGACAGCTTTATAGGGCGGGTTGTTACGGACGCGGCGATACTAAATGTGTACTCTTATTGTTTGGGTTTTTTTTTTTTACATAAAGAAATTTATTGGGAAAAGTTTTGTTTTTTTAGTTGTTTTTTTTTTTTTTTCCCCTTCACTTTTTTACATTGTCCCAGGGTGGGACTTCACTATATTACATCAGATCGCTGATCTGACTTTGAAGAGCACTATGTCAGATCAGCGATCTGACAGGCAGTGCAGGAGGCTTCTGAGCGGCACTGACAAGCCACCTCCCTGCAGGACCCGGAAGGATCCTGCGGCCATCTTGGATCTGGGGTCCAGCAGGAAAGAGGCCCTCGGAACAACGCGATCACACTGCGTTGTTCTGAGGGTCTCAGGGAAGCACACAGGGAGTCCCCTCCCTGCCCGATGCTTCCCTATGCCACCGGAACACTGCGATAATTTTTGATCGCAGTGTGCTGGGGGTTAAAGTGCTGGGTGTCAGCTGTGATAATCAGCTGACACCCGGCCGCGATCAGCCGCGTTCCTCCCCGTGAGCGCAGCTAATCGCGATGATGTACTATCCCGTCCATGGTCATACAGGCCCGGGTCACTTGGACGGGATAGTACGTCATATGCCAGAAAGGGGTTAATATTTATTTTTTATATTAGCTTTTTACTCGTCATCTACAACCATTCTTTCCTCACAATTTTTTAAGGGGCCTACGCTTTCACTTTTGATTATTTTACTATTGATATAGTTGAACAGTTTGGGATCAGTTTTACTATCCTTAGCAATGTTTCCTTTTTGGCAGCTTTAATTAGTATTTTAGATAAAGTATTTTTCTCCCTATAGTTGCTTACACAGTAATTTGTGCTATTGAGAACAATGATTAAAATTCATTTCACACAATGAACGAGCAGTTTGCTCATTCACTGCATGATCAACAGCCTTTTTACACAGCCCAGTTTTCGGGAAAAGAGCTGGTTCACGATAACAATAACTGGCCAGTGTAAACACTTCCCAAGTCATTCTCCTCGCAATATCCTCTGACATTCATGGATGCCATTGTTGTAGTTGAACTAATTTATAAATTACTTCACTATATTGAGATGTAATGTTGTATAAGAACCCCTCTGAGGTTGTGTTTTTTTTTATTATTATTTTAGTGGATTGTTAGTAATGTACAGAGCGATGAGCAGAAGTGCCGATCACACTCACCCTATGAACGTATACTGAGGTGGGGCTTGTTTCGAGCGGCTCAGGATGCGGATGTCACAGATTGCAGCTTCCGTCGAGTCTCTTGGGATAAACTTGATGCATAGTCGTTTTTTTCTAAAGGCAACTTCCTCTGTAGGGGAAAAAAAGGCAGAAACAGCAACATCAAAACTGAAGATTCCACAAGTTCTTCATTAGTTGTATATGATGGACTTAAAAGAACTTGGAAAATGCTATATACAAGACAAAACCCAACTTAGGGACACTGAAAGAACACATTTGATTGTTTTTCAGTCTGTGTCAAAGGGGTTGTTCAGGACCTAACAAGTGGAAAATTATCCTAAACATAGGCAATAAAGTAGTGAAAATCTGGATCACAGCATAGTTGAGATTAAAGAAAAAAAAATAATCAAAAATTGAGCTTGACTTGAGTTGGTACACATGCAGAACAAACTCATGTTCACATTGGCCACAAAACATATAAAACCTACAAGAGAAAAAGTAAGCAAAAACCCTGCTTTAAGTAAATAAAAAGCAAAAAGTGCATTTAAATAAATAATACTTTTTTTTTTTTAATCAAAAAATAGTATTAAAAGCCATCCCACCACGACAAGGTTACTCTAAAAATGGGACAGTGAAACACCAGCTGGAAATTGTATATAAGGCTTCACCAGACTGGAGTTTCACTGGTTGGGCCCAGTCCTTTGGTCTGCCCTTATTCACACACTGACGTCAACATGAACACATGGTAAGGTTTTAATATTAGCCAGTGTAAGACTGTCCCGATCAGAGTTAAATTGTCGTGGTGGGATGGCTTTTATGCTATTTTTTGATAAAAAAAAATGTTACTAAAAATCGTAGTTACTTACCGTTAACGGTATTTCTCTGAGCCCATGACGGCACCACGGAGAGAGGGGATCCACCCCACGGGGACAGGAAACCTACAGATAAAAAGGCGGTACCTCTCTCCCGCATTAGTTGTTTTACAGAGCATTAACGGAACTTTAGCCTAATACTAACACAATAACTTTAAGAAAAAATTTCTATAATTATTAATACTGCGGAGGAGACACCATGTGACTTTTTGACTAAACTGTATTTACAATAAGTGCACACCCCACGCGTGTAGGGAGGGAATATACGGGTGCCGTCACGGGCTCAGAGAAATACCGTTAACGTTAAGTAACTATGATTTTCTCTTTCCCCCCCAATGACGGCACCACGGAGAGAATTGCAGAGACTATCTATTAAGGGGGGACCACTGCCTCCAGCACCCTTCTACCAAAGGTTAAATCTGAGAAGGTGGCTAGGTCCAGCCGATAGTGGTTAAAGAAAGTCGAAGGAGAGGACCAAATGGCGGCTCTACATATCTGTTCAATGGAGACGCCTGCTCTCTCTGCCCTGGAAGTTGACACCGCTCTTGTGGAAAGGGCCGTTATTCTGCCTGGAATGTCCGCACCCTGTGACGAGTATGACAAGGTGATGGCATCTCTTATCCACCTGGCCAACGTGCTCTTTGATGCCTTTCGCCTTTTCTTTGGCCCCTGGAAGCAGACAAAGAGAGACCTATCCGTCCTACACTCCCTGGTGGCCGCTAGGTATCCAATTTTGCATCTCCTGACATCTAATGTGTGTAGGGCCTCTTCTCCCTAGTTTTTGGGATTGGGGCAAAAGGAGGGGAGGGAGATTTCTTGAGTTCTGTGGAATCGTGATGCTACCTTCGGCAGATAGGCTGGGCCTGTCCTAAGTACCACCCTGTCATCCAGGATCTGTGTAAATGGAGGGAAGGCTGACAGGGCCTGGATGTCACTAATTCTACGGGCCGATGTGAGGGCTATCAAGAGGGAGGTCTTGAGAGATATTAATTTTAGCGGTGCTTCTTGCAAAGGCTCAAAGGGAGGCTTGGTCAGGGCTGAGAGCACCAGGTTTAGATCCCAGGGAGGAGTGTTTAGAGAAGGCATGGGCCTGGATCTACCTGCTGCCTTAATGAACCTGGAAACCCAACAGTTCCCTGCCAAGTCATAGTTGTATAGGGCCCCTAGGGCCGCCACCTGAACCTTCAATGTGCTGGTAGCCAGTCCTTGTTCTAGCCCTTTCTGCAGGAACGTGAGAATCTAAGGCTAGTTTCACATTTGCATTTAAGGCAGCAGCGTCGGTCTGCGCACGGCTGCCGCTAAGCCCCGCCCCCTGCCATGCCTCCGCCAGTAGCTCCGCCTACGGGCGCATGATGCTGCATGCGTCCTGCGTCCCCCATCTTTAGCACGGAGGACGCAGGCCGTGTGCAGGTATGCGTTTGGCGGCGCATGTGTCCTTTTCACGCTGCGCCGAGCGCACCAAATTGCAACCTGTTGCGTTTGGCGCTAGTCGGCGCAGCATCAAAAGGACGCATGCGCCGCCACCAAACGCATACCTGCACACGGCCTGCGTCCCCAGTGCTAAAGATAGGGGACGCAGGACACATGCAGCGTCATGCGTCCGTAGGCGGAGCTACCGGTGGAGGCGCGACAGGGGGCGGGGCTTAGCGGCGACCGTGCGCAGCCCGACGCTGCGGCCGTAAACGCTAATGTGAAACTAGCCTTAGATAGAGGTACATTCCCACCCGAGCCTGCCCCTGATACCGAAAGGAACTTCCTCCAGATCCTACCGTACAATCTAGTGGTTACTGGTTTTCTGAGAGTAGATACTAAATTTTGGGAGAAGTCCCTGTTGTTTAATACAGCCCTTTCAAATTCCAGGCCGTCATATGTAGGTTCTCCACCTGCGGGTGAAGTACTGGCCCTTGTGAGAGTAAGTCCCGGACATCCGGGAGGACCCAAGGGTCGAAGATGGACATTCTCCTCAGCCAAGAGAACAAAGTCATTCTTGGCCAGAAGGGAGCTATCACGATCACCCTTGCTTTGTCCGCCCGAATCTTCCTCAGAACTGATGGAATTAAGGCTATTGGTGGGAACGCATATGCAAGGGGAAAGTGCCAAAGGATCATAAGGACGTCCAGGGCTATTGGGTTCCCCGATGGGTCTATGGAGCAGAAGGTTTTCACCTTCCGATTCGTCTTGTTGGCAAATAGATCTATGTTGGGTATCCCCCATAGCTTCGTGATCTGATTGAAAATTCCCTGGTTCAACTCCCACTCGCCCTGTCTCAGTTGTGTGTGACTTAGGAAGTCCGCCGTCACATTGTCTGACCCTTTTATGTGTAATACTGTCAGTGAGCCTAGGTTCCCCTCTGCAACCAGGAAAATTGACTTTGTTACCTCCATAAGGGTACGGGATCTCATGCCAACCTGATGATTCAAGTAGGCGGCTACTTTGCTGTTGTCTGAGAACACCCTCACGTGGTGGGACCTGAGGGAGTTTAGAAAATGCAGGAGGGCTCGATTCACCGCTAATAGCTCCTTCATGTTTGAGGAGGCTGACTTTTCGTCGTCTGTCCAGACTCCTTGTGCTACCCGATTGTCCAAGTGAGCCCCCCACCCCCAGGGGCTTGCATCTGTAGTAAGGATCTGAGAGACCAGTATCACCCAAGGGACCCCCCTAGATAGGTTGGATGGTTCCGTCCACCACTGTAGTGAGTGAGCTGTTACGGGTGAGATGTCTAACCGCCCTTCTAAATTTCCGTGAAAAGAAATTTCTGCCGCTAGTATCTCCCACTGGAGATCTCTTGTATGAGCTTGGGCCCACTGGACAGCTGGTAGGCAGGCTGTCATTGAGCCGAGCAGGGACATGGCCTTCCTGAGTGTCATTACTGTGTGTGTCATTGCTCCTGCTGCTAGCTGCTGTATGTGTAGCGTTTTCCCCTCCGGCAGATGACACTCTTGTCTGAGGGAATCTATGGTTATGCCCAAATATTCTTGTACTTGGCTCGGAGTCAACCGAGATTTCGGCAGGTTTAGTAACCAACCTAGGTTGGACAATGATTCCATAGTCTGGTTCAACTGGTCTCTGCAATGAGAGGGGGAGGAGTTGCCTATCACTAGGAAGTCATCCAAGTATGGAACTATCAGGACGTCCCGCTCTCTCAAGTGTGCCATGACCTCTGCTATGATCTTTGTAAATACTCTCGGGGCGGTGGCCAGCCCGAATGGGAGAGCTTTGAATTGATAATGCTTTATTTCTCCCCCTATGGTGACTGCTATTCTGAGGAAACGGCGGTAGTCCGTGTGTATGGGGAAGTGATAGTACGCGTCTTTTAAGTCGAGTACCGTCATGTAACAAGATGGAAACAGCATCTTTACTGCTGATTTTATTGTTTCCATTTTGAATGGATGAATCACTAGGCATTTGTTCAATCTTTTCAGGTTCACTATTGTCCTGAATGTCCAATCTAGTTTCTTCCGCAGGAAGATAGGGGAATAGAAGCCTTCTCCTTTTTCTTGGTGGGGAACCTCCTGCAGTACCGATTTCTCCACCAGGGCTGAATCTCCTGTTGTACTGCCGCTTGCTCTTCTATCGACTGCCTCTGTGGGGTCACTACGAAAGAAGGTTTGGGTGAGGTGTGAAATTTTAATTTGATGCCTGTTTTTACGATGCTTAGGATCCAGGAACTGCTTGATATCTTTTCCCAGGTTGGGAAGAAGAGGCCCAATCTTTCCCCCTACCTGGGAGACACCTTCATTGGTGTTGCTTCTTGTCTGCTGGAATCCCGAACATGAACCCCTTTCCCTTTGCCTCTCCTATCTTCCCATTTATCCTGGTAGTTTTTAGGCGGCTTCCTCTGCATAAATTTCTTGCTCCGAAAGCGTTTGAAGGGGTAATTGGATGGGTTAGGGAAAGACTTCTTTTTGTCCCTGCTTTTTCAAGTATATCGTCCAGTGTGGGTCCGAAAAGGAATTCCCCTTCACAGGGAATGGAGCAGAGTTTTGTATTCGTTTGCAGGTCTCCTGTCCAGCACTTGAGCCATAGAGCTCTTCTGGCTGCGTTCGAGAATGAGGCTGCCCTGGCTGTCAACCTGATCAAATCCGCGGATGCGTCCGCCAGAAACGCCGCCACTCCTCTCATTAACGAGACGGAGTCTAGGATTGCGCCCCTTGGGGTTTTGTTCTTTAGTTGGTCGTCCAGCTGATCCAGCCACACCATCAGGACTCTAGCTGTGCAGGTGGCGGCTATAGCAGGTTTTAGTCCTCCTCCGGCTGCCTCCCAAGCTCCTTTTAGGAATGTATCCGCTTTTTTGTCCATGGGGTCTTTCACTGTCCCCATGTCCTCAAAAGGGTAGAGAGAATTTTTTTGAGGCTTTCACTATGGCCACATCCACCTTCAGTGCTTTGTCCCAAAACGAGCAGCTTGGCTCCTCAAAGGGATATTTCCTTTTTGGTGCTAGGAGGCCCTTTTTCTCTGGCCTTTTCCACTCCCTCTGTATAAGCGCCTGGATTTTATCATTCATGGGAAAAGACCTCCTCTTCTTCTGCTCTAACCCGCTGGCATCCTGAGTGGTTCTTTTGGGCCTGGTGTCTACTAGTACCATAGTGGTTCTGACTGCCCTTATTAGGTTGTCCATTTCCTCTATAGGGAAACAGCTGCGACCCTCTTCCGCAGAGGACGAGGAGTCGGATGAAGTGCTATCTGTGCCTGATGAAGAAGATTCGCTCTCCCTATCACTATGATCTGACTCAGGCTCCTTTCTTTTAGGCTTCTTATGCTTTTTGCTTTTTTCCTGAAGGGTTTTGAAGGTGTTTTCTACTTGGTGGACAATTAGGGCTCTAAGGTCAGAAACGAACCCTGGGGATTCCTTGCATATTGTATGTTCAATGCAGGATTGGCAGAGCCTTTTCCCCCACGCTGTGGGGAGCTCCTCCTTTAATAGTGGGCAAATCTTGTGGTTGGCCTTCTGCGTACACTTCTTCCCCTATAAGAGAAGGAGGACAGGCCCTAATTACAGTATATATGTTCACGTAGTCCACTTACCCACCAGACCGAAGAAGGATACCGAATCAGAAGTAGGCCCCGGCTCTGCTCGCGGTTTGTCTTTTGGGACCCCTGTCCCACCGAACTCTTTGCTGCGTCGGGACTCCGAGCGTCTGCTGCTGTGTCGCTGTGCCTGGTCCTTGGCATCCTTCTTGCGGTGCTGCTGTGGTGATTTCTGCGTTTGCTGCTGGTGTCCTCTGTCAGAGGACACGTCTAGCATCTGTTGCTCTTCTGGAGGCTCGGAACTCATGGTGTTAGATACAGGCAGCGCTGTTCCCCCTGCACACTTTTAATCAAGCGGGGAGGGGGGGCATTTTTTTTCCCCACGGTGTGGTCGACGCCTGTGCATCTCCAATCGGCTCCCAGGGATGCTTTGCGCCGCCCACGTCATCCGGTGGCACCCGCCCCCCCCGAGCGCATGCACTGGCCCAGCCTACCCAGAGATTCATTGCGGCGTGTGACGTCGCCTAGGCCAAGCCCCGCCCCACGCGTGCGAACTGTCTCCGCCCCCGGCTCCCAGTGATGCACTGCGCCGAGGCCGGCTGTGTCTCCTCAAGCTGCCGGCACGCATGGGGGATACTGCGCCCACTGACGCTCTCCCACCCCGGTACCTGCTCCGGCCCAGGGCCGCCCCGGCTGCACATTTGGAGGACGCTATCCCGGGAGAGGCGGTTCTCTGGAAGCGCTTCTGTCGCCTCTCCCTCCGCAAACCCTGGAGGCCCACTGACCCCAGCGGTGGCGCCTCAGGTAACCGCCCCAGCCGGGACAGGGGGCTCCCACTGTCATTCGCCAGACTGGTCGGCCCCGGATCCGATGGTAAGTCTGTAGGTTCCCTATGGGGACAGGAAACTAACTGATGCGGGAGAGGTACCGCCTTTTTATCTGTAAGTTTTCTGTCGCCGTGGGGCGGATCCCCTCTCTCCGTGGTGCCGTCATGGGGGAAAGAGAAAATTCTTATTTAAATGCACTTTTTGCTTTTTATTTAATTGGTTACAGCAGGGTTTTTGCTCAATTTTTCTGTTGTAGGTTTTATAGCTCAGATAAGAAACTTTTATTTTTCTGTAGTGATACCATTTTTTATAATAATTGACCCAAGGTTGATCTGTTGGGTCATTAAAGATTGTATAAAACGCTACCAAATATGGAACAATAAGTTTCTTGGATTTTAATCTAAATAATGCTGTGAGCCGGAATACTACTACTCTGTATGACTTCAACACAACAGGCTCATGCTGCATCCTGGGCTCAAGGTGCAAAAAAGAAAAGCCAAGCTACTACATAGAAATGGTATTTGCCTTTGAATTGCTATCTTAAGGATACGTCATTAATGTGAGAACTGGCAATGAACACCAGTATTGATGCGCTGAAGACTGCCAAGTCAGCATTACGTAATGGCTACTGCAGGGTAGTGCCCAGAGAACTGCATCGATCTCATTGTATTGATGACTGATCCAACTTTTTGGTCATTAATTTTTAGGTCCTGGCTATTCCCAACCATTCCAGCCAATGGAAGATAAAGTGCAGTTCTTGTCATCGACACCCAAGTAATGTAGGGACTGTTATGTTCAGCTTAGTTTTGGCTGCAGCCTGAGCAGTTTTCAGCTAACTGGTGGTGGTGCTGCGTGTCAGAACCCCACTGATCTCATACGGATGACATTTCTAGAAGAGAAGACGTAAATGGAGGACCATAGCTAATCAGGGATTGCCAGGAGTTGGATCTCCAATCAGATTTTTATGACATTTTCCTAGGAAAATCAGGGTAAAAAGCATGATATTCACATTAACTTGAATTGTGAAAATACACCTAGCTGGTCTTCAATGGAAACTACAATCTTATAAAAGGGGTATTTCCATGTCAAAGCACTGAAATATCATGCAGTTATTGATGGTAGTCTAATCTTCAAAAAAACCCTTTGCGATCCCAAGAATGAAGAGTTCAGAGTTGGTTCAGAACTCCGTCCACCTTCACCGCCATTCTGCACAACGACTGAAAGTAAACGGCATCGCAGCCCCATTCAGTGGTTCCCTGCAGAGCCAACAGGGGTCTCGAAAGTTCTAGCCCTGCCAGTCATTAAGTGATGGTATATCTTAATAAGAGGAGAATAAAGCTTTATACATTGACAAGTACTTACGGGTATCAACCGTCTCTTGGATGGGTATGAAGCCCACAGGTAATGTGTCCTTTATATCAATCAGTTTCATGTCTACCAAGACATTCCCTAAATGGCTCTGAAGAACAAGAGCAAGGTGAGGAGATGACAACAAACGACAGCAAAACAAGTCACTGATAGATGTCCCGACTTACGTTTTCTCTTGAGAAAGCTCTGGTGAAACAGAGATATCTTGTCACCTTGGACTTAAATAAACCATCCTTCCAAAGGTCTGCATCCAGCCCGTCTGTTGTCTGTGAAACCTGTGATGTGCGACATGGACAAGCAGTTAATTAGTGCGAAGCTGGCTAGGTAACCTCTTTTTGAACTGCAAAATCAAATATAGCTTACCTTTCCCAATGTAACAAAGAATAAAAAATATAAAATTAAAAAAACAAAAACGGATAAAAAAAAAAAAATCTGATTGACAGCAAATATGGGACGACTTCCTATCCGATATATCTCATTTTGTGTTTGCTGAATTCTTGACACGATTGTTGATTAAGCAATTGTTTTAACATGAAAGGGAATAGGTCAGTGTCCCAAAACTCTATTTACCTACAGATAGAGGGTTATTCTTAGGGTAAAATGGTGATTTACTAGAGTAGCAGCTACAGGGAGAAAATTAAAGTTTAATTCTACATGCAGCCGCTTTTTTAAAAGGAATCTGTGAGTAGGAACAAATCTTTTTAAAGTGGTCTATATGGGCTTGTCAGTCAAAGTAACAAAATGATCCCTTGATATATGCGATTCGATGTCTTATTCCAGAGAAGTCCACATTTTTCTTAATATGTAAATTAGTTTTAACATCTATGGGACATATAGCTCCTTGGGAATCTGCCTCCAGAGCTGATTTTATATCAAAGGGGGCTTTACCAGTGTGAGTCATGTAGATCAGGAGAGCAGACTGTCAGTCATTAAATGTCTCACACTGATAATGCCCTCTTTATTTTAAAATAAGCTATGGAGGCAGATTTTCATGGATATATGTGCCCATAGATCTTATCAGCTCATTTACATATTAAGAAAACATTTTTCAAAAATAAAACATCGGATGGCATAGACCAATGCGTTCAATTTTCTATAACCTACATATTGTAAGGTGGCTGCCAAACATATAGTTGATGGGAGGTATGCATCACAGAAGAGGTTGTCCTCTGTGATGTAAACCTGGAGTATTGGTCTAGCGCACATAGTACGAAGAGGCTTGTTTTTTGCATCTGTGCCAGGTTTACGGGCAGCGTAAGAGATGGGCGTGTCTAGCTGCCCACATACCATACACACACATCCCTGCATGTGGTTCACAGGATAACATGGAATCTGTTTGCTTGACTCATGGTCAGTGTATGTGGAGGTAAGAGGACATTCTGTGAGGTATCTCCAGACTGAGCTGGTATACTAGATACTATCCAGTCTATCATGGACTGCCTTCTAAAGCAACTTTGTTAGACTGGTTTACTTTGTTTTGCCTGCACTTAAAGGCTGTTTATTTTCCTTTGCTTGTGGCTGGTCTACGAAGAACCAATAAACCAGCCTGGACATTTAAATGAAAACGTGTCCTGTGTTACCTCACCATGCACCCAAGTAGGAAACATTGCCACAATGTCAGTGTAGACAAATTCCCTTTAAGTTAGCAATACATTTTATCCTTTAAGTATATTGTCTAGAGTTTTGGGTGGTAAAATTGTAGTCAAAACAAGGAGCAAGATTTAGTTTGGAGACATTTTATCAAGAAGTTCTTATTGTGAATTTAAAGGGAATCTGTCATTAGATTTTTGCTATGTTATGTGAGAACAGCATGATAAAGAGGCAGAGACCCCTTTTCCAGCAATGTGTCTCTTACTGGGTGGCTTGCTGAAGTTTATTCTGAGCAGATCTACTAGTTTTATGAATGCTGAGCTCTGAATAACTCCACACAGGCCATTGGTTGGCAGCTTTCTGCCTATGCAGAGAGTTCACAGAAAGCTGCCAATTAGTGTTGGGGGTGTGGATGGACTACATCTAATAGTCTTCTATTGATAATCTCCTGCTGATAAAACAGTGATTTTATAACATCTACAGCAAGCAGCCCAGCAATTGACACATTGTTGGAATCATGGTCTCTGCTTGTGCATCATGTTGCTTTCAAATTTGATGGCAAATACCTGGCGACAGATTCATAATATTTTGCATATTTAGCATGCAATGTGAAAATGCAGCTAGTAAAGGAGAAGTTCACTTAAATGTTAAGACCCCAATACAAATTAGACAAAATTTTGATATCGACTGACAGTCTAATGGGTATGGGGGCCTCACCATTTCCCCTTCCCTTTCAGATGATGTTGGGAGAAGCTAAGGCTCCTGCTCACCGATCCTTTAGTTCTCTCTGGAGAGAGGACTGGCTCACAGAAAACACGCATTCCTGGGTATGGAGGAGTCGGGGGAGAAAGAGGTTTGCCAAATAGCTATCTAATGTGTACAGGGGCTTTTAGTCTGCTGACATATAGAGATACTCCTAAATAAAAATACATACAGAAATGTGAAAGAGCCTTTAATGCTAATGTGGAAGTAAAATAATAAAAAAAAAAAATAGATATAAGCTACTTATGATTATTACATAAAGGTTGAGCAAACCCATCGATTTCTGGAATCAGCTAGTGGTCTAATTTACATGAGGACCTCCCGGTCTGTCAGAATCTGGAAGACTGGGTTTTAACTTGCCTGATCCTTTGTTATCATGGAAGATAAGCCACTACCAAAGGCAATAAACTATGGGGCACTGGGAACGGTCCCCAATGGTAGGATAAAGGAGGGTGGGGATAGTATTTCGGTTTAACAGATACCAGGAGATGACAGCACAAAGATGTAAGGACAAAAGAAAATATCAGTGTCATCTGGAGCAGTGTCTCATGCTGCGGACATCCAGGTCCAATGAAAGAAAATAACAGGTTACTAGAATGAGACCCAATTTTTTGGTGATGAGCTTTTCACTGATATCGGGTATCAGATGGCCAGCTATCTGATATTAATAACCAATCCTTAGGCTCAAAGTAGTGAAAACCACTTTTACTATACAAATTGTCCCAGTGCGGTAAAAAAGGAATTGCATATACTACTTATCGATCTCTCATGGCTCCTCCATTCTGCTGGTTGTGTCCCCCACCATTCTACTCTCTTCTGGAGAGGCTGGCACTTAACAGTTGCAGACACCTTCCACAAGCACTAGTTGGCTGCAGTGGTCAAATGCTCACCATGCAAGAAAAAAAAGAAGATTGGCGGGAGCAGTGAGGGATCCAAAAGGTGAAGGTAAGCAAAATGCCAAGTAGCAGTAGCACCTAATGAATTGATTGTAATGAGGTTAGTTTGCCATTTGGCATGGTGTCCTGCATTTTACCAGACGAAAAAAAAAAAAATCAGCATGTTGGGCTATTTTTTGGTAGGAGCCTTTCAAGGGTACCTCTAACACTCATGTGAATAGAGCCCGAGACATACCCTTCATAAAGGCCTGCCCCAAAATGAGAAACCACACCAATCAGCCTTCTAAAAGTGTTAGATATCAGATGGTAATTAACAAGTGTTGTCTACAAGACAGTGTACGGAAGTGGCGACTGAGACACCATGGGTCAGATTTTTCTCAGTTCACTTCTCATTCCCATCTAACGTTACGATAGCTTTAAATAGACCCCTTCATAGCTGAGTTGTATAGCACCACTATAATTTACAAACCTCTAGAGCTGTGCGAGCAAACCACAACATGAGTAAATTGGCTGGAAGACAAAATCTGGAAGAATTGTTGATCTCTGTGGTGGATTTGTAACCCACAGTCGCCAGAGCCGAACATGGCGGTTTCGATGTGGAAACAGAAGGCCTCAAACTAAGATATTTTAATATATATATATATATATATATATATATATATATATATATATATATATATATATATATATATATATATATATATATATATATTAAAAGTAACAATAAGATTGTTTGGCATTGCTTCCTCACTCCAAAGAAGACTATTGACAGAGCCTTCAAGCAAGGTGGAGTTCTTCGATAACCAAGTAGTCTTGATTAAGGGAACAGAGGTGGAATTTCTGCTTCTATAAAAAGAAAGGGGTTTGGACTACAAACACTGCCGGTCTTGGAGAGGACCGATGAAGATGTGTAACTCTAGTGGGGAACAGTTCAGAACAGGTAGACATGTTGGAGTTTGCACCTTAGGAACAACCACTCCACTGGGAAGGACACCTTTGCAAGGAGAATGAAGGGGTGACAACAGATACAGGATTTATGCTGCAGTGTCCAGGTAAAGGAATGTCAAGACATGTTATTGGCCAACACCAACAGGGGTGGTGTTAAGGAAAGCAGAAAACAGAATATTGAGAGTGAGAACAGATCATGTAGTCCAATATGGAAGAGTTCATGAGGATCTTGCTTACGAGATCATGCAGGTTGCAAGGCCTCCTGGAAGCAGAAGTGGAAAGCCAAGGATGACACTTGGCCAACCCATGGGACATGTAAGGATTGTGATCTATGGATTAATCCTTTGTGCCTACCTTTTTCTTTAGAAATTATACACTGTATATACTATGCTGTCAACATAATGCCCTTTTGTTTACAGGTGCACAATAAAGGGTTATGATACTCTGCCGCACCTCTAAAGATGCAGAAGCTGGAATGAGTCTTTGGCCTAATCCACTAATTGTACCCTTTATTCCAAAAGTACAATCAAGGAATATGTTTTCTGAAGACAGGAGGCATTAGGGAGAACACAAATGAACTGCGCTAGCACTTTGTACCTGAGGACTGTTGGGAGGAGAAATTAGGAGAAGATAAAAGGATATACAGTAGGTCAATATGGTGGAGTGCAACTAGTCCACATTCAGTGCCTACCGAAGCTGCAGTCAGATATACGGTGGCTACCTGTAATTATGAAGATTTAGGGAGGCAAGTCACGAAGGACGGAGGTTTCTAGTGATCTGTGCATCATATGGCTGAAACGGGATAGACTCACAATTGCTAAACTTCCAGAAATACCACGATCCATAAGAAAAAAAAAAAAAAAAAAGTATATGATACGCAAGTGATTTTTTTTTTTAAACTGAAGATTGTACAGAGTATTACGATTGAAGTGACCGTGATTTTACAGTTCGTAATAAATGGTGTTAGCTAGTGAGTTCATATCGGTATTCTAAGCTCCTAACACTTATTAGAATAATTCTGGTTCATAAAAGTTTTTTAATGTGTTCATAAAAGAAAATGAATTTCAGGGATTTTTTGCATAAGTTGTCTAGAAAAAAAAAAAATAATAAAGCTTCAACTTGGCAATGATGGATAGGCGTGCACTGTCAGCCTAAAGGTATCCTCAGATATTGAGCATTTGCAGCAGATATTTCTGCTGCAAAAACCAGAGTGTTTGCAAGACAATGTGTAAAATTAGGAGCGTCTTTTGAAGTGACTGTCACATTCAATTACCTGGTTGAAAAACGCTGAAAAAATTGACATACTGTAGATATTAAAAATCATCTTGAAGGCTCACATATGCAAGGAAAATATAAGCAGCGTTGCATGAGATTTGGTCTGGAATGGAGACTGCTTTGGCCCAACGGATTAAGTGGTACAAAGAAACTCAAAGCCAAACCTTATCCCCACATCCCTCATGTTCAAAATTTGATTGTCCAACTAGGATATTCTTTCCGTATTGAAGTTGGCTGGGCAATCAGCTCATCGTTGAATATGTAGCTGCAGGGAAAGTGTAGTATTATGTGCCAAACATTCAAATGAATGGCCAACCATGTAATACACAGGCAGTGCATGTCCACCACCGCTGAGAATTGCCGCCACTTGTGGAGAAGGAAAGTTATAACGTATCGCACAACAGTAAATGCATTTTGAAGGACAATAATTGGACCGACGTAAATCTGGAACTGATCATAGCAATTCACTAAAACGTCAAATAGCTCTGGCATATCAACATTAGCATTATATTACAAGACAGGGATTCAAAGAAACATCACTTCTTTCTAGATTATCCAATACTCAAGGAGGAGAATCAAGGATTCCCCACATGATTGGAAAAGTTTCTAATTTTCCATCTTATAGTCAATATAGCACCTCCACAACACATTTTGGCTATGTGTCCACAGTAGCGTTTTAAACCTGACAAAACCGGACTCCTTCCCAGAAAACGCGCTTTTTTGCTCAAAAAATGTGCGTTTATGCGTTTTTTTCCGCACGTCTTCTGGACCATAGGAAATAGCTAAAAACGCGGACTAAGCTGCAAAATTAATGAACATGCTGCTGTCATGATCCATGCTGGATCAGGACAGATAAAAAGCACAGGTAACCTTTTTTTTTCTTAAGCTGTGCATAAGTTTGGTTTTAGCCCCTGGTGGCCATTAGGATTATTGCACTGTGGTGTCTTTTGCTCTAAGTTTGCCCCCGGTGGTGGTGAGCGTCATTGCACTCTGGTTTCTTTTGCACATGAGTATAATGCAGGTGTTATTGCGCTGGCTCTGCTATAAAAGAGTCACAGGTGTTGCAATCAGTGTTGGTGATAGTGTTCATTTCAACCATCCTTGGTGGAGGTCCTTCCACGGAGAGCGTTCCTTGCTGCACTGTCTTAGCCCTGGTGTGAAAGGAGTCATAGGGGATTTCCTTGTAGCTTTGACAGAGCTTGGTGGCAGCGATTCAGGAGGAGAGCTGCATTCTGGTGGTGGACTCTGTTGCCAGGAGCAAGAGCACAGAGTAAAGCTAAGTGGTGTTTCCCTGTTTGTGTTTTTCCTTAGTGTGTATTAGTACAGCGGTGGGGCCAGTGCCTGCGCCACCCAGCTCCCTAGCAAGGGATAAGTGTAGGGTGTGCTAGGGCGACAGGTTCCTGATCGGCACCTGGTGCGGAACCAGCATAGGGAGCATTAGGGACACCGACTCAGGTGAGTGCAGGAAGTCTCTACGCCCCCTTTCCCTATCGCAGGGCCCACCGTTGTAACTGTTCCCCCTTTCCCCGTGTCTTGTTGTGTTAGTTACCGACCTGCGGGCCGTGTCAAAGGACAGTATCACGTGCCTCGTCTTGTTGTTTTAGTTACCGGCCTGCGGGTCGCGTCACACAGGACGGGTCATCGTGACAGCTGCGTTTTTTGCCGCTAAGAGTTTCCTTAGTGGTAAAAAAAACGCATCCATTGGCACAAAAAGGCCAAAAAGCATAACAATGATTTTGAGGCTTCTTTTAAGCGTTTATGAAGCGGTTTGACCCCTAAAAACGCTTCAAAAACGCTACTGTGGGCACACAGCCTTAAAGATCTTCCAGCTCAAGTCTGTGGGACATATAACTGGCAACGACCACGGTAGTTTTTGTCTAATTAACGGCAGGTACAGAACTGTAAAGGTTTGAGGAGACAATCTAGACTTTAGGTTGGGTACTGGGTTTCTAACTACAATAATTGTGTCTTATTTTTGTATTGCAAAAAATAAGATGACATCTTGATAAATCCATTCTGAACATTGCAAATTTTTGTAAAAATGCATCTTCTAAAGAAAAAAAAAAAAAAAAAAATCATAATAAACTTTCCTTGGCAAAGAACGGAACTATCATAGTTGTCACCAGTTCTGGGAACGGGAGTAAAAAGCTGTGGTTGCTTAGGCAAACTGTGCACAAAATTATGCAATTGAGTAGGTATCAGGCTGTGGAGACACAGCATTGTATCTTATTTAACCAAATGACTTTTTAGCAAGCCAAGAATAGACTTATCTGTATGCTGACTTTTAAATTTATGTGTTTGTCAAGAAAACAGACTTTTGCTTGTGTAAAGGCTAGTTTCACACTAGCGTTCGCCAGGGCTGCGGAGGACTGCGTACTTCCTCCTTTCTTCCTCCGTTAAGCCCCGCCCACTGCCGCACCTCTTCCATTAATCGAGTAATGCAACTTGATTTCATCTCCAATCTTACCCTTTATGTAAATACTGAATGAAGGACACTTGTTAAGTATAAAAATAGGTTACATGCCTCTGTATAGTGGATTTAACGTGACGCCACCCGTGGTATTCGGCAATAAGATGGCCGACAATGCGATTCAGATTCACTGGGGCGGTTGGTGACACAGAAAAGATGTTACAGCTCTCCACGGGTACAGCTAGGCCCCAGGGCAAAGATATAAGACAGTAGATGATGGCAATGATTGCAGTGCAGGGCAGATGACGCAGTAAATAAATCTGCGGACACAGCGGGGTGCAGTCTTCACAGTTTTACTCACGGTCTTTCAAGTTACAATCCCCAGCCGGGGTGCTGTGTCCTCAAGGTCGGTGGTCCAGCTAACTCTCGGGTACTTTAAAGTACACTTTTCCAGAACCCCCTTCTATGTTCCTTGCCTGGTCATCTCCCTGCGCTGGCTCCTGGCTCTCCTGCCTTGCGACTCACACACAGTGCCCCAAGCCAGCAACCTCGGATCCTGTCGAACGACGTCCTCTTGGTCCCTTTGATCCTTTGTGGCTGCCTTTTCAGCGAATGTTTGGATTTGGCTGTCGCACATGCAGAAACTCCAGCCTCCGGTTTGCTACAAATGAATGGGACCTACGAGGATCCACTACACAACGAATACATCACAAGGGATTTACACTGTCCAACATTACCTCTGTAAATAATGAAGTTTTGATTCCATTGTGAACAGAGAAGCATTTTGTATAGACCCATAGACACAGCACTTTACTTTAAACTGAAAGTTCTACCACAAATGTAGCAGACTTCAGTGCAGAAATCTCCCAGAATTCCTTGTCACACCAATGTCAGGCCTGAGCCCTCTCTTTTGATATGCATTCTGGGAAATGCTCATCATCATACCCAGGACTGTAAAGTATTCCTATGTGCAGTCCCAGTGCATTAAGAGGCAGGCAGTTTTAGGTAAGAAGCCTGACATAGTTCTATTTAATGATGTACTAATTAGGAGAAAGGTTTTGTCTCAAGAAGACATCCATTGTTTAAATTAGCTATTCGGGCATAAGGACAATTTGGCACCTCCGGCTATAACCCAGCCTATGATAGCAGATTAACCCATCCATGCATTACATTGACGACTACACATTCAAATAAAATTAGTTGAGACTGTCCCGATTTTTCAGATATAAAATTTTGGCAAATTTAGGGTCCCTACCGCAACAGACAAGGGGCACAACTTTCATAAACCTTTCTGTTGAATGTGGGAATACACTGGACCAAATGTGGTGTTCCCGGGCAGGATTGGAGGCATGAATCAAAAAGGTGTGTATGTATGTATGTATGTATGTATGTATGTATGTATACACACACACTCACTGGCCACTTTATTAGGTACACCTGTCCAACTGTGTGTTAAGACTTAATTTCTAATCAGCCAATCACATGGCGGCAACTCAGTGCATTTAGGCATGTAGACATGGTCAAGACAATCTCCTGCAGTTCAAACCGAGCATCAGTATGGGGAAGAAAGGTGATTTGAGTGCCTTTGAACGTGGCATGATTGTTGGTGCCAGAAGGGCTGGTCTGAGAATTTCAGAAACTGCTGATCTACTGGGATTTTCACGCACAACCATCTCTAGGGTTTACAGAGAATGGTCCGAAAAAGAAAAAAAATCCAGTGAGCGGCAGTTCTGTGGCCGGAAATGCCATGTTGATGCCAGAGGTCAGAGGAGAATGGGCAGACTGGTTCGAGCTGATAGAAAGGCAACAGTGACTCAAATTGCCACCCGTTACAACCAAGGTAGGCAGAAGAGCATCTCTGAACGCACAGTGCTTCGAACTTTGAGGCAGATGGGCTACAGCAGCAGAAGACCACACTGGGTACCACTCCTCTCAGCTAAGAACAGGAAACTGAGGCTAAAATTTGCACAAGCTCATCGAAATTGGACAGTAGAAGATTGGAAAAACGTTGCCTGGTCTGATGAGTCTCGATTTCTGCTGCGACATTCGGATGGTAGGGTCAGAATTTGGCGTAAACAACATGAAAGCATGGATCCATCCTGCCTTGTATCAACGGTTCAGGCTGGTGGTGGTGGTGTCATGGTGTGGGGAATTTTTTCGGGGCACTCTTTGGGCCCCTTGGTACCAATTGAGCATCGTTGCAACGCCACAGCCTACCTGAGTATTGTTGCTGACCATGTCCATCCCTTTATGACCACAATGTACCCAACATCTGATGGCTACTTTCAGCAGGATAATGCGCCATGTCATAAAGCTCGAATCATCTCAGATTGGTTTCTTGAACATGACAATGAGTTTACTGTACTCAAATGGCCTCCTCAGTCACCAGATCTCAATCCAAAAGAGCATCTTTGGGATGTGGTGGAACGGGAGATTCGCATCAGGGATGTGCAGCCGACAAATCTGCGCCAACTGTGTGATGCCATCATGTCAATATGGTCCAAAATCTCTGAGGAATGCTTCCAGCACCTTGTTGAATCTCTGCCACGAAGAATTGAGGCAGTTCTGAAGGCAAAAGGGGGTCCAACCCCTTACTAGCATGGTGTACCTAATAAAGTGGCCAGTGAGTGTATATGTGTGTGTGCGTATGTTATCAATCAGGGCAGTGGAGTCTGTGCTCATTTTGGTGGAGTCGGAGTTGGTATAAAATGGACCGACTCCTAAAATATATAATAAATTGGGTACAGTAATTCAATGCAGAATGTGCTGAATATTTATTTCATAGGAATTTGGGAAAGTTATGAAATGTCCTATAAATGGCTGTTCCATTCCTCATCTAAGGCTACATTGACACACAGCGTTTTTCCTGCGTTTTTTGAGGATACGTTTTTCAGCTGCAAAAGCAGATCAGCTTTTTAAAAAACCGCATCACCTGAAAGGTTTTTGAGCTCATAGATAATGTTTTCAATGGCAAAAGCAGATTAGAAATCTGCTCTATCCATCCATATCTTATCTGTACCAAAAAGAATGAAAGCCGGGTAGCACACAGACTAACACTCCTTTTTTTTTTTTTTTTTGCACCAGTCAGGTACACCTCATAGCTGCCCAAAAGGACGCCCAGGACAGGCATTGCTCGTCTTCAGTAACACATCAACATCAATTGATAGTTGGAATAAATAGACTGCATTCATCACCACATCTTTTAAGGTGCAGGCTTTATTTTCAAGTGTAGGGGTGTGCAGTATGAGGTTCTGCCCCCCCCTAGGTTTTGAACCTTGCTACGCCCATGGTGTGAATGTAGCATGAGGATCTAGGCTTTGTCTTAGCTGAGATAAGTCAGTCATAGTGAGCTAGATAGACGCACACACACACACACACACACACACACACACACACACAGTACTACAGACAAAAATTTTGGACACCCCTCATTCAAAGAGTGTTCTTTATTTTCATGACTATGAAAATTGTAGATTGACTCTGAAGGCATCAAAACTATGAATTAACACATGTGGAATTATATAATTAACAAAAAAGTGTGAACCAACTGAAAAATAGGTATTAGACCTACCGGTAATGATGTTTCCAGGAGTCCATCCTGACAGCACCATGGAGGACGTCCTCCTCCTCCTTACAGGGACAGGAAAGCACACGAGAGGTTAAAAAGCCCCGTCCCACCCCTTTCCCTCGGTGACTTAACAAGTACCACAGCGTGGATAATGCTATAACTCTTTTAATGGTATCGTCATATTACATTATATGACATAACATAACCTATCAGGGAGGGAACTACCCGTGCTGTCAGGATGGACTCCTGGAAACATCATTACCGGTAGGTCTAATACCCATTTTCCAGGACGTCCACCTGACAGCACCATGGAGAGTACCAAAGCACCTCCTCAGGGTGGGATCACCGCCTGGAGAACTTTTCTCCCAAATGCGGTATGTTGCCTGATAGCACGTCAAGTTTGTAGTGCTTGCAAAATGTATTCAGGCTGGCCCAAGTCGCCCCTCTACAAATCTGCTCGACTGAGGCGCCTGCGCGCTCGGCCCAGGAGGCTGAAACTGCCCTAGTAGAGTGGGCCCTTAAGGTATCTGGTGGGTTGGCGCCTTCCGACTGGTAGGCGTCTGAAATTACTGAGGTGATCCATCTTGCGATGGACGCCTTAGAGGCTTTTCTCCCCCTATTTTTACCCCCGAAGAGGAACAGGTTTGAGTCAATATGCCACTCATTGGTGGCCTCTAGATAGCTTATAACTGCCCGTCTTACGTCTAGGGAGTGGAGACGCTGTTCTTTCTCATTGTGGGGATTGCTGCAGAAGGATGGTAGCACTATCTCCTGATTTATATTTTGGTAAGAGGCTACCTTGGGGATAAACGCCGGATCTAATCTTAAGGTTATATGATCGTCTCTGATCTGGAGATATGGATCCTTGGTGGACAGGGTCTGGATCTCCCCTATTCTTTTGGCCGTGGTAATGGCTACCAGGAAAGCCATCTTCCGAGAGAGAGTCGAAATGGACATTCTATCACTAGGCATATAGGGGTCCCTACATAAAGATCTGAGTACCAGGCCGAGGTCCCAGGGCGGGGTGAGCTGCCTAATTGTGGGGCGAAGACGCTGCATGGCCTTTATGAATCTTACCACCCAAGGATGGGAGGCTAAAGGGTAGTCGAAGAAGGCGCTCAAAGCCGAAATCTGGACCTTTAACGTGCTGGGTTTAAGCCCTTTATTATATCCCGACTGCAGAAAGTCTAGGACACTAGGGAGGTCAGGTGTACCTGCCGAGAGGTCGGACCTGCCACCTTCCAGGCAGAATCTCTTCCATATTTTTCTGTAGATTGCGGATGTTACCGGTTTCCTGCTGGCCAGTAGAGTGGATATGACCTGCTTGGATAAGCCCTTTGCTCTCAGGTTGTCCCTTTCAGGATCCATGCTGAGAGGTGTAGCCTTGCTTGGTCTGGATGGCGAATCGGCCCCTGATGGATAACATCTCCCTTCAGGGGTAGCTCGACTGGGTTTCCTACTGCCATGGCTCCTAGCAGCGGAAACCAGCTTCTCTTTGGCCAGTATGGCACTATTAATATCACCGACACGCGGTCCTCGCAGATCTTCCTGAGTACCGCCGGTATCAGCGCCAGTGGTGGGAATGCATACAAGAGGGGTTCCGTCCAGGCCTGGCTCAGGGCATCTACTCCGTCCGGGTGGTATGCTGGGTTCAAGTAGAATCTGGCGACCTTTGAGTTCTTCCGGTTTGCAAACAGGTCTATACTGGGGGTCCCCCAACGCTGACAAAGCTGATGGAAGATTTCTTCTTTTAGTTCCCACTCTGTCGGGCTGACCCGCTGTCTGCTTAGATAGTCCGCTACTACGTTCTGAGAACCCTCTAGGTGGATTGCAGTTATGGAGAGGACCACCTCTTCTGCCCAGGCGAATATTCGTCCTGCAAGTGCCTGGAGTGGTCGATGTCTCGGACCTCCCTGGTGCTTCAGGAATGAGACTGCCGTTGTGTTGTCGGACAATATCCGGACATGTCGATTTCTCACTACCGACCGGTTCTGACGCAGGGCTTCCCAGACCGCATAGAGCTCCCTGAAGTTGGAGCATCTGCTTTTGATGCTGACTGGCCATCTTCCCTGAAAAATTCTCCCTTCTACGTGGGCTCCCCATCCCCACGTACTGGCGTCTGTGGTGATTACCACGTACGGCGAGGTTGTACATAGCACGCCCACCTGTAAGTTCTAGGGCTGTATCCACCACCGCAGGGATCTTCTTACGGTGTCTGGTAAGGATATGGGCCCGTCGAGAGAATACTGACGCCTATTCCATCCTGCGAGGATTTCCTTTTGCAGGGGCCTCGAATGGGACTGGGCCCATCTGACGCATGGAATGCAAGCCGTCATCAGACCCAGAACTTCCATTGCACCTCTTATGGAGGAGCGATGTCTCAGTAGTCCCTTGACACTGTCCTGAATTATCTGCTGCTTTTTTCTCGGTAGCCGGGATATTCTGTCCCTTGAATCCAGAAGGACTCCCAGGAAGATCTTCCTGCTTTCTGGCTTTAGGTCGTTGATCAGCCAGCCGAGATACTCCAGTGTTCTCATCGTTCGGCTCCTGTCCTGAATGAGCCTTTCTTCTGATCCTGCGACTAGGAGAAAGTCGTCTAGATAAGGTATTATAATGACTCCCTGCTTTCTCAGGTAGGCTACCACCTCCGCTACCAGCTTTGTAAATATTCAGGGGCCGAAGCCAGCCCGAACGGAAGGCACTGGAACTGGAAGTGGCAGGTCCGGGACGGTAGACTGATTGCGAATCTCAATAAGCTCTCAGATGAGGGATGGATGGGGACCTGATAGTATGCACTCTTCAGGTTCAGAGTACACATGACGGCATCCCTGTCTATAGGTTGAATTGCTGAACGTATTGATTCCATTCGAAACCTTTTGGATACCACCCAGGCATTTAGGGGTTTTAAGTTTATGATTGTTCTGGCCTCGCCAGATGGTTTTGTAATGGAGAATAGGGAAGAGTAATGACCTTTTCCCCTCTCCTGCTGCGGAACTGGCACTATGACCTCTGACCTGAGCAGGTCCTGTAGATCTGCCCACATGGTAGAGTCTTCCGGGACTACGGTGGGGGCGATGTATCTGTCGGGGGTAGGGGAACAACATTCTATGCTGTACCCTTCTGTGATGGTTCTGAGGACCCACTGGTTCTGGGTTACCTGGCGCCACCTTGCTGCGAATCGTCGCAGTCTTCCCCCGACACCTATGGCGTCATTGCCTTCTAGACCTGGAGGATGACGCGAAAAGAGGGGCTTTGCTTCTCCCCCCCCTGGCTCTGAGTGTTTCTAAAGGAGCCCCTGTTGGATCTACCCTGGCTCCTAAAGTCGGTCTGTCTCCTGAAAAAGAACCCTCTACGAAAGGACTGGGGACGCTTGGGTTTTTCTTCTGGAAACCCCTTGTTTTTGTCAGACACGTGCTCTAGGTTGCTATCTAGAGCTGGCCCGAACACCCTTGAGCCTGAAAAGGGGATGGAGCAAAGCTTTGCCTTTGAAGCGTTATCCCCAGACCAAGACTTCAGCCAAACTGCTCGCCTGGCTGCGTTGGACACGGAGCTGTTTCTGGCTGCGAATCTTACTGACTCGGCCGACATATCTGAAAAGAACGCAGTGCCTGATTTCATCAGAGGGAGGGAAGCTAGGATCTCAGATCTAGGGGTCTTGTTGGATAAATGCTCTTCCAACTGCCCCACCCATAGGAACATGGATCTGGCCACTGAGGTGGCTGCTATGTTAACCTTAGTAAGGGCAGCTGCAGTTTCCCATGTTCTCTTTAATAGAATATCCGCCTTCCGGTCCATCGGGTCTCTGAGACTTGATGAGTCCTCGAAGGGGATGGCGGTTTTTTTGGTCACCCTAGCTACAGGAACATCGATTTTAGGAATTTCCTCCCACAATAGTGTTTCCTCTGGGTCAAAGGGCAGTCAACTCTTAAAGTCCCGAGACAGTACGAGTCGCCGTTCTGCCTCTTTCCATTCTTCTAGGACCATTGTCTTAATGTGTTCGCTTACGGGGAACAGTTTGTTTCCGAGCGACCAGTCCCCCAAACATCAGGTCCTGTCGGGACTGCGGTTTTGGAACATCCTCCATCTGCATGGTGTTCCTTACCACCTGCACCAAGTCCTCGGTGTCCTCTAACAAACAGGTATTTCCTGCCTTGGTCCCTCCTGTCAGTCGGGATCTCCCCCTCCTCGGGATCCGAGTCCCGGGGGTCTGACCCCTCAGGCGAGCTCGTCTCCGAGGCTAGCTCCATCTCCCACCTCGGCCGCTTCCGGCTAGGCCCCGGACTAGGGGACTGCTGCCGTGGTGAGAGACTAGATCTGGAGGCCTGTACTTCCTCCCGAATCAAGGATCGCATCTCGGCAAGGAGGGACGGCTGCTCGTCTCTTACGACCCTTGAAGTGCAGGGTCCGCAGAGAGTCTTGGTATAGTTGTCTGGCAGCTTTACCCTGCAAACCGGGCATCTGAACAACTTAGATGTGGCCTTTACCGAATCCTTAACCTCTGGTGGGGGTCTGGGGTACCCTTCTCCTGTACAATACAGAACAGGGATAGTCGGGTCAGTTGTCCTGGGCTGCGGGGAAGGCCGTGTGGGGGTTGGATTGCGCCAGGCGCACTTACCCCTCTGTCGGCTGGCGTCTCTGGGTCCACACCAGTGAAGCAGCTGTTGCGTGCGGTGAGCTGCTGGCATGCGGCGAGCTGCTAGCGTGCCCAGGCTGCTGGCGCGCTGTTTTCAAATCGGCGCCCGGCCACTTCCGCTTCCTGCTCTGAAGCTCTGCCCACCGAGTGTCCTGCAATGGCGGCGCCCATCCGGCTTTCTGCAGGGACCTGGCTTCTAGCCCCGGGTTCTCTATCGCCGGCGCCCACACCGCCCGCTGCGTGCGGGGCCCGGCTTCCAGCCGCAACTGCCGCGCGGCCTGTAGATTGCCACGCCAGCATCGCTCGCTGCCTGCGAGGCCCGGCTTCTAGATGCGACTGCCGCGCGGCCTGGAGCCGAGAGCCTCCCACCGGGAGGAGCGGCTCCCTCCAGGAGCGACGTCCTGCTCCTGGCTTTGGGGCAGAGGGACTCCCCACCGGGAAGTGTCGGCCCTGGGCATCCTGACAGGGGGAAGGATTGGACCGGCCACCAGATCCCCCTGCGCCCTCCGGTAAGCTTCCTGCTCCTCTCGTATGTCCCTCCATGCAGGGACAGGAAAGACACTGAGGGAAAGGGGTGGGACGGGGCCTTTTAACCTCTCGTGTGCTTTCCTGTCCCTATAAGGAGGAGGACGTCCTCCATGGTGCTGTCAGGTGGACGTCCTGGAAATATGTCTTATATTCTAGGTTCTTCAAAGTTGCCACCTTTTGCTTTGATTACTGCTTTGCACACTCTTAGCATTCTCTTGATGAGCTTCAAGAGGTAGTCACCGGAAATGGTTTTCACTTCACAGGTGTGTCCTGTCAGGTTTAATAAGTGGGATTTCTTGCCTTATAAATTGGGTTGGGACCATCAGTTGTGCTGTGCAGAAGTCTGGTGGATACACAGCTGATAGTCCTACTGAATAGACTGATAGAACTTGTATTATGGCAAGAAAAAAGCAGCTAAGTAAAGAAAAACGAGTGGCCATCTTTACTTTAAGAAAAGAAGGTCAGTCAGTCAGAAAAATTGGGAAAACTTTGAAAGTATCCCCAAGTGCAGTGGCAAAAACCATCAAGCGCTACAAAGAAACTGGCTCACATGAGGACCACCCCAGGAAAGGAAGACCAAGAGTCACCTCTGCTGCAGAGGATAAGTTCATCCGAGTCACCAGCCTCAGAAATCGCAGGTTAACAGCAGCTCAGATTAGAGACCAGGTCAATGCCACACAGAGTTCTAGCAGTAGACACATCTCTACAACAACTGTAAGGCTGAGTTCACACGTGGCGTTTTTTTCGCGTTTCCGCAGCGGTTTTAACCGTGCGATTTTGCCGCGAAAAATAAGCATCCCATGCATTCCTATGGGATTCCGCAATGCTGTGCTAATGCTGCGGTTTTTACCGCGGCGGAATCGCTTTGCGGTAAAAACCGCAGCATGCTCATTAATTTGCGGAATCGCGGCGATCCCGCACCCATAGGAATGCATTGTTCCGCTTATTTCCCGCATGTGGCTGTGCACACCATGCGGAAAGTAAGCAGAACAATTGCGGATGGTACCCACGGTCCGGAGGAGAGGAGACTGTCCTCCAGGCTTTGGGTACCATATCCCTGTAAAAAATAGAATTTAAAATAAAAAATATTGTTATTCTCACCCTCCGACGTCCCGCACAGCCTTCCCGCTTCTCTCCACGCTCTCGTTCCCAGTAGTCCTTTGCGAAAATGCTCGCGATGACGTCCCTTCTCGCAGGATCGCGAAGTCTCGCAGTCATTCGCGCGACATCATCGCGAATTACCGCGAGACGTCGCGATCCCGCGAGAACTGACGTCATCGCGGGCATTTTCGCAAAGGATTACTGGGAACGGCTGCGCGGGACGTCGGAGGGTGAGAGAATAACACCGTTTTTTATTTATTTTTTTTTTTTACATTCTATCTTTTACTACTGATGCTGCATAGGCGGCCTCAGTAGTAAAAAGTTGGTCACGCTCGTCAAACACTATGTTTGACGAGTGTGACCAACCTGTCAATCAGTTCTCCAAGCGATGCTACAGATCGCTTGGAAAACGCTAGCATTTTGCAAGCTAATTACGCTTGCAAAATGCTAGTTTTTCCGCGGGAAAATTGCGGGAATTTAAAATGTGATTTTCCCGCGGACTGGAATTCCGGAATTCTCGCGGTAATTTCCGCGTACGTGTGCACTTAGCCTTAAGAGGAGACTTTGTGCAGCAGGCCTTCATGGTAAAATAGCTGCTAGGAAACCACTGCTAAGGACAGGCAACAAGCAGAAGAGACTTGTTTGGGCTAAAGAACACAAGGAATGGACATTAGACAAGTGGAAATCTGTGCTTTGGTCTGATGAGTCCAAATTTGAGATCTTTGGTTCCAACCACCGTGTCTTTATGCAACGCAGAAAAGGTGAACGGATGGACTCTACATGCCTGTGTGCAAAGCAGTAATCAAAGCAAAAGGTGGCTACTTTGAAGAACCTACAATATAAGACATATTTACAGTTGGTTCACACTTTTTTGTTAATTATATAATTCCACGTGTTAGTTTTGATGCCTTCAGAGTGTATCTACAATTTTCATAGTCATGAAAATAAAGAAAACTCTTTGAATGAAAAAGTGTGTCCAAACTTTTGGTCTGTACTGTATATATGTAATCGATATTACATATTTACAATTTATTACAGTTTTTTGTGTTCTAAAGTTGTATTCCAATGAATATATATTATGTTCTATCTAAATATCTTGATTATTGTATCATAAAATTGATTAAATGTCTGATGCTCACATTGTAATACAATACATTTTTCACATAAATATAAGCAATATATTTGGGAGTCGGAGTCGTAGTAAGGGAAATTGAGTAGTCGGAGTCGCATGTTTGGCTTACCGACTCCACAGCTCTGTTATCAATACCGTGGATCTAAAGAAGAACAAACCAATCTTGGAACAAATCAAGCCAAACATATCACTCAAAGCAATGATCACCAAGCTACGACTTGCCTACTTTGGACACATCATACGAAGCAATCAAGGAAAAGGACATCCTGGTCAGAAGAATAGAAGGAACAAGGTGAAGCGGAAGACCAGCAACCCGATGGCTTGATACTATAAAGAGAATGGTGGAGAAGACCCTGGTGGATCTATCTAGGCTTGCACAATATCGATCTTCTTACAGAGTGTTCATCCATCATGTTGCCATGGCTCGAGATCAAGCTGAATGCCGTTGACAACAACAACAACAACATTAGGAAGTTATTCCCCCCCCCCGCTCTATACTGGGGGTCCAACTAGAGATGAGCAATTCGTACTATCCTGATCCGGTGATCAGTCCGACCTTCCACGACAGCCAGTCTGGTCTTCACTTTTGTGCCTGGCATCTTGGGCACCTTTGCTGCTCGTAAGGTCCAGCAAACATCATGAAGTCTCTTGAGATTTAGGCACTAGTCCTTACATGTCGTTGTCACCTTGGGGACTAATAAGCAACAAAGACGTTCACAATGCCTAAACGTTAATGGCGGGAGGAGCAGAAATAAAGTCTTGAGTTCACGAAGGACCAGAATAGACATACAAATCAAATTGTTAATCTCTGACCGACTTCTGAGACACCTTTTGAGACAATTTGTTTTCTATGCCGTAGACAGAGTACTGCACTTGGATTAGGTGAGGGTCCCAGTGGTCAGATCTCGTGTGATTGACAAGAAGCTCCAAATTTGCCACAAATCCTTTATACATCCCTGTGCTACGGATTCTTAAAGAGGTCTTCCAGTTTAGTAAAAAAAAAAAAACACCCCACACAAAACACACACACACCACCCTCCCGAGTATTATATGTTAATCTTTGCTCACCTTTCCTGGGTCCGTTGCGGAGACCCCATTGCTGCTCCCGGTGTCCGTTAAGCGCTGCAGCGCTTAGGTAATGCTGACATCAAGTCAACTTGGGCTGAGCCACTGGGCTCAGTTGCTGGATGAACACAATGACAGCCACCGGGAATTTCGGCTAACACTCAGCACTGGACCTAGGGAGGGTGAGTGATGCAAAAGTTGTTTCTTTAAAACAAACTGCAGTAGCGGAAAGAAGAGTTTCTTAAAACTGGAAAAACCCCTTTAAAATTAAAATAGAGAAGACGTATTCATCTGCAGACCAAACAAACATTCCCTTGCTATAAGTCACAGATAGCACATGGTAAAAACACAGGGAAGATGTATATCTATGTACCGTGTTAGCCAGTAGATAGAAAAATATTCAGGATTGAGAGTCCTCAGTAGTTGATACCTTTTAATGGCTAACTGAAAAGATGGTAATACATTGCAAGCTTTCGAGACTACTCAGGTCTCTTCATCAGGCTAGACTAATACAAAATCTGAAGAGTCACATATTTATGCACAATACAGCCTAGAAAAAATGCAATAGATAAGACAAGTGACGTGAAGCAGAACTATCAATATGGGAGAGGGAGAAACATAAATATAAATATTGGACTAGTTCATAGATAAGGAGTCCGGACTCCTTATCTATGAACTGGTCCAATGTTTATATTTATGTTTCTCCCTCTCCCATATTGATAGTTCTGCTTCACGTCACTTGTCTTATCTATTGCGTTATTTCTGTGCTGTATTGTGCATAAATATGTGACTTCAGATTTTGTATTAGTCTAGCCTGATGAAGAGACCTGAGTAGTCTCGAAAGCTTGCAATGTGTTACCATCTTTTCAGTTAGCCATTAAAAGGTAAAAACACAGAAACTAAAAGCAACTTCCATAGACTACCGGTGTCATGTTAACTAACTGATCATAGAAGCACTGAAACTTAATAGGCTCCTAACAGCCCAGCAAGATGGATTTATAGATCATGTAATAGGCAAGCACTTAAGTCATTGCATGCACAAAGTTTTAACAAGCAATTAAAAGACATAACAAAAAGCACAATAAGCCCCAGAAATTTGTGTTACAGGTTTTGGGATTGGCATTGTAAAACATGCTGACACAAGGTTTATATTTTATACAAGGGCGGAGAGAGGAGGAACAAAAGACAATAAAGAAGAAAGGCGACTATCAGAAAGTTATCCAGGGGTATTTGTGCTTTTGCACAACTTCCAGATGTCTCAGAGACTGTGGAGGAAATATGTTTTTCTTGTTTATTTGCATTGGGATTTAAGGAATATTTTTCATAGAGAGAAAAAAAAAAGTCTTTAAAGTCTTTACATAATTACTCAATCAGGAGCGGTCAGTACTGTACAGGGAATGTCTTCATCAGACCACCCACCTGACATCCTGGGATGTGAGCCATGAGAGTTGCCCGCACCAGGCTCAGAGGTGCCATCAGAGGGCCACTTTATTCCACTAAGCCGCCCTTGTGGAGATAGAGCCCCCTCCACGTCTCCTGGTATCTGCTCTATGCTCTGGACACTGTACTGAGGTACAGCTACTCTTCTTGCCACAGCTCACATTGCTGTGCCATCCTGGATGAGCTGCACTACCTGAGAAATTTCTGTGGGTTCTAGACACCGCCTCATGCTACGATACCTGGGTGAGAGCAATGTCAAAATGCAAAATGACCAAAACAACAGCCAAAAAGGATGAGAACAGAGAAATGGTCTCTGGTCACCTCTTGCAGATTCACTCCTTTATAGAGAAATAAAGGAATGATTCTACAGACACTCATCTTGTTCCCGTTCCCCTGGCGATTTGCTGCGGTCCCCGAGGCTCCACTTCTACTGCACAGTGTGTACAAACTACGTCACAGCAGAGGTGACTTCAGCATCGTTGGCAGCGCCAGGAAAGTTTCCTACCGGAAGACGATTATAATGATGGCAATCTTGTAATCGCCCACCTCCTTTCCCGAAGCCTCAGGCAGTAGCCCAGACTGTTCTCATTATAACCCGCCCATGAGTCGGGGTTATATAGACCTTAGTATCCAGAGAACGGATAAATCTGATGCAGAGAAAACAGGAATAAAAAAATAAACAAATTAAAAAAAAAAAAAAAAAATTACATTAAGCAGCCAAGTAAGTGACACATACTGGAATCAGGGTCTCTGCCATTCTATCATGCTGATTTTCAGATGGGGTAGCAAAAGCCTAGTGACAGATTCCCTTTTAGAAGTACATCCAGCTGCTGTGCACCAGAAAAGTTCTCTAGTCTTAGCTTAGATCTCTGTTCTAATTTACACCATTTTTATGGTGTAATTGATGATGAATTCGTCAAGCCATCATTATTTATTATAGTGTCATTTAGTCAAAGCTTTTTCTAAGCTCGACCACTTTTCCAAAAGATTTCAGACCTTGTGAAAATATTCTGGATTTTTTTTTTTTTTTAAAGAATTTTTCTATTTAGACATTTTCAGATTTCGGGCACTAAACAGTCTAAAAGAAAACTCTCCATTTAATACCCATAGGAACTAATCACAGCACAGTTTTCATTTTCCTAGGGGAGAATGCAAAATTAAGTTGTACTATATTTGGTCAATTGGGGCAACTAAGGTCCACTACACAGATTGTCCGGCAGCACTAAACAACCGCAGAATGGTAAACATGTACCCATTGGCGTCAGACTGTTCGGTGCTCACTAGCGCCATCGTTCTCTGCAGCACTAGTCTTGTTTACATAGGAACATGTGCTGCCGGGAATGGCCATCTTTTGTACTGCACAACGATGCAGCATTTCACTCGATCATTGGGAGCCTGTTTTACCTAAATGATTATCGTGAAACTAACGTTCTTATGTAGGCTCGTTCACAAATATCTTTCAGTGTAAATGCACCTTTAAGAAGTGTTTCATGTATCTCCACCAGGGATTTCATAAAGATTTGCCAGATTGCATCTGTCGGACTAGCAAGACATGAAGCAAATGTGTCCTCTATTACTATGTCCACAGAAGTCTACAAATCCACCCTCTTAGAGATGTCCTACTTATGGTGGCTCCTATCGGAAGACAACATATTGTCTAGTTAAGGGAGGAACCATAAACTCGCGATAGAGAACATATATATTATACACACTCAGTTTATTGATTTTCTTTTATTTAAGGGAATCTGTCAACAGATGTTTGCTACGTCCTCTGTGAGCGACATGATATAGGGTAAAAGACCCAGATTCCAGCGATGCATCACTTAAATTACTGGGTGCACCAGTTGCGATAAAAATAGAGTTTCCGCAGTAGTAGTTATAGCAGAGCTTAGAAAGTTGTGGCCCAACCACAGCTTTCACAATAAGTTGCTAATCAGTGCTGGGGGTGTGGTTGGACCAGGAGGCACAAGGCAGCTAGTCCAGCAGTAATAATATCCTGCTGATAAAACACTGATCTTATAGAAACTACAGCACACAGCCTAATAAGTGACACATTGCTGGAATCAGTGTCTCAGCCCCTACTGCATGTTGCCCTCATACTACATAGCAAAAGCCTGCCGAGAGATTCACTTTAATTCAGGAATTATATGTTAAAAAACACATACACACGAAATAAGGCTTCCCAATAGAGTCCCTTTACATTTGTGTCAGTCCTTCAATATTTCTCTTAGGAAATCTGAATCCACCAAGTTGTAAGATCCCCTCCTCCCCCCGTTTTAATTTGGAAACGCTGACATTTCAAGCTCAATTCACAAACAAGCAACTTCTACACAACTTGGCAAATGTCAGGACCGTGAACATCTGTTAATATTTTGCAGTCAAGACAAATTCCTATTCATTTATTTTTTTCGAGGTCTAATGAATCAGTAGAGAAATGCCTCACGGAGAGCGCACATGTGTATAGGGGGCAGTCAACTTTATTGGGAGGACATAAAAATAGCGCAGCAGTAAAGGCAAGTCTATATAAAGACAAGCAAGATCTAAAGAGGCGGATTAGTTACATGGCAACATTGTAAAATCCACCAGAGTGTATCACAGTCGTTCTGGATGACATACTCATGTCAGAGATCGGATTCATCTGTATATTCTAAATAACCAAGAAACAGAACAAAAAAAAGTGTACCAGTAGTGAGGAAAATTTGGACTTCAGAGACTCATTATGTAAAATAATTTTTGACAGAGCTGTATATTTTTAAGAGAGACCACTGCAACATTTTCAGTCTGACTGAATTTTCTCTTTATAGGTATATTTTTGAGTAAAATGTAAATTGCTCTTTTATTCTATAAACTGACAACATGTCTTTGAATTTCCAAGCACTAAATTTTGTATTTATTTTTAGAAAATGAGAAACGGTCAAAATAAAAAAAAAAAAAAAAAAAAAATAAAAAAATGTGGTGCTTGCAGACCTCAAATAATGCTAAGAAAACAAGTTCATAATCATTTAGAAACAATACTAAAGTTTTAACTCAGGAAGAGTTCAGAAATCAATATTTTGTGGCATAACCATGATTTTTAATCACAGCTTTCATGGGTCTTGGCATGCTTTCCACCAGTCTTTCACACTGATTTTGGGTGACCTTATGCCACTCCTGGTACAAAAATTTAAGCAGTTCCTTGCTTGATAGCTTGTGACTATCCATCTTCCTCTTGATCACATTCCAGAGGTTTTCATTGGGGTTCAGGTCTGGAGATTGGGCTGGCCATGACAGGGATTTGATGTCGTGGTCCTTTATCCACACATTGATTGACCTAGCTGTGTGGCATGGCGCACTGTCCTGCTGGAAAAACCAGTCCTCAGGGTTGGGGAACATTGCCTGAGCAGAGAGAATCAACTGTTTTTCTAGGATAACTTTGTATGCGGCTTGATTCATACGTCCTTCGCAAAGATGAACCTGCCCAATTCCAGCCTTGCTGAAGCATCCCCAGATCATAACCGATACGCCACCAAATCTCACAGTGGGTGCAAGACACTGTGGCTTGTACGCCTCTCCAGGTCTCCGGCTAACCATTAGATGACCAGGTGTTGGGCAAAGCTGAAAATTAGACTCCGGGAAGATTACCTTACTTCAGTCCTCTATGGTCCAATCCTTATGGTCTTTGGCAAACTTCAGCCTGGCTCTCCTTTGCTTCTTATTGATGAAAGGATGAAAGGGTTTTTTCTAGCTTTACATGACTTGAACCCTGCCTCTTGGAGTCTGTTACAAACTGCTCTTGCTGTGCACTTCACCCCACCTGCCATTTGCCATTCCTTTTGTAGGTCACTTGATGTCATCCTGCGGTTGCTGAGTGATATTCAAATAAGATGACGTCACCCCGGTCAGTGGAGAGTCGTTTTTGTTCTTTGGAGACAACAAAGCTACAGACCGGCAATGTCTGCTGCTTGACCTTGTTGTAATGGACTACTGTCTTAGACATTTTAAGGATGTAGGCAACACGACGCTCATTGTATCCCTCTGCTAGTAAAGCCAGAATCGAGCCCTTCTTTTCCTTACTGAAGACTTCCTATTACTTTTGGGATATTACTAGCACTTGCTTTGCCATCCAGCTTGTCCTATTCCAAGAGGATTGTGAACACCACAGCAGGGTTTTTGTTATACTTTCCTTCGTTAAATAAGATTTGGTTCAGATGATCACCTAATCAGAAGCACATTAAGTAGAATGACGTGTACTCTGGTTGGAATTCAACTGTCACTGGAATGGAAGTCAGACATGTAGAGAAGCTAATTTTTATAAAATTGTGCAGTGGGCCCCTAATTTATGCCAGAGCTGTAAAAAAAAAAAAAAAAAAATTATGTATATACAGGGGTTGGTCAAAATAATGGAAACACCTAACATTTTGGCATCATAATCTTCGAACATGTTATAAACATGCAAACCGTGACATATGGTAATGTTTTGTAGTTGATTATTTGTGTTATGTGATGTGTATGTAAATTAACTGTTTGTTTTGCAGAATTGTAAGAACATTGATGAGAACCTGATACCAATGGCAGACCTCTCGGATTTTCAAAGAGGTCAAATTGTTGGTGCTTGTATGGCAGGCGCTAGTGTAACAGAAAGTGCCCGAAAGCTTGGCGTGTCAAGAGGTACTGTCTCCAAAGTAATGACTGCATTTGAAAGAGAAGGAAAACGTCCGCAGCAAAGCACAGGTCTGGCCGAAAGTCGAAGTTGACTGCGAGAGACCGTCGCACTCTAAAACGAATTGTGAGAGAGGATCACAAGACCACGGCTCCGAAAATCACTGCTGAGCTCAATGAACACCTACAGAACCCAGTTTCCACGAAAACTGTTCGTCAGGAGCTGCACAAATCTGGATTCCACGGAAGAGCTGCAATTCGAAAACCGCTGCTCTCAATGACAAATGTTTCCAAGCATTTAGAGTGGTGTAGAAACCTTCAGAAATGGTCCCTCGAGCAGTGGAAACGTGATATTCTCAGACGAATCATCGTTTACCCTATTTCTGACCTCCGGCCGAGTGTACGTTTGGAGACAGCCGAAAGAAGCATTCCATCCAGACTGCCTTCTCCCAACCGTAAAACATGGCGGAGGTTCTGTGATGATCTGGGGTGCTATTTCGTGGAGATCCGCTGGGCCAATGATATCCCTTCATGGAAGAATTATTATTTAGGCATTTTGGGCGACCAAGTGCATCCTATGGTTCAAGCACTGTTCCCGGAGGGGAACGCCATCTTTCAGGATGATAATGCACCAATTCATACAGCTAGAATTGTTAAAGCATGGCACGAGGAACATTCTAATGAAGTTGAGCATCTCATCTGGCCCCCACAATCCCCAGACGTCAACATTGAGCATTTATGGTCGATTTTAGAGATTCAAGTTAGACGTCGATTTCCGCCACTCAAAGAGCTGGAGGGTGTTTTAACTGAAGAATGGGCTAAAATTCCTTTGGAAACAATTCACACCTTGTATGAATCCATACCTCAGAGAATTTAGGCTGTAATCACCACAAAAGGTGGACCTACACCATATTAAACTAACTTTTGTTGATGTTGCCATTATTCTGTCCAACCCATAATAATAAATATTATATATATATATATATATATATATATATATATATATATACACACACACACACACACTCAAGTGTGTGTATGTATGTATGTATGTGTGGGATTGGCATCCGCACCGTCGCAGCTACAGCCACAACATTTGGCACAGTCACACATCTGGACCCCGAGAGCATCATAGGCTTTGTTGTGAGGCGAAATTTTAACCCCGGGCATTCCAATTCACCGAACAATTTTGCCCCCATCTACATAATGGGGAAAAAGTGTGTGTGCATCAAGCCCCGCCCCTCATTATGTCGTCATAATGGTTGACTATGGGATGGAGGATATGTGATGGGTATATGGGCACTGGACTATGGGATGGAGGATATGTATGACGGATATATGGGCACGGGACTATGGGATGGAGGATATGTGATGGGTATATGGGCACGGGACTATGGGATAGTGGATATGCATGACGGGTATATGGGCATGGGACTATGGGATGGTGGATATGTATGATGGGTATATGGGCATGGGACTATGAGATGAAGGATGTGTGATGGGTATATGGGCACTCGACTATGGGATGGAGGATATGTATGAAGGTAACTGTACACAGTCAATGTAAACAATGCTTCTGTTTGTTTTCACTTTCACCCCTATAATCCTTCACTTTCTGCTAATTCCCCTAATCCCGACTCCTAGTAAGGAACTGTTCATCTCTTCTTCAATCCTCCCCATCCACCTCACCTTCTCCTCAAAACTGTTCCTTAACATACAATCCTCTGTCTCCAAACACAGACAGCCCCCTCATGCCCTCTCCTGCTCCCACCTGCTAACACTTTCTCTGCTCTCACTGCTGGTGATATCTCTCCAAATCCTGGTCCTCCTCACCACATTCATTTCTACCTCCCATCCACGCTCTATCACAACCTTCCGTAACCACTCCAACCTTATACCCATTCACCCAGCCCCCACTTCCCCAGTCCCACTAACAGGAGCTCTGTGGAACGCTCGCTCTGTCTGCAACAAGCTTTCCTATATCCATGATCTTTTTGTTACTACCAAACTTTCCTTCCTCGCCATCACCGAAACCTGGCTCACCCCTTCTGACACAGCCTCTTCTGCTGCACTTTCATATGGTGGATTCCACCTTTCTCACACCCCCGCCCCAGCAGCAAACATGGCGGAGGAGTTGGTTTTCTCCTCTCAGATACCTGCTCCTTCACCCCAATCCCACTGCCACCCTCTGTTACCCTCCCTTCCTTCGAGGTGCACTCTGTGCGCATCTACTCCCCCTCCAACTGGCTGTCATCTACCGCCCCCCTGGGCCAGCCACCACCTTCTTTGACCACTTCACTTCCTTTCCGCGGACATCCCTACTATCATGGGCGACTTCAACATCCCCATTGACATTTCCCTCTCAGCTCCCTCTCAGCTTCCACTAAACTTCTATCTCTCACTTCATCCTTCAGCCTCACTCAATGGTCTTCTACAGCCACCCACAAAGATGGCCACACACACTGGACCTCATCTTCACCCGCCTCTGCTCCCTATCTAACCTCTCTAACTCACCTCTTCCTCTCTCTGACCACAACCTTCTCACATTCTCTTCCCTCTCCACTCCATGTCTACAATCCCCACCCCACAAACTTTCACACCCTCGCAGAAATCTTAAACACCCTGACCTACACTCATTCTCTGAATCCCTCCTCCCTCTCACAGATATAAGTTCCTTACACAATGCGGATGACGCTGCTGCTCTATATAACACCACAATAGCTGTAGCTTTGGAATCTGCTGCTCCACTTACACATACCAAAGCTCGCAAAATCAACAGACAGCCCTGGCACACCAGCCTGACCAAAGAACTGAGGCGAGCTTCCAGGGCTGCTGAGCGCAGATGGAAAAGATCCCACTCCAACGAGCACTTCATCGCATTCAAACAGTCCCTCACTACTTTCGAGACCACACTCGCCACAGCTAAACAAACCTACTTCTCATCTCTCATATCCTCCCTGTCTCACAACCCTAAACAGTTATTCAACACCTTCAATTCTCTCCTCCGTCCCCCAGCACCTGCTCCCTCCCCACTCATCTCAGCTGAAGACTTTGCCTCATTTTTCAAGCAGAAGATTGATAACATCAGAGACAGTTTTGGTCAACAACCCCCAGAGCCCTTCCTCCAGACTTCCCAGCCCTCGACCTCCAAAACCAACTTCTCCACCATTACAGAAGATCGACTCTCCACTCTACTCTCAAGATCACATCTCACCACCTGTGCACTTGACCCGATCCCATCCCATTTCATCCCAAACCTCACCACAGTCTTCATCCCAACCCTAACCCATCTCTTCAACCTATCACTAACAACTGGTGCTTTCCCCTCAAGCTTTAAACAAGCCTCCATCACACCTATCCTCAAAAAGCCCTCTCTTGACCCATCCTCTGTATCTAGCTATCGCCCTATATCACTTCTCCCCTATGCCTCCAAGCTACTGGAACAACTCGTCTACCTTGAACTGTCCTCCCATCTCTCT
Organism: Dendrobates tinctorius; assembly: GCF_039654945.1. Classification (NCBI taxonomy): domain Eukaryota; kingdom Metazoa; phylum Chordata; class Amphibia; order Anura; family Dendrobatidae; genus Dendrobates; species Dendrobates tinctorius. Next base: position 12,851,927 of record NW_027361788.1, on the reverse strand, counting down.
TCTTGCTCCCTCTTCGACCGCTTACAATCTGGCTTCCGGTCAAACCACTCCACTGAAACTGCCCTTACTAAGGTCACCAATGACCTCTTAACCGCCAAGAGCAAGCGACACTACTCTGTCCTCCTCCTCCTGGACCTGTCGGCTGCCTTTGACACAGTGGACCATTCCCTATTATTATAGACCCTCTCATCCCTTGGCATCACAGACTTGGCCCTATCCTGGATCTCATCATACCTAACAGACCGGACATTCAGCATCTCCCACTCACACACCACCTCCTCACCTCGCCCCCTATCTGTCGGAGTCCCACAAGGTTCAGTCCTAGGACCCCTGCTCTTCTCCATTTATACCTTTGGCCTGGGACGGCTCATAGAATCTCATGGCTTTCAGTATCATCTCTATGCTGATGACACACAGATCTACATCATACTTCTTCTCCGCTAGATTTCTGAAACTTAATATGGACAAAACAGAATTCATCATCTTTCCCCCATCTCACGTGACCCCCCCAATTAACCTATCCATTACAGTAAATGGCTGCCCACTCTCCCCAGTCCCACAAGCTCGCTGCCTCGGGGTAATCCTTGACGCTGATCTCTCCTTCAAACCACATATCCAAGCCCTTTCCACTTCCTGCCGACTTCAACTCAAAAATATTTCACGAATCCGTTCATTCCTCAACCAAAAATCTGCAAAAACCCTAGTCCATGCCCTCATCAACTCTCGCCTTGACTACTGCAACCTCCTGCTCTGTGGCCTCCTCTCGAACACTCTCGCACCCCTCCAATCTATTCTAAACTCTGCTGCCCGACTAATCCACCTGTCCCCCCGCTATTCCCCAGCTTCTCCCCTCTGTCAATCCCTTCACTGGATCCCCATTGCCCAGAGACTCCAGTACAAAACCCTAACCATGACATACAAAGCCATCCACAACCTATCTCCTCCATACATCTGTGACCTCGTCTCCCCGTACTTTCCTGCCCTGTACGCAACCTCCGATCCTCACAAGATCTCCTTCTCTACTCCCCTCTTATCTCCTCTTCCCACAATTGCATACAAGATTTCTCTCGCGCATCACCCCTACTCTGGAACTCTCTACCACAAACTATCAGACTCTCACCTACCATCGAAACCTTGAAAAAGAGCTTGAAGACCCACCTCTTCCGACAAGCCTATAACCTGCAGTAACCACCAATCGACCAAACCGCTGCATGACCAGCTCTACCCTCACCTACTGTATTCTCACCCATTCCTTGTAGATTGTGAGCCTTCGCGGGCAGGGTCCTCTCTCCTCCTGTACCAGTTATGACTTGTATTGTTTAACATTATTGTACTTGTTTTTATTATCTATACCCCTCCTTACATGTAAAGCGCCATGGAATAAATGGCGCAATAATAATAATAATAATAATAATAATAATAATATTATTTATGATGGGTATATGGGCACGGGCCTATGGGATCGTGGATATGTATGATGGGTATATGGGCACGGGCCTATGGGATGGCGGATATGTATGATGGGTATATGGGCACAGGACTATGGGATGGAGGATATGTATGATGGGTATATGGGCACGGGCCTATGGGATCGTGGCTATGTATGATGGGTATATGGGCACGGGACTATGGGATGGAGGATAATTATAATTTGCTATAACTAACCACAGTTAGTTTATATGCCTGGGCAGCGCCGGGCTCTTCAGCTAATATATATATTTGTCTTATCATGTCTGTCTGTAACCGAAATCCTGCGTCGCTGATTGGTCGCGGCAGTTAGGCCGCGCCCAATCAGCGACAGTCGCTTAGTCGTCGCGGCAACATGGCCGCATCGCTTATTGTACAGGCACATTACAGCCGTTAAAGGCATCACTGCTGCGTCGCTCATTACACAGGCACAGTCCTGTACATGTACAATACATTAGGTAAAAGCAGAACAGTGACTGCAGATCTGGGTGTAACTGGAGTACACTACATTAGGTAACAGGAGAACAGTGACTGCAGATCTGAGTGTAACTGGAGTAGAATACATTAGGTAACAGGAGAACAGTGACAGTACAATACATTTGGCAAGATCATGCAAACTGTCTCTTCAGAGAGGAAGAGGACTAGAACTCTAGTGCCACCTATTGGAGGTAGAAATCCTAAAAGTCAATGTTGACCCTTTAACGAGCCTAGTTACATGACTTAGGATAAAAGCCAAGCCAGAATCTCCATTTGCAGACACTGTGTTTCGGGGTACTGCCCCTCATCAGTGCAAAGTGGGAGATCTGGTTTGGCTGTGAGAGAGGCGTCTGACCGATATCCAAGAAGTATTGCAGCTCTGGCTGTAACAGGAGTATAATACATTAGGTAAGAGCAGAATGGTGACTGCAGCTCTGGGAGTAACTGGAGTACAATACATTAGATAACCATAGAACAGTGACAGCAGCTCTGGGTGTAACTGGAGTACAATACATTAGGTAACAGCAGAACAGTGACAGCAGCTCCGGGTGTAACAGGAGTATAATACACTAGATGGTGGCCCGATTCTATCGCATCGGGTATTTTAGAGTCTCTGGTAAAATAAAAAATAGTTATATACTCACCTTCCAGACGGCCCCCGGACTCTTTCTCTCCTCTCAGCATGCTTAGCGAGAAGGGCTGAAGAGGACGTCCCTCTCGCGAGAGCGCGACGTCATCAGTGGTGTTTCGCACAAAGCATTACTGGGACCGGAAGATGCCGGGAGCATGGAGAGGAGAGAAAGAGTCCGGGGGCAATCGTAAGGGGAGTATATAATAAATAATAATAATAAATTTTATTTCTATAGCGCCGACATATTCCGCAGCACTTTACATTTCAGAGGGGATTTGTACAGACAATAGACATTACAGCATAACAATAATCACATAGATCATAACAGATACCAAGAGGAATGAGGGCCCTGCTCGCAAGCTTACAATCTATGAGGAAAAAGGTAGACACGAAAGGTGGGTGGTAACAGTTGCCCTGATTGTATGGACCAGCCATAATGTTAAGTGTGTGACAGTACAGACACAGAGGGCTAATGGATGCATAAAGCATGTGGGAACATGATGCGGGAAATCTGGTTATGGTAAAACTTTTGGCTGTGCCACACAGGGATAGATTAGGTTAATGCGTTGAGGCGATAGGCCAGTCTGAATAAATGTGTTTTCAGGGCACGCTTAAAATTGAGGGGATTGGGGACTAATCGTATTGACCTGGGAAGTGCATTCCAAAGAATTGGCGAGGCACGTGTAAAGTCTTGGAGACGGGAGTGGGAGGTTCTGACTATTGAGGATACTAACCTCAGGTCATCAGCAGAACGGAGGGCGCGGGTAGGGTGGTATACTGAAACAAGGGAGGAGATGTAGGGTGGTGCTGAGCCATGGAGGGCTTTGTGGGTGAGGGTAATAAGTTTATACTGAATTCTGGAGTGGATGGGTAGCCAGTGTAATGACTGGCACAAGGTAGAGGCATCGGTGTAACGATTGGTGAGGAATATGATCCTGGCTGCAGCATTCAAGACAGATTGGAGAGGGGAGAGTTTGGTAAGAGGGAGACCGATTAGAAGAGAGTTACAATAGTCGAGACGAGAATGAATAAGAGAAACAGTAAGAGTTTTTGCAGAGTCAAAAGTAAGAAAAGGTCGAATTCTAGAAATGTTTTTGAGGTGCAGATGACAAGAGCGAGCCAGTGATCGAATGTGGGGGGCAAAGGAAAGCTCGGAATCAAGTATGACCCCAAGACAGCGGGCCTGTTGCTGGGGAGTAATAGTGGAGCCACACACAGAAATAGCAATGTCGGGTATAGGTACATTAGTAGAGGGAGGAAACACCAGGAGTTCAGTCTTTGACAGGTTCAGTTTCAGATATAGTGAGGACATCATGTTAGACACAGCGTTTAGACAATCGCCGGTGTTTTCTAGAAAGGCTGGCGTGATGTCAGGAGAAGAAGCGTATAATTGGGTGTCATCAGCATAGAGATGGTACTGGAAACCAAATCTACTGATTGTTTGACCAATAGGGGCAGTGTACAAGGAGAAGAGGAGGGGGCCTAGAACCGATCCTTGAGGAACCCCAACAGTAAGGGGAAGGTGAGAGGAGGAGGAACCGGCAAAAGATACAGTAAAGGAGCGGTTGGAGAGATAGGAGGAGAACCAGGATAGAACGGTGTCCTTGAGGCCAATGGAACGGAGCATAGTGAGGAGGAGCTGATGATCCACAGTGTCGAATGCTGCAGAGAGATCCAATAGAATTAGCATGGAGTAATGACCATTTGATTTAGCTGTTAGCATATCATTAGAGACTTTAGTGAGGGCAGTTTCAGTGGAGTGTAAAGAGCGGAAACCGGATTGGAGAGGGTCGAGAACAGAGTTTTCTGAGAGATAGCGGATAAGATGGGAGTGGACCAGGCGGTCCAGGAGTTTAGAGATGAAGGGAAGATTAGAGACAGGTCTATAGTTAGCGGCACAGTTTTGGTCGAGGGATGGTTTTTTAAGTAGTGGATGTATGATGGCATGCTTAAATGAGGAGGGAAAAATACCAGAAGAGAGAGAGGTTAAATATTTTAGTTAGGTGAGGGGTGACAGCAGGGGAAAGGGACTGGAGGAGATGTGACGGAAATGGGTCACTGGTGCAAGTAGTTGGGCGAGAAGATGCAAGGAGCCTGCTTACTTCTTCTTCTGTGACTGGTTCAAAATCAGAGAGTGAGCTAGATGCAGTGGGGGAAAGAGGACAGTGCATGGTATGAGGTGATTGGGAGATAATTTCCTGTCGAATCTGGTCAATTTTTTCTTTGAAGTAATTGGCCAGATCATCAGCTCGGAGCTCCGTGGTTGGGGCCTGTACTCTTGAATTGAGTAGAGAATGAAAAGTGTCAAAGGGACGTTTCAGGTTATTGGACAGTGAGGTGATGAGGGTGTTGAAATAGGTTTGTTTGGAGAGGTGAAGGGCAGTGTTGTATGTTCTAAGCATAAACTTATAATGGATGAAATCTTCGTGTAGATTGGATTTTCTCCACAGACGTTCGGCGCACCTGGAGCACCGCTGCAGGAAACGAGTTTGCACCGTGTGCCAGGGTTGTCGCCGTCTGCGTTGTGGTGTTCTATTTATAGGGGGTGCAAATTCATCCAGGGCACTTTGAAGTGTTTCATTGTAATGCTTCAATGCAGAATCAGGACATGAGAGGGAGGAGATAGGGGCCAATGAAGACTGCAAGTTCTTCATAAGTTTCTGGGTGTTAATGGCCTGTATGTTTCTATAAGTCTGGACAGTGGGGGTGACCTGAGCAGCCTGGCAGTTCTTTATAATGAAAGAAGATTGTGGTCAGAGAGCAGGAGAGGGGAGTTTGCAAAATCATCCACTGCACAAAGCCGAGAGAAGACCAAGTCGAGGGAGTTTCCGTCTTCATGCGTTGGAGAATTAGTAAGCTGCGAAAGGCCAAATGAGGAGGTTAGAGATAAAAGGTGAGTAGCAGATGGTGAGAGGGGAAGAGCAATGGGGATGTTGAAATCTCCCATGATGAGGGTAGGGATGTCACAGGAGAGAAAATGTGGAAGCCAAGTGGCAAAATGATCCAGGAACTGATGGGAGGGGCCGGGAGGACGATACACCACCATCACTCGCATGGAGAAGGAGGTGTAGAGTCTGACGGCATGGACCTCAAAAGAAGGGGAGACAAGTGAGGGTACTTGAGGGATAACCTGAAATGTACATTTTGGTGATAGGAGCAGACCAACGCCTCCACCAGCTCTACTGTCTGATCTTGGGGTATGAGAGAAGTGTATCCCCCCGTATGAAAGAGCAGCAGCAGCGGTAGTGTCTGACTGCTGGATCCAGGTTTCAGTAAGAGCCAGGAGGTTAAGAGAATTAGAAAGGAAGAAGTCATGGATGAAGGAGAGTTTGTTACACACTGAGCGAGAATTCCAAAGTGCACAATTAAGAGAGACAGATGGCAGGCAGGGAATATTAATCAGATTAGAGGGGTTTCTAAGTGTAGCAGTTGGGGGGTTTGACTTTCTATAACATGGGGGACCAGGGTTGGGAGCAATGTGTCCTGCGACTAGGAGAAGGAGGATAGAAAGAGTGAGCAGATGGTTAAGTGATTTGTGAGAGCGTCTCTTATGTTGAATGGTGGGACTGACTGGATCTGTGCAATTTAACAACGTGAAAAGAGCGTGAGTTCTATACATAGGAGAGGAAAGGAGCGAGGGGCCAATATGGATGGAGTGTAGAGAGTTAATGCCAGGGCGGTGGATGTGTGTGAATGCAGCGGCCAGGATTAAAATTACACAAATGCATATGGTATATATTTGTTGTACTCCTAATGTACAGGGAGTAGATGTATATAAATGTCTTACCTGTCTCCTGCCCTGTCTAACTGCCATGTTATAACTGCCAGTAGTACCTTGATACATGTAGTATATAACTTTTTTATTTTAACAGAGACTCTAGAATACCCGATGCGATAGAATCGGGCCACCATCGTGTGTGTGTATATATATATATATATATATACACACACACACACACACACACACACACACACACACACACACACACACACACTAGCTGAAGAGCCCGGCGCTGCCCGGGCATAGTAACTAACTGTGGTTAGTTATAGCAAATTATAATTATCCTCCATCCCATAGTCCCGTGCCCATATACCCATCATACATATGCAAATAGGGGCATTATGACATCATAATGAGGGGCGGGGCTTGACACGCACACACTTTTTCCCCAGTATGTAGACAGGAGCAAAATTGTTTGGTGAATTGGAACGCATCGGGTTAAAATTTCGCCTCACAACATAGCTTAGGACGCTCTCGGGGTCCAGACGTGTGACTGTGTCAAATTTTGTGTCTCTAGCTGCGACGGTGCGAATGCCTATCCCAGACATACACACATACAAACATACACACTTTGAGCTTTATATATTATACATATATTCTGACAGCCATTTCAGTGTCAGTTGAATTCCAACCAGAGTACACCTCATTCTACTTATTATGCTTCTGGTTAGGTGGTCTCTTAATTTTTGCCAGAGCTGTCCAGTATTAGTAAGCCAAAACCAGGAGTGGGTGATAGAAACTCGTCACCACTTCTGCTGTTTTTATTAGACTTTCAGAAATTCTGACTAAATACTCAACATGTGCATGTGGCTTCAAGAGGTGATTACTGTAAGGGGAATGTTAGGAATTTAAGGTAATAAAATTGAAGATACAGCCATGAAAAAACCCACAAAAAACACACACACGACTAGAGATGGGTGAACCCGAACAGAAGAAATGATCGGCGTTCGTACCGGACAGCGATTGTTCGGGTTGAACGATGAACACAGACCTTCTGTTGAAGTCCAGTGATGTTCGGGTAAGTCCATAGAGAGAAAGAAAGATAAATATTTTTCTTTTTCTCACCCATTCGGTAACAATATTTTTAATGTGGTTCTGGTACCCAAACCGAACTTTCTAAAAAGTTCAGCTCAGGTACCAGAACCCAAACTTCAACCGATCTGCTCATCCCAAAACACTACCACATTGAATGCTTTGTCTACAAATTTGGAAAATATAACAAATGATAAATACAGTATAAAGTTAACAAAACTAGGCCAAATTGTAGATGCAGGGTGTGAAAAATTCAGTACAAAATAAAGATTTTGAACTACCATTAGCAACAATAACTTAAAGTAATTTTCTGTATGACACATTGGGTCAACACTCCTAGACCAATCTTCCATAAAACATTGCTTGAGGCTGTGTGCCCATGTAGCGATTTTTAAGCGTTTTTGCCACGATTTTTGGCACGAAAACGTTTAAAAATCGTGTACAGAACGCCCCCCATGCATTCCTATGGCATTCCGCACATGCTGTGCTAATGCTGCGCTTTTTTCCGCGGCGGAATCGCATCGCGGAAAAAAAAAAAAAAAAAAAAAAAAAAAAAAAAAAAAAAAAAAAATCGCAGCACGCTCATTCTTTTGTGCGGAATCGCAAAGAATTGCCGCGATTCCGCACCCATAGGAATGCATGAGAATCGCTTACTTCCGGCATGTGGCTATGCCCACCATGCGGGAAGTTAAGCGTCTCATGTGCGGTTGGTACCCACGGTGTGGAGGAAAGGAGACTGTCCTCCAGGCCCTGGGTACCATACTCCTGAGAAAAAAAAAAAAAAAAAAAAAATCGGGGTATGTTTACCTTCCGACGTCCCACGCTGCATTCCCGGCCTAAGCGTTCCCAGTAATGCCTTGCGGCACGGTCCAGTGATGACGTGGTCTCGCGAGAGCGCTATAGCAACGCGAGACCACGTCATCACAGGTCTCGCAAGGCATTACTGGGAACGCTGAGGCCCGGGACGCCGGAAGGTAAATATACCCCGATTTTTATTTTTTTTTTAGCATTTTAACATCCTATCTTTTACTATTGATGCCGCATAGGCGGCCTCAATAGTAAAAACCTGGTCACACTTGTCAAACACTATGTTTGACGAGTGTGACCAACCTGTCAATCACTTTCCAAGCGATGCTTCAAATCGCTTGGAAAGTGCTTGAAAGTCGCACGCGAAAATCGCGGCAAAATCGCGATCATAATCGCGGTAAAATCGCGGTGAAATCGCACGGAAAAAAACGCGCGATTTCTGGGAAGGAGTCCGGTTTTTAGTGAGCGTTTTAAAACGCTACGTGGGCACATAGCCTAAAAGGTTGGTCCAAATCCAACATGAATTTATTCCTAAATGTCTCTCTAATGTAATAAGCTAATAGGTTTTCTAATATACTTTAAACAAAAAAAATCCCTACTGCTCCTTCTCTATTTCAACTGCTTTATTTACTTACTTTTGGTTTAAAGACATTTTGTTGGAAAATCCCCAGTGCATGCTGGGATACACAAATGAAATATCATCAGAGGGCAGCCTCTGTCCCCACCCTGAAATGAATCATCTGTCACATTAGCAAATAGAGAAGCCGGTAAGCAGGAAAAGCAGAGAAGCCCTGTTCCATAAAGGTACATCATGCTCGAAGGAGGGACTGGTCTCTGCTTTTTCTGCTTGCTGGGTTCTCTTCTTACAATGCGCACTGACAGTGCACGCTCTTGCCAGTTCATCACTTCTCATCATAGCTGGCAAGGGAGCGAACTGTCACTGCATTGAAAAGTAAGTTGCATACTGACAAAGGAGCTTGTAATGAACATACGTCAGAATTGACAACTGATGCTTGCTCAGCAGAACAGGAATTAGCCCAGGACCTGAACAGAACTTCACTGATGACACTTTGTTTCAGGAAGGCGGCAGAGGCTGGGACAGGGAGCGCAGCCTCGGCCCCCTGATGAGGTCTTGTTTGGGTATTAAAGCATGCACTGGGGATTCTCAAACGAATCATCAAAAAGGAAGCAGGTAAAGAAAAAAAAAAAAAAAACTATATTTATATATATATATATATATATATATATATATATATATATATATATATATATATATATATATATATATATATATATATATATATATATATATATATACACATACACACACACACACACTCACTGGCCACTTTATTAGGTACACCTGTCCAACTGTGTGTTAAGACTTAATTTCTAATCAGCCAATCACATGGCGGCAACTCAGTGCATTTAGGCATGTAGACATGGTCAAGACAATCTCCTGCAGTTCAAACCGAGCATCAGTATGGGGAAGAAAGGTGATTTGAGTGCCTTTGAACGTGGCATGATTGTTGGTGCCAGAAGGGCTGGTCTGAGTATTTCAGAAACTGCTGATCTACTGGGATTTTCACGCACAACCATCTCTAGGGTTTACAGAGAATGGTCCGAAAAAGAAAAAAAATCCAGTGAGCGGCAGTTCTGTGGCCGGAAATGCCTTGTTGATGCCAGAGGTCAGAGGAGAATGGGCATACTGGTTCGAGCTGATAGAAAGGCAACAGTGACTCAAATTGCCACCCGTTACAACCAAGGTAGGCAGAAGAGCATCTCTGAACGCACAGTGCTTCGAACTTTGAGGCAGATGGGCTACAGCAGCAGAAGACCACACTGGGTACCACTCCTCTCAGCTAAGAACAGGCATCTGATGGCTACTTTCAGCAGGATAATGCGCCATGTCATAAAGCTCGAATCATCTCAGATTGGTTTCTTGAACATGACAATGAGTTCACTGTACTCAAATGGCCTCCTCAGTCACCAGATCTCAATCCAATAGAGCATCTTTGGGATGTGGTGGAACGGGAGATTCGCATCAGGGATGTGCAGCCGACAAGTCTGCGCCAACTGTGTGATGCCATCATGTCAATATGGTCCAAAATCTCTGAGGAATGCTTCCAGCACCTTGTTGAATCTCTGCCACGAAGAATTGAGGCAGTTCTGAAGGCAAAAGGGGGTCCAACCCGTTACTAGCATGGTGTACCTAATAAAGTGGCCAGTGAGTGTATATAGTTAGATAGCAAAGGTGAGGGAATGATATGAACTTTTTAATTAGAAAAGCCATTAGATTATTACATTAAATAGACATTTAGGATTAAATCAATGTTAGTTTCGGACCACCCCTTTAAGATCATTGAGGAATTTGTTTATGCACATATCTCTCAAGGTCCCAACAGGGCAGTTCGCTTGTATTGAGGGCTGGACTGTGACTGAACCATTGCAACACCTTGATTCTTTTTTTTTGGCCAGTGACGTAGAGCTCCTGGGAATCATTGTCTCATTGAAAGACGCAGATTTAGTTTTTGAATTGATGGCCTCACATTTGACTCAAACACTTTGGTTTACAGAGGAGTTTTTGGTTGACTCAAAAAGGTCCTGTGACGGCAAAACATACCCAAATCGTCACCATTCCACCGAGGTATTTGTTTTTCACAAAAGATGGCGCAGTTCACAATGGAATCTGCACTTTGGTCCCATGTGATAAAAGGATAATCTTCCAGAAGTCTTAGAAACAATTTGTCAAACTTTATCCATTATGCAACATTCTTTTTTGATACAAAAGTCTTCCTCCTGGAAACCCTTCCAAACAAGGCATACATGTTTAGTCTATTTCTAATTGTACTCTCACATAGTTGAGTATTGCATGGTCTTAACTTGGGGTGAATTTGCTTGGGCGTCCACTCATGTTAAGATTGATAACTACCTGGAATGTTTTCTAATTGTGAATAGTCCTTCTTGCTGTTGAATGATGGACTTCAAATTGTTTGGAAAATGCCTAATATCTATTTCTTCCCAGATTGAAAGGAAGCATCAATTGCTTCACTAAGATCTTTGCTGATGTCTTTCCTCTTAGCCAATTTATTAACATATGCCTAAATGCTCCAGACCAGCAAACTGCCTAAACTTCTGCTTTTATAGAGTTGGTCACACTTGCTGGGGAACAGTTAATCAAGGGCAATTGATTAACCGCACCTGGCTGCTACTTACCCACTTTATTCCTATGGAAGCAGTAAGGGTGTACTTTTATATAAAGGAGGAAATACTAGGAAACCATTGAGACTTGCATAAGCGAAATTGGTTAGTGTCAAGTCTTTCCATGAATACCCATTTGAATTTACCGATAAACACCATGTGGGGGCCTCCCCAAGTTCCGAGAGCTGCACAGTCGTTAGCAAAGACAAGTTGTCAAGCACTAAAATATTTTGCACTATGATCAAACAAAATAAACTCTAAAATAGGAAAAACAGGATTCCATCAGTGACCGAGTCTACAACAAACCACAAAGGGGGTAATGAGACACCAATAGAGCGCATGGTGTCCAGATATAGCCTTGGCCTAATGCTTGAGCCACGGAACAGTTGTCAAACATTTACCATAACAGAAGTTTTTATTTCCCAATATTTGAGTTCTCAAATACAAAAAAAAAACAACACATATGTATATAACAAACAGGATTCATGTCAGAAACAAAGTAGCAGGCTTATAAGTCATCCCAGAGCTAAACCAATACTTACCACATCGTAGCCTGTAGGTGCCCGGTTCCTTGATGCTACTACCCCAACACCAGTGATGGGATCCATAGACAGGTCGGTCAAAGCATCCGACAGGTCCCGAACCTCAGGCATTATAGTACGATCCTGCAGAGAGTAGTAACATTTATTAGCAAGATCTTGATTTACAAGCCATTCAAGCTCCATTAATGAAATTCCAACACAGAAAGCACGAGCACATTCCTACCACCTCGACAGAACTGACTTTTCCTTCTCTGGCACAAAAAGTAAACAAATCCCAAAAATATCTTCACACCAAACATACTTTACAGGAACTCGAAGAATAAGTCATATCCTAACAGCAAACACAAGTTCCACAGTAACGAGGAGCCAAACAGAAGGTAAAGCTTAAACGATAACTTTTTATAATGTCCTTAAATAGGCACCGGGGAATTTTATTTGTCAACCCAAAGGTGAAGTCAATTTTTTTTACAAGTTTTATGGACATTCTGAATAGCTGACTGGTTAAGCAATGAAGAGTAACAGTTGTGCTTGGTCCGGGGAGAGGAAGACGATAAAGTTTGGTTAACGTACTGGGAGTAATAGAATAAATAGCATGTAAAGCTCTTTCATAGGCGAATATCATTCATGTGCAGCCTTTTTTTTTTTTTGGACTAATTCTAGTTCTGTGAAGAATAGTCAACTGCTCCAGAAAGTAATTCGATCAAGAAAACTTTACACGTGATATCACATAGCAAATTAAGGACCCTATTGTGGGATTTTTACAAAATTTTAACGGAGTACCTCCTTCAAGTTCTTCTCCACTGATCCTGGTTTTTGTTTTTCTGTGCCCCGTCTACCAGCTTGGCGTATACCACAGAACTTCTATGGGGCCCGTTTGCTTTTCCTCCTTTGATGATGGACAATCAGTGGAGCAGTGTTTATTGGAGGAGGAACTCCGTTTAAGACGTTCATGTTGGGAGTACATGTGGGATCAATTTTTCTTCATGGATGTCACACATACCCATTATCATCTATGGTGCTAGTAACGTGTGTTTTTTTTTTTGTTTTGTTTTTTTTTTTATTACCAGCTGCATGGATGACAAGGTCCATTGTTAGTCTATAGGTCCATGAAAAACATGTACAGCACACGGATGACATCGATATGGCATCTGTGTTCTGTGCGTATTTAGCACTGCAAAGGATAAAAGAAGCTTTGTAATTTTTTTTTTTTTGTATCCATCTGTGAAAAAAATAAAAATTGATTACACATAGATGGTAAAAATAACCACATGGATGGAAAAAGCGGATGGTAAAAAATGGACACAGGAACGACACATTGATGGTAAAAATAGACACATGGATGGAAGATGCTGATGGTAAGAATGGACACGTGGATGTAAAATATTGATGACATCAGTACCATTTTTTTCACGTACATGTTCACATATGAACGCATGAATGAGGACCACGTAAAAAAAAAAAAAATATATATATATATATATATATATATATATATATATATATATATATATATATATATATATATATACACACAGTAGGTCCACGCTTGTTTAAAAAAGGTGTATTCTCATGTTAACCAGTAACACTATATCACTGGGATCACATTGGTTCGACTTCAGTGCCGAATCCCGTGCACATCTGTGCTCCTGGCTACCAAGCTTATACAGAGAACTTCAAAAGTTCCAGTCACATTAAAGTGAACCTATCAGCAGTTTTGGCCGATACGAGTTACGGCCACCGCCTTTCAGGGCTGATATACAGCATTCTATGATGCTGTAGATAAGCCCCCTACCCGACCTGGAAGACAAGAAAAATAAGTTTTATTATACTCACCCGGGGGACGGTCCAGTCTGATGGGTGTCACATGTCCTGGTCCAGAGCCTCCTCAACAGGGCAGATAAGTACGCCTGCGCAGGAGTGCGAGGCCGGAGAGCCATGAAGCAAGCAGGATAGCAGCGATCTTAAGATGGGAGGCGCTGGACCAAGACCAGCAACACCCATCGGACCGGACCGCACCGCAGGTGAGTATAATAAAAGCTATTTTTCTTCTCTTGCAGGTCAGATCAGGGGCTTATCTATAGCATTATAGAATGCTTTAGATAACCCCTGAAAGGCGGTGGCCATATCTTATATCAGCCAAACCTGGTGAAGAGCTTCACTGTAGTGGTTGCCTGGAAATTCCACTGTGGAGAGGATGCAGGGGTGCAGCAACAATAAGGTCCTGTCATTCTAAAAATTGGGTAGGAGGTGGTGGAACTTCGAGGTGGCGCCACCACAATCATTAAAGGGGTTTTCCCATGAACAAAAGTACATTTTAATCAATACAACTTGGAATAATAATTTCCACAATTGGATGTATTGAAAAATAATGTTCCTGTCCTGAGATAACCTTATAAATGTGCCCCTGCTGTGTACTGTGTAATGGCTGTGTCTGTACAGACAGGAACACGGTCTGATCATACCACATCTCCTGGGCAGGGCAGAACGTAAAAGAAAGGATACAGATAGAATCATCTGTGATCCCCATGCAGTGCTTTTTGTGAGGTAAAGCATTTCCCTGCTGTGCACTGTATAATGGTCGTGTCTGACCGCAAAAGAAAAATGGTCTGATTATACCACATCTGAGCAGGGAAGAAAGTAAAAGAGTATACAGACAGGACAACACGGGACCACAGCCGATTCTTTCTTTGAGGTAATATATTTCTAACAGGCATTGAAATATTTTACCTCACAGAAAGCCCAGCAGGGGATCACAGATGATTCTATCTGTATACTCTTGCTTCCTCCCCTGCCCAGGAGACATGGTATGATCAGACCGTGTCCCTGAACAGTCAGACACAGACATTACACAGTACACAGCAGGGGCACATTTATAAGATTATCTCAGCACAGGAACTTTTTTTTTTTTTTCCAAACACATCTAAAGGCCCTTTTACATTTAGCGATGCACCAGCGATCGGACCAGCGATCCGACCCGGTCAGGATCGCTGGTGCATCGCTAAATGATCGCTAGTGAGCTTTCACACAGAAAGATCTCACAGCGATGCAGCAGCGACGCAGCGCACAATAGTCACCTTTCACACACAGCGATCCTGACGTCCTCCCGCCCGCGTCCAGCGTCGCTCGTCTCACACAGCAGGAAGCAGACAACGAGAAATGGAGCCGCGTGATCAGCGACAGACAGCGGGGGAGCGGTCGGAGGTATCACACATAGCGATATCGCTAGCAATATCGCTATAACGTCACAAAACCAGTGATGTTTTAGCTATATTGCTAGCGATATCGCCTAGTGTAAAACCCCCTTAATTATGGAAGTTATTATTATTCCAAGATCTATTGATTAAAAGATACTGTTGTTCATGGCACAATCTCTTTAAGTGATGACATACCTTAGCAATAGGTTGTCCCTTATGGCAGGGGTGTTTACAGCACTCGATGACCTTTTATCCAGCCCCCAGGACAGAACACTGGAGACTGCAGTACTTGGGCCGGCAGCCGTATTTTGATGCCTGCTGGCCCACTAATTTCTTTTTGTTCTATGAGCACAAGCACGCAGTGTTCACTACTGAGCGCTGAGGCCCGTGCAATGAAAAATTACATCGTGACAGAAGTGCCAGCGTCAGGATGTACTTTGTGGGTAGAGTTAGCGCACAACTTGTACGGCCCCCGAAGGCTGCTATAAATATCCAAATGGCCCTTGGCAAAAAAAAATAAATAAAATAAATAAAAATCCCACCCCTGCCTTATGGAGATGTGGCAATGCCCTTTAAAGGGGATGTCCAAGATGTCACATAAAAGGGTTGTCATTTTCCCCAAAAATAATGCAACATCTATCCACAGGTTGTGTGTAGCAGTGCAAGTCAAGCCCCATCATTTGAAAGCGAACCAGTCATCAGAATTTTATGTGAAGAAACAAAGTCCAGCTCATCAGTAATGCCAGATTCCAGTCCTGTTCAAAACACACAATAATGAAAGCAAGGAAAATAGATCCAGCTCCACAGACATAAAACTCTTTATTGATACATATTAAAAATTCCAAATAACATCCATATCTGCTCAGAACAACAAAAAACACTTAAGCGTTTCTGGTGTGTTAAACACCCTTAGTCATAACTAAGGGTACTTGTCGCACCAGAAACGCATAAGTGTTTTTTGTTGTTCCAAGCCGATGGGGATGTTATTTGGAATCCATAGCGTAACTAGAGCATGATGTGCCCCTGTGCAAGATTTGGAATGAAACATCCTGATATACAAATATATATTTATTGTGAGGCAGTGAGGGAATTTTATACGACTTAGTTGAGCTATCTGAACAAGTCAGATTGAGGAAAACCCAACATGGGCTTTTATTTTTGGAATGATCTCTAGGATGATAGTGGGACGGATCTCTCCAGCCACTCCAGGTCTTGGGAGTGGCCCATGTCCACTATTTCCATTTAAGGTCTGTGTGAAACCAAAACACAAACTAGTGAGACTTGAGCAAGCCATTACTGCACCCACAGATTATACGGCGGTGCAGTTGCCCTTGGCAATAGACTGACCAGAACATTCCGGCTGTGAACCGGAGGATAAAGTTTTAGATTTGTTTGTAAGATGTTTAAGTTGAACTTTCTTGGGTCACTGCCGCATTGCCACATGGTCACAGAAGCCGCTGCTTTACAATAAATATATATCTCCTCCATCCTGGTATATATGTCCCTCATCCTGGCCCCATGTTGATATATGTATACCCCATCCTGGTATATGTCCCCCATTCTGCCGCTGTTCTAATAATGTATAGAAAAAAAATCTATTACACTCACTGGGGGAAAACATAGTGATGGAACCCCATAGCAAAAGTATAATGCACTACCCATAGTCCAACATATAGTTAGTATGGCTACAGGCACCGTGTACTCACTGATAAAAAAAAACAAAAAAACAACACACTACTCACCTTCCCATCTGCTCCTCCACCGCATGGCCTCCTCTGCTGAAGCAGGCAGCTGACTTCATAGTGCAGGCAATGGGAGCGCATGGTGTCACCGCCATGCGCCCCCCAGTCACGTGCACACCAACGTCAGCTGTTGGCCTCTAATTGGTCGGCAGCCCCACACGGAACCCTCTTCAACTGGATGTGCGTCCAAGGAAATCCATAGATTAAACTGTATGCTAATGAGCTGTAAATGTAGTGGGGGGAGGCTGCACTTATATCTCCTCCTGTCTCTCTGCCCATTCCCTGCACGCTCTTTGCTTCCTCCCTCTGACTGACACGTCGTTGAAACATGGGTTACTTGTCAGTCAGAAACAGAAGGCAGGCAATAAGAAAAGAGGCAGGAAAGATGTAAGCGTAGCCCACGCCCACTGCACTTGCTGCTCATTAGCATACAATTTCATCTATGGATTTCTCTAAACAGATTTCTACAAGAAAGGTAAGGATTTACTCAATATTAAAGCACATATATTATATATATATATATATATGTATATAAATATATATACCACATTAGTTTGGCATGTATATAAAGCCAAACCTGATGACTGGAACTCTTTAAAAAAGGAGCTAGTGTACAATACAAAGTTAAAAAAAAAAAAAAAAAGCATATAGACATTGGTCCACTCCCAATGCATATAAAAAAAAATAAATAAAAAATGGCATTTTGCACGCCAGTCTTAATGAATTTGGCGCATCTTAAAACTGGTGCGCGCCACTGCCAAAAATGGAGTACATTTGTGGCATAAATTATGATGGATTTGTTGGACCAGCCTCACCATTCACCACTATGGTAGAGGTGGCATAAAAATGACAAAACTCACAATACTTAATGCGTAATACTGAGTTTTGAAATTATTTTTTTTTTAAAGGGAATCTGTCACCTATTTTTTCGCATATAAGCTGCGGCCACCGCCATCAGGGGCTTATCTACAGCATTCTGTAATGCTGTAGATAAGCCCCCGATGTAACCTGAAAGATAAGAAAATAGAGTCAGATTATACTCACCCAGGGGCGGTGGGTGATGATGATGATGTCCTCTTCTTTGCTTCCCGTCTCGACTCCAGCACAGGCGTAATTCTCTGCCCTGTTGAGGCAAAGTACTGCAGTGCGCAGGGGCCAGGAAAGGTCAGAGAGGTCCGGTGCCTGTGCACTGCAGTACTTTGCCCTCAACAGGGCAGAGCAGTACGCCTGCGCCGGAGCCGCGACGGGAAACAAAGAAGAGGACGTCATCGCTAGAAGATGGGAGGCGCCGGACCGCAACACCCATTGGACCCGGACCAGACCGCCCCTGGGTGAGTATAATACTACTTTTTTCTTATCTTTCAGGTTACATCGGGGGCTTATCTACAGCATAACAGAATGCTGTAGATAAGCCTCTGATGGCTGTGATAGCATCTTATATGCTAAAAAAATAGGTGACAGATTCCCTTTAAGAACATTTCAAAGTCCTGAAAAAAAAAAACACTTCTTGATGAATTGGGCTATAATTAGTCTTATCCTTCTTAACTTCAGATGATTTGCTTATACTGCAGGAGAATGCTGGTGTAATGTGGCGAATATTCAACTAAAAAGCAGCCAAATAATGCATGGCAGCATTAACTCCTCAACAGCATAAGCCACTTTTATTTTCATCCACTTTCCCTTCATTGGTTCCTTTGGGTCATAAACATGTATGACAGCCATCAAAAACATGATGAAGTTGTGCCTGTATCAGTGGAGAACTCTTTTAATTATTGTGGCCAAGTGATACAATCGGATTGTTAGGAAGGTTGCTCTTGATCAGTGTAATAAGATTTCTAGGGAGAAATACTGTAAGTTTTTCTCCAACATTTATTGCTGATTTAGATGTTCAGTAGCCATGCCAGAAAATGTAGGTCACTATGTGATCAGCATTTCCAACAGACATCTTTTTTTTTGGACAAGATAAAAAAAACAAAACCACAAACAAGTCAAAAGAAATAATCAAGATTCTATAGTCACAACCTTGGAATGCATAAGCTGAACGACAGGGGAAAAAAAAAAAAAAAAAAAATTAAAAAGCAGACGTACAGACGTCACTTTTTTCCCGTACAGGTCATCCATAAAGTCCAAGTCAGGGGCAGACGTGTCAGTGGTGCAAAATGTGCAGCCACACAGGGGCCCAAGAGATAAGGGGGCCACATACACCTCCAAAGCAGATGGAATTGTGCATTACGATAAGAGTGCAATGTGCATTTATATTAATCTGGAAAAGTGACCCACCCCCTTTCTGTCTGTGTCTGCCAGTGGTCCAAGCAATACACTGTCAGACTAAAGAGATTCCTAGGTCCATAAAAACTTAAAATATCATTGGGAAACATTTGTGGCACGTGGCAGTGAAATCAGTAGCAACAGGTGCATTTCACAAAAGTACCAAATCCTGGTTTACAAACAGCAAAATCACTGTGCTTGATTGGCCAGAAAACTCGCCTGACCTTAACCCCATAGAGAATCTATGGAGTATTGTCAAGAGGAAGATGAGAGACACCAGACCCAACAATGCAGACGAGCTGAAGGCTGCTATCAAAGCAA
Source organism: Dendrobates tinctorius (assembly GCF_039654945.1). NCBI lineage: Eukaryota > Metazoa > Chordata > Amphibia > Anura > Dendrobatidae > Dendrobates > Dendrobates tinctorius. Next base: position 12,832,464 of record NW_027361788.1, on the reverse strand, counting down.
CCTGGGCTTCCATAACACCTCAGTAGTGCCACAGGCTGATCGCCTCCATGCCACGCTGCATTGATGCAGTAGTTGATGCAAAAGGAGCCCCAACCAAGTATTGAGCACATTTACTTAACATACATTTCAGTAGGCCAACATTTCCGATTTTAAAATCATTTTTCAAGCTGGTGAGTTTTCATTGGCTGTTAGCCATAATCATCAATATTAACAAATAAACACGTGAAATAGATCACTCTGTTTGTAATGACTATATATGAGCTTCACTTTTTATAATGAAAAACTGAAATAAATTAACTTTTTGATGATATTCTAATTTTGTGAGAAGCACTTGTATAATGAGAATGGAGATCCTCTTCTTCCTTGCTTCCATTCTAATGCGACTTTGCATGTATGTGTTTCTCCATAGGAGTTGTCGATCTTTGTGAATCACAAACCACAGTGAAGTCAGCCATGTCTCCCTTCCCCAACTACTACTCCTGGAGACCACCATTCTGCAAATGTATAAGGGGTCCCAGAGAGTGCTACTTAGTGTATATTAGCCACTCCTTGTGTCTTACATGCAAAAGACTTGTGAGCGCCACATGTCACCCCAGGTTGCAGGATGGCAAATTTGTGGGGAGATAAGGAGCGGGCAAGCTCGATTTCAACTGCAGATTTTGTTTCTGTGCTCTTGGAAGGACAATCCACAGACAAAAAGGAGTCTGGCAGAGGTTAGGGTCCATTTATAATGCAAGATTATGCATTTCATAAGAATCTTCCAACCTAAACAGGCTACAGATCATCCGATAAATGAGCAAAATGCTTTCTGACAGTCAGGTGAAATGATCAGAAAATATCATTGAATGATGTGTAATAGATTTTCAGTATGCATGAACTACCATTGTTCTCAGCAGCACAGGTTCTGTTTATACAGGAAGTGTGCTGCCGAGAACAATGACAGCCAATGCATACTGAATATCTATTACAGATCATTCAGTGCGGACCTGAATCAGCTGTGTATTCAGGCTAATAAATGACCACCGACCGGCAGTGATCTAACCCTTACGCAACTCTTTACCGAGACCTTTGGCCAAGCCGAAAGTGCAGTTGTATGGAGGGACAGAGATAGCAGCCAGCCAAATTAATCAAACCATTACCAACAACCATGACCTCTCAAGCCAGAAGCAATAAGGCTTTTCTTTTTGTAAACCCAACAAACAACGCTTGAGTATAAGGACATTTTGGAGATCTGTTCTCCTCTATCTCTTTTGAATAAAGATTAGATCATGGCTCAGGCGAGAGAAATCATTCCCTAAGGAAATATCTCCGAAATATGACATAAACCCTAGTCATTGACTGGTTTCATTCAAGTGTAATTACGACCCCACCCAACAGTGACACTAGGATCTTTGATGTTTTTTTTATTACACTCTTATGAAAGCAGCCATATTTACTTATAGTGTACATATACTATATAAAAAGACACATCTGCAGGTTTTATTAATATCTGACAGGAAATCAGAATAAACCTTTCCTGTTTTACGTGAATTAGGTTTACCATAATTATTAATATTTGCCAAATGCCATAATAATGAGAGAGAATGTTCTAAGGAATTTTTATTACTTACTGCAAAGTCAAAAGTTTACATACACTAAGGTTACTCTGCCTCTAAACAATCCTGGACTGCCTATGTGATGAGGTCATGTGTTTGGAAGCTTCTGATAGGTTTTTTGGCAACATCTGAGTTAGAGACACACCCGTAGATGTATTTTAATGCACACCTGAAACACACTGCTTCTTTGTGTATCATCATGGGAAAGTCTGTTAACCAGAGACTGTTTAGTTAAACAATCGTTTATTCAGTTTAATTTTGTACCCTTTTACCCTGCTCTCTCCCTACTGTTGACTAATTAAATTGAGCTAACCCCTGCTCTGCAGCATTTGTGTTACTGCATCCCAGCACCTGCATATTACATTTACGTTTAGAGGAAAAAAGGGAGAAGCTTGGAAGCCTAAGAACACCAGCCCAACTGTGAAACATGGGGGTGGCAGCATCATGTTGTGGGGTTGTTTTGCCACAGGAGGGACTGGTGCACTTCACAAGGTAGATGTCATCATGAGAAAAGAAGATTATGTGGCAATACTGAAGCAACATCTCAAGACATCAGCCAGAAGTTAAAGCTTGGGCGGAAATGGGTCTTCCAAATGGACAATGACCTGAAGAATACTGCCAAAATGGTAACAAAGTGGCTTAAGGATAACAATGTTAATGTTTTGGAGTGGCCATCACAAAGCCCTTATTTCAATCCTATTGAAGATTTATGGGCAAAGCTGAAAGCGCCGATGCGAGCAAGGTGACCTACAAACCCGGATCAGTTTCACCAGTTTTGTCAGGAAGAATGGGCCCAAATTCCGACCAATTATTGTGAGAAGCTTGTGGAAGGAGATCTCAAACGTGTGACCCAAGTCATTCAGTTTAACGGCAATGGTACCAAATACTAATGAAATGTATGGAAACATCTGACTTTGCAGTAAGTAATAAAAATGCCTTAAAACATTCTATCATTATTCTGACATTCGGCAAATAATTATGGTAATCCTAATTGACCTAAAACGGGAAAGGTTTATTCTGATTTCATGCCAGATATTGAGGAAAAACATGCAGATGTGTCTTCTTATATAGTGTATGGAAACTTCTAGTTTCAGCTGTAGAACTAACATTTAGTGGCATTGTACAAAGCTCTCACTATACAAGTCACTCCCTGTCCCCATTGGGGGTCACAATCTAAGGCTTCGCCTGTGCACTTGTCCTAGAGTATACAACAGAAGCTTATCCCAACATATACTACTATAGCTTTCCAATAGGCTCCCATTCACCAGACAAAGATCAAAATCATGTTCCTTCATCCTCTGTCTGGCAGGTACAGTGCCTACAAGTAGTATTCAACCCCCTGCAGATTTAGCAGGTTTGATAAGATGCATATAAGTTAGAGCCTTCAAACTTCACACAAGAGCAGGCTTTATTAACAGATGCATAAATCTTACAAACCAAAAAGTTATGTTGCTCAATTAAATTTTAATAAGTTTTAAACATACAAGTGTGGGTCAATTATTATTCAACCCCTAGGTTTAATATTTTGTGGAATAACCCTTGTTTGCAATTACAGCTAATAATCGTCTTTTATAAGACCTGATGAGGCCGGCACAGGTCTCTGGAGTTATCTTGGCCCACTCCTCCATGCAGATCTTCTCCAAGTTATCTAGGTTCTTTGGGTGTCTCATGTGGACTTTAATCTTGAGCTCCTTCCACAAGTCTTCAATTGGGTTAAAGTCAGGAGACTGACTAGGCCACTGCAACACCTTGATTTTTTCCCTCTTGAACCAGGCCTTGGTTTTCTTGGCTGTGTGCTATGGGTCGTTGTCTTGTTGGAAGATGAAATGATGACCCATCTTAAGATCCTTGATGGAGGAGCGGAGGTTCTTGGCCAAAATCTCCAGGTAGGCCGTGCTATCCATCTTCCCATGGATGCAGACCAGATGGCCAGGCCCCTTGGCTGAGAAACAGCCCCACAGCATGATGCTGCCACCACCATGCTTGACTGTAGGGATGGTATTCTTGGGGTCGTATGCAGTGCCATCCAGTCTCCAAACGTCACGTGTGTGGTTGGCACCAAAGATCTCGATCTTGGTCTCATCAGACCAGAGAACCTTGAACCAGTCTGTCTCAGAGTCCTCCAAGTGATCATGAGCAAACTGTAGACGAGCCTTGACATGACGCTTTGAAAGTAAAGGTACCTTCCCGGGCTCGTCTGGAACTGAGACCATTGCGGTGGAGTACGTTACTTATGGTATTGACTGAAACCAATGTCCCCACTGCCATGAAATCTTCCTGGAGCTCCTTCCTTGTTGTCCTTGGGTTAGCCTTCACTCTTTGGACAAGCCTGGCCTCGGCACGGGAGGAAACTTTCAAAGGCTGTCCAGGCCGTGGAAGGCTAACAGTAGTTCCATAAGCCTTCCACTTCCGGATGATGCTCCCAACAGTGGAGACAGGTAGGCCCAACTCCTTGGAAAGGGTTTTGTACCCCTTGCCAGCCTTGTGACCCTCCACGATCTTGTCTCTGATGGCCTTGGAATGCTCCTTTGTCTTTCCCATGTTGACCATGTATGAGTGCTGTTCACAAGTTTGGGGAGGGTCTTAAATAGTCAGAAAAGGCTGGAAAAAGAGATAATTGATCCAAACATGTGAAGCTCATTGTTCTTTGTGCCTGAAATACTTCTTAATACTTTAGGGGAACCAAACAGAATTCTGGTGGTTTGAGGGGTTGAATAATAAATGACCCTCTGAATAAACTTTTCACAATTTAAAAAAAAATTAAACAAAGAAATAACATTCTTTTTTGCTGCAGTGCATTTCACACTTCCAGGCTGATCTACAGTCCAAATGTCACAATGCCAAGTTAATTCCGAATGTGTAAACCTGCTAAATCTGCAGGGGGTTGAATACTACTTGTTGGCACTGTATACGCTTATATGCCACTAGTTTTACTGTGAAGCAGACTGCACTTTCCAGAGGGATTCCAACAGTGCACCTTTTTTTTTTTTTTTTTTTTTATGGGTCCCTATGGTGAATGGATGCCCTTTGTATCCATCCTGACCATGGTCACTGGACACTTACCTCCTTAGTGTATGCGCCCTACCAAACATGCCTAATTTCAGGATTTCAGACGCACACTAGGAACAGTTTCACAGGTAGCTAATCAAAAAGGGAGTTTTGTGAGAGTTTGAGGAAACCCACTCAAATTTGGATTTTAGAACCTCTGTGCTGAAAAATCAATGGGGCTAAAAACCGAGGCATTAAAACTCATTTTCTTGATGCCACTATCACCATGAAAATTTAAATTGGTATTCCCATCTCAGATATTTATGAAAAGTCTCAATAGGCGCCATCATGAATCGCTGCGCTCCATTCATTCATTTCTATGGGAAATACAAAATAGTAGAGCGATGTTTTACTAGTGGATCAATCAAGTAAGACACCAAGTCGGACCAACTTTACACACAGAGGAAGGAAATGAGTCAGAGACTGTTTCTAAAGTTTTGGTGACACCGAGGTCACTCATTTTGGGGTCGGTGTCGTCTACAGAAGCCGTTTGATGTCACCCACCGCCATTAGCTTCAACTCACTGAAAGCTTAAAAAATTGCTGCTGCGAGTTCTCAGTGGAGATTAGGAGGGGAAAGACAAAAAAAAAAAAAAAACGCAAAAAATTCTTTGGATGTAATTCTGGTTGACTGACCGTGATAATGAGCCCCGTCAGAACTAATTCATATACATAAAAATAATGCGGGATCTCGGAATTAAACCACCTAAAACCTGTGAGAACTTTATCCAGCGAGTAAATTATGGTCGTTACTAGACTACTACTTAAACACAAGACTTTATAATCAGCTTAATGGCAACTTGGGTAACAATCGGCCTCAGGAAAAGAAATTTGTGAATGGAAATAAAAGCCTTTATTAGTAGAGATGAAGTCATCAACATCAATGGTTCTACTAAGCAACCACATGTCTGACATTCCACAGGGAGGAAATCTCTAAATGAAGAAGATCTGATTCCTTAATGTCCTCGCCTCGCCCTGTTTCATTGGCACCAGAAAATGCCTCTTAGGGTAGACTGCCCGGCTTAAAGTCATTTACCTGACAAATTGCCTAATGATCATGGTTCCTCCTAGTACATGTGGATAGCCGTCTATTTCTGTCGTATACCGTGACCTTATTTGCAGACTACACCATCAACTTTGCCCTTTGGAGACCATGTCTGGTTACCTGTAGGACCACTCCCTTGTTTTGGCCCTGCCTATACTCCGTTTTTATACTACATCTGCTGACTGTGGTGCTACTCATGGTCTTGTCCTCCAGCTTGCTCGAAATCCACACTTCATTGTTGGCTTTACCCTTAAGCCTGTCACATCCTAATTGCAATTCTGGTGATGACCCAACGCTCCTTTCCTGATCACACCACACTTAGACAACATCGCTGCTAGTTGATGATAATGGGGACAGCAAATTGGGATTCGTCTTGTCAACACCAACTTGCGGAGATTAAGACTGAGGATTTGAAAACACTTTAAGCTCTACAATCCAGTAGACCAAAAGTCAAACAAAGGAGAGAGTTCACATCCTGATACAGATTTGTTAAGGTCACCATGTACACTGGGTTAATGTTGGCCACACCTGTTGATAACCAGTTTGGCAGACAGTCTAAAGCAGTGTTCCACAACTCCAGTCCTCAAGAGCCACCATCAGGTCATGTTTTCAGGATTTCCTTAGTATTACATAGGTGATAATTGCGTCACCTGCACAGGCAGGAATTCCATCACCTGTGAAATACTAAGGAAATCCTGAAAACATGACCTGTTGGTGGCTCTTGAGGACCAGAGCTGGGGAACACTGGTCTAAAGGAAGAGCAAGTCAGCCGTATATCTTGGACGAGGACCGTAATGCAATCCTCGGACTGACAATCTTATTTCTGGATAACTGCATAGAAATACATAAATCTGACTCTGCACTAATACGTACGGGGTAATCGCTAATGGATTGTTTGGGAAGATGTCCATCGCGCATGTCCGATCAAGGATTGGTGAACGCATTGTTCTCCCAGACGAAAGATGCGAGGCGACATATCAGTCGGCGGCTCTCTCAGAGTACACAAGAGCGCTCAGCCAGATGACAACCAAGATGATGACCAAACAATGCTTTGGCCAACAGACATCTAATGTCTATAGTGGCCCTTATAGGAATGTGCTGAAACGCAATAGGAATAACAGCTGATGGAGACCCACCATTTATCTTCTGATACAACTTTATAAGTCAAAATGATTATTCATCATTATTCCTAGGGATGCCCGATTCACGATAATTATGCAGCGTATACAGGCTGCTGATCACCTAACAACTGAGCAAAACACATATCTGGTGACAATGTTTTGGTCTGCACAAAAGATCATCGTTCTCGGCAGCACATCGTCCATGTTGTAAGCAGGACCTGTGCTGCCAACAACGGCAACAACGGCAGCCTATTGCATATCGTTCGGTAGACATCTGAAGCGGGGTCTACCTGTGTCAACGAGCGGTTAATTAAGTGCCAACTGGCATACATGTGGCTATTCAGCAGTCATTTGACGCTGCGCATCCAAAGTGTAAATGCAACTCAAGGCTGGCCATATTGTACAAAGCCAACAGAATCCAGACTCTGGTTTGTCTGATGAACTGCGCACTTCGTTGGGGATCTTTTAGGGTCCCGTTACATTTAGCAATGCACCAGCGATCCAGACAACGATACGACCTACGACATGGTCAGGATCGCTGTGCATCGCTAAATGGTCGCTAGTGAGCTGCCAAACAGGCAGATCTCACCAGCGACGCAGCAGCGATAAGCGATCCGTCGGCGGTCGCTCTTACCTGTCACACCGCAGTGATGATGACGACTTCCCCCTGCGTCCATGCGTCGCTAGTTGGCGCCAACGGAATGCCAACGCTGAAAAAATGGCCCAGGCAGCTCCAGTGTGATCAGCGATATCCAGCGGGGGGGGGGGGGGGGGGTGGTCGCAGGTACGTGTCACACAAAGTGAGATCGCTAGCGATATCGCTGTTGCGTCACAAAATCGGAGACGCTTTAGCGATATTGCTATGTGTGAAAGGCCCTTTAGATAACGAGTGGGGATCTCAGGACCCGGAACCCAAGTGATCTGCAGGCAAATAAAGTCACAATTGGTGTCACAGCTGACCCTGATCCACCTTCCTTCACTTTGATCTTTGCACACGCTCATTAGATGCTTAAATACAAAAAGATAGGGCGTTAGGCTCATCATTGTGCCTAATGTACGTGTGAATTTCCAGAAACAGGAAATCTAAAAAGGTCTGAGTGGCTGCTGATTGGCCGCAGGGTTCACGTGACATCACACCGTTACGAGATTGCTGGGAGTGACAGTGCAGACACCGCTGGAATGGCACCGGAGGGGAGCATGAGTGTTATTGTAAAAGAGGTAAAACATAAGGATTGGGAATGAAATAACTTCTTTTACATTAAAGGAATTGTCCAGTCCAAATCAATACATCTACAGTCACTATGTGTGACTGCAGACTTATGGATCCCCCCAGCGCTCGCACTGCGGAGATTCAACATTTTTTGAGCCAGTTTCTTCTGTTGAGCGTCCACATGGCCGACTATAGGACGAAGCCTCACTCCATACCAGTGGACGAGCTCTGGCGGGGAGTATGTATAACTAATACATACCCTCCAGTCCCGCTTCAGAAACTGGCAACATCCCGCAGCGCACAGTACATGTGCTTCGGGAACTGCAGTGTTATCGATTTCGACAGGACAACCCCTTTATATTTAGATTTTAACAATAGGCAATTTTCTGATTATTTATTATTATTATTAATGTTTATTTATATAGCACCATTGATTCCATGGTGCTGTACATGAGAAGGGGGGTTACATATAAATTACATATATCACTTACAGTAAACAAACTAACAATGACAGACTGATACAGAGGGGAGAGAGGACCCTGCCCTTTAATGGCCAGAAGAAACACTATTGGGGGAAAAAAATATCATCAAGGGGTTCCTTCACTTTTAGGATCATGACAAGCTGATTTTTCAACTTTTTTACCCCCAAAATAAAAACTTTCCTGTATACTTAGCCAAGCCTGACAACATGGCAAATAGACAAGCAAGAGGGCTTGTTTTGTTTTTTTTGAATTGTAGTTTTGAAAGGCGCTATTCAATTCACCATATATTGTAATGAAAAACATGGAAAAAAGTCCAAGCGAGATGAAATGGTGAGAAAAATAAATACAGTAATATACACAATTCTGCCATTGTTTATATGACATCCATTGTGCAGTAAAAAATTACCTGTGGGAGAGGAGGGATTGCGAATCAAACTTACATTTTTATGAAAACCTTTTTCCTTTAATATTCAGCTCTTTTTCTCAGATTGAACTTACAATGATTTGATCACTTGTTCTATATGCAGCAATATTATTGCCTTGAGTAGGCACCCATCTTCCACGGCGACCCGTGCGATCGCATTGCGGTGGTGGGCATTAGGTGCTGATGTGCATATGAACTGTATATATTATTAAATAGAGCTCTTAGACCCGTTGTGACTGATGTAATTACTTTGAAAATCAAAGTCAGAATGGCTTTATAACCCCTATCGAAAAAGTTTCCTGCCTAATATAAAAGTTAACATTTTATGAGCTCATCTGCAGCTGAACTACAAAAAAAAAAAAAAAAAATGCTCAAATTAATATCAGGATTATACAGAGAAGTCCTTTTTGATATTTATTTTCGCAGTAAGTATACCAGCCTCATCAGGTCCCGGAGCTATTTAATAATGTGTGCAGTATTGTAAAAAAAAAAAAAAAAAAAAAACTGGTGATAGATCCATTTTAAATTATGGTGGTTTCCTAGCAATATGGGAAATGTAGATGTCCAGTCCAATAAGAGACTCATTATTTAGCCTAAAGTGGTCACTGTACTGTGACGATCACCTGCCATCTCCAGCCCTGCACCGTGAGTTACTGGAACTGAGACCTTTCCCATAGGTTATCATAAGGGGGGGGGGTGTGTGTGTGTGTGTGTGTGTGTGTGTGTGTGTGTGTGTGTGTGTGTGTGTGTGTGTGTGTGTGTTACAGAATTTTTTTTCCCCCACTTGTCATCTGTATACAAGCCATCTTTTACAGCAGCTATTAGAAATTTACAAGATCATTTACAGTTTCCTGTGTTACAGAATTGCAATGTATCTGTAAAAATCAGATGCTGTACTATCCCTCTGGCATAGACTTGAACGGGTGCCTCTCATCCGATTTACGGAAGAAACCAGTGCATGCTGTGATCGGTCAGTGACAGAAAAAAATATTAAATAAAATCGCTCATCTGCACTGCCCCATTGAATGACGTTGTGGAAAAAAAAAAAAAAAAAAAAAAAAAAAACCGCACTTGGACCAAATAGAAAAAACGGATGTGTGCACAAGCGCATAGAGCGAAAATACAAGTACAATTATAGAAAAACCTCCGAAATGATCAACCTGTCACCTCCTGGCCATCTAAACCAAAATTGAATTGACCAGTGTGATTCTGTGAATAATATTAAAGAAGGGCGAATAAATGTGCGGGGCGCTGGTTCGTAGCCCATGGCCGCAAGACAGAAGCCCTGCAAGATGCTTCCTACCTGCCGGGATCTCCCCAGTGTCTCCCGATTTGTGGACCTGGCGTGACGTCACTGACGTGGAGTGACGTCACGCCGAGTCTACCGATCAAAAAGGAGCGCAGAAGATCCCGGCAGGTAGGAAGTAATTTGCAGAGCTGAAGTCTGGTGGCCGCTGCGAAATTATCGGGTCTATTGGAAACGTTTCCCTGTGTTATCATCTATCATTTGACTGATGCTACATGACAGCTTGAGGCACGTGTATCCGACATTGCAGGCGATCTGCTCCGACATCGTGCCATAACCATTGCCTTTATTATATAAAACTTCTGCATCTATAGGATAAATCGAGGGCACCGGCACAAAGTGGTCTTCTAGCTCCAGCCTAATACACAGACCTTCCCCTCCTAACCAGGGGGGGACATATCATTGGTGCAACGTGTGCAGCCACACAGGGGCCCATTACTACCTCCAAAGCAGGTGACATTTGCACTTTTAGGAGCTCTTGGGCTGCAAAGGACCCACATATTGTTCTTGCACAGGAGCCCTTTTCTGTCTGTGTCCACCAATAATCATAACAAGCCATGTAAAAACCAGCTCAGATACATGGTCACACACAGTATCACCAGAGTCAGGCTTCCAGCAGCTGCAAGGCCTCCCTGCCTCATATTATCTTCTGCAGATAACAGTTCATGGCTACCCAAGTAAAGGAAAAAAAAAAATATTCCATCATGACAGGATTCAGTGATATAACCCTGCATGGCTGCCATGGAAAGGAAAGGGAGGAAGGAAAGGGAGAGTATAAGAGGACAAAAATAATGCACAAGAGGAAATTCTGTCATTCTGCCCCCTCCCCATTATAATAACCATTGATTCCAGAGCCCAGGAAGGGGTTAACAGATGCATCCAATGAGCGCTCAGGCCTTGCTGCATCCCTGCAAACACAACAAAGCCTGCAGGCTGATGGCTACCACCACCCCAGGATGGCACTGCATATGGGGGAGGACACTTAACTGTTAAGCGTGGAAAATCGTCCCTTCTTTTCATGCAAAGGCAGCTGTTCATTGCCAGTCGAGGAGGGAAAGAGCAGAGGGAGGTCTGGGAAGGAGGGGGAGAGGCTGAGCAGAGAGAGAGAGAAAAGGAGACACATATCATACACAGTGCATGGAGGGGGGAGAAGCCTTACCCAGTGTGTGACAGGCTCAGATCAGATGCCCCCCGTCGTTGCCCACCCCTGTCCGAGCTGCAGATCCGCCTGTGAGATCACATCAGTCACCTCCTGGCCATTTAAACTTTCCACCCCCAGCCAGCACTAACAAAGTGGAGAGGACATGTGAGGCTGTGCAGGCGGAAGGAAGACTGCTGCCCCTGCTGGGCAAGATGCGCAGGTGCAGGGGTGTGTTTTCATCCTCTACTAATAGGGGATGTTTCTATTTACTAACATTGTATCTGAAAAAGAAACACAAGTTATACATTGTCTCAATGTATACTCTCAATCCTGAATATTTTTTTAAGTTATACATTGTGCACATGAAGGATAACAGAATACTGGAAAATTGTGTCCCTGCAACAGCCTAGGTACTTAAAGGGGTTGTCCGGTGAGAACAAGGTAGCCCATACCCACTGTGGGGGTCCGATTTGCAGAACCGGGAAACTTTTATCCCTGTAAGGGCTCATTCAGACGTCAGTATTTTCCAGATGCGGGAAGAACGAACGAAATCTTTGGGTGAGACTTCGATCAGTGTGTGATCAGTTTTTCTTATACATGGAGAGAAAAAGATAAAAGTCTACCCAACTTCTCCATTCTAACAGCCTGCGAAAATCGATCTGATTTTTTCACGGACCCATAGACTTGCATTGCCGATTTTGATCCAACTCCCTGATCAAAATTGGAAAAGTTTCCGATATTTTCCGCAGACGGCTAGGTCCAAATAAAAAAATCTGACGTGCACAGCCCTATAGAATGCCATGGGTATGAGTGCTACTCGTGACAAACAAGGATAGCACTCATGCGGAAAAAATCAGAACCCTTAGAATGGAGCGACAGACACATATAAAATGAATTTTGGTGTTTGGGCGTCCAACCTGAAATTTAATTTTCAAACAAAGCTAAAAGTGCCCCCATTCTCCAATTAGTGAGAGTCCCGTCCCAGCAGTCAGACAGGACGATAGGTGATATCTTGTTTTCACTGTACAACCTCTTTAATTAAAGGGATTTTTTCAGGCTATGTTCACATAGAATTTCTTTTGCTCCAAAATCCTCTTTAAAGAGATTATCTGAGACTTTTGTTTTATTTTCTTATGGGGCTAAACATTTACAGGCAGGTATTTGCTAACTTACTGCCTATTCTGCCCGGCGCCGATCTCTGCCAACTCAAATTGGTTACAGACTGCTCTGGTTGGCAATTCTTTGCCTTCCAATGACGTTACTTCTCTTCTGCTCTGGGTTGTCAACGGGGCATCACTACCGATGTCATACTCATTTACATCTGGCTCCCCACTGCCTAACTGCGGGGAGCCAGCTGACAATCAGCATGATGTCAACAGACTAGAAGAGGAAGAGCTTCTCTGTTGACATGAGGTCAAATGAAGTAGCAGAATTGCTGGCAAGAGCGGTCCATGTCAGCCCTGAGCCGGAAGACATCGGCGCCGGGCAGTTCTTAGCCCCATAAAAAAAATACAAAAGTCACAGACAATTCCTTTAAAAACTGCTTTAGAAACACTTGTAAAACGCTTCCTACACATTTCTACAGGAAATCCACATTAGGCTATGTACACACGCTGCGGATTTTGCTGCGGTTCCGCTGTGGTTTTGGCCGCTGCGGATCTGCAGCAGTTCTGCAGACAGTGTACAGTAGCATGTTATCCTATGGGATTTACAATCTGCTGTGCACATGCTGCGGATTTTCAACTACGGAAAAGCTGCGGTTTTGAATCCGCAGAAAGAATTGACATGTCACTTTTCTGCGGATTCCGCTGCGGTTTGCCACCTATTCCATTGTCCAACCGCAGGGGAAAACCGCAGGCCAATCCGCAGGTCACTTTACCTGCGGTTTTACCTGCGGATCCGCAGACACAAATCCGCGGGTGAATCCGCAGCGTGTGCACATAGCCTAATTGTTGATATGAGGACTTTTTTTGAGCATTTTTTTCCTGCAAGTTTTGAAAATCACCTAGTGGAAAACAAACAAGTGCATCATGTCACTTGTCTGAAGCAGTTCCTGATGGAATCCACATCAAAAAATACCCAGTAAGGAAAAAAATGCTGAAAAAAAAATTGTTAGGGTATGTACACACATTGTCCGCTCCATAATCTGCCTAAAAAAGCGGTTAAAAAATACTGAAAAGAGCAAATATATACACTGAAATCTCCAAACCAAGTGCTGATCACATGTTCAGTCTTTTTGAACTTTTTAACCGCTTCAGTTTTCGAAAACCGCAAAGCGCTTGGCAGCCGCACTCTAGTGTATACATAAAGTAAAAAAAGAAAAGACAGCAAAAAAGTCACTTCAGGAAAAATACTGACGACATTTTCTTGAGGTGTCTTCTGCTTGAAAAACTTTATGGATAAACCAGCTTCGAAAATACGTGATTTCCCTTTTTTCTGGCACTTTTTGAGCAAGTGCAAAAGGACACATGTAAAAACCTTCCGATTCATATCTATGTAAAAAGAGAACCTGCTGTCATATGTTCAGATTACTTCAAGTTTCCAAAAACACCAAGTGGTTAAATGAAGTGAGTGACCCAACTATTCTTCACTTCAGGTGAAGGATTCCTGTACTTTACACATCAAAGGGAAGGCTTAGAAGATGCCGCTTAAGGTTTACAAAATTCTAGAGAAAAAGAGTAGAGTTGAGCAAATTTGTTCGAATTCGGTTCGGTGTTTTTGCAATAGTCGCCGAACACAGCCAAACGTCATTAGAGTCAATGGGCGTAGAAATTACAGAATATGTTCGGAACCGATTATAAGACATTTATTCGGCCCAAGTAGTGTTCAAATATGACACGAATATGTCAAAATCAGATTCGGGGACAAAATCCGAACAAATTCGCTCATCTCTAAAAAAAGAGTGACTCCTGCAGCACATCCTGCTTGAAAAATGGCCATTTTTGACTGCCGTGTGTACGTACCCTATGTATATATGCAGATGTTGAGTGGCCAATCTGTGCGTCACCATCTATCCTCAGACCTGGCAAAAAAAAAATCATTATAATATGGCTTCATTAGGGGATCATCGGAATAGTTACATTTTCTTTTGGATATATTTCTAAACTTAATTATAGAGCTTTTTATGAATAAAACATGATCTTAGAGAATTACCTTCTACTAATTGTAGAGAGTCCAAAACTGCTACACCCAAACACCTGGCGGAACTTTCCTTCACCCGGGGCATAAATTAAGATTTATATCCAAACACTCCATCCATATTCTATAAATTCTGCCAAAAACACAGTAGCTTGTTGGCACCAGCCCTGGCACTCATCACCTTGGCAAAAGAATAATATTTCATTTCGACTTTTTACTTTTCTGTTACTGTCTGACAATCCAGAATATTTGATAATCTGGTACATATTAAGTTCCACTGATGAAGAGTCTAAATTAGTGGCCCAAATGCTGGGACCCCGACTTATCATGAGAAAAAGGCGTCTGTGCCAACTCGCTTAAATAGGCTGGCGGTCACGCTTCTGCATCGCTGCTCAGTTCATTGTCTCCGGGACTAACGCAGATAGCGGAGCACAGAGCTCAGATGTCTTTATCTGTCCTGTAGACAATTGATGGAGTATCAACAAGAATTTGAGCCCACTTATCCATTCACACAGGGGGGAATAGGACCCCAAGTTCTCCTGAATGGAGGAGGATAAAGCAGTGAGGCTCAAAGCAATCAGACACTTATCAGCTGTCCTGTAGATCAGGGTTCCCCATCTCCAGTCCTCAAAGTCCACCAACAGGTCATGTTTTCAGGATTTCCTAAGTATTGCCCAAAGGTGATAATTGCTTCACCTGTGCAATACAAAGGAAATCCTGAAACATGATCTGTTGGTGTGCCTTGAGGACTGGAGTTGGGGAACTCTGCTGTAGATTCAAGATACTTTGACAGAGGTCATTTTGCGTTCTTTTTACCATTTCCCTGCACAATCACGTAACAGTGTAGCCGGTGATATTGGCTTTTCAGGTGAAAAGTTGTTTCCTGCAAGATTAAGTGATTTTGCATGGAAACAGTAAAACATGGCAGCGGTACGTGGCACGTGCAGTTAAAAGCTGCAGAATTACCGCTGCATATGAATGCAGCCTAAGAATATGTTCACATGCTGCAAGATTTAAGTTGTGTTTTACAGTACCAACAAAAGCTATGAGACTTCAGAAATCTCATGCACACACATTGTTTTGTTTTCCTGACTGATTTTAGAAAACTTCAGCATGTCACTTCTTTCAGTGCTTTTTCAGCTTTTTTGCTCCAGTAGGTTTTGCTGTGTTTTTTGGTGTAAAAATCTTAAAGAAGTTGCATCATGATTTTTTGGGGGGCACTAAACTTTTTCAGAATGCACAAGAGACAACAAAAACGCTGCCAAAAAAAAAAATACAAATATGCAGCAAAACCTGAATTCTGTAAGCAGCTTTTTTTTACTGCCAAGAGAGCAGGTTTTGCCTGCAGAAAAAAAAAAATGCTTCAAAAACGCGACGTGTAAACATAGCCTAAGGCTAAAAGATATTTTTATTGTTTTCACAAATAGGTTTGTATAAAGCCTCTACAGTCAGTGCACTGGGGCCCGCAGGTGAACGGGCCCCTCTTACTGTGACAATGAGGGTTGTAGGGGCCGTCACTATTTCGGTTGTAGTGGGTTCACAATATTGATGTGTGGCCTAATGTCACCAGATGTGTCTGTCAGTTTGCACTAGGAGATAGTCAGCTAGGAATGAGTGACCCGTGTTTAAAGGGGTTGTTCACTACTGTTCCTTCTGGTGGAAATTTGAAGGCTGCAGCCAATCAGGGAGCTATTTTTCTTTTCATCTTAATCAGCACCCTGAGGGCATTCAAAACAGGTTATTGGAGTGGTGGACAACCTCTTTAATCTGGCACAATGAGAATGGTTTGTGTCCAGTGCGTAGCGCATGTACCACGTGTTTTCAGAATACAATGAGATCAAATGTGGCAGGTGGCCTATGTGTGAGTGGCATGGATTCACCAGAAGAAAGAAGCAAGTGTGAAGCGTGTGTCCCGTGTGTAAGTGGTGCATTTGTGGTGAGAATAGATGTTAGTGAGTCAGCACTGGGCAAAAGTCGGATAAAGGGAAACCACCATCAGAAAATGACCTAACGTTTAAATCAGGTGTTTGTGTTAAATGTATCTTTTTTAACAAAATAAAGTAATTTGTGGCAATAGTTTTTTTTAATAAAAAAAATAAATAATAATGCTTGCAATTTTTACACTGGCCACTAGGGCTTTTTTAGCCTCACATTCCCTGTCCTTTCAGGAATGGTTTTCAGCGGGCTCCTCATCAGCAGAGACAGTATTACAATGACGGGTAACACCTCTATACATAGGATCCACCAATCATAATAGTTGATGTCACAGCTGACCCTGCTCCTGACTTTCACAACGACCTTTGTGCATGCTCCCTTGCTCCTTAGATGCTTCAATGCAAAAGATAGGGTCTGTTCATTGATGCTAATAACGTGTTGTTTCCTGAAAAAAACAGGAAATTAAATGGAATCTGTCAGTAGTGTCCACCTTCCTAAGCTGTCTATATGGCCATGTACGTCATATAAAGCTGAATAACATGACACCTTGATATCTGAGATCTGATGTCTTATTCCAGAGAAATCCACGTTTTTCTTAATATGTAAATGAGCTGTTACTATCTATGGGTCAGACATAGACCTCCCTGAAAAACTGCCTCCAGAGCTTATTGTAAATGAAAGGGGCGTTACCTGTAAGAGACATGTAATGACTGACAGTCCGCTCTCTTGAGCTACATGTCTCACACTGGTAATGGTCCCGATCATTTACAGTAATTTTTGAAGGCAGATTCTCGGGGGGATCTACAGTGGGGAAAAAAAGTATTTAGTCAGTCAGCAATAGTGCAAGTTCCACCACTTAAAAAGATGAGAGGCGTCTGTAATTTACATCATAGGTAGACCTCAACTATGGGAGATAAACTTGTCTGTTTTTTTTTTCATTTTATTTGCATATTATGGTGGAAAATAAGTATTTGGTCAGAAACAAGCAATCAAGATTTATGGCTCTCACAGACCTGTAACTTCTTCTTTAAGAGTCTCCTCTTTCCTCCACTCATTACCTGTAGTAATGGCACCTGTTTTAACTTGTTATCAGTATAAAAAGACACCTGTGCACACCCTCAAACAGTCTGACTCCCGCTGACATCACTGAGGCTGCGGGGAGTCCCCGGCTGATCTGTGAATGAACTAATGACCGTGGGAAAAAAGTCAGAAACTTTCCCACGGTAATTAGATCATCTACAGGCAGCCATTGAGGCTGCGCAGAGCTGAATCAATTCATTTAGTAGTAGTTTACAGTGGGGCTGGTCGCATTAGCACCAGTTCTCATTGTAAACTATTTAACCCCTTCTGATGGATTGCAGTGTGGGACATGACTGAACGGCGGAGAGGTAAGGCTATTGATGATTTTTTATGTTATTTTTTTTTCAGGTCATGGTTTTTTTGGAATTACCAGACTAATAAAAATTTATCAAAAACTTGGTGTATTTATTTCATTAAATGACTTTTTAATTAGTGTCTGTGTGTGGTTTTTAACCCTTTCTTAGTATAGGGTTAATAATGGATCGGTGTCTTATTGACACCTCTCCATTATTAATCGGCTTAATGTCACCATACAATCGAATGGTGACATCAACCCTTTGTTATATTAACCCATTCACCACAGCTACAGGGCAATGGGAATAGAGAGGATAAGTGCCAGAATTGGCACATCTTATAGATGCGCCATTTCTGGGGTGTCTGGGGGAAGATTTTTGTAGCCGGGGGGGCCAAAAACAATGGTCCCTCTCATGGCTATTAACCCCTTACTGCCATGTGCCCTGGGACTTAATTCACAGGGACAGAATAGTACGTCACAGCGATCAGCGGCGCCCACGTGGTGATCAAACACACCTGACACTCTTTTATAGGGCATCACACCTGTTTTATAATTATGTGCACATTAAACCAAAGAAACTAAACTACACTACCGCTCACCACCACCGGGCAACTTAGAATGAACGACACCATGTGTAATAATTCTAATGGCCACTAGGGGCAATCAACCCACTTTGGCACCAAGCCAAAGGAAAAAAAGTTCACTTTGTCCATTTACTTGTCAGATCCACCTTGGATCATGACATCGCTGTAACCGTACTGACCCGAAGAATAAAACCACTTTATCAATTTTACCGCAGGCGGAACGGTGTAAACGCACCCCCCAAAAGAAATTCATGAAACGCTGTTTTTTGCTCATTCTGCATCCCAAAAATCGGAATAAAAAACGATCAAAAAAGTCACGTGCCCGAAAATGGTACCAATAAAAACGTCAACTCGTCCCACAAAAAATAAGAGCTCACATGACTCGGTGGGTCAAAATATGGAAAAATTATAGCTCTCAATATGTGGTGATGCAAAAACTATTTTTACAATAAAAAGCGTCTTTTAGCGTATGACAGCTGCCAAAAATAAAAACCGCCATAAATAGTAAATCAAACCCCCCTTTATCACCCCCTTAGTTAGGGAAAAATAATAAAATTAAAAGAAAATGTATTTATTTCCATTTTCCCATTAGGTTTAGGGCTAGGGTTAGGGCTAGGGCTAGGGTTAGGGCTAGGGTTAGTGCTGAGATTAGGATTGGGGTGTGTTGGGGAAAGGGTTGAAGTTATAATTGGGGGGTTTCCACTGTTTGGGCACATCAGGTGCTCTCTAAACGCAACATGGCATCTGATCTCAATTCCAGCCAATTCTGCATTGAAAAAGTCAAATGGTGCTCCTTCACTTCCAAGCTCTGCCATGCACCCAAACAGTGTTTTACCCCCACATATAGGGTATCAGCCTACTCAGGACAAATTGGACAACAACTTTTGCAGTCCATTTTTTCCTGGTACCCTTGGGAAAATAAAAAATTGGTGACTAAATGATCATGTTTGTGGAAAAAATACGATTTTTTTTATTTTCACACCCGGTTGTTATAAATTTCTGTGAAGCACTGGGGGGGTTCAAAGTGCTCACCACACAGCTAGATAAGTTCCTTAGGGGGTCTAGTTTCCAAAATGGGGTCACTTGTGGGAGGTTTCCACTGTTTAGGTACATCAGGGGCTCTCCAAAAGCAACATGACACCCGCAGACCATTCCATCAATGTCTGCATTCGAAAACGTCACTACTTCCCTTCCGAGCCCCGACGTGTGCCCATACAGTAGTTTTCTCCCACAATTGGGGTATCAGTGTACTCAGGATAAATTAGACAACAAATTTTGGGGTCCAATTTCTCCTTGTACCCTTGGGAAAATAAAAAAATTGGGGGACTAAATGATCATGTTTATGGAAAAAATACGATTTTTTATTTTCATGCCCGGGCATTATAAACTTCTGTGAAGCCCTTGGGGGTTCAAAGTGCTCACCACACATCTAGATAAGTTTCTTAGGGGGTCTAGTTTCCAAAATGGTGTCATTTGTGGGAGGTTTCCACTGTTTAGGTACATCAGGGGCTCTCCAAAAGCAACATGACACCCGCAGACCATTCCATCAAAGTCTGCATTCCAAAACGTCACTACTTCCCTTCCGAGCCCCGACGTGTGCCCATACAGTAGTTTTCTCCCACATATGGGGTATCGGTGTACTCAGGACAAATTGGACAACAACTTTTGCAGTCCATTTTTTCCTGGTACCCTTGGGAAAATAAAAAATTGGTGACTAAATGATCATGTTTGTGGAAAAAATACGATTTTTTTTATTTTCACACCCGGTTGTTATAAATTTCTGTGAAGCACTGGGGGGTTCAAAGTGCTCACCACACAGCTAGATAAGTTCCTTAGGGGGTCTAGTTTCCAAAATGGGGTCACTTGTGGGAGGTTTCCACTGTTTAGGTACATCAGGGGCTCTCCAAAAGCAACATGACACCCGCAGACCATTCCATCAATGTCTGCATTCGAAAACGTCACTACTTCCCTTCCGAGCCCCGACGTGTGCCCATACAGTAGTTTTCTCCCACAATTGGGGTATCAGTGTACTCAGGATAAATTAGACAACAAATTTTGGGGTCCAATTTCTCCTGGTACCCTTGGGAAAATAAAAAAATTGGGGGACTAAATGATCATGTTTATGGAAAAAATACGATTTTTTATTTTCATGCCCGGGCATTATAAACTTCTGTGAAGCCCTTGGGGGTTCAAAGTGCTCACCACACATCTAGATAAGTTTCTTAGGGGGTCTAGTTTCCAAAATGGTGTCATTTGTGGGAGGTTTCCACTGTTTAGGTACATCAGGGGCTCTCCAAAAGCAACATGACACCCGCAGACCATTCCATCAAAGTCTGCATTCCAAAACGTCACTACTTCCCTTCCGAGCCCCGACGTGTGCCCATACAGTAGTTTTCTCCCACATATGGGGTATCGGTGTACTCAGGACAAATTGGACAACAACTTTTGCAGTCCATTTTTTCCTGGTACCCTTGGGAAAATAAAAAATTGGGGGACTAAATGATCATGTTTGTGGAAAAAATACGATTTTTTTTATTTTCACACCCGGTTGTTATAAATTTCTGTGAAGCACTGGGGGGTTCAAAGTGCTCACCACACAGCTAGATAAGTTCCTTAGGGGGTCTAGTTTCCAAAATGGGGTCACTTGTGGGAGGTTTCCACTGTTTAGGTACATCAGGGGCTCTCCAAAAGCAACATGACACCCGCAGACCATTCCATCAATGTCTGCATTCGAAAACGTCACTACTTCCCTTCCGAGCCCCGACGTGTGCCCATACAGTAGTTTTCTCCCACAATTGGGGTATCAGTGTACTCAGGATAAATTAGACAACAAATTTTGGGGTCCAATTTCTCCTGGTACCCTTGGGAAAATAAAAAAATTGGGGGACTAAATGATCATGTTTATGGAAAAAATACGATTTTTTATTTTCATGCCCGGGCATTATAAACTTCTGTGAAGCCCTTGGGGGTTCAAAGTGCTCACCACACATCTAGATAAGTTCCTTAGGGGGTCTAGTTTCCAAAATGGTGTCATTTGTGGGAGGTTTCCACTGTTTAGGTACATCAGGGGCCAGCGTCGGACTGGCCCACCGGGGAACCGGTGGGCCCTGGCATCTGGTGGGCCCTGGCATACAGGGCCAGCAGTTGCCTAGGGCCCCCGCTGCTCCAGGGGCCCCCAGCCAGTGGTGTGTGCACACCATGCAGCTGCTATGGGGGCCCCTGCCAGCGGAGCAGCAGCGGGTGTCAGGAGGCAGGAGCCCCTGTCCCCGCTGCTAAAGAGAAATGAATATTCACTGCGAAGCAGAGAATATCATTTCAGGTCTCCACCCCCAGAGGCCCCGCCCCCAGCCCAGTAAGCCGCTCTGCATCAGGGCCGGCGCCGCCCTCAGTCCTCTCTGCTCCTGGCTCACAGCCAGTGCGCGATGACGTCACTACATCGCGCACCCGCTGTGTGTCAGGCAGAGGGGGCAGCTCCTGACACTGAAGCCGGGATCAGCGTGGGAGCGAGGAGGAGAGGTGAGTATTGTGTTTTGTTTGTTTTTTATATCTCTCTCGCTCTCTCTATCTGTTTCTCTCTATCTATCTATCTATCTATCTATCTATCTATCTATCTATCTCTATATATCTCTCATATCTATCTATCTTTCTA
This sequence comes from Dendrobates tinctorius, assembly GCF_039654945.1. Lineage (NCBI taxonomy): Eukaryota > Metazoa > Chordata > Amphibia > Anura > Dendrobatidae > Dendrobates > Dendrobates tinctorius. The sequence continues at coordinate 12,810,412 of NW_027361788.1, read as the reverse complement.
TATCTATTATCTATCTCTATATCTATCTCTATCCATTATCTATATCTATCTATTTCTATTTCTATCTCTATCTATCGCTCTATGTTTATATCTATCTTTCTATCTCTACATCTATCTCTATATCTATCTATCTATCTCTATATCTTTCTATATATATCTCTATATCTATCTATTATGTCTATTTATCTCTATATCTATTATTTCTATATTTATTATCTATCTAGCTACCATCTATATCTATCTATCTTTATCTATATATATCTCTATCTAATATCTATATCTATCTATCTATCTCTATACCTATCTATCTATTTATCTATCCGTTATCTATCTCTATATCTTTTCTCTGTATCTATCTATCTCTATATCTATATCTCTCGCTATCTATCGCTCTATCTCTATATCTATATCTATCTCTATATCTATCTTTATATCTATATCTATATATCTATCTCTATCTATCTCTATCTCTATATCTATTTCTCTCTATATCTATCTCTATCTCTCTCTATAGCTATCTATCTATATATCTCTATCTATCTCTATATCTATCTCTCTGTATATCTATCTATCGCTCTATCTCTATATCTATCTTTCTATCTATATATCTATCTATCTATCTATCTTTCTCTATCTATTTATCTCTATATCTTTTCTCTGTATCTATCTCTCTCTATAGCTATATCTATCTATCTCTATATATATCTATTATCTCTATATCTATATCTATTTCTCTCTATATCTCTCTCTATATCTATCTATCTATCTATTTATCTCTATCTCTATATCTATCTCTCTGTATATCTATCTATCTATCTTTCTTTCTATCTCTATATCTATCTCTATATCTATCTATCTTTCTCTATCTATCTATTTATCTCTATCTATTATCTATATCTATTATCTATCTATCTATCTATCGCTCTATATCTATCTTTCTATCTCTACATCTATCTCTATATCTATCTTTCTATCTATCTATTATGTCTATCTATCTAGCTATCTCTATTATCTATATCTACCTATCTCTATATCTTTATCTTACTCTATCTGTTATCTCTATATTTATTATCTATCTTTATCTATCTATCTCTATCTATTATCTATATCTATCTCTCTATCTATTTATCGATCTCTGTATCTATCTCTCTCTCTATCTACCGCTCTCTCTATCTCTATCTTTATATCTATATCTATCTATATCTATATCTATCTATTATCTCTATATCTATCTACCTATCTATCTCTATATCTATCTCTATATCTATATCTGTTTCTCTCTATATCTATCTCTATATCTCTCTCTATAGCTATCTCTATATCTATCTATATATTATCTCTATATCTATCTATCTCTATATCTATCTGTTATCTCTATATCCATATCTATCTCTATATCCATATCTATCTCTATATCTATCTATCTCTATATCTATCTATCTCTATATCTATCTTTCTATCTAACACTATATCTCTATATCTATCTCTATATCTCATTATCTATCTATCTCTATCTCTCTCTCTTTATCTATCTATTGATCTATCCATCTATCTCTATATCTATCTATTATATCTATTATCTCTATTATTTATATCTATCTATCTAGCTATCTCTATCTATCTCTATCTCTCTCTATATCTATCTATCTTTCTAACTCTATATCTATCTATCTCTATACATATCTCTATATCTAGATATTATCTCTATATCTGTCTCTATATCTATCTATCTATCTCTATATCTATTATCTCTATATCTATTATCTCTATATATATCTCTATATCTATTTTTATTTATAGCCATCTATCTATATATATTTATCTCTATATCTATCTATATATGTCTATATTATTATTATTATTATTATTATTATTATTATTATTATTATATCTGTATATCTCTATCTATTATCTATCTCTATCTATATATCTATCTATCTCTATATCTTTCTATCTATAGCTATCTATCTCTATATCTATCTATCTATCCATTATCTATTTTCTATCTGTCTCTATATCTATCTACCTATCGATCTATCTATCTATCTATATTTCTTTCTATATCTATCTCTATCTATCTCTATCTATCTCTATGTATCTTTCTATCTATATCTATCCATTATCTACTTTCTATCCATTATCTACTATCTATCTCTATATCTATCTATTTCTACATCTATCTTTCTATCTATATCTATCTAACTCTATATCTATATATCTATATAGCATTATACCCTATAAGGGGGGCAGCATTATACCCTATGAGGGGGCAGCATTATACCCTATGAGGGGGCAGCATTATACCCTATGAGGGGGGCAGTATTATACCCTATGAGGAGGCAGCATTATACCCTATGAGGAGGGCAGCATTATACCCTATGAGGAGGCAGCATTATACCCTATGAGGAGGGCAGCATTATTCCCTATGAGGGGGTGCATTATTCCCTATGAGGGGGGCAGTATTATACCCTATGAGGGGGGCAGCATTATACCCTATGAGGGGGCAGCATTATACCCTATGAGGGGGTGCATTATTCCCTATGAGGGGGTGCATTATATCCTATGAGGGGGGCAGTATTATACCCTATGAGGGGGGCAGTATTATACCCTATGAGGGGGGCAGTATTATACCCTATGAGGGGGTGCATTATACCCTATGAGGGGGGCAGTATTATACCCTATGAGGGGGGCAGTATTATACCCTATGAGGGGGTGCATTATACCCTATGAGGGGGGCAGTATTATACCCTATGAGGGGGGCAGTATTATATTCTATGAGATGGCTGCATTATATTCTATTAGATGGCTGCATTATACTATGTGAGGGGGCTGCTTTATATTCTATGAGGGGGCTACCCCAACTCCTGCTACATAATTAAGACATGTACAACCTTATATTATACCCGGATATTAGCGTGTTTTACCGCATAATTGGTGGTCTGGTTTTTAACTCTATGCAGCTACGTAGTGGGCCCCAAGAATGATTTTCTCTGGTGGGCCCAAGGTGTTCCAGTCCGACGCTGTCAGGGGCTCTCCAAAAGCAACATGACACCCGCAGACCATTCCATCAAAGTCTGCATTCCAAAACGTCACTACTTCCCTTCCGAGCCCCGACGTGTGCCCATACAGTAGTTTTCTCCCACATATGGGGTATCAGTGTACTCAGGACAAATTGGACAACAACTTTTGCAGTCCATTTTTTCCTGGTACCCTTGGGAAAATAAAAAATTGGTGACTAGATGATCAGGTTTGTGGAAAAAATACGATTTTTTTTATTTTCACACCCGGTTGTTATAAACTTCTGTGAAGCACGAGGGGGTTCAAAGTGCTCATCACACATCTAGATAAGTTCCATAGGGGGTCTAGTTTCCAAAATGGTGTCATTTGTTGGAGGTTTTCACTGTTTTGGTACGTCAGGGGCTTTCCAAACGCAACATGGTGTCCGATCTCAATTCCAGCCAAAAACGTCAAATGGCGCTGCTTCCCTTCCAAGATCTGCCATGCGCCCAAATAGTGGTTTACCCCCACATGTGGGGAATCAGCGTACTCAGGACAAATAGCACAATAGCTTTTAGGGTCCTGTTACCCTTGGAAAAATAAGAATTGAGGGTGAAAAGATCATTTTTGTGGAAAAAATATGATTTTTTAATTGTACAGCTGTACGTTATAAACTTCTGTGAAGCCCTTGGAGGTTCAAAGTTCTCACCACACATCTAGATAAGTTCCTTGGGGGGGTCTAGTTTCCAAAATGGTGTCATTTGTGGGGGCTTACATCAGGGGTTTTCCAATCGCGACATGGTGTCCGATCTCAATTCCAGCCAAAAAAGTCAAATGGCGCTGCTTCCCTTCTGAGCTCTGCCATGCGCCCAAATAGTCGTTTACACCCAGATGTGGGGTATCAGCGTACAGTACTCAGGACAAATTGCACAATAACCTTTAGGGTCCGGTTACCCTTGGAAAAATAAAAATTGGGGGTGAAAAGATCATTTTTGTGGAAAAAATATGATTTTTTAATTGTACCGCTGTACGTTGTAAACTTCTGTGACACCCTTGTAGGTTCAAAGTTCTCACTGTCATGATCTCAGTGCGGGTTTGACTTGCACACGTGGGGTTATTGTCTGGAACCAGTGCTGATGACTGGCATTTCTGGGGTTAAAGGTTGTGATCCCGATGCAGGCTTACCTGCACACCTGGGGCTATGATTGTGGCCTCTCCCTGGTTCTGGGAGTGGCTTCTTATAGCCTCCGGACGCTCCCATTCCCGTCAGTTATACTTTCGCCCTTGGCATTGTGTGGTGACCCCTGAGTGTGTTTGTGCGGTGTTCTGGTTGCTTGATTCTCTGTGTACGACTCGGTCTGTTCTCTGGATATTGCTTTGGATTCTGCTTGGTACCTTCTATGTCTGTTTGGTTTTGACTTCTGCTTGGCCCTGACTATCTGTTCTGTCTCATCCCTGGTGCTTTACTGATATCTCTGTGTATGACCTCCGTTTTGCCTGACTCTGAGTATTTCTGTATAGTGTCCTGCCATCTCTGAAAGCAGGATGCTAAGCCCCGCCCCCTTGCAGTCACATGACCGTAGGTCATGTGACTGCTTGCTAAACTTCAGCATCCACAGGTCCTGTGTATCTGTACTTTCCGGCTGTACCTGACCCCGGGCCCCCCTACAGTGCGGGTGAGTCCCTGCTCAGCGGAGGCTGCACGCCGGCACTGACAGGATCCTGACATTATAACTGACCATTAAGTTTTTTTTTTTCTTTTTCTCTGCTGAGAAATATGGATCCCATACAATCTCTTGCTGAGCAAATGAAAAATCTGAGTCAGATGTTTCAGGGTTTATCTCTGGAGCAGCAAGCTCTGGCTCGTTCTCAGCAGCAGGTTTCTGAGACAGTGCGAGAGGCTTTAGCTGCTGGGTCTCTGGGGGCTGGGGCGAGTGATGTTGTTTTGGTGTCCCCAGAACCACCTGTTAAACTGCCTGATTTCTTTTCTGGGAACAAAAAGGAGTTCAGGGTCTTCATGGAGGGGTGCAAACTCTTCTTTATTTTGAGGCCACGTTCCTCTTGGAACGAAAGTCAGAAGGTTGGGGTCATTATGTCTCTGTTAAGAGGGTCCCCACAAGCTTGGGCTTTTTCCCTTCCTCCCACTGCCCTTAAGAGAGTTTCTGTGAATGCGTTTTTTGAGGCCCTGGGGCACATATATGATGAGCCGGACCGAGTGCGATTGGCAGAGGACATGGTGATGAGTGTCTGTCAGGGGAAACACTTGGCTGAGTGGTTTTGTACAGAATTCCGCCGCTGGGCCACAGAGGTCTCTTGGGACGCCGCCGCACTCCGAGGACTCTTTCGCAGAGGCTTGTCCGAGCGGATACAGGGTGCCTTGGCATTACATCCCCCACCTAACTCACTCGAGGACGCCATGACCCAGGCCGTCCAGATGGACCGCAGGCTGCAGGCCAGAGGGGTGATGCAGGCGGAGACTCCATTGTTCCCTAGTGGAAAAGAGACTGTTTCTGTGCCCATGGACGTAGGGGCTCTCTCCCTGAAGGAAAAGGAGAGACAACGCCAGAGAGAAAAGCAGTTATGCTTCTACTGTGGTAAAACGGGACATTGGAAAAGGGAGTGTTCTGATTGTCCATCCTCAACCCGGTTGACGGGAAACGACTAGGTCTGGGTAGTCAGCGGGGAGACTACTCAGACCCTCAGGTACCCTTTTCCTCATTTTCTAAGGTGTTGCTTCATGTGGAACTGTTAGCGGACGATTGTTGTTTTCCCTCTACAGCTTTCGTGGACTGCGGATCATCCATCAATCTCATTGACTCCTAATTGGTCACACGCTGTAAGATAGGGACTGTTAGACTTAAGGTTCCGATCAAAGTGGTGGCCATTGACTCCTCCCCCCTCACTAAAGAGGGAATTCTCTTTATGTCTGACTTGTTTTCACTCAAAGTGGGTGCTACCCATGTGGAAAAATTAAGTTGTTTGGCTCTGGACAATCTACCAGCAGGATTGGTGTTGGGCATGCCCTGGTTACAACGCCATAACCCAGTCATTAACTGGAAAACGGGGCAGATTGTTCAGTGGGGGTTTAATGATTCGATGTTATGTGATAAGTCTGCACTATTGGTTGAACCTGTTAAATCTGTATCTGTGTCATCTGTCGAGCTGGAAGGTATTCCAGAGTACCTGAAAGAATTCGAAGATGTGTTCTCTGAAAGCGAGGCCGAGATGTTGCCGCCACATAGACCCTTTGACTGCGCTATCGAGTTAGTCCCGGGGGCTAAATTGCCTAAAGCCCATCTGTTTAATTTATCTGGCCCTGAGTGCTTGGCCATGAAAGATTACATTGCTGAGAGTCTTCGCAAAGGACACATACGTCCCTCAGTCTCACCTGTGGCGGCAGGGTTTTTTTTGTAAAGAAAAAAGATGGTGGTTTACGTCCCTGCCTCGATTTTCGTGAGCTCAGCAAGATTACTGTACGAAATACGTACCCTCTTCCGTTGATTCCCGACTTGTGTAACCAACTTTCAGGGGCAAAATAGTTCTCCAAACTGGATCTTCGGGGGGCATGTAATTTGATAAGGGTCCGGGAGGGGGATGAATGGAAAACCGCGTTCCTCACGACCGAGGGACTGTTTGAAAATGTAGTCATGCCGTTTGGTCTTACCAATGCCCCAGCCATATTTCAGAATTTCATCAACGTGGTATTCTCGGATCTCATTGGTCGTTTTGTTGTCATTTACTTAGACGATATTCTGATATACTCTCCCGACAGTCAATCTCATCTGAATCATGTACGAACCGTTCTCCAAAGACTGAGGGAAAATCATCTGTATGCCAAATTGGAGAAATGTGTGTTTTTGTTCAAGAATTGTCTTTTTTGGGATTAATTGTGTCCTGTGAGGGTTTTCGCATGGACCCCAAGAAGGTGCAGGCCATTGCGGATTGTGTGCAACCCCGAGACCTTAAGGGTCTTCAGCGCTTCTTGGGGTTCGCCAATTATTACCGCAAATTTATTCGGGTGTTTTCACAGATGGTCAAACCACTCACAGATCTTACTTGTAAAGGTGTGGATGTGAGAAACTGGTCCTCGCTCGCAAAAGAGGCCTTTGCGACCTTGAAAAGAAGCTTTATGTCTGCTCCCATGTTAGTACAGCCAGATCCGTCCAAACCATTCGTCGTGGAAGTGGACGCCTCTGAGGTGGGGGTGGGGGCGGTGTTGTCCCAAGGGCCTGCCACTCTAACCAACCTCAGGCCATGTGCTTTCTTTTCCAATAAGTTCTCTGATGCGGAAAGAAATTACGACGTAGGCAATAGAGAGCTTCTTGCTGTCAAATTGGCGTTTGAAGAATGGAGGCACTTTTTGGAGGGTGCCAGTCATCCGGTTACGGTGATCATGGATCACAAAAATTTGTCATACATTGAGTCTGCCAAAAGACTAATGCCCAGACAGGCCCGTTGGTCACTTTTTTTCCCGTTTTCAGTTTACGATTACATTTCGTCCAGGATCTAAGAATGTCAAGGCTGACGCCTTATCGCGTAGTTTTCAGCTGGTGTCGCCCCCTGAGCCACTGTCCTCCATCCTTCACCCTGGGGTTGTGATAGCAGAGGTCTCGTCTTAATTGGAACGGGAGTTTCAGGGGGCCCAGTCGCGGGCCCCGGCGGCCAAGCCGGAGGGGAAGTTGTTTGTCCCAGAGCAACTTCGCCCGAAACTCTTGCAGGAGTTCCATGAATCCAAGCTGAGTGCTCACCCTGGTATTTCAGCCATGCGTCTGGCGGTGGCTAGGATCTTTTGGTGGCCTACCCTTGGTTCTGACATAAAAAAATTAATTGCTGGTTGTGGGATCTGCGCTCATTCTAAAAGCTCTCATAGCCGGCCGGCAGAGGAGCTGATGCCCTTGGCAGTGCCCGAAAGACCATGGACTCACTTATCCATGGATTTTGTTACCAATCTCCCTCCATCTAAGGGTAATACAGTGGTATGGGTAGTGGTGGACAGGTTTTCTAAGCAGGCTCATTTTGTACCCCTGTCTGCACTACCGTCAGCTGAGACGTTGTCCAGGTTGTTTGTGCAGCATGTGATCCGGTTGCATGGGGTACCCCTGAATGTGGTGTCTGATCGTGGCGTGCAGTTTGTGGCTAAGTTTTGGCATGCTTTCTGCAAAAAATTAGGGATGTCTCTGTCCTTTTCGTCTGCATACCATCCTGAGAGCAATGGTCAGATGGAGCGCACTAACCAGTCCCTGGAACAGATCCTCTGGTGTCTAACCTCTGCTAGACAGAATGACTGGTGCGATACACTGCCGTTGGCTGAATTTGCCTTCAATAGTCGGGTGAGTCAATCCACGGGTATGACTCCTTTTTTGATCAATTATGGGTTCAGTCCTCATTTTGGTGAGTTTTCTCGTCTAGACTTGGGGTGTCCTGGGGCAGAGGGCTCTGTTCAGCGATTACAGAATACGTGGGCAGAAGTTCAGCGGAGTATATCTAGGTCTTAGGGCAGGTATAAGTTTTTCACGGACAGGAAACGAACACCAGGGCCCACATTTCAGGTTGGAGACAAGGTTTGGCTCTCCACGCAAAACATTAATTTGAAGGTTCCTTCAGCCAAGTTGGGGCCCAAATTCATTGGCCCATACAAGATTGTGGAAAAAATCAATCCAGTGGCTTATAGGCTGTGCCTTCCACCCTCTTTCAAGATCCCTAACGTCTTCCACAAATCTCTACTGAAACCTTTTGAAGCAGTCCGGGGAGACTCTGAGTCCGCTGCTCCTCGTGTTTTGGTCGAAGGGCAGGTGGAGTACAAGGTTGGTCATATCGTAGATTCCAGGTTGGTACGGCGGTCGGTACAGTACCTGGTTCATTGGAATGGGTATGGCCCGGAAGACAGGTCCTGGGTACCGGCCCGGTTGATGCATGCTGATCGCCTGGTGCGGGCTTTCCATGCTAAGTACCCGGGCAAGCCTGGGGGTCCAGAGGCCCCCCGTTGAGAGGGGGGTACTGTCATGATCTCAGTGCGGGTTTGACTCGCACACGTGGGGTCAATGTCTGGAACCAGTGTCCTGCCATCTCTGAAAGCAGGACGCTAAGCCCCGCCCCCTTGCGGTCACATGACCATAGGTCCTGTGACTGCTTGCTAAATCTCAGCATCCACAGGACCTGTGTATCTATACTTTCTGGCTGTACCTGACCCCGGGCCCCCCTACAGTGCGGGTTAGTCCCTGCTCAGCGGAGGCTGCACGCCGGCGCTGACAGGATCCTGACACTCACCACATATTTAGATAAGTTCCTTGGGGGGTCTAGTTTCCAAAATGGGGTCATTTGTGTGGGGTTTCAACTGTTTAGGTACATCAGGGGCTCTCCAAACGTGACATGGCGTCCGTTCAGAATTCCAGCCAATTTTGCATTGAAAAAGTCAAACAACGCTCCTTCCCTTCTGAGCTCTGCCATGCGCTGAAACCGTGGTTCCCCCCCCCATATCAGGTATCAGCGTACTCAGGACAAACTGCACAATAACTTTTGCAGTCCAATTTCTCCTGTTACCCTTGGTAAAATAAAAAAATTGAACCTGAAGTATTTTTTTTTGTGAAAAAAAAGTTAAATGTTCATTTTTTTAAATATTCAAAAAATTCCTGTGACGCACCTGAAGGGTTAATAAACTTCTTGAATGTGGTTTTGAGCACCTTAAGGGGTGCAGTTTTTAGAATGGTGTCACTTTTGGGTATTTTCTATCATATTGACCCCTCAAAGTGGCTTCAAATGTGATGTGGTCCGTAAAAATAAAATGGTGTTGCAAAAATGAGAAATCGCTGGTCAACTTTTAACCCTTATAACTTCCTAACGAATAAAAAATTTTGGTTCCAAAATTGTGCTGATGTAAAGTAAACATGTGGAAAATGTTACTTATTAAGTTTTTTGTGTGCTGTATCTCTGTGATTTAAGGGCATAAAAATTAAAAGTTGGAAAATTGCGAAATTTTAAAAATTTTCGCCAAATTTCCATTTTTTTTCACAAATAAACACAAGTTATTTGAATTAAATTTTACCACTATCATGAAGTACAATATGTCACGAGAAAACAGTGTCAGAATCACCGGGATCCATGGAAGCATTACCTCATAAAGGGACAGTGGTCAGAATTGTAAAAATTGGCCTGGTCATGAACGTGCAAACCACCCTTGGGGCTTAAGGGGTTAAAATCTGCCCTCACTCACCTGCTTAACCTCTCTGGTTGACCAATTACAGCGGGAGGCCATGCATTTTTTTTACAACGAATTAACCCCTTAAAATAACACCTACACCTCCAAAATTTTGCACACAAACCCTCATCTAATTATTAGTCAGGGACATATAAAAAAAAACATGAAATGAAATGGTTTACTGAATGTAAACCATGTGTCATTTCATGTCGGGTTGGGGAATGATTTGACAGAAGCCGGCAGTTGAATTAGCGGCTATTCTGCTATGAAGAACTGTATGAAATATAAATATATATGTTTGTCTCAATGACTTGTATATATATATATATATATATATATATGCATTCTATGTATCTATATCTATTCTTTCGTTTCTGTTAGAAACCCTGTCATAGGGCTCCATTATATGTCCATTTTGTAAGCCGGCGAGAAAATCTCGGCATACGGATGCCATACGGATTATATACGGATGCTTACATGCGCAAAATACGTGACCACACCTTGCTTACGGATGACATACGGAGCACTGTTTAGGGGTCATTCATCCGTATTACGCATGTAAAATACGGACCGTATTTTGCGTCGGTTACTGTGACCCCGGCCTAAGAGTCTAAAAGAGCCCCAGTGGCCAGTGTGAAAATAGCAAGATTTCTATTTTTTATTTTTAATACAGATTATGATGTGTAAAAATAAATAAAAAATTACCAGCGATGAAGATAAAACATTTTTAACAAAAACCTGATTTAAACAATGTTATTTTTGATGATGGCTTTCATTTAAAGAGCACCTGTCACCAGGTCAAAAGTGGACGATTTTTGCTCTAATTATATTCTAGCTGCTCCGTTGACTGTTCTTTTTCTTTTTTTTGTTTTTTTAAATCAGCCACATGGTTGCAGAGATATGGACCTTTTTAGTCACTACAATTTTTTATGGTCTTCACTAAGGGGGCGTGACTCACATGATCCTCTGGGACGTGTCTTTTATCTGATCTGCATTATTACTCTGTGATCTATGCCCACTTGTAATAACCATAAAAAGTAACCATGGTGGATTTTAAAAAGGCAAAAACAAAATATTCAGGGGAGCATGGGGAATAAAATAAGATGAAAAACTGGCCACTTTTGACCTGTTGACAGGTGCTTATAGCCCCTTTTAGGGATAATTTTCTATTTTTTAGTTTTTGTTTTTCCTTCTCTTCTTCCAAGAGCCATAACTTTTTTATTTTTCCATCCATCCCCATAGCTGTATGAGGGCTTGATTTTTGGCATGACAAGTTGTACTTTTGATTTAATTTTACCACATAGTGTACTGGAAAGTGAAAAAAAAATCCCAGTGGGTTGAAATTGAAAAAAAAGTGCAATTCCACAATTGTTTTTTGGGTTCTTTATGTACCATGTTCACTGTATGGTAAAACTGACCTGGCACTATGATTCTTTATGTCAGTTCAATTATGATGCTACCAAACATGTATAGTTTTTTTTTAAATTTAACTGATGAAAAAAAATTGGGCACGTGTCACCATTTCCCCGTAACATTTTCGATTTTCGGGATCTGGTGCAGGGTGAGGGCTTATTTTTTGCTTCCTGAGCTGACGTTTTTATTGATACCATTTTGAAGTAGATATGATGTTTTGATCCCCTCTTTGATTAAGCTGTGGCTGTCAAAAAAATTAATTCTGGCGTTTTGATTCTTTTTCATTATGCCATTTACTGATCAGATTAATTTCCTTTACATCGTGATAGATCAGACATTTCTAAACGCAGCAATAGCAAATATGTGTATTTTTATTTTTATTTTTTTTTATTTTTGATGGGACAAAAGGGGGCTGATTTGAACATTTGTTCTTTCTATTTTTTTCATATTTTAATTTTTTTCACTTTTTACTGTGTTTATTACTTCTCTTAGGGGATTTGAGGCTGCGATAATCTGATCGCTAGTGTATTACATAGCAAGGCTTAAACACTGCTATGTATAGCAAAAATCATGGGCTAGCTTTCACAGGAGGATCATAATGACAGGCTTAACTGACCCAGCCAAAGCTCTGACCTAAACCCAATTGAGCATCTCTGGAGAGACATGAAAATGGCTGTCCACCAACGTTCACCATCCAACCTGATGGAACTGGAGAGGATCTGCAAGGAAGAATGGCAGGGGGTCCCGAAATCCAGGTGTGAAAAACTAGAAGTTCTAGGCACAAGACCGGGGCCCGGTCCCCAAGGTTGTATGGATACTAATGATCCTGCAGCAGACACCGGAGGAATAGAAGTAGTGACCGCTTTATTCCCACACAAGACTTGGGGGCACAACAGCAACTGGATAGTGAGCCGGGACTTAGTAGCAAAGAGTCCCCGAAGCAGGCTACAGCTGTCTGCCGTACAAGTAGAGTTCATAAGAACATCGGACAGGAGGAACTCCAGTGTAACTCAGCACTAGGAGTACTTCACTTAAAGGCGCTATAAGAGGAGATGTTCAGAAAGGCACATGTTGGCGGAGTGTTGGAAAGGAGTATTCTATCTGGCCTGGAGGTTGACTGAGTCCCTAACCGGAGGACACGGCACGGAGGCAGGCACCAGTTTGTACCACAGACTGTGAGTAAAGCTTTGGAACTACATGCCCTGGTGTCCTCCACTTATTCCTGCGCCAACCTGCCCAGCACTGCTACACCCCTCGCGCCAGACACTACACCATCTACGTGTCATTTCACCTTCACTGCCCTAGGACTACAGCCCTGCCTGTGGAGGGCTATAACATCACTGCTGCACCACACCATCTGTCCCAGAGGATCTGTCTGCAGTGTCGGCTTACATCTCTATTGCCGAACACCACAGGTGGCGTCACGAATCACTTATCATAAGCACACTGAACACTCTCCTTTTACAATGGGCGCCCAGGGCCACGGGCCGGGTCCCAGCTGCCGTGACATCTCCCATTAAAGCTCATCGGGCCCGGTACCGAGTACCCCACAGCCCTGGGTGTGAGGGCGTCCCACATGGAGTAAATACCAAAACAAAGCATGAGAAGAGCCGGACATGGCCATAGAAGGGCTTCAACCCAGTAGCAGGTCTGTGAACATGAGGATGAATTGCCAGAGTCCTTCAAGATGACCTCCAGGTGGTTATTGGATTACATGTTTCTGACCACACTGTCAGAAAGAGACTCCATGATGGTTTCAAGAGGTTCTGACACCCTAAACTAGGACCTGATCTCACAGCCCAGTACCATTCAGCCCAATTAATATTTTCCAGAGATCTCTAGAATTGTCTGTTCTACTATTGGCGTCTCTTTTTCTTCACAGATGAGAGCAGGCTCACACTGAGTACATGTGACATATGTGCAAGAATCTGGAGATGTTAGCCCCACATCGTCGGATCCCTGCTCTGACAGGCAGGGTTTCCGGCATGTCATTTCTCTCACCCGCTCTGCGGTCAGTTCCTCTCTTCCTCATGCTCTGCATGCTCCCAGCAGCACTTCTAGCTGTATCCTTAGGGCACGCGTTCGTTCTCTCCCGCCCTCTAAAAGTGCAAGCGCGTGCACTTGCTATTTCCTCCCCAGCCAATGGTTGAGAGTCATTATGTATATATTGCTTCCCTTCCACTGGTGAGGTGCCTGAGCAACCTTCCTGTTTTGCAGTTTAAGTTGTGTAAGGTTGCATACCAGTTCCTACTGCACTCTGGTGCAAATCCTGCCTGCTGCACTCTGGTGCAAATTCTGCCTGCAGCACTCTGGTGCAAATCCTGTCTGCTGCACTCTGGTGCAAATCCTGTCTGCTGCATTCTGGTGCAAATCCTGCCTGCTGCACGCTGATGCAGATCCTGCCTGCTGCCTTCTGATACAAACACTGCCTGCTGCACTCTGAAACAAACTCTGTATCCTGCACTCTGGTGCGAACTCTGTCTGCTATGAACGTTGTCTGATGCACTCTGATGCAAACTCTGTCTGCTGCATTCTAATACAAACTCTGCCAGCTGCTCCCTCTAGTCTGTCCTCTGGGTCCAGCTATTCCCTTGGTCTGTCCTGGAGTGGCACGTGGCATTCATCAGGAACCAAGACTAACCTCACCATCAGAAGGTCTAGTGAACAGACAGGTGTTCGCTTAGTCACACTCCTCCAGGCTCTCCATGGTCCGTGGCACAGTGGTTCCACAAACCACATCCATGACAGGAGATGCCGTGGTGGAGATTATGATGGAGGTAATATAATCCAGCATGACTAGTTTGGTGGTGGGTCAGGGATAGTCTGGGAAGATATATCCTTGGTAGGTTGCACAGAACTCCATGTGAATTCTAACGGTACCCTGACCACTTTTGGGTACCAGGATGAAATCCTCATGGACACTTTTGGACGTTACGCTGGTGCAGTTCTCACTGGGTTCCTCCTCATTCAGAACAATGTCCGGCCTCATGTGGCCATACTGTAGTGTGATCTCAGTTCCTCAGCGATGAAGACATTGATGCCATTGACTGGTCCTCATATTTTCCAGATCTGAATCCAAATGAGACCCTCTGAGACATTATGTATCAGGCAGCACCACAGACACTAATGCTTTGATCCATGGCCGCCATGTCATCAGGGCTATGACCAGATGGTGTCAGGAGTGCACATGGTGAAATAGGGGGACAATACTCACATTGTGAGTTATGTGATGAAATTCACACAAATTGGATCCGTCTGTGATTTCAGTTTATACTTTGAGGCTATGTACCCATGTATGCAGAAAAAAAACAGACTCCTTCTCAGGAAAAATGAGCGTTTTTTTGCACGATTTTTGCATGGATTTTAATGCGTTTTTTAGAGGAGCATCCTCCTGCTCATAGAATATACCGGTAGTTAGAAATGCGGATTTTTCTGCGAAATTAATGTACATGCTGTGTTTTTAGAGTGATGTGTTTTTTTTGCGGAAAAAAACGCATCTGTGACGCCCCTGAGGCTCAGTCGCCACAGAGGTACTACACCTCCTCCTGAGGTGTGGTATCCCACCATACAGGTAAGGTGGAGACGACTCCTGACCACGCTCCAACACCTGCACCCCGCACCACAAAGTAGTGTAGCAAAGCACCGGCGGCTCCCTGCTTGGTGTATAGCAAAGCACCCATTGGTGGCTCCCTGCTTGGAACATGAAACATGCTGGGAGGTGGGTGGAGTTAGATGACATTTCAAGGAGCGGGAAGAGTTTAAGTAAGTGAGTCAGTAGTTGGTTGGAGAGAGAAGAAGATCCCTAGAGAGAGGGATAGATGGATGGAAGTGCTGCAGCAGATCCCAGTGATCTGGGTCTGCTGGCACGGGAAAGAGAGAAAGAGAGAGCAACATAGACTGAAAGCTTGACTCTCCATAGAAAGAAAGGATTAGTACGGAACGTGAGGAGTAAAAGAGAACAGAGGACGTGGGTGAGAAGAGAACCCTTCCTAGAAGTTCTAAGCGCAAGGCCGGGGCCCAGTCCCCGAGGTTGTACGGATACTAATGGTTCTGCAGCAGACACCGGAGGAATAGAAGTAGTGACCACTTTATTCCCACACAAGACTTGGGGGCACAACAGCAACTGGATAGTGAGCCGGGACTTAGTAGCAAGGAGTCCCTGAAGCAGGCTACAGCTGTCTGCCGTACAAGTAGAGTTCATAGGAACATCAGACAGGAGGAACTCCAGTGTAACTCAGTACTAGGAGTACTTCACTCAAAGGCGCTATAAGAGGAGACGTTCAGAAAGGCACAAGTTGGCGTAGTGTTGGAAAGGAGTATTCCATCTGGCCTGGGGGTTGACCGAGTTCCAGACCCGGAGGACACGGCACAGAAGCAGGCACCTGTTTGTATGACAGACTGTGAGTAAAGCTTTGGAACTACATGCCCTGGTGTCCTCCACTTATTCCTGTGTCAACCTGCCCTGCACTGCTACCTCCCCTGCGCCTGACACTACACCATCTAAGTGTCACCATATCTACTCTGCCCTGGGACTACAGCCCTGCCTGTGGAGGGCTATACCATCACTGCTGCACCACACCATCTGTCCCAGAGGATCTGTCTGCAGCGTTGGCCTAACATCTACATTGCCGAACACCACAGGTGGCGTCACATTCACACTGAACATTTACAATGGGCGCCCAGGGCCACAGGCCGGATCACAGCTACTGTGACAACTTCCATCGAGATCCACCGGGCCCGGTACCGAGTACCCCACAGCCCTGGGCTTGAGGGCGTCCCACATCAATGTGCACAAAAAGTGTGGAATTCATTAAAATGAATGGGATGCTTCTTGCAAGCGTTTTTTAAGTGTTTTTGCCGGTAAAAACACTTAAAAACCGCGAAAAAAACGCTTACGTGGGTACACAGCCTGAAAATTCGGGGTGATTAGAAATCCAGCCCTCGGTTAAAGATTTTCCAATGGGATCTTTCAAGTATCATACTATATAAGCTTTCTCTTAATTTTTTTGAGCAGTACATATTATTCTGGCGACTTTTATTGCTTTGTTATTAGCGTTCGCGCCTGCATATTTTCTACAGACGTAGCGACAGTCAACATGACAGGCTACAACTATAGCGGGACGCGCTTATGGTATTTTTGTAGTCAAAGTGGATCAAAATGGACGCACTACGGCATAAAGAACACTGGCATACCATGGTGATAACATAACATGGTATCCATCATGTTGGTGTGTGATGCAGGTGTACAAATTAAACTGGTACCAACTCAATCCCTACATTACAAAACTTTCACCTGAGTGTAAACTTACTTATTAGGACATTTTATAAAAAAGCAATTTTGTAGGATGAATTAAAGGAGTTGTCCTGCGAAAGAAAAGTTATCACTTATCTGCTGCTTAGGTGATAACTTATTGATTTGTGGGGGGAACTGGAATCTTTAAACACATTACAAAATAGAGTGGCAGGTAAGATACCCAACTGCCCCTCCATCCATTCTCTATAAGGCTGCTTATCTTACTCGTCTTATCTCAAGATATCACTGGGAAATAGGAAAGGTAAGGAGGGACACATTTGTAAGTAGAACTTCCATTATTATGGGGTTATACAGTTAGTAAAATTTGTCTGTTTTACTCCAAAAAGAGTGGCATACCTGTTTATGGGATCTATGTGTGCAATACCAGACACAACCCATAGACAGATGTGGCGCTGTTTTTGGGGAAAAAACCCTACATTTTTGTAATGACGAATTACACTTTTAATGCTCTGTTGACACTAGATTTAATGCCGATCAGTCTAGATTTCCATCACATTGGACTTTCTGGTATTTTTGACAAGCATAGATTGCAGACTATTTTTTCTGCCAAACATAACTTAACCCTTAAGAATCATTACATGCATTGCCCTGTAAATAACATTTATCATTTATTCACCGAATAGATAATGAATGTACGATCACTGGAGGTCCAACAATCGAGACCATCACTGATCCTGAGAACGAAGCTGGAGGGAGCATGTGCGACTGCTTCACCTACAGATATTGGAGCAGTGGTTGCACATGCTCACAAGAGCCAGATCAGTGGGACTTTCAGTGGTCAAACCTAAATTACCTAACTTGTGGATACGTGATATATTTCTTTACATTACAACCTTCTGAAAGTCAATTTAAAAGGGGCACATAGCTCTGCTATAAATGGAAACCAGGACAAAAGTGTGAACAGACCCCATTTATTAGCACAGTGAAAATTTATGTAACAGTTAAGGGCCCCATTTATTATTTGCAATTTATTGTTTTTTCTTGTGGCTTTCTCTAATGTTTTGTTTTCATTTGTTTTTTTTTTTTGGTGTCCTTATCCTTTAGATGAGCTGACCTTCCCTCTTAATATAAAAAATTCTCTTAATCTTTGACTTTACTTGGTTTCTGCAACTTTTCAACACCAAAAGTCACCTATCCATTAAAAAGTTGCATAAATGCACCAAATTGAAAACTCCTCAATATTACTCCAGGCAGGGGGACAAGAGTGAGATGCACCGAAAAAATGCTATATTTGATGAAAGTTGCATTTTGTAAATCTGTCTCAAAACATCAGGATAAGCAAAATAGAAAAAACACGGCACTCAGTGTGGAGGGAGGTGCCCAAGTCGGGTATCCAGCCAACTAACAATGTAGTACAAAAACTTGGCACTCAGAAGAAGTATATTTAACTGGATGCCTTTTACAATAAAGGAACTGTCAAATCAATTTTTCTTTTGAGTGCCAAGTTTTTGTACTACATCAGGATAAGCAAAGTTAGAGTGTGGAGGGAGACAACTTTAAAATGTGGTTAAATCCACTAAAAGGGCACAAAATTACTCCAGAAAAGTGGAGAAATGACTATGATGATACAAGGAACTATCAAATATTAGACATAATTTTTAAACATACTTACATTTGTTTCCTTTGGACAAACCAAAGGTTTTCCTGCCTACCTGCTCTGTGTGAGTTCTCTGTATGCACTTTCCCCATATTATCCTACGTGACCTATGAAGTAGTTGAGTTTCTCTGAGGGCTGCAGAACATATCAGCTCTCGAAGAGTTTCAGGAGTCTTTGTGTGAGATCCCCATGGTAAGCGATATGTACGATTACAATACCTTGTGTCTCCTCTGTCCCGGTCTCTTCTGCACTGACTGCACTGCCCCGCTCCCTCCTCATTTATAGACCCCCATTGTCAGTATTGGCCTACGTGATGTCACCGTCTCTATGATATCATTCACTGGGCTAACGCGATCCGTGCCAAGCATGTAAAGACAGACGGTGTCAGGCTTTCACCCATAAAGGGCCTGTCTTATGTCCAAGTAGGAAAAACTAAAGCAAAGCCATCAATACTGTAGTTTTTATACAGGTTCACATTACGATTTGGTGAGAAAGCCCAAGGTCACCGGGGAGATGTAATGTGGTCTCTCTGGATGAGAAGTAGTTAATGGTGTCCAATCTTGTAGGCCGAACAGCAGGAAATCTCTCCAAGCTATTATAGGGCCATCTGTGGGGGCTGGGACTTGTGTGAGAGATGCTATTCATGCCACAGACTACGCACCCTGAGGCTCAATCCTCCATTGTTCCAAGTCAGCAATAACTCTAGCATCACAACAAAGCTTGTTGCCTCTTACCAAAGACCCTCGGCATCTCATAATCCCTAAATAATCTTCAATCTCCCTGAAAAATAGTTATCAAACCACGTTTTAATTATTGCATTGATAGACTTTGTCAAAATTGGTTGCTTTTTAAGTTTTCTATTACCCATGTCACTTGTATATGGAGCTGGTGGGAAAAGTTGCTTTGGCACAGAGGCTTCCTTCCCACCCATATTCGTCAGACCTAGACTGCAATCTCATTGATCCTCATCCTACAGTTTACAATCCAATTTTGCAATTTTATAAGACCTGCTGTCAGCATTTTGTGGGACTAGGGTGGGAAAACAGTATTCAGACTACCCATGATAGGATGAGTCGGGCTAAGATTCTAAGATTTATGTTGGATTTCCATTGTACACGGTGGATATAGCACCACTGTGCTTGAGTAAGTAAAATGGACCACAATGAAGGACCCCAGCTGGTGAAGATAAGCAGTGTTGAAGAAAAGTGAGAAAAATCATCACATCCACTTGCAAAATAATACATTTTTATTTTGGATACACTAAAAATGTATTCCAACACGGTAGAAAAAAATGACGTGTTTCTGACACTAAGTACACTCTTAATTGTAGTTACTCATTAGAATTATGGGAAACACAGAAAAACAATCATATGTGAACACTAGAGTTGAGCGACTTTTGGTTTTTTAGGGTCGCGTTTCGTTTCGTGAAACCCGACTTTTCCAAAAGTCGGGTCGAGCAAGATCGTCCGATTATAGGGAAAAGTCGGGGTCGTCCCGAAACACGAAACCCAATGTAAGTCAATGGGGAATAAAAGTCGGCAGTGAGAGGAGGACAGGAAACACACCTACAGTGCCCATTTGAATGCCAAAAGCATCAATTCTTCTTACTTAAGCTTGTCAACCTTAATTAACTTCATAATACAAGTTACGCACTGAAAAATGGGGGTTATTTGGCTAAAGTTGTGGGGGGGTAGGGCTGGCTCCAGGTTTTCATGTGCCCTGGGCGAAAGAGCGCCCCTTTAACACATAATACCACAACTCATCATGCTCCGATACGGCAGAGAAATAGTGGTATAGTACAATGAAAAATACTTCACTTTTTACATCTCATGACGAGGCCCATCTGTTTCTCCATACAGAATCATTGGTCCCATATAATGTTTGAAACAGCATATGATGAGCTCCACATAATGCTACAGTATATGTTGGTCCCCATGGATGAAGCTCCACTGTCTTATGGGCCCAAATAATGCTCCAAACATAATGGGCCCCATTTCTAATGCTCTAGTGTATAATGGGCCCTGTAAATGCTTCTCCAGTGTCTGATGTCCACCTTTGTAATGTTCCAGTGTATGGTGGGCCCCATCTATCATTCTCCAGAGTATAGTGCTCCCCAAAAATTGCTGTCCCAACATTGAAAACAATCAAATAAGTCTCCTCGCTAGGGAATCCCTGTACTTGTCTGGACTCCTCGTCGTCCCCATCTTCCATCTCACTGCACAGTATTTCAACTTTGCAAGTGCTGTGATCCTGAGCAAGCAGGGGGGGCCCACTCGTTGGCGACGGCACTGGCACAGGGCCCCTGATAGTACGGTGGTGTGTCTGATGGCGGGTGGGCCGAACCTGCACTTTCATCTGCAGCTTCCTCTTTGTCACCGTGTAAGATGGAACTGTATATGGGAAGGGTAACCTGAGTTTCATCAGGGTCAGATTCAGGCCGTGTAGCATGCGAGGGGAATGTAGTGGTCTGGGTCAATGTACCAGCAGATTCATCGAGCAGTGGCTGGGCATCAGTGCACTTATGTCGCCCCCAGGAGTACGGTCGCCACAGTGGCATTACCTTCTTCCTAGGGAGTGTGATGTCATGCTTGGGAGCAACGAAGGATCTCTCTAGCAGGTTAACTGATTGGGCGGCGTTATTCCCACGAGTCATGACCCTCCAAACAGCATTCATGAAGGCAAAGTGTTTGTTTTACGTGGGCAGTATGGTTGCAAAGCTGAACCTTAAAGGAATGTCCAGAAGGGCACCACCAGGAGTGGAGCCTACGGTTAAATTCGACTCCACCTGGGAAACCTCAACCATGCCAGCTACAGAACAGATGCACACATTGCAAGCTTAATTCCGTTAACGAACGAGACTCCGTCATGCCCCGCGGTCCGAGTCCGGCTTACTAGAGGGACACGTGAGGCTCTGGCACATGAGATTGGCCAATAACTGGTGTGTCATGCCATTACATGTCCGTGGCTGCATGTGCGCTACACTGAAAAGGCCAGCGTTTGTCGCTTACAGGTGCAGATAACCCGCTGAACAACGTTAGTGATGGGGATCACTGATGACAATTATTACCCGCGAACAATGATTTCCCAGTAAGTGCAGGTCAACTGCAGTTCCGGAATTAGGCCTAAGGGTCATTCCTGAAAAAATGAAAAACTTACGTGTGCAAACCACAGGTGCTGTAGCTTGCTTAACAGCTCGCCAGCCGTTCTCACGCCCAGTATGGATTGCACGTGATTGCACAAGGTTAGAAAGGGTACCGTATCCCCGGATAACATGTATGGATAGCGTACACATTCAAAATATATGTCTATACATCAGGAGGCAGGCTCAGACGGTGTTAGGCCCAGTATGGATTGCACGTGATTGCACAAAGGATAGAAAGGGTACCGTATCCCCGGATAACATGTATGGATAGCGTACACATTCAAAATATATGTCTATACATCAGGAGGCAGGCTCAGACGGTGTTAGGCCCAGTATGGATTCCACGTGATTGCACAAAGGTTAGAAAGGGTACCGTATCCCCGGCTAACATGTATGGATAGCGTACACATTCAAAATATATGTCTGTACATCAGGAGGCAGGCTCAGACGGTGTTAGGCCCAGTATGGATTGCACGTGATTGCACAAAGGTTAGAAAGGGTACCGTATCCCTGGATAACATGTATGGATAGCGTACACATTCAAAATATATGTCTGTACATCAGGAGGCAGGCTCAGACGGTGTTAGGCCCAGTATGGATTGCACGTGATTGCACAAAGGTTAGAAAGGGTACCGTATCCCCGGATAACATGCATGGATAGCGTACACATTCAAAATATATGTCTATACATCAGGAGGCAGGCTTAGACGGTGTCAGGCCCAGTATGGATTGCACGTGATTGCACAAAGGTTAGAAAGGGTACCGTATCCCCGGATAACATGTATGGATAGCGTACACATTCAAAATATATGTCTATACATCAGGAGGCAGGCTCAGATGGTGTTAGGCCCAGTATGGATTGCACGTGTTTGCACAAAGGTTAGAAAGGTTACCGTATCCCCGGATAACATGTATGGATAGCGTACACATTCAAAATATATGTCTATACATCAGGAGGCAGGTTCAGACGGTGTTAGGCCCAGTATGGATTGCACGTGATTGCACAAAGGTTAGAAAGGGTACCGTATCCCCGGATAACATGTATGGATAGCGTACACATTCACAATATATGTCTGTACATCAGGAGGCAGGCTCAGACGGTGTTAGGCCCAGTTTGGATTGCACGTGATTGCACAAAGGTTAGAAAGGGTACCGTATCCCTGGATAACATGTATGGATAGCGTACACATTCAAAATATATGTCTATACATCAGGAGGCAGGCTCAGACGGTGTTAGGCCCAGTATGGATTGCACGTGATTGCACAAAGGTTAGAAAGGGTACCGTATCCCCCGATAACATGTATGGATAGCGTACACATTCAAAATATATGTCTATACATCAGGAGGCAGGCTCAGACAGTGTTAGGCCCAGTATGGATTGCACGTGATTGCACAAAGGTTAGAAAGGGTACCGTATCCCCGGATAACATGTATGGATAGCGTACACATTCAAAATATATGTCTATACATCAGGAGGCAGGCTCAGACGGTGTTAGGCCCAGTATGGATTGCACGTGATTGCACAAAGGTTAGAAAGGGTACCGTATCCCCGGATAACATGTATGGATAGCGTACACATTCAAAATATATGTCTGTACATCAGGAGGCAGGCTCAGACGGTGTTAGGCCCAGTATGGATTGCACGTGATTGCACAAAGGTTAGAAAGGGTACCGTATCCCCGGATAACATGTATGGATAGCGTACACATTCAAAATATATGTCTGTACATCAGGAGGCAGGCTCAGACGGTGTTAGGCCCAGTATGGATTGCACGTGATTGCACAAAGGTTAGAAAGGGTACCGTATCCCCGGATAACATGTACGGATAGCGTACACATTCATAATATATGTCTGTACATCAGGAGGCAGGCTCAGACGGTGTCAGGCACAGTATGGATTTGACGGCCCAGATTACACAGCGGAGGAGCAGGGAGAGGTAAAGATTGCAAATGCTGGGGCCCTGCCCAAGCAAGGGGGGCCCACTCGTGGGCGTCGGTACTGGCACTTGGCCCCTCATAGTACGGCGGTGTGTCTGACGGCGGGTGTGCACCACCACCGTCAGAGACACTTGATTGCACTATGAGGGACCCTGTGCCAGTGCCCGCACCCAAGAGTCGGCCTACCCACCTGTCCAGGGCAACGGCACTCGCACGGTGTCGTGCGCTAGGTGGTGACCCCGGCCATGGGGGGGGAGGCAGCACAGTTAGGGAGTTTTAGAAAGTGGCATATGTTGATGTTGGACACTCAGCTGATGCAAAAGGCGAAATAGGTCAAGTCCCAGGAAGAGGTGGACCAAAGCAAGCCATTTTTCTGTCACCTTATGTGTGATCAGGGGAAGGTGGGACAAAATCCTTGGAAACCCATGCATGGTTCATTTTAATGAAGGTTAGATCATCCACATTTTGGGTTGACAGACGGGTCCTTTTTTCTGTCAGGATTGATCCAGCTGCACTGAAGACTCTTTCCGATAGCACACTTGCAGCTGGGCAAGCGAGCTCCTGTAAGGCATATTGGGCCAATTCAGGCCAGGTGTCCAGTTTAGCCGCCCAATAGTCAAAGGGGAATGACCTGTGTGGGAGAACATCGATATGGGAGGAAAAGTAGTTTGTAACCATAGTTGACAACTGCTGTCTCCTGTCACTTTCCATCGATGCAGTATTACCATTTGTGTGAGCGGTATGTGAAAAATCAGTCCACAACATTGTCATGAAACCCCTGTCTCCAACGCCACTTCTGCTGTGTGCACCACGAACACCTCTGCCAAGCTGCCCCCGGCCCGTACGGCTCGTGTGAGAACCATCACCGCTGCTGTGTGCTGGGAATGCCTCAAGCAACCGATTTACCAGAGTTGCTTGTTTATTAGCCAATATTAGGTCAAGGTTCTCCTGTGGCATGATGTTTTGTAATTTGCCGTTATAGCGTGGATCCAGGATGCTGGCCAACCAGTAGTCGTCATCGTTCATCATTTTGGCAATGCGGGGGTCCCTTTTTAGGATCTGCAAGGCATAATCTGACATGTGGGCCAATGTTCCCGGTGTCAATGATGCACTGCGAGTGCTGGTTGGAGGAGCACTTTCTGGCAAATCCACATCCCTCCAGTCACGCACAAACCCTGTACCAGACCTTGCCACGCCAACATTTTCACTTGCCCCACGAGATGCATCCTCCTCCCCTAAGTAATCATCCCCATCATCCTCCTCCTCCTCCTCCTCTTCTTCCTCCACCTCGTCCAGGAGAGGTCCCTGAGCAGACAATGGCTGAATGTCATCAAGGATTCCCTCCTCCTCTTCCTCCTCATCAACATTGGCTGCAGACGCCTGCTCCTTAATGTGCGTCAAAGTTTGCATGAGCATACGCATAAGTGGGATGCTCATGCTTAGGATGGCGTCGTCTGCGCTTACCAGCCGTGTGCATTCCTCAAAACACTGAAGGACTTTACAGAGGTCTTTCAGCTTCGACCACTGCACACCTGTCAACTCCATGTCTGCTCTCAAAGTGCCTGGCCGTGTATCCTCCCACAAATGCATTATGGCCTGCCTCTGCTCGCACAGCCGCTCCACCATGTGCAGGGTGGAGTTCCACCTTGTTGCAATGTCGATAATGAGGCGGTGGTTGGGAAGGTGGAGCAATCGCTGCAGCTTCTGCATACGAACGGAGTGTACAGGCGACCGGCGGATGTGCGCGCACAGTCTTCGCACCTTCTGGAGCAGGGCTGTTAACTCCGGATAATTTTTGAGGAAGCACTGTACCACCAGGTTCAAGGTGTGAGCCAAGCAAGGTATATGGCTGAGTTTTGAAAGGGCTATGGCTGCCACAAAATTACGGCCGTTATCACTAACTACCTTGCCTGCCTCAAGATGTACACTTCCCAGCCATGACTCAGTTTGTCGCTTCAAGTACTCGGCCAGCACCTTGGCGGTGTGTCTGTCGCCCAAACACATCATCTGCAACACAGCCTGCTGACGCTTTCCACTAGCTGCTCGATAGGGGGAAACATCGTGTGCAACAGTGGCAGCTGCAGATGGAGTGCTCGTACGACTGCGCTCTGTGGACGAGCTTTCGCTTCTGGAGGAGGAGGAGGAGGGTCGAACGCCTACAGCCAACTGTTTCTTATACCGTGGGCTAGGCAGCACTGTCCCACCACCGCTGTCCCCTGTGGACCCTGCATCCACCACATTAACCCAGTGCGCAGTGATGGACACGTAACGGCCCTGGCCATGCCGACTGGACCATGCATCAGTTGTGAGGTGCACCTTTCCGCTCACTGACTGCTTGAGTGCATGGACAATGCGGTCTTTCACATGATGGTGGAGGGCTGCGATGGCTTTGCGAGAGAAGAAGTGGCGACTGGGTAGGTCATAGCGTGGTACTGCATAGGCCATGAGTTCGCGGAAAGCTGTGCTTTCCACCAACCGAAAGGGCATCATCTCAAACGAGATTAGTTTGGCAATGTGGGCGTTCAAACCCAGTGTACGCGGATGAGAGACTGAGTACTTTCTTGACCTACTCATAGTGTCTGGGAGGGTGAGCTGGACTTGAGAGCTGCATATGGTGGAAGTAGCGGTGGACAGGGCGGACTGAGAGAGGGTTGATGATGGTGATGGAGTTGGTGTTCTTTCTGATGGCCTAGAATCAGTCTTTCGTTGATATAACAGTGGGATTCCCTGACTGCTGTGGCCTTGCAACGACACCTCAACATTTGCTGCTGTGCTAACCGGTGGGCTTACAGTGGGGGAAACAATGTAGCGTTGCTGACTACCTTCGTTGTGATCAGTTGCACATGTGGCACTTGAGGTTTGGTGTTGTGTCCACGCTTGCAAGTGCATGCTGGTTAAATGTCTAAGCATGCAACTGGTATTCAAATTTTTCAGATTTTTCCCTCGGCTAAAGGTCTTTGCGCACTTCTTACAGATAACCTTGGCCTGATCATGAGGATTTTGGTCAAAAAAGTGCCACACTGCACTCTTCCTACTTTGGCAGACATTTTGCGGCCTAGCACGCTGTGATCTTTTGACCCTCTGGACAAGCTGTCCAGCAACTCTTTTGATGTTTGGAACCTGTCTTTGGAGTGCTCCGGGCCTGCCAGATAACAGCTATTACGATGTCGATGTCTGCTGTGGATGCTCCTCATCTGAGCTATTGGAAGCAGCACCCTCTTCCCCCAATGGATGCCAATCTGGGTCAACAACTGGGTCATCCATCACCTCCTCTTCTATGTCATGTGCACCTTCCTCTGTGTCACCGTGTATGGTGGTATAGTGTGCGGGAAGGGGCACCTGAGTCTCATCAGGGTCAGAATCTGGCTCTGTACACTGCGAGGACAATGTAGTGCTCTGAGTGAATGTACCAGCAGAATCATCCATCAGCGGCTGTGCATCAGTGCACTCCATGTCAGATTCATCTTGGCCTGGGTAATTCACCATTTGACTTGATAATCCAGGCATGGTATGTGAAAACAGCTCCATGGAGTAATCAGTAGTATGGCCTGCGTCATCCTTCAATCTTGGTTGGGGTGAAGGACACAAGGAAAGGTGTGGTTCATGAACATGAGCCTCCAATGATGACTCAGTGCTTTTACTTTTTACAACTGAAGAAGAGGAGGCGATAGAGCTGGAGACTGAGTCAGCAATGTAAGACAAAACTTTTTCCTGATGCTCTGGCTTTTAAAGCGGTTTGCCAACTCCTAGAAAACTAAGCGTTCGAGGCCTTATGTAGCCAGACGATGACGCAGGCTCAACACCTCCTGCATTCGGTCCTATTTTGCTCTTGCCACTACCATCAGATCCACCACCAACACCATCATTACCAGCTGCCAACCCCCGCCCAATTCCACGGCCTCTTCCACCAGCCTTCCTCATTTTTGGTAGAAATGTAGACAAAATCCAACAAACTATATAGTAATGTAAAACAAGGTACAAGGTGCCTATAGGACAGGGGAGATTTTGAATTTCTGCAGACACTTGTGGACACTGGACACTTTTGGATTGTGTGAGGCCCAATGAATATCTGAGCGCTATGTGACAGGCTCGATGGTACAGCTGTGACCAAAGTGACTAGAGGATAAGGGAGATTTTGAATTTCTGCAGACACTTGTGGACACTGGACACTTTTGGATTGTGTGAGGCCCACTGATATCTGAGCGCTATGTGACAGGCTCGATGGCACAGCTGTGACAAAAGTGACGAGAGGATAAGGGAGATTTTGAATTTCTGCAGACACTTGTGGACACTGGACACTTTTGGATTGTGTGAGGCCCACTGATATCTGAGCGCTATGTCACAGGCTCGATGGCACAGCTGTGACCAAAGTGACTAGAGGATAAGGGAGATTTTGAATTTCTGCAGACACTTGTGGACACTGGACACTTTTGGATTGTGTGAGGCCCACTGATATCTGAGCGCTATGTCACAGGCTCGATGGCACAGCTGTGACAAAAGTGACGAGAGGATAAGGGAGATTTTGAATTTCTGCAGACACTTGTGGACACTGGACACTTTTGGATTGTGTGAGGCCCACTGATATCTGAGCGCTATGTCACAGGCTCGATGGCACAGCTGTGACAAAAGTGACGAGAGGATAAGGGAGATTTTGAATTTCTGCACACACTTGTGGACACTGGACACTTTTGGATTGTGTGAGGCCCACTGATATCTGAGCGCTATGTGACAGGCTCGATGGCACAGCTGTGACAAAAGTGACGAGAGGATAAGGGAGATTTTGAATTTCTGCAGACACTTGTGGACACTGGACACTTTTGGATTGTGTGAGGCCCACTGATATCTGAGGGCTATGTGACAGGCTCGATGGCACAGCTGTGACATAAGTGACGAGAGGATAAGGGAGATTTTGAATTTCTGCACACACTTGTGGACACTGGACACTTTTGGATTGTGTGAGGCCCACTGATATCTGAGCGCTATGTGACAGGCTCGATGGCACAGCTGTGACAAAAGTGACGAGAGGATAAGGGAGATTTTGAATTTCTGCAGACACTTGTGGACACTGGACACTTTTGGATTGTGTGAGGCCCACTGATATCTGAGCGCTATGTGACAGGCTCGATGGCACAGCTGTGACCAAAGTGACTAGAGGATAAGGGAGATTTTGAATTTCTGCAGACACTTGTGGACACTGGACACTTTTGGATTGTGTGAGGCCCAATGAATATCTGAGCGCTATGTGACAGGCTCGATGGCACAGCTGTGACCAAAGTGACTAGAGGATAAGGGAGATTTTGAATTTCTGCACACACTTGTGGACACTGGACACTTTTGGATTGTGTGAGGCCCACTGATATCTGAGCGCTATGTCACAGGCTCGATGGCACAGCTGTGACAAAAGTGACGAGAGGATAAGGGAGATTTTGAATTTCTGCAGACACTTGTGGACACTGGACACTTTTGGATTGTGTGAGGCCCACTGATATCTGAGCGCTATGTGACAGGCTCGATGGCACAGCTGTGACAAAAGTGACGAGAGGATAAGGGAGATTTTGAATTTCTGCAGACACTTGTGGACACTGGACACTTTTGGATTGTGTGAGGCCCACTGATATCTGAGCGCTATGTGACAGGCTCGATGGCACAGCTGTGACAAAAGTGACGAGAGGATAAGGGAGATTTTGAATTTCTGCAGACACTTGTGGACACTGGACACTTTTGGATTGTGTGAGGCCCACTGATATCTGAGCGCTATGTGACAGGCTCGATGGCACAGCTGTGACCAAAGTGACTAGAGGATAAGGGAGATTTTGAATTTCTGCAGACACTTGTGGACACTGGACACTTTTGGATTGTGTGAGGCCCAATGAATATCTGAGCGCTATGTGACAGGCTCGATGGCACAGCTGTGACCAAAGTGACTAGAGGATAAGGGAGATTTTGAATTTCTGCACACACTTGTGGACACTGGACACTTTTGGATTGTGTGAGGCCCACTGATATCTGAGCGCTATGTGACAGGCTCGATGGCACAGCTGTGACAAAAGTGACGAGAGGATAAGGGAGATTTTGAATTTCTGCAGACACTTATGGACACTGGACACTTTTGGATTGTGTGAGGCCCACTGATATCTGAGCGCTATGTCACAGGCTCGATGGCACAGCTGTGACAAAAGTGACGAGAGGATAAGGGAGATTTTGAATTTCTGCAGACACTTGTGGACACTGGACACTTTTGGATTGTGTGAGGCCCAATGAATATCTGAGCGCTATGTGACAGGCTCGATGGCACTGCTGTGACCAAAGTGACTAGAGGATAAGGGAGATTTTGAATTTCTGCACACACTTGTGGACACTGGACACTTTTGGATTGTGTGAGGCCCACTGATATCTGAGCGCTATGTCACAGGCTCGATGGCACAGCTGTGACAAAAGTGACGAGAGGATAAGGGAGATTTTGAATTTCTGCAGACACTTGTGGACACTGGACACTTTTGGATTGTGTGAGGCCCACTGATATCTGAGCGCTATGTGACAGGCTCGATGGCACAGCTGTGACAAAAGTGACGAGAGGATAAGGGAGATTTTGAATTTCTGCAGACACTTGTGGACACTGGACACTTTTGGATTGTGTGAGGCCCACTGATATCTGAGCGCTATGTCACAGGCTCGATGGCACAGCTGTGACAAAAGTGACTAGTGGATAAGGGAGATTGGATTGCTTTTAAAAAAGCAGTTTGCAGAGCAGTGGGTAATCAGCAATGCCAGCCTGTCAGGAAGCCTTAAAAGGCAGCCCAACAACCAACACCACTGATACACCACAATATAGCCTCCCCTTGCACTGCACACACAGTGACTGGTGTGTTGTGCAGGCCAAATCGCTAGCAGCAGAAGCAGTTTTTTTTTCTTCTCAGCAGGACAAAAAAAAAAATTGGGATTGCTTTTAAAAAAGCAGTTTGCGGAGCAGTGGGTAAACAGCAATGCAGGAATGTCAGGAAGCCTTAGAAGGCAGCCCAACAACCAACACCACTGATACACCACTATATAGCCTCCCCTTGCACTGCACACACAGTGACTGGTGTGTTGTACAGGCAAAATCGCTAGCAGCAGAAGCAGTTTTTTTTCGTCTTCCCTGCCTAACGCTCACCCTACAGAATCAGCAGCAACCTCTCCCTATGCTAAGATCGGCAGAAGTACGATGGCGGTCGGCGTGCACGCCCTTTAATACCCCCTGTGACGCCCACCAAAGCAAGCCAATCACTTGCATGCCCTTCTGAAAGATGGTGGTGACCCGTGCCTATGTCATCACGTTGCCCACAGTGTCCGTGGATCCTGATTGGCTGAAAAAGAGCGCAAAACAAACTTTTGAAACGCGACTTTGGCGCGTAAGTCGCCGACCTCGTGGCCGACCTCATCCTAGGGTCGGGTTTCGTTTCATGAAACTCGACTTTGCCAAAAGTCGGAGACTTTTGAAATTTTTTGACCCGTTTCGCTCAACTCTAGTGAACACCAATAATTATGGACAACGAGTGGGTATGGGTCGCCCCTCACACCCAGGGCAGCCGGGTACTCGGCACCGGGCCGGTGTCAGGGGGATGTGTCACAGCAGCGGTGATCCAGTCCGTGGCCCTGGGCACCCAATATCAATGGCGGTGATGTTAATGGTGTTAAGGTTTAATTGAATGGTTCGTGAAGCCACCCGTGGTGTTTGGCAAGGTAGATAGTAAACCAACGCTGCATGCAGATCCGCTGGGACTGATGGTGTGGTGCAGCAAAGATGGTATAGCTCCCCACAGGTGGAGCTGTAGTCCCAGGGCAGTGTAGGTGCAATGGATGAGGAGAGGCGCAGAATGGGATAGATGCTGGTACCCAGATGTAGCGGTGCTGAAGGTGTTAGCGACGAATGAATGGAGGACACCAGGGCTTGTAGTTTCAAAGCTTTACTCACAGTTCGTGGTACCCACTGGTGCCCGCCTCCGTGCCGTGTCCTCCGGGGTAGAGACTCAATCAACCTCCCGGGCAAGTCAGGGTTCTCCTCTCCAACACTCCGCCAACATGTGCCTTTCCTGAACGACTCCTCTATTGCGCCTTTTAGTGTGAAGAGCTCCAGTACCGTAGTTCTCTGGAATTCCTCCTGTCAGATGTTCCTAGAACCTTACTTGTATGACAGACAGCTGTAGCCTCTATCAGGGACTCCTCTCAGAGTCCTGGCTTGCAAATTGGTTGCTGTTGTGTCCCAAGTCTTGGATGGGAGTAGTGCATTTACAGCCAACTACTCCACCGGTGTCTGCTGCAGAACCATAAGTGTCCATACAACCTCGGGGACTGGGCCCCGGCCTTGCACTGAGAACCTATAGGCAGGGTTCCTCTTCCAACCCACAACTCCTCTCTGTTCTCCTACTCCTTCGTTCCGCGCTGTTCCTTCTCCCTCTTATGGAAGCTTAGGTTGCAGGTCTACGTCTTTCTCCTTCTCTTCTCTTTCCCATGCCAGCTGGCTCAGATCACTGAGGCAGCTGCAGCACTCTTTCTAAATTGAACTCAAACTGAACTCAAAACTAACTTCAGAACTGAACTCCTCTCGCCTGACCTCCCGTCAGACTGACCTCCTTCTCTGGGACTCACCCCAGACTGACCTACTATCCTCAACTTTCCCTCTCTTTTATACTAACTCCACCCACCTCCCAGCACATCTCGTATTACGAAACAGGGTTCCACGAAGGGTGCTCTGCTACCCCCAGCCTGAAGCTGCTAGGCGGACCTACTGAACTATCCTGTGTGTGGTATGCAGGTGTTGGAGTGTGGAAAGAAGTTCCCAACTTACCTAGTTGGTGGGGCACTATACCTTATGAGAAGGTGCAGTACCTCTGTGGCGACTGAGCCTCAGGGGTGCCACAGGTACACAATGGCGAACACAAAGGAAAATAAATTTTCCAAAAATTTACAAAAAACGAACAATTGTTGGGTAACTCACCAAACCCTGACTAATGCACTGGCAGGATACAGCAAAGCCCCAATGATAAAGGCTGGGGCAGCACAGGTGCATTCCACTGATAAAGACAGCCAGTTAACCCATCAAGGTCTGGCTGCCTAGTGGGAAATGCACACTAATAAGGCTTGCATAGGACATAGGTCACACTAATAGGTGTAATGCATAGTGTCTGAGCAGCCTATCAATGACGCCAATAATAGGCGGGCCGCTCAGCACTGTATACATGCATCACACCAAAAAACCAAGCCAACATAAAGGGCTAAGCTGTATCCTGTAAAAATGATAAAAAGTGCAAAAAGATAAATGATAAAAAGATATGGGGTATTGGTTACTATTTTGGCCAAAGCAGATAAGCTCACAACCCATCGTCAAGGGTCCCCAGATATTGTGAATCCCTAACACTAAATCTAAATGGCGAACACAAAGGAAAATAAATTTTCCAAAAATTTACAAAAAACGAACAATTGTTGGGTAACTCACCAAACCCTGACTAATGCACTGGCAGGATACAGCAAAGCCCCAATGATAAAGGCTGGGGCAGCACAGGTGCATTCCACTGATAAAGACAGCCAGTTAACCCATCAAGGTCTGGCTGCCTAGTGGGAAATGCACACTAATAAGGCTTGCATAGGACATAGGTCACACTAATAGTGGAATGCACCTGTGCTGCCCCAGCCTTTATCATTGGGGCTTTGCTGTATCCTGCCAGTGCATTAGTCAGGGTTTGGTGAGTTACCCAACAATTGTTCGTTTTTTGTGCCACAGGTACACAATAGAAACAAAAGAAACACAAAAAAACAAAATATAAGAAAATTCAGCTAACAGGAAAAAAATATTTTTTCTCTTTCCTTTTTCTCCTCCCTTTTTCTCTTCCATTTTCTCTTCTCCTCTTGTTCTCCCTTTTTCTCCTTCCTGTTTCTCCTCCCTTTTCTCTTTCCTTTTCTCCTCCCTTTTCTCATGTTATTTCTCCTCCCTTTTCTCCTCACTTTTTTGTCCTCCCTTTGTTGTCCTCCTTTATTCTCTTCTGCTTTTTTCCTCCCTTTTTCCTGCTTTTTTTTCCCTCTTTTTGTCCTTCCTTTTTTACCTCCCTTTTTGTCCTACCTTTTTTCTTCTCAATTAGCAGCAAGCCAGTGGGAATAAAGGCAAATAAAACTAATATACTTTATTTCATTAGTTAAAAAGGAAGTCCTCTTCTTCCTAAAAGTGCACGTGGGACAAAAGACAAACAATATCACGAAACAATCACTGACCTCAGGGAGACCAGTCAAAGAAAACACTGCGGCAGCCGGCAAAGGCTCTCAATCAGTGAAATCCTAGATGCATTGCTCCCTGGGAATTACGAATCTGCAAATAAAGTTGAGACTCTTAAATTGGATATTGACTTAAAGGGCCGCTTAATATGGTGGTAATGGTGGTTTCCGAAAGGAGCCACTCTTTGGTTGGGCCCTTTCCTGTAGGAAGATCTGGCTAGTCCCGGGTTTGAGACTCTTAAATGATGCTCCACGGACTTTATTTGCAAAAGACAAACAATAACACATAAGGACAGCATCGGTACGCTGACTTGCGGTATCCAAGAGACACAAAATTATTCTGTTCCAAAAATACCTAGGTAGAAGTAATATTTTTTAGTTTTTCACACTTAACACCAGAGAGTATGAGAATCAAAAATTATCTATCTTGCTTGTTTTATAACAAAAACACAGAGTTCCTCAGTGGGAAAACCTTTTATAAGGTGACAACATTAGAGGGTAATCTCATTATTAACCCTCGTAAAGACATGCCCCCAGAGAAATGGTGTCCCGAGAGTATTCTACTTATATTAAACGGGTGGTATAACCCTAGAGAATACTATGTAGGTCTATGGTTCCAAATACTTGTCTTTACATTAGAGGAACATTAATATTGCACTCAACCATCTAAATGTAAACATATAACTGTCTCATAGACCATCAAGCAGCACATCGGATCTCATTGATCCAAAATAGGCGACATAAACAAGCAAACTGGGGTTACCTTTATACAAATGCCTTTTAAATTGGCCAATTGCATATATCTCATCATGTACCCCTTTTTTTCAAAGTTTGCAACGATACATCTATTAGGCGTCACATGTATGCAAACAGGGATATTCAGCTCCAGAGTGTGTCTCATAAGGACAAAGGACAAGCATCACTCAATATCTTATTACCCCTTTAAATGTTCGTATATACTACAAGCAGCAGCAAATATAAAGGAAGGATCTCACCCATTCACATATTCTGGTGGATCCCTATATCGCACATCACTCCCTTCTCCCCCGACACATTTCGCTTTTGTGAAGTGTCGGGAATGGCGCATGTTATAAAAGATGGGCAGGTAAGCAGCCTCTCTGAAGGCATCTAACTATGCAGGCATAAATCTACACCTCGAGACTCCCCTGATGAGCTTCACAAAAGCGAAACGTGTCGGGGGAGAAGGGAGTGATGTGCGATATAGGGATCCACCAGAATATGTGAATGGGTGAGATCCTTCCTTTATATTTGCTGCTGCTTGTAGTATATGCAAACATTTAAAGGGGTAATAAGATATTGAGTGATGCTTGTCCTTTGTCCTTATGAGACACACTCTGGAGCTGAATATCCCTGTTTGCATACATGTGACACCTAATAGATGTATCATTGCAAACTTTGAAATAAAAGGGTTACATGAAGAGATATATGCAATTGGTCAATATGAGAGGCATTTGTATAAAGGTAACCTCAGTTTGCTCATTTATGTCGCCTATTTTGGGTCAATGAGATCCGGTGTGCTGCTTGATGGTCTATGAGACGGTTATATGTTTACATTTAAATGGTTGAGTGCAATATTAATGTTCCTCTAATGTAAAGAAGAGTATTTGGAACCATAGACCTATATAGTATTCTCTAGGGTCATACCACCCATTTAATATACAGTTGTGGCTAAAAGTATTGACACCCCTGCAATTCTGTCAGATAATGCTCAGTTTCTTCCTGAAAATGAATGCAAACACAAATTCTTTGGTATTATTATCTTCATTTAATTTGTCTTAAATGAAAAAACACAAAAAGAATTGTCCTAAAGCCAAATTGGATATAATTCCACACCAAACATAAAAAAGAGGGTGGACAAAAGTATTGGCACTGTTCGAAAAATCATGTGATGCTTCTCTTATTTGTGTAATTAACAACACCTGTAACTTACCTGTGGCACCTAACAGGTGTTGGCAATAACTAAATCACACTTGCAGCCAGTTGACATGGATTAAAGTTGACTCAACCTCTGTCCTGTGTCCTTGTGTGTACCACATTGAGCATGGAGAAAAGAAAGAAGACCAAAGAACTGTCTGAGGACTTGAGAAACCAAATTGTGAGGAAGCATGAGCAATCTCAAGGCTACAAGTCCATCTCCAAAGACCTGAATGTTCCTGTGTCTACCGTGCGCAGTGTCATCAAGAAGTTTAAAGCCCATGGCACTGTGGCTAACCTCCCTAGATGTGGACGGAAAAGAAAAATTGACAAGAGATTTCAACGCAAGATTGTGCGGATGTTGGATAAAGAACCTCGACTAACATCCAAACAAGTTCAAGCTGCCCTGCAGTCCGAGGGTACAACAGTGTCAAGCCGTACTATCTGTCGGCGTCTGAATGAAAAGGGACTGTACGGTAGGAGACCCAGGAAGACCCCACATCTTACCCCGAGACATAAAAAAGCCAGGCTGGAGTTTGCCAAAATCTACCTGAAAAAACCTAAAACATTTTGGAAGAATGTTCTCTGGTCAGATGAGACAAAAGTAGAGCTTTTTGGGCAAAGGCATCAACATAGAGTTTACAGGAGAAAAAAAGAGGCATTCAAAGAAAAGAACACGGTCCCTACAGTCAAACATGGCGGAGGTTCCCTGATGTTTTGGGGTTGCTTTGCTGCCTCTGGCACTGGACTGCTTGACTGTGTGCATGGCTTTATGAAGTCTGAAGACTACCAACAAATTTTGCAGCATAATGTAGGGCCCAGTGTGAGAAAGCTGGGTCTCCCTCAGAGGTCATGGGTCTTCCAGCAGGACAATGACCCAAAACACACTTCAAAAAGCACTAGAAAATGGTTTGAGATAAAGCACTGGAGACTTCTAAGGTGGCCAGCAATGAGTCCAGACCTGAATCCCATAGAACACCTGTGGAGAGATCTAAAAATGGCAGTTTGAAGAAGGCACTCTTCAAATATCAGGGACCTGGAGCAGTTTGCCAAAGAAGAATGGTCAAAAATTCCAGCAGAGCATTGTAAGAAACTCATTGATGGTTACCGGAAGCGGTTGGTCGCAGTTATTTTGGCTAAAGGTTATGCAACCAAGTATTAGGCTGAGGGTGCCAATACTTTTGTCTGGCCCATTTTTGGAGTTTTGTGTGAAATGATCAATGTTTTGCTTTCTGCTTCATTCTCTTTTGTGTTTTTTCATTTAAGACAAATTAAACGATGATAATAATACCAAAGAATTTGTGTTTGCAATCATTTTCAGGAAGAAACTGAGTATTATCTGACAGAATTGCAGGGGTGTCAATACTTTTGGCCACAACTGTAAGTAGAATACTCTCGGGACACCATTTCTCTCTGGGCATGTCTTTACGAGGGTTAATAATGAGATTATCCTCTAATTTTGTCACCTTATAAAAGGTTTTCCCACTGAGGAACTCTGTGTTTTTGTTATAAAACAAGCAAGAATGATAATTTTTGATTCTCATACTCTCTGGTGTGAAGTGTGAAAAACTAAATTATTGCTTCTACATAGCTATTTTTTTGCACAGAAGAATTTGGTGTCTCTTGGATACCGCAAGTCAGCATACCAATGCGGTCCTTATGTGTTATTGTTTGTCTTTTGTCCCACGTGCACTTTTAGAAGGAAGAGGACTTCCTTTTTAATTAATGAAATAAAGTATATTAGTTTTATTTGCCTTTATTCCCACTGGCTTACTGCTAATTGATTATTTTGGGGCTGGTTTATCATTTGCTATTTTGTAACCTTTTTTTCTTCTCCCTTTTTCTCCTCCTTTATTCATAATTATTAGCAAACATTAATTCAATGTATGAAACAGAGATAATTTTTCATACCATGTGGATATTTAGTTTTCAGGTTCAAAATCCAAAACTCTTCTCTAGCGTGAAGGTACCAGTTACCTGGCAGAGGGTCCCAGTATTTGAATCAAACTGTTATGGCAAGTCTTGATGATTTGTCATGGCATTATTTGGTGGGAATAACTGTGGCGCCCCTGAGGCTCAGTCGCCACAGAGGTACTGCACCTTCTCCTAAGGTGTAGTGCCCCACCACCTAGGCAAGTTGGGAGCTCCTTTCCTCGCTCCAACACCTGCACCCCACACACAGGATAGTTCAGCACTGACCACATTGCGGCTCCATGCTTAGAGGGTAGCAGAGCACCTTTTGTGGGTCCTTGCTTCGTAACACGAGACGTGCTGGGAGGTGGGTGGAGTTGAGAAATATAAAAGGTTGGGAAGGTTTAGAATTAGAGGTTAGTCTGACGGGAGGTCAGGCGGGAGAAGGACAGTCAGTCAGGAGAGTCAGGAGAGAAGGAACAGCACGGAACGAAGGAGTAGGAGAACAGAGAGGAGTTGTGGATTGGAAGAGGAACCCTGCCTATAGGTTCTCAGCGCAAGGCCGGGGCCCAGTCCCCGAGGTTGTATGCACACTTATGGTTCTGCAGCAGACACCGGTGGAGTAGTTGGCATTAAATGCACTACTCCCATCCAAGACTTGGGGCACAACAGCAACTGAATAGAGAGCCAGGACTCCGGAGAAGGGAGTCCCCGAGAGAGGCAACAGCTGTCTGTCATACAAGTAGAGTTGTTAGGAACATCTGACAGGAGGAACTTCAGAGTACCACGGTACTGGAGCTCTTCACACTAAAAGGCGCAATAGAGGAGTAGTTCAGGAAAGGTACATGTTGGTGGAGTGTTGAAGAGGACAATCCTGACTTGCCCGGGAGGTTGATTGAGTCTCTCTCCTGGAGGACACGGCACGGAGGCAGGCACCAGTGTGTACCACGAACTGTGAGTAAAGCTTTGGAACTGCAAGCCCTGGTGTCTTCCATTCCTTTGTGCGCCAACACCGTCAGCACTGCTAAATCTGGGTACCAACATTCCTCACACCGCCTGCGCCTATACACTGCCCTGGGGTTACAACTTCACCTGTGGGGAGCTACACCATCTATGCTGCAACACACCATCAGCCCCAGAGGATCTGCACGCAGCGTTGGCTTAACATCTTGCTTGCCAAACACTACAGGTGGCGTCACGAACTATCACATCAACTATATCTCAAACCACCATTGATTTCGGCGCCCAGGGCCACGGACCGGGTCACAGCCACCGTGACACATCCCACTGACACCGGCCCGGTACCGAGTACCCCACAGCCCTGGGAGGGCGACCCATAACCTTTTAAAGTTAATATACATATCTGACCAGTGCCGTCGTGTAAGATATGAGACCAGATGGTGACATTGGTTGTGCAACAGCAAGTTTCAGACAAAACCAAAAACATCTGTGCGACTTGTCGATGCAGAAAACATTTGGGATCTGCAATTTGGCAGTATAACAAAACTCTTGGGAATCCTTAGATAGTGATGTTGCACTGAGGCATTGCAAACCTCATGGGGCCATATATCTCTGAACTTATAGTAAGTTCTCATGAAGTGTGACTTTCCTAGTATTTTTCGTTGCAAAATCTGCAGGGCATGAGTGATGCCCAGACCAGACTCTAGACTTATACTGTAGATTAATTGCGTGACTTACGATGGTCTATTCACAGAAATAATTCCTGACTGGATAGAAAATCATATACTGTACATACAGTAGCTCCGTATTGTCCTGATCACCAAAAAAGACCCAGCGTCTGTGATCTCCACTAGTGTGGCTAAAATATCAGCTATACAAATCATGACAGCGCCGCACAATGACACCATGTTAATTATCATTGCAGGGTGCTATAGACAGTTGTAGTATTTCCCATGATTATTCCCAGAAGACTCGTGATCATAACGCTCCTTCATTGTCATGATGGGATCAGGCTTCAGCTGCAGCCTAATAGGGGACAACATGGGATCTGATGAATGGTCCCATTCATAAAAACGGCACTGTAATAAATTTTCCCTTAGACTTTCATTGTCCACACATGGTCGGTTAATCACCTTCGCACAATAATCTGGTGAAGAAATAATCCATGTACGGAGAGATATCCAACACGAGATCAATAGCGTTTGATTTTAAATAATCACTGATCAGCTCACTTGATTGTTCCCCAATGTTTCTCCGAAGGTCATGTACCCAAATACATAACTAAAATTTGGATAACTCCTCACAAACATCTCTAAGGAAAAATAATAAAGAGCATACATAGTTTAGGGTATTTCTTTGCTCCCCTCTGTTCAGCAGCTGACACAAACTCAGTGCACTGAATACAAATGAGTGTAAGGCGTCTCATTTACATGGTTCTCAATGTCTTCCTTAAATAAGCAAAACTGTCTCTGATAAAGCATCATGCAAATAAGGGATGTCTGCTTTGTTGTTTGCTTTCAGTACAGTGTCGCTTTGTCCCCCTTTTCTTGCACAGAGGACACAGAAACAGATTTCCATGCCATATACACTAAAAAGTATATAAGCAAAATATGTATAAAAAAAAAAATACTGAAAAGTCCAAGTTTGGATCCAACTTAAAGCCATCTTTCCACAGAAAATTCTATTATAGATTTTATTTTTAATTTTACTGATTTTTCTTTTTCAATATTACATATCACCAGTGGTGTAACTTGAGTCCTATGGGACCTCGTGCAGAATTGAATCTGGGTCCCCACATCCATGTTGGTCACATGCCGGGGTCCTGTAATAATGTCTCCCATACAGGGATCCCATGTAATAATAAAGACCCCCATCCTTGCTCCCCATCCAGTAATTATGTCCCCTGTCTATGCCCACATCAAGTAATAATGTCCCCCGTCACCGCTGCCATACAATAATAATGAACCACATCCAACACCACCATACAGTAATAATGTTCCTTGTAAAGGACCCCATCCAGTAATAATGTCCATTGTCCAGGACCCCATCCAATAATAATGTCCTTTGTCTAGGCCCTCATCCAGTAATAATGATCCCCGTCCGGGCCCCCCTCCAGTAATAACAACCCCCATCCAGAACCACACCCAGTAAAAATGTCCCTTGTCCAGGTCCTCATCCAGTCATAAAGTTCCCTGTCCAGGCCCCCATCCAGTAATAATGATCACTGTCTCATCCCCCCTCCAGGAATAAAAACCCTAATCTAGGGCACCCTGCAGTAATAATGTCCCCCCTGAAGGGCCCTATCTAGTATTAATGACCCCAGTCCAGGACCTCTATCCAGTAATAATGACCCCTTTCCAGGGTCTCCATCCAGTAATAATGACTCCAGTCCAGTGCCCCCATCCAGTAATAATGTCCCCTGTCCAGGACCCAATCCAATAATAATGACCCACATCCAGGCCCTCATATAGTAATAATGACCCACCCCCGTCCAACATCCCCATCCAGTAATAATGCCCACCGTCCAGGTACCCATCCAAAAATAATGTCCCTTGTCCAGGCCCCCATCCAGTAATAATGTTGCCCATCCAGGTCCCTGTCCAGCATTAATGGCTCCATACTATAATAATGGTCACCATTTAATAATAATGGCCCCAGTCCAGTAATAATGACTGCTGTCAAGGCCCACAACCAGGAAAAATGTCCTCTATCCTGGGGTCCATCCAGTAATAATGACCCCCATCATCTTCTCCAACACATTTAAAAAAAATAAAGCATACCTCTCTCACCACCTTGCTCCCATGGAGCGCAGCCTCCTCTTCATCCTCCATGTCCGGCTCAAGGGGGCGGGCAGCACATGGCAGTGACGTCACATGCCGCTCACGACTGGCACGCTGACGTCACCTGCTGGCCACCGATTGGTGCAGGAAGTCAATGGAACTCTCCATCCCAATACATTTCAGCTAAACATGCATTCAAGAACACACACCCCACTAATAAGAGAGCTGGCTCCACAGGTCCGGACGTGGTCGCTCCCTCTGCGACAGCGATTGTTACGCCCATGCATATTACTATCTAATATACAGTTGCAATCAGTTTTTTTCAACCCCATTGTAAAATAGGTTTATTATCAAAATTTACAAACTTTCTGCAGTTTTTATCAAACCAATGATTTTACTAAACATAATAAGCTTTCCTTCACCTGTTATTTATCTGCCTCCATCTCTGTATCTAAATACACTAAGGAAAAGAGGCTCATTGGCGCATTTCTGCAAGAACCAGTAGTTTCCACCAGAATCAACTGTATTAGTGAACAAGAAGGTTATGGTAGCTGGCATTATGAGGATCTAGAGTCATTCACAATAATCATTACAAGTTTGAATACAAAAGATAAGATCATTGTCTATTTCATAGAATCATAGAATCGTAGAGTTGGAAGGGACCTCCTGGGCCATCTGGTCCAATCCCCTGCTCAAAGCAGGATTTGCTAAATCATCCCAGTCAGATGTCTGTCCAGCCACTGTTTGAAGACTTCCATTGAAGGAGAACTCACCACTTCTCGTGGCAGCTTGTTCCACTCATTGATCACTCTAACTGTCAAAAAGTTTTTTCTAATATCTAATCTGTGTCTCCTCCCATTCAGTTTCATCCCATTGCTTCTTGTCTTTCCTTGTGCAAATGAGAATAAAATTGATCCTTCTACAATGTGACAGCCCTTTAGATATTTGTAGACAGCTATTAAGTCTCCTCTCAGTCTTCTCTTTTGCAAACTAAACATTCCCAATCCTGCAACCTTTCCTCATAAGACAGGGTTAGCAGACCGGTCACCATTCTGGTCGCTCTTTTCTGAACTTGCTCCAGTTTGTTGATGTCTTTTTTAAAATGTGGTGCCCAAAACTGGACACAATATTCCAGATGAGGTCTGACCAAAGAGGAGTAGAGGGAAATAATGACTTCACGTGATCTAGACTGTATGCTTCT
The DNA here is from genome assembly GCF_039654945.1 of Dendrobates tinctorius. Taxonomy (NCBI): domain Eukaryota; kingdom Metazoa; phylum Chordata; class Amphibia; order Anura; family Dendrobatidae; genus Dendrobates; species Dendrobates tinctorius. The sequence continues at coordinate 12,767,786 of NW_027361788.1, read as the reverse complement.
GTTAATACATCCTAGAATTGCATTTGCCTTTTTTACATTATGGTTAATGTACATGTGTTGTTTCCTGAAACAAGATAAAGTTAGAGTATAAGTAAACTCCATTCACAAGTGTGAAAATTGTAAAATTTCTATTTTTGTATTTTTAATGCTGATTGTAATGTGGGAAAAAAATTCCCATAAAATAACACAAAAAAAGTTATTTAAATAATAGGCAATTTTACGATGGGCTGTCCACTACTCAGACCACCCCTTCTTAACCACCGTAGTTACTCCATGTAAAATAATAGCAGCTATACTCACCTCAAGTACAGGCGCCGATCCATTGATGTCGACGCATGCTTTCCTGTGCCATTTTATCAGGCGAGCTCTGAAGCCAATCAGCAGCCATTTTCCTCTCACTTCTTCCGGGTGTCAGTCACATCTGAAGGTAGTCAGAGATCAGCAGTACTCTTCCCAAGCGAACCCCTGGAGAGCAGACATCTTGGAACGGCACAAGGACCAAAGGTGGTTACAGTTGCTATTATTTTACATGTGGTAGTCTGATTAGTGTACAGCCCCTTTCAAGTGGTTGTCTAACTTAGAAAACCCATTTTTATCTACCCCATAAAGGAATTCTAAATTAACTAGATGTGTGCCCGATGCTATCGCATCGGGAGGGCAGTAACATCACGATGGGGCAGCTTTGTGGCACTGGGGGTGGCGGCTCACCCACTTTCGTGCAGTCACATCTGACAGAAAAGATGGTGTTTTGCGGCCTATGCTAGAGATGGTGTGCGGTGCCACCAGAGGGTGGCTGCGCCCAATCTCCAGCATAGGCCTCAAGCCAAGGTCTTTCCTGCCGGCTGTGACTGCACGGAGGTGGGTGGGCAGGCAGCGGCGGGATCCGGCACGTGTAGTCAGGCGGTGGGTCCTGGCAGGGGTCTGGCGGTGGCATCCCTCTCATTACTCCCCCTCATTATACCCTCTCGTTACACCCCTCTCACAGCCGGCAGGAAAGACGGTGTTTTGCGGCGTGTGCTGGAGATGGTGTGCGGCGCCACCAGAGGGTGGCCGCACCCAATCTCCAGCACAGGCCTCAAGCCACGGTCTTTCCTGCCAGCTGTGACTGCACGGAGGTGGGTGGGCAGGCAGCGACGGGATCCAGCGCGTGTAGTCAGGCGGTGGGTCCTGGCAGGGGTCTGGCGGTGGCATCGCTCTCATTACTCCCCCTCATTATACCCTCTTGTTACACCCCTCTCACAGCCGGCAGGAAAGATGGTGTTTAGCGGCCTGTGCTGGAGATAGTGTGCGGCGCCACCAGAGGGTGGCCGCACCCAATCTCCAGCACAGGCCTCAAGCCACGGTCTTTCCTGCCAGCTGTGACTGCACGGAGGTGGGTGGGCAGGCAGCGGCGGGATCCGGCGCATGTAGTCAGGTGGTGGGTCCTGGCGGGGGTCTGGCGGTGGCATCCCTCTCATTACACCCCCTCATTACACCCTCTCATTATACCCCCTTCATTACACCCCTCTCGTTATACCCCCTTTTTACACCCCTTTCACAGCCTCGTGATCGCAGCGGTGGCCTGGATCTGAGCGGCAACTGGGATCCGAGCAGCGGCTGGGATCCAAGCAGCGGCCGGGATCCCAGCAGTGGTCGGGATCGCAGCAGCGTTTGGGATCATAGCAGCAGCCTGGATCTGAGCAGCATCTGGGATCCTAGCGGGGGTTGGGATCGCAGCGGTGGCCTGGATCCGAGTGGCAGCTGGGATCCCAGCGGCGATTGGGATCACAGCGGTGGCCTGTATCCGAGCAGCAGCTGGGATCACAGCCGGCGTCAGGATCGCAAGCAGGGGCATGAATCCGAGCGGCAGCTGAGATCCCAGCGAAGGTCGGGATCGCAGCGACATTCGGGATCGCAGCTGCGTTCTGGATCCGAGCGGATTCACTTGGGTGTTCCAAAATGGCAGTCGGCGTACTTCCGGTGCGGCGCGGTGGATTGTGGGATTCGGGGACATCCAGACAGAAGTGGGTGACAGACAATTTAAGGCAACTATATATATAGATGAGTCTGTTCAGAACCCTTATATGCCAGTCTGACTAGAGGGCACATACAAGGGAAACTCTCTCTGGGGGATCCAGAACTTCCATGTGTGATATGATTTCTACGGTGATCCAAGGGGTAACGCTTTTCCTTGTGGAGAATGACATGTGAAACCTGGCATGCCAAGGTGGGGAGACTTTTAAGCCTTGCAATGCTCCTCTGGGAAATATGCAAATTGTCTCTTCAGAGAGGAAAAGTTCTAGTCCTCTTTCTCTCTGAAGAAACAATTTACATGATTTCTATGGGAACGTACATTGCTTAACCTCCCCTAGGTGGCGCTGCGGGGGAATTTAACATTTGCTGCAAGGCCTCCTGAAGATCACAACTGATCACTGGGCATCTTATCAGGGATTCACCTTGTTGTTCTGCCTTCTTCCATGTACAGTATGACGCTGTGTGGATTCCAGCATACGGCTAAACCCTTCATCCACTCTCAGTAAAAAGGCTGTATGGGTACTTAAGTCTATATTTATTGGGATGATATGAACAACAATGGGAGATGATAACAGATGGTATAGTAGATGAGATTAGTGAACACAGAAGTAGATGAGATCGGAGATTGTTGAACACAATTGTGGATGAAATCGGGTAAAAACGGTAAGAAAACAGACAGTACAATACATCAGTACTGGCAGGTAATCAGTAATACAGGGTACAATCATAACAGTAAAGCAATGATACAGAGTGCTGTTATATCAGTAGCATGCATTATACAGAGTGCTGCCACATCAGCAGCAGGCATCACCACAGAGGCTGAACAATACAACACACAACGCAGTGAAACAAACTTAGGCTGCTAGCATTGTGCTAACTGAGCAGAACTGCATATAATTACATGCAGAGCAAGAGCATTACCAGGAACTAAAATGCATTGCAAATATCATGGGGGGGGGGGCTGCATTATGGCTGCTAACACAGATGAATAGCACATATCACATAACTGTATTAAAACCTTACCTGAATCCGCTTGATATAAGCAGTGGTTTTGCAGGGAGTTGGGCACATGTGAGTACCTCAGAGGTCTGGGAGAAATGGCTACATGTTGCTAACCTGAGAAGGAAGAAGGGGCGGATCTGAACAGAATAATCATTAATGGGAAAGGATTCTAAAACCATGAACAAGAAAGAGAAGGGCAAATATGACATCTAATGGCCATAGCTGGAACAGCATTTAAGAAATGTCTTGCTGCACATGAATGGGCAGAACACTCCCCGCTTGGCATCAACAGATGCCACTATTTGGTTCTTTTGGTTGAGGGCGGTAAATGCATGTTTGCAGTGGTGCCAACCTTTACAAGGTCTCTGGCTTGCAGGTAATGCTGACTTGTAGGACTGGGCCACATGAAGTAGTCAGGCGATGACTCGGAAAAGTGACTTCCAGGTTGAGAACCTGCTGAACCGATGAGATTCCAGGTGATGACTTGAAATCCTGTATGCATAGCAGACACTCGAGGACGGAGCTCTTTGTCGGCATCTGGATCCACTAGTTCGAACATATCGGGCCTGTCAATGTGGGGCGTCGAATGGTACAAGGAAGCAGGGTCTGTGAACCATGTAATGTCCTTAAGATGACTTGGACCAACGGATCTAGTCACATGGTCTGCAGGATTGAGGTGAGTAGGCACATAGTGCTATTGATTAGGGCAGGTGGATCTTCTTATCCTCAGTACCCGGTTGCTGATGTAGACATAAAAGCATCATGTTTCATTGCAGATGTATCCTAGTACCACCTTGCTATCAGTGTAGAACTCTGCGTCTTTGGTCTCCAGATTCATCGGATCTCAGATAAGCTCTGCCAACACGATTGCGAGGACAGCAGCACAGAGTTCCAGTCTGGGTATCGTGTGTTCATGGAGTGGTGCCAGTTTAGTCTGGCTCATCATGAACCCGATGTGGCTCTGTTCGTCCATGTCTATGGTTTTGAGGTATGCTACTGCTGCGGTTGATTTGACTGATGCGTCACAGAAGATACAAAGTCTTTGTGTCTTGACTTCTGTGGAGGGCACAGGAGCATAAGGTCGTTTCACACAAAGGTTGGTCAAGGCCTCGAGAGAACTCCTCCACTCTTCCCACAGGTCTGCTTTTTCTACTGGAAGTGGATCGTCCCAATCAGACGTGTCTTGGCTGAAGTCTCTTAGCATCATTTTTCCTTTGATAGTTACTGGAGCTACGAATCCCAAGGGGTCATACAGACTATACACAAAAGAGAGAACTCCTCTGTGCGTGAAAGGTTTCTCGTCTTTACTGATCTGGAAGGTGAAGGCATCTGTCTTCAGATCCCAAAGCAATCCAAGACTCCGCTGCATGGGAAGGGAGTCAATGCTCAGGTCTACATCCTTTAGATCACTGGAATAGTCTTGAGAGGGAAAGGCTTCCATCAACTCTCGGCTGTTGGAGAAAATCTTGTGTAACCTTAGGTTAGACTGAGCGAGCATTTCTTGAGCCCTTTTTTAGTAGACTGATTGCAGCCTCATTTGTCGGTGTGGACTTTAAACAGTCATCTACGTAGAACTCCTTTTCTACAAAGGATTTGACGGCTGACCCATACCTTTCTTCGCCCTCTTTGGTGGAATTTCGGAGGCCATAGATAGCGACTGCTGGGGAAGAGCTGTTCCCGAAGATGTGCCCCCTCATCCGGTATTCTGTGATGTCTTTGTCCGGATTGCTTCATAAATAGAAAAAATGGCAAACAGCACTTACAGGATCAGAGAGATGCACGCTCACCGTCCAGAGACCCAATTGGACAACAGGAATCCCAATGAAATGAAGAAGAGCAGCATCCAATCCAGGTGAGAAATGTATAAATTTATTCAGCCATGAAGAAATGCAACGTTTCAACCACCAAGTGGTCTTTTTCAAGCATAAAAAACAGCATATAGGGCGGTCTTATATAGGCCCAAATGGCCAATCACATCGTATAACCGCCCATCAGACAATAAACAACAGTGATACATATAAAACACATTAACATACAGTATATACAAAGAAATAATGTTGCGTGTAAAACACCATTAAAAACAATTATAGTAATGACGCAGTGTAAAGAAAAATATAGCCACTCACTTGTCTATGGTGGCCAATCAGCAGATAGCATCCTCAGTTGTCCTAACAACCCCCAACCAATGAGTCACAAGCTAACAACTAATATTGTCAGTCGCGACACATAGCCAATTATTACACCTCCTTGAAATTGGTGCCAAATCAAGTAGCCTATAATAGTTACCAGCACATTACCTCATACTCCCAGCATTCCCAGAGTCTTCATCAGCCCAGAAGATTTGCTAAAAAGCACCAATGCCATGGCAGAAAGAATAGCGACGCAGGAACCAAAATCCTGAGATACAACACCACCAAATTCTTGCGCACGCGCATTTGCGCATAACAGATTCCTAAATGACCGCGTCATCAACAAATCTCGCGATACTACGTCATTCAACTCCCGCGCATGCGCAATCGTGCATAATGGATTCCATAGTAACATCGTCATCCACTCTCGTGATGTTAAATAAACATTGGGATGTACTACGTAAGGGATTACCTGAGATCCCTGAGTTTACTATTAGACCTATTTCATCATAGCAGCGTGGACGTAATTTACGAGACACATTGGTAAAGGCGGATGTGGGGTCTAGTAAAATGTTGCGACAATTGACATTGGGCCCTTTGACTGTGGGTAATTTTCCGTGCCTTGGATGTGCTTGCTGTGGGAATATGATCAAAGGTGATTATTTTTTTCATCCACATAATGGGAAAAAATTTCTGATTAAGGAAAGGTTTACATGTACCTCTAGTTTTGTCGTCTATATGATTGTTTGCCCGTGTGGGCTAATGTATGTAGGGGAAACTACTATGGAAATTATGGCACGTATTAGTAAACATAAGAGCACTATTAGAACACAATTTTTTGAACTCCCAATACCGAAGCATTTTGTTGAATGTAGACATTCTGTGAATCAATTAAGATTTAGGGTGATAGATGGGGTTCCTTTGTTAAGACGGGGTGGTGACAGGATTACATTGTTGAAAAGGAAAGAGCTGAGATGGATCTCGACCTTGGGTACCCTTCAAACGAAGGGTTTGAATCTTGATTATAATCTGCAGATTTGTACTAAGTAGTCCATATGAGTCTTGATAACGTCATCCTTCAGTTTTCAACAGTGTTGATTGGTTTTAATTTTGTCTTTTTGTTTTTATAGGAATGATACGGTGGAGTGACCGGAGGACATGGGGACTGAATTTCCCTGAAGACTTGTTGGTCTATGTAGTTTATTCATGTGAAATTATATTGATAATCCCTATGCCCTCTTGCCCTCCTTTTTTTGTGAATATGATAATAAAGTTACTAGATGTTAAATTCATTAAATTGGGCCATATTGTAGTGTCTGTAATGTCTCAGTTTTCTTCTGTATCTTACAATTGTGGCTAATCCTTTCTTGGATAGCCCTTTTGTGAGATTTATCGCTGAATGGGCATTTGCATATGAGGTATTTTTGATGGCCTTGTTGTTTTTTTCAATATGGGATCATGTGACATTGTCATGTGATTGATCTTTGAAGGTTGGTGGCCAATGGTATTTCAGTGATGGGAGTAGTCATGTGACCGCTTGAACATTATCTTGTAGATAAAGTATATTTGAATATGTAGGATTCCCTTTGTTACTACATTGAAAACGCTATTGTACAGACTTGATATTTGCAATGTTATGGGACTTATAACATTGCTGGACATGTGACCGCTCTGTTGGTTTTGTTGAACTTGCTGTGTGCTTTCGCGCAGGCGAGGTAAGTTCAGTGACGTTATATCACGAGAGTGGATGACGGTGCGGTTACTATGGAATCCATTATGCGCGATTGCGCATGCACGGGAGTTGAACGATGTAGTATCGCGAGATTTGTTGATGACGGGGTCATTTAGGAATCTGTTATGCGCAAATGCGCGTGCGCGAGAATTTGGTGGCGTTGTATCGTGGGATTTTGGTTCCTGCGTCACTATTCTTTCTGCCATGGCATTGGTGCTTTTTAGCAACTCTTCTGGGCTGATGAAGACTCTGGGAATGCTGGGAGTATGAGGTAATGTGCTGGTAACTATTATAGGCTACTTGATTTGGCGCCGATTTCAAGGAGGTGTAATAATTGGCTATGTGTCATGACTGACAATATTAGTTGTTAGCTTGTGACTCATTGGTTGGGGGTTGTTAGGACAACTGAGGATGCTATCTGCTGATTGGCCACCATAGACAAGTGAGTGGCTATATTTTTCTTTACACTGCGTCATTACTATAATTGTTTTTAATAGTGTTTTACACGCAACATTATTTCTTTGTATATACTGTATGTTAATGTGTTTTATATGTATCACTGCTGTTTATTGTCTGAAGGGCGGTTTTACGATGCTGATTGGCCATTTGGGCCTATATAAGACCGCCCTATATGCTGTTTTTTATACTTGAAAAAGACCACTTGGTGGTTGAAACGTTGCATTTCTTCATGGCTGAATAAATTTATACATTTCTCACCTGGATTGGATGCTGCTCTTCTTCATTTCTTTGTCCGGATTGTTGTCACGGTACCAGAAGAACCTCAAGTAGTTTCTGTGTTCCTCTTTGACGAAAAAACAGTGCAACATCTGTTGTAAGTCAGCCATAAATGCCACCATATCTCTGCAGAAAGAGAGTAGTACTTCCAGAAGTCTATTGTTGAGGTCTGGACCCGACAGTAGGACATCATTCAACAAAACATCTTCACATTTGGTGCTTGAGTCGAATATCACACGTATTTGACCTGGCTTCTTAGGATGGTATACTCCAAAGATGGGCAGGTACCAACACTCCTCTAAGGGCCGAAGTGCAGGTGCAATCTCTGCGTGGTTGTTCTGGAATATCTTCCCCATGAAGGTAAAGAAGTGTTCCTTCATCTCAGGTGACTTCTGAAGCTTGTGCCTGAGGGAGATGAATCGGCTGTAGACCAGTTCCCTGTTGTTGGGTAGGCGCCTTCTCTGAGGCCGAAATGGTAAAGGTGCGACCCAACTGTTCGATTCATCTTTGACTATTTGTCTATCCAAGATGTCCAGGAACATCTTACCTTCTAAGGACATCGCTACCTTGTCGTCTTCCTTTGTCCTCTGGATGGTTGTACATCCCACGTTACTTTGTTCACCTTCACAGGCGTGGTCCTCCTTGGTAGGTACAGAGAAAGGGCAAGGTAGGGGAGTGCTGTTTGGCAATTCCTTTACCAGCAGACTATTGTGACATGGCCGGAAGAGAGACAGACGTCCATTTTCTAGTGTGATGGTAAGCATACTGTTGACTAAGGCCGGCTTGTGTGCTCCTCCTAGGCAGACATCTCCTATTATGACCCATCCAAGGTCATACCTCTGTGCATACAGAGCGTTCCTGGAGCCGTTTATACATTCTATAGCCTTGTGGACTCGTAGTATATCTCTTCCCAGAAGTAGAGCTATTGGGGTTCCTGGATCCATCTCAGGTATCAGGTGGGATATACGCTTTAGATGGGCATGATGTGTCGCCACCTCCTGTGAAGGTACTTCTGACCTGTTGTCAGGAATCTGGTTGGACTCCAGGATGGTCGGTAACGATAGGCAGGTTTGGCCATCTATGGACTCCACATTGTATCCGGTTGCTTTTCTCCTCGCCGTCTCAATGGTACCTGAACACGTCCTTGGGGTGTAGGGAGAACCAGGACCTACAATGCTGAAGTTGTCAAAGAAGATGGACCTGGCTAGAGACCTGTTACTTTTGTCATCCAGGATTGCGTATATCTTGAGGGCTTTGTCCTTGCAGCCTACTGGATAGACTCGGACAAGGCAGATTTTTGAACAGGACCTTCCTCCTGCGAGTCCCTTGCAGATCTCGGTACATTTAGAGCTGACGTCCAGGGTGTCTTCATCAGTGTCCTTCTGCTTCCCATCGTGCTCCTCTGCTTGCGACAACACTCGTGGAGGTGATCCATGGTGCAAGGCTGTATTGTGATCCGAGCTGCTGCATTCTGCACATTTCACGCTAGTTTCGCAGTTCCTGGCGAAGTGAGAGGTTGTGGCACAACATTTGAAGCAGACGTTGATCTCCTTGAGGAAACCCTTGCGATCCTCCAAAGACTTCTCCCTGAAGGCTCTGCATTTTAGTAGAGGATGTGGTTTCTTGTGTAGAGGACACTGTTTACTGACATCCTGAGGCTTGCTCTCGTCTGGAGGGGGTTTATTCACATTGTGAGAGGGGCCTGTGGAAACAATGTTAGTTTTGTGGACTGCCACAGGTGTCCCACTGGGTTTGACACCGGGGGCAGTAGAACATGACAGAGTAAAGTCAAAACTAGGGTCATTTCTGATCCTAGATTGTTGGGTGACAAAATCAACAAATACAGTGAAAGGAGGGAATGGTACATTATGATTCTGTTTATACTGTGAACCACATGTAACCCACTTTTCTTTTAGGTTGTAAAGAAGTTTCTGTATTATTGGATTGACACCCCTAGCGGTGTCTAAGAATGCCAATACGGGCAAGTCTCCTTCCTGCTGGGCAACCTGTAACTCTATCAATAAATCACTCAATTCTCTAAGCCTTTGATAACCTTTAGGTCCTATCTTAGGAAAATCATCTATTCTTTTACATAAAGCATTCTCTATGACTTCTACTGTCCCGTAGCATTCATCAAGTCTTTCCCACACTTTTACGTAGACCTGTGCGTGGATGCTTTATATGAATGTCTCTTAGTCTTTGGACATGCTCGACCGACTCACTTCCGAGGCAGTTTACCAGGAGGTCTAGCTCCTTACTACAAGAAAGGTCCAGATCATGAATGTCGTTCCGGAACGAGGCTCGCCATGACCGATAGGTTTGTCAGTGAACTTTACAAGTCCTTTTGTAACCAGTTCTCGGCAGGCAAAGAACTTTGCAAAGTCCATAGTGGCTCCGTCAGTGCTGGCACGAGCCGATGTGTTATAGTCTTGTCTAGTGTGTGGTGTATCACCATACCTGTAAGACGCTTCTGACTCCGGATAGTCTGTGCAGTACCTTGTCGGTAAAGAAGGTGTCTCTTTAAGGTGGGATGGGAGCTATACCTTCTTCTCAGTGGAACGGTAGCTGCGGTCAACATCTCTGTGCTGGACGTCTCCTCGCCTATGGTAATGAAGTTCAGGGTTGAATCACTGGTAATCGGCATAGGCTGATTGATATGATGCGCCAGGGCTGTCATCCACGCCGGAATGCTGACGGATGTATTCTGCGACGCGCTGCGCTGGATCTTGCTGCTCTAGATCTGGTCCAAGAATGCTGCTGCGTCTCTCAGAATCAGGATTCTTCATAGCTTCCAAACACTCAGCCTTAGATATTGCAGCTGCTGTCTCTTTGTCAGCCGCAAATCTTTCTCTCTCTGCCTGCAAACGTGCGGCTTCCGACTCTTGCTCTGTTTGTCTCAGCTTTAGATGCATCTCTCATTCAGTGAAGGAGGATCTTGCTTTGGCAGCTTCGGCTTTGGCACGAGCGACAGCAGCGAGGTCTGCTATTGACGACCTGCTGGAACTTGCTAGTGACCGCGTTTTGAGTGAGGGTGTGCTGTTTCAAGACATTGTGAGTTTAGCTGCGTACTGCTGAGTATATTGGCGGGAAACAGTCTATGCGCAGCGGGCTTCCTCGTGGCGGGAAAGATGTAGCACTTCTTGGCGGGCTGCAGTAGCGTTCTGCGTCTGTATGGAGGCTGCTGTGGTACCCGTAAGCGGAGCAGTGTGGGTGTTAGCAGTCCCGTACAGTCTGTGCAATCACCGCGTATGACCAGCGGCCCTTTACTGAGCCCTTGGCTCTTATTCCTTGCGTCTATATGGCGGCTGCTGTAATACCCATATGCGGTGCAGTCTGAGTGATAGCGGTCCCTTACAGCCTGTGTAACCACCGCCTGCGACTGGTGGTTCCGTTTTTTACACGGCCATGGACTCTTGTCCCCTGCGGCTGTATAGCAGCTGATGTAATACTCATATGCGGAGCAGTCTGGGTGATAGCGGTCCCTTACAGCCTGTGTAATCACCGCGTGCGACCCACGGTCCATTTTTACTGTTCTGCCTCCTTCCACGTATGATGCTGTGTGCATATGGCTAAACCCTTCATCCACTCTCAGTAAAAAGACTGTATGGGTGCTTAAGTCTATATTTATTGGGATGATATGAACAACAATGGGAGATTATAACAGATGGTATAATAGATGAGATTGGTGAACATAGTAGTAGATGATATCAGAGATTGTTGAACACAATTGTGGATGAAATCGGGTAAAAACTATAAGAAAACAGACAGTATAATACATCAGTACTGGCAGTAATAAGTAATACAGGGTACTATCATAACAGTAATCAATGATACAGAGTGCTGTTACAACAGTAGCATGCATTATACAGAGTGCTGCCACATCAGCAGCAGGCATCACCACAGAGGCTGAACAATACAACACACAATGCAGTGAAATAAATTTAGGCTCCTAGCATTGTGCTAACTGAACAGAAATGCATATAATTACATGCAGAGCGAGAGCATTACCAGGAACTGAAAATGCATTGCAAATATCATGGGGGGCTGCATTATGGCTGCGAACAGAGATGAATAGCACATATCACTTAACTGCATTAAAACCTTACTCGAATCCGCTTGATATAAGCAGCGGTTTTGCAGGGAGCTGGGCACATGTGAGTACCTCGGAGGTCCGGGAAAAATGGCTACATGTTGCTAACCCGGGAAGGAAGAAGGGGCGGTTCTGAACAGAATAACCTTTAAATGGAAAGGATTCTAAATCCATGAACAAAAAAGAGAAGGGCAACTATGACATCTAATGGCCATAGCTGGAACAGCACTTAAGAAATGTCTTGCTGCACATGAATGGGCAGAACATTGTGATTAACCTCTCATTAGTCTTTTCTAATTCTTTTAGAGGATAGATTTAGGAATGAGTGAAGCTAATGAAAATTAAATTCACCAGATTCACCCAATTTTTCCATAAGTTGAGGATCCAAGAAAAGCACTTCTGAGCATCCACGTTGCTTTAGTGATAAGAATTCTTCAGAAATCCATATAAATCTTTCAAGTTCTTTATTATATGTACTACAGAAACTACGCGTTTCGAGGTGACAAACCGCACCTCTTCTTCAGGTTAAAGTACAGAGTTGCCTATACTCAACCTGAAGAAGAGGTGCGGTTTGTCAACTCGAAACGCCGAGTTTTTGTAGTACATATAATAAAGAACTTGAAAGATTTATATGGATTTCTGAAGAATTCTTATCACTAAAGCAGCGCGGATGCTCAGAAGTGCTTTTCTTGGATCCTCAACTTATGATACCTAGTGGACGCTGTCCACCTGCACGCGCTCTGCAGCAGCTATATGACTGCAACAAACGTTGAGAGTGGTTGTGTCTGAACACAACCCATAAAGGGAGAGTACTCCAGAGTACTTTTATATTTTAATTGATTTATACCAGGTGAAGCCCTATGTCTGCGCCCCCGCCCTTGTTTTCTCCCAATTTTTCCATGAAATTGAATCTCTAGCAAATAGAATCAACATGAATTGAAGATACTCCAAAGTTTTCAATTGTCCTGAAAAATGTGATACTATTCTATTTTCCTCAAACTAATTTTCTCCACTGCTGTGCTTTCACACATTATAAATACAGTTTTTTCAGTGTTTTATGACTTTTAGTTCCCTATTTTTTGGCTAAGCTTTGAGCTGTGACATCCTCTCACTATCCAGATTTTCTACTACATGGCTGCTGCACTCCCTGCCTCTACTATTATACAGGCTATGATAGTCCCTCCTGATTGGATGAGTTATACCATGTTATATGATAACATTTAAGGAAAACCTACCCTGGTCCTTAATTTCTTCAGAAAAAAAAAAAATTTAAAACAGAGATTTATACAGACTTATGAAATTGCAATAAATAAAAATGGTCTAGCAATAATACATAGCTAGTAATGACATCTGCCTCCACTAATCATAAATGATCCATGATATTTAATACAGTCTGTGTGTAAATAGGATACATAATACAGGAGATTGCTTTTCAGCCATCAGTTAATTGTGTTTTCATTAAAATGTAATGCACTTTATTGAAAATCCCTGTCCTCAGGCTCAAAGAATTTTTATGACCATTAATAATTTTCCACCGTCCTAATGGAATATATTGTGCATCTCCTATCTCAGATACGGTTGTATGTTCTGTATGGAGTTAATCACAGAAGTGGCAGACTGATAAATAATGAAAACCAGGAGCTCAGGGCTTCCTTCCTGAAGATAGTTTTCATCACTGCTCCTAAGCTCAGCAGTAAATGTAACATCAAAATGGAATGTTCCTTAGGATAAAAACAGGTCATCAAAAATAATGAGCAGTACAGTAGCTCAGGGGTTAGTTGCATAACAGTTAACCCGCTTTACCCACACTTACAAATGTTTTTGTGTTATATCTTTTTAACTGTATGTTGTTATACCATACAAAATCTGAGACGTGGTGGGTAGAGTTTAACGTACAACTTGTATCATAAAAAGACTTCAGTGACAATCATGAGTGTGTGTGCAGTGAAGTCGCTACTTTCACACATCAGGTTTTCGGCGTCAGGCGCGATCCGGCGTCGTGCCGGAACGCCGGATCCGGCAAATGTTTTGTAAAACCGGATGTGACGGATCCGTTTTTCTGCCGGATCCGTCTTTTTCTTGACAGACAAAACCGGATCCATCTCATCCGGTTTATCCGTTTTTCTATCCGTTTTTCGACGGATTACGCCGGATCCGGTTTTTAAAATTGACCCTTGTGGCCTTCCGAACGGGATTGGCTACTGGAAAACTATATATAGCGTGTTCCTACAGCCCTTCTTTGACAGGTTGTAGAGGAGAAAGTGCAGGTTGGAGAGAAGAGCAAGTTACTGGCGAAGATGGATGTTGTCATTGGAAATATTTTGAAGAATTTGGCGGATTTTATAGCGGAGGCAAATCGTTTGAGGGTGATTGTTCTGGAGAAGGAGAGAGCGAGACAGCAGCGCATCAGGCATCGTAGACGACGTTTGTGGATCCACCCCATCACAGCCAAGAGAATGACGCGTGGGGTCTATTCTACACTCTGCATGGACCTTCGACGAAACCCGGATAAATTTTTTGGATATGTTAGGATGAAAATGGAGAATTTTGATTACTTGATGGAGCGCATTGCACACCTCATAAGAAAAGCGGACACCTATTGCCGCTTCTCTGTTTCACCCGCAGAGCGTCTGATGGTGACTTTAAGGTAAGCCACATTTATTGGATATGCTCGCATCAGAGCACACTTTCACTGCAATCTTGTTGGTGGTAGTTTGTATCTCCAAGTGTTATAGGTCAGTTTTGGTATGTAATGCTGTGATTTAAAACTAATTTATTGTTTTTTAATTCCCCACAGATTTCTTGCAACTGGAGAATCCCTTTCGTCACTGCATTTCCAGTACAGACTCGGGATTTCCACCATATCTGGAATTGTGAAGTACACATGCCGTGCACTGTGGGACTCCTTAGCTGAAGAGTTTTTACCAGAGCCCACAACAGAGAGGTGGATTGAAATTGCTGACAAGTTTCAACAGATATGTCAGTTTCCAAACTGCTTGGGCGCTGTGGACGGGAAACATATCCGCATTGTAAAGCCAGCTGGATCGGGATCGGAATATTTCAATTACAAGAAATATTTTTCAATTGTCCTCATGGCCATCGCTGACGCGGAATACAAATTTATTGCGGTTGATATTGGGGCCTATGGCCGCTCCAATGACTCTCAAGTTTTCAAACTGTCTGCCATGGGGCGTAAACTGTATGGAAACACCTTCCAGTTCCCACCACCTAGACCGCTGCCGCAAACATCTGGTCCACCTATGCCATTTGTCTGTGTAGGGGATGAAGCCTTCCAGCTGTCAGAACACCTTTTGAAACCGTACTCTAGCAGAGGATTGACAAGACCAAAACGCATTTTTAATTACCGCCTCACAAGAGCAAGAAGAATGGTTGAATGTACCTTTGGTATTCTGACAGCCAAATGGCGGGTCCTATTGACTGCGATCAACCTCAAGACAGAAACTGTGGACGAGGTGATCAAAGCGTGCGTGGTACTCCACAATTTTGTTATCTGCAAGGAACCCATTTCCATTGAGGACACCTCTGAAGAAACCACCTTGCAAGATTACCATGACATTACCACTAGAAGTTCTGTGACGGTTTCAGTAATGAGGGACAATTTTGCAATATACTTTATGTCACCTCAAGGCAGAGTACACTGGCAGGATGACAGAGTGTGAAAGATTTGTGCCCTAACCAAACTTGTGTACCTTCTGGACCA
Organism: Dendrobates tinctorius; assembly: GCF_039654945.1. Classification (NCBI taxonomy): domain Eukaryota; kingdom Metazoa; phylum Chordata; class Amphibia; order Anura; family Dendrobatidae; genus Dendrobates; species Dendrobates tinctorius. The sequence goes on along the minus strand of NW_027361788.1, from coordinate 12,752,364 downwards.
ACAGTATATACCTTTGCCAACCAAAGTTGGCTATCTTGTCATGGTCTTACTATTTTTAGCTTTAGGCCACAGGTGTGTACCTGGTTGTGTTTTATGCAAAGTATTTCACCTTTTAACAAAAGTTGTGTACATTGTTAGAAAATCACCAACAATAAACACAACTTTTTAGGTGAAATACTTTGCTTCAAACACAACCAGGAACACAACTGTGGCAAAAAGCTAAAATTTACCCACAGTTATATACCTAGTTTTGAATACCATTTCACCTTTTAAATACCCTGTATTTAACCTTTTTCGCCGCAGAAAGAAATGACAGACAACCAGTGTAAAATAATTTAACTTTTATTGAAAAATGTTTTTTTTAGTAAACTTTTTTAAAATTTTAATAAACTTGTTTAATAAAGCTTTGAAACCATAAAACTGGTCATTTTTATTTAAATACACACATTATAAATCTGTGTAGTGTGTGGTGGAAATACTGCTGGAGGGGCTGCAGGTCACTTCGACACTGGGAGTGTGGAGAGAGGACTGGGATCGTGGTGGGGAAGGAACAGTTAGAGGTGAAGGTGTGGAAAAAACTACAGAATGGGTGGACATGTGGGAAGCAGAAGAGGTGGTGGGTGGTGGAGTGGAGGGTTGGGCAGGGACTGTAGGAGCAGATGATGTTGATGGCAAGTTGTATGGGGAAGGAGTTTGGTACGGGGCAGGTTGCTGGAAGTGGGGAGATGTCTGGTACGGGGCAGGTTTCTGGAAGTGGGGAGATGTCTGGTACGGGGCAGGTTGCTGGAAGTGGGGAGATGTCTGGTACTGGGGAGGTTGCTGGTACTGGGGAGTTTGCAGGTACTGGGGAGGTTGCTGGTACTGGGGAGGTTGCTGGTACTGGGGAGGTTGCTGGTGCTGGGGAGGTTGCTGGTACTGGGGAGGTTGCTGGTACTGGGGAGGTTGCTGGTGCTGGGGAGGTTGCTGGTGCTGGGGAGGTTGCTGGTGCTGGGGAGGTTGCTGGTGCTGGGGAGGTGGATGGTATGTAATAGGAGGGGGAGGATGGAAAGTGGCTGGAGGGGGTGTAGATGTAATAGGAGGGGGAGGATGGAAAGTGGCTGGAGGGGGTGTAGATGTAATAGGAGGGGGAGGATGGAAAGTGGCTGGAGGGGGTGCAGGTGGAGGAACTACTGTGGTGGGAGGAGGAGGTTGGGAGGTAACTTGCTGGAGAGCAGCGTGGCATGAATGCATTACATGCATCTGCTGGGCAGGAGAGAGCGTTTCCATGCGCTCCACAACAGACCTGAAAAAGGTGTGGTTTGGCGAAGATCTTGCTTCTGAATGCATGGTTTGCAGAAGTGTCTTCACCTCCAGAATGCTGGAGTTGATCTGCTGATAGCCTGCGGAGATTTGCTCTGACAAGACTTTTAGACAGTTCTGGAAAGATGCATTCAGATGCAAGAACTCTGGCGCATAAGTCTTTTCCTGACCCCTCTGTTGCTGCCGCCCAGTACCCGCAGGTGTACTAGAGGTGGCAGGGGCAGAAGTGTGGGGTAAAGGGAAAGCGATCTCCTCACCAGCAGCTTCATGTAATGTAGGCGGCCACGATGCTCCTGTGCTGGTGGATGGGACAGATGGGTCGAATGTGTGGGAAGGCTGGGAAGGTGCAGATGTACCGGGGCGGTCGAAGTGTCCCTCGGTGCCGGTCTCCTCAGGGATCGCCTCAGAAGGGTCCAATCGTGCAGGCTCCCGAGTGCTACTCACCGTGCTGTGGAATAAAGAGAAAAAAAAACAATTAAAATACTGACATGGTATGGCCCTGGCTGAAAAAAAAAATTTACATCTAACATTTTTTTTCACATGTGGTGTGTAATATTTACCTTCTAGTGACCATTGTTTCCTGGAGGAACGACAGGGCTTCTGCGTACTTGTACTTGCTCCTGCGTCCTCCAGATCCACTCGGGGCCCGCATCTCTTTATTGAACTCCTTCTTGAAACAATCCCTCACAGACCGCCACCGATTCACAATTCTGTTCCCTGAAACGAGAAAGGACAAAGTGGTTAGTATACAACATCAGTGTTTCCCAAACTCCAGTCCTCATGGTCCCCAGGGGTCATGTTTTCAGGATTTCCATAGTAAATAGAAATCCTGAACACATGATCCGTGGGGACCACGAGGACTGGAGATCGGGAAACACTGGTTTACATCAAGCAACCGGTACTGTATATACTTACGCTCTTTAATCTGGGCCCGAACATCGAGGTCCTCCCAGCGGCCCACAAGGAGCGAACAGAATTCCTCCCAGAGTCGTCGGGTAACGATAAGGTCAGCGTGGCGGCGGTCAGCCATATTCCAGAGCGGCTCCCTTTCTCTGACGAGATCGATGAGGTGGTCCACATCGAGTCCTCCATCCTCACCGTCAGAGTCGGGAGCACGCTGTGAAGGCTGTTAAAGAAAAAGACAAAAATAACATAATTAGCCTCCACAAAAGAAATGAAATAAAAAGTGCAAAAAAACAAAGCAAAAATATTTATACTTACACGCTGGTGACCGCCGCGTTGCTGTCGCCGACGACCCTGGGAGGCACTGCGAGGACCTCTTGGCCGAGCACCAGATTGGGAAGACTAGAGAAGAAAACAAAAAATGTTATGTCTTTGGATGTAGGCATTTGTTTGCTGTGTGTGGTCTGCAGAACATTGTTTTCTATGTGTTGTGTGTAGTGTGATGTTGTGTTTCTGCGTTTGATGCAAAAAACTTACCAATTGTGAGCCCACTCCAAGTGTCTGTCCACCCCTTCCTTCTTCTTCTGGGAGCTCCTCTTCATCTTGTGAATCCTGTTTTGAAATAAAAGGCAGTGAATAGACATATATTACAGAGATGATGGATTTTGGAAATAAAAACTTACCGTCAAACGCTGACGATGCGAGGGAGGGCTCCCAGAAGATGATGTGCTGTCTTCCTGGTGGCCACACTCCATGCCTGTGGGTGGTGTTCCACCTGCTGCCATGGCTGCTGCTGCTGCTGCTGCATCTATTGGGCGGCTGTTGAATAAAGAGAAACAAAGGGCCAATGAATATCTTGATATTCAATAGCCCTAGTTTGGAGGAATGGGGGATTTGATAATTACCGTCTCTCATCTGCTGCTGGCCTCCCCTCCTCAGCATGTTCCATTTGCTGCTCCATTTGGGGTGGTGGTGGTGCTGATGGTGCTGCAGCGGTCTCCTGCCTTCTCCTGCTGCGCTTGGTTGCTTTCTTGGGTGGCATGTTGGGTGTGGCTGTGGGTCCCACTGTCTTGCTTTTATATATGTCTTGTGGGCAGAGCTACTGAGCATGCTCAGACCCAAAAAAACGGATCCGGCGCATTGCGGCGCTCATAGGCTTTCATTGTGTGAAAAAGCCGGACGCGCCGGATCCGGCGTGTCCGGCTTTTACGCCGGGGACAAAAAACGTTACAGTAGCCGTTTTTTCCAGACGCCGGATCGCGACACATTGCCGGATCCGGCGAAAATCGGATGAAACGCATGGCCATCCGGCGCGATCCGGCGCAAATGCAAGTCAATGGGGGGGAAACCGGATCCGGCATTGCATTTCGCCGGATCCGGTTTCTGTCAAAAGCGCCGGATCGCGCCTGACGGCGAAAACCTGATGTGTGAAAGAGGCCTAAGGAGATTGTCATTTTATTGAGTGACAAGCTTAACTTGTCAGTGTAAGGATACTTATAGGCCATGCAATGCTCCTCTTGCAAATGTAATATGCAAATTGCCTCTTCAGAGAGGAAGAGGACTCACACTCTAGTGTCACCTATTGGAAGTAGCAATCCTAAAAGTCAATAATCAAATCTTTAATGCGCCTTTCCATGTTCCCAGAGGAGCATTGCATAGTGTCATGATCCAGGCTGGATCTGACAGTTTAAATGGACAAAGTTGAACTTTTTTCCTTTGGCTAGGTGCCAAAGTGATGTGATTGCCCCCGGTGGCACGTGGTGTTTCATTCTAAGTTGCCCGGTGGTGGTGAGTGGTATCGCACCTTAGTTTTAGGGTTAATGTGCACGCAATTACAAATCAGGTGTTAGGCTCTATAAAAGGGAGCCAGGTGGGTTCAATCAGTGTTGGTGATATTGTGTGTTAGTCATTCACAAGGAAGCCTGGGTGAAAGAAGGAGCTGAACCTGAGTCCTGCGCAGCCCAGCCAGAGGGGACGAGTGGCTGCTAGGTGGTCTGCAAGAAGGGCTGGCATGGCATGGTGGAGTCACAGTTTATGGTGTTGGCAGGAAGTGCTTGCATGGCTTGGTGGAGTGACGACTATGGAGAGAGTTGCACTCAACATGCGGGACTTGGTTGCTGAGAGTTGGACTCAAGCATGCTTAACTTTTTGGGCAGGAGCTGAACTCATCTTTGGGACTCTGTTACTGGACTTCTGCAATTGGTGGTGGACTCTGCTCCAAGGCTGCACTATGGTAAAGGATCCAGTTATGGTGATGGATCCGGGTGGAGGAGAAGGTGCACACAGGTGGTGGGCTCTGTTGCTAGGAGCGTACGCAACAGAGCAAAGCTAAGTGGTGTTTCCCATGTTTTGTCTTCTTTCCTCATGTGTGTTTTAGTGCAGTGGTGGGATTAGTTTCCGCACCGACCAATTCCCTAGAGAAGGTTTAGGTCAGGACGAGCTAGGGTTTTTAGGTTCCTGTTGCGTGCCCGGTGCGGAACCGGCATAGGGAACGTTAAGAGTGCAGGGACACTGGCTCAGGGGAGCTCAGGAGGTCTCCATTTCCCTATTCCCTATCGCAGGGCCCACCATTGTTAATGTTTCCCAGGTTTCCCTTATTGTTTAAATTTGCCTTACTGGAGGCGGGGTTTCCAGACTTGTATATACGTGTAATGTCTAAATTCGCCAGTTGGAGGCGGTGTATCCAGCTGCACGTGTTTATTATTTAAATTTGCCCCACTGGAGGCGGTGTATCCAGGGTCACGTGAGTCACATGGGTTCGCCTTGCGGTACTAGCTGCGTTCAGACACGCATGACCGTGACACATAGCTTATGAGTCTCCTTACACTGGCATGTCACTGTCCACAAGGAGAGACGTTATCCATTAGATCTTAGTCAGAGGTGTCTCATACAGCTAAATCAGATTTCATTCTTTGCACTGATGAGCAGCAACACCCTGAAACTCGTGTGTGCCACTTGATTTTGGTTTGGCTTTTATCCAAACTCATGTAGCAAGGTTTATTAAAGGGTCAATATTGACTTTTAGGCTTGCTAATTCCAATAGGTGGCACTAGAGTTTAAGTCCTCTTCGTCTCTGAAGAAGTCATTGGCATATTTGTGCAGTGAGACACATAAAAAGTAGAGAGACCTTATGTGAGAGAGAATAAATATTCTTACCTAAGGCAGTCAAGGAGGTGCAAACCAGTGAGCTGGGGAAAAGGCAGCAGAAGTGACTGAGCATTGGGAGATCATAGAAGTGCACCGTGGGGCTTTAAAATGCCACCATGAGAAACTAAAAGGAGATGAAACAGAGGTGTCCATGCACATAAGGTATCAACAGCACAACAATCTGAAATACAGGTGTTGCCAAACCCACCTGGTGGTGCTGTGTTGAGTGCACAAGAGCTAATAATGGTGAAGAAGAGCTGGGCTAACGGCAGCCGGCAGATCATTCCTCTATGGGGAATAGGAGTAAAATTACTCAAGAAAAACATGGACTGCACCATTGATCAATGTATCAAAAGGTTCTGTGTAGATACAAAGGACCAATAGTGCAAAAGATACAACCCATCAAGGTAAGAAGCTCCGAATCATCACACCAGGTTTCAGAAGCACAAAGACATTTTGCTATACACCTGTCCTGGGTATTCCAGGCTCTGCTTCTTTTACCTAGGTCCGCTGACCTCTGTTGTGTCCATGTCAAGTTTTGCTGATTGCCTGGTATGGCTCAGTGATATCATCTCCCTTATCCTATTTAAGGCCCATTTGGACACACACCTGACTGCTCCTGACATTCCTGATAGTCCAAGTCCTCGATTCCCCATTTCTTCTGGGAAGCTGCACCAACACCAAGTGGCTTAGCAGATCCACTTTGCAAGATGAGACAAACCGGCTCCTTCATCAGGTTCAAGATGCTGCTTTCTCAAGGGGATGCATTCCTGTGTTGCAAAAGGACCTTCAAATATCCCCGGTAACCAGTCACATGGTCTCTATAGACCAATTGCAGTGGCACGCTCGGTGGAAGCTTTTTGCAACCCCCTGAAGGTGTTGTCTATGCGTTTGATTTTGTCTCCCATTGAATTGAATGAGGTTCAGGTACGTTTGGCAAACATTGGTTTGTTCACCGAATCTGAAACGAACCGAACCTTGAAAGGTTTGCTCATCTCTAGTTATTGCCACATAAAGTGACACTGGTCAGAATTGTAAAATTTAGCCGGGTTATGAAGGTGCAAACAGCCTTGGGAGGTAGACGGGTTAAACCATTAGATTTTGTTTGTACTTTTTTTTAATCACTCTTCGACATAGCCATGCATTTTGTAGCTTTGAAACGGTACTGGAGCTATCCGTGTCCATGTGTCAGTGTGGATACGTGGTACCTCCATATGCCACAAATGTGGCAACCGTGTGCCGCATCAGGACCACACAGACGGCCGCTGGGGAATTAGCGATACAGTAAGCGCTGTTCCCTTGCATGTGGTGCTGAACGCGGCTATCATTCTTCTCTCCTCCTCTGACAGCAACAGCGAGCTGGAGAGAATGAATGAAAAAACCCGACGTGGGGTCCCCCTCTGTTTGTGAACCAACCCTGCAAAGCTCACAGGTGGCTGCTATTCTCAGGCTGGTAAGGGGCCATTGATATTGGCCCCCCCACAGCCTAAAAACAGCAGCCCCCAGCTGCCCAGAAAAGGCGCATCTATTAGGTGTGCCCATTCTGGATCTTTGTTGGGTTTTTCCCACTTTCCCTGTAGCAGTGGCAAGTGAGGTCATAAGGGGTTAATGTCACATTTCTATTGTAAGGTGACATTAAGCCCGGATTAATAATGGAGAGGTGTCAATAAGACACCTATCCATTACTAATCCTAGAGTTATTAAAGGGTTAAATAAACACACAATAAGAACAAAGTCTTTTAACCCCTTCCCGACCAATGATGCCACATAGGCGTCATGAAAACTGGTGCCAATCTGACCAGTGACGCCTATGTGGGGTCATGACTTTAAAGCCCCCCTGCGGGTCGGGTGACCGGGGTCACTAAAAGGTCACCCAGCCCACAGATACAGGAGGCTTTGTTCTTCACCACAGGGGGCGTGGCTTCACCCCCACGTGGCTACGATCGCTTTGATTGGCTTTTAAAAGTGAAACAGCCAATCAGAGCGATAGTAATATTTCATCAATGAAAATTGATGAAAAATTACAATCCAGCCATGGCTGATGCTGCAGTAGCATCGGACATGGCTGGAGATCGTGATCCGACCCCCCCACGACTCGCGAGGCCGATCGGCCCCCGATACCGACTGACGGCGTCAATGTGCCGCTGCCGTCATCACCTGCTCCCCTCTCCCTTCTATAGGCTCCCCCCACCTTCCGGGGTGTGTTGGGTTAGGGTTATGGTTAGGGTTGGGATTAGGGTTAGGGATGTGTTGGGGTTGGGGCTGTGGTTAGGAGTGTGTTGGGGTTAGGGTTGGAGTTAGAATTGAGGGGTTTCCACTGTTTAGGCACATCAGGGGGTCTCCAAATGCAACATGGTGCAACCATTGATTCCAGCCAATTTTGCGTTCAAAAAGTCAAACAGTGCTCCCTCCCTTCCAAGCCCCGACGTGTGCCCAAACAGTGGTTTACCCCAACATATGGGGTATCAGCGTACTCAGGAAAAATTGCACAACAACTTTGGTGGTCTAATTTCTCCTGTTACCCTTGGGAAAATAAAAAATTGGGGGCTAAAAAATTATTTTTGTGGAAAAAAAATGATTTATTTATTTTCACGTCTCTGCGTTATAAACTTCTGTGAAGCACTTGGGGGTTCAAAGTGCTCACCATACATCTAGATAAGTTCCTTGGAAGGTCTAGTTTCCAAAATGGGGTCACTTCTGGGGGGATTTCTACTGTTTAGGCACATCAGGGGCTCTGCAAAAGTAATGATGACTGCAGACCTTTCCATCAAAGTCTGCATTTCAAAACGCCACTACTTCCATTCTGAGCCCTTACGTGCGCCCAAACAATGGTTCCCCCCCACATATGGGGTATCAGCGTACTCAGGACAAACTGGACAACAACTTTTGGAGTCCAATTTCTCCTGTTACCCTAGTGAAAATAAAAATTTGAGAGCTAAAATTCATTTTTTGAGGAAAAAAAATTGATTTTTTATTTTCACAGCTTTGCGTTATAAACTTCTGTGAAGCACTTGGGGGTTCTAACCTGCTGACCACAAATCTAGATAAGTTCCTTGGGGGGTCTTGTTTCCAAAATGGGGTCACTTGTGGGGGGTTCCATAGTCTAGGCACACCAGGGGCTCTGCAATTGTAACACGATGCCCGCAGACCATTCCATCAAAGATAGCATTTCATAATGTCACTACTTGCCTTCCGAGCCCCGACGTGTGCCTATACAGTAGTTTTCTCCCACATATGGGGTAGCAGCGTACTCAGGACAAATTGGACAACAACTTTTGGGGTCCAATTTCTCCTGTTACCCTTGGGAAAATAAAAAAATGGGGACTAAAAGATCATGTTTGTGGAAAAAATACGATTTTTTTTATTTTCACGCCCGGTCGTTATAAACTTCTGTGAAGCACTGGGGGGTTCAAAGTGCTCACCACACATCTAGATAAGTTCCTTAGGGGGTCTAGTTTCCAAAATGTGGTCATTTATGGGGGGTTCCCACTGTTTAGGTACATCATGGGCTCTCCAAAAGCAACATGACACCCGCAGACCATTCCATCAAAGTCTGCATTCCAAAACGTCACTACTTCCCTTCCAAGCCCTGACGTGTGCCCATACAGTAGTTTTCTCCCACATCTGGGGTATCAGCGTACTCAGGACATATTGGACAACAAGTTTTGGGGTCCAATTTCTCCTGGTACCCTTGGGAAAATAAAAAAATTGGTGACTAAAAGATCATGTTTGTGGAAAAAATACGATTTTTTTTATTTTCACGCCCGGGCGTTATAAACTTATTTGAAGCACGGGGGGGTTTCAAAGTGCTCACCACACATCTAGACAAGTTCCTCGGGGAGTCTAGTTTCCAAAATGGTGTCATTTGTGGGGGGTTTTCACTGTTTTGGTACATCAGGGGCTTTCCAAACCCTTCCGAGCTCTGCCATGCGCCAAAATAGTCGTTTACACCCACATATGAGGTATCAGTGTACTCAGGACAAATTGCACAATAACTTTTAGGGTCCTGTTACCTTTGGGAATTAAAAATTGGGGGTGAAAAGATCATTTTTGTGGAAAAAATATGATTTTTTAATTGTACGGCTGTACGTTATAAACTTCTGTGAAGCCCTTGGGGGTTCAAAGTTCTCACCACACATCTAGATAAGTTCCTGGGGGGGTCTAGTTTCCAAAGTGGTGTCATTTGTGGGGGGTTTCCACTGTTTTGATACATCAGGGGTTTTCCAATCGCGACATGGTGTCCGATCTCAATTCCAGCCAAAAAAGTCAAATGGCGCTGCTTCCCTTCTGAGCTCTGCCATGCGCCCAAATAGTTGTTTACACCCACATGTGGTGTATCAGCGTACTCAGGAAAAATTGCACAATAACTTTTAGGGTCCTGTTACCCTTGGAAAAATAAAAAAAATTGGGCGTGAAAAGATAATTTTTGTGGAAAAAATATGATTTTTTAATTGTACCGCTGTACGTTATAAACTTCTGTGAAGCCCTTGTGGGTTCAAAGTTCTCACCACTAGAGTTGAGCGAAACGGGTCGAAAAAATTCAAAAGTCGCCGACTTTTGGCAAAGTCGGGTTTCATGAAACGAAACCCGACCCTAGGATGAGGTCGGCCACGAGGTCGGCGACTTACGCGCCAAAGTCGCGTTTCAAAAGTTTGTTTTGCGCTCTTTTTCAGCCAATCAGGATCCACGGACACTGTGGGCAACGTGATGACATAGGCACGGGTCACCACCATCTTTCAGAAGGGCATGCAAGTGATTGGCTTGCTTTGGTGGGCATCACAGGGGGTATAAAAGGGCGTACACGCCGACCGCCATCTTACTTCTGCCAATCTTAGTATAGGGAGAGGTTGCTGCTGATTCTGTAGGGAGAGCGTTAGGCAGGGAAGAAGACAAAAAAACTGCTTCTGCTGCTAGCGATTTGGCCTGCACAACACACCAGTCACTGTGTGTGCAGTGCAAGGGGAGGCTATATAGTGGTGTATCAGTGGTGTTGGTTGTTGGGCTGCCTTCTAAGGCTTCCTGACATTCCTGCATTGCTGTTTACCCACTGCTCCGCAAACTGCTTTTTTAAAAGCAATCCAATCTCCCTTATCCTCTAGTCACTTTTGTCACAGCTGTGCCATCGAGCCTGTCACATAGCGCTCAGATATTCATTGGGCCTCACACAATCCAAAAGTGTCCAGTGTCCAAAAGTGTGTGCAGAGATTCAAAATCTCCCTTATCCTCTAGTCACTTTTGTCACAGCTGTGCCATCGAGCCTGTCACATAGCGCTCAGATATCAGTGGGCCTCACACAATCCAAAAATGTCCACTGTCCACAAGTGTGTGCAGAAATTCAAAATCTCCCTTATCCTCTAGTCACTTTTGTCACAGCTGTGCCATCGAGCCTGTCACATAGCGCTCAGATATCAGTGGGCCTCACACAATCCAAAAGTGTCCACTGTCCACAAGTGTGTGCAGAAATTCAAAATCTCCCTTATCCTCTAGTCACTTTTGTCACAGCTGTGCCATCGAGCCTGTCACATAGCGCTCAGATATCAGTGGGCCTCACACAATCCAAAAGTGTCCAGTGTCCAAAAGTGTGTGCAGAGATTCAAAATCTCCCTTATCCTCTAGTCACTTTTGTCACAGCTGTGCCATCGAGCCTGTCACATAGCGCTCAGATATCAGTGGGCCTCACACAATCCAAAAGTGTCCAGTGTCCAAAAGTGTGTGCAGAGATTCAAAATCTCCCTTATCCTCTAGTCACTTTTGTCACAGCTGTGCCATCGAGCCTGTCACATAGCGCTCAGATATTCATTGGGCCTCACACAATCCAAAAGTGTCCAGTGTCCAAAAGTGTGTGCAGAGATTCAAAATCTCCCTTATCCTCTAGTCACTTTTGTCACAGCTGTGCCATCGAGCCTGTCACATAGCGCTCAGATATCAGTGGGCCTCACACAATCCAAAAGTGTCCACTGTCCACAAGTGTGTGCAGAAATTCAAAATCTCCCTTATCCTCTAGTCACTTTTGTCACAGCTGTGCCATCGAGCCTGTCACATAGCGCTCAGATATCAGTGGGCCTCACACAATCCAAAAGTGTCCACTGTCCACAAGTGTGTGCAGAAATTCAAAATCTCCCTTATCCTCTAGTCACTTTTGTCACAGCTGTGCCATCGAGCCTGTCACATAGCGCTCAGATATCAGTGGGCCTCACACAATCCAAAAGTGTCCAGTGTCCAAAAGTGTGTGCAGAGATTCAAAATCTCCCTTATCCTCTAGTCACTTTTGTCACAGCTGTGCCATCGAGCCTGTCACATAGCGCTCAGATATCAGTGGGCCTCACACAATCCAAAAGTGTCCAGTGTCCAAAAGTATGTGCAGAGATTCAAAATCTCCCTTATCCTCTAGTCACTTTTGTCACAGCTGTGCCATCGAGCCTGTCACATAGCGCTCAGATATTCATTGGGCCTCACACAATCCAAAAGTGTCCAGTGTCCAAAAGTGTGTGCAGAGATTCAAAATCTCCCTTATCCTCTAGTCACTTTTGTCACAGCTGTGCCATCGAGCCTGTCACATAGCGCCCAGATATCAGTGGGCCTCACACAATCCAAAAGTGTCCACTGTCCACAAGTGTGTGCAGAAATTCAAAATCTCCCTTATCCTCTAGTCACTTTTGTCACAGCTGTGCCATCGAGCCTGTCATATAGCGCTCAGATATCAGTGGGCCTCACACAATCCAAAAGTGTCCACTGTCCACAAGTGTGTGCAGAAATTCAAAATCTCCCTTATCCTCTAGTCACTTTTGTCACAGCTGTGCCATTGAGCCTGTCACATAGCGCTCAGATATCAGTGGGCCTCACACAATCCAAAAGTGTCCAGTGTCCAAAAGTGTGTGCAGAGATTCAAAATCTCCCTTATCCTCTAGTCACTTTTGTCACAGCTGTGCCATCGAGCCTGTCACATAGCGCTCAGATATCAGTGGGCCTCACACAATCCAAAAGTGTCCAGTGTCCAAAAGTGTGTGCAGAGATTCAAAATCTCCCTTATCCTCTAGTCACTTTTGTCACAGCTGTGCCATCGAGCCTGTCACATAGCGCTCAGATATCAGTGGGCCTCACACAATCCAAAAGTGTCCAGTGTCCAAAAGTGTGTGCAGAGATTCAAAATCTCCCTTATCCTCTAGTCACTTTTGTCACAGCTGTGCCATCGAGCCTGTCACATAGCGCTCAGATATCAGTGGGCCTCACACAATCCAAAAGTGTCCAGTGTCCAAAAGTGTGTGCAGAGATTCAAAATCTCCCTTATCCTCTAGTCACTTTTGTCACAGCTGTGCCATCGAGCCTGTCACATAGCGCTCAGATATCAGTGGGCCTCACACAATCCAAAAGTGTCCACTGTCCACAAGTGTGTGCAGAAATTCAAAATCTCCCTTATCCTCTAGTCACTTTTGTCACAGCTGTGCCATCGAGCCTGTCACATAGCGCTCAGACATCAGTGGGCCTCACACAATCCAAAAGTGTCCAGTGTCCAAAAGTGTGTGCAGAGATTCAAAATCTCCCTTATCCTCTAGTCACTTTTGTCACAGCTGTGCCATCGAGCCTGTCACATAGCGCTCAGATATCAGTGGGCCTCACACAATCCAAAAGTGTCCAGTGTCCAAAAGTGTGTGCAGAGATTCAAAATCTCCCTTATCCTCTAGTCACTTTTGTCACAGCTGTGCCATCGAGCCTGTCACATAGCGCTCAGATATTCATTGGGCCTCACACAATCCAAAAGTGTCCAGTGTCCAAAAGTGTGTGCAGAGATTCAAAATCTCCCTTATCCTCTAGTCACTTTTGTCACAGCTGTGCCATCGAGCCTGTCACATAGCGCTCAGATATCAGTGGGCCTCACACAATCCAAAAGTGTCCACTGTCCACAAGTGTGTGCAGAAATTCAAAATCTCCCTTATCCTGTAGTCACTTTTGTCACAGCTGTGCCATCGAGCCTGTCACATAGCGCTCAGATATCAGTGGGCCTCACACAATCCAAAAGTGTCCACTGTCCACAAGTATGTGCAGAAATTCAAAATCTCCCTTATCCTCTAGTCACTTTTGTCACAGCTGTGCCATCGAGCCTGTCACATAGCGCTCAGATATCAGTGGGCCTCACACAATCCAAAAGTGTCCAGTGTCCAAAAGTGTGTGCAGAGATTCAAAATCTCCCTTATCCTCTAGTCACTTTTGTCACAGCTGTGCCATCGAGCCTGTCACATAGCGCTCAGATATCAGTGGGCCTCACACAATCCAAAAGTGTCCAGTGTCCAAAAGTGTGTGCAGAGATTCAAAATCTCCCTTATCCTCTAGTCACTTTTGTCACAGCTGTGCCATCGAGCCTGTCACATAGCGCTCAGATATCAGTGGGCCTCACACAATCCAAAAGTGTCCAGTGTCCAAAAGTGTGTGCAGAGATTCAAAATCTCCCTTATCCTCTAGTCACTTTTGTCACAGCTGTGCCATCGAGCCTGTCACATAGCGCTCAGATATCAGTGGGCCTCACACAATCCAAAAGTGTCCAGTGTCCAAAAGTGTGTGCAGAGATTCAAAATCTCCCTTATCCTCTAGTCACTTTTGTCACAGCTGTGCCATCGAGCCTGTCACATAGCGCTCAGATATCAGTGGGCCTCACACAATCCAAAAGTGTCCACTGTCCACAAGTGTGTGCAGAAATTCAAAATCTCCCTTATCCTCTAGTCACTTTTGTCACAGCTGTGCCATCGAGCCTGTCACATAGCGCTCAGATATCAGTGGGCCTCACAATCCAAAAGTGTCCACTGTCCACAAGTGTCTGCAGAAATTCAAAATCTCCCTTATCCTCTAGTCACTTTTGTCACAGCTGTGCCATCGAGCCTGTCACATAGCGCTCAGATATCAGTGGGCATCACACAATCCAAAAGTGTCCAGTGTCCAAAAGTGTGTGCAGAGATTCAAAATCTCCCTTATCCTCTAGTCACTTTTGTCACAGCTGTGCCATCGAGCCTGTCACATAGCGCTCAGATATCAGTGGGCCTCACACAATCCAAAAGTGTCCACTGTCCACAAGTATGTGCAGAAATTCAAAATCTCCCCTGTCCTATAGACACCTTGTACCTTGTTTTACATTACTATATAGTTTGTTGGATTTTGTCTACATTTCTACCAAAAATGAGGAAGGCTGGTGGAAGAGGCCGTGGAATTGGGCGGGGGTTGGCAGCTGGTAATGATGGTGTTGGTGGTGGATCTGATGGTAGTGGCAAGAGCAAAATAGGACCGAATGCAGGAGGTGCTGACCCTGAGTCATCGTCTGGCTACATAAGGCCTCGAACGCTTAGTTTTCTAGGAGTTGGCAAACCGCTTTTAAAGCCAGAGCATCAGGAAAAAGTTTTGTCTTACATTGCTGACTCAGCCTCCAGCTCTATCGCCTCCTCTTCTTCAGTTGTAAAAAGTAAAAGCACTGAGTCGTCATTGGAGGCTCATGTTCATGAACCACACCTTTCCTTGTGTCCTTCACCCCAACCAAGATTGAAGGATGACGCAGGCCATACTACTGATTACTCCATGGAGCTGTTTTCACATACCATGCCTGGATTATCAAGTCAAATGGTGAATTACCCAGGCCAAGATGAATCTGACATGGAGTGCACTGATGCACAGCCGCTGATGCATGATTCTGCTGGTACATTCACTCAGAGCACTACATTGTCCTCGCAGTGTACAGAGCCAGATTCTGACCCTGATGAGACTCAGGTGCCCCTTCCCGCACACTATACCACCATACACGGTGACACAGAGGAAGGTGCACATGACATAGAAGAGGAGGTGATGGATGACCCAGTTGTTGACCCAGATTGGCATCCATTGGGGGAAGAGGGTGCTGCTTCCAATAGCTCAGATGAGGAGCATCCACAGCAGACATCGACATCGCAACAGCTGTTATCTGGCAGGCCCGGAGCACTCCAAAGACAGGTTCCAAACATCAAAAGAGTTGCTGGACAGCTTGTCCAGAGGGTCAAAAGATCACAGCGTGCTAGGCCGCAAAATGTCTGCCAAAGTAGGAAGAGTGCAGTGTGGCACTTTTTTGACCAAAATCCTCATGATCAGGCCAAGGTTATCTGTAAGAAGTGCGCAAAGACCTTTAGCCGAGGGAAAAATCTGAAAAATTTGAATACCAGTTGCATGCTTAGACATTTAACCAGCATGCACTTGCAAGCGTGGACACAACACCAAACCTCAAGTGCCACATGTGCAACTGATCACAACGAAGGTAGTCAGCA
This sequence comes from Dendrobates tinctorius, assembly GCF_039654945.1. Classification (NCBI taxonomy): domain Eukaryota; kingdom Metazoa; phylum Chordata; class Amphibia; order Anura; family Dendrobatidae; genus Dendrobates; species Dendrobates tinctorius. Next base: position 12,736,741 of record NW_027361788.1, on the reverse strand, counting down.
ACGCTACATTGTTTCCCCCACTGTAAGCCCACCGGTTAGCACAGCAGCAAATGTTGAGGTGTCGTTGCAAGACCACAGCAGTCAGGGAATCCCACTGTTATATCAACGAAAGACTGATTCTAGGCCATCAGAAAGAACACCAACTCCATCACCATCATCAACCCTCTCTCAGTCCGCCCTGTCCACCGCTACTTCCACCATATGCAGCTCTCAAGTCCAGCTCACCCTCCCAGACACTATGAGTAGGTCAAGAAAGTACTCAGTCTCTCATCCGCGTACACTGGGTTTGAACGCCCACATTGCCAAACTAATCTCGTTTGAGATGATGCCCTTTCGGTTGGTGGAAAGCACAGCTTTCCGCGAACTCATGGCCTATGCAGTACCACGCTATGACCTACCCAGTCGCCACTTCTTCTCTCGCAAAGCCATCCCAGCCCTCCACCATCATGTGAAAGACCGCATTGTCCATGAACTCAAGCAGTCAGTGAGCGGAAAGGTGCACCTCACAACTGATGCATGGTCCAGTCGGCATGGCCAGGGCCGTTACGTGTCCATCACTGCGCACTGGGTTAATGTGGTGGATGCAGGGTCCACAGGGGACAGCGGTGGTGGGACAGTGCTGCCTAGCCCACGGTATAGGAAACAGTTGGCTGTAGGCGTTCGACCCTCCTCCTCCTCCTCCTCCTCCAGAAGCGAAAGCTCGTCCACAGAGCGCAGTCGTACGAGCACTCCATCTGCAGCTGCCACTGTTGCACACGATGTTTCCCCCTATCGAGCAGCTAGTGGAAAGCGTCAGCAGGCTGTGTTGCAGATGATGTGTTTGGGCGACAGACACACCGCCGAGGTGCTGGCCGAGTACTTGAAGCGACAAACTGAGTCATGGCTGGGCAGTGTACATCTTGAGGCAGGCAAGGTAGTTAGTGATAACGGCCGTAATTTTGTGGCAGCCATAGCCCTTTCAAAACTCAGCCACATACCTTGCTTGGCTCACACCTTCAACCTGGTGGTGCAGTGCTTCCTCAAAAATTATCCGGAGTTAACAGCCCTGCTCCAGAAGGTGCGAAGACTGTGCGCGCGCATCCGCCGGTCGCCTGTACACTCCGTTCGTATGCAGAAGCTGCAGCGATTGCTCCACCTTCCCAACCACCGCCTCATTATCGACATTGCAACAAGGTGGAACTCCACCCTGCACATGGTGGAGCGGCTGTGCGAGCAGAGGCAGGCCATAATGCATTTGTGGGAGGATACACGGCCAGGCACTTTGAGAGCAGACATGGAGTTGACAGGTGTGCAGTGGTCGAAGCTGAAAGACCTTTGTAAAGTCCTTCAGTGTTTTGAGGAATGCACACGGCTGGTAAGCGCAGACGACGCCATCCTAAGCATGAGCATCCCACTTCTGCGTCTGCTCATGCAAACTTTGACGCACCTTAAGGAGCAGGCGTCTGCAGCCAATGTTGATGAGGAGAAAGAGGAGGAGGGAATCCTTGATGACATTCAGCCATTGTCTGCTCAGGGACCTCTCCTGGACGAGGTGGAGGAAGAAGAGGAGGAGGAGGATGATGATGGGGATGATTACTTAGGGGAGGAGGATGCATCTCGTGGGGCAAGTGAAAATGTTGGTGTGGCAAGGTCTGGTACAGGGTTTGTGCGTGACTGGAGGGATGTGGATTTGCCAGAAAGTGCTCCTCCACCCAGCACTCGCAGTGCATCATTGACACCGGGAACATTGGCCCACATGTCAGATTATGCCTTGCGGATCCTAAAAAGGGACCCCCGCATTGCCAAAATGATGAACGATGACGACTACTGGTTGGCCAAGCATCCTGGATCCACGCTATAAAGGCAAATTACAAAACATCATGCCACAGGAGAACCTTGACCTAATATTGGCTAATAAACAAGCAACTCTGGTAAATCGGTTGCTTGAGGCATTCCCAGCACACAGTAGCGGTGATGGTTCTCACACGAGCCGTACGGGCCGGGGGCAGCTTGGCAGAGGTGTTCGTGGTGCACACAGCAGAAGTGGCGTTGGAGACAGGGGTTTCATGACAATGTTGTGGACTGATTTTTCAAATACCACTCACACAACTGGTAATACTGCATCGATGGAAAGTGACAGGAGACAGCAGTTGTCAACTATGGTTACAAACTACTTTTCCTCCCATATCGATGTTCTCCCACACAGGTCATTCCCCTTTGACTATTGGGCCGCTAAACTGGACACCTGGCCTGAATTGGCCCAATATGCCTTACAGGAGCTCGCTTGCCCAGCTGCAAGTGTGCTATCGGAAAGAGTCTTCAGTGCAGCTGGATCAATCCTGACAGAAAAAAGGACCCGTCTGTCAACCCAAAATGTGGATGATCTAACCTTCATTAAAATGAACCACGCATGGGTTTCCAAGGATTTTGTCCCACCTTCCCCTGATGACACATAGGGTGACAGAAAAATGGCTTGCTTTGGTCCACCTCTTCCTGGTACTTCACCTATTTTGCCTTTTGCATCAGCTGAATGTCCAACATCAACATATGCCACTTTCTAAAACTCCCTAACTGTGCTGCCTCCCCCCCCATGGCCGGGGTCACCACCTACCGCACGACACCGTGCGAGTGCCGTTGCCCTGGACAGGTGGGTAGGCCGACTCTTGGGTGCGGGCACTGGCACAGGGTCCCTCATAGTGCAATCAAGTGTCTCTGACGGTGGTGGTGCACACCCGCCGTCAGACACACCGCTGTACTATGAGGGGCCCAGTGCCAGTACCGATGCCCACGAGTGGGCCCCCCTTGCTTGGGCAGGGCCCCAGCATTTGCAATCTTTACCTCTCCCTGCTCCTCCGCTGTGTAATCTGGGCCGTCAAATCCATACTGTGCCTGACACCGTCTGAGCCTGCCTCCTGAGACATATATTTTGAATGTGTACGCTATCCATACATGTTATCCAGGGATACGGTACCCTTTCTAACCTTTGTGCAATCACGTGCAATCCATACTGGGCCTAACACCGTCTGAGCCTGCCTCATGCTGTATAGACATATATTTTGAATGTGTACGCTATCCATACATGTTATCCAGGGATACGGTACCCTTTCTAACCTTTGTGCAATCACGTGCAATCCATACTGGGCCTAACACCGTCTGAGCCTGCCTCCTGAGACATATATTTTGAATGTGTACGCTATCCATACATGTTATCCAGGGATACGGTACCCTTTCTAACCTTTGTGCAATCACGTGCAATCCATACTGGGCCTAACACCGTCTGAGCCTGCCTCATGCTGTATAGACATATATTTTGAATGTGTACGCTATCCATACATGTTATCCAGGGATACGGTACCCTTTCTAACCTTTGTGCAATCACGTGCAATCCATACTGGGCCTAACACCGTCTGAGCCTGCCTCATGCTGTATAGACATATATTTTGAATGTGTACGCTATCCATACATGTTATCCAGGGATACGGTACCCTTTCTAACCTTTGTGCAATCACGTGCAATCCATACTGGGCCTAACACCGTCTGAGCCTGCCTCCTGAGACATATATTTTGAATGTGTACGCTATCCATACATGTTATCCAGGGATACGGTACCCTTTCTAACCTTTGTGCAATCACGTGCAATCCATACTGGGCCTAACACCGTCTGAGCCTGCCTCCTGAGACATATATTTTGAATGTGTACGCTATCCATACATGTTATCCAGGGATACGGTACCCTTTCTAACCTTTGTGCAATCACGTGCAATCCATACTGGGCCTAACACCGTCTGAGCCTGCCTCATGCTGTATAGACATATATTTTGAATGTGTACGCTATCCATACATGTTATCCAGGGATACGGTACCCTTTCTAACCTTTGTGCAATCACTTGCAATCCATACTGGGCCTAACACCGTCTGAGCCTGCCTCATGCTGTATAGACATATATTTTGAATGTGTACGCTATCCATACATGTTATCCAGGGATACGGTACCCTTTCTAACCTTTGTGCAATCACGTGCAATCCATACTGGGCCTAACACCGTCTGAGCCTGCCTCCTGAGACATATATTTTGAATGTGTACGCTATCCATACATGTTATCCAGGGATACGGTACCCTTTCTAACCTTTGTGCAATCACGTGCAATCCATACTGGGCCTAACACCGTCTGAGCCTGCCTCCTGAGACATATATTTTGAATGTGTACGCTATCCATACATGTTATCCAGGGATACGGTACCCTTTCTAACCTTTGTGCAATCACGTGCAATCCATACTGGGCCTAACACCGTCTGAGCCTGCCTCATGCTGTATAGACATATATTTTGAATGTGTACGCTATCCATACATGTTATCCAGGGATACGGTACCCTTTCTAACCTTTGTGCAATCACGTGCAATCCATACTGGGCCTAACACCGTCTGAGCCTGCCTCATGCTGTATAGACATATATTTTGAATGTGTACGCTATCCATACATGTTATCCAGGGATACGGTACCCTTTCTAACCTTTGTGCAATCACGTGCAATCCATACTGGGCCTAACACCGTCTGAGCCTGCCTCCTGAGACATATATTTTGAATGTGTACGCTATCCATACATGTTATCCAGGGATACGGTACCCTTTCTAACCTTTGTGCAATCACGTGCAATCCATACTGGGCCTAACACCGTCTGAGCCTGCCTCATGCTGTATAGACATATATTTTGAATGTGTACGCTATCCATACATGTTATCCAGGGATACGGTACCCTTTCTAACCTTTGTGCAATCACGTGCAATCCATACTGGGCCTAACACCGTCTGAGCCTGCCTCCTGAGACATATATTTTGAATGTGTACGCTATCCATACATGTTATCTGGGGATACGGTACCCTTTCTCACCTTTGTGCAATCACATGTAATCCATACTGGGCGTGAGAACGGCTGGCGAGCTGTTAAGCAAGCTACAGCACCTGTCCAGACAAGTACAGGGATTCCCTAGCGAGGAGACTTATTTGATTGTTTTCAATGTTGGGACAGCAATTTTTGCGGAGCACTATACTCTGGAGAATGATAGATGGGGCCCACCATACACTGGAACATTCCAAAGGTGGACATCAGACACTGGAGCAGCATTTACAGGGCCCATTATACACTAGAGCATTAGAAATGGGGCCCATTAAGTTTGGAGCATTATTTGGGCCCATAAGACAGTGGAGCTTCATCCATGGGGACCAACATATACTGTAGCATTATGTGGAGCTCATCATATACTGTTTCAAACATTATATGGGACCAATGATTCTGTATGGAGAAATAGATGGGCCTCGTCATGAGATGTAAAAAGTGAGGTATTTTTCATTGTACTATACCGCTATTTATCTGCCGTATCGGAGCATGATGAGTTGTGGTATGTGTTAAAGGGGCGCTCTTTCGCCCAGGGCACATGAAAACCTGCAGCCAGCCCTCCCCCCCCACAACTTTAGCCAAATAACCCCCATTTTTCAGTGCGTATCTTGTATTATGAAGTTAATTAAGGTTGACAAGCTTAAGAAAGAAGAATTGATGCTTTTGGTATTCAAATGGGCACTGTAGGTGTGTTTCCTGTCCTCCTCTCACTGCCGACTTTTATTCCCCATTGACTTACATTGGGTTTCGTGTTTCGGGACGACCCCGACTTTTCCCTATAATCGGACGATCTTGCTCGACCCGACTTTTGGAAAAGTCGGGTTTCACGAAACGAAACGCGACCCTAAAAAATCAAAAGTCGCTCAACTCTACTCACCACATATCTAGACAAGTTCCTTGGGGGGTCTAGTTTCCAAAATGGGGTCACTTGTTGGGGGTTTCCACTGTTTAGGTACATCAGGGGCTCTTCAAACGTGACATGGCCTCCGATCTGAATTCCAGCCAATTTTGCATTGAAAAAGTCAAACAGCGCTCCTTCCCTTCTGAGCTCTGCCATGCGCCGAAACAGTGGTTCCCCCCCACATATCAGGTATCAGAGTACTCAGGACAAACTGCACAATAACTTTTGTAGTCCACTTTTTTCCTGTTACCCTTGGTAAAATAAAAAAAATTGAATCTGAATTATTTTTTTTGTGAAAAAAAGTCAAATGTTCATTTTTTTTAAATATTCAAAAAATTCCTGTGACGCACCCGAAGGGTTAGTAAACTTCTTGAATGTGGTTTTGAGCACGTTGAGGGGTGTAGTTTTTAGAATGGTGTCACTTTTGGGTATTTTCTATCATATAGACCCCTCAAAGTGGCTTCAAATGTGATGTGGTCCGTAAAAATAAAATGGTGTTACAAAAATGAGAAATCGCTGGTCAACTTTTAACCCTTATAACTTCCTAACAAAATTGTGCTGATGTAAAGTAAACATGTGGGAAATGTTACTTATTAAGTTTTTTTGTGTGCCGTATCTCTGTAATTTAAGAGCATAAAAATTCAAAGTTGGAAAATTGCGAAATTTTAAAACTTTTCGCCAAATTTCCATTTTTTCACAAATAAACGCAAGTTATTTGAATGAAATTTTACCACTAACATGAAGTATAATATGTAACAAGAAAACAATGTCAAAATCACCAGGATCCATGGAAGCGTTTCAGAGTTATTACCTCATAAAGGGACAGTGGTCAGAATTGTAAAAATTGGCCTGGTCATGAACGTGCAAACCACCCTTGGGGGTTAAGGGGTTAAACAATGTGTGTAGTGTATTCTTTCATTAAAACACTTTGGACTTATTGTGTGTGTTTATTTAACGCTTGAATAACTTTAGGATTAGTAATGGATAAGTGTCTTATTGACACCTCTCCATTAGTAATCCGGGCTTAATGTCACCTTACAATAAGAAGGTGACATTAACCCCTTATTAACCCCACTTGCCACTGCTACTGGGCAAGTGGGAAGAACCCGACAAAGCAGCAGAATAGGTGCATCTAATAGATGCGCCTTTTCTGGGCAGCTGGGGGCTGCTGTTTTTAGGCTGTGGGGGGGCCAAGATCAATGACCCCTTACCAGCCTGAGAATAGCAGCCTCCAGCTGTGAGCTTTGCCGGGTTGGTTCATAAACAGAGGGGGGACCCCACGTCGGGTTTTCATTCATTCTTTCTCTCTTGCTCGCTGTTGCCGACAGAGCAGGAGAGAAGAATGACAGCCGCCTTCAGCACCAGCCACCGGGGAACAGCGGCTTACAGTAGCACTCCTTCCACGGCGGCTGTCCGTGTACATGAAGGACAGTGTAAACTGTTCTCCATGTGCCGTGTTCAGCACGTTTTGCGGACTGTGGGCTCTCACAAACACTGACATGTCTCCGTGTTTTGTACACGGACCGTGTGTCTGTGAAAACACACTGACATGTGCAGAGACACATTCATTTTAATGTGTATATGTGTGTCAGTGTCTCCGGTACGTGAGGAAACTGTAACTACACGTACCGGAGCCACTGACGTGTGAAACCGGCCTAAGAGGTTGCACTGTCGTAATCTCTGCTAGATCCGCTCGTTAATACAGCCAGCACTCGCCGTGTATGAAGGGGTCTTGGTTTTTTGCTTGTAAAATAGTCATACAGTACGTTTGCCAGTGCGGTAAGAAAACCTAGACTGTATATGGTTGTAGTGGTACAATCCGAAAGTGTGGGCATCCTTGATATTGTTCCAGAAAATAAAGTATTTCTCCCAGAATGTTTTTGCAATTACACATGTTTTGTTATACACATTGTAAGATGGCCGCCGGAGGAGTCCTGGAGGGAAGATATGTGTCATTGCGGCTATTAGCTGCGGTGATGTGAGCTTGGAAGTTTGCTCCAGCACCTATTGTGCTAAGAGAGTTATTTGGCCATTCCATGGCTGGGTTTTACGAGCGGTCATAAGAGATGGGTGGGAATGACCACTAACATATACCAACAGCACGGGCATGGTTTGGCTAATAAAATGGAGGCCAATTGCCTCATTCAGTGTCTGTGGCTGGAGATGTGGAGACCTCCATTGTGTGGGTGCTAGAGATATTGACCTTAGCCGGCGAACCCGCAGTTCTACATGACCTGTTTATTTTTCTGTTTGCTACTTTCTGTTCATTTGTTTTCCCATCCACAGCAGTTTATCCCATTTTAAATAAACTTGCTTGGACATTTCAGCAATACCGCTTCCTGTGCCTACCTCAGCCGCAGCCTAGTGAGTACGGATCCCTACAACATGTTTATTTCTTTTGTGTATATTGGAACAACACAAAAAAAACTGAAAAAAGGCAAATTGGAAATAATTTCACACAAAACCCCCAAAATTTCACTAAAATCAAATTTTACTCTTTAATTGAGTGAAAGTTCAGTACAGGAGGTGAAAGAAGCAGAGTTCTCTGATAAGAAATATTGCATAGTTTCTTATCATCACTTGTAATAGTGAATATTGAAGTGAGACCTGAGGATCAGTACTTAAGAATGGCTCCAGGGTCATCAATATCTTAAATCTGGAAAATTGTAAGTAAAAGGAAACTCCAAGCGAATGTGGCGCTAATCACCTTAAGATTTCTTGAATACATCCATTTCCAGTGAAAATCTATTACTAAAAGTTAATTTATTTTCTCAAAAAAAAAAATTAAATATTTTTAAAATACAGCACAACGCGTTTCGGCTGCTATTTTTACAGTGCAGCCTTCATCAGGTTAAAAAAGAACAAACAACGTGCAAAAGCACTATCGAGTGGTGTTACAACCTCAAAGCTTTCTTATTTATAAAGGTTCCTAGAAGGGATTAGTAGGGCGGGACCTGAAATCTGTCACTCGGGTTCTCTTCCCTGACAAATATCTACATGGTAGCGTCTAAAGAACTCAGTTTACTTATATATATAAAATAATATAACAGTATAGTACTTATATGCTATCCATAATAAGCTTTAAATGCATGGTGTTACATTGTTGTGAACAATCATAAAAATATTTAAAAGTATAAGCATAAATATGATTACAAATATAATTCACTCAAATACGTTATCAAAAACACTACTATCATCTCTACATGAATCAATTCATCCCATTAAAAAGCAAGCAATGTAAAAAAGAAACTTAAAAACTATCCAAAAAACAAAAAACTTTCAAAACATTCCAAAAAAATAAACTTTTTTAAAAACATTTAAAAAAAATACAGTTAAAAAAATAATAAAAACAAACAAGAAAAAAAACTTTTTAAAAACATCTCAATAAAAAACTTTCTTAAAAAAATTCCCAAAAAACTGACACTAAAAGAGGGAAGTGAAACTTTTAAATGACTGTCTTATCCGTGACAAACCTTACACATTCTCTTCGACGTCATTAAGTCCATTTGGATAGAGGTTTTGTAGCCTATATATATGCTTGGACTCCTTTCGATTTAATAATTTATTCCTATTATTAACCCCTTTTGATATAAGTTCCAGCGGTGTGACCGTGATGCAGAAGCATTTTTTGTGCTTCAGCAGAAGATGACGGGACAGACTATGTTTAATCTGCCCTTTCTTTGCATTAGGGCTTATACTCACATGCGAGAAACGCAGACGAGTCTCGCCATGTCAATACCCAGCACTGCCGCCGGCACTCAGGACCGGAGCATTCAGCTGCATAGAAATACATGCAGCTGAACGCTCCAATCCGAGTGCCGGGTATTGACGTGTAAGACTCGTCCGAGTTTCTCTCATGTGAGTATGAGCCCTTAGGCTGGCGTCACACTGAAGCGATGGCCGGGGGACCACCACAATATAGGGAGTCTACGGTACACAAGATGAGTTGCAAGCAACAAAGGGTTAATTTATTTACAGGCAAGGAATGCAGTGTTAGGAAAGAGTAAACAGGGGTATGCAATGACATAAATCAATTTACAAAAGAGATATTCTCTAGCTGGGCCGTACAAATGGCACGGTGCTCCAACTATTACAGATCAGTGTATTTCTCAAAAAAGGAAAACAATGCAATAAAATACAGTATACTGCTATTCTAACTCTAGCCTGACTGACCGCTTCTACACCAGCCGCATGGCTACCGTGCTCTGTCTATTGCAGCCTATCCTAAGCCCTAAACATGTGCACACATGGGGTTAACACTCACGGTGAAGTTGGTGTTGCAGTTCCTTTCTGGGAGCCCCCTGCAGTTCTCTGCAAGATGATGCGATGTCCTCCCTAGAAGCTCTGTACAATGTGGTCTTGTCGTTGTGCGAAGATCCCGAGCCTGTTCCTTCCTTGTATATCTTCGTGGCTCCTCGCAGTAACACAGGAAAAACCACCTTTGTTATCCCTGGAAGGGTACACAATCTCACAGGTTCAGTCAGCTCTAAGCTGCACGTTTTTCTCCTCACAGAATGCAGCATGCCAGATTCCTTCAGACTCCAAGCTCAGAACACTCCCTGGAAACACAGCCCCTCCCCTCTCCTAGCAGGCAGAACAAACCAAAAATAGTCTTATTGCAGGGGAGATCAGAATGTCCAATTGCTCTAGCCAAGGGGGTTCTGTCTCTTAAAGTGTCAGTTTGTCTCTACTGTCCATAGAAATGCCACCCCCTTACATGCCTCCCTACTTAAAGATGGTCATCCTTGACCATCACAGCATCATGGTTGCAGTGGGAAGAAACTTGCAATGCAGAATAGCACCTATAGGGGAGACAACAAAAGCGGAAAAAGAGACAGCGAGCACTGTTCTACATAATAGACTGGAGGAACAACTGCAGTAGACCTCTGGGATCTCCGGAGGTGTTGTGAATCTTCCAAAGGAATACTTGCTGCAGGAGTTGTAGGCTCTTGTCTGGACTCATCGTCACATGGCAGTAGTGGTACCTCCAGAGGATTACCATCTCTGTCCGGCTGAGGACCCCCCACGGTGTCAGGGTCGATCCACCATTCATCATTGTTTTCACCAGCAGGCAAGACAGGTTCAGGAACTGGAGCAACATCTTCAGGCGGCACTTATACAGGACGGGCCCTGGACCGGCATGGCCACAGCATATTTCTTTGAAGCACTCTAGGGGCAGACGCCCCACTCTCAACCTGCACCTTGTAGACCGGACCGTCAGCATACACTCGCTCGATGACTTTGTAAGGCTGTACTTCCCATCTCTCGCTTAGTTTACCCTTGGGGCGTTTCTCTCTGACTAATACTTGGTCCCCGGGCCGGAGCGGTATCTCTTGAATCGGTTTATGGCCCTTATGTTCTTTGTCCTGTAGCTGCTGACTCACCAACAGCCGTATTGTTTGCAGTCATTTCCGATGTTCTTTCACCCATGAAGTGAAGTTTCGCTCCATCAGCTCCTCTGGCTGTTCCAACTTCAATTCAATGATCTCTCATCCTGCTCTTCCAAACAGCAGCAGATAAGGGGTGTAACCCATGGTGGAATGGACCCGATTGTTGTAGGTCCAGACCAACTCTGGCAGAAAATCTGGCCAGCATGCCTTCTTGTCCTCTTCCAACGTTCTCAGCATTTGAAGTAAGGTTCGGTTGAAGCGTTCACATGCTCCGTTGCCTTGAGGATGGTAAGGGGTGGTCCAGGACCGCTCGATGCCATGCAAACGATACACTTCTTCCATCACCTTGCCTTGGAAACATGCACCTTGGTCAGAGTGGATGCACCTATACACTCGGATGAAGTCTTGACAGATGGCCCGCACTGCCGACTCGGCAGTCTGATCTCTAGTCGGGGTGACTACCGCGAACTTGGAGAAATGGTCGGTCATCACCAAACAGTACTGTGGACCCCGGGCTGAGTGTCCTATGAGGAGATAGTCGATTATCAAGACTTCTAGCGGTTCCTTAGTTTGTATGGTCTGGATGGGTGCACTTTGTTCAGTACTCTTAATGAGGTTGCACACCCGATATTGCTAGCAAACCTCTTCTACCATGGACTCCAACCGGGGCAGTACACATGCCGCTATAACCACTGGTAGGTCTTGTGGACCAGAAGTGGGTTCCAAATTAAAGGGCATCTTTAGCCACTTCTTGGGCCATTCCTCCTGGGATGACCACCTACCACCTTCAGTATCTTTCGGCTGTTGCCTCTTGCGATATAGCACCGATTCTCGCACTTCCAGCCTATCCCACTGGTGTAAGACATGCTTCATCTCAGCGTCCAGACTATCTCTCTCATGTTTGCCTAGCTTCCGCTTCTGCGCTACCCAGCATTTCATCTGTCTCAGCCCTCCGTCTTCATCTTGAACATTTCCCCACTCTTCATTGGTTCTCCCCAGAGATCGGGGTAGTGCGCAGGCCTCCCTACTTGACTGGACTGCAACCACTGGGGTCTTGAACTTATGGAAATCTGGGGTTTCTTCCTCTTCAAGTTGTTCATTGAGATCCCCCACTGGAGTTTCCACCGTCACTCGTGACAGGCATTTGCATTTTCAGTAGCAGAGCAATAATGGTAAAGTCAAACTTGGCCAAGCGAACCATCCACCGTTGTTCTAGGGCCCCCAATTTAGCATTCTCAAGGTGGGCCAGGGGATTATTGTCCGTTTGAACTTGAATCTTGGTCCCTGCCAGGAAGCCCGCAAACTTCTCTGTCATGGCCCACACGAGGGCCAGGAGCTCTAACCGGAAAGAGCTGTAATTATGGGGGTTTCTTTCACAGTCTTGCAGGGACCTATGGCATACCCGATGACTCTCTCATGTCCATCCTGTATATGGGAAAGTACTGCACCAAGTCCATGAAGGCTACCATCTGTGCACAACAGGAACGGTTGAACGAAATCTGCGTAGGCCAAAATTGGGGATGAAGTAAGAGCATTCTTTATAGCCTGGAAGGCCTCATCTCACCTCAGGTCCCAGCACTGGGTCTTCGGCACTTCGGCGGTCCCCCTCAGCAGTTCATTCAGAGGACCCGCCAGCTTTGCCAAATCTTTGACAAACCGTCAATAGTAACCGGCGAGGCCAAGGAAGGCCTGGAGTTCCCGCACGGTTCGAGGAACTGGCCACTTCTGGATAGCAACCACTTTTTCTGGTGAAGGCAGAACTCCACCTTGTGACACTATGTGGCCCAGGTACTCATTCTCTCTCTTGAAGAGGTGGCACTTCTTTGGCTTCACCTTCAGGTTATGAGCCCGCAGTCTTCCGAGTGCCTGTCCAAGCCGGGTAAGATGGTCTTCGAACGAGGCCGAGAACACAATGATGTCATCCAGGTAGATCAGAGTAGCCTCAAAGTTTAAGTCTCCCAAACACTTTACCATCAGCCGTTGAAATGTGCCAGGAGCATTGGAGAGCCCGAAGAGCATCCGGTTAAACTCGAACAATCCCATAGGGAGGATGAAGGCAGTTTTTCCTTGTCTTTCTCGGACACGGCCACTTGCCAGTATTCCACTTGCTAGGTCCAAGGTGGAAAAGTACTTGGCTTTCCCCAACGCTGTCAAGGATTCCTCGATGCGGGGTAACGGATATGAGCCTCGCACAGTACAGGCATTAAGTTTCCTATAATCTACACAGAACCGGATGGTCCCATCTTTCTTCTTGACGAGCACCACCGGGGCCACCCAAGGGCTCTGACTACTCTGCACTACTCCTGAATCCAGCATCTGCCTCAGTAATGTCTTCATCTCTTGGTACATCTCGAGTGGGATTTGGCGGTATCGTTCTCAAATTCGACGAGTGTCCCCGTTCAGTATCTCGTGTGTGATCGCTTCCGTACAGCCGAAATCTTCAGCGTGACGGGCGAATGCAGCCTGATTTTCCCACAGCATAGCTTCTAACACCCGCACACGCTCAGGGCCAAGAGCCTTCACATCCACTTCTATTTGGTCAAAGATGATCCGCCCATTCAACTCTGGTGATGGCTTCTCTTCGGGCCCCGCAATCACTGCCAGGGTCCACCCCACACCTTCGATCGGCAATAAAGACATCTCCTGACTCACCACTTCGCCCTTGTGTAGGTACACCTGGGCCAGATCTGTCCCCCAGAGCAAGGTGACTTCCCCGGGGCACACGTTCAAAGCTCTTATGGGGACGTGTCCTCACTGGACCACAGCTATTGTACGAGCTATCATGACTTCTTGGTCCGCTCCTCTGCATATCACAGGCTGAACTATCACCTCCAGCCCATCAAGGTTGCGATGAGTCCCCACTGGAAGGTGTAATATACTTTCTCGCTCATGAGGCAGGATTACAGACTCCTTCCCAGGGGCCCTGATGTCCCCTACCGCCTGATAAGACGGAACACTCTTCTGCGTCCCACAGACACGGATCAATCGCTGAAGGGCTTCTTGAGTAGGCTTGTGTGTGGCAGCCTTCTTCCAATAACTGGGTCCCCGTTTGGTGAAGATTATCTGATCGAGTTCTCGTAGGATATTCATTCCCAGTACTACAGGCACATCTTCTTTGATGGGCTCAGGGACAAGTAGTATCCCATTCTTTCCTACTTCTTGCCCACAGATTTGAATATTCATCCACACGACCCCTGTGACTGGGATAGGCTGTTGATTGGCAGCAAACAACGGGATCAATGTCTCCTTCTCTGGCTTGGCCAGGGCTTGAAAATTCTGTTTGAAATATGATTCTGGCATCGTTGTCACTTGTGAACCGGTATCTATCAAGCAATCCACTGGAACGCCCTCAAGTTCAGCATGCAGTATGGGACTCCCAGCAATCAGGTGTTCATTATGATAAGGAGCGGCCTCTCCTCTTGCTTCCCCCACAGAGTGCCGCGTTACTGCGGGGGTTGGTAGTTTAACGGCGGCTGTTGCTGGCTTTGAGCATAATTCCGGCAGTCCCTGGCAAGGTGCCCTTGGCCTCCACATTCCCAGCATTGGATGCCTCCTCTTTTCCGAGGGGCACCCTGAGCCTGTCTTCGTGCCTCTGATGCCTGGTGGGGGGGAGCTTGCATCCACTGACCCCTTAAAGGTCGGGCCGAAGGATGGTTATATGAGTGCATTGAGAAAGACTTTTGTTCTCCCATTATTTGCTCCGTCCGGGTTAATTTGTCTTGCATACTGACAAGAGACTGCTGCAAGTCATGCACTACCTGGACCAGCGCCTCCTGATGATTTGGGTCTCCTCTGGTATTAGCACCCTGGGCACGCATCACACCAGACGCGTAACTGTCTTCATTGCTTCGGGCCACTGCTTCTGCCAGGATTTGACGGAATGAAAGATCTACATGGACCCATTCTGACAGTGCTCTCCTCAAGGATGTGTTGTGCAGTCCCAGAATGAATTGTTCCCGGAGTATCCAGTAATTGGAGACCATGCCACCGAGCCCATCTGTCTCTTTCCTTTGCATTTCTGCCAACACTTCTTGCAGTGCTCTCGCATATTGAGAGATGCCTTCTTCTTCTTGCTGCAGTCTAGAGAAAAAATTTGGTGCGGAGGTGTCCCGCGCTAGAAGTCTCGCCGTAGATCTCTTCCAGGAATTTCACTAGCTCCTTCAGGGTACTACGGGTGAGTTCCCGCTGGAGACAGAAATTTTTACGAGCTTCTCCCTTCAAGGCAGTCAACGCAATGTCCACTTCAAGGTCTGTGCTGATGTTATAAATCTTCAGGGTGCTTTGCAGCCGGGACACCCAGTCAGACAGGGGCATATTACTGCCATCAAATTTTGGAAGCACACTAAATATGGTGCCCATAGGGAGTGTCCTTGCAAGGGATTCATCAATGCCCACAGCATTCCCACTAACACTATCATTCTTGCCGTTGCTGCCTTCTGCCTGCATCTTGGTGATAGTCGCCCTGCTCGCAGCACCACTTGAAGCGATGGCCGGGGGACCACCACAATGCAGGGAGACTACGGTACACAAGATGAGGTGCAAGCAACAAAGGGTTAATTTATTTACAGGCAAGGAATGCAGTGTTAGGAAAGTGTAAACAGGGGTATGCAATGACATAAAACAATTTACAAAAATGATATTCTCTAGCTGGGCCGTACAAATGGCACGGTGCACCAACTATTACAGATCAGTGTATTTCTCAAAAAAGCAAAACAATGCAATAAAATACAGTATGCTCCTACTCTAACTCTAGCCTGACTGTCCACTTCTACACCAGCCGCACGGCTACGGTGCTCTGTCTTTTGCAACCTATCCTAAGCCCTAAACATGTGCGCACACGGGGTTAACACTCATGGTGAAGTTGGTGTTGCAGTTCCTTTCTGGGGGCCCCCTGCAGTTCTCTGCAAGATGATGCGACATCCTTCCTGGAAGCTCTGTGCAATGTGGTTTTGTCCTTGTGTTAAGATCCGGAGCCTGTTCCTTCCTTGTATATCTTCGTGGCTCCTCGCAGTAACACAGAAAAAACCACCTTTGTTATCCCCAGAAGGGTACACAATCCCACAGGTTCAGTCAGTTCTAAGCTGCATGTGTTTCTCCTCACAGAATCCACGCCAGCTTCCTTCAGACTCCAAGCTCAGAACACTCCCTGGAAACACAGCCCCTCCCCTCTCCTAGCAGGCAGAACAAAGCAAAAACAGTCTTATTGCAGGGGAGATCGGAAAGTCCAATTGCTCTAGCCAAGGGGGTTCTGTCTCTTAAAGTTGCAGTTTGTCTCTACTGTCCATAGAAATGCCACCCCCTTACACACTAACTAGAAATACGGACGAGTGCTATGCGAGAAAAAAATCGCATAGCGCTCGGACCAATGTTAATCTATGGGACAGCTCCCATCAGATGATTTTTTCTTTGCCATATTATACAGGCTGAGAAAATCGCCTGTAATACGCCAATGCAAGTCTATGGGGGGGCGAGAAAACTACGAATTACACACGGACCAGACGGGTGACTTGCGGGAAATATGCACCAATGTCCTCTAACCCCTTCATGACCCAGCCTATTTTGACCTTAACGACTGGCCATTTTTTGCAATTCTGACCAATGTCCCTTTATGAGGTAATAACTCAGGAACGCTTCAACGCATCCTAGCGATTCCAAGATTGTTTTTTCGTGACATATTGGGCTTCATGTTAGTGGTAAATTTAGGTCGATAATTTTTGCGTTTATTTGTGAAAAAAATGGAAATTTGGTGAAAATTTTGAAAATTTTGCAATTTTCAAATTTTGAATTTTTATTCTGTTAAACCAGAGAGTTATGTGACACAAAATAGTTAATAAATAACATTTCCCACATGTTTACTTTAAATCAGCACAATTTTGGAAACATTTTTTTTCGTTAGGAAGTTATAAGGGTTAAAAGTTGACCAGCAATTTCTCATTTTTACAACAAAATTTTTCAAAACCATTTTTTTTAGGGACCACCTCACATTTGAAGTCACTTTGAGGGGTCTATATTAGAAAATACCCAAAAGTGACACCATTCTAAAAACTGCACACATCAAGCTACTCAAAACTACATTCAAGAAGATTATTAACCCTTCAGGTGCATCACAGGAACTAAAGCAACATGGAATGAAAAAATGGACATTTTAATTATTCCAACCAAAATTTTCTTTTAGCATCAGTTTTTTCATTTTCACATGGGTAACAGGATAAAATGTATCCTAAAATTTGTTGGGCAATTTCTTCTGAGTACACCGATACCTCATATGTGGTCAAAAACCACTGTTTGGGCGCACGGCAGAGCTCAGAAGGCAAGGAGCGCCATTTTACTTTTTGAATGGAAAATATGCTTGAATATTTAGCGGTTGCCATGTCGCGTTTGGAGAGCCCCTGTGTGCCTAAACATTGGAGCTCCCCCACAAGTGACCCCATTTTGGAAACTAGACCCTCCAAGGAACTTATCAAGATGCATAGTGAGCACTTTGAACCCCTAGGTGCTTCACAAATTGATCCGTAAAAAACAAAAAGTACTTTTTTTTTTCACAAAAATTTTATTTAGCCTGTTTTTTCATTTTCACATGGGCAACAGGATAAAATGGATCCTAAAATTTGTTGGGCAATTTCTGCTGAGTACATTGATACCTCATATGTGGTCATAAACCACTGTTTGGGCGCACGGCAGGGCCCGGAAGGGAAGGAGCGCCATGTGACTTTTTGATTGGAAAATTAGCTCCAATCGTTAGCGGACACCATGTCGCATTTGGAGAGCCCCTGTGTGCCTAAACATTGGAGCTCCCCCACAAGTGACCCCATTTTGGAAACTAGACCCTCGAAGGAACTTAACTAGATGTGTGGTGAGCACTTTGAACCCCCAAGTGCTTCACAGAAGTTTATAACGCAGAGCAGTGAAAATTAAAAATAATTTTTTTTTGCTCAAAAATGATTTTTTAGCCCGCTATTTTTTATTTTCACAAGGCTAACAGGAGAAATTGAACCACAAAAGTTGTTGTCCAGTTTGTCCTGAGTACACCGATACCCCATATGTGGGGGGGAACCACTGTTTGGGAGCACGGGAGAGCTCAGAAGGGAAGGAGCGTCATTTGACTTTTTGAATGGAAAATTAGCTCCAATCGTTAGCGGACACCATGTCGTGTTTGCAGAGCCCCTGTGTGCGTAAACTTTGGAGCTCCCCCACAAATGACCCCATTTTGGAAACTAGACCCCCTAAGGAACTTATCTAGATGCATAGTGAGCATTTTGAACCCCCAGGTGCTACACAGAAGTTTATAACGCAGAGCCGTTAAAATAAAAATATTTTTTTTCCTCAAAAAATAAATTTTTAGCCTGCTATTTTTTATTTTCACAAGGGTAGCAGGATAAATTGGACCCCAAAAGTTGTTGTCCAGCTTGTCCTGAGTATGCTGGTACCCCATATGTGGGGGGGACCACTGTTTGGGCACACTTTGGGGCTCGGAAGGGAAGTAGTGACGCTTTGAAATGAAGACTTGATGGAATGGTCTGTGGGCGTCATGTCACGTTTGGAGAGCCCCTGATGTACCTAAACAGTGGAAACCCCCCACAAATGACCCCATTTTAGAAACCAGATCACCCAAGGAACTAATCTAGATGTGAGGTGAGCACTTTGAACCCCCAAGTGCTTCACAGAAGTTTATAACGCAGAGCCTTGAAAATAAAAAATATTTTTTTTTCCTCAAAAAATGATTTTTAGTCCACTATTTTTTTATTTTCACAAGGGTAACAGGATATTTTGGACCCCAGAGGTTGTTTTCCAGTGTGTCCTGAGTACACTGGTACCCCATAACTGGGGGGGAACACTGTTTGGGCACACGTTGGGGCTCGGAAGGGAAGTAGTGACGCTTTGAAATGAAGACTTGATGGAATGGTCTGTGGGCGTCATGTTACGTTTGCAGAGCCCCTGATGTACATAAACAGTGCAAACCCCCCACAAATGACCCCATTTTGGAACCTAGATCACCCAAGGAACTAATCTAGATGTGAGGTGTGCACTTTGAACCCCCAAGTGCTTCACAGAAGTTTATAACGCAGAGCTGTGAAAATAAAAAATTATTTTTTTTTCCTCAAAAAATTATTTTTAGCCCTCTATTTTTTATTTTCACAAGGATAACAGGATAAATTGGACCCCAAAAGTTGTTGTCCAGTTTGTCCTGAGTACACTGGTACCCCATATGTGGGGGGGGCACTGTTCAGGGACACGTTGGGGCTCGGAATGGAAGTAGTGACGTTTTGAAATGCCGACTTGATGGAATGGTCTGTGGGCGTCATGTTACATTTGCAGAGCCCCTGATGTACCTAAACAGTGGAAACCCCCCACAAGTGACCCCATTTTGAAAACTAGACCCCCCAAGGAACTTATCTAGATGTGTGATGAGCACGTTGAACCCCCAAGTGCTTCACAGAAGTTTATAGCGCAGAACCGGGAAAATAAAAAATCATTTTTTTCCACAAAAATAATTATTTTAGCCCCCATGTTTTTATTTTCCCAAGGGTAACAGGAGAAATTAGACCCCCAAAGTTGTTGTGCAATTTTTCCTGAGTACCCTGATACCCCATAAGTGGGGGTACACCACTGTTTGGGAACATGTTGGGGCTCGAAATGGAGGGAGCACCGTTTGACTTTTTGAACGCAAAATTAGCTGGAATAAATGGTGGCTCCATGTCGCGTTTGGAGACCCCGTGATGTGCCTAAACAGTGGAAACACCTCAATTCTATCTCCAACCCCAACCCCAACACACCCCTAACCCTAATCCCAACCCTTATCATTACCCTAACCACAACACTAATCCCAACACACCCCTAACGAAATCGCAACTCTAACCCTAACCACAAGCGTAACCGTAATCCCAACCCCAACCCAACCCTAATCCCAATTACAACCCTAACCCTAATTCCAACCCTTAGTCCAACCCTAACCCTTAGTCCAACCCTAACCCTTAGTCCAACCCTAACCCTATTTCTAACCCTAACCCTAATTCCAACCCTAGCCCTAACCCTAGCCCTAGCCCTAGCCCTAACCCTAACCCTAACCCTAGCCCTAACCCTAACCCTAGCCCTAATCCTAACCCTAGCCCTAACCCTAGCCCTAATGGAAAAATAAAAAAAAAATATTTTGTTTTTTTATTATTTGTCCCTACCTATGGGGGTGATAAGGGGGGCGGAGGGAAGGCGGGGGGGCAGATTATGACAGCGGCTGCCGATCGGTGCCGTCAGACGGTGGCGGCAGCCGATCGGTGCCGTCAGTCGGTGTGGGGGGGGTCGGGTCTCGGTGTCCAGCCATGTCCGATGCTATTTCAGCATCGGCCATGGCTGGATTGTAATATTTCACCAATTTTCATTGGTGAAATATTACAATCGCTCTGATTGGCAGTTTCACTTTTAACAGCCAATCAGAGCGATCGTAGGCACGTGGGGGCTAAGCCACACCCCCAGGTGTTAACTCTGAAGGGTCCTTTGTGTGCGGGTCGGGTGACCTTTCAGTGACCCCGGTCACCCGACCCGCAGGGGGCAATCAATTCATGATGCCACATAGGCGTCGTGGGTCGTATTGTCACGACTTTTCATGACGCCTACGTGGCGTCAAAGGTCGTGAAGGGGTTAAAAAAAGCCAGCAATTCATTTTGCAATACAGTAAAATCTCAATGACATGTTTAATAAAGAATAGATATATACACATAGAATACACACACACAGGGTTACCTCATGGTTGCTTCAGACTCCAGATGTTCATTCCCTCCCCTGGGATCTCTCAGATACTGGCAGCCATTACACACAGCCACTTCACGTGCTGTCAGGAAGGAAGCCCCATCTCCCAGCGGGACCTTCCACAACGGACCAACCAGGTCCCAGCATTCACCCATGTGACCTACCCTGGCCACCTTATATGGTCCGTAGCCAGGCCCACCGGGTCACATGGCTATGACCTCATCACAGGTCCTTCACATTCGCATAGTCTTTTACTACCAGTGTTTTCAGACACACCCCTGGGTGGATTTGTAGGTAGCTGGTACTGCCCATCTCTCCAGCTACCTGAAGACTTCCTTAAGACATTGACATTGAACCTCAGCAGTATCTCTGCTGATCAACACATACAGTACACAAGTCTTCATCTCAAGGCCACCCACCTTTAGATACATTACGATCATTCAGCATCCTACTCCTATCAGGACACTGGAAATGCTTATACGCCTGTCCTGGACCAGCCACACAGCACCCCCTAGCGGACACAGTGGTCACTACACCACATACCTCCCCCTCTGTTCAAACTTGTGGGGTTGAACACACAACATTACCCCGGGATCTCGAGACCGGGCACTCATTACACCTTGCCCCACATTTCGAGAGAACAGTCTCCGTCTGTCATCCGGACGTTAGGCCTCCCCCGCCCCCAGCGGTCAGAATATCGGCCCTGATCCTTGGCCCTCCAGTCACAGTGTGTCTGCGTCATCAGACTCTGTTTAGTCACCACTAGAGTTGAGCGATACCGTCCGATACTTCAAAGTATCGTATCGGATGGTATCGGCCGATCTTTAAAAAAAGTATCGGTATCGCCGATTCCGATACCGGAAGTCCCATTCAAGTCTATGGGACTTCCGGTATCGGAATAAGAAAAACCCTTTCCTGCCCTTGTACAGCCTCTCTGGGGTCTGTACGGGCCTTTCGGGGGGCTGTGCCGGCCTGCCAGGGGGTCTGTGCAGGCTCCGGTGGTCTGTGCCGGCCTGCCGGGGGGCTGTGCAGGCTCCGGTGGGCTGTGCCGGCCTGCCGGGGGGCTGTGCCGGCCTGCCGGGGGGCTGTGCAGGCTCCGGGGGGCTGTGCCGGCCTGCCGGGGGGCTGTGCCGGCCTGCCGGGGGGCTGTGCAGGCTCCGGGGGGCTGTGCCGGCCTGCCGGGGGGCTGTGCCGGCCTGCCGGTGGTCTGTGCAGGCTTCGGGGGTCTGTGCAGGCATCGTCCGAATTTCCCACGCAGCAATGGCATAAAGTGAGACTAGGGACTTTTTTTTTTTTAAGTGGCGGAGGAATACAGTGCGGAAGGATACCTACCTTCCGTCATTGGATTCCTGCAGCCCGTAGAGAACGGCAGCATCATCTGATGCTGCAGTTCTCTACCCAAGATCGTCGTGGGACACACTCGTGGACTGCTTCGGATCGTGGGTGAGTATTTTTGTGGTTTGTTATGTTAATATTTATTCCGTAGACGACAATGGCTTCGGGGAACAATGTGACAAGTATTGGTAAGTATGTTACTCTATGTTATATGTACTGTATGTCTATGTATGTATTGTATGAATGTATTGTATGTATGTAGTATATATGTGGTATGTATGTAGTATGTATGTAGTATGTATGTAGCATGCATGTAGCATGCAGTATGTATGTAGCATGCATGTAGTATATATGTAGTATGTATGTAGCATGCATGTAGTATATATGTAGTATGTATGTAGCATGTATGTATGTGGTATGTATGTAGCATGTAGTATGTATGTAGCATGCATGTAGTATATATGTAGTATGTATGTATGTATGTAGCATGTAGTATGTATGTAGCATGCATGTAGTATGTATGTAGCATGCATGTAGTATGTATGTAGCATGCATGTAGTATGTATGTAGCATGCATGTAGTATATATGTAGTATGTATGTAGCATGCATGTAGTATATATGTAGTATGTATGTAGCATGTATGTATGTGGTATGTATGTAGCATGTAGTATGTATGTAGCATGCATGTAGTATATATGTAGTATGTATGTATGTATGTAGCATGTAGTATGTATGTAGCATGCATGTAGTATGTATGTAGCATGCATGTAGTATGTATGTAGCATGCATGTAGTATGTATGTAGCATGCATGTAGTATATATGTAGTATGTATGTAGTATGTATGTGGTATGTATGTAGCATGTAGTATGTATGTAGCATGCATGTAGTATGTATGTAGCATGCATGTAGTATGTATGTAGCATGCATGTAGTATGCATGTAGCATGCATGTAGCATGTATGTAGTATGTATGTAGCATGCATGTAGTATGTATGTAGCATGCATGTAGTATATATGTAGTATGTATGTAGTATGTATGTGGTATGTATGTAGCATGTAGTATGTATGTAGCATGCATGTAGTATGTATGTAGCATGCATGTAGTATGTATGTAGTATATATGTAGTATGTATGTTGCATGTAGTATGTATGTAGTATGTATGTAGCATGTATGTAGTATGTAGTATGAATGTAGCATGTATGTAGTATGCATGTTGTATGTATGTAGCATGTAATTTTTTTTTTTTTTTTTACATTTAACACATTAGCCGGATGATGGGACTACTACTGTCCCATCATTGGCTAATGTGTCAATCACTGTCATGGTAGCAGGCATCGCCCGATGGGACTTGTAGTCCCATCGGACGATGCCTGCACAGACTCCCGAAGCCTGCACAGACCACCGGCAGGCCGGCACAGCCCCCCGGCAGGCCGGCACAGCCCCCCGGAGCCTGCACAGACCACCGGCAGGCCGGCACAGCCCCCCGGCAGGCCGGCACAGCCCCCCGGAGCCTGCACAGCCCCCCGGCAGGCCGGCACAGCCCCCCGGCAGGCCGGCACAGCCCCCCGGCAGGCCGGTACAGACCCCGGGCAGTCCACACAGCCCCCCCGGCAGGCCGGCACAGCCCCCCGGCAGGCCGGCAGAGACCCCCAGAAGGCCCGAAATGACGGCGCATCATGATGCGCACACACCGCGCATCATGATGACGTCAGTCTGTCAATCAACTTTGAACTTCCGATTCCGATGCCGAATTCCGATATTGAAAAAATATCGGAAGTCGGTATCGGAATTCCGATACAGCAAGTATCGGCCGATACCCGATACTTGCGGTATCGGAATGCTCAACACTAGTCACCACACTCCTTTCTCGCACTGACCGGCTCTCTCGGTTGGTGCGGTCATAAGTCTTAATCGAGCCTACTGTCTGGCCTGAGTCTGACCCATTCAGCATCTCACAGGAACTAAGGTCTCTCAGCCTCGTACGGCCTGTCGAACTGCCACTTGCTGACATTCTTTGGCCAGCTGCCATGTCACTACTTGGAGGAACCCTTCGGGTCCTTACATCTTGGGTTGAAGGCGGCCGCCACCTGGTGTTCCGTACCTCTTTATTGACCCGCCGACGGTCCAGCCTCAACTGCTCAATCTCTTGCAGGTACCCCACTCGCTACTCCAATAGCATCCGAAAGTTTCTCAGGCTTTCCACTGAGCCAACCACCATGATGGGGATCCTACCCTCTTCACTGGATACCTGGTCTTCATCATCTGGAGGGATCCTCACCCTCACCACATCGTAGATATTTACAAGGTCTTGCATTACCTTCCCGAATCTTCCAATGATTCTCCCAATCAGACCTTTGGGTACCGGAACTACATCTTTCTGCAAACCCAGCCGATCCATAGCCTCCCTTGCTAACTCTAGGCATCGAGCAGCTTTCGTATTACTCCGCCTGACCAGCTGTTTGACGTGGAGACATTGCAAATGCATCTCTTTTAGGACAGCTATCCGGTTTAGTGTATCTTCCCTGGCTGATATTACCACCACTTGCCGTGTCTCAGGTGCCCAGTGCACCTTACACGCCTTGACTGCCTCTTTGAAAGCCTCATGCACACCTTCCTCAGCACAGGCTTCTTGCATATCTTCGGGTACGTCGATCACAGATTTGAAGGTCGTGGTCTTGCTCTCTTCCAGGACATAAGGATCTGGCATTACCACGGACACTTCCCTCACTACAGTTGACCCGACCAGGTGACTGTCTTCTTCAGTTCTTAGCTCACAAACTTCATGAGTTTTTATCTCTTCAAGACCCTTTGCCAAGATGGGTACTGGCAGTTCCGTCTTGTTATCACTCGTGCTCGGCGGCTATAAGTCTTCGTCGAACTCTTCTCCCGCAGAAGACCTTTTACTACTCTTCTGAGTTCGTCCATCTCTTCCCTAAGGGTCTTGTTCACACTTTGCCAGGTGGACAGGTGACCTCTGAGCTCCAAGACTTCTTTCTCGAGCCCCTCCACCCTGTGCTCGGCCATTTGTCTCAGGACTCTTTCTCATTCAAGATGTTCTTCCACTGTTTCTTTTATTAACTGTATCTCATGAATCTTGTTGTCTTTTGGCCAGCACGTGTCGCACCACTACCTCTTTAATTATATTGTCAAAGGGTACCACTGGGTCAGTCCCGTCAGCCGAGTGAACTGTCCCGTTGCTGTCTAACCGTGTTTTTACCCGAGTTGTCTCGTCAGTCAGGTCACAATCCGTCATGTGACGATACGTTAGGTCCGTAAGTTGGGCAGATGTACCTCTTCTTCCGGTCAGTTCTACCTCTGACCTGCCCACTTTAGGAGGCGTCACTGTCTCAGTGTCTGCTGGCCCCACAGTCGAAACATCTCCATCGTCTGACCATACGTCATCAAACAAAACAATGTCCCGGCCCCTCTCCAAGGCATACACTAAGTCACATGGTATCCCCCCCTTGGCACTCACCACCTTTGGTCCCCTCAAACATTACTCTGTCTACTGCATAGTTCACCGTGACCCAGTGTTTACAGCGAACCCTGATGCTTTTCTCGGTCAGAGAGAAAACGAGAGGAGTTCCTGTCAGAGTCACCTGACTCTTTGAGTCCAACCGTCCAGAGACTCCTTCTCGGTGCAACACCACGGTACATACCTGCGGCCCATCATTATCCGGAAAGACTGTCCCCGATTCTTCAAAAGTCATACACACACTCTGCGGTTCCCCAGATGTACCCACTGAGGCAACCAGTGCTGCCATTTCCTGAACCACCCTGATTTGGGTCACTGCCCCCTCTGAGACTCAACCCCCTTTTGGGCTACCACCCCGATTTGGGTCACTGCCCCCCTCTGGGACTTCACCTCCTTTTGGGCTACCACCCCGTTTTGGGCCACTGCCCCCTTTTGGAATTTTCCCATGTCTGTTCTACAGGTCTTCTTAGACCACAGTTCACACAACACAGTTTATGTCTCTTTTACGATACCACACAAGTCCTTGCTGGCAGCACCACAGCTCCTGCTGTCACCGATCTCCGACACCACCGGCTGCTGCTCACACACAGCTGCTGGTGTTACCTTCGTAACCCTACTGAGTTACAGGAAGCCGCTTGTCCCCTTCATAACCCTGCCGAGTTAAAGCAAGCTGCTTGTCACCTTCGTAACCCTGCCGAGTTACAGCAAGCCGCTTGTCACCTTCTTGACCCCCCACAGAGCCACCGCAGGCTGACTTGAAAGGGAAAAGAAAAAAAACACACATGCAACACAAAACTCACGTGTCCTGTCTGTGTGCTCTTCAGGATGTCCGTCTCCTCTCTTGAGACCGTCCAACACACAGGGCGCACCAGGTGCTATTCTATTCAGGGAGCTGACCCTCCTCCCAGGGTCTCCCAACACACCGGCCTCACCAGGTCCAGGGGCTCAGCAGGTGCTATTCAGGATATTCGTCTCTGCCTGAGACTGCCTAACACTCACGCCTCACCAGGTCCAAGGTCACACGTGCTCCAGGGATCCGATTCATCTCCCAGAACCTCTCAACACTGACCCTCCAGAACCTTTGCATACTGACCCCTCCAGGTACACAATCTCTCTCACTGACCCCATTCAGTACAACACGAACACCTGTCCGTTACCTGTGTCAGCCACACAGGTCCTCAGGTACCTCATATCCACAGAGGCACCCTATCACAATCCACAGTCTTTCTCTGACCCCGGTCAGCACATCACACAGTTTTCACGACCGTCACCTACCGGCCGCGCAGGTTCTCGGACCCCTCTACCGCAGAGTTGTCCAATAAGACTTTTCCACTGACCCCGGTCAGTATATCACACGGCTTTCAAGACCGTCAGCTCTCCTGGTTCAGCGTTACCAGCACTGCATCATGTGCTTTTGGAAACCGTTGCCCTTAGCAACGGAATTTTGCAGTCCTCTTCTGTTTGTCCTAGCAACAAGGCTACAACACTGCCCATAGTATTCTCCACCAATTGTAAGGTAGCGCTGTCAAACATGGTTGGGGACACTCGCTTGGCAGCCAAATTATCAGAACCGGCACGGATTTTCCATAAAACCTTAACAGTCCATGCGGTTTATTCAGGCATCATAAACCCACAGCAGCAACATAAAGTTCATATCCATAGCATAACGTTCATGACAGAGCTTCCCTCTGTTATCCCTGTGGTCACACAGGTTACGCAATGTCCAGTACTCAGGCTGTTCAGCCTCACCGCTATCTCACCCCGTCAGGGTTACCTTATGGTTGCTTCAGACTCCAGACGTTCATTCCCTCTCCTGGGAACTCTCAGATACTGGCAGCCATTACACTCAGCCACTTCACATGCTGTCAGGAAGGAAGCCCCATCTCCCAGTGGGACCTTCCACAATGGACCATCCGGGTCCCAGCATTTACCCATGTGACCTACCCTGGCCACCTTATATGGTCCGTAGCCAAGCCCACCGGGTCACATGGCTATGACCTCATCACAGGTCCTTCACACTCACAGTCTTTTACTACCTGTGTTTTCAGACACACCCCTGGGTGGATTTGTAGGTAGCTGGTTCAGTCCATCTCTTCAGCTACTTGAAGACTTCCCTAAGACATTGACACAGAACCTCAGCAGTATCACTGCCGATCAACACATACACAAGTCTACATCTCAAGGCCACCCACCTTGAGATACATTACGATCATTCAGCATCCTACTCCTATCAGGACACTGGAAATGCTTATATGCCTGTCCTGGACCAGCCACACAGCACCCCCTCGTGGACACAGTGGTCACTACACCACAATATATATCTATCTATAGATAGATATATATCTATATATATATATAGATATATATATCTATATATATATATACCCACACGTCATTGAGACACACGCACACATATATATATATATATATATATGTATATATTTATATTTCATAGCGTTCTACATAGCATAACAGCCGCTAAATCAATTGCCGGCTTCTGTAAAATTACTACAAAACCCGACATGAAATGACACATGGTTTACATACAGTAAAATTTCATTTCTTTGATTTTTTATATGTCTTTGGCTAATAATTAGATTAGGGTATGTGTGTAAAATTTTGTACATGTAGGTGTTAAATTAACAGTTAAATTTGTTGAAAAAAATTGAGTGAGCTCCTGCGGTAATTTCTCCACCAGAGAGGGAAAGCCAGTGAGTGAGGGCAGATATTAATAGCCTAGAGAGGGACCATTGTTTTTGCCCCCTCCTGGCTAAAAGGGGGCTGTGTTGTGAGTTAATTTTCCCTTCGTCACTGAGGTCTGGTGAACTCCCTACTCTGGTAAAGGAAGGTAATGAGCCTGATTATCAGGCACCTGAGTCTAATGAGGATGACTGGCTGAGTGGAGTCACGGACTGGATATAAGGCTGCCGACGCCCCTCTGCCCTGCGGGTGATTTCTCTGTGGACTTCTAGGACACCAGTCTGATTCCTGCTCCTCTAAAGCTAAGTTTTCTTTTTTGCCTGTTAGCATTCTTGTTTTGTTTTTTGTTCTCCTTGCTTTTCTGTATTCTGCCATTCCCTTCTGGGGTGAGCTGAATCTCCTTTTGCCTGTAGCTCTGTCTTCAGAATATTCCTGAGTACTGACATAGCTTTTTGAAGCCTAGCGTCTTCAGGGCCTTTTTCACTGTCAGTCTGTTGGCTCTTATTTTCATAGGGTTTTTCACGGATTGCAGACAGCAGCCTTCCTGTCCTTTTCTATCTAGTTAGCTCGGGCCCCGTCTTTGCTCAGTCTATCTTTCTGTCTGTGTTAGTATTTTCATCTTGCTTCACCGTCATTATATGTTGGGGGCTGCCTATTGCTTTGGGGTCTGCTCTGGGGCAGTTTAGATTTCCCCTTTCTTTCTTTAGGCCTATTTAATTCTCCGGCTGTGATCGAGGGGTCTAGGGCATCGTAGGAACCCCCCACGGCTACTGCTAGTTGTGTTGATAGGTTCAGGGGTCTGCAATCCGATAGCTGCCAACTTCTCTGGTTTTCTGGACTTAGCTAGCATTTCTGTTTTTGCCTCCTACGGTGACTCATTCATAACAGGGCTGCTACTGCAGCGCGGCCTGGACACTGCCGCTAAACGACAAAGCTAAGGCGCAAGCGCAATGTTGGACGCTAGCAGCTGTGGATGTTGCAGCAGAGGAGCGCTGGCGCTGATTCTAAACTCAGTCCCTAACCACATACGTAATATCAGAGGGAAGGGGTTTTATAATGAGTCATTCACCAGAATCATACATCCGTCCTCATACACACTGCAGCAAGTAAGTCTATACTAGCGCATGGCGGAACAGCCATGCGCGCCTTTTATAGCAGCCGGAACCTTCCGCCAGCTTCCAGATCTCTGAGATGGACCAATGAGATCTGGAGCGGGACCTGAGCACATGAAACCCGATCTCCAATGGGAGATCGTCCCATGAGCATGCTCAGTAGGAGGACAGAAGGACTTAGCCTCAGGAGATATTTGCTGCAAGGCAATCTCCTCTGCAATCTCCTCTGCAGTAGATAAACAGCAGGAGACTGCAGAATGTGAGGGTCTGGATCCCTGCGGAGTAAACGCAGAAATCCGACGCCTAACAATATATATTCTATGTGTCTATATTTATTCTTTTGTTTGTGTTTTAACGTGTCATTGGGCTCCAATATATGTCCATTTTGCAAGCTGGTGAGAAAATCTCGGCATACTGATGCAATACAGATGTCATATGGATGCTTACATGCGCAAAAATCGCATCCTAGCCTTGCCAACGGATAATATATGGATCACTGTTCAGGGAACATTTCTGCGCATTACGACCGTAAAATACGGACCATATTTTTATACGTTGTGTCTGACTCCAGCCTTAGGGCCCCGTCACACATAGCGATCTTGCTAGCGAGATCGCTGCTGAGTCACAAGTTTTGTGACACAACAGCGATCTCACCAGCGAGATCGCTGTGTGTGACAGCGATCAGCGACCGGCCCCCCTGCCAGTATCGCTGATCGCTCTTGGAAAACCCTGGACATTTCTTTGATCGCTGGGACGTGCGTCACTTAGAAACCCGATGTGTACCTTAGTTACCAGCGCGCTGATGCAGGAAGGTGGTAACTAAGGTACACATCGGGTTTCTAAGTGACGCACGTCCCTTAGAAACCCGATGTGTACCTTAGTTACCAGCTCCCTGCATCAGCGTGCAGGTAACTAAAGTACACAGCGACCCGCGCGCTCGGCGTCGCTGGTGCTGATCGCTGGTGAAGCTGTCTGTTTGACAGCTCACCAGCGATCATGTAGCGACTCACCAGCGATCCTGACATGTTGATATCGTTGTCAGGATCGCTGGTGAGTCGCTATGTGTGACGGGGCCCTTATAGCGGTGATTGTTCATCCGGGCACTCAGTTCCTGGGAAGTTCATCCCACGAATTGAAGCCCGCATCTGCAAGTCACTATGTAGATAACAAAATCTATTCTATATGTGAGTCTCTGTTTTACTTTAATTGTTTGCCCAGTCAATGATCTTACAACATTTTCATTTGTTTGAAGAGCATCTGTATACGCCTGTATTTACCTTCCCTCCATTCACATTGGTATTGTTTCCTATCATATTTTTTATTTTTGGATCTTCTTTTAATTTACAATATTTTTCACTGTCGCCCCTATCCTGAAAGTTATTCCGGATACACACGGAAGCATTTTCCCAAGAATCCCATCTTTTTTAAAAATATACCAATATTTTTTTTTAATTCTTCTCATCAATACATTCCCTTTATTATAAGTTGTTATAAATTTAAACTTCCAAAGGTTTCTCTTATTATGACCATTTTTTGTTGTCCCTTCTTTCCCTCTATTTTCATCTGCATTACAATCTTTTCCATTCTTACTTGGGATACAATCCCCCTGTTCTCTTTCCAAATTTTCTCTGTATGGCGCCTCAATGAATTTTTCTGGATATTTCTTATCCCTGAACCTTTTCTTCAGTATTGCTGAAACCTATCCAAATAAACACGAATCCCCAACTTTCGACCAATGCAAGCGAAGTGAAATTGAACAATTCTCATACTCCACCGAACATACAACAGAATCAAATCACACGTTATTTCCAAAAATTGCCAATGCAAATGTGCAAAAAAAGAAAAAGAGAACAAGAGGGTCAAGAGGCAGAGGCCTCACAAAGAAATAAAAAAAAAGCAAAAAAATTCAAAACATCTAGAAAACCAAATGAATTAAAAACATCAGAATTTGGGAATAAGTGTGATAGAACTATGATAGTAGTAGATCATAATAAAATAAGTACAGTGATTAATGAGGAAATAAAAAGTATTCCAACGGTGAAAAATTTTTTAATCTCTCTGATCACTTGTTATCATCCGCTGATATGAGCATTCTAACGAAAGGGTTAAATTTTTGTCCATCACAAAATTCTAATGACTTTGCTTATTTTTGGACTTAAATAGATTCACAAGAAAATTAACCCTATTGAGGCATTTCACAATTAAAGAATGACAGTACAAACAGATACGAAATTAGTGGACAAATATATAGATATTTTGGAAACAGAGACCACGAGTGCTAGCAACTACCTACATAAAGAAGTAGTGCCTGTCTCTTCATTTTATCCGACCCACCATAGGGGGCATTGTCTGGAGATGTTTTTTCATCTTGTTTCAGAAAAATTCAAGAATTTTAATAAAAACAGTCTTAGTTCTAATAAGGAACAGAAGGTTTTTGGTAAGAATAAAAGGATAAAAACAAAAAATTAAAAAAAAACCCATAAAAATGTTTACTAAGAGAAAATCACACAACAGGAAAAAAACGCATTGAATTCCTTGAAAAACAACACAGAGATTGTGATAAGACAGGCAGATAAGGGGGAAGGGGTAGTGATTCAGAATAGATCTGATTACTTGAAAGAAGCCTACAACATCTTATCTGATACTAGATACTATGAAATTCTAAAAATGTATCCTTCAGCCAATTTTAATAAGGAATATCATGGTTTTATAAATAAAGCCCACAAAGAGAATATAATTAATAAAAAAGAGAAGTTTTTGACCAACAATACACCGTCAATCGCACATTTTTATCATCTTCCAAAGATGCATAAAAATTCCTCCACTCCCCCGGGTCGCCCGATTATATTGGGAATCGATTCCTTAACAAGTTCATTATCGCATTACCTTGATTTATTTCTCCAATAAATTGTGACTACCTGTAACGATAATGTAAAATATGATGCAAGATTCCCCTGATTATCACATTGCAGAATCTTCTATTCGCACACTGAGCTCTGGTATGTCAGTGGGGAGGGCTTTACCCCCCCGTTCTTGTCCCTGTGTGCCTGTCACACATTGTAGCTTTGTGTTTCCTCTGGCAGCCTGTAACCTGAGACAGCAGCCACTCACCCCCTGTCACGATCCATTTTTGGATCTGTGTCAGATTCAGGATTCTCTTATACAAACTTTTTTCTTTTCAGGCCACCGGGGGTTAATATTAGTTTTTGCTCCCGGTGGCCGCTGGTGTTACTACAAGTTTAGTTAGTCTGCTGGTGGGTTTTTGTCCCTGGTGGCTGCTGGTGTTACTACATGTTTAGTTAGTCAGCAGGTGGAGACCACTCCCACCTTCCTATATAAGGTCACCTGGTACACCAGCTGACTGTTGTTAATACTGGTTATTTAGAATCCAACCGTGGGGAAGACTGGCCCTACCTTGTGCAGTGGGGGTTCAGTTTATCTGGAGCAGTGATGATGCTGCTGAAGAGAGGAGCTATCAGGAGCAGTGGTGCTTCAGCTGAATGCTGATTGGGTACCTTACTCTGCTGCTGGGAGCATTGGCGGCAGAGAAAGCTAAGTTTTGTTTTTTAGTGGCTTTAACCCTGTGGTTTCTGTTTTAGCTTTCCTTTCATGTTATTGGTGCAGTACACTTTTTTCCCTGTCTCACCTCCTGGGGAAGGGGTTGGGGGGTTTAGCTCAGGGCTAAACAGGAGATAGGGACAGGTTGGGGACTTGAGCCTCACTACCATCAAGTGTACCCCCAAGTTAAGGAAAGTCAGGGCACCTCCTTAGCCTTAGGGACAGTTCAGGGGCCCTGGTTCTACATCACCTGTTTTCCCCCTACTGCCCCGTGACACCCCCTTGTTCCTCCCTCACAGCTCACACACACGACCAGTGTAACCTGAATTACTAGTCGCTGGCTTCCTGCCTCCCAGCAGGGGGTCTCTTTGTCTCCAACATGTGCAGCTACTATCATAGACAATAATGGGAACCTAATCAGTTGGTCATAAAAAGTTGCCAGATTATGATACACCTATGAAAATGACAGATTGGGAGGTGCTCCATTCGGCTTCACTACAGTGGACCTTGCTAAATTCTAACACCAACAGAACCAGAGAAATGGATTTCTCCTGAACAGAGCAGAATAGACAGCTAGGGTTTGATGTCATTACAAAGCTAATTTCAATATGATGGTTCTGCCGATATTCTGCTAGGTTCTCAAGCCCAGATTTGATGGTTATAAGTTTTCAGAACCCAAATCTGTACTTTGAGAAAGGGAAGGACTGTCACAAGCCAGCCCGTTTAGTGATGTCTAGTGTTGAGCATTCCGATACTGCAAATATCGTGTATCGGCCGATATTCGCTGTATCGGAATTCCAATACCGAGTACCGATATTTTTTCAATATCGGATACCGGAATCGGAAGTCCCCATAATGCAATGAGCCACTGTTGTGGCTGTGATTGGCTGCTGAAATGATGTCATCATGATGCGCGGTCTGTGCGCATCATGATCCGCGGTCTGTGCCGACTGCGGGGGGGTCTGTGCCGACTGTCGGGGGTCTGTGCCGGCTGCTGGTGGTCTGTACGGGCCTTTCGGGGGTCTGTACAGGCCTGTCGGAGGCCTGTGCCGGCTGCCGGTGGTCTATACGGGCCTCTCGGGGGCCTGTGCTGGCTGTCGGTGGTCTGTACGGGCCTCTCGGGGGTCTATATAGGCCTGTCGGGGGCCTGTGTCGGCTGCCGGTGGTCTGTACGGGCCTCTCGGGGGCCTGTGCCGGCTGTCGGTGGTCTGTGCCGGCTGCCGGTGGTCTGTGCGGGCCTGCCGGGGGTCTTGTGTGTGTGTGCAGGCATCGTCCGATGGGACACATTAGCCAATGATGGGACAGTAGTAGTCCCATCATCTGGCTAATGTGTTGAATGTAAAAAAAACAAAAAAACATACTACATACATACTACATATATACTACATTCATACAACATACATACATACTACATACATACTTCATATATACTACATTCATACAACATACATATATACTACATACTACATACATGCTACATATATACTACATTCATAAAACATACATATATACTACATACTACATACATGCTACATATATACTACATTCATACAACATACATACATACTACATATATATTACATTCATACAACATACATACATACTACAAATATACTACATTCATACAACATACATACCTACTACATGTATACTACATTCATACAGCATACATACATACTACATACTACATACATGCTACATATATACTACATTCATTCAACATACATACATACTACATACATGCTACAATCATACAACATACATACATACTACATACATACTACATATATGCTACATTCAGACAACATACATACAGTACATACTACATACATACTACATATATACTACATTCATACAACATACATACTACATACTACATACATGCTACATATATACTACATTCATACAACATACATAATACATACATGCTACATATATACTACATTCATACAACATACATACTACATACATACTACATATATGCTACATTCATACAACATACATAAATACATACTACATATATACTACATTCATACAACATACATACATACTACATACATACTACATAAATACTACTTTCATACAACATACATACTACATACTACATACATGCTACATATATCCTACATTCATACAACATACATACATACTACATACATACTACATACATACAACATGCTACAGACATACAACATGCATACTATATACTGCATACATACTACATACTGCATACAATACATTCATACAATACAAACATAGACATACAGTACATATAACATAGAGAACATACTCACCATCACTTGTCACTTTGATCCGCGAAGCCAGTGTCATCTATGAAAAAATATGAAAATAACAAACAAGCCATATGCTCCCTGATCCACAGAAATCCACGAGGGTCCCACGCCGATCTCCCGTGGAGAACAGCAGCATCAGCTGATGCGACCGCTGTCTAGGGGCTTCAATAATCCAATGACGGGAGGTAGGTACCCTTCCGCACTGTATTCCTCCGCCACTGTAAAAAAATAGTCCCTAGTCTCACTTTTGGCATTGCTGTGTGAGAAAGTTCCCACGCAGCTTTTGCCATAAAGTGAGACCAGGGACTATTTTTTTACAGTGGTGGAGGAATACAGTGCAGAAGGATACCTACCTCCTGTCACTGGATTCCTGGAGCCCCGTAGAGAGCGGTCGCATCAGCTGATGCTGCTGTTCTCCACGAGAGATCGGCGTGGGACACGCATGGATTTCTGTGGATCAGGGAGTATATTGTTTGTTTGTTATTTTCATATTTTTCCACAGATGACACTGGTTTCGGGCATCAAAGTGACAAGTGATGGTGAGTATGTACTGTATGTTATATGTACTGTATGTCTATATGTATGTATTGTATGAATGTATTGTATGCAGTATGTATGTAGTATGTATGCAGTATGTAGTATGTAGTATTTATGTATGTTGTATGAATGTAGTATATATGTAGCATGTATGTAGTGTGTAGTATGTATGTTGTATGAATGTAGTATATATGTAGCATGTATGTAGTATGTATGTATGTATGTTGTATGAATGTAGTATATATGTAACATGTATGTAGTATGTATGTTGTATGAATGTAGAATATATGTAGCATGTATGTAGTATGTATGTATGTATGTTGTATGAATGTAGTATATATGTAGCATGTATGTAGTATGTAGTATGAATGTATGCTGTATGAATGTAGTATATATGTAGTATGTATGTAGTATGTATGTATGTTGTATGAATGTAGTATGTATGTAGTATGTTTTTTTTTTTTTACATTCAACACATTAGCCGGATGATGGGACTACTACTGTCCCATCATTGGCTAATGTGTTAATCACTGTCATTGTAGCAGGCATCGCCCGATTGGACCCATCGGATGATGCCTGCACACACACAAGACCCCCGGCAGCCGGCACAGACCACCGACAACCGGCACAGGCCCCCGAGAGGCCCGTACAGACCACCGACATCCGGCCCAGGCCCCCGGCAGCCGGCACAGACCACCGACAGCCGGCACAGGCCCCCGAGAGGCCCGTACAGACCACCGGCAGCTGGTACAGGCCCCCGACAGGCCTGTACAGACCCCCGAGAGGCCCGTACAGACCACTGGCAGCCGGCACAGGCCCCCGACAGTCGGCACAGACCCCCGAGAGGCCCGTACAGACCACTGGCAGTCGGCACAGGCCCCCGACAGTCGGCACAGACCCCGCCCGCACACACAGACACGCACAGTGTCCGCCCACCCACCACCCACACTCTTCCCCCCTCCCGAACAGGATGTACTAGGCAAGAAAGGATTTTTTTTAATTCTGATATTTCTGTCCCATTGACTTGAATGGGACTTCCGGTATCGGAATCGGCGATACCCGATACTTTTTATGTATCGGGCCGATCCAATCCGATATTTCTGAATATCGGATGGTATCGCTCAACACTAGTGATGTCACGAAGCCAAAGGTGTTTTCCCCTACCCATCCCCCATTCTAGCCTGGGATGCCATGACAGTAAGATCTCAAATGAATGGTGACGTTTGGCTCCTCCTCCCCGCATGGTTCTGCCTGAAATGATGTAAGCATTATGTAAGTGTATCTCTGTTCTTTTAAATCCCTTTTATTGGTAGTTGCATTGTACGTACTGTTATTGTCTCATATCGTAAAACCTTTTTATCTTCTGTAAACACTGCCCATCTTTTGGGAATAAACTATAAAATTTATTAGTTCTGTCTCTTTGCTCTGTGACAAATTCATGTGCCTGTAAGCTAATTATGCTACTGATTTGGGTTAATTTTATATATTAATAAGAGAAATCTGAAGCTGGTGGCAGCGAAGTGTGTTCTGGCTAGGTGGGTAGCGCTGGCAGTGACGGATAAGCTAATTGTGTGATAAGAAATTGAATTTTCTCCTAACTTGAACAAGTAACCACTTGAATCTCCAGCCCAATCTGCAACCACATAACCTCTGAGAGTGAAATCTCCTGATGCAGATATCTTAAGATTTAGCCTTTGATTTTCTTTAAGATGTTGAATAATTCTCTTAATTGCATTCCAGTCTCTTTGGTGTGGCTTGCTTCCAAGTCGGCAGAGAACTCCGACTGTGGCTGTGATATTCGGACTATGTACAGAAGCTATGTACAGAAGCGCCCCCACTGCTTGTCTGTAACTCTCATTGCTGTGTAGCAGATCTTCTCCTTCCAACTTTAAGTAGGACGGATCCATTGGTGTTGACACACCTTTGGCTTCTGATATTCCAAACTGGTTTAGGATTGTGGAAATTTTAGAACTTTGGTTGAGAAGAAAACTCCCATCTTCCTCTCTCTGGATTTAGATTCCCAAATAATATCTCACATTTCCAAGTTCCTTAGTCTCAAAGTGCTGTTTGAGAATTTCACCCAGCTTTGCAATTTCTTTTTCATCTTGATGAGACATGATTACATCGTCTACATATAGGAGAACATACATCCACTCCTTCACTACATTTTTCATATACAAACATGGATCAGCTTGAGATCTTTTAAATCCTTCATCCATCAAAACGTTGTTCATTTTCGAGTTCCAAGCTCTTGCCGACTGATTAAGTCCATAGAGAGATTTTTGCATTTTACAAACAAGGTGCTCTTCACTCTTTTTAATATATCCCTCATGTTAGCTCATGTACAACTCTTCTTCAATGTCACCATGTAGGAAGGCTGTTTTGATGTCAATATGTCTCACTGTCATTTGTTGAACTGCAGCTATGGACATTACAGTTCTGAATGTGGTTTGCTTCGCAACTGGAGAAAATGTAGCATCATTATCTTCACCATACTCTTGCGAGTACCCTTTTGCGACCAATCTTGCCTTAAACTGGTGAACTTTACCTTCCGAGTCATATTTGTTTTTGAAGACCCACTTACATCCGATAGCTCTTTTTCCTTGTGGTAGCTCAGTTAACTCCCATGTCTGGAGTTGGTGAAGGGACTCCATCTCTTCATTAGCGGCATTTATCCACTTCTGCTTCTTGTGGACAGAAAGTTTTTGCATCTCTTGCCATGACTGTGGCTCTGGTTCAGGAAGTGTTCTGACCATATAAGAAAGGCATCTAGCTGGGATACCTTTGTTTGACCTTTCTGATCTCATGACTGGAGGTTGACTTGGTTCTTCTGTGTCTTCCTTGGTGGCTTCAGAGCTTATCAACAATTCAGTGTTTTCCTTTTCGGCATCTGGGTTTTGTGATTAAGATTCTTGTTCTTGCTGCTTAGGTTAAATAACTGGTGTAACTTCATGAAATTTGAGCGATATAGAGTTTTCATCAATCACTAAATCTCTGCTGATTGTTACTGTGTTTGTCTCTGGGTGCAGGATTTTGTATCCCTTTTGAGTTTCGCTATAGGCCACCAGGACTCCTTGCTTTGCATGTGAGTCCCACTTGGAATGGTTTTCTTTGGGAACATAGACAAATGTTTTGGTTCCAAATATCCTGAGGTGCTTCAGGTTAGGCTTCTCGCAGTTCCATAGCTCATATGGAGTTTTATTTGTGGCTTTACCTGGCACTCTGTTTTGAAGATAGCAAGCTGTCATGATGGCTTCTCCCCGATACGCTGTAGGTAGATTTGCATCAAAAAACATACTTCATCCACTTTCACTACTCTACGGTTCTTTCTCTATTCAATGCCATTTTGTTCTAGGTTGCATGGAATGGAAGTTTTGAACACAATTCCATCCTTTTTCAAAATCGTTTGCACCTTACCACTTGTACATTCAGTTCCATTATCTGCATGCAGGGCTTTTGGCATTCTTCCAAATTTGTTAAACACTATAGCAAGATATTCTTCAAGTTTCTGGAGAACTTCATCCTTACTGTGAAGCAGGTAAGCGAATGTATATCTGGAGTAGTCATCAATAAATGTGACAAAATATCTCTTTTTGCTGGGAGTGTGAACACTCATTGGACCACATACATCTGTATGTATCAGATCCAGTGGCTGAGTAGATCTAGTGTTGCTTATTTTAGGAAAGGATTTTCTGGACATTTTCCCTTTAAGACTGCTAGTGCACTTCATCATTTGACTACACTGGTTGATTTCAATACCATTTGGAAGTTGAGCTAGCATCCTTACTTCTTCTGGGTATCTGTGTCTAAGACGTCTGTGCCATACATGGATACAGTTCTTATGCAGATCTTGTCCAGCACTGTACACTCTTTCTTTGCATATTAGCTGATAAAGGTCTCTTGGATTTTTTCTTCAGCAAGAGTGTGACCCTTCTTTGAGATGATGCAGCTGTTATCTTT
Organism: Dendrobates tinctorius; assembly: GCF_039654945.1. Taxonomy (NCBI): domain Eukaryota; kingdom Metazoa; phylum Chordata; class Amphibia; order Anura; family Dendrobatidae; genus Dendrobates; species Dendrobates tinctorius. Next base: position 12,696,862 of record NW_027361788.1, on the reverse strand, counting down.
AAAAGTAACTACTAGAGTTGAGCGACTTTTGTTTTTTTAGGGTCGAGTTTCGTTTCGTGAAACCCGACTTTTCCAAAAGTCGGGTCGAGCAAGATCGGCCGATTATAGGGAAAAGTCGGGGTCGTCCCGAAACACGAAACCCAATGTAAGTCAATGGGGAATAAAAGTCGGCAGTGAGAGGAGGACAGGAAACACACCTACAGTGCCCATTTGAATGCCAAAAGCATCAATTCTTCTTACTTAAGCTTGTCAACCTTAATTAACTTCATAATACAAGTTACGCACTGAAAAATGGGGGTTATTTGGCTAAAGTTGTGGGGGGGTAGGGCTGGCTCCAGGTTTTCATGTGCCCTGGGCGAAAGAGCGCCCCTTTAACACATACCACAACTCATCATGCTCCGATACGGCAGAGAAATAGCGGTATAGTACAATGAAAAATACTTCACTTTTTACATCTCATGACGAGGCCCATCTATTTCTCCATACAGAATCATTGGTCCCATATAATGTTTGAAACAGTATATGATGAGCTCCACATAATGCTACAGTATATGTTGGTCCCCATGGATGAAGCTCCACTGTCTTATGGGCCCAAATAATGCTCCAAACATAATGGGCCCCATTTCTAATGCTCTAGTGTATAATGGGCCCTGTAAATGCTGCTCCAGTGTCTGATGTCCACCTTTGGAATGTTCCAGTGTATGGTGGGCCCCATCTATCATTCTCCAGAGTATAGTGCTCCCCAAAAATTGCTGTCCCAACATTGAAAACAATCAAATAAGTCTCCTCGCTAGGGAATCCCTGTACTAGTCTGGACTCCTCGTCGTCCCCATCTTCCATCTCACTGCACAGTATTTCAACCTTGCAAGTGCTGTGATCCTGAGCAAGCAGGGGGGGCCCAATCATTGGCGACGGCACTGGCACAGGGCCCCTGATAGTACAGTGGTGTGTCTGATGGCGGGTGGGCCGAACCTGCACTTTCATCTGCAGCTTCCTCTTTGTCACCGTGTAAGATGGAACTGTATATGGGAAGGGTAGCCTGAGTTTCATCAGGGTCAGATTCAGGCCGTGTAGCGTGCGAGGGGAATGTAGTGGTCTGGGTCAATGTACCAGCAGATTCATCGAGCAGTGGCTGGGCATCAGTGCACTTGTGTCGCCCCCAGGAGTACGGTCGCCACAGTGGCATTACCTTCCTCCTAGGGAGTGTGATGTCATGCTTGGGAGCAACGAAGGATCTCTCTAGCAGGTTAACTGATTGGGCGGCGTTATTCCCACGAGTCATGACCCTCCAAACAGCGTTCATGAAGGCAAAGTGTTTGTTTTACGTGGGCAGTATGGTTGCAAAGCTGAACCTTAAAGGAATGTCCAGAAGGGCACCAACAGGAGTGGAGCCTACGGTTAAATTCGACTCCACCTGGGAAACCTCAACCATGCCAGCTACAGAAAAGATGCACACATTGCAAGCTTAATTCCGTTAACGAACGAGACTCCGTCATGCCCCGCGGTCCGAGTCCGGCTTACTAGAGGGACACGTGAGGCTCTGGCACATGAGATTGGCCAATAACTGGTGTGTTATGCCCTTACATGTCCGTGGCTGCATGTGCGCTACACTGAAAAGGCCAGCGTTTGTCGCTTACAGGTGCAGATAACCCGCTGAACAACGTTAGTGATGGGGATCACTGATTACAATTATTACCCGCAAACGATGATTTCCCAGTAAGTGCATGTCAACCGCAGTTCCGGAATTAGGCCTAACCGTCATTCCTGAAAAAATGAAAAACTTACGTGTGCAAACCACAGGTGCTGTAGCTTGCTTAACAGCTCGCCAGCCGTTCTCACGGCCAGTATGGATTACACGTGATTGCACAAAGGTGAGAAAGGGTACCGTATCCCCGGATAACATGTATGGATAGCATACACATTCAAAATATATGTCAATACATCAGGAGGCAGGCTCAGACGGTGTTAGGCCCAGTATGGCTTGCACGTGATTGCACAAAGGTGAGAAAGGGTACCGTATCCCCAGATAACATGTATGGATAGCGTACACATTCAAAATATATGTCTATACATCAGGAGGCAGGCTCAGACGGTGTTAGGCCCAGTATGGCTTGCACGTGATTGCACAAAGGTGAGAAAGGGTACCGTATCCCCGGATAACATGTATGGATAGCGTACACATTCAAAATATATGTCTATACATCAGGAGGCAGGCTCAGACGGTGTTAGGCCCAGTATGGATTGCACATGATTGCACAAAGGTGAGAAAGGGTACCGTATCCCCGGATAACATGTATGGATAGCGTACACATTCAAAATATATGTCTATACATCAGGAGGCAGGCTCAGACGGTGTCAGGCACAGTATGGATTTGACGGCCCAGACTACACAGCGGAGGAGCAGGGAGAGGTAAAGATTGCAAATGCTGGGGCCCTGCCCAAGCAAGGGGGGCCCACTCGTGGGCGTCGGTACTGGCACTGGGCCCCTCATAGTACGGCGGTGTGTCTGACGGCGGGTGTGCACCACCACCGTCAGAGACACTTGATTGCACTATGAGGGACCCTGTGCCAGTGCCCGCGCCCAAGAGTCGGCCTACCCACCTGTCCAGGGCAACGGCACTCACACGGTGTCGTGCGCTAGGTGGTGACCCCGGCCATGGGGGGGGAGGCAGCACAGTTAGGGAGTTTTAGAAAGTGGCATATGTTGATGTTGGACATTCAGCTGATGCAAAAGGCGAAATAGGTCAAGTCCCAGGAAGAGGTGGACCAAAGCAAGCCATTTTTCTGTCACCCTATGTGTCATCAGGGGAAGGTGGGACAAAATCCTTGGAAACCCATGCATGGTTCATTTTAATGAAGGTTAGATCATCCACATTTTGGGTTGACAGACGGGTCCTTTTTTCTGTCAGGATTGATCCAGCTGCACTGAAGACTCTTTCCGATAGCACACTTGCAGCTGGGCAAGCGAGCTCCTGTAAGGCATATTGTGCCAATTCAGGCCAGGTGTCCAGTTTAGCGGCCCAATAGTCAAAGGGGAATGACCTGTGTGGGACAACATCGATATGGGAGGAAAAGTAGTTTGTAACCATAGTTGACAACTGCTGTCTCCTGTCACTTTCCATCGATGCAGTATTACCAGTTGTGTGAGCGGTACTTGAAAAATCAGTCCACAACATTGTCATGAAACCCTTGTCTCCAACGCCACTTCTGCTGTGTGCACCATGAACACCTCTGCCAAGCTGCCCCCAGCCCGTACGGCTCGTGTGAGAACCATCACCGCTGCTGTGTGCTGGGAATGCCTCAAGCAACCGATTTACCAGAGTTGCTTGTTTATTAGCCAATATTAGGTCAAGGTTCTCCTGTGGCATGATGTTTTGTAATTTGCCTTTATAGTGTGGATCCAGGATGCTGGCCAACCAGTAGTCGTCATCGTTCATCATTTTGGCAATGCGGGGGTCCCTTTTTAGGATCTGCAAGGCATAATCTGACATGTGGGCCAATGTTCCCGGTGTCAATGATGCACTGCGAGTGCTGGTTGGAGGAGCACTTTCTGGCAAATCCACATCCCTCCAGTCACGCACAAACCCTGTACCAGACCTTGCCACGCCAACATTTTCACTTGCCCCATGAGATGCATCCTCCTCCCCTAAGTAATCATCCCCATCATCATCCTCCTCCTCCACCTCGTCCAGGAGAGGTCCCTGAGCAGACAATGGCTGAATGTCATCAAGGATTCCCTCCTCCTCTTCATCAACATTGGCTGCAGACGCCTGCTCCTTAAGGTGCGTCAAAGTTTGCATGAGCAGACGCATAAGTGGGATGCTCATGCTTAGGATGGCGTCGTCTGCGCTTACCAGCCGTGTGCATTCCTCAAAACACTGAAGGACTTTACAGAGGTCTTTCAGCTTCGACCACTGCACACCTGTCAACTCCATGTCTGCTCTCAAAGTGCCTGGCCGTGTATCCTCCCACAAATGCATTATGGCCTGCATCTGCTCGCACAGCCGCTCCACCATGTGCAGGGTGGAGTTCCACCTTGTTGCAATGTCGATAATGAGGCGGTGGTTGGGAAGGTGGAGCAATCGCTGCAGCTTCTGCATACGAACGGAGTGTACAGGCGACCGGCGGATGTGCGCGCACAGTCTTCGCACCTTCTGGAGCAGGGCTGTTAACTCCGGATAATTTTTGAGGAAGCACTGCACCACCAGGTTCAAGGTGTGAGCCAAGCAAGGTATGTGGCTGAGTTTTGAAAGGGCTATGGCTGCCACAAAATTACGGCCGTTATCACTAACTACCTTGCCTACCTCAAGATGTACACTGCCCAGCCATGACTCAGTTTGTCGCTTCAAGTACTCGGTCAGCACCTCGGCGGTGTGTCTGTTGCCCAAACACATCATCTGCAACACAGCTTGCTGACGCTTTCCACTAGCTGCTCGATAGGGGGACACCTCGTGTGCAACAGTGGCAGCTGCAGATGGAGTGCTCGTACGACTGCGCTCTGTGGACGAGCTTTCGCTTCTGGAGGAGGAGGAGGAGGGTTGAACGCCTACAGCCAACTGTTTCCTATACCGTGGGCTAGGCAGCACTGTCCCACCACCGCTGTTCCCTGTGGACCCTGCATCCACCACATTAACCCAGTGCGCAGTGATGGACACGTAACGGCCCTGGCCATGCCGACTGGACCATGCATCAGTTGTGAGGTGCACCTTTCCACTCACTGACTGCTTGAGTGCATGGACAATGCGGTCTTTTACATGATGGTGGAGGGCTGGGATGGCTTTGCGAGAGAAGAAGTGGCGACTGGGTAGGTCATAGCGTGGTACTGCATAGGCCATGAGTTCGCGGAAAGCTGCGCTTTCCACCAACCGACAGGGCATCATCTCAAACGAGATTAGTTTGGCAATGTGGGCGTTCAAACCCAGTGTACGCGGATGAGAGACTGAGTACTTTCTTGACCTACTCATAGTGTCTGGGAGGGTGAGCTGGACTTGAGAGCTGCATATGGTGGAAGTAGCGGTGGACAGGGCGGATTGAGAGATGGTTGATGATGGTGATGGAGTTGGTGTTCTTTCTGATGGCCTAGATTCAGTATTTCGTTGATATAACAGTGGGATTCCCTGACTGCTGTGGCCTTGCAACGACACCTCAACATTTGCTGCTGTGCGAACTGGTGGGCTTACAGTGGGGGAAACAATGTAGCGTTGCTGACTACCTTCTTTGTGATCAGTTGCACATGTGGCACTTGAGGTTTGGTGTTGTGTCCACGCTTGCAAGTGCATGGTGGTTAAATGTCTAAACATGCAACTGGTATTCAAATTTTTCAGATTTTTCCCTCGGCTAAAGGTCTTTGCGCACTTCTTACAGATAACCTTGGCCTGATCATGAGGATTTTGTTCAAAAAAGTGCCACACTGCAGTCTTCCTACTTTGGCAGACATTTTGCGGCCTAGCACGCTGTGATCTTTTGACCCTCTGGACAAGCTGTCCAGCAACTCTTTTGATTTTTGGAACCTGTCTTTGGAGTGCTCGGGGCCTGCCAGATAACAGCTGTTGCGATGTCGATGTCTGCTGTGGATGCTCCTCATCTGAGCTATTGGAAGCAGCACCCTCTTCCCCCAATGGATGCCAATCTGGGTCAACACTGGGACATCCATCACCTCCTCTTCAATGTCATGTGCACCTTCCTCTGTGTCACCGTGTATGGTGGTATAGTGTGCGGGAAGGGGCACCTGAGTCTCATCAGGGTGAGAATCTGGCTCTGTACACTGCGAGGACAATGTATTGCTCTGAGTGAATGTACCAGCAGAATCATCTATCAGCGGCTGTGCATCAGTGCACTCCATGTCAGATTCATCTTGGCCTGGGTAATTCACCATTTCACTTGATAATCCAGGCATGGTATGTGAAAACAGCTCCATGGAGTAATCAGTAGTATGGCCTGCGTCATCCTTCGATCTTGGTTGGGGTGAAGGACACACGGAAAGGTGTGGTTCATGAACATGAGCCTCCAATGACGACTCAGTGCTTTTACTTTTTACAACTTCAGAAGAGGAGGCGATAGAGCTGGAGGCTGAGTCAGCAATGTAAGACAAAACTTTTTCCTGATGCTCTGGCTTTAAAAGCGGTTTGCCAACTCCTAGAAAACTAAGCCTTCGAAGCCTTATGGAGCCAGACGATGACGCAGGCTCAACACCTCCTGCATTCGGTCCTATTTTGCTCTTGCTACTACCATCAGATCCACCACCAACACCATCATTACCAGCTGCCAACCCCCGCCCAATTCCACGGCCTCTTCCACCAGCCTTCCTCATTTTTTGTAGAAATGTAGACAAAATCCAACAAACTATATAGTAATGTAAAACAAGGTACAAGGTGTCTATAGGACAGGGGAGATTTTGAATTTCTGCACACACTTGTGGACACTGGACACTTATGGATTGTGTGAGGCCCACTGAATATCACAGCGCTATGTCACAGGCTCGATGGCACAGGTGTGAAAAAAGTGACTACAGGATAAGGGAGATTTTGAATTTCTGCACACACTAGTGGACACTGGACACATTTGGATTGTGTGAGGCCCACTGAATATCAGAGCGCTATGTCACAGGCTCGATGGCACAGGTGTGAAAAAAGTGACTACAGGATAAGGGAGATTTTGAATTTCTGCACACACTAGTGGACACTGGACACTTTTGGATTGTGTGAGGCCCACTGAATATCAGAGCGCTATGTCACAGGCTCGATGGCACAGGTGTGAAAAAAGTGACTACAGGATAAGGGAGATTTTGAATTTCTGCACACACTAGTGGACACTGGACACTTTTGGATTGTGTGAGGCCCACTGAATATCAGAGCGCTATGTCACAGGCTCGATGGCACAGGTGTGAAAAAAGTGACTACAGCATAAGGGAGATTTTGAATTTCTGCACACACTAGTGGACATTGGACACTTTTGGATTGTGTGAGGCCCACTGAATATCAGAGCGCTATGTCACAGGCTCGATGGCACAGGTGTGAAAAAAGTGACTACAGGATAAGGGAGATTTTGAATTTCTGCACACACTAGTGGACACTGGACACTTTTGGATTGTGTGAGGCCCACTGAATATCAGAGCGCTATGTCACAGGCTCGATGGCACAGGTGTGAAAAAAGTGACTACAGGATAAGGGAGATTTTGAATTTCTGCACACACTAGTGGACACTGGACACTTTTGGATTGTGTGAGGCCCACTGAATATCAGAGCGCTATGTCACAGGCTCGATGGCACAGGTGTGAAAAAAGTGACTACAGCATAAGGGAGATTTTGAATTTCTGCACACACTAGTGGACACTGGACACTTTTGGATTGTGTGAGGCCCACTGAATATCAGAGCGCTATGTCACAGGCTCGATGGCACAGGTGTGAAAAAAGTGACTACAGGATAAGGGAGATTTTGAATTTCTGCACACACTAGTGGACACTGGACACTTTTGGATTGTATGAGGCCCACTAAATATCAGAGCGCTATGTCACAGGCTCGATGGCACAGGTGTGAAAAAAGTGACTACAGGATAAGGGAGATTTTGAATTTCTGCACACACTAGTGGACACTGGACACTTTTGGATTGTGTGAGGCCCACTGAATATCAGAGCACTATGTCACAGGCTCGATGGCACAGGTGTGAAAAAAGTGACTACAGGATAAGGGAGATTTTGAATTTCTGCACACACTAGTGGACACTGGACACTTTTGGATTGTGTGAGGCCCACTGAATATCAGAGCGCTATGTCACAGGCTCGATGGCACAGGTGTGAAAAAAGTGACTACAGGATCACAGAGATTTTGAATTTCTGCACACACTAGTGGACACTGGACACTTTTGGATTGTGTGAGGCCCACTGAATATCAGAGCGCTATGTCACAGGCTCGATGGCACAGGTGTGAAAAAAGTGACTACAGGATAAGGGAGATTTTGAATTTCTGTACACACTAGTGGACACTGGACACATTTGGATTGTGTGAGGCCCACTGAATATCAGAGCGCTATGTCACAGGCTCGATGGCACAGTTGTGAAAAAAGCGACTACAGGATAAGGGAGATTTTGAATTTCTGCACACACTAGTGGACACTGGACACTTTTGGATTGTGTGAGGCCCACTGAATATCAGAGCGCTATGTCACAGGCTCGATGGCACAGGTGTGAAAAAAGTGACTACAGGATCACAGAGATTTTGAATTTCTGCACACACTAGTGGACACTGGACACTTTTGGATTGTGTGAGGCCCACTGAATATCAGAGCGCTATGTCACAGGCTCGATGGCACAGGTGTGAAAAAAGTGACTACAGGATAAAGGAGATTTTGAATTTCTGCACACACTAGTGGACACTGGACACTTTTGGATTGTGTGAGGCTCACTGAATATCAGAGCGCTATGTCACAGGCTCGATGGCACAGATGTGAAAAAAGTGACTACAGGATAAGGGAGATTTTGAATTTCTGCACACACTAGTGGACACTGGACACTTTTGGATTGTGTGAGGCCCACTGAATATCAGAGCGCTATGTCACAGGCTCGATGGCACAGGTGTGAAAAAAGTGACTACAGGATCACAGAGATTTTGAATTTCTGCACACACTTGTGGACACTGGACACTTATGGATTGTGTGAGGCCCACTGAATATCACAGCGCTATGTAACAGGCTCGATGGCACAGGTGTGAAAAAAGTGACTACAGGATAAGGGAGATTTTGAATTTCTGCACACACTAGTGGACACTGGACACTTTTGGATTGTGTGAGGCCCACTGAATATCAGAGCGCTATGTCACAGGCAGAAATTGGCTAGTGTATCACAAACTACAAGGTGTATGTAGAATTGGGCAGAATAGGAATCTCCCTAGAGTGTAGGTCTGTAACAACGGAACAAGTCCTCCACTTATCCTTCCACAGTGACACACAGATAGCTTCACTGTGCCCGTGATAACAGCCGTTACACGGTACTGAGAGGAGCTTGCACGTACACGGCTGTCCGGTGTACGTAAAATTGTCAAGCTCCGTGTTTTTTAAGTATACAGACTGACACACGCTGTCTCTCTATAGTTTTGAATGTGATCAAACAGCAAATATATTTAACTGTTTGAAAGCTAGACAAAACTAGTAGGTGCAGGTCTGTAAGAACGGAACATGTCCTCGACTTATTCTCACAGAGTGACACACAGATAGCTTCACTGTGGCTGTGATAACAGCCGTTACACGGTACTGTGTGAGGAGCGTACACCGCTGTATGGTGTGAAAAAATGCACGCTCAGTACCTCAGCAGGACAAAAAAAAAAATTGGGATTGCTTTTAAAAAAGCAGTTTGCAGAGCAGTGGGTAAACAGCAATGCAGCTGTCAGGAAGCCTTAGAAGGCAGCCCAACAACCAACACCACTGATACACCACAATATAGCCTCCCCTTGCACTGCACACACAGTGACTGGTGTGTTGTACAGGCAAAATCGCTAGCAGCAGAAGCAGTTTTTTTTTCTTCTTCCCTGCCTAACGCTCTCCCTACAGAATCAGCAGCAGCAACCTCTCCCTATGCTAAGATCGGCAGAAGTAAGATGGCGGTCGGCGTGCACGCCCTTTTATAACCCCTGTGACGCCCACCAAAGCAAGCCAATCACTTGCATGCCCTTCTGAAAGATGGTGGTGACCCCTGCCTATGTCATCACGTTGCCCACAGTGTCTGTGGATCCTGACTGGCTGAAAAAGAGCGCAAAACAAACTTTTGAAACGCGACTTTGGCGCGTAAGTCGCCGACCTCGTTGCCGACCTCATCCTAGGGTCGGGTTTCGTTTCATGAAACCCGACTTTGCCAAAAGTCGGCGACTTTTGAAATTTTTCGACCCGTTTCGCTCAACTCTTGTAACTACATTCCCCTTTTGGGTGAACTTCTTTACTGACAGAAGATTGCTTTCAAGGCTTGGAACATAGAGAACATCCTTTACTGGGATCTTTCTGGTTTGTACTGAGGAAACTGGACAGTGGAGGTAGATGTCTCCTACTCCTTCTGAAGTCATCATACAGTGACCATTAGCTAACATGACCTTTTCTGACTTGCTTTCATTAAGGTCGGTGAAGAAATCCTTGTTATTTGTCATATGGCTGCTTGCATCAGAATCTATATACCATATATGCTTTGAAGATGGGCCTGTACTGGCATTAAATGCAGTTTCAACACATGCAAAATCTTCCTTTACAGCTGTTTTAACCCTTTAATGACTGTTCTGCTTTTTAAGCTAACTCATTCTTGCTTTCCAAATTCTGCAGTCTGCTTTAAGATGGCCAGGCTTTTTACAGACAAAGCATTCACAAGTATCTCTTAGATTGCTCTTATATTTAGGGAAATCCTGTGTCTTTAATGCTGTTTCTGCTCTGGGTTCATTACTGCTGCTTACATGCTGCGGTTTTCTCTTGAATTCATCCACAAGTTTCCCTTTAACATACTCTAGTGTCAGCTCATCATCTGGCCGTGCATCTTGTGCAGTCTCAAGTGTGGCATAACTTTCTGGAAGACCACTTAATAGAAGTGCAGCAACATGAAAATCTTTAATTTCTTCTCCAATACCCCTGAGATGCTCCACAATCACTAGGATCACTAGGGTGTTTCTTATATAGTCCTTTATATTCTGTCCATAACTTAGGTTAGACTAATACAGCTTTCTCATGAGATAAAGCTTATTGCTGAGATTTGATCTTTCATGCACTTTCTACAACCCATCCCACATCTCCTTTGCAGTTGCACACTTGCATATATGCACAATCTGACCATCATCTACACTGAGATAGATCGTGCTTTGTGCTTTCTGATCCTTCTCTAGCCAATCATCTGGTAATGGATGAGGCACTTGTTCCTGAGTATATTTCCAAGCAACTTCTGTTATGAGCAGCAACTTCAAATAGAATTTCCAGGACTGGTAGTTCTGGTTAGTGAGGCTCGGCACTGTGAACTTGACAGGATTGCTGCTAGTGGACATCTCTGTTGCCCTGTGCTGCTTTTGCTCTGGGCTTCTGTTGCTGTGTTACTCTGGGGTTCTGTGTCACTCCGAGCTCATAACCTATTGGCAGCGGATTACAGAACTTGTTTATTCAGGAACAATATATGATAAGCTTAATAGATCAGGAATAAATCATCTATGTGTCTCTATCTGTGCAGCATCTACAGCAGGCTGCTTCTCTCATACACCGACACAGGAAAAATAGGAAATACAGTCACATGCTATCCCTGTGTGATCCTCTGGGAGTTTTTTTTTAACTTTATAAACAGCATACATATCTAGCAACTAAACACTCATAGATAGGAAAGGAATTGTTGCACCAAACATATTCCAACATACTCCAACATTGATCACACACTTGGCATCAGATCATTATTTATTACAATTACCAGGATTGTGGGAGGAACAAAAAAACATTTTTGTTGGAAGGGTTATCATATTAACACACAACATCGTTGAGTTCCAGGGTAAACTTTATTTACAGCGCCTTGGTACAACAATGGGGACTTGGGCTGTGCCAAGTTTCGCAAATCTTTTCATGGGGCATTTCGAGACCTCATCACTGTTGTCTGCATCCGAATACAAAGAAAAAATATTACTATACCATAGATACATAGATGATTTGATCATTTTCTGGGCTGGGACGAAGAATGAAGCCTGTAAATTAATAGATTCCCTTAATAGTAATAACTGGGGTATCTCCTTTGCGTCGTGCATCAGAAGGGACAAAATTGTGTTCCTGGATCTGGAATTGGGCCATAATGCTGGTAAAATTACAACAAAAACGCACTTCAAAAGCTGTGATGCGAATGGCTATGTGGAATTTAGAAGTGCACATTAAAAGAAATGGAAAACTAATGTACCATTCAGTCAGTTTTTAAGGATCAGAAAAAACTGTACAAACACCAAAGATTAAAAAACACAAAAATTGAGCTTGGTTTGAGTTGGTATACATGCAGCCTATAAACGCATGTTCACATTGACCATAAAGCATACAAAACCTACAAAAGACAAAATGAGAAAAACCCTGTTGTAATTAAATAAATTAAAACAAAAGTGAATCTAAATAATTCAGAGTTCTTAGTAATACTGTATTTGATCAAATATAGCATAAAAGCTTAATATTTAATTACAGCAGGGTTTTTCTCATTTTGTCTTTTGTAGGTTTTGTATGCTGGACAAGCCCTTTAAGGCCTCTTTCACACATCAGGTTTTCGCCGTCAGGCGCGATCCGGCGCTTTTGACAAAAACTGGATCCGGAGAAATGCAATGCCGGATCCGGTTTCCCCCCCATTGACTTGCATTAGAGCCGGATGGCCATGCGTTTCATCCGATTTTCGCCGGATCCGGCAATGTGACGCGATCCGGCGTCTGGAAAAAACGGCTACTGTAACGTTTTTTGTCTCCGGCGAAAAAGCCGGACACGCCGGATCCGGCGTGTCCGGCTGTTTCATACAATGAAAGCCTATGAGCGCCGCAATGCGCCTGATCCGGCGACAGCCGGATCCGGTGGCCGGATCCGGTTTTTTTGGTCTGAGCATGCTCAGTAGCTCTGCCCACAAGACATATATAAAAGCAAGACAGTGGGACCCTCAGCCACACCCAACATGCCACCCAAGCCAAGAACCAGGAGCAGGAGAAGGCAGCAGACATCTGCAGCAGCACCATCAGCACCACCCCAAATGGAGCAGCATGCTGAACAACGGGAGGGGAGTCCAGCAGCAGATGAGAGACGGTAATTATCAAATCCCCCATTCCTCCAAACTAGGGCTATGGAATATCAAGATATTCATTGGCCCTTTGTTTCTCTTTATTCAACAGCCGCCCAATAGATGCAGCAGCAGCAGCAATGGCAGCAGCAGGAACACCACCCACAGCCATGGAGTCTGGCCAGCAGGAAGACAGCACATCTTCTTCTGGGAGCCCTCCCTCGCATCGTCAGCGTTTGACGGTAAGTTTTTATTTCCAAAATCCATCATCTCTGTAATATATGTCTATTCATTGCCTTTTATTTCAAAACAGGAATCACAAGATGAAGAGGAGCTCCCAGGAGAAGAAGGAAGGGGTGGACAGACACTTGGAGTGGGCTCACAATTGGTAAGTTTTTTGCATCAAACGCAGAAACACAACATCACACTACACACAACACATAGAAAACAATGTTCTGCAGACCACACACAGCAAACAAATGCCTACATCCAAAGACATAACATTTTTTGTTTTCTTCTCTAGTCTTCCCAATCTGGTGCTCGGCCAAGAGGTCCTCGCAGTGCCTCCCAGGGTCGTCGGCGACAGCAACGCGGCGGTCACCAGCGTGTAAGTATAAATATTTTTGCTTTGTTTTTTGCACTTTTTATTTCATTTCTTTTGTGGAGGCTAATTATGTTATTTTTGTCTTTTTCTTTAACAGCCTTCACAGCGTGCTCCCGACTCTGACGGTGAGGATGGAGGAATCGATGTGGACCACCTCATCGATCTCGTCAGAGAAAGGGAGCCGCTCTGGAATATGGCTGACCGCCGCCACGCTGACCTGATCGTTACCCGACGACTCTGGGAGGAAATCTGTTCGCTCCTTGTGGACCGCTGGGAGGACCTCGAAGCTCGGGCCCAGATTAAAGAGCGTAAGTATATACAGTACCGGTTGCTTGATTTAAGCCAGTGTTTCCCGAACTCCAGTCCTCGTGGTCCCCACGGATCATGTGTTCAGGATTTCTGTTTACTTTGGAAATCCTGAAAACATGACCCCTGGGGACCATGAGGACTGGAGTTTGGGAAACACTGATGTTGTATACTAACCACTTTGTCCTTTCTCGTTTCAGGGGAGAGAATTGTGAAGCGGTGGCGGTCTGTGAGGGATCGTTTCAAGAAGGAGTTCAATAAAGAGATGCAGAGGGGTCAGGAAAAGAGTTATGCGCCAGAGTTCTTGCATCTGAATGCATCTTTCCAGAACTGTCTAAAAGGCTTGTCAGAGCAAATCTCCGCAGGCTTTCAGCAGATAAACTCCAGCATTCTGGAGGTGAAGACACTTCTGCAAACCATGCATTCAGAAGCAAGATCTTCGCCAAACCACACCTTTTTCAGGTCTGTTGTGGAGCGCATGGCAACACTATCTCCTACCCAGCAGATGCATGTAATGCATTCGTGCCACGGTGCTCTACAGCAGGTTACCTCCCAACCTCCACCTCCCACCACTGTAGTTCCTCCACCTGCACCCCCTCCAGCCACTTTCCATCCTCCCCTCCTATTACATCTGCACCCCCTCCAGCCACTTTCCATCCTCCCCCTCCTATTACATACCAGCAACCTCCCCAGTACCAGCAACCTCCCCAGTACCAGACATCTCCCCACTTCCAGCAACCTGCCCCGTACCAAACTCCTTCCCCGTACCAAACTCCTTCCCCGTACCAAACTCCTTCCCCATACAACTTTCCATCAACATCATCTGCTCCTACAGTCCCTGCCCAACCCTCCACTCCACCGCCCACCACCTCTTCTGCCTCCCACATGTCCACCCATTCTGTAGCTTTTTCCACACCATCACCTCTAACTGTTCCTTCCCCTCCACGATCCCAGTCCTCTCTCCACACTCCCATTGTCGAAGTGTCCCGCAGCCCCTCCAGCAGTATTTCCACCCCACACTACATAGATTTATGATGTGTTTTGTAATAAAAATGCCCAGTTGGTTTCAAACCTTTATTAAAAAAGTTTTTTTAGCTTTAAAAACAGTTTACAAAAAAAAAAATATTTTAAATAAAAGTTAAATTATTGTTTACACTGGTTGTCTGTCATTTCTTTCTGCGGCGAAATATGTTTAAAAAAAAGGTTAAATACAGGGTATTTAAAAGGTAAAAAGGTATTCAAAACCAGGTATATAACTGTGGGTAAATTTTAGCTTTTTGCCACAGTTGTGTTCCTGGTTGTGTTTGAAGCAAAGTATTTCACCTAAAAAGTTGTGTTTATTGTTGGTGATTTCCTAACAATGTACACAACTTTTGTTAAAAGGTGAAATACTTTGCATAAAACACAACCAGGTACACACCTGTGGCCTAAAGCTAAAAATAGAGACCATGACAAGATAGCCAACTTTGGTTGGCAAAGGTATATACTGTTGGTACAGAAGGTACACAAGTTTGGTTAGGGCACAAATCTTTCACACTCTGTCATCCTGCCAGTGTACTCTGCCTTGAGGTGACATAAAGTATAGTGCAAAATTGTCCCTCATTACTGAAACCGTCACAGAACTTCTAGTGGTAATGTCATGGTAATCTTGCAAGGTGGTTTCTTCAGAGGTGTCCTCAATGGAAATGGGTTCCTTGCAGATGACAAAATTGTGGAGTACCACGCAAGCTTTGATCACCTCGTCCACAGTTTCTGTCTTGAGGTTGATCGCAGTCAATAGGACCCGCCATTTGGCTGTCAGAATACCAAAGGTACATTCAACCATTCTTCTTGCTCTTGTGAGGCGGTAATTAAAAATGCGTTTTGTTCTTGACAATCCTCTGCTAGAGTACGGTTTCAAAAGGTGTTCTGACAGCTGGAAGGCTTCATCCCCTACACAGACAAATGGCATAGGTGGACCAGATGTTTGCGGAAGCGGTCTAGGTGGTGGGAACTGGAAGGTGTTTCCATACAGTTTACGCCCCATGGCAGACAGTTTGAAAACTTGAGAGTCATTGGAGCGGCCATAGGCCCCAATATCAACAGCAATAAATTTGTATTCCGTGTCAGCGATGGCCATGAGGACAATTGAAAAATATTTCTTGTAATTGAAATATTCCGATCCCGATCCGGCTGGCTTTACAATGCGGATATGTTTCCCGTCCACAGCGCCCAAGCTGTTGGGAAACTGACATATCTGTTGAAACTTGTCAGCAATTTCAATCCACCTCTCTGTTGTGGGCTCTGGTAAAAACTCTTCAGCTAAGGAGTCCCACAGTGCACGGCATGTGTACTTCACTATTCCAGATATGGTGGAAATCCCGAGTCTGTACTGGAAATGCAGTGACGAAAGGGATTCTCCAGTTGCAAGAAATCTGTGGGGAATTAAAAAACAATAAATTAGTTTTAAATCACAGCATTACATACCAAAACTCAGCTATAACACTTGGAGATACAAACTACCACCAACAAGATTGCAGTGAAAGTGTGCTCTGATGCGATCACATCCAATAAATGTGGCTTACCTTAAAGTCACCATCAGACGCTCTGCGGGTGAAACAGAGAAGCGGCAATAGGTGTCCGCTTTTCTTATGAGGTGTGCAATGCGCTCCACCAAGTAATCAAAATTCTCCATTTTCATCCGAACATATCCAAAAAATTTATCCGGGTTTCGTCGAAGGTCCATGCAGAGTGTAGAATAGACCCCACGCGTCATTCTCTTGGCTGTGATGGGGTGGATCCACAAACGTCGTCTACGATGCCGGATGCGCTGCTGTCTCGCTCTCTCCCTCTACAGAACAATCACCCTCAAACGATTTGCCTCCGCTATAAAATCCGCCAAATTCTTCAAAATATTTCCAATGACAACATCCATCTTCGCCAGTAACTTGCTCTTCTCTCCAACCTGCACTTTCTCCTCTACAACCTGTCAAAGAAGGGCTGTAGGAACACGCTATATATAGTTTTCCAGTAGCCAATCCCGTTCGGAAGGCCACAAGGGTCAATTTTAAAAACCGGATCCGGCGTAATCCGTCGAAAAACGGATAGAAAAACGGATGAACCGGATGAGACGGATCCGGTTTTGTCTGTCAAGAACAAGACGGATCCGGCAGAAAACCGGATCCGTCACATCAGGTTTTACAAAACATTTGCCGGATCCGGCGCTCCGGCACGACGCCGGATCGCGCCTGACGCCGAAAACCTGATGTGTGAAAGTAGCCTAATGCTACCAGCATCAACACCCATTATACCATCCACACCCCGACTGCTAGACAATTCACCTTTGCTCCTCTTAGAATTCTACTTGGGCTTTAGTAACAGAAGACTGGAAAGATATCAACATTGCCAATAACTAGTAAATTGCAGAAAAACATTCTCATTACTGCTTATTACACGTCAGTTATCCCGGACGTTTCATTTTTTCCAGCATTTGACTGTCAGAATTGTAATTTTATGATATACACATTCATTCATAATTCAATAGATCAATCTATTGAAACATTCTCTGTCTGTGACAATCCCTGAAATGTCTAGTAGATCTCACTGATTTTGTTACATGTAAAGATTAAAACAGTAATAAAATATTTACATGTTGTAACACGAGTGACTGAGAAGCTACAGATGCGTGAAGCTTATATACCCCGGACTGCTGTGCTCCGGCTGTCATGGACGTGGTTTGTGGAACATAACCCTGCTGAGGATAGAGGGTGAATTCGACCTCTAGGGGGTGTAGATACGGGAATTAAGTTGATAGGACAGTTATACGGCCTGTGGGGTGGCAAAGTCTCTGCTTCTTTTTTGACAAATACATCAGCAAAGGACCAATATGCATACAGCAAACCGGGCAGTGGTGCTGGAGAAGACGAGACATTAGCCAGACGTACTGTAACCAGACACTTCTCATGACAGAAATGTCCCCAGCGGAGAACCTCTCCAGTTGCCCAGTCCAACCCAGGTTCATGTTGTCATAGCCATGGTAGACCTAAGATAAAGGCGTGAGACATGTGCGGAAGAACATAGAAGATTATCCTCTCCATATGAAGCATCCCGATATGGACCACAAGCGGCTCAGTAACCAGACGAACCATCTCCCAAAGAGTTCTCCCTTCAACAGATGTTATAGCCAGAGGGTGGCAAAGCCACTGAGTGTGGCGACACGCGTTGGGTATCTGCTCTGCCTGGCTTAACTCCATATGGGTGTTTCCAATAGATAGTACCACTCCATGTTACATCTCAAGGGTGGTTTTCTCAGCTTTTGCCACTAACCCTTGTGTGCCCATACCTGTTCTGTTAGCGTCCTGTTACAAATGCCTGTATTTTTTCTACCCTTCATGCACCTTACATGGGTAAGCTGCTCTAGTTATTGTGACCATACTTACTTTCATGCATTTGTTCATATTGCTCTTAATTCATGTGTTCTGCATTGTTTGGTTATTTCTAGTTAATAGTACTAGATAGGCCATTTATGGTTCAAGTGAGTACACAATAATCAATTCTGTTTCTCTTTTTGTACAGGCACTGCACGTATTGACAGCTGCTGTGCATGAGTTAAATACAGTGGGGCAAAAAAGTATTTAGTCAGTCAGCAATAGTGCAAGTTCCACCACTTAAAAAGATGAGAGGCGTCTGTAATTTACATCATAGGTAGACCTCAACTATGGGAGACAAACTGAGAACAAAAAATCCAGAAAATCACATTGTCTGTTTTTTTTTCATTTTATTTGCATATTATGGTGGAAAATAAGTATTTGGTCAGAAACAAGCAATCAAGATTTATGGCTCTCACAGACCTGTAACTTCTTCTTTAAGAGTCTCCTCTTTCCTCCACTCATTACCTGTAGTAATGGCACCTGTTTAAACTTGTTATCATTATAAAAAAACACCTGTGCACACCCTCAAACAGTCTGACTCCAAACTCCACTATGGTGAAGACCAAAGAGCTGTCAAAGGACACCAGAAACAAAATTGTAGCCCTGCACCAGGCTGGGAAGACTGAATCTGCAATAGCCAACCAGCTTGGAGTGAAGAAATCAACTGTGGGAGCAATAATTAGAAAATGGAAGACATACAAGACCACTGATAAACTCCCTCGATCTGGTGCTCCACGCAAAATCCCACCCCGTGGGGTCTGAATGATCACAAGAACGGTGAGCAAAAATCCCAGAACCACGCGGGGGGACCTAGTGAATGAACTGCAGAGAGCTGGGACCAATGTAACAAGGCCTACCATAAGTAACACACTACGCCACCATGGACTCAGATCCTGCAGTGCCAGACGTGTCCCACTGCTTAAGCCTGTACATGTCCGGGCCCGTCTGAAGTTTGCTAGAGAGCATTTGGATGATCCAGAGGAGTTTTGGGAGAATGTCCTATGGTCTGATGAAACCAAACTGGAACTGTTTGGTAGAAACACAACTTGTCGTGTTTGGAGGAAAAAGAATACTGAGTTGCATCCATCAAACACCATACCTACTGTAAAGCATGGTGGTGGAAACATCATGGTTTGGGGCTGTTTCTCTGCAAAGGGGCCAGGACGACTGATCCGGGTACATGAAAGAATGAATGGGGCCATGTATCGTGAGATTTTGAGTGCAAACCTCCTTCCATCAGCAAGGGCATTGAAGATGAAACGTGGCTGGGTCTTTCAACATGACAATGATCCAAAGCACACCGCCAGGGCAACGAAGGAGTGGCTTCGTAAGAAGCATTTCAAGGTCCTGGAGTGGCCTAGCCAGTCTCCAGATCCCAACCCTATAGAAAACCTTTGGAGGGAGTTGAAAGTCCGTGTTGCCAAGCGAAAAGCCAAAAACATCACTGCTCTAGAGGAGATCTGCATGGAGGAATGGGCCAACATACCAACAACAGTGTGTGGCAACCTTGTGAAGACTTACAGAAAACGTTTGACCTCTGTCATTGCCAACAAAGGATATATCACAAAGTATTGAGAAGAAATTTTGTTTCCGACCAAATACTTATTTTCCACCATAATATGCAAATAAAATGGAAAAAAAACAGACAATGTGATTTTCTGGATTTTTTTTTCTCAGTTTGTCTCCCATAGTTGAGGTCTACCTATGATGTAAATTACAGATGCCTCTCATCTTTTTAAGTGGTGGAACTTGCACTATTGCTAACTGACTAAATACTTTTTTTCCCCACTGTATATTTATGGTATGCTGTTTATATGGTTTTTAGGTCTTTGTTTACATCATATACATTTTGGAGTTCTGCTGCAGGTGGTTGGCCCTATTATGAGCCTATTGACAGTTGAAGTTACATCACATGTGTGACTAGTTTTAATGTTTTTAAATGTTTTGTGCATGTTTCTTTGTGTCAAATAAAATTAAAATATTTTCACGCTATTTTCCTGCCTTAGGTGATCTCCTTTATATGGCCTATTCCTTTTCTCTTTTGTAAAATTAAGCAAGAGGGTTTTGGAGCGTACGAACTGGGATTTGGAAGCTATCCACTACAGCCTGGAGGACAAAATTTCCTGCTGCCCCGGAATCTACGTACGCTGTCTCAATAAACTGGGATTCATCGATTGTCACGGCCACAGTAAGAGTCAGAGGTTAAGAGGTGTCTTTTCTGTCTAGGGAGGCCCCTCCTATGGACCCTAGACACTGGAGTTCTCTGGCTTCACCGGACAGGCACGAATGAAGTGACCTATGTCTGTACAATACAGGCACTGGTCTTTAGCAAGGCGATTGGTCTGTCACTGACTAGCAAGGGCAAAGCGGTCAATCTGCATGGGTTCCGGTGAGGCCTCGAGAAGGGAGAGTGGAGAAACAAGCGGTCTTTGAAAGGAGGGAGCCAGACGCCGCGATCCTCTTTCACGGGCCCGCTCCTGGAAACAAAATTCTATTTGGATGGTGAGGGAGACTAGGTCGTCAAAGGTAGTCGGTAGGTCATGACCAGCTAGCTCATCCTTTATGTTTCCAGAGAACCCCTCCCAGAATGTTGCCACCAGTGCTTCGTTATTCCAACCAAGTTCGGATGCCAGAATAAGGAAGTGTACCGCATATTGTCCCACAGATGAGATGGACTGGCATAAGCGTTGAAGAGTGGAAGCTGACGAGGTGGTTCACCTGGGTTCATTGAATACTTTGCAAAAGGCTTCCACGAATACGGACAAATTGGAGATGATAGGGTCCTCTCTCTCCCATAATGGATTCAACCACGCCAGGGCCTCAGCTCCAAGATGTGACATAAGAAATGCTACCTTTGTTTGGTCTGATGGGAAGTGATGAGGAAGGAGTTCAAAATGCAGCCAGCCCTGATTGATGAAACTACTGCAGAGCTTAGGATTGCCGTCAAAATGTGGTGGAGCTGCGAGTCGGGGACCTGAAGCTCAAATTAAGCAGACTGACTGAGAAGTCTCTGGAGAAGATACGGCTGCATGAACGTAGGGAGACTCTGGAGAAATATTTAAGGCCTCCAACTTGGTAGTCAGGGACTGCAACTGCATAGACAATTTCTCCTGTATGCTTTTCTGTCGGCAGAGCTTTTGTTACATGGTTTGATCAGACGGGATCTAGCGGTTTCCATGTCCTGAGCAAACTGTCACGGACGTGGTTTGTGGAACAACTGTGCCACAGGCTGGAGAGAGCCTGGGGGTCGCGACTAGAGCCTCTGATGGTGAGGTTAGACTGGGCTTCCGATGAAAGCCAGGTGCCACTCCAGGACAGACCAACGTGCAGCAGCTGGACCCAGAAGGACAGACTGAATGGAGCAGCAGGCAGAGTTCATATCAGAGTGCAGCAGACAGAGTTCGTATCAGAGTGCAGCAGACAGACTTCATATCAGAGTGCAGCAGACAGATTAAATATCAGAGTGCAGCAGACAGAATTTGTATCAGAGTGCAGCCGACGGGATTTGCACCAGAGTGCAGCCTGCGGGATTTGCACCAGAGTGCAGACTGCAGGATTTGCACCAGAGTGCAGACTGCGGGATTTGCACCAGAGTGCAGCCTGCGGGATTTGCACCAGAGTGCAGCCTGCGGGATTTGCACCAGAGTGCAGCCTGCGGGATTTGCACCAGAGTGCAGCCAGCAGGATTTGCACCAGAGTGCAGCCGGCAGGATTTGCACCAGAGTGCAGCCGGCAGGATTTTCACCAGAGTGCAGCAGGAAAAGGTATGCAACCTTACACAACACAGACTGAAAAACAGGAAGGTTGCTCATGCGCTGGCCCTTTAAGAGGGCGGGAGTGCATGCATGCATGCTCTAAGAACATGGCTAGAGGCCCGGCTGGAAGTTCTGCTGGAAGCATGTGGAGCACGAGAAAGGGGAGAGCCGACCACAGCGTGGGTGAGTGAAGTGACACGTCAGAGGCCCTGCCCGTGAGGGCAGGAATTCAGCATGGTGCTTACACCAGCATAGGGCTGACTGTGGGGATATGGTCCCGAGAGGGAGTGGGATGCCTGCTATGAGTTTTATGATAAGGTCCGGGATATATAAGATATGAGTGCATTGAAGGGGATATATAGGATTAGGAAAACATGGTAGCTTACGTCCATAAACCGCAGCTATTTCCATAAATCAGATGTGCATTCTGGGTGTCTGGCATTAAAGTTCAGCTTCATTCACTTTAGTGTGGCACTGTGTTTGGACGACAGTAGCCATGTTTTTCTTACCATTGTCAAAGAAAATTTCTGCTTTGAATGGTCCTCCGGCCGTCTCAGGTACTGTAGCCGACGTAATGCGGTTTGATTCGTGCTAAGAGTATGCGGTGCCTGGTACCTCTCCTGGATCCAGCGCTAGGTGCTGCGTCCTCCTCGTTTCTCTGGTTCTCTGCTCCTGGGCACATTGCAATGTTATGACAACTTGACGAGCACCTCTGACATCATGCTTATGGGGTGGATCAGATGGCAGGACACCACTTGAGCATTCAGGTAGTTGGCATCTATGCCTTCTCGCCTGGAAGATAAGTTGGAGCATCCAAGCGCCTCTTGTTGGCATACCTCTTCATACATTCTCTGGCTCTCCCGAGCACCTCCTTAGTCTCTTGCCAAATTCTGGAGAATTCCAAGGTTACAGAGTCGGCTGCAGGAACCTTGGGGTGGTAGAAACTGGCAGAGGAATATCATGCCAAAAACTACAAAAAATGGAGACTTGGCTGAGGACTCGTTGGGATGGTTATTATAGACGAACTCAGCCCACGGGAGAAGGCGGGACCAGTCATCTTGATGTGAGTTGGAGAAATGATGTAGATATGACGCCAACACTTGATTCACATGCTCCACTTGGCTGTTGGTTTGAGGGTGGTGTGCAGAAGAGAAATCCAACTTTACCTCCAAGAGACCACATAAAGCCCTCCAAAATCGAGACGTAAATTGAACTCCACGATCAGATACAATGTGTTGTGGGAATCCATGAAGTCGGAAAACGTGATGGTCGAAGACTGTTGCCAATTCAGGAGCGGAGGGCAGTCCTTGTAGCGGAACAAAATGCGCCATCTTAGAGAACCGGTCTACTACCACCAGAATAGTTGTGCAACTGGAAGAGCGGGGCAGGTCTGTGATAAAATCCAAGGCTATGTGCTGCCATGGAGACGAAGGAACAGGTAACGAAAGCAGGAGCCCCGAAGGCAATCGTCTGGGGACCTTGACTTTGGCACAGGAGGGGCACGAGGCAGTGAAGTCAGCCACGTCTTGGAGGAGAGAGGACCACCAGTAAAACCTAGAAATGAGGTCCAGAGTCTTTTTAATGCCGACATGACCAGAGATTTTGGAGGCATGTCCCCAATGCAAAACCTCTCTACCCCGCCTCCAGGTAAAACCTTCGTTCCTGAGGCTGATAGGAATCAGCTTCACGGGAGACACCGTGATGATTTTGACCAGATCAATGATGTGAGAGGGCTCCTCTTCCAAGTCTGGGGGCTGAAGAGACCAAGACAATGCGTCAGCCTTGACATTCTTCTGAACAGGACAGAAATGCAACTCGAAGTCAAAGCGAGCAAAGAATAGGGACCACCTGGCCTGTCGGGGGTTGAGCCTCTGGGATGACTGAATGTAGGCCAGGTTCTTATGGTCAGTGAAAATAGTAAAAGGCTGGATAGCCCCATCCAGTAGGTAGCGCCACTCCTCCAAAGCCATTTCTATGGCTAACAGCTCCCAATCTCCGATAGAATAGTTGCACTCTGCAGGAGAAAAGGCCTTAAAAAGGAATCCACAGGTGACCAACCGACCAGTAGAAGACCTCTGAGACAGCACTGCACCGGCCCCAGTGGAAGATGTGCCCACTTCCAGGACAAACGGTTTGTTCGCCTCGGGCCGATGGGCCGGAGACCAGGTTGCGGGACTGACTCCTTCCGAGTGAGGCACGAGATAGGCTTGGTTATGGAAGAGAAATGCGGGATAAACTGTCGGTAGTAGTTGGCAAAACCGAGGAAGCATTGGATAGCCTTAACCCCTACCGGGCGTGGCCACTGGAGGATCGCAGACAATTTTTAAGGGTCCATCTACAGCCCAGACTCAGATGATATACCCAAAAAGGGCAAGGAAGACTGCTCGAAGATGCACTTTTCTATCTTAGCGTGAAGACGGTTCTCTCGCAAGCGCTGCAGCACCAGACGTGCGCTCCTCCTGTGAGAAGATAAATCCAGAGAGAAGATGAGGATGTCGCCTAGGTAGACCACAATGTAGGAGTATAGCAGGTCCTGGAAGATGTCATTGACAAATTCTTGAAATACCGTGGGAGCTTTACAGTACACAGGCCGAAGGGCATGACGAGATATTCGTAATGTCCGTCCCGGGTGTTAAAAGCGGTCTTCCACTCGTCTCCAGAGCGGATACGATTGAGGTTGTAGGCTCCACGTAAGTCTAATTTAGAGAAGATCTGAGCCCCTCTCAGGCGATCGAAGAGCTCAGGGATGAGCAGCAGAGGGTACTTATTTTTTATGGTGATGTCATTCAGGCCTCTGTAATCGATGCACGGCCGAAGAGAGCCATCCTCTTTTACAAAGAAAAAGCCGGCACCAGCGGGCGAGGAGGATTTTCGTATAAATCCCTTGGCAAAGTTCTCACAGACGTATTCGGACATGGCAGATGTCTCAGCCGGAGAGAATGGATAGATTTGGCCCCTTGGAGGGGTGGTTCCCGGCTGTAGTTCGACTGGGCAGTCATAGGGCCGATGAGGTGGAAGGGTTTCAGCCTGCTTTTTATAAAAAATGTCACAAAGGACAAGTAGGCGGAAAGCAGTCCAGCAGGACCAGAAGAGGGTTGAGAGGTGGTGACTGGGCAGACAGACCCTAAGCATCTCTCTTGACACGGATGCCCCCATCGGAGAATCTCACCGGAACGCCAATCCAAAACGGGCTCATGTGTCCGAAGCCAAGGAAGGCCGAGAAGCAGTGCATGTGACAAGCTGGGCAGAACATAGAATGCAATCTTCTCTTGATGCAAGGCCCCAATCTGCAGAACCACTTCCTCAGTAACCATGGACATGGACTCTTGCAGGGGTTTTCCATCTACGGAAGCAATCATACGAGGGTACTTTATGGAGATCACGGGAATCTGGTAATTCTTCACCTCCTTAACCCCTTAGTGACAGAGCCAGTTTGCAGCTTAATGACCAGCCCAATTTTTACAAATCTGACCACTGTCACTTTATGAGGTTATAACTCTGGAACGCTTTAACGGATGCTGCTGATTCTGAGAATGTTTTTTTGTGACATTGTACTTCATGTTAGTAGTAAAATTTATTTGATACGTCTTGTGTTTATTTATGAAAAAAACCGAAATGTGGTGAATATTTTGAAAATTTTGCAGCTTTAAAACTTTACATTTTTATGCCCTTATATCAAAGAGATGTGTCACACAAATTTCTTAATAACTAACATTTCCCACATGTCTACTTTACAACTGCACAATTTTGGAAACAATTTTGTTTTTGTTAGGAAGTTATAAGGGTTAAAAGTTGACCAGTAATTTTTCGTTTTCACAACAAAACTTACAAAATCATTTTTTTAGGGACCACATCATATTTAGGCTGTGTGCCCACGTAAGAGTTTTTTTCACGTTTTTTAAGCATTTTTAAAAATGCTTAAAATCGTTTAAAAGAAGCATCCTATTCATTTGAATGCATTTTGCACTTTTTGTGCATATTAATGCATTTTTTTCTGCGAAACAAACGCATCGCTGTAAAAAACGCAGCATGCTCATTAATTTTGCGGAAAAGTCAGCGTTTTTAGCTACTTTCTATGAGACTGGGGACGCGCGGAAAAAAACGCGCGTTTTCTGGGAAGGAGTCCAGTTTTCATGCAGAAATTTTCTGCATACGTGGGCACATAGCCTTAAAGTCATTTTGAGGGGTGTACATGACAGAAAATACCCAAAAGTGACACCACTCTAAAAAACTAGACCCCTCAAGGTGCTCAAAACCACATTCAAGAAGTTTTTTAACCTTTTACGTGCTTCACAGGAACTAATGCAATGTGGAAGGAAAAAATTAACATTTAACTTTTTTTGCAAAAAATTTACTTCAGAGCCAATTTTTTTATTTTCACAAGTGTTAAAAGAGAAAATGAACCACAAAATTTGTTGTGCAATTTCTACTGAATACGCCGATACCCCATATGTGGGGGTAAACCACTTTTTCAGTGCACGGCAGAGCTCGCAAGGGAAAGAGCGCCGTTTGACTTTTTCAACGCAGAATTGGCTGGAATTGAGATCGGATGCCATGCTGCATTCGGAGAGCCCCTGATGTTCCTAAAAAGTGGAAACCCCCAACAAGTGACCTCATTTTGGAAACTAGACCCATTAAGGAACTTATCTAGATGTGTGGTGAGCACTTTGAACCTTCAAGTGCTTCACAGAAGTTTATAAAGTATAGCCATGAAAATAAAAAATCATTTTTTTTCCACAAAAAAGATCTTTTCGCCAAGAAATTTTTATTTTTACAAGGGTAACAGGTGAAATCAAATGCCCACAGTTGTGCGATTTGTCCTAAGTACGCTGATACCCCATATGTGGGGGTAAACCACTGTTTGGGCGCACGGCAGAGCTCAGAAGGGAAGGAGTACCGTTTGACTTTTTCAATGCAGAATTGGCTGTAATTGAGATTGGACGCCATGTCGCTTTTGGAGAGCGCCTGATGTGCCTAAACAGTGTAAAAACCCCACAAGTGACACCATTTTGGAAACTAGACCCCTTAAGGAACTTATCTAGATGTGTGATGAGCACTTTGAACCCTCAAGTGCTTCACAGAAGTTTATAATGCAGAGCAGTGAAAATAAAAAATCACTTTTTTTCCTCAAAAATGATTTTTTAGCTCGCTATGTTTTAATGTCTTATTTTCTCAAGGGTAACAGGAGAAATTGGACCACAAAAGTTGGTGTGCAATTTTTCCTGAGTACGCTGATACCTCATATGTGGGGGGAACCACTGTTTGGGCGCATGGGAGAGCTTGGAAGGGAAGGAGTGCCATTTTGGAATGCAGACTTTGATGGAATGGTCTGCGGGCGTCATGTTGCATTTGCAGAGCCCCTGATGTGCCTAAACAGTATAAACCCTCCACAAGTGACCCCATCTTGAAAACTAGACCCACGAAGGAGCTTTTCTAGATATGTGGTAAGCTCTTTGAACCCCCAAGTGCTTCACAGAAGTTTATAGCGCAGAGCCGTGAAAATAAAGTCTTTTTTTTCCACAAAAGTAATTTTTTTTAGCCCCCAATTTTTTTATTGTCCCAAAGATAACAAGCGAAATTAGACCCCCAAAGTTGGTAAATAGTGGAAACCCCTCAGTTTTTAAACCAACCCTAACCCCAACACACCCCTAACCCTAATACCAACCCTAATCCCTAATCCCAACCCTAATCCCTAATCCTAATTCTAACCCTAATCCTAATTCGCCCTAACCCTAATTCTAACCCTAACCCTAGCCCTAACCCTAGCCCTAACCCTAATTCCAACCCTAACCCTAATTCTAACCCTAACCCTAATTCTAACATTAACCCTAGCCCTAACCCTTACCCTAGCCATAACCCTAACCCTTGGCCTAACCCTAGCCCTAGCCCTAATGGAAAAATGAAAAAACAAAATTCTTTATTTCATTATGTTTGCTTAACTAAGGGGGTGATAAACAGGGGGGGGTTATTTACTATTTTTTTATTTTGATCACTATGATAATTTATCACAGTGATCAAAATGCATGAATGGAATCTGCCAACCGGTGCCTGCAGATTCGCGGCGGGCGCACTGCGCATGCGCCCGCCATTTTCTTCCGGATCCAAGATGGCGGCGCCCACAGGAGGACGCCGGTTGGACACAGGACCACCGGGAGGTTATCCACGACCATCAGGAGGTACAAGGGGGGATCGGAGACCTTATTTCTCTCTCCTCTGATGTACGATCACATCAGAGGAAAGAGAAATTAAATGCAAAATCACGGCTTTTTTTTGCAATCGCCGTTATAGGGTTAATAACGGTGATCGCAAAAGCGGGGCTGGTAAAAACTGACAAGATTCATGTTTTCTGGGGTCTCGGCTATCCCCTGCAGACAAGACCCCGGAGAAAATCCGACACCGGGGCACGCTATATACTTTCTCCAACGGCGCTGTGGTTTAAGTACCCTTAATTACTGCCGTTAAAAGGCGTATTGGCGGTCGTTAAGGGGTTAAGCCAAATAAAGTTGCCTGCCGCCCCTGAATCCACATAAGCCACTTCAGAACCATGTCTCTGACCCTGTACAATCAAAACAGAAAGAGTAAGAGATGGAGAGGAATCTGACACACCTATGGAGGCCTCTCTTACCTGACGTAGGTGGAGGCGTTTCCCAGCTCTTCAGGACATGAATGCAGGAAATGAGACGTTCCACCGCAGTATAAGCACAAGCCCTGTGCTAACCTCTCTCTCCGACGTTGTTACTCCAACTTAACTCGGTCTACCTGCATTGGCTCCAGTGCAGAACTGCCAGAGGAACCCGAAGGCTGAGGACTGGGTGGTCTATGGGCTGTAGAAGGCCTAAAAGGTCTCCTCTCTGGCAGCCTCTTGAGAACGCTCCTGAAAGCGCAAATCAATGTGCGTGGCAAACAAAATGAGATCCTCCAAGGTGGTCGGATTATCTCGTCCAGCGAGCTCATCTTTATTAATCTTGCCAGACAACCCTTGCCAAAAGGCCCCAACCAAAGACTCGCTGTTCCACCCCAGCTCCGAGGACAATGTGCGGAAGCGGATCGCGTATTGTCCGACGTGAGAGTGCCCTGATGGAGGTTACAGAGGAACTCCGTGGTGGAAGCGAGCCGCCCAGGCTCATCACAGACCCTCCGGAAGGTGTCCATAAAAGTCACAATACTGGACACAATGGGGTCGTCTCTTCCCAAAGAGGATTCACCCAGGAAATGGCCTCTCCTTCCAAATAGGACACGATAAAAGCCACCTTAGCCCGGTTGGTGGGGTATTGCTGGAGCAACAGCTCAAAGTGCAGGCGACATTGGTTGTGAAAACCCCAGCACAGCTTGGGTTCCCCTCCACAATGAGGCAGTTTACAGAGACGGGGGGAGCTGACTCAGAGTCAGAGGCACGGGATGGTGCCTGCGAGGAGGCCGACTGCAAGGAGAGCAGGCGGTCATCCACGGAGGCCATATAGGACAAAATATGAGCCTGGATATCGCGCTGCTGGACCAGCTCCTGCTGGAGGCTGGCTAACTGGAAGGCGTTCCCGGGATCCACGGCATGTAAGGCTGACAAACATGAATCCATTGTCTTCATAAAAGACATGATGCGAGTCTGGTTTTCTCACAAAAATACTAGCTCCTTCTGAGCAGAAGTCCCAGCGGGGTCCATGGCCTGATTTTACTGTTACGCCAGAGGCAGCGGGTACCAAGAGTGGACCCACTGGACCGTAGTACCGAAACTCCGCAGAGAGAGCGTACCAGATTTGACCAACCCCTTATAGTAATTGCAGGTACACAGGATGCAGTGACGAGACGGGAGACAGGATGAACTTAGGATGTAACTTTTATATATATAAGCCTTTAGGCTAGCTTGAGCAACCAGCAAACTAACAATGGCTATCCATGCAGGGATCAAACACAGAATACAATGGCAACACAAACACGGCTAATCTGGCGATGGCTGGTCACTATAGGGCCGCGGTATGGCCGACTACGGGTCCTAAGTATTAACTACAATGTGTCACTTATCCTCTCTGACATTCGGCAGAGTGATGGTCAGTGCTGCTTCGGGGTCTCAGCCGCTGGGCCCAGCCGACGAGGATCTGGTGGAGACTTCGGGCGTACCTATGCCACAGCGAGTTGGGGGCACAGCAGACCCTTGAAGACGCACCTCCTGATGGAGGTGGGTCGGCGTTGCCTGGGGGCCAGGAGGTGCAAGCCGCAGCCACTAGCTGCAGGTGGGCAGCAACGGCCGCAGGGAGCAGACCGCAGCCGTGGTCCGGAACTGAGCTGCGAGGGCCAGGGATGGCAGCGGGCAGGACGCAGCCGCGGGCTGGAAACAGGCGGTAGCGGCCGCGGGTGCTGGGAGTGCGGTCGAGCGGTCAGTGTCTTTCTGCTGGGCGGCTCGGTGTCATCCCCCTTCTCTCGGTGGTGAGCCTCCCTTCAGCCTCTACCGTTGTTGTCCCCTCCGTCTTGCTCTGGCTCTTGCTCTCGCTCTCTGGCACCCTTAAGCTGCCTGACTCCTTCTCTCCTGCTCTGGCGTCTGACGTCTCCTGGCTCCCTCTGTCCCTTTTGTAGTGGCTCCACCCCCAACTGTTCTGGAACCCTCTGTCATCCGTCTTCCAATTCTGTCCTCCGGAAACAGTCCCCCTAGGAACCTTGGTGACAGTCCTCTTGGTTCCGGACCGGACACATAGTGGGGACCCCTTCTCCTACACCCTATACAGGGATCATTAGGGAGCAAACTCAAGTACCACGGATGCCAGGACCAGGGGTCGGCTCAGGGATAAACACAAAAATGGAGATGAGACTGGGTAGTAAGGAGAGGGAGAGAACTGAGCAGGAAAGGAACAGGAGCGGTACAGAGGAGGTAAACCACGAGATGGAGAGGGTATAAGGCAGAGGGGAGTGGATGTGGAGATAGTATGCAGACTGAGGAGAGCGGAGGTGGAGATGGTAAGCTGACTGAGGAGAGCAGAGGTGGAGATCGTAAGCAGGCACCAGGAAGACGCAGGGCAGGAGCGGGCTCTGAAAGTGAAGGAAGGAGACACGGGGTTAAAACACAAGCTAAGCAGGGAACAAGCTAGCGGCAGCAAGATGGGCCTAAGTATGGGAGTTGAACTCAATCCGGCTCCTCCACTACAGGAGGGCGGTCTGAAATACCCAGCGCCTGCCCTCCATTGGACAAGCAGCACTGCCGGGTCAGGTCCCGCAGGGGGATAAGACCTGCAGGTGCAGGCGCGGTCGGGTCCTAAGGCACACGCACGAGTAGCTGGAGCGCGTGGCCGGCGGCAGAGGAGGAGCGCGCCGGAGCGCCCGTGCAGTGCCCGGCAAGGAGCAAGAGCAGGACGCAGGGAAGGCCAGGGCGGAGTGGAAGCAGTGGCGCAGGTGGCGGCAGACCTGGCCCGGAGGCGGTGAGCAAGGGGGTAACAACAGGTAGTGGAAGAAGGGTACCAGACGGATGGGTATGCGATACTTTAAAACGTGCGCAGATACTACAAGCAGCTACTTGTTCAACCACATCCCATTGCAACCCCAGCCACCAAAAACAACATGAAAGTTGGTCTGTGGTTGTCTTACAACCTAGATGACCAGCAAGCACAGAGTTGTGATGTTCCCCAATAACTTTGCAGAGCAAATTTGGTGGCACAAATAACCTTCCTGGAGGGCAGGAGGCCGAGGCAGCCACCTGGGCCTCCAATTCCTCACCCTCCTGCTCAGGGTACAATGCTGAAATGACTACCCCCTTTTGCAAAATTGGGACAGGGTCCTCATGATCACCACCACCAGGGAAGCTCCAGGACAAAGCATCAGCTTTGACATTTTTGACTCCAGGACGGAAAGTGACCAAAATATTGAACCTAGTAAAAACAGGGACCATCTAGCTTGCCTAGTGTTGAGATGTTTAACTGATTGAAGATATGACACATTCTTATTGTCAGTGATAACAGTAATTGGATGTATAGTCCCTTCCAACCAATGTCGCCATTCTTCAAATGCTAATTTAACTGCTAAAAGCTCCCTATTACCCACGTCATAATTTCTTTCAGCCGAAGAAAATTCTTTAGAAAAGAAGGTGCATGAATGCCATTTAGCAGGGGTTGGACCCTGAGACAACACAGCCCCAACCCCAACGTCCGATGCATCAACCTCTACAACAAAGGGCAGGGAAACATCGGGTCGACTAAGTACAGGAGCTGTGGCAAAACTGCTATTAAACACAAAAAACTTGTCCATTCCTCCAGAAAACCTGTCTGGGAGGGCAACTTTGGGACTGTCATGGGTATGTCAGAAGCTACAGACAGTTGCACTGCATCCAACTGCAGAAGGTCTCTGCTTTTGGATTTGCAAACACCTTCTTAGGCTACTTTCACACTTGCTTTTTTTTTGCAGAGCGTTTTTTGCGCAAAAAAACGCATGGAAAAAACGCATACAAGCGCTGCGTTTTTTTCAAGCATTTTTATGCATGCAGGAAAAAAATGCAGCGTTTTTATGCGTTTGTATGCGTTTTTAGTGCGTTTGCGTTTTTTTCCACATTGTTTGTCCTCACCTAAAAAAAAAACCAAATAACAATCTGGCAACACACACGACCAATGAGATGTCAGTGGCGGTGTGGTATGTTAATATATAGACCCTGTCTACAGTATTCTTCACATTTGCTTGATTGTTCTCGTGTCAACATGGATCTGCACTGGAAGAGTTTTCACTTCAACTTGGATTTGGACATCGCGATGGCTCAGGCTTATGCAGTTGCTTGCCATGAACAAAGGAAGAGAGAGAGGCAGCGAAGACGGCAGCGGCGGCGTATGTGGATACATCTGATTGTTGAACTCCGGGGGAGCCGTGGGGCATACCACACCCTCTACAGTGAGCTACAGGCAAACCCGGAGAAATTTACAGATTATATCCGGATGTCCCAAGAAAGCTTCAGGGATTTACTTGCTCGTGTTCAAGAATCCATCCGGAGACTGGACACACAGCTCCGTCGTGCGATTCCTTCTGAGGAACGGCTACTGGTGACATTACGGTACGTAATATTTAAAAACCAAGGGGTGAGGTCTGATGAGTTTTTTTTTTTTACATGTACTATTCAAAACCTTGGCTAATTATTTTTCGAGAATGTACTAATATTTTATTTTATAGTTTTACAAAACCATATACAGAAATATTAATTTTACTTCTTTCTCTGTTTCGCAGATTCCTGGCGACTGGAGAAACCCTATCTTCACTACACTTCCAGTATCGTATTGGAATCTCTACCTTGTCTGGAATTGTTGCGGACACCTGCCGGGCTCTCTGGAATGTTCTTTGTCCAGAATTTATGCCCCTGCCCACCGCTGAAAAGTGGATGGAAATTGCTGACAAATTCTGGACAGTCTGTAATTTCCCCAACTGTTTGGGAGCTGTTGATGGTAAACACATACAGATCATCAAACCCAAAAGAACTGGATCTGAGTACTATAATTACAAAAAGTACTTTTCAATAGTACTCATGGCAATTGCGGATGCCGGATGTATGTTTGTAGCAGTGGACATTGGAGCATTTGGCCGTTGTAATGACTCACAGGCTTTTAAAAACTCAGACATGGGCAGGAGATTGTATGGCAACCCATTTAATTTCCCTATGCCATGGCGTCTTCCTCACACCGAAGCTCCACCACTGCCCTTTGTAATGATGGGGATGAGGCTTTTCAATTGTGTGCAAACTTACTGAAACCCTACTCCAGCCGGGACTTGGACCACACCAAAAAAATAATTAAGTACAGGCTGACCAGGGCCAGAAGAACTGTCGAGTGTGCTTTTGGGATTCTTGTCTCCAGATGGCGAATTCTTGGCACAGCCATTAATCTTAAACTTGAAACAGTCGATGAGGTGGTGAAGGCATGTGTGGTTCTACATAATTTTGTGATGGCTAAAGAGCACCCGACTTTTGAACTCTATGATGCTGCTCCTAACCCATTGCCTGAATTCACTCAGCACCCTCTCAGGTCATCCGTTGAAGTTGGCCAAATGAGGGACCAATTTGCGGCCTACTTTATCTCTTTATCTACTTGCACTGGCAAGATGAAATGGTGTAAGAATGTTTTCGTTTGTGTATGTTAATTAAAAACCTGATTTGATACCAGTACCGAGTGCACTATGTTTTTTACACTCCAATAAAATAAAAAACTTCCCATATATACCTGTGAATTCATGATGTTCTCAAACCTGCACAGGTAAATACACATATGAGTTAAAATGCAGCAAAGCTAGTGGGTCGCCCTCCCAGGGCTGTGGGGTACTCGGTACCGGGCCGGTGTCAGGGGGATGTGTCACAGCAGCGGTGACCCGGTCCGTGGCCCTGGGCGCCCAAGCAATGGGGAGATATAGTTAATGGTAGAATAGTTTGTGACGCCACCCGTGGTGTTTGGCAAATATGGTGATAGGCCAACGCTGCATACAGATCCGCTGGGACTGATGGTATGTGCAGCTTAGATGGTAAAGCTCCCCACAGGTGGAGCTGTAGTCCCAGGGCTTTGTAGATGTAGCTGGCACGGGGATGTAGCAGTGCCGAAAGCGTAGGGAACAGACAAGACGCAGCGGTTGTAGTTTCTGTACCTTTACTGAGTATATGCAGTCCAGAGTCCTGATTACAGATGGTATTGGAGCAGGTTAGCCTGGAAGCAGATCAGGATTCTCTCTCAGCAGAAGGGCTGTGCAGTTTCCTTCCTAGCGCTTTGTAGTGTGAAGCACTCCAGTACTTAGTTACTCTGAAATGCCTCTCTTCAGATGTTCCTAGAACTATACTTGTATGACAGACAGCTGTAGCCTCTCTCGGGGACTCCTCTCTTCAGTCTTGGCTCTCTGTTCAGTTGCTGTTGTGTCCCAAGTCTTTACTGAGAGCAGGGCATTTACAGCCTCCTACTCCTGGTATCTGTGGTAGGACCGTCAGTATCCGTACCACCATGGAGGCCATGCTCCAGTTCTGTGCGCTCTCAAGCTGAGGGAGCCTGCCGTCTGCAGCTCAACCTCTCAGCTTCGCACCTCCCGTCTGCA
Organism: Dendrobates tinctorius; assembly: GCF_039654945.1. Classification (NCBI taxonomy): domain Eukaryota; kingdom Metazoa; phylum Chordata; class Amphibia; order Anura; family Dendrobatidae; genus Dendrobates; species Dendrobates tinctorius. The sequence goes on along the minus strand of NW_027361788.1, from coordinate 12,662,031 downwards.
CACTTCACCCTCCGCAGACTATCTGACCCTTCTTCCTCCTGGCCTTCAGAGGACACTCCTTTCCAGAATCCTGGTTCAGAGTTCCCCCTGCTGGCCCGGAGTGGGACTGTGTTGCATGCATTAGGTTAACTGCTGGAGAGACCCATCACTGCTTCCAAGCCTGACATTACCCTCCCCTGGAGGAAGGCAAAACAACATATATAATGTATAAACAACAATAATTGTACAAGATTTGAAAAAGGGAAAAAATGTACAAAAACCAAGAGCTCAAAAATGGTCCTATGATGACAAGTCCAACATCAATGTCCATGGTCCATTCCTGGCAAATGGTGAACTATTTATAAATAAAGTTTTTGAGCACACACAAGTCCTGTGGTTCAGTGTCCATAAAACAAACCAAAGAGAACTCTTACAGGTCAACTGTAGGTACAAAACTTGAAAAACAGTTACATATTTACACCATTTCAACAATTATATTACTTTATATACGGCATCTAACTGGTAGTATGCCTTGTGTGGTGCGGGTAGATCTGCGTAAGACTGGTGCAGTGGGTAATGTACTGGATACACTACTGGGTGTTCCACATGGCGCAGGGATTCTAGATTGTCTAGTAACTCTTGGACTCACCATGGGAATAACAGGTTCACCACTAGCAGGGCGAGGGTTCTCTGACTCCACTGCTGGTGTGGCCTCTGTTGCCTGATTTTCTCAATCTTCAAGGTCTTCTTGAGTCCTATTCTCCTGTGCTTCTACTTGGGGAAATAACAACACCGGCACCACGATTGCATCATTAACTCTAGTCCAATTCGCAGGGAACTCTCCCAACACAGTACTGACTGTCTTTTCTTCCTCTGTAGGTGGGATGTTATCTGATCCTCCCGCTTTATCTTTCAACTGGTCAGGGCATAACTTCAAGTGATCCCTGGATACCGCTGCTGAGGTCTCTCCTCCATCTTTGCTAACAAGGCATACTTTGGCATTATCAAAGTTCGAGGGCGGAATTGTATAGGGCTCCTCTTCCCATTGATCATCCAGCTTATGCAGTCTTCTTTTTCTCTTGAGAACTTGTTCTCCTGGCGAAAAAGGAACAGCAGGTGCATTTTTGTTATAAAGTCTCTCCTGCTTCTGCCTTGCCTGAGCCAGACTCTTCTCCACACACTCCTGTACAATTCTGTACTGCTGCTGCCTCTCCTTGTCCCAGTCTGCATCTGGTGACGTTACTTCAGGCGTCAGGACTCCCATGTCCAAGTCAATAGGCAGCTTACCAGGCCTTGCTCTCATCAGGTACGCTGGAGTACAGTTGGTAGAGTTCACTAGGATATGGTTGTAGAGGTCCACCAGATCGGGCAACTTTTCTGGCCACAGATTTTTCTCCTCCAAGGGCAATGTCTTCAGTAAATCAATCACTACCTGGTTCGTTTTCTCCCACATGCCGTTGGTCTGTGGGTGATAAGGTGTTGTCAGGATCTTCTTACACCCATATAAGTTGCAAAATTCATGGAACACTTCTGCCTCGAAAGCTGGATCTTGGTCTGTCAGCACTCTCTCAGGATAACCATGTGGTCTACAGAAGTGCTGTTGGAATGCTCTGGCCGCTGTCCTGGCCGTTAGATCTTTGACGGGCACAACCACCAGGAATCTTGAATAGTGGTCCACAATGGTAAGGGCATAGAGGTAGCCTGACCGGCTTGGAACCAGCTTCACATGGTCCAGGGCTACCAACTCCAGGTGCTGTTTGGTGATGATTGGCTGTAAGGGAGCTCTCTGGCTGTCTCGATCCTTTCTGCGCAGGTTACACTGTCCACACTCCCAGCACCACCTCTCAATGGCTTTCCTCATGCCAGTCCAGTAGAACCTCTCTCGGAGTAACGTTTCCAACTTCTTCCATCCGAAGTGTCCAGCTCCATTGTGGTATGCCCCTAGGACCATTGATGCATCTCTCTTTGGGACCACCACCTGCCAGACCAGCTCATGTGTGCGGGCATTGATACTCCTCCGACACAGCTTCCCTTCATAAATGAACAGCCGACCTCTTTCCTTCCACAACTGATGAGTCTCTTCAGGAGCATTCAACTCTGGGCGTGAGTCACCTTGTGTCAGCAGCTCTTTAACCAGGCGGACTGCAGGGTCATTATCTTGTGCTTCTGCCCAATCATGATGGGGCAACGGATTCAGAGTGACTTCCTTCAAGCCAGGACGCCTGTTTCTCACTCCTTGGGCACGTTGGGCCGCCAGTGGCCAGTGGAAGGGAGGCAATTCTACCTCTTCCAGAGACTCAGGGTCTTCTCCTGCATCTGGCAGATTAGGCATTCTGGATAGCGCATCAGCATTGGCATTCTTGTGCCCGGCCCGGTACTTGATGGTAAACTCATAATTGGATAACCGAGCCATCCATCGCTGCTCCAGTGCTCCTAGCTTGGCAGTGTCCAAGTGGGTCAACGGGTTGTTGTCCGTGAAGATTGTAAATTTGGCCGAAGCTAGGTAATGCTTGAACCTTTCGGTGACAGCCCAGACTATGGCAAGGAACTCCAGCTTGAAAGAACTGTAATTATCAGGGTTCCTCTCAGTGGGACGCAACTTCCTGCTGGCGTAGGAGATCACTCTCTTTTCCATTCTGTACCTGTGACAGTACTGCTCCTAATCCCACGTTGCTGGCATCCGTGTACAGCACAAAGGGTTTGTCATAATCTGTGAGAGCCATCTTCAATCTTTTGAAAGACCTCTCCAACTCTTCAGTCCATTGAAATGTGGAATTCTTCTGCTTGCCTTTCTTGGACTGCCCCACCAGAAGGTTTTGCATCGGGGTGGCTATTTCAGTAAAGCCTTTGATGAATCTCCGGTAGTAGCCTACCAGTCCAAGGAATTAGTGTACCTCGTGGAGGTTGTTGGGCTTCTTCCAGTCCCAGATGACCGTGACCTTGTCAGGATCTGGTGCCACACCTTCTGCACTGACCACGTGACCAAGGTACTGTACCTTAGGCTTCAGGAGGTGGCATTTTGAAGGCTTCACTTTCAGGCAAAAATTGGACAAAGCTTCAAACACTTCGGCCAGGTGTTCCAGATGCTCTTCATAGGTCTTGGAGAAAATGATGACATCATCCAAGTACAACAGGACTGTTTCAAAGTTCATGTGTCCCAGGCAACACACCATCAGCCGCTGAAATGTTCATGGAGCAGTGCAGAGTCCAAATGGCATATAAATGAACTCACAGAGACCCATTGGAGTGGTAAATGCGGTTTTCTCCTTGTCTGCCTCTGCCACGGGAACCTGCCAATACCCACTGGTGAGATCCAAGGTGGAAAAGTAGTTAGCAGTTTTAAGTGCAGCTAAGGATTTCTCAATCCTAGGTAATGGGTAGGCATCTTTATGTGTAATGCTGTTAATTTTCCTGTAATCAACACACATTCTCATGGTACCATCCATTTTCTTTACAAACACTATTGGAGCTGCCCATGGGCTACAGCTGTCCCTAATGACCCCAGCTTCCTTCATCTTTTTCAACATACTCTTAGCACATTGGTACTGTGTTGGGGGTATAGGTCTATACCTCTCCTTTATGGGTGGATGGTCTCCAGTGGGGATATGATGTTGCACCCCTTTTGCCTGCCCAAAATCTAGTGGGTGTTTGCTGAATACCCGCTCATACTCTTGTGTCACTCTGTAAACCCCATTTCTCTGGTATGAAGGTGTAGAGTCAGTTCCCACCTGCAGTTGCTGGCACCACTCTTCTAGCTGCTTCACAGGGCCATTGTCCTCGGATGAGACCAAAGGCTCTGCTGCCTGCAATGAGTTGTTATTAACAGTGAGCAGTTTAGCAACTGTGGCGTACCGAGGTATTGTGGCTTCCTCCTCCCCACAATTCAGAAGGCGTACAGGTACTCTCCCCTTTCGTACATCAACCACCCCTCTGGCTGTCAGGACAGTGGGCCTGCTATCTGAATATACTGGCTCTACCAATGCCTGGTAATCCTGCCCTCTGAGCCCTATGGCTGCCCGACACCAAACCAACATTTCACATCTGGGGGGTATTACAATGGGAAAAGCATCACTCACTCTGACGCTGCCAATCGCTCCGCCAGAGAGTTCTACCTGTTGCCTTTGCATCAGGGCTCTGATCTCCTTCTGCAGGACTCGTTGTTCACCGGAACCAGCAGTCTCAGCCACCTGTTGTAACAAGACAATAAGCTCGGACAGACAGTTTTCAATTACATTTGTACCAAGAGTCATCACGGGATTACATTCACGTCGATCAATATCAACAATTATCAGTCCTTGTGATTTTAGCTCTACCCGCCCCACTTTAACAGTAATTTCCTTGCATCCAATCTGTGGCAAGGTATGACCATTACTATCAACTACTGTTAGTTCATCAGTGGGGCCACGGGTGAGTTCAGAATCAGCCCAGTACCTCTTGTACAAAATATACAGCATAGTGGTCACCTGGGAGCCAGTGTCCAGCAAAGCGTTCATGGGGATGCCGTCAATCACCACAGGAAGGATCGGTCTCCCTCCCACATACTTGACTCTCCAGTTCTTTGGGCCTGCTGAACCTACTCCTGGGGGTTGGCCTTTTACTCCAGGGGTTGCTCGTTTAAAGGACAGTACCTGGCCAGATGACCTGCCTTGTAGCAGCGCCGACAGATGGGACGTCCGTCCTGGTCATAGCGATCGTTGTTCCTTCCTCGAAGTGGCGGGGTTCTCCTCCTCCGGAGCCACGGGACATCTTCTGGACTGGAAGCAAGCTGGACCTTTCCTTTGGAGGAATCCTGCAGGGACTGCATGGTTCTGGTGAGTGCAGCCATCCCTTTGGTCAGCTCCTGGACTTGAAGACACAGCTCCTCAGTTGGATCTTTATCCAGAGTCTGTGCATCAGCCTCCACAGGGACGGAAGGAAAAGATGTTGCTTCCTGATGGTAGGTGACCGATGGGCGCCTAGGGGGCACTGGATGGCTGTCAGTGGACTCCTGCAGTACCCGAATAGCCCTGTCCTTAAATTCAGCAAAGTCCAGATCAGGGTCTTGCAGGGTTAGAATACGTAACTGCCCTCTGTGGGTACTGGACAGGAGCCCTTCAATTAACTGCTCCTTTAACAGTTGATCTTCTTCCTTTACACTGTCAGGGTCAACTTGTTCAACTACTCGCAGCGCCTCCTGCAGGTTGAGAGCATAGTCTCTGATACTGTCCTGTGCCCTCTGTTTACAGCCAAAGAACCTCATCTTGATTTCAGCTGCAGTGCGGGTGTCAAAAGTGCTCTTCAGCTTGGCCAGGACCTTTGCAACAGTCTCTTTATCGGTGTCCTGCCAGGCTTTCACCTCCCTCAGTGCTGCACCCGTTAGCTGTCCAATCAGGATATTCACTTTCTGGCTTTCAAACAGGGGGTAAACTTTAAACAAGCTGCACAGTCTCTCTTTAAATTCACTCAGGGTGTGCGACTCACCCGAGTACTGCGGTAGCCAGGCCGCTCCCGGTATGTAGGGCATGGATAGCGGCATTATGGGGACCGGTGCGGCAGGCCTCCCCCCTAGTTAACGTTAGCCAGGGTGAGCTCTCTGGCGGCCGCTTCACAGGCCTGATGCTCTGGGCTGTAGGCCTCAGCTCCTCCTCCTCTCGCGCGGCACTTCTCCTCTTCGCGCACAGCGGCAGGCTCCGCCCACGAAGGCCCGCCTCTTTTCTTCCTGCGTAGGTAAATACACATATGAGTTAAAATGCAGCAAAGCTAGTGGGTCGCCCTCCGAGGTCTGTGGGGTACTCGGTATCGGGACGGTGTCAGGGGGATGTGTCACAGCAGCGGTGACCCGGTCCGTGGCCCTGGGCGCCCAAGCAATGGGGAGATGTAGTTAATGGTAGAATAGTTCATGACGCCACCGGTGGTGTTTGCAAATATGGTGTTAGGCCAACGCTGCATACAGTTCCGCTGGGACTGATGGTATGTGCAGCTTAGATGGTAAAGCTCCCCACAGGTGGAGCTGTAGTCCCAGGGCAGTGTAGATGTAGCTGGAATGGGGATGTAGCAGTGCCGAAAGCGTAGGGAACAGACAAGACACAGCGGTTGTAGTTTCTGTACCTTTACTGAGTATATGCAGTCCAGAGTCCTGATTACAGATGGTATTGGAGCAGGTTAGCCTGGAAGCAGATCAGGAGTCTCTCTCAGCAGAAGGGCTGTGCAGTCTCCTTCCTAGCGCTTGGTAGTGTGAAGCACTCCAGTACTTAGTTACTCTGAAATGCCTCTCTTCAGATGTTCCTAGAACTATACTGGTATGACAGACAGCTGTAGCCTCTCTCAGGGACTCCTCTCTTCAGTCTTGGCTCTCTATTCAATTGCTGTTGTGTCCCAAGTCTTTGTTGAGAGCAGGGCATTTACAGCCTCCTACTCCTCTGGTATCTGAGGTAGGACCGTCAGTATCTGTACCACCGTGGAGACCAGGCTTCAGTTCTGTGCACTCTCAAGCTGAGGGAGCTCGCCTTCTGCAGCTCAACCTCTCAGCTTCGCACCTCCCGTCTGCACACGTCACCCTCCACAGACTATCTGACCCTTCTTCCTCCTGGCTCTGAGGACACTCCTTTCCAGAATCCTGGTTCAGAGTTCCCCCTGCTGGCCCGGAGTGGGACTGTGTTGCATGCATTAGGTTAACTGCTGGAGAGACCCATCACTGCTTCCAAGGCTGACATTATCCTCCCCTGGAGGAAGGCAAAGCCAGTGTGGCGACCATACTCCTGGGGGCGCCACAGCTAGTCTGCGTTAAATATATTGGTACGTAAGCAAAGCTGCAGGTTAAATATGATATGTGTATTAACCAGGCCATGATTGATAAATAGTTATGATTATGACATTTGATCGACTTTGGTAGGATCGGGTTTCATGAAACAAAATTTGTTTCAAATGAAACTTGTCCAACTAGTGGAAAACAAGTAGGAGATTCATTCAAAACCAAACCACAATGCAAAGAAACTTGCCTTTATTTTTGCCCGAGTTTCACCAGTTTGTGTTTCAGGAAACCAGATCCTAGTCGGTAAAACGCTAGTTATTATACTAGGCCTTGGTATTTAACATATTAACATATGACGTTTATTTTACCCATCAGTGTATTCAAAACACAAGAGTATGTTGTTAATTACAAGGTATATCAATAATCTCCCTTGCCTAGAATCACAATAAGTGAAATGAGGATGATAAGAACAGCCAATCCTCCAAACACTTTTTATGACACCTTGCTAAGTTTAAGTCGCATTGTGTGTACTTAACATTAATCAAACTTTGTTATGGTGAACCAGAAATTTTACATTTATTTTTAAGCAGAAAAATTAAAAAAAAATTTTTTTTTCTGCGTTTGGGGGAGGATGATTGCAAGTTGGGGGTGTGCAGGGAAGATGCAGAACTTACAGTTGAAGAAGGTGTTCTAGGGGAAGGGGCAACAAAACTTGTGGGGGAAGGAAGTCCAGTTATGGGAATTGAACTAGAAACACTTGGAGGAGAGGAAAGAGGTTCAGGGACATTGGTCCTAAGTGCTTGTCTCCGTAAACTTGTCTGTCTGGACCTACTTGGGCCCAATGCCCGCCTTGATTGATGGCGCCTTGAACTTGGGGCAAATATTGAATGTGGGTCCCCCGTCTGCAGCTGTGGCTGCTGCTGTGGCTGCTGCTGCGGTGGCTGCTGCTGATGCTCTGTGGTGGCGGTGGCAGTGCTCGTCCTTGCAGGAGGACTGGTGGTGGCAGTGATGGTCCAGGTTTGCGGAGTGGTGGTGGCAGAGCTACTACATGTTGTTGTAGTGGCAGGGCTGTTCCACGTTTGCGGAATGGTGGCTGTGCTACAAGCATGCATGGGGGTGGCGGTGGTGCTCCAGACAGGAGCAGCGCTTGCCATGGTGGTGTTGGTGAAGTGACCAGCTGCACTCAGACTTGTGGTGGTGTAACGGTGGGTGTCCTGGCTTTGAATAGAGGTGTCCGTGCAGTGGTTTGCAGCACAAGTCGGTAGTGAGGTGAAGCGAGTCAATGGTGGCACAGGTGGAAATGACACCACTGACTGCTGCCTGTACCGATTATGCTGCATAGCCTGCAAGAAAGCATTGTTGCAGGCCTGCAGAACAATCAGCTGTTGCTCAGGACTAAGGTGTTCCGCCATGCCCTTTTCAATCTTACTAAAAAAATCGTGCGCTGGTCTGATGAGGTCGGCCTCCAGATGGTCAAGGCGCTGTTCGACAGAATGGAATCGGTGTTCCATGTGGTTAAAACCACGTTCCATGAGTGAAAAACCGCTTTCCACTCTGTCGGACAGCAACTTGAGGCTGGCATTAAAGGCCTCGCTCAAGTGCATAAACTCGGGCAAGACATTCCTGTCCAAGGCCCTCTGCCACTGGCAGGTATTGCCCACATAACCAGTGGCAGAGACCTGGGACAGGGGAACACTTGATGGACCAGCTTCCTGGTCACCAGCTGTCTGGGTGGCTGACCTGCAAGGTGCTTCCTGGCTGTTGGATGGCTGGGACGGGTCAGAGGACGTCCGATGAAGGACCGCTCCAGGGCCAGGTTACAGGGTGCTGCTCCAGGTGCTGTGGAAGAAAGGAAAATCATTACTATAATGCCTTTACAAGAAGCATCAGCTGTGGATTAGAAAAACACAGATTAATAAAAAAAAAAAAAAAAATTATAATACTTACGATCTGGTGGCAAGGACAGGTCTTAGGAACTGCAGCGCGTGATAGTATCGGTATCTTGTTCTTGTCCTTGACGCAGATCCACTGCGAACCTGGCCCTCAGGACGAACATCACTGTTGAAGCGGTTCTTGATCGATCGCCAACGTGTTCGGAGTTTGTCCACTGTTGGAAAAACAAACCAATAACATGTAACAATTGTGTTTGATGCACGACATATGCTATCACTAAACTCAAAGGTGCCATCAAGGACAATAGTCACTGCAGCACAATACAGCAATACAATATCCAAAGCAGTCACTGTAGAGCCAGATGACACTGCTGAGTTTCCTGCTAGAATATATCTAGCACGAAACCCAACAGTGCCATCAAGGACAATAGTCACTGCGGCATAACAGAGCAGGGAAATACTTACTAAACACCTTTTTGGAGGATGCAGTGGCGCTGTCCCAGCCATCCATCAACGCTGCTGCCACCTCATTCCATAGCCGCCGGGTTACCACATTGTCCTTGTACAGCCGGTCATGGCTGTCCCACAACGGGGCACGCTCCTGGACCAGGCTGATAAGCTGCTCATTATCCAGGTATACGTCTTCATCCCGTTGTGGAACCTAGACAAAACACATTCATTAGAATATTCAAATTTTGAGTGAATAAAAAGTTACAAAAAAATCCAGAAAATATGAAATATAGAAGATAAAAAATTAAGAACATTACAAATCATTTGATACTTACATTCCGTATCACCACCGGGACTTGGCTTGTCTGCTCCTACTGTTCGCCTCAGTAATCACGTCTGCAGAAGATGACGATGTCTGAAAAAAAAACCAACGTAAGAGATTTGGAGAAGCAGCAGATATACTTACCAAACGCATGAAAATAATCACCTCACGGTCTGCTTGCGCCAGTTACTGCCGGGATGGGGAATATTCTGATTCCGAAGACATACTGCATGTAAAAATAATAAAACGCATTAGTACATATACAATTTAAAAGGACAGGCATACATTATTAGATGTAATAATACTCACATTCTTGACGCTGAAGCTGGGATTGAAGATGGGTTCGTTTTTAGCTGAATTTCTGCTCTCCAGTCTGTCACTATACTTTAGTTGTGGTACAGTGTTGGCAGACACTTCCTTTATATAGACATGTTTTTTTTTGGGTGGGGAATTTTATAACTTGTCTAACCAGTGGACACCAAAAAAAACGCATGCGCAAAAAAACTCGCATACATGCGCATGCCAATGCGCACGTATGCGCATCCATAGGCCATAATGGTCATTTTTTGAGCAAAACATGCGCATACGTGCGCATGCATTTTTTAAAAGCGGTTGGGCGGACCAAAAAATGCAACATATAGCGTCTGGAAAATGAAATCGCACACCACAAAAAAAGCAGCGCACGAAAAACGCATACGTGCGCATGCCAATGCTCACGTATGCGCACCCATGTTAAATATAGGGGAAAAAACGCATGCCCACGTATGCTTTTTTTGCAGCACAAAAAAACGCAAATGTGAAACCAGCCTTAACCCTTCTGAATCTTTGACCCAGTGGCAACCTGTGAGACCTAGAGAGCTCCGGGAGTTGAACCCTCAGGACCGCGATGACGAACCTCCCTAGGGCGAGCTAGCCAGGTGTACCCCCCTATACAGGGAGCGTTAGGGACAGACCCAGGGGAGAATATCGCTGCGGAAGCTGATACCTGGGGACAACCGGAGGAAGATGCAGGCAGGGGATGTGCAGGCGACCAGACAGGGGATGGTGACGACCACAGGGGAGACAGCTGTAGCCACGGAGATGGTGGTGGAGAACCAAGGAGGAGGCAGGAACGGGTAGCGGGTGAGACGCTAGAACAGGCAGGCGAAGGCAGGAACAGGCAGGACCTGGAAGGGAACACAGGAGCGTAACTAATAGAGAAACTAGCGGGAAACCAGAAGAGGTACGAAGCGTAGAGACAGAAGGTACGCTGGAGAGCGTGGACCCGATATCAGAACGTGAAGCACAATTGATAATCAGGCAGGGAGGAGAGGGAGAGACTGCCTGATATAGGGCACTCTGGAGAACTTCCGGGTCAGGGTGCGGCAGAGTAATGGGACCAAGAGATAGGGCACCTAGTCTAGGGGGGCGTGCGCCTGCGTACCTGAGGAGGAGCCAAGGCCGGCCGCAGGACAGGAGAGGAGGCACTAGGTGGACAGGCATCAGCAGAGGAGGCGGGCTGAGAGGACCGGAAGTGCCTGAGTGATGTGGAGGCATGGGAGGAAGCGGGGACCGCCGGCGCCATGACGACAGAAGACGCAGCAGAGGCAGACAGGCCGGCGGTAGCAGGGGCATGGGCAGGAAGAGCTGCAGCGGCGGTGGTCAGAGCGGGAGCCGCCGACGTTGCAGGGAGAGCAGAAGCAGTGAGCGCGACAGGCGCCGGGGAGGAGGTGAGCGTGACAGGTGCCGGGGACGAGGTGAGCAAAACAATACCCCCCCCTGCGCCCCCTCTTCTTAAGGTCGGAAAGAAATCTGGCTAGAATATGAGGAGCCTGAATGTTCTCCCGAGGCTCCCAAGATCTCTCCTCGGGACCGAAACCCTTCCAGTCAATTAAGAAGAGGGTCTTACCTCTGGATCTTTTCATTGCAAGAATGTCTTTAACTTCAAAGACATCTTGTGCGGACACAGGCGGGGGCGAGCGGCCAGTAGAAGGATGAAAGCGGTTAAGGATATCAGGCTTTAAGAGAGAGGCATGGAAGGAATTAGGAATCCTTAGAGAGGCGGGAAGTTTTAACTTGTAGGCCACATCATTGATACGAGCCAAGACCTCAAACGGACCAATATACCGAGGACCCAGTTTATACGAGGGTTGCTTCAGGCAGACAAATTTCGAAGACAGCCATACTTTATCTCCGGGTTGGTACAGTGGAGAATCCAGGCGTCTTTTATCGGCATGTCTCTTGATCCTGCCTTGAGCACGGTCAAGCGCAGTTTTGGTCTCCTGCCAGACCCTGGAGAACTCCTCGGTCACAAGATCGGCCGCCAGCACACCCGAGACAGGAGGTACCGGCAGAGGAAGTCCTAGATGTTGGCCTTAGACAATAAAGAAGGGTGATTTGGAGGAGGACTCACTGGTATGGTTGTTGTAGGTGAATTCAGCCCACGGGAGTAGGCTGGACCAGTCGTTCTGATGGGCATTGGAAAAATGCCGGAGATAAGTCACAAGGACTTGATTAGTACGTTCTGCCTGGCCATTGGTCCTAGGGATGGTAGGAAGAGAAGTCCAATGTTATTTCCATCATACGGCACAGGGCCCTCCAAAACCGCGAGGTGAACTGAACCCCTCTGTCGGAAACGATATGCTTGGGGAAGCCGTGAATCCGGAAAACATGGGTGACGAAGATCTTCGCCAATTCAGGCACAGATGGTAAGCCTGGCAGAGCAATAAAATGGGCCATTTTGGAAAATCGATCCACCACGACCAAAAGGACGGTGTGGCCCGCAGACCGAGGCAGATCCGTAATAAAGTCCACTGCGATGTGCTGCCAGGGAGCGGGTGTAAGAGTCCAGAGGGTAGGTGCCGAGGAACTTTGTTTCTGGCACACGATGGGCACGAGGCGATGAAACTTCGGACATCTTGAAGAAGGGATGGCCACCAGTAAAAACGAGAGATGAGAAGAAGCGTTTTCTTGACGCCCACATGACCGGCCAGCTTGGAGGCATGACCCCAGCGTAGCACTCGCTTCCTCTCACTTTCTTGCATGAAGGTCTTACCCGGCGGTAACGAAGTCAAGCTAATGGGTGCGACTATGATGACTTTACTGGGGTCCACAATGTGTGATGGCTCCTCTTTGTTATCGGAGACCAGAAAGGACCTGGATAAAGCATCTGCTTTGAGATTCTTGTCACCGGGACGGAAATGCAGGTCAAAATTGAACCAGGCAAAGAATAACGACGACCTGGCTTGCCTGGGATTAAAACTTTGCGCTGACTGGATGTATGCCATGTTCTTGTGGTCGGTGTAGATTTTAAATGGATGTACAGCTCCTTCCAGAAGATACAGCCACTCCTCCAGGGCCAATTTGATGGCAAGTAGCTCTCTGTCACCAATGGCGTAGTTTCTCTCTGCGGTGGAGAACATCTTGGAGAAGAAACTGCAGGTGAGCAGTCAACTGGAGGAAGAACTCTGGGAAAGAACTGCCCCGGCTCCGATGGCCGATGCGTCTACCTTGAGGATAAAAGGCTTGTTGGCTTCAGGACGATGGAGTACAGGCACTGTAGCGAAGGCTTGTCTCAAGGTTTGAAAGGCGTCTTCAGCTTCCGGGGACCAGAGGTGAGGGTTTGCTCCCTTTCAGGTGAAGGCAGAGATAGGAGTGGTCAAAGTAGAAAAGTGTGGAATAAATTGCGGGTAATAATTGGCAAAACCAAGGAATCGTTGGATCGCCTTGATTCCCTGGGGACGCAGCCACTTGAGCACGGCGGACACTTTTCCTGGGTCCAAACGTAGGCCAGAGTCTGAAATGATATAGCCCAAGAATGGTAGAGAGGACTGCTTGAATGCGCACTTCTCAAGTTTGGCGTAAAGCCGATGCTCTCTTAGTCGTAGCAAGACTTGGCGGACGTCTTTTCTGTGGGTAGCCAGATCCGAGGAAAATACAAGGATATCGTCCAAGTACACCACCACACAGGAGTAGAGAAGGTCTCGAAACACATCGCTGACGAACTCCTGGAACACTGCGGGAGCATTGCACAGGCCAAAGGGCATGACCAGATATTCATAGTGGCCATCTCGGGTATTGAAAGCGGTCTTCCACTCGTCTCCGGAATGAATGCGGATGAGATTATAAGTCCCTCGGAGATCCAATTTCGTGAAGACCCATGCTCCCCATAGACGGTCGAATAGCTCCGGAATGAGAGGCAGTGGATATTTGTTTTTGATGGTGATATCATTGAGGCCCCGGTAATCAATGCAGGGACGAAGGGATCTATCCTTCTTCTTGACAAAAAAGAACCCTGCTCCTGCAGGCGAAGACGACTTGCGGATAAAGCCTCTGGCCAAGTTTTCTTGGATATATTTGGTCATGGCCAGAGTCTCGGAGGGAGACAGAGGATAGATCCGACCACGAGGGGGAGTAGACCCAGGGACAAGATCAATTGGGCAATCATAGGGCCGATGCGGGGGCAGAACCTCCGCCTCCTTCTTGTTAAAGACGTCCGAAAAAGCCCAATAGGCTGAAGGTAAGTCTGTAGAGACTGAAGTGGGAGGCTTGGAGTTCTTCGGTTGGACGGAGGACAGACATCTGTCTTGACACGACTGTCCCCAATGCAGGATATCCCCGGATCGCAAGTCCAAGACAGGCTCGTGAGTTTTCAACCAGGGTAGGCCCAAGAGGATGGTATGGGATAGCGCAGGCAGCACATAAAAGACTATTTTCTCCCGGTGTAAGGCTCCAATCTGAAGTTCCACTTCGGTGACCACAGTAACGGACATCCGCCAGGGTCGACTGTCGACCGAAGCAATCTGCCGAGGAGTCTCCAGGGATCGGACCGGGATCCGAAGTCTCTCAACCGCCTCGAACTGAAAAAAGTTGCCAGCTGCGCCTGAATCCATGTATGCCCACTCAGAGGAGCGTTTGGGGCCTATGTGCAACAGAACGGAGAGAATCAAGGGTAGAGAGAAATCACAATTACCTAGGGAGGCCTCTCTTACATGTCCTAGGCGGAGGCGTTTCCCGGGCATATTGGACAGGAGTCGAGGAAGTGGGATGCACTCCCACAATAGAAGCGGAGCCTCTGTCCGACGCTCCTCCACCGGTTTGACACAGTCCACTTGCATGGGTTCCGGGGCAAGAACCACAGAAGACAACACTGGACGGGAGCGGGGCGGACTGCGAGCGGCTGAAAAAACGCGAGGTCTTCTCTTCCTAGTGGCCTCATGGGATCGCTCCTGAAATCGTAGGTCGATGCGAGTGGCCAGGGAGATCAAGTCCTCCAGGGAGGCTGGAGTATCACGTCCTGCTAACTCGTCCTTGACTCGACCAGAGAGTCCCCGCCAAAAGGCTCCTACCAAGGCCTCATTGTTCCACCCCAACTCTGAGGACAGGGTATGAAACCGAATGGCGTGCTGACCTACCGAGTGCGTGCCCTGGTGGAGATTAAACAGCGCCTCAGTAGTAGAGACCAAGCGACCTGGTTCATCAAGCACCCTCCGAAAGGTGTCCAGAAAAATGGAGAGCTGGGAGACAATGGGGTCGTCTCACTCCCAGAGAGGGTTTACCCAAGCTAGGGCCTCACCCTCCAAGTGAGACACAACAAAAGCTACCTTGGCCCGATCAGTAGGGTACTGCAGGAGAGACAGCTCGAAGTGTAGCTGACATTGATTTAGGAACCCTCTGCACAGTTTGGGATCGCCGTTATACCATGGGGATTTTGCCAAACGGGGTGGTGGGTGGGGGGTTGCCACCGGGGCTGGAGCAGAGGCCACAGTCTGGAGGGCCAGGAGACCGTTATCCACTGAGACCATGTAGTTTAAAATATGGGCCTGAGTGTCGCGCTGCTATGCGAGCTCCTGCTCAAGACCCGCCATCTGGGGGGCGCTAGTGGGGTCAGAGGCCTGTAAGGATGACAGACGGGATTCCATAGATTTGAGGAAGGACATTATCCTTGTCTGGTTTTCTCATAGGAGCAGAAGTTCATTTTGAGTCGGAGTCGAGGTACCAGCGGGGTCCATGGCCTGATTATACTGTGAGACCTAGAGAGCTCCGGGAGTTGAACTCTCAGGACCGCGACGATGAACTTCCCTAGGGCGAGCTGGCCAGGTGTACCACCCCCTATACAGGGAATGTTAGGGGCAGACCCAGAGGAGACTATCGCCGCGGAAGCTGATACCTGGGGACAACTGGAGGAAGATGCAGGCAGGGGATGTGCAGGCAACTAGACGGGGGATGGTGACGACCACAGGGGAGACAGCTGTAGCTGCGGAGATGGTGGTGGAGAACCAAGGAGGAGGCAGGAACGGGTAGCGGGTGAGATGCTGGAACAGGCAGGCGAAGGCAGGAACAGGCAGGACCAGGAAGGGAATACAGGAGCGTAACTAATAGGGAAACTAGTGGGAAACCAGGAAAGGTATGAAGCATAAAGACAGAAGGTACACTGGAGAGCGTGGACCCGATATCAGAGCGTGAAACACAATTGATAATCAGGCAGGGAGGAGAGGGAGAGACTGCCTGATATAGGGCACTCTGGAGAACTTCTGGGTCAGGGTGCGGCAGAGTAATGGGACCAAGAGATAGATCCCTATATAGGTTGTGCATCTATCACTGAGCAGGAACCTAATCCCTAGACCAGTCGATCCGCACTACTACTAAAGTCACCTGGGAGAGACTAACAAGGGGAACACTTATCTTGAGTAGATTCAGAGATGTAACACAGACATCCTCCAACAACAACAAAGAGGAAGATAGCTGACTGCTATAGCTCGAAGCCTGAATGGGGGAAATGGAAAAATCACCGGCAACTCCCAGCAGCAAGCTTGGAGTCTATAAACACACAGGTCCAGGTGTGTCAATTAGAGCCGGAGAAAGGTTGCCACTGGGTCAAAGAATCAGTAGGGTTAAGAAGGTGTCTGCAAAGCCAAACGCAAAGACCTTCAGCTAGATGCAGTGTGACTTTCTGCAGTGTCTGACTTACCAGTGACAGCCAGGTGAGACATTGCAGTGCCATTAGGCTTCTCTGTGATCCCATCACAAGAAATGTTTGGTACCGTCTCTCTGTGAAACAACTCTCCATCAGAAGGGTGTATGTGCCATGCTCAAGCACATACCCAAACTGAACAAGATGGCCCATCCAGCACTTATATATGGACAATCACTGCTCCTCATGGTGCGTTGTTGCTTCCTGGGTAGTGTCCACATGCTTGGGGACTGACCACACTCTGTGGTCCGTTCCTCCCTTAGCACTCTGCTGAGTACAACTTCCCACCTTGGAAAATGCGGCACCCTTCCATCTGGCTTTCTTCCTTAGCAGCCACTCCTGCTTCTCGCTTTGCTGTTCATACATACATGAGGCCATCATGACTATTATCTTTAGCTTCTAGAAACCAATGACAATTTTGTAGTGTTTTGAGAAATTTGCACTTGGGCCCATGCACGGGGCTCTTCCACCCTTGCAAGTCCACTGATAGAAACTTTATGTTGATATAACAGCAAGATACAATTAATTCCTTTAGCAAAACAATCATCCTTTGAGACCAATTTCTATTGCAGAGCTCCAGATCTCCCGCTGCAGCTCCTTTTCAGTGTCATTTCTGGAGCCTCACTGCCTTCATGCTAAGAATTGGAGAGGGCTAGGAAGATGGGATGGAATATTCTTGTAATATGGCAGTACTCACTATGAGAAAAACCCTTATAGCATAACAACTCTAAAAGAATAAATAGCATCATATGGGTTAAACATTATGCTGGTCTCCCATCAGCCTCCTTAATGCCCGTTTGGGGCTGTCCAGGCATCATTGCCAGCCGGACACCATCTGCCTTGACACTGGGACCTCATAATATGCTCCTTAATTACATCAGTAATGCCATCAGTTCTTGTATTAAGAGGGGCGTTCGCAGATTGCTTCGCCTGCCTGTAAATCTAATAATTACACAGAACAGCAGTGGCCAGATGTGAGGAGAGAAATAAAGGGGAGAAAGCTGGTGGGACAGCTGCGGAGAGGGCATAAGTACATAAACCCCACATGAACATGTAATGCAATTGTACGTAGCTAATATATTTATCCAATATAAATTATTAACAAATTAGCATTGCTCTGCCGCACAGGTGAAACGATGCCCCGGAGTCGTATATACAAACTTAAACTATACAAACAAAAGTATCAGGTCATACCTCGTAATCACTGACTTCAGTTTTTTTCATTCAGTTCCATTGCCACTGGTGTATAACATCCAACCCCTAAACATCAGGGGTGTAACAGTATTGGCTGTAGGGAATGTCATTGCATCATGGTCCCTTTTGCCCATATATAAAGACTGGTGCTTAGAAAAAGCTATATTATTTGGAAGTCTTGCTGGAAAAGTTGCATTGAGACCCTTGAGCTTAAAGGGAATCTGTCACCCTTTTTTTCCCATATTAGCTGCCGGCATAGATTCCGTTTAAAGTTACTCCACTGATGGCCATGCAGTCTGGCTTTACGGATCTTTGTTCAGGAGCCACCAGGGTAACTAGTCCATTCATGACATTTCTTCCCTCCTAGATATTCCCCCATCACCTGTGAGTGTTATTATTGAGAACTGCAGCAACTTAACGAAGTGGAGACCATGTAATGTTACAGAGCGGGGAGCCAAGTGTTGAGTAGCAGAGGGCAGTAAAGTCATCAACACTCTGCTGACTCCATAACTTCAGAGTCCAGACCTCCTCTGGTACTAACAGCAGCACAAACACTGCACCCTCGCCGGAAGCCTCATGGCCAGGCAGCTGCATGCAGGTGTACATCACCAAGCACAATTCAGAGCATCAGATGGAGTAGTGTAAAGCCGCCACCACTGAACTCTGCAGGAAACGTGATCTGTTCAGTGACAGATCACACTTCTCTTTCTGGATTCTGATGGACAAGTCTGGGTTTTGGCAAATGTCAGAAGAACTATGTAAAGTACAGTACTCTCTTTCAGAGGTCAACTTAAGACCCTAAGTTCCAGTGAAGGGAGATATTAACAGGGTATTTCCATCTCCAAGATCCTATCCCAATATGTAGTAGATATGATAATAATCACATTAGCAATTACCACCAATTAGAAATGTAGTCAGGGCCGCCATCATGGCTTTACTGCTCTGACTGGTGTATGGGGCCTGATGATCACAGGGGGTCCGCATCAGGCCCCATCTTTTCTGGTGATCAGGCCCCTGTGACAGGATTCTGCCGGTGCAAAAATGGAACCTGCGTCCGAGACGCAGGTCCAGTTATACTCTATTGCCGTGCGGGTGCGCACGGCAACAGTTAAAAGCTGCCATCCAATCGGAGGCCGGCAGCTGACATCAGCGCGCATGTTGCTGGCGTATGACATCCTTGTCATTTGCCGGCGAGTCCGCGCTGAAATGCCTGCGGTGGGCTTCGGCACTGGACCACGGCCAGGTAAGGGGAAAGTGTTTTTTTTATTTTTTTATTTTTATTGAAAGCGGCAAGCCTAGGGCAGGATGGGAGACACGGGGGCAGGATGGGAGACACGGGGGGCAGGATAGGAGACACTGGGGCAGGATGTAAACACATGGGGAAGAATGGGAGACAAGGGGCAGAATGGGAGTCACGGGGCAGGATGGGAGACAAAGGGACAGGATGCTAGACACGGGGCAGGATGTAAACACATGGGGTAGAATGGAGACATGAGGCAGAATGGAGACATGGAGCAGAAGGAAGACACGGGGGCAGGATGGGAGACACGGGGGCAGGTTGGGGACACGGGGCAGAATGGGAGACACGGGAGCAGGATGGGAGACACGGGAGCAGGATGTAAACACATGGAGCAGAATGGAGACACAGGGCAGAATGGAGACACAGGGCAGAATGGAGACACGGGGCAGAATGGAGACAAGGGACAGAATTGGAGACACGGGGGCAGGATGGGAGACACGGGGAAGAATTAAGACGTGGGGGAGAATAGAGACACGGGGAAATTGGGAGACACGGGGCAGGATGGAAGCAAATGGGGCAGGAATATGGGGCAGAATGGAGACAGATGGGGCAGGATGAAGACAGATGGGGCAGGGTCATGGGGCAGGATGAAGACTGATGAGGCAGGATCATGGTATAGGATAGAGAAACATGATGCAGGATCATGGGGCAGGATGGATACGATGGAGACAGATGGGGCAGGATCATAGGACAGATGGGGAAGGATGGGGAGATCGTATGGGGGCAGAATGGATACTCATGAGAGAAGGATGGGAGAAGATATGGCTGGAGCCAGGAATGAGATGCACAGGGCCAGGATCGGGGATATTATTACCATAGGGGCTAATTAATGGATATTATTACTGCAGTGACATATTTATTTTATTTTTTGAGCATACTGTTTTAAATGGGGGGGTCCTGTTATTGTGCAGAGCGACACTATGTTGCCTTTTCTTTTTCATCTGGTGTAGTGTAGAAGTTGGGAAACATTTAAGTAATGTGTTCTGCAAATGGATCTCTGGATAACTGTGTTATTTCCTGCAGAGACAGCCCTGGCTGGAAGACGTGATGGCGGTCTGTGCTGGATGATTATGAAAATTGAAGTTGAAGGACTTCACCTAGAGATGTTGTTCATGCCCGCCATGTCTGTTATGCCACATGACCCCTGGAGCAGTGTGCACGTGCACCGAACTATCATGCCTGCCATGTCTGGTTTGCCGCATGACTCCTGGAGCAGTGTGCACGTGCACCAAACTATCATGCCCGTTATGTCTTATGCTGCAAGATCCCTGGAAGCAGTGTGCACACGCACCTCATGACTGTTGTGCTGCAAGATGCCTGAAGCAGTGTGCACGCGCGCCTCATCTCATGGCTGCCTGCCATTGCCAGTGCGCATGTGTGTTTTTACCTCATGGCTACATGCCGTTGCTGTGTGACCAGCCGTCTCTGCTCTGCCTGCAGCAATCCTCTCTGTGTTCCTGGAGACCCTGATCATGTGACCTTTCCTATGTTCCAGCACAGTGTGATCCAGCTATCCTCTCTGTGATCCTGGAGACCCTGACCATGTGACCTTTCCTATGGTCCTCTCTATGGTCTTGGAGGACTCGACCATGTGATCCTCTCTATGATCCTGGAGGACTTGAACCAGAAGTCCTCCCCTGGTCCAGACCCGGAACTGCAGGTGCTAATGCCCTATATCAGACCTCCCCTTTCTATGGTCGGGGCCTGAGTATGGTGTTGCTTCCCTGCATGGCTGCTTGGTCTGCTCGATCGCTCTTTGTATTCTGTGCCCCTGCCCTCTGCCCTGCAGTGCTTCTCTGTACACGCTCTGTGCTTGTATTCTGCCTCTTGTCTCGTGCCATGTCTTGTGTTGTCTCTCGTGCTGTGTTTGTCCTTGTTATTCTTAGACTTGTAGTCCTTCCTCTGTTCTCTGCCTTAGCCTGTTTTGCTATGTCTCGCCTTAGCTGTTCTTTGACTTGTAGTCTTTCCTCTGTTCTCTGCCTTGCCTGTTTCGCCATGTCTGGCCTTTGCTATTCTGAGCCTTGTTGTACTCCACGTTCTCTGTCTCTGCCTGGTTTTCCTTACTCTGCCCTCTGGTGCTCGCTAGCACATTCCATGTCTGGTCTCAAGGTTCTGCCTTGACCCGGATCTGGACTTCGGTATACGCTCCGCTGCTAGATTCTGTCCTATGGTGCTCTCTAGCACATTTCCTGGCTAGTCTCAAGGTTCTCCCTTGACCCGGCTCTGGGCTTCGGCCTACGCTCCGCTGCCAGCTCTATACTCTCTCTGACCCGGCTCTGTGCTTCTGCCTATGTTCCGCTCCTTGTTCTGTACTTTGCCTAGCCTTGCCTTGTTTCTTGCCTTTCCTTGTTTCTTCGTGTGCCCTTTGCATGTGCCTGGCCTTCCCTAGCCTCCTGTTTGTGCCTCAGCCGTGCCCGCCCTAGCCGTGCCCGCCTGCTTGTGCCTCAGCCGTGCTCGTCGGCCAGTGACAGCTGTGTCGCCTGTTATGCCTCAGCCGGGTTCGCCTCAGTCTTGCCCATCTGTCTGCCTCAGCCCGACCAGCTAGAAGGTGCCCCAGCCGTGCTCTCTGTGCTTCCTTGCACCCACGCTGTCTCTACACTGTGCATTGCGTGCCCTCTTAGCACGCGCAGGCCATAGCCTGCTCCTTGGCATACCTCCCCTTGCTTCTGTAAAAGTATGTGAAGGTCTTGCCATGTACCCTGTCGTGCCCTCTAGCACGCACAGGCCCTAGCCTATACCCTGTCGTGCCCTCTTGCAAGCACAGGCTCTAGCTTGTACCCTGTCATGCCCTCTTGCATGCACAGGCCTTAACCTGAACCCTGGCGTGTCTCCTAGCACATGCAGGCCCCTGACTTGAACCTGACCCTGGCATGCCCCTCTGCGCACGCAGGACTATGCCTTGTACCCTGACCCTGGCGTGTCCCTCGGCACGCGCAGGACTATGCCTTGGATCTTGAACCCTGGCGTGTCCCTACACGCACTATGTCTTGTACTTTGAACTTTGAACCCTGGCGTGTCCCCTACACACGCACCGTGTTTTGTACTTTGAACCTGGCGTCTCCCCCACACACGTACCTTGCTTTGCACCTTGCCCTGGATCCTGGTGTGCCCCTAGCACACACCCTGCCTGGAACCTTGCCTTGGACCTTGGCGTGTTCCCTAACACGCATCTTGTCTGGAGATCTGTCGTGCCTCCTTGCCTGAACCTGGTTTGCCTGCCGGATGCCTGGAACCTGCTGATCGCTGCCAGAGATCGTAAGCCTGACGACTGTGGCCTGATGTCCGGAGCTGATGTCTGCAGCCTGAAGCCCTGATCCTGTCGATCATTGCCAGCTGTCCGGAGTCCGATGCCATCGAACCTTGCTTGTACCTAGGCGTGCCATCTAGAATGTACCATGCCATGGACCTTGATGTGCCACGCACGCACCTCGCTGTGTTTTCCTGTTATCACGTTTTGCACCTGCTGTTACCCTGAGTTCGCCTTATTGAAGATACCTTGAATCCACACCTTGTCTTGTTTCCTGCATGTCCCTTGTCGCCAGACATTTCACATTGTGTCTCCTTGAGCCGGCTGTCTGGTTCCAGCAGTCGTGGTGGCTCACTCCCTTGGTCTTGCCCCTGACACTCCCTGTATAGGGGGTGGTTCTTCACAAGGTCAGCTCGCCCTCGGTGGGTGGGTGCCACGACCCAGAGGGTCCACTCTAGAAAGCGACTCAGCGGAAGCTGATTCCGTCAAAGATGTCATTGGTGAGTTATTGTGTTACCTGTATACTGACACTATACACTATATACAAAGTTCCTGTGTACCATGTCACCAGTGATCACTGCATTACCTGTACACTGGCACAATATACAGAGGTCCTGTGTACAATGTCACCGTTGATCACGGTATTACCTTTACACAATACACTATATACAGAGCTCCTGTTTACAATGTCACTGGTGATTCACTATTACCTGTGCACTAACACTATATACAGAGCTCCTGTGTATAATGTCACTGGTGACCACTGTATTATCTGTACACTATAAGCTATATACAGAGCTCCTGTGTATAATGTTGCTGATGATCCCTGTATTACCTGTACACTGACACTATATACAGAGCTCCTTTGTGTAATGTCACCGGTGATCACCGTACTACCTGTACACAGACACTGCATACTAAGTACAGATCTTCTGTGTATAATAGCGCTTATGGTGATGATTGTTGTGAATTCTCTTTCTGGCCTCCCTCTGGTTATTATTGAAGGTAGTGGAGCTGGTGAGATTGACAGAGGAGTTGTGAGTTCTCTTTCTGGGCTCCCTCTGGTGGTTACTGGAGGTAGTGGGGCTGACCTGATTGACAGAGGCTGGCCACCTGATAATGAGGATGACGATTGGAGATCTGGGGTTTCAGATTGGGATTTAAGACAGCCGACTCCCTCTATCCCTGCTGGTGATTTTCTTCTTGTGCCTCCTGAGGTCTGATGTCTCCTGCTCTGTCCCTGCATGGTTCAGCTAAGTGGTTCATTTTCTATTCTGTTTGCATTTGATCTGGTTTTATCTATCTCTGCTTTGTGAGGGTCAGCCAGCTCCGGCTGGGGCTGTGCTGAATCACTGCCCATACGTTACTGCTTGTACCAGTTTGTTTTGTCCCCTGTTATATTGGCCTCTTTTTGCTTTGCTTTCAGAATATACCAGAGTGCTGATATAGTGGGGGCGAAGTCGTGCGACTTCAGTGTTTTTTGTGCATCAGACGTTTTGGACTTTTTGCAGGGTTTTTTGTGTGATTGTAGACAGTGTCTTTCCTTTCCTGTCCTGTCTAGTCAGTGTGAGTCCCATCATTTGCTCAGTCTATTTTCCTTCCTGTGTTTGTGTTTTCATCTTGTCTCACCGACAATATATGTTTGGGGGCTATCTATTCCTTCAGGGTCTGCTCCGGGGCAGTTTAGATTTCCCCTTTCTTGCTTTACGCTTAGTTAGATCTCTGGCTGTGCCGAGGCATCTAGGATCATCGTAGGTACGCTCCACGGCTACTGCTAGTTGTGTGGATAGGATCAGGGGTCTGCAATTCGCTTAGTTTCCAACCTCTCTGGTTTTCTGTGGCTTAGCCTGGGCCTGCTATCCTCCTCAATGACTCATTCATAACAGATAGTATTGTGTTTTTTTATTAATGATCAGTTTTGCAGTATTTAGTCACCATGTGGTGGTAATATGTGGTCTGGTCATGGTGTGGTGGTATTTGTCCCTTGTTTGTGCCATTGTTCGGTCACTATGTGGTGGTATTATGTGGTCTGGACATGGTGTGGTGGTATTTGTTCCTTGTATGTGCTATTATTTGGTCACTATGTGGTGGTAATTTGTAGTCTGGTCATGGTGTGGTGGTATTTGCTCCTTGTCTGTGATATTATTTGGTCACTGTGGTGATAATTTGTGATCTGGACATGGTGTGGCGGTATTTGTTCCTTGTATGTGATATTATTTGGTCATTATGGTGGTAATATGTGGTCTGCTCATGGTGTGGCTGTATTTGTTCCTTGTATGTAGTATTATAGGTCATTATGTGGTGGTAATATTGTATCTGGTCATGGTGCGGTGGTATTTGTCCCTTTGGATGTGATATTATTGGCCATTTTAAAATGTGAAAAATAAATAAAAATATACCTAAATTGTATTGCATAGTTTAACAAATTTTTAATAGGTTAGAGTAGGGCCTTGCCAAAAGAATCTACCTTGTCATGGTGGCAGATTAAAAAAATCTTTTGGCCAAAACAAGAGTTGCTGGCTGTATGTGTGATCTGGTGATGGGAACTGTTAATGTGTGATTGGTGAGAAGTGGAGTTTTTCCAAGAGAGAGCAGTTGGACTGTGGACAGTTCGAGGGCTGGAGGCGGGGCTGGGGTGGAACCTGGGTGGAATCTCAAGGGGCCTTGAAAATTTTGTCAGTATGGGGCCTCGAAATTCCTAGTGGCAGCCATGAATGTAGCATAGTTCTTCTGATTCGCTATGTCTTTTACCTCATGTGCAGGGCATTGCAGTAGATTAGGTTTCCATGGTCATAATAATAATCTTTTATTTATGTAGCGCCAACATGTTCTGCAGTGCTTTACAGTTTTGCAAACATTATCATCGCTGTCCCCGATGGTGGTCACAATCTAATTTCCCTATCAATATGCCCAGTGGCGTAACTACAAATTTAAGGGCCCCGGTGCAAACTTTCAAATGGGGCCATCCCATGCCAAAATATTACACCCAAATTCACATTTTCCCTATTCATTTCGCACACTATAGTCTTCTTGCAATTTTTTATAGTGCAATATTTAATAAATATAGGCATAGTTAACATATACAGTATTTAAAGCAAAAAATATTCAAATTATACAGAACCAAAGGCTACTTACAACAGTAGAAATCCACCTGGATATATGTCTTGGAAAGTCACCTACAAATAGAATTATCATTATGTCAGTATATTCCACTAGTTAATTACATTATTAAATTCAGAACAATAAATAAAGTTTGAATTATATTTTATTTTCTTACACAGAAATCTGTTTTAAGATGAGAACTGGTCCTATTTCTTAACCATAAAGTAAACAAATCCAACTGGAATACAAATTAACTTGCCACTGCTCAAGTCCAACAAACGTGTTTCAATGCAAAAGTTAATGGAAATCAAACCATCAAGCCAACAGGAATCATTTTGTTCTCATTATTAAAAGGGAATGGGGACAGTTAGTGTTAATACAATTAATTTTTCACCTCTAGAATAACTGCA
This sequence comes from Dendrobates tinctorius, assembly GCF_039654945.1. NCBI lineage: Eukaryota > Metazoa > Chordata > Amphibia > Anura > Dendrobatidae > Dendrobates > Dendrobates tinctorius. The sequence continues at coordinate 12,636,453 of NW_027361788.1, read as the reverse complement.
CTTCTTTTTTATATAAAGCTTTTGTGGTACAGGAAATTGTGTTGCTTTCAAATGTCAAATAGATATTTATTTTGTTTTAGAATGTAATGACATCAGAATTTATTAATATTTGTAAGCCACTTTACTGTATCAAAGGCAAATAAGTTATGTCAAAAAGAGGCAGTCAAAAACAAAACAATACAAGTGAAACCAAATTAGTTAACTGAATAAGTTAGTATCAAACCGACTTAGTGAACTGAATGAGTTAGTATCAAACCAAATTAGTGAAATAAACGAGATAATATCAACTTTTTGATAATTCAGTTCCCTATACCAAACCAACAGCACACTTACACACGCACTGCGTATTGCTAGAGGGTGTCTTGCTTTAGCCTCTGCAAATTTGTCAACAATATCTGAAATGTCCAATTTTCTGGCTCTATCATTTTCAATGCTTAGAAGAGTAAAGCCAGAAAACCTTTATTGTGCATGCTGCTTCTTAAGTAATTTTTAATAAGCAATAACTTAGAGCAGGAGTCCTCAACCTGTAGCTCGGGAGCCACATGTGGCTTGCGGTCCCATGAATTGTGGCTCGCGACTCTCTGCCAGCTTGGTGCATTAGCTCAGGTCTAGGAAACAGGTGTAAAGAGCACATCTCAAAATGGTGAATTTTGTGAGTAGCCCTGCGCAGAAGAGCAGATCTGGATGCACATACACTGTCTTGGGGTTTAGAGATGTTTTAGGTATGGTACGCTGGAGGATGGTACTACCTGTTAGAAGAGGTTCTTGAAGCCGGAGGTGACAGTGTGTTGGGAGTCTTTGATGGGAGAATACTGAATGGGGTATTGTGGGAATCCCTGGATCTCAGTGTACTGCTTTGGAGTGATTTCTGTGGAAAATCTTTGGTTATCATTATACCTGTAATGGGGGCTTTGGTTGACACTACTTTGAAGGGGGTGGGAGCTGGATGTGGCTCGCGACCCTCTCTCAGTGCTACATGTGGCTCGTGACCCTCTCTATAAGCTGAATATGCCTCTCAAGGTTAGAAAGGTTGGGGACCACTGACTTAGAGAATGCTCTTTCAGCTGATGCCACTGTAACTGATAAAGTGAGAAGTAAGAAAGCTGTACATACATCCGGAAGTGTAGATGACAAAGCAGCATTGTCAACTATAAGTAGGTGATCCAAATCTTTAATTGTGGGTGATTTGGAGATCTCATATTGAAGTGTGCTGCGAAAACTCAGCAACTGGCCAGGAAAATGTGTGGATATGTCATCCTGATAAGGCCGGGCTCACATATGCGAGAAACTCGGATGAGTCTCGAATCTTAATACCCGGCACTGCTGCCGGCACTTTGGAGCGGAGCGTGCAGCTGCATAGAAAGACATGCAGCTGTAAGCTCCGCTCCCGAGTGCCACCGGCAGTGCCAGGTATTGAAGTGCGAGACTCATCCGAGTTTCTCGCATGTGTGACCCCGACCTAATACTGATGTAATTTCACTGCTTCTTGAAACAAGTCATCATTCTGATTTCACAGCCAGCACACATGGCTGAATGATCTTAAATCTTTTCAGTATAGTATTTATACTACCCAATCTGCTTGATAACTGTGAAGTAACTATATCTAAGGTAGAGTAAAATATTGCTGTTTTAAATCTTTTCTTGGGATCCTGCAGTCTTTCATCAAAACAAAGCTCATCAGTATGGCGCTTTACTTTAACTATTCGTTTATTCACAAACATTGCAGGAATCCTCCACTTATCTGCAAGTGCGCTGGCTGTTTTTTTGGCAACTTCAAACAGGTTTCTGTATCTGCTGAGAACTTCAATTGTATTATGAATTAATTGGGCAGCATTGAACAAATCCAAATGTTCTGACTGCAAAACTTTAGAGATGGCATTTGTTTTATCCAAAATTTTACTCTCTAGAACAAGGAGGAAGACAAACTCAAAATACTCTATTTTTTCTCGAAGTGCCCGAGCCTCTTCTCTTTCTTTACTTTTGGTGGAAGTCAAGACTATAGTTGATAGCGCTATAAGAACATCAACAAATCGATAGAGTAGAGAAAGGAGTTAATCATAACGGGATGACCACTGTGTAGGACACTAGCCTTTTAAGGTCACAGAGGATTCAGTGGTGAGCGACTTTAGAAGGGACCAACGGGTGATACTTTCTCCAAAAAATACATACAAACTCTGTATCACTTCAAAAAAAGTGACACCTCTACTACATTGCATACAGTATCCTGTATGACCAAATTAAGGTTATTGGCTACATAGTGAGCAAACAAAGCATTTTTCTCCTTTTAAATGTGAATTTGTACACCTGTATACACTAAACACATTGTAGCAGCACCATCATAACCCTGCCCACGACATTTTGACAGCTGCAGTTCCTTATCTTCTATACACTTGATAATATTCTTTTCAAGTCCTGCAGCGGTTGGATCTTCAACTACATGAAAACCTAAGAAGAACTCTCGTATATTTACAGCAGTTGCCCGTTGACTTTTATCTCGGCTTATGGTCACATATCGGTAAATCTGACTTAAGTTGTCAACTTTTGAAATATCCTGTGTTGTGTTCATAATTATGGAAAAAATTGGCTGCTTTAAAGGGAATCTGTCACCCCTTTTTTGAGATATCATATAATGATATCATTCAATTGTGTGTCACATAAGGATTCTCTTAGTACTTTTGCTTCCCCCTGACCCTACACCTTTCATGCATAAATACCTTTTTTATATCGGTTCAGATGTATGTAAATTGCTGCAGTCCAGTCTGATGGGTGGGGCTTATTCGCCTGCTCTCCCCCCTCCCTGTCTTGCTCTACCCATTTCTTCTTTATTCTTGCTGCGTTCACGTATTGTTTCAGCACTTTTGCAATGCAAAGGCCTCCGGCGCTTGCGCACTATGCTTTGCCAAACTGTGGGCAAAGCATGTAATCATTACTGCGCATGCACCGGTATTTTTTCCTGCGTCTATGACCCGGAAGTCTTCATATGTATATGAAGACTTCCGGGTCATAGATGCAGGGAAAAATACCGGCGCATGCGCAGTAACGATTTTATGCTTTGCCCACAGTTTGACAAAGCATAGTGCGCAAGCGCCGGAGGCCTTTGCAATGTGCAATATGCCATGTGCAGACCAATCTGCATATGGTGGGGGGGAGTGGTCCCGATGACGAAGGGAGGGGGCATCTCACAGGGAAGGTGTAAGTGGAGTTATCCCCTTTCTTTCTCATTGGTGGCTGCGGTGATATCTGCGAGTCTCTGTGCTTGGGGTCGGTGGCGGCAGCTCCTCTTTGTGCAGTTGGGGGCAATGGCGGCTCTTTGTCCAGCATCTGGGCTCCGCCGGCATTTCCCCAAAGCCCGGAGGCCCCGGCAGCTCCATTGCTGCAATGCGGTAGCCTCCAGGAAAATGGTCGCTGGAGCCCACGCATGCTCAGATTCAGATCTCGTCCCGAGATCTCGGAAGACGAGATCGAAATCTGAGCATGCGCGGGCTCCAGTGGCCATTTTCCCGGAGGCCACCGCATCGCAGCAATGGAGCTGCCGGGGCCTCTGGGCATGGGGAAATGCCGGCGGAGCCCCGACGCTGGAGAAAGAGCTGCCGCTGCCTCCCAGCTGCACAAAGAGGACCCGCCACCGACCCCCAGCACAGAGCCGCCACACTGCTAAAAGAGGAGCCGCCACCACCCACCAGCACAGAGACCCGCAGATGGCACCGCTGCCACCAATGAGGTAAAAGGGGGATAACTCCACTTACACCTTCCCAGTGAGACTCCCCCTCCCTTCGTCATCAGAACCACTCCCCCCACCATATGCAGATTGGTCCTCACCCGACGTATAAGATGACATATGGCGTTTAAGAAGACCCCCGACTTTTATGAAGATTTTATATTTTAACTGGAAAAGTTGGGGGTCGGCTTATACGCCCACTCGTCTTATACGCTGGAAAATACGGTATTTAATTTTGTATTTTAGGGCTAAGATATTTCACTGTGCCCTGAGGAAGGTGGAGGAGCTCCTTCAAAACGTGGTCATATTCAGATAGGAGCTCTACAATGGCGAGAAAGTTGCATTACTTTCTCCTATTTTCTATCTATGAACTCGGAAGGCTAGATTTGACATTGCCATAGTCAGTGTCACATTAGTTAGTCTATGTAATACTTGTCGCCAAAAGTTTTTCTCCTTTAAAATTTGTTCTTCAGTTTCATCATCCATTGTTTTTTTTCTTCTCCAGTATTCATAAACAATACATGCATCCATGTGAGCTTGTGAAGCTTCATGAATTTGTATTTTGGCAGAAAGTCTTTGCCATTTTTGTATTCCCTTTGCCCATGTTGGTTCAAAGCCTAATTTTTTACGATCGCCAAATAACCAGCATGGCTCACAATAAGCAACATTTAACTTTGGTGAATAGGACAGCCACCCACACTGGAATTGTGTGTCCTGCTTTTGTTATTCTTTCATAGTACATTTCAAAGAAACATCTGTGATGGACATCTTTATCTCTCGGGAATGGCCCTTCAGGCCTGCACGGACCATTAGCAAGAATACATTTTTTTACTTTGGGGTCTGTAATTGTAATTGGAAAATGTCCTCTATCTGTAACATACCATTCTCCAGTTAATGTATGTTCTATACTGACACTTGCAGTGTCTGCACTTTGTAAGTTTTCTTGTAACTCAGAAATGTTGGCACTTGTATGTGCAGGGCAGTTTCTAGGGAATTTTGCGAACAGGGCGAACATCGAAAAAGCCCCCCCCCCCTCGAACATTAACATGTTGATTACTTTAGATAAACTTAGATAAACGTGTCTTACCTTTGCATCAATCCAATCCTCGAAGGCATCAAAGTTCAAAGGCTCACTTTCCTTGACTTTGCTGCTGCAAAAAGGTCTATTGCAGCAGAATAGTCTGCTTCCTCTGCCAACTCGCTCTCGATCGATAAAATAGCCAGCAAACAACCCCCCGATATTACAAGCAAAAACATCAGGCTAAGCACCCCAGATCATGCCACAAAATACCGCAATAATTATACCTCAATCCGGGCCAGGCACGGATATAGCAGCAAAGACCCTGGATCCAAACAGCAGCGATCAGGCAGCATCCGTCTCTCACTATCCTTCCTGTGTGAGCGCGTGGGGGCGTTCCTCGGTCAGTTGCAGAAGCAGAGAGGAGCTCAGGAGAAGGCAAGTGAGTTATAGGAGTGAGTGTGACGTCACTCACTTACACTATCTCTGTGCGCGGCGCCCTGCTGGCTGAGCCTGTCACTGTGGATGATTATTTTCTGCCGGCTGTTTCACTTCAGGGAGGGGGGTTATCGCGCGCCTGCCTGGGCTTTTAGGGAGACAGACACAGACTGCTAGGCACTAGGCAGGTGCCCCCTGGCTTGGGTGGCGCCCCGGGCGATAGCACCCCCCGTCCCTCCCTAAAAACGGCCCTGTGTATGTGGTCTATCACTTCAATGTGGGCACTAACCGCACTACCAATGTCAACCCTAACAAAGACAGAAAACTTGTAGCTGAAGATATGAAAGTACGTGTCTCAATCCTCTCCTCACTTTGAGTAGTTAGAGTGAGTGTCAGTAGATGTAGAAGCACAAATATTAGTAGTCTGTGAAAAGTAGCTGCTTATTTTAGGTAGTTTTTTCTTTTTTTGCTCATCCTCCTTTTTTTATGCTTCTGTGAGCCACTCAGATGATGATAAGATGACATTTTGTAGGATAATGTTAGTTAGGATTATTAATCTGCAAATAAAATAAATCCAATCGCATTGCTTGTCTAAACTCTCTATCCTCAGGTGTGCACTGCCCCCAGAAGAACAAAAAGCAGGGGGCTAACAAGCAGTGTACTCCAAAGAACAAATGTGAGAACAACAGTATAAGAGATTGCTGCACAGTTACACATAATGACTTACAGATGACATTCTTTCTGATGGAGTCGTTCACTTTTCCCGCTTTTGCATCTGACCCAGACCGACATGACAACTTCTTCCACCCAGGACTCGTCTGCAGAGATTACAACAAAGACACATTTCATGTCTCATATTTTCAGTACTGTCCCCAATGGGACTATTCCCAACCAGCACAAACTCCTTATCCTGCTGATACCCCAATGCTGAGCCGCTGCTGCCCTATGTGTCCCTTTTACTGCAACTGCTGTGTGGTTCTCTGTGCCCTCTAAATTCTAAAGCAACCATCTAGAATATAGTAATGCTGGGCGCAAGTGCCCTTGAAAACAGTGCCCACATTTTGCCCCCCAGAAAGTAATAGTGCCCTGTGTGCCCCTTTGATAGTCACGGTAACCTGAGTTCCCCTATAACAATAAGTGCCCACTTTACATTGAAAATTGTCCCAAGTCTCCCCCTGTACAGCTCCCTTATACACATTATGATGCTCTCTTATGCACAGTATAATGTCCCCTCACTGTATAGTGCTACCTACACAGTGTACTGACCCCTTAGTTAGCCCCCACACTGTATGATGGCTCCAACACTGTATGATTGGTCCCTCACTGTAATTGACACACTGTGTGATGGCCCCCTAGATAGCCTCCATATAGTATAATGTACCAGATAGTCCTCAATATAGTATAATGCACTCCCCATAGTCCTGCATAGTGTGGGGAAGGTGACCAGACGGACGGACGGACTAGTCTGAGTGAAGAAGGAAAGGGATGCACAGTGTAGGTAGGTGTGCTGTGGGGAAACAGCTAGGAAAGTGTAGTGGACGTGCAGTACCTTGGGTGGACATTAGATGGCAGGGAGGAGTGTGAGCAAAGGACTTGACAGCAGCTTAGGGCTTTAGAAACCGTTGGTCATGGGGGACGTGGTTGGAGTGATAGTTTCAAGGAACCGGGTGAGCTATAAATTCTGAGGGAGGGTTCCAGAAGATTCCAGTCCCCAGGGGGAGCCGCAGTGACAGGAGGACTGCGACGGTCTGTGCGCTGTGAGGTGAATCCAGACCAGGGGGACTGAGGAGAGTGAACAACAGGGGGGTGGTCCTGACAGATACACCACAACAGAGATGAGTTAAGAGGGAATAGGCACACCGTGTAGAGTATGACGTCTGACCAGTGAACGGACTGTTGGTGATTTGGCTTAGGGCAGCCACAGTGTCGGAAGCTGTAACTACGTCAGGAAAGGAGAAAGGACAGGATGTATATATACGTCCCCGGCGAGAAACACGGTGTGTGAAGCGGCTCTAGGTATAGAGGGCCATGAGTGAGGTACTGTGCTGTGTCGTGAAGCGGCTCTGGATGCGGAGGGCCGAGAGAGAGCGATATGGCGATGTGTTGCGAGGGCCGTCAGACGGACGGCGCGCAGAAATAAACTTGGACCTGTTGTACCCAGTACCTGCCTCCATTTCGTCTCTGTTTCGTCTCTGCGCGGTAAGAAGAGGGACCACCCCCCAGCCCGGCCCCACCAACCCTACATTTGGCGTAGTCGGCAGGATCGCCGCCGCTAATACATCATCTTCTGCGGCAGACCTGCCTCAAAGAATGGAAAAGGACTTGGACTACTCTGTTTGGATTACAATTACCTGTGGATTACAATTGGCTTACCTGTGGATTACAAATTGGGAGCGCTGTAGTGACTCCGTGGTGCTGACAAAAGATCCGGGGTGGTATCAGGAACTGCGCAAGATGGCGGCAATACTACAGCGCAGGGGAGAGGTCCGGGTGTTTGCAGTTGTGTTGAATGGACTGGGACCCTCTCCAACATACCCCCGTGGACGGCAGTATGTGCCCGGAGGCCGACGCTCTCATGTACTGGACCCTAACAGATGGGTGGAGAGGCCTGCCAATGCCCCACCCAGCAGGAGGAGTGGCACAGAAGAAGGATTTGGCTGTGGCTGTTTGGCTCCATTCGATTGCTGCCCAACGGACGGTATGAGACGCTGCGGGTGCCGGGGCATCAGCCGCCTGGAGTGGCATTGGCGGCGGGAGAACGAAGTGAGCCAGAAGACGTTATCCTCGGGTCCATGGGCAAGAAGTGGAGCCGGTGCGGGGCCCGAGCGGAGCCAGAAAGAGCGGCTGCCATTGATACCGGCGGAGAGCCTCCCCACGGAGCCCCTGAGTATGGAGGCTAGGCCCACGGAGCAGCGGGGTGGAGAGCGGAGGCTGCGGGAGGAGCTGTGTGGTGATGTGACGGAAGCCGCGGTGCTGGGGAAGGTGAGAGTTCCCCCAGCTCTGTCGGCGGCTACCCCAGCGGCCCCTACCATTCTGCCGCAACACGCATCCTCCTGCGTACCGGAAGGCCTGGCTGCAGAGGGCCCTATGCTTTACGCGGAGTTGAGCGAGGCCTCTGCCCCTGTCCCTGAGCCAACCCGCCCGGAGTCCTTAGGGCGGAGTTCATTGGCAAGAGTCTCGGTTGCACTTCCTCGGCCGATCCCAGCTTTATCACCCGAATCGGCTGTCACTCCGGCTCTGCTTAAAGTTGTGGATGCGGCCTACCCTGTGGCCGTGAAAATGCCAGCGCTAAAAACAGCGGCGGCCTGTTTGACGGGCCCTTTGGACCAGCCCCCAAAAACACGGCTGCTCTCAACCGCCACTCGGCCCCAGCGGCTGCTGGGCCACAGATACCATCGGCCGCCTCTGCCCCACGTCCTTTTTCGGCAAGCTCCCGCCCACCGGACTCTGGGACTGGTGCGGTACCCTCCGTTTAGGTTGCAGAGGTTATTAAGGGAAAGAAGGCACGGGAGAAAGCGATTTGGAAACAGCTGCATGACAAGGGGGAGGCTGGCATGGCGGAGAAGAGATCACAGGGACGGCTGGTATACACCAACCTCGAGAAGGGGTACGGTTTCATCCGTGATAAGACTGGCCAGAAAGTGTATGTGAACGTGGCCTCTATACGACATGGCCGGGCTCTAAAAGAAGGGGACTTGGTTTCCTATTATAAAGAGTACTGCCCTCGCGGATATTATGCGGTGGCAGTATTGGCGGAACCCGAGGAATGCACACCCCCTTAAAGAGGACTGTTGTGGACACTCCCTGCATCCCAGGAGCTCCACGGTTGTGGGGACCCTTGCTACCGGCCATCAGGAGATGACCTGGACTGACAGAATTTCGGTGCACCGTTGTGCAGTTCACAGGACAGTTCTACGTCCATGTTCATAGAAAATATGTTTGTTTTTGAAAATGCTGTACCCTGACAGAGTGGGGATACGAAGAGCAGAGGGAGTGTCCATGTCCAAGGAAGGGGGGAGGAGAACATGTGATGTTTTATTGCTGTATGTTGATTTTTGAAAGCAAAGAAAAATGAAAAAAAAAATATAAAAAATGGGGTACTTGTGTTATTATAAAGTTGTTTGATGTATAATATGCAAAGTAAAATGCAACACGTCCGGGTAAGGGAAGGTCTGCGGGACCAAAGGAAAGTGTGAGATCCGGTAGGGATCTAAGAGTTGAGGAGGTCTGGGAGACCGGGACGCCGACCATGACATGTTATTGAAAGAAAGGAAAATGAGTTGGAAGACGTGAGGAAGACAGCCGTCCTAGGTCAGGTCCCCAACACCACGGACACCCCTGAAGGAGGAAGGCGGGCGCTGGTAATGGTCTGGAAGGTAAGAGACCTCAATCATGGCGTACCGAATAGTGGAAGGTGACAGTAGGGGAGAGTAGGGGAAGGTACACGCCATAGAGAGAATATGGGTGTACCTAGCCCAACTTTAAAGATGTTGTCATGTGGCGTGCGCGCTGGTGAGTAGCAGTAGGCTGCTCAGAGCATAGTGCTCCCAGTATGGTTCGGCCCCCGCAGATATTGGGTTTGGCTCAACAGCTGGTCCGACAACAGAATGTAGGTGTAGCTTCAGAACGACGAAGGCAGGGATGACGATTGTCGAGGACGACAATGGACAAAGGAAGGGAGAGTGTGGGAAGGTGACCTGACGGACGGACTAGTCTGAGTGAAGAAGGAAAGGGATGCACAGTGTAGGTAGGTGTGCAGTGGGGAAACAGCTAGGAAAGTGTAGTGGACATGCAGTACCTTGGGTGGACATTAGATGGCAGGGAGGAATGTGAGCAAAGGACTTGACAGCAGCTTAGGGCTTTAGAAACCGTTGGTCATGGGGGGCGTGGTTGGAGTGACAGTTTCAAGGAACCTGGTGAGCTATAAATTCTGAGGGAGGGTTCCAGAAGATTCCAATCCCCAGGGGGAGCCGCAGTGACAGGAAGACTGCGACGGTCTGTGCGCTGTGAGGTGAATCCAGACCAGGGGGACTGAGGAGAGAGAACAACAGGGGGGTGGTCCTGACAGATACACCGCAACAGAGACGAGTTAAGAGGGAATAGGCACACCGTGTAGAGTATGACGTCTGACCAGTGAACGGACTGTTGGTGATTTGGCTTACGGCAGCCACAGTGTCGGAAGCTGTAACTACGTCAGGAAAGGAGAAAGGACAGGACGTATATATACGTCCCCGGCGAGAAACACGGTGTGTGAAGCGGCTCTAGGTATAGAGGGCCATGAGTGAGGTACTGTGCTGTGTCGTGAAGCGGCTCTGGATGCGGAGGGCCGAGGGAGAACGATATGGCGATGTGTTGCGAGGGCCGTCAGACGGATGGCGTGCAGAAATAAACTTGGACCTGTTGTACCCAGTACCTGCCTCCATTTCGTCTCTGTTTCGTCTCTGCGCGGTAAGAAGAGGGACCACCCCCCAGCCCGGCCCCACCAACCCTACAATAGTATAATACATTCCCCATAAGCCTGTATATCATGCACTCCCCATAGTCCTGTATAATATAATGTATTCTCCATAGACCTGTATAGTATCATACATTCCCCATAGGCCTGTATAGTATAATGCACTCCCCATAGGCCTGTATAGTATCATGCATTCTCCATAGGCATGTACAGTATCATGCACTCCCCATAGGCCTGTACAGTATTATGCACTCCCCATAGGCCTGTATAATATAATGTATTCTCCATAGACCTGTATAGTATCATACATTCCCCATAGGCCTGTATAGTATAATGCACTCCCCATAGGCCTGTATAGTATCATGCATTCTCCATAGGCATGTACAGTATCATGCACTCCCCATAGGCCTGTACAGTATTATGCACTCCCCATAGGCCTGTATAGTATCATGCATTCCCCAAAGGCCTGTATATTATCATGTATGCCCCATAGGCCTGTATAGTATAATGCACCCAGATAAAAGCAATAAATCCAATACTCACCTCCTCCTTTTCCCACGGTGCTCTGAGCGCCCTTACATCTCCGGACCGCGGGCACCGAGTGCTGACTTAATTGCAACCCCTGTCAATGTCTGCGTCAGTGATGTCAGACGCTGAGAGGGGGACGATGGGAGAGGGAGCATAATCCCTCTCTCATCAATGTGGTCAGCTGTATCGGCATCTTGCTGATACAGTTGACCCTGCGATGATGGGCGGGGAGCCTACTGCTGGCACAGGGCCCCTGACCGTGGCCGAGTGGCAGAGCAGGGAGATCGATTCTTCCTGTTCGGCCACAGAATGTAGCTGCATCGGCGTGCTGTGCTCGCCGATACAGTTACATAGCGTAGCTCCGGGATACTTGTCGGCTCCGGAGCATGTGCACTGCACATTCCGAAGCTGGCAAGAACAGTTAGGTCCATATATATTTGGACAGTGACAACATTTTTCTAGTTTTGGTTCTTGACATTACCACAATGAATTTTTAACAAAACAATTCAGATGCAGTTGAAGTTCAGACTTTCAGCTTTCTGTTAGTGTGGATGGTCTGGAGCAGGAAACCCCGGGAGTTGACCCTCTGGACCGTGGCACCGAGGGGCCCCGGGCGAGCTGCCAGGTGGAACTGACCCCTATACAGGGACCATTAGGAGCAGGCCCAGGGGTTCGAGTACCACGGTAGCCGGTACCGAGAGGGGCGGCTCAGGCTGGACTGAAGTAAGACTGTGAGACTGGAGTAAAGAATGACAGAACAAGACTGGAACCAGGAGGCCGGAAAGAAGTGAGACAGAAGACTGGAATGAGAAGGAATGACAGGAGTAGGAACACTGGAGACAGGACTGGAGGAAGACGGCAGGAACACTGGAGACAGAACTGGAGTAGGACGGCTGGAACACTGGAGACTGGACTGGGGTAGGACGGCAGGAACACTGGAGGCAGGACTGGAGTAGGACGGCAGGAACACTGGAGACAGGACTGGAGTAGGACGGCAGGAACACTGGAGACAGGACTGGTGTAGGATGGCAGGAACACTGGAGACAGGACTGGAGTAGGACGGCAGGAACACTGGAGACAGGACTGGAGTAGGACGGCAGGAACGCTGAAGGCAGGACTGGAGTAGGACGGCAGGAACGCTGGAGACAGGACTGGAGTAGGACGGCAGGAACACTGGAGACAGGACTGGAGTAGGACGACAGGAACACAGGAGGCAGAACTGCGGAAGAGAACAAGGAACACGGGTAGCAGGACTGAGAGGCTGCTGCAGAGAGCAGCCGAGAACAAAACTGTAGGAGCAGAGAGCACACGATGAAGCGAGGCCAGAGTGCTAGGAAACACAACGATCAGGCGCCTCCCTCTGGGGGAAGCGGCCTGATATGGCCCCGTCTGGTCAGCCATTGGTCCAAAGGTGCTTCCGGGTCAGGGCACAGCCGGAGCATAAGAAGCAGGAAGGAGGCGCGGCCGCGGCCTATGGCGCATGTGCATAGCATGCAGGGAGGACATTAGTCGTGAGCCCGTCTCAGGTGACCGTCGCGGCTGTCGGGTGGAGAGAGGCTGCGGCGTGGGAGAGAGAGAGAATTTTTTTTTGTCCGGCAACCAGAAAGAATTTCGGGTTAAATTAGTGTCTAAACGATTAGTGTCTAAAGGATCTCTCTCTCTCTCTCCTTTTCCAGGCTGCGATTCCTTTAAAATTCTTAATTTGTCGGATCCGTCAAAAAAACGGATGGGTGGCATCCGTTGTCATCAGTTCTAAAACGGTTCCGCCATCCGTCCTTTTGGCGGATTTTGACTGATGCAAAAAACTGAAGTGTGAAAGAGGCCTTAACACAGCCATATCATATGGTGTCTTGTACACTTTAAAGAAAGACACCTGTTTCCTTTTTTAACCCCTGCAAAGGTCTAATACCTCTTCCACAGAGGCTTTTTCAGTTAACCCCTGAGGGTACCAATACACTATGTGTAGTATTGACCACAAAAACAAGGCAGTGAACACCTAGAACATCTAGGGTATCTAGACTAGCGTAGAGAGAGGCTCAGGGTAGCAGATGGAATATTATGTAGAGGAAAGAGCGTACTCAAGATCTACCAAAGCAATTAGGAATGGAGAAAATTGAAAAAATATACCCTGTTTAGCGATTCAATCTAAGGTGAATAACCCCTAGAGTAGTCCTGATACCCTTAAACCCCTATACAGGGATTTAGCTTTAAACAGGGTACTACTGTACTAGGCTATTACCATATATGAGAGAAAAGCCATATCCAGGAAAGAAAATTTGTCTATAAAAAAGGGGTGAAGGATAATTGGTCATTCAGACCCGTGGGATGGATGGTCTTTAGCCAAAAAATTCATTTACATTCCCTCTGTAATATCGATTTGTCCCAATTTCCTCCTCTAACGGGAGGGGGGATCCTATCAATCCCCATAAAATTTATGAACTTTTGATCTCCTTTGTGAACTGAGTTGACATGGTTTGCTATTGCTGTGTCTCTATGATTAATAATGTCCCTGATATGTTCTCCAATTCTTTTCCTAAATTCCCTCTTTGTTTTCCCCACGTATTCCATACCACAGGCACATGTTGTCTTATATACAATCCCGGTAGTGCGACAGTTAATAATTTGCCTTATAGTATATTCTACGCCTGTGTTGTTACTCTTAAAAGTCTTCCCCGCAAGTCAGCGTACCGATGCGGTCCTTATGTGTTATTGTTTGTCTTTTGTCCCACGTGCACTTTTAGGAGGAAGAGGACTTCCTTTTTAATTGGATTTAATAAAGTATATTAGTTTTATTTGCCTATACTCCCACTGGCTTGCTGCTAATTGCACTGTGCAGTGAACCCTCTGTATTTACTTTCATGCAGTCTTCTCTTTATGGTAGATTTGGATATTGATATGCCTACCTCCTGGAGAGTGTTGTTCACTTGGTTGGCTGTTGTGAAAGGGTTTCTCTTCACCATGGAGACTATTCTGCGATCATCCACCACTGTTGTCTTCCGTGGGCGCCCAGGTCTTTTTGCATTGATGAGTTCACCAGTGCTTGCTTTCTTTCTCAGGATGTACCAAACTGTAGATTTTGCCACTTCTAAAGTTGAAGCAATTTCTCGGATGGGTTTTTTTTGTTTTTGCAGCTTAAGGATGGCTTGTTTCACCTGCATGGAGATCTCCTTTGACCGCATGTTTCCTTCACAGCAAAACCTTCCAAATGCAAGCACCACACCTCAAATCAACTCCAGGCCTTTTATCTGCTTAATTGAGAATGACATAACGAAGGGATTGCCCACACCTGTCCATGAAATAGCCTTGGAGTCAATTTTCCAATTACTTTTGGTCCCTTTAAAAACAGGGTGGCACATGTTAAGGAGCTGAAACTCCTAAACCCTTCATCCAATTTTAATGTGGATACCCTCAAATGAAAGCTGAAAGTCTGAACTTCAACTGCATCTGAATTGTTTAGTTCATTGTGGTAATGTCTAGAACCAAAATTAGAAAAATGTTGTCTCTGTCCAAATATATATGGTCCTAACTGTACAGTACACCCAATACTCCCCCACAATGCACAGAAGTGGAAATGACACTGAGGCCGGCTGCTTCCTTGCTGGACTGAAAATGGTAAAAGGATAAAAAGACAAACCTTTATTAAAATGCTCTGTGATCCAAAACGCGTTTCCTTCGTGGGATTTGAACCCAGGACCCCAGCGCTGCAAGGCTGCATTGATAACCACTGAGTTGGTTATGACAACTAACTAACTAACTCACTATATGAGTGGTTGTAACCATGGGTACCTAAGCTACTGCAATGGGGTAAGCGACATAGCAAATCAGGAGAACTATACTAGATTTCTAATTGGAGGTATTTGCTAATATTATTATTATTATTATTATTATTATTATTATTATACCTACTACATATTGGGATAGCATCTTGCAGATGGGAATACTCCTTTAAGGCTTCAATTTGGTGAAGTCTCTTTTCTGTTCCCTCTGTGCCCCAGTGTACAGTCAACAAGACATAGCTGGGTGACTTTGGTGTGCAAGAACCAGCAGCAAGAAATATTTTTTTCAGCTTCTGTATACATGTGTCTGGAAGTCCCTTGGGGTATGACGATGCACTTACAGTTTCATAGCCTCATGCTCTAAATTCCTGGCTAGCGCTGCTCTCCTCTACTTGATTGACAGGTACTTGGCTCCAATACATGGCAGTGAATACATTGTGAAGCTGGAAGTTCATCATTGACACCCAAAGCACTTCCAGAAACATATATACTGAACTTGAAAACCCAATTTCTCGCTGCTGGAGGATCGCTTTGGGGTCATGAAGGCATCGACTTGTCTTTTTATGCCTTTTTTGAGGTGGAAGGGTAGAAGTTTTTTACAGGTTCCCCTTAAGTAATTTTTCAGCATATGTCATCAGTAGGTCATGCAATTAACTGGCGGAAATCTGACTGCTGTAATTAATTGTAGAATGAAGAGGCGCTAGGAAATTGTGGGAACCTTTATCTTCACTTTTGTGAATCTACAGCTGTTTTGAAGGACATGTTGTCGGCACATTACTTGTTGATGGTTGACCATATGGCCTCTTAAACAGGTAAAGTGAGGTACACAGAAGCCTAAGTGACAAAGCGCTTTCCTAGCACCTCTATGTACTAGAGATCGGGGAGAGTCACAGAAGTTGGCCCACCATTGACAACCCAACTGTTCTTTGCAGTTTTCTTAATAGCAAGTGTTTCACAGGATCTTCAAGGTGCAATCGTTGTGGTCTAATGAATCCATGAACCCATCAATGAAGACTTTGATAAGCAGGATTGACAAACCATCAGGTGAAGAGTAAATAATTTTTACTGTCTGTATATTATCGCTATTTGATAGAGTTTTATCTTCTTAGATCTTCCCTCTTGACACCTGTCAATACATCACTGACCCTGGAGGTTAATCTACTGCACTCTCCTCTACCATGAGACCTGTAAATCCCCTGAACTCCAAGACTACTGTAAAACAAATAGTCATATATATTGTGATTTTTATTACTGTTTTAATTCAGCTCATCCTGGAAAAAGGATTTGTGGCATATAAAAAAAAAACACCCAGCAAGTATTTATAACTGTGTCTTGAAAATAATACATTAATCTGGTTTAGCAAAGGAAGAGTCATGTTAATAGACCTGGATTTATGGAGCCATAATAAAGAAGGTATAAATAATTAGATGGAATATATGGGAGCTAGCTAAGTCCAGGTCTATAAATCTAACCCATATGTTAGAATAGCGAGTAAACATGATGTCTTGGTGCTACTGACCGGTTTCCAGGAATGATAACAGAGAAAATAAGATTTGGTATAAAATAATAATTTAAAAAAATATCTTAGATGGGTTGCTAACTTTTTGTTAGGAGTATGCTTGAACTATAATCTCGTTTAACCCAGTGAAGTACCTGACCAACCTGCGTTATGTATAGTTGCCTAAATTCTGGGAATGTAACCCAACCCAAGATCCTCAGGAATTCCCTACCTCTCCTAGGAAGGTACTAGCCAATCCCGAGACACGCTCTTTTGTCCAAGAAGTCCCAGGAAATTCAGGACATTTGGAAGTTATGGTTAAGCAATGTAGGCTGTATAGAACTTGATTCATAAAAAAGTTTTCACCAGAAATTTATGAGGCTGCGCAAAAACTTAACGACTTTTGGTGTTTTCACGCCAGTTTCAACCAGCTCCTCCAAAGCGGGTGAAGCTGGGGCAGAACAGATATGCTTGAAATCTAAAATTGTTTTACCTAGTGAAGTACATGGCCAACCTGAATTTTATATAGTTGCCTAAATTCTGGTTATGCATGAGGCCCCACACCCAACTCGAGCTTCTAATAAATGCCCCACATCTCGTAGGATGGCACCAGCCCAACCTGGAGCATACACTTTTGTCCCAGGACATCCAGGAACGCTAGCAGTTCTGGTTAAGCTATATGTGCTATCACCAAAAATCTCTGAAAACACTTTGATAAAATTGACATTTTCATGCCAGTTTTACCCAGCACTGCCAAAATGGGTGAAACTGGAGTGTAATGAGGGTGTGACAACACAGCTCATCTAATTCCTAATGAGTATTGGAGCACCTTATGCCAGAAATGTACCAGAGTAAGATTTCTGGCAAGGTTTCACTGGTAAGTCAGAGGCTGCAGACAGTCGCCAAGCATCTGGCTGCAGAAGGTCTGTGGGGTTAGGTTTGCAGTTGCCTTTCTAGTCCTTCTGACTCTTGGACCCAGTGGCAACCTCCCCCCGGCTTTAATTGACACACCTGGACTGGGTGTTTATAAACTTCCTCTCTGCTTCTGAGAATCATTGGTGATATTTCCATTTTCACCTGTAGAGGCTTGGAGCTATAGCAGTCAGCTATCTTCCTCTTTGGTATGTTGGAGGACGTCTGTGTTACCTCCCTGAGTCTACTCAAGATAAGTGCTCCCCTTGTTTGTCTATCCCACCTGTCTTTAGTGGTAGTGTGGATTGACTAGTGCACACCCCATCCTTCCCTAAGCAGTTCTTATTGCCAGGGTCAGGCAGGGATTAGGTTCCTGCTTGGCGATAGGTGCAGAACCTACATAGGGACGTTTAAGGTAGAGTGACTTTAGATCTTCCTATGGGTTCCCACTCCCCCTTCCCTAGTGTTGGGGTCTCTTCCCCTCATTCCTTCATGTTGAACTTAGTCTTCCCACACTGTGCGTGACACAAGGGGCACAGAAACGCAAGCCATTCTTCAGACATTTCCGATTTATTCAGAGGCATGCGACTCTTTAATGAAATGGGAGTGTGTGATAAAAACACACCCTTTTAATATTGCCAGTCTTGATGAAGTGGGACCATAATGTTCTCCTAATGACAGAAAACAGGTACCTTCAACAACAAATGGATTCTCACAATGACCACTATAGATAATTTACAGGCAAATCGTCCTGTATGATTTATATTCTGCTTAATTTTTCCATTACAGAAAATGTAATATGTAAATGTATGTAGAGAAGGAGCCCTGTTTTAGTATACATTGCGAGTGGTGAGGTCTAAGGTCCCATGTTGTAGGTGGGTATGGATGCTGAATGAGGTCACAGATCACATATTGTTGGTGTGGATAGATTACCAGTGTTTCATGCATGGTTTAGTTATTTCTTAGTAAAAGGACCTGTATGGACACATGGCTAGACCTGCAGGTCCTCACCTGGAGGCTGCTGCTGATATAAAAGAAGGAGCAGTGTCTGGGAGATATCCAGTGAATGAGTGTTTGACAATGTGAAGCACAGCCATTGTGCACCTGTTAGTGAATGCAGTGGATAATCTTTAGTTGTTGTTGGGTGTGATAGTAAGAAGTGTCTGTGAGACCCACTAAAGTGGTTGCTGACCCCAGTCATTGACAACTGGTCTAGAACAAGCTACCTGAGTCTGCGGAAGGAATGCCCTTCTAGAAAAGAGGTCTCTAATACAGCGAGATATGATGAACTGCTCTCTGATGACTACCTAAGTGGAAAAACACCCTGACCTAAATTTCTGACCATAAACTACTAATATGGTGAGACTTCTTAATGTGACCTGCAGGTTGTGAGTGTGCCAGTCTACTTACTCTAATACCAACTGTTGGAGGATAGCAGGACCTGACAAAATGTTAGGGCTTGTATGCAAAGTGACACTGTGGCTTGGGACAATGGGCTGTCGTGACCCGACAAAGTGAAGGAAACTGGGACTGTACGTATTTCAAACTGTTCATGTGAGTTCATGTTGGATGTTCTGCATGTAATATACAGTATAGCAAAGTGTTTGGTATTCACAGCCCTTAACCCCAGAGCTGTTGTGCTGTGTACTTTCTCGGTGGCAACCACTAATTGTTAGCAATAGACTGTTCCTCTAAGTAATGCAACTTAAAAGCTCTTTGTCATTGCAAAATAGCATAACCACAATGCTCTCTGCCTCCTAGTAATGCAACCAGCAAGTGCAGAGACTTACTGTCATTGTGCAACTGCCAAGCTCAGCTCCTCAACGGTGACGAGCAACCAACATAATCTGTGCCAATTTGATTGTGCAACCATCAATGAGAAACCAGATCATCAGATGTTTGCCAATGTGTTGAACTATTGGATATAGCTTCTTGGAAAATCCACTGAAATATATAATAAAGAAAATTCCATGTATGGGCTACAACTGACAGACCTGATTATCAGGAGGGAAGCAATGATTACTTTCGGGTTTTGTGACAGTTTTGATGGCGTCTGATGAGTTACAAGCATCAGCCATTACACGTAAATGACACTCCAGGGAAACATCAGCCATTCTTCTGGCGTTACAATGTACCAGACGCGGTTATGAAGGTGTGGGTATCAGTGACAGTTATGGGTCTGTTCTTTCCTGATAGATGTTGAATTATATAAAAGACATTAATAATCATTATATAATGATACAATTCTTGGAGATCAATACCGGTCATGATGAAACCAAGTACAAATACATTTGATAGGTTTATTGCCATTTATGATACTACTGAAGCAAAGCGCCAAACCTTAAAGAATAGAATGTAATACAAAAAATAAGCCACCTATACCATACACTCCTGGTTTCTATTTTATCTCACGAACCTGTCAGCAAGCAGGCAAACCAGCTCTGATAGATCATTTCCTACTTCTATATGTTATGTGCATACATTCCACATACTGGTTATATTTCTTTCTATTTTACATTAACAGTTCAGGTATTATTGTAGTAAGCCACGCTGTGATAGGTACAGTGGGGAAAAAAAGTATTTAGTCAGTCAGCAATAGTGCAAGTTCCACCACTTAAAAAGATGAGAGGCGTCTGTAATTTACATCATAGGTAGACCTCAACTATGGGAGACAAACTGAGAAAAAAAAATCCAGAAAATCACATTGTCTGTTTTTTTTCATTTTATTTGCATATTATGGTGGAAAATAAGTATTTGGTCAGAAACAAGCAATCAAGATTTCTGGCTCTCACAGACCTGTAACTTCTTCTTTAAGAGTCTCCTCTTTCCTCCACTCATTACCTGTAGTAATGGCACCTGTTTAAACTTGTTATCAGTATAAAAAGACACCTGTGCACACCCTCAAACAGTCTGACTCCAAACTCCACTATGGTGAAGACCAAAGAGCTGTCAAAGGACACCAGAAACAAAATTGTAGCCCTGCACCAGGCTGGGAAGACTGAATCTGCAATAGCCAACCAGCTTGGAGTGAAGAAATCAACTGTGGGAGCAATAATTAGAAAATGGAAGACATACAAGACCACTGATAATCTCCCTCGATCTGGTGCTCCACGCAAAATCCCACCCCGTGGGGTCAGAATGATCACAAGATCGGTGAGCAAAAATCCCAGAACCACGCGGGGGGACCTAGTGAATGAACTGCAGAGAGCTGGGACCAATGTAACAAGGCCTACCATAATTAACACACTACGCCACCATGGACTCAGATCCTGCAGTGCCAGACGTGTCCCACTGCTTAAGCCTGTACATGTCCGGGCCCGTCTGAAGTTTGCTAGAGAGCATTTGGATGATCCAGAGGAGTTTTGGGAGAATGTCCTATGGTCTGATGAAACCAAACTGGAACTGTTTGGTAGAAACACAACTTGTCGTGTTTGGAGGAAAAAGAATACTGAGTTGCATCCATCAAACACCATACCTACTGTAAAGCATGGTGGTGGAAACATCATGCTTTGGGGCTGTTTCTCTGCAAAGGGGCCAGGACGACTGATCCGGGTACATGAAAGAATGAATGGGGCCATGTATCGTGAGATTTTGAGTGCAAACCTCCTTCCATCAGCAAGGGCATTGAAGATGAAACATGGCTGGGTCTTTCAACATGACAATGATCCAAAGCACACTGCCAGGGCAACGAAGGAGTGGCTTTGTAAGAAGCATTTCAAGGTCCTGGAGTGGCCTAGCCAGTCTCCAGATCTCAACCCTATAGAAAACCTTTGGAGGGAGTTGAAAGTCCGTGTTGCCAAGCGAAAAGCCAAAAACATCACTGATCTAGAGGAGATCTGCATGGAGGAATGGGCCAACATACCAACAACAGTGTGTGGCAACCTTGTGAAGACTTACAGAAAACCTCTGTCATTGCCAACAAAGGATATATCACAAAGTATTGAGATGAAATTTTGTTTCTGACCAAATACTTATTTTCCACCATAATATGCAAATAAAATGAAAAAAAAACAGACAAGTTGATTTTCTGGATTTTTTTTCTCAGTTTGTCTCCCATAGTTGAGGTCTACCTATGATGTAAATTACAGACGCCTCTCATCTTTTTAAGTGGTGGAACTTGCACTATTGCTGACTGACTAAATACTTTTTTTCCCCACTGTATATACATTTAACCCTAATTTTCATGTTTTTGCTTTGCTCCCCCACCCTTTTTCCAAAGAATTATAACTTTTTTCCCATCGACACATGAGGGCTTGATTTTTTTGGGGTAGGATATGTTGTAGCTTTAAAAGACGCCATTAATTTTAACAAAAGCACTGAAAAGTGGCAAAAATTCCAAATTCCAAGAAAATGCAATGAAAGAAAAAACCCTCTAGTCTGCCATTGAATTTAAGGTTTTGTGTTGGAAATCTCATTCTTCAGGTCAGTAGGATTATGGCGATAGCAAACATATAATTTTTTTTAGCCACTAAAATACTGTATAAAGTCTTGAGTCCACTACTTAGGGCTCACTCACAATTGCCGTATAAAATGGCAGAGTGCTATGTGATGTTTTATCAGATAGCACTCGGCCCAATATTTTACAATGGGGCAGTGCAAATCTGTGATTTTATTTTCTCATGCCGATTCGACATGCTGTGGGTGCATCCAATGATCAGATCACGCGCACCTATACAAGTCTATGGATGCGTTTGAAACATCGCACTGCACTCAGATGTCATCCAAGTGCCGTCCGAGAGTGGAAACAGACGCACTAAATAAATTATCTAGGTTGCAAAAAAGTATCTGTGTTTATTACAAGTACAGAAAAAACACCACAGGCAGTCGAAAAAGTGAAGGCAAGTGCGGTCCAACATCCACAGACATTGGAGAAGATGGAGAAATTAAGTTTTCCATCTTCTCTCCACCTATGCTGTGATTCTCTTGTGCGAGAGAATCGCATTGTAAGGGGGTGGCGGAGAACCCCGTTGCTCCCCCTCTCTCCTACGGGCACTTGTTGCGGTACCCAAACAGTGTACCCATTTAGTTGTAATATCTGCTGTTGTTATGCTTTGTTGTTGATGTACCTGTAGGTTAATATGTATTTATTCCCATTTTTCCATTTGGGTTAGAGTTGGGCTAAAGTTAGGGTTGGGATAAAGTTAGGGTTTGGCTATAGTTTGTGGTTAGGGTTATGGTTAGGGTTGGGATTAGGGTTAGGGGTGGGATGGGGTTAGAGTTGGAGTTAGAATTGAGGGGTTTCAATGTTTAGGTACATCAGGGAGTCTCCAAACACGACATGGCGCCACCATTGATTCCAGACAATTTTGTGTTCAAAAAGTCAAATGGTGCTCCCTCCCTTCTGTGCCCTGC
The DNA here is from genome assembly GCF_039654945.1 of Dendrobates tinctorius. Lineage (NCBI taxonomy): Eukaryota > Metazoa > Chordata > Amphibia > Anura > Dendrobatidae > Dendrobates > Dendrobates tinctorius. Next base: position 12,613,758 of record NW_027361788.1, on the reverse strand, counting down.
CATGCTCCCAAACAGTGGCTTTCCCCCACATACGGGGTATTGTCTAACTCAGGAGAAATTGCACAACAAATTTTGTGGTCCATTTTCTCCTGATACCCTTGCGAAAATAAAAAAATTGGTTCCAAAGTAATTTTTTTGTGAAAAAAGTAAAAACTTGACAGCGTGAACTGACAGCGTGGGAAAATGTTCCAAAACTTTCCCATGCTAATCAGTTCATGTCCGGTCAGGCAGGGAGGCTGCTCAGTTTGCATTTTTCACTCAGCAACATCCACTGCTGCTTGTTTCTGGAAAACAGTTATGGAGACAATAATTATAAACACTGTCATGCCCGCCATGTCTGTTATGCCTGTCATGTCCGTTATGCCTGTCATGCCTGCCATGTCTGTTATGCCGCATGACCCCTGGAGAAGTGTGCACGTGCACCGAACTATCATGCCTGCCATGTCTGGTATGTCGCATGACTCCTGGAACGGTGTGCACGTGCACTGAATTCTCATGCCTGTTATGTCTCGTGCTGCAAGATGCCTGGAGTGGTGTGCACGCGCGCCTTACCTCATGGCTGCACGCCGTTGCTAGGTAACCATCCATCTCTGCTCTGATTCTGCAATCCTCTGTATTCCTGGAGCCTCTGGTCATGTGACCTTTCCTATGTTCCAGCACTGTCTGATTCTGCAATCCTCTGTGTATTCCTGGAGGCCCTGATCATGTGACCTTCTCTATGGTTCAGCCCAGTCTGATCTAGCAACGCTCTCTATGATCCTGGAGGATCTGAACTGGAAGTGCTTCCCTGATCCTCACCCGGAAATGCAGGTGCTATGTTGCTATATCAGACCGCCCCTTCCTATGGTCGTGGCCTCAGTATTGTGTTGCTTCCCTGCATGGCTGCCTGGTCTGCTCGGTCGCTCCCTGTATTCTGTGCCCCTGCACTCTGCTCTGTAGTGAGTCTCTGCACACGCTCTGTGCTTGTACTCTGACTCTTGTCTCATGCCTTGTCCTGTGTTTGTCCATTGTGCCATGTTTTGTCCTTGTCATGCTTGGACTTGTAGTCCTTCCGGTGTTCTCGGCCTTGCCTGCTTTGCCATGTCTTGCCTTTGCTATGCTTTGCCTTGTGGTCCTTCCTATGTTCTCTGTCTTTGCTTGTTCTTCCTTGCTCTTACCTATGGTGCTCTGTTGTGCCTTCTGGCACATGCACCATTCTTCCTCTCTTACCTATGGTGCTCTGTTGTGCCCCCTGGCACACGTACCACTCCTCCTCTCTTACCTATGGTGCTCTGTTGTGCCTCTGGGTACACGCACCATTCCTCCTCTCTTACCTATGGTTCTCTGTAGTGCCTCCTGGCACACGCACCATTCCTCCTCTCTTACCTCTGGTGCTCTCTTGCACATTTCCACGCTAGTCTCAAGGTTCTCCCTTGGCCCGGCTCTGGGCTTCGGCCTACGCTCCGCTGCTAGCTCTGTTCTCGCTCTGACCTGGCTCTGTGTTTCTGCTTACGTTCCGCTCCTTGTTCCGTATCCTGCTTAGCCTTGTCTTGTTTCTTGCTTTGCTTTGCCTTGCCTTGTTGCTTCGTGTGCCCTTTGCATGCGCCTGGCCTTTCTAGCCTCCTGCTTGTGCCTCAGCTGTGCTCGTCGGTCAGTGACAGCTGTGTCGCCTGCTATGCCCCAGTCGGGTTCGCTGGAGTCTTACCCGCCTGTTTGTGCTGCTGCCCGATCAGCTAGCCAGTGCCCCAGCCGTGCTCTCTGTGCTTCCTTGCACTCATGCTGTCTCTGCACTGTGCTCTCCATGCTTCTCTTAGCACGTGCAGGCCCTCGCCTGCCCCGTGGCATACCTCCCCATGCTTCTGTAAAAGTATGCGCAGGTCTTGCCATGTACCCTGTCATGCCCTCTCGCACGCACAGGTTATAGCCTGTACTTTGACCTTTGTGTGCCCTCTGCACATGCAGGACTCTGCCTTGAACCCTGACCCTGGCGTGTCTCTCTGCACGCGCAGGACTCTGCCTTGAACCCTGACCCTGGCGTGCCCTCTGCACGCGAAGGACTCTGCCTTGAACCTGACACTGGCATGCCCTCTGCATGCACAGGACTCTGACCTGAACTATGACCCTGGTGTGCCCCTTGGCACGCGCAGGACTCTGCCTTGTCCCTTGTGCCTTGGCGTGTCTTTACGCACGCATCCTGTCTTGTATGTTGAACTTTGAACCCTGGCATGTCCCCAGTGTAGGGAAGGTGACTTGATGGACGGACGGACGTGTCAGAATAGAGAAAGGAAGGTTTGCACAGTTTAGATAGGTGTCAGTTACTACAGTGGGGAAACAGCTGAGAAAGTGTAGTGGACGTGCAGTACCTTGGGTTGACCATTAGAGGGCAGGGAGGAGTGTGAGCAAAGGACTTGACATCAGCTTAGGGCTTAGGAAACCGTTGGTCATCGGGGCAGAGCTACAGGGAACCGGGTTTGATATAAATTTGACAGGAGAGTTCCAGTCCCCAGGGGGAGCTCCAGTGACAGGAGGACTACGACAGTTTGTGCACTGTGAGGAAAACCAAACCAGGGGGACTGAGGAGAGAGAACGTTAGGGGGGTGGTCCACACACAAGAGTACTGCAGAATAGACGAGGCACTGAGATAAAGCATACTGTATTGAGAGAGAGACGACGGATTAGTGAAAGTACTGTTGGTTTACAGACCTAAGGCGGCGATAGTGACGGATCTGACAGGAGCGTCGAAGAGACAAGAGGGGACAATGCATATATGTACGTCCCCGGTGTAAGGTACGGTGTGCGGGAAGCGGCCCTGGAAATGGAGGGTCGCTAAGTGAAGTGAAGTGTGCTGAAGTAACTTGAAGTGCGGTGTACTTTGGAGGCCGTCAGGAGGACGGCAGGAAAATAAACTTGGACCTGTTGTACCCAAAATCTGCCTCATCTTGTGTCTGTTCATCACTGCGTGGTATATCGTGGGACCACCCCTCACCCCGGCTCACTGACTCTACACCTGCACACGCATCGTGTTTTGCACCTTGAACCTGGCGTGTCCCCTACACACGCACCATGCCTTGCACCTTGTCCTGGACCCTGGTATGCCCTAGCACACACTCTGCCTGGAATCTTCCCTTGGACCTCGGTGTGTTCCCTAACACGCACCATGCCTGGTGATCTGTCGTGCCTCCTTTCCTGTACCATGGTTTACCTGCTGGATTCCCGACACCTACCATCCCTGCCAGAGATCGTAAGCATGAAGTTTACAGCCTAATGCCCTGATCCCTGCCAGCTGTCCGGAGTACGATGCCATCATGTCCTTGCCGGTAACCAGGCTTGCCTTCTAGCATGTACTATTCCTTGCCGTGTTAGCTTGTTATCACGTTTTGCACTGGATGTTATCCCGAATTTGTCTTAATGTAGATACCTTGAACTTACGTCTTGTCCTGTCTTGTTTCCTGCACGTCCTTGTCGTCAGACACTCGTACCTAATGTCTATCTGAGCCGGCCGTCTGGTGCCAGCAGTCATGGTGGCTCACCCCCTTGGTCTTGCCCCTGAAGCTGCAGGTGCTTTGGCCGCTTCTGTACGAATAGCTGGCGGTTGTAATAATTACAAAAACAAAAAGTGCACCGCGCTAAAGTTGCTGCTGCATGGGTGAAAATGCCTACTTGCAGTAAATAATGGCTGAAAAGGTATTGACAATGCGGCGTATAAATGGTAAGGTGCCTGCTTACCTTAAGATGAACTGGTGCTCCAAGAAGGAAATTAAGTAGTTTGGAGGGTCGTGCAGGAGTAGATTGCTGGGTTGCTGACCCCCTAAAATGACTTCAACAGGAGAGTCCTGGGCGCTGGAGCAGGGATATGTGAACTAAGTCGATCAACGGTAATCACACAGGATCACACCGAGACGTGAGGTGTAGTAAGTGCACCGGGTGGAGGGAGTCTGGGGATCGGAGAGCATCCTCCCCTGAATGGAACCCACCTAGCCCTCACCAAGGACTGGATGCACGCAGCGTGTGCTGGCCGGGAGACGCCGCTGGCAGTGTCGGAGTGTGGAGGAGGCATGGTCTGGGTGACGTCACCTAGAACAGAGAGCTAGGAGCTGAGAGACGGAGGCTGAGAAGGGCCAATCACCAACGCGTTTCGAAGGTGCACGGACCGTCTTCGTCAGGGCTGCTGGCCTGGCCACCGTCATAACCATTAAATAGGGAAACAAAGTACCTGCCCCTCTGTTGGAGTGCCCTCCTTGGTCTATAAAATCCTTTAAAAGGAACTCCCTAATAATCCTGTTGCACTCAACCCGAGGATATTTGTAAAGGTGCTGAAATATTGCTTAAGGAAATCTAAAGTTAAAAATTGTAAAACACTTTAATTAGAATTAATTGTACAAAAAATGGAAAAAACGCCCTCAAAACATACTCATATATTAAAGGGCAAAACTTTAAAATTTGTATATAAATATATACACAATATTGCAAAAAGGTATGCACACATATAAATAAATATATCATGAAATTATACCCATGCTATTTTATAGCCAGTATTAAAAAATAATACTCCGACACTGCCAGCGGCGTCTCCCGGCTGGCGCACGCTGCGTGCATCCAGTCCTTGGTGAGGGCTAGGTGGGTTCCATTCAGGGGAGGATGCTCTCCGGTCCCCAGCCTCCCTCCACACGGTGCACTTACTACACCTCACATGTCGGTGTGATCCTGCATGATTACCGGTGAATGACTTAGTTCACATATCCCTGCTCAAATTCTCCCCAATACTATATACACCTTGTACCTTGTCATACACCACATGCACCAGCCAATTTCAGCCTGTTAAATTGAGGTGTAATCTATAGTGGGCCTGAGATAATATTTCAACCTCCTAAAATCTCTAGGGAGATTCAAATTCTCCACAATACTATATACACCTTGTACTTTGTCATACACCAGCCTATTTCAGCCTGTTAAATTGAGGTGTAATCTATAGTGGGCCTGAGATAATTGTTCAGCCTCCAAAATCTCTAGGGAGATTCAAATTTTCCCCAATACTATATACACCTGGTACCTTGTCATACACCAGCCAAGTTCAGCCTGTTACATTGAGGTGTAATCTATAGTGGGCCTGAGATAATTGTTCAGCCTCCTAAAATCTCTAGGGAGATTCAAATTCTCCCCAATACTATATACACCTTGTACCTTGCTTTACAGTACCATATAGCTGGTGGTATTTTGGGTACATTTTCCCAAAAATGAGGAAGTATGGTGGAAGAGGCCATGGAAGTGGGCGGGTGTTGCCAGCTGGTACTGATGGTGGTGGTGGTGCATCTGCTGGTAGTGGCAAAAGCACAATAGCACCTAAGGCAGGAGGTGTTGAGCCTGCATCATCATCTGGCTCCACAAGGCCTTGAAGGCTCCCTTTTCTGGGCGTAGGTAAACCGCTTTTAAAGCCGGAGCTTCAGGAAGAAATTTTGGCTTACACTGCTGACACAGCCTTCAGCACTATTGCCTCCTCTTCTGAAGTTTCAAAAAATAAAAGCATTGAGTCGTTAGTGGAGGCTCCTGGTCAGGAACAACACCTTTCCTTGTGTCCTTCACCCCTACCAAAAGTGAAAAATGCGGCAGGCCACACTACAGATTACTCCATGGAGCTCTTTTCACATACCATGCCTGGGTTATCAAGTTAAATCATGAATTCCCCAGTCCAAGATGAATCTGACATGGAGTGCGCTGATGCACAGCCACTGCTAGATTTTTCTGCTGGTACATTCACTCAGAGCTGATGAAACTAAGGTGCCCCTTCCCGCATACTATACCACCTTACATGGTGACACAGAGGAAGGTGCACATGACATTGAAGAGGAGGTGATGGATGACCCAGTTGTTGACCCAGATTGGCATCCATTGGGGGAAGAGGGTGCCGCTGCCAATAGCTCAGAAGAGGAGGAGGATCCGCAGCAGGCATCAACATCGCAACAGCTGTTATCTGGCAGGCCTGTAGCAGTCCAAAAACGGGTTACAAAAACCAAAAGAGTTGAAGGACAGCTTGGCCAGACGGTCAAATTAGCACAGTGTGCAAGGCCTCAAAATGTCTTCCATAGTAGGAAGAGTGCAGTGTGGCACTTTTTTTGAACAAAATCCTAATGATCAGGCAAAGGTTATCTGTAAGAAGTGCGCAAAGACCTTTAGCCGAGGGAAAAATCTGAGAAATTTGAATACCAGTTGCATGCTTAGACATTTAACCACCATGCACTTGCAAGCGTGGACGGACTACCAAACCTCACGTACCACATGTGCACCTGCTCCGAATGAAGGTAGTCAGCAACGCTACATCGCTTCCCCCACTGTAAGCCCACCGGTTAGCACACCACCAGCAGCAAATGTTGAGGTGTCGTCGCAAGGCCAAAGCAGTCAGGGAATCACAATGTTATTGCTACGAAAACTTGAATCTAAGCCATCAGCAAGACCACCAACACCATCGCCATCACCAAGCCTCTCTCAATCCGCCATGTCCACTGCTAGATCCACCATATGCAGCTCTCAAGTCCAGCTCACCCTACCAGAGACCCTGAGTAGGACAAGAAAGTGCTCATCCTCTCATCCGCGTACACTGTGTTTGAACGCCCACACTGCCAAACTAATCTCGTTAGAGATGATGCCCTACTGGTTGGTTGAAAGCGAAGCTTTCCGCGAGCTCATGGCCTACACAGTACCACTCTATGACCTACCCAGTCGGCACTTCTTTTCTCGAAAAGCCATCCCAGCCCTCCACCTGCATGTGAAAGACTGCATTGTCCATGCACTCAAGCAATCAGTGAGTTCAAAGGTGCACCTCACAACAGATGCACTGTCCAGTAGGTATGGCCAGGGCCGTTACGTGTCCATCACTGTGCACTGGGTTAATGTGGTGGATGCAGGGTCCACAGGGGACAGCAGCGGTGGGACACTGCTGCCTAGCCCAATGTATAGGAAACAGTTGGTGTAAGGATTCCCAAGGGTGAACCCACTGGACCGCGGCAAGCGAACCTCCCCTGGGCGAGCGGACCAGGTGGACCACCCCCTATACAGGGAGCGTTTGGGACAGGCCCAGGGGAAACTACTCACCACGGCAGCTGGTACCCGAGGACGGAGGAGCACAGTAGAGGATGCAGCGGGCAGGCGGAAGGATGAGCTGGACCGGAACCGGCAGGACTGGAGGCCAGGAACGGAGGCTGAAGGATACAGGCAGGCAAGGCTGGAACGGCAAGACACGGGTCAGACGCAGGGCACAGGCTGAACACGGAGACGAGATGGCGGGCACTGGGAGGAACACAAGGAACGGTTAGACAGGAAGCACGAGGAAAGGGTAAGAGCAGCAGGAAAAGGCAGGCAGGCTGGGGCCAGAGTCACAGAGAGAGGAAGTGACGATCAGGCGGTGAGCTGGAGGAAGAGGCTGCCTCTTATAGAGGCAGGAGTTTCCGGGTCGGGTCAGCATGGTCAGGAGGGTGGGGAGAAGGCCTGGCTTGGCCTGTAGTGGGACCTGGAGCGCAAGGTGCGCATGCGCCCCGGGCCGAACGCCGGGACAGAGCGCGGGGTGGAGGACAGGCGTGCAGGTGAGCGCGCGCCCGCCACAGGAGCACGCCGGAGGCGGCGGGCGCACCCAGCGCGGGGAGAGGTGGCAGCAGGAGCCGAGGACGCGGCGGGGGCGGCGAGTGTGGAGCCGGCGGAGAGCGTGATAGTACCCCCCCTTTTACGCCCCCTCTTCCCACGGCCGGAAAGAAACTTAGCTAAAATCTGGGGAGCTTGAATGTTCTCCCGGGGTTCCCAGGATCTCTCCTCAGGGCCAAAACCTTTCCAGTCAATTAAAAAGAAAGTTTTACCTCTAGATCGTTTCATAGCAAGAATTTCCTTGACCTCAAAGACATCCTGTGCGGAAACGGGCGCGGGAGCGCTGCCAGTAGAAGCATGAAACTGGTTGAGTATGACCGGTTTTAAGAGGGAAAAGTGAAACGACTTAGGAATCCGCAGTGAAGCGGGGAGTTTCAGCTTGTAGGCAACGTCATTGATACGGGCTAGAACCTCAAAGGGACCGATGTAGCGGGGACCCAGTTTGTAGGAGGGAATTTTGAGACGAACAAATTTTGAGGATAGCCAAACTTTATCCCCAGGGTGGTACAGCGGAGAATCTAGGCGTTTCTTATCGGCGTGCTTCTTGAACCCGTCTCGTGCTCGCTTAAGTGCGGTTTTGGTCTCCTGCCAGACCCTGGAGAACTCCTCGGTCAGAAGATCGGCCGCCGGCACACCCGAGGTCGGGAGTACCGGCAGAGGTATACCAGGATGTTGACCGTAGACCGTAAAGAAAGGCGACTTGGCGGAGGATTCGCTGGTATGGTTGTTGAAAGCGAATTCGGCCCAAGGAAGCAAGTTGGACCAATTGTCTTGATGGCCGTTGGAAAAATGTCGGAGGTATGCTACTAGGATCTGGTTCGTGCGTTCCGCTTGACCGTTGGACTGAGGGTGATAAGCGGAGGAAAAGTCCAACGTTACCTCCATCAGCTTGCATAGAGCCCTCCAGAAACGCGAGGTAAACTGAACCCCTCTGTCCGAGACAATGTGCTTGGGGAAGCCATGAATCCGGAAGACATGAGATATAAAAATTCTCGCCAGGTCAGGAGCGGAAGGAAGACCGGGCAGAGGGATGAAGTGGGCCATCTTGGAGAAGCGGTCCACGACCACCAGAATGACCGTGTGACCTGAGGAACGCGGTAGATCCGTAATAAAATCCATCGCGATATGCTGCCACGGAGCCGAGGGAACCGGAAATGGATGCAGAAAACCGGAGGGTGGCTGACGTGGGACCTTGTTCTTGGCACACGATGGGCAGGAGAGGATGAAACTTCGGACATCTTGAGACAAAGAAGGCCACCAGTAAAAACGAGAGATGAGGGAGAATGTTTTCTTGAGGCCGGCATGACCCGCTAACTTGGTAGCATGACCCCAATGTAGAACTCGCCTCCTGTCATCATCTTGGACAAAAGTCTTGCCGGGGGGCACGGAAGTCAGGTTAACAGGCGCGACTACGATGAGCTTGCTTGGCTCCACAATGTGTGAAAGCTCCTCCTCATTGTCAGTGACCAGAAAGGATCGAGACAGGGCATCCGCTTTGAGATTCTTTTCACCCGGACGGAAATGGAGCTCAAAATCGAACCGGTTAAAGAATAATGACCATCGGGCCTGCCGGGGATTAAGCCTTTGTGCTGATTGAATGTAGGCTAGATTCTTGTGGTCGGTGAAGATGTGGAGTGGGTGTACCGCTCCTTCCAGAAGATGCCGCCACTCTTCCAAGGCTAACTTAATGGCAAGCAGCTCTCTGTCCCCGATGGTATAGTTTCTCTCCGCAGGGGAGAAAGTCTTGGAGAAGAAGCCGCAGGACACCAAGCGACCGGAAGGAGATCTCTGGGAGAGAACCGCACCGGCTCCGGTGGCAGAAGCGTCTACCTCTAGGGTGAATGGTTTGTTCGCCTCTGGACGATGTAGCACCGGGGCTGTGGCAAAGGCTTGCCTCAAGGTTTGGAAGGCGTTCTCGGCCTCAGGAGGCCAGTGGTGAGGATCGGCTCCCTTTCGGATCAGAGCAGAGATGGGAGCGGTCAGAGAGGAAAAGTGCGGAATAAACTGCCGGTAATAGTTGGCGAATCCCAGGAACCGTTGGATTGCCTTAATTCCCTGAGGACGCGGCCAGTTGAGTACCGCAGACACTTTTCCCGGATCCATGCGCAAGCCAGAATCGGAAATGATGTAACCCAAGAACGGCAGAGACGACTGTTCGAAGGCGCATTTTTCCAGCTTGGCGTAGAGACGATGTGTTCTCAACCGAAGTAAAACTTGACGCACGTCTTTTCGATGTGTGGACAAATCAGGAGAAAACACCAGAATGTCGTCCAAGTAAACCACCACGCAGGAGTAAAGAAGATCTCGGAAAATGTCATTGACAAATTCTTGGAACACTGCGGGAGCATTGCATAGGCCGAAGGGCATAACGAGGTATTCATAATGGCCGTCACGAGTGTTGAAGGCGGTCTTCCATTCGTCACCGGAGCGGATCCGGACCAGATTGTAGGCCCCTCGAAGATCCAATTTAGTGAAGATCCGTGCACCCCGTAGACGGTCAAATAGCTCCGGGATGAGGGGCAGAGGATATTTATTCTTGATGGTGATAACGTTGAGCCCTCTATAATCAATACAGGGACGCAGGGACCCGTCCTTCTTCTTGACAAAAAAGAACCCAGCGCCTGCAGGAGAGGAAGACTTACAAATAAAGCCTTTGGCCAAGTTTTCCTGAATGTATTCGGACATGGCCTGGGTCTCGGAGGGAGACAGCGGGTAGATGCGACCACGAGGCGGCGTAGAACCGGGGAGCAGATCGATGGGGCAGTCATATGGACGATGTGGGGGCAGGACCTCTGCTTCCTTCTTGTCGAAGACATCCAAAAAGGCCCAGTAGGCGGAGGGTAATTCGGTAGACCTCGACGTAGGACGTGGAAATTTCGGCGGCTGTACAGGGAGTAAGCACTTATCTTGACAAAGTCGGCCCCATCGCAGAACGTCACCAGAGCGCCAATCCAGGATAGGCTCGTGGGTCCTTAGCCAGGGAAGTCCCAGAAGGATGGTATGGGACAAAGAAGGCAGCACATAGAATACTATCTTCTCCCGGTGTAAGGCTCCGACCTGAAGCTCCACCTCTTCGGTAACCTGAGTAATGGACTCCCGCAGGGGTTGACCGTCGACCGAAGCAATCTGCCGAGGGGTCTCCAGGGATCTGACAGGAATTCCAAGTCTCCTAACCGCCTCAAGTTGGATGAAGTTACCGGCCGCCCCAGAATATATATAGGCCCATTCAGAAAAACGTTTAGAATCCAGGTGCAAAAGGACAGATAGGGTCAAGGGTAGAGAGGAGTCAAAATTACCTAGGAAGACCTCTCTTACCTGTCCTAGGCGGAGGCGTTTCCCGGACGAGTGGGGCAGGCACGAAGAAAGTGGGACGCACTCCCACAGTAGAAACAGAGCCCCTGTTCGACCCTCTCTCTCCGACGCTCCTCCACCGGTTTGAGGCGATCCACTTGCATGGGTTCCGTTAGCGGGAGCGTGGAGGCTGGAGTCGAGCGGGCTCGAGGTGGACTCCGAGCGGCCGGAGGAGCGCGGAGAGGTCTCCTGTCCCTAGCGAGCTCTCGGGAACGTTCTTGAAAGCGGAGGTCGATGCGGGTGGCCAAAGAGATTAAATCCTCCAAGGAGGTGGGGGTATCCCGCCCCGCCAGCTCGTCCTTGATCCGCCCCGAAAGGCCCCCCCAAAAGGCTCCCACCAAGGCCTCATTGTTCCAACCCAACTCTGAGGACAGGGTGCGAAACCGAATGGCGTACTGACCTACTGAAAGCGTGCCCTGATGAAGATTGAACTGTGCCTCGGTAGCGGAGGCAAGGCGACCGGGTTCATCAAACACCTTACGAAAGGTGTCTAGAAAAAAGGAGAGTTGGGTGACCACGGGATCGTCTCTCTCCCAGAGGGGGTTAACCCACGCTAGAGCCTCTCCTTCTAAGTGGGACACGATGAAGGCCACCTTGGCACGGTCAGTGGGGTACTGTTGTGGCAGCAACTCAAAATGTAGCTGGCATTGATTTAGAAACCCTCTACATGTCTTGGGGTCGCCACTATAACGCGGGGGTTTAGCCAGCCGAGGGGAGGGGCGCGGAACCGCAGGCTATGCCGGGGCTGCGGCCGCGGTCTGGAGGGCCAGCAGGCGGTTGTCCACCGAGGCCATGTAGTTCAGGATATGAGCCTGAGTGTCGCGCTGCTGGGCTAGCTCCTGCTGGAGGCCGGCGATCTGGGTGGTACTCCCTGGATCCGAGGCCTGTAGTGACGAGAGACGAGACTCCATGGATTTGAGGAACGACATGATCCTCGCTTGATTTTCCCGCAGGAACAGAAGTTCCTTTTGGGTCGGGGTAGAAGTACCAGCGGGGTCCATGGCCTGATCGTTCTGTAAGGATTCCCAAGGGTGAACCCACTGGACCGCGGCAAGCGAACCTCCCCTGGGCGAGCGGACCAGGTGGACCACCCCCTATACAGGGAGCGTTTGGGACAGGCCCAGGGGAAACTACTCACCACGGCAGCTGGTACCCGAGGACGGAGGAGCACAGTAGAGGATGCAGCGGGCAGGCGGAAGGATGAGCTGGGCCGGAACCGGCAGGACTGGAGGCCAGGAACGGAGGCTGAAGGATACAGGCAGGCAAGGCTGGAACGGCAAGACACGGGTCAGACACAGGGCACAGGCTGAACACGGAGACGAGATGGCGGGCACTGGGAGGAACACAAGGAACGGTTAGACAGGAAGCACGAGGAAAGGGTAAGAGCAGCAGGAAAAGGCAGGCAGGCTGGGGCCAGAGTCACAGAGAGAGGAAGTGACGATCAGGCGGTGAGCTGGAGGAAGAGGCTGCCTCTTATAGAGGCAGGAGTTTCCGGGTCGGGTCAGCAGGGTCAGGAGGGCGGGGAGAAGGCCTGGCTTGGCCTGTAGTGGGACCTGGAGCGCAAGGTGCGCATGCGCCCCGGGCCGAACGCCGGGACAGAGCGCGGGGTGGAGGACAGGCGTGCAGGTGAGCGCGCGCCCGCCACGGGAGCACGCCGGAGGCGGCGGGCGCACCCAGAGCGGGGAGAGGCGGCAGCAGGAGCCGAGGACGCGGCAGGGGCGGCGAGTGTGGAGCCGGCGGAGAGCGTGACAGTTGGCTGTAGGCGCTCGACCCTCCTCCTCCAGAAGCAAAAGCTCGTCCACAGAGCGCAGTCGCACGAGCACTCCATCCGCAGCTGTCAGTGTTGCACACGAGGTGTCCCACTATCGAACAGCTAGTGGTAAGCGTCACCAGGCTGTGTTGAAGATGATGTGTTTGGGCGACAACAGACACACCCCGGAGGTACTGGCCGACTACTTGCAGCGATAAACTGAGTCATGGCTGGGCATTCTACATCTTGAGGCAGGCAAGGTAGTCAGTGATAACGGCCGGAATTTTGTGGCAGCCATAGCCCTTTCAAAACTCAGACACATACCTTGCCTGGCTCACACCTTGGACTTGGTGGTGCAGTGCTTCCTCAATAATTATCCGGAGTTAACAGCCCTGCTCCATAAGGTGTGAAGACTGTGCTCGCACATCCGCCGGTCGTCCGTACACTCCAGTCATATGCAGAAGCTGCAGCGATTGCTCCTCCTTCCCAAGCACCGCCTAATTATCAACGTTGCAACAAGGTGGAACTCCACCCTGCACATGGTTGAGAGGCTGTGCGAACAGAGGCAGGCTGTAATGCATTTGTGGGAGCATCCCACTTATGTGTCTGCTCATGCAAACTTTGACGCACATTAAGGAGCAGGCGTCTGCAACCGAGGAGGAAGAGGAAGAGGAGGAGGGAAACCTTGATGACAGTCAGCCATTGTCTGCTCAGGGAACTCTCCTGGATGAGGTGGACGAAGAAGAGGAGGAGGAAGATGATGGGGATGATTATTTAGGGGAGGAGGATGCTTCTCAGGGGGCAAGAGAAAATGTTGGTGTGGCAAGGTCAGGTACAGGGTTTTAAAGGCAAATTCCAAAACATCATGCCACAGGAGAACCTAGAGCTAGTATTGGCTAACAAACAAGCAACTCTGGTAAACCGTTTGTTTGAGGCATTCCCAACACACAGCAGCGGTGATGGTTCTCCCACGAGCCGTAGGGGGCAACAGGGAAGAGGTGTTCGTGGTGCATACATCCGAAGTTGCGTTGGAGACAGGGGTTTCATGTCCATGTTTTGGACTGATTTTTCAAGTACCGCTCACACAACTGGTAATTCTGCATCGATTGAAAGTGACAGGAGACAACAGTTGTCAACTATGGTTACAAACTACTTCTCCTCCCATATCGATGTTCTCCCTCACAGGTCATTCCCCTTTGACTATTTGGCCTGTAAACTGGACACCTGGCCTGAATTGGCACAATATGCCTTACAGGAGCTCGCTTGCCCTGCTGCTCGTGTGCTATCCGAAAGAGTCTTCAGTGCTGCTGGATCAATCCTGACAGAAAAAAGGACCCGTCTGTCGACCCAAAATGTTGATGATCTAACCTTCATTAAAATGAACCATGCATGGGTTTCAAAGGATTTTGTCCCACCTTCCCCTGATGACACATAGGTTGCCAGAAAAATGGCTCGCTTTTGTCCTCCTCTTCCTCGGACTTCTCCAATTCCTCCATTTGCAGCTGCTGAATGTCCAACATCAACATATGCCATTTTTTCAACCTCCCTAACTGGGCTGCCTCCCTCCCCAGAGCCGGGATCACCACATGGCGCATGCTCCCGTGTGAGTGCCGTTGCCCTGGACAGGTGGGTGGGCCCACTCTTGGGTGACGGCACTGGCACAGGGTCCCTCATAGTACAATCAAGTGTCTCTGACGGTGGGTTGTGCACACCCGCCGCCGTACTATGAGGGGGCCTGTGCCAGTACCTCCGCCCACGAGTGGGCCCCTCCTGCTTGCTCAGGGTCCCTGCTCTTGCAATACTTACCTCTCCCTGCTCCACCGCTGTGTAGTCTGGGCTGTTAAATCCTTCACTGGGACTGCCACTACAAATTTGGTGAACTGATAGATGATGGTTAAGACTTAGCTATGCCCTGGTCCTGCTGGGCTTTATCTTCAGATGATCTATGGCTTCCATTTGTTATGGACGTCAACTCATAATGAGATGCAGTGGTGGTTTATCATCAGCTTTCACAGTTTTCCTACTCACAGACGTGAGACATTCCTGCCCACATTTTTAAATGTGTCCTCTAATGCCAATCCAATAGAATCGCCTATGGCCTGTGGCTTCTGTCTTTTGCACTCCAAAGTTACCTGACAGATCATGATATGCAGTGAGGACCATGTCTACATCTCTCCCTGTGATCACAATTTGATGGAGATGAGTAATGGTGATGGGATCCACGGTACTGCGATACAGCAACCCTTTCTTCACAAAGAACTGTTTTAGCTGTCTCCACAGACAAAGTAATTGAGGGTCAGCATCGACTCCCGGGAGTTTTTCCCGTAATCAGTAATTCTAAAATTCCTGCAATCACTCGACTTTCCGTCTGTACTTTTATCCATCTCGTTTCTTCTTGCGGAGAGTTTGGACTGTGTTACTGAGACTGAAATATATATGAAGATTTAAAAATACCCCAACAGTGTATACTGGTGTACGCTTCGAATACATTACCCTTTTTCTACTTTTTAGATTCTTGTCTAATCCATACTGAGGCTGTGAGTGTCTTTGTCGGACTCCGGAAATATACACAGAGATTTTTAATGTTTAAACTATGCTATATATACCTGCTATCCGGTGATACTGTACCCTTTCTCAACTTTCTACAATCTTGTCGAATCCATACTGGGCCTGATACCGTCTGAGTCTGCCTCCTGATATATAGACATAGATTTTTAATGTGTAAACTATGCTATATATACCTAGCATCCGGTGATACTGTACCCTTTCTCAACTTTCTACAATCTTGTCGAATCCATACTGGGCCTGAGACCGTCTGAGTCTGCCTCCTGATTACAGATGAGCCGTGTTCGAGTCGAACTGTTCGCCAACTTCAAATTCGAGCTGTTTTGGGCGGTGTTTGAGAACGGTTCGTTCACCAAAAGTGTAACTTTATTTTCACATTAATAATGGTTTTCAATGTTAATAGACAGTTTCATGGCATAGTAGCGGTGTTTGGTAGCCAGCGGTGTAGTACACCTGTCAAGGAGCTATACCGTGTGTGTTTCTAATAATTTTTTACCGCATCTTGTCCAGAAAATTCTTTTGGGCCTTGTAGCACTGTCTGCTACTCAGCAGAGGAGCCCACCCGTGAACCTAGCTATGCCGCCGGTTTATGAAAGAACCAGTTTTTGACTGCATTTAGCCCAGTTAATACTTTGGGCCTAGTAACTGTGTCTGCTACTCAGCAGAGGATCCCACCCGTGGACCAAGCTGTACCGCCTGTTTATGTCAGAACCATTTTTTAACTCCATTTAGCCCAGTGAATACATTGGGCCTAGTACCTGTGTCTACTGCTCAGCAGAAGAGCCCACCCGTGAACCTAGCTATGCCGCCTGTTTATGTAAGCACTGTCTGCTGCTCAGCAGAGGAGCCCACCCGTGAACCAAGCTATGCCGCCTGTTAATGTAAGAACTGTAAGAACTGTGTGCTACTCAGCAGAGTAAGCAAGCTACAGCACCTGTGGTTTGGACACTTAATTTTTTCACATTCTTCTGCACTTACTGGGAAATCCTCGTTCGCGGGGAAGAATTGGAATCCCAGATCCCCATCACTAACGGAGTTCAGCGGGTTATCCGCACCTGTAAGCGACACACGCCGGTCCTTTCAGTGTAGCGCGCGTGCAGCTCCCGGACATGTAAGGGCATGACAGACCTGTTATTGCTCGATCTCATGTGCCAAAGCCTCGCGTCTCCCTCTAGTAAGCTGGATGCGGACCGCGGGTGCATGCCGGAGTCTCGTTCGTTAACGGAATTAAGCTGACAAATCGCTAGCACAACTAAAAACGGCCATGCACCACCACCCACAGAATCGAGAAAGATGGCAATCTGTCCATAATTCCCGTGGCTGGCATGGTTGAGGTTGCCCGTGTGGAGTCTAATTAAGCAGCAGGCTCCACTCCTGGTGGTGCCCTTCTGGACATTCCTTTAAGGTTCAGCTTTGCAATCATACTGCTCCTGGAAACCAAACACTTTGCCTTCATGGACGCTGTTCGGAGGGTCGTGGGAATAACGCCGCCCGATCGGCAGTTGGCATAATTTATGGTGGGAAGTCCGACGGTATATGATCGTCTTCGATTTTAGAATTTTTTTATTTTAGATTTTTATTCCAGCCTTTCTTGACTTTATAAGGGCATGACATGCCTATATCTGTGTCTCCTCCTCCTCCTTTTACTCCTCCACCTCTTTTCTATATGTAGTTGCCATTTTCCATATGTTATTTGTGTCTTCTGAGCATGTTGTCTGCTTTGGGACACATTTTAAGGTGTTTTGTATGTGTTTTCTATGTGTTTGTATGTGTTTGTGTTTGCCTGCCATTGTTTTCAATGGGGTTCGACGGTGTTCGTCGAACGTTCGACGAACATTCGACGAACTTGCCTCCTGTTCGATGAACCGAACCGAGGTCAAACACTAGCGGGGTGGCTCAACACTCCTCCTGATATATAGACGTACATTTTTAATGTTTAAACTATGCTATATATACCTGGTATCTGGTGATACTGTACCCGTTCTGCAAGAAAGTCCTCCTCCACCCACCACTCTAAGTGTATCATTGACAACTGGAACATTGGCCCACATGTGTGATTATTTCTTGTGGATCTTCTTGTTATATTGTGGTGTGATCCATCCTGAGCGTGTGAGAATCTGTGGGTTACTTCTGCAATTTATATGTAGATTTAAAAATTGCCCCAACACTGTATACAGCTCTACGATTGTGATACATTACCCATTTACTGCTTTTTATATTCTGGTCTAATCCAAACTGACCAAATGAGAGTCTGTTTCTGACTGTGGAAATAAATACTGAGATTGACAATGACCCCTACACTGTATACAGCTGTATGCTTCAGATCCATTACCGGTTTACGGCTTTTTATATTATGTTGTGATCTATACTGAGCCTGAGAGCGTCTGTGTCTGCCTCCTGAAATATATACGGAGATTTAGAATGTTTAAACTATACTAGATATACATGCTATCTGATGATACTGTACCCTTTTTCTACTTTTTATATTCTTGTCTAATCCATACTGAGCCTGTGAGCGTCTCTGTGTGACTCATGAAATATATACGGAGATTTACAAATATCCTTTGTATACAGCTGTACGCTTCTGATACAGTACCATATATCTGATGTTATTTTGGGTACATTTTCACCAAAATTTGGAAGTATGGTGGAAGAGGCCGCGGGCGTGGGTGTGGGGGGACCAGCTGGTACTGATGGTGGTGGTGCATCTGCTGGTAGTGGCAAAAGCACAGTAGCAGCTAAGGCAGGAGGTGTTGAGCCTGCATCATGGTCTGGCTCCGGAAGGCCTGGAAGGCTACCTTTTCTGTGAGTAGCTTCACTGCTTTTAAAGCCGGAGCCTCAGGAACTGGTTTTGGCTTACATTGCCGAAACAGACTCCAGCTAATATGCCCTCCTCTTCTGAAGTTTCAAAAAATACAAGCACTGAGTCGTCAAGTGATGGCTCCTGGTCAGGAAGAACCCCTTTCCTTGTGTCCTTCACCCCCACCAAAAGTGAATGATGCAGCAGGCCACACTTCACATTAGTCCATGTAGTTCTTTCTCACATACCATGCCTGGGTTATCAAGTCAAATCATGAATTCTCCAGTCCAAGATGAATCTGACATGGAGTGTGGGTCGCCAGCCAGGGCAGTGGGGTTAATCTGTACCGGGCCGGTGTCTCTGAGGGATGTGTCACGGTGGTGGTGACCCGGTCCGTGGCCCTGGGCATCCATACAAAGGGGTGAATAACGTTTATAGGTGAATGATACGTGATACCACCTGTGGTTTCTGATCAGATTGACCAGCGCTGCATTGTCGCTTCTCTGGGACAGATGTTGTGGTGCTCCGGGCCATGCGCTCCAGCTAGGAGTGAGCCTTAACTCTGCTCATCCTCCAGCTCCCCTTCTCACATCCACACACTTCCCCTTCCCTTCACAGACTGCCCTAACTTCCCTACTCCCAACCACAGAGAGCAGCTCCTCAGCAGTCAGGTTCAGAGCTCTCCCTGCTGGCCTGGAGTGGGAACTGTGTTGTATGTTGGTTTAACTGCTAGAGAGATCCTTTGTTGCTCCAAAGCAAGACATCACACTCCCTAGGAGGAAGGTAATGCCACTGTGGCGACCGTACTCCTGGGGGCGCCACAAGTGCACTGATGCCCAGCCACAGCTAGATGATTCTGCTGGTACATTGACCCAGACCACTACATTCCCCTCGCAGTCTACACAGCCAGAATCTGACCCTGATGTAACTCAGGTTTCCCTTCCCGCATACTATACCACCTTACATGGTGACAAACAGGAAGGTGCAGATGAAAGTGCAGGTTCCTTGAGCAGTTGGGGGAGGGCATTCTCATGGGTGACGGCACTGGCACAGGGCCCCTCATAGTATGCAAAAGTGTCTCTGCCGGTGGGACCCCACCCATCATCAGACACACCGCCGTACTATGAGGGACCCTGTGCCAGTGCCGTCGCCAATGAGTGGGCCCCCCTGCTTGCTCAGGATCACAGCACTTGCTAAGTTGAAATACTTACCTCTCCCTGCTCCACCGCCGTGACGTCTTCCGCGTTTCCTGACAGTGACATTCTGGTCAGAGAGCGCGATGACATCACGTCTGTACGCCTTTTGCCTAAACAGTCCAAGTGCAGAGAGATGGAAGATGGGGACGACGAGGAGTCCAGACTAGTACAGGGATTCCCTAGCGAGGAGACTTATTTGTTTTAAAGGTTGGGAGCTATTTTTGGGGAGGACTATTCTCTGGAGAATGATATATGGGGCCCACCATACACTGGCGCATTCCAAAGGTGGACATCAGACACTGGAGCAGCATTTACAGGGCCAATTATACACTGGAGCATTATAAATGGGGCCCATTATATATGGAGCATTATTTGGGCCCATAAGACAGTGGAGCTTCATCCATGGGGACCAACATATACTGTAGCATTATGTGGAGCTCATCATATACAGTATCGAACATTATATGGGACCAATGATTCTGTATGGAGAAATATATGGGCCTCATTACTCTGTATGGCGCACTATGCGGTGGCCATAATACTGTATGGAGTTATATACTGTCCGTTTTTGGAGCTATTGGAGAATTTAAAATGGATATCAGTCATGTGATGTAAGAAGTGAAGTATTTTTCATTGTACTATACCGCTATTTCTCTGCCGTATCAGAGGATCATGAATTGTGGCATGTGTTAAAGGAGCCCAGTGACACTCTTTGGCCCTGGACCCACGAAAATCTGGAGACAGCCCTACCCCCCCCCACAACTTTAGCCAAATAACCCCCAGTTTTCAATGCCTAACTATTATTATAAAGTAAATTAAGGTTGACAAGCTTAAGTAATAAGTTGATGTTTTTGGCATTAAAATGGGCACTGTAGGTGTGTTTCCTGTCCTCCACTCACTGCTGACTTTTCTTCCCCATTGACTTGCATTGGATTTCGTGTTTCAGTCGGCATTTGACTTTTCACGATAATCGGCCGATTGCGTTCGACCCGACTTTTGCGAAAGTTGGGTTTCATGAAACCCGACTCGACCCGAAAAAAGGCAAAGTTGCTCATCTCTACTTGGTGCACTTTTTGTTTTTGCAGTTATGGAGACAAAATCATCGCTACACTTGTAGATAAATTCCTAAAGGGGTGTAATTTCCAAACTGGGGTCACTTGAGGGGGATTCTGCTTTTCTGGCATTTAGGGGCTCTTTATATAATGTGGAAACTAATTTGTTCTCGAAGAGTCAAATAGCGCTATGTCCCTCCAGAGTCTGGTTGTGTGATTAAGCAGTACAGTACAGCCTCATATGGGCTATTAACAAGTTCAGAAGAAATTGTGTAACACATTTTGGCACCATTTTTACCTATTTCCCAGTGTGAAAATGTAAAATCTGGGGCTAAAACAATTTTTTTGTGGTAAAAATGGAATTATTTTTTCTTCACTGCCCAATGGTATAAAATTCTGTGACACAATTGTGGTGCCAATATGATCACTGTATCCCTAGATGAATTCACTGAGAGGTGTAGTTTGTAAAATGGGGTCACTTATGGGAGTTTCTGCTGTTCTGGCACCTCAGGGGCTCTGCCAACGTGACATGGCCCCATCAAACCAATGTAGCAAAACCTGCACTGTAATATGGCACTCCTTCCCTTTCATGCTCTGCCGTGCTCCCAGACAGTAGTTTTCCACCTCATATTGGGTATTGGCATACTCAGGAGAAAATGCACAATAAACTTTGGGATCCATTTTTTCTTGCTATCCTTGTGAGAATAAAAAAGTGGGGGCTAAAATAGAATTTTTGTGGTAAAAATGTTTTTTTATATTTTGAGGCTCAATATTATAAAATTCTGTGATGCCCCTGGAGGTTCAAGGTGCTCACCAGACATCTATATAAATTCCTTGAGGGGTCTAGTCTCCAAGATGGGGTCATTTGTTGGGGGTTTCCACTAGAGTTGAGCGACTTTTGGTTTCGTGAAACCCGACTTTTCCAAAAGTCGGGTCGAGCAAGATCGTCCGATTATAGGGAAAAGTCGGGGTCGTACCGAAACACGAAACCCAATGTAAGTCAATGGGGAATAAAAGTAGGCAGTGAGAGGAGGACAGGAAACACACCAACAGTGCCCATTTGAATGCCAAAAGCATCAATTCTTCTTACTTAAGCTTGTCAACCTTAATTAACTTCATAATACAAGTTATGCACTGAAAAATGGGGGTTATTTGGCTACAGTTGTGGGGGGGGAGGGCTGGCTCCAGGTTTTCATGTGCCCTGGGCGAAAGAGCGCCCCTTTAACACATACCACAACTCATCATGCTCCGATACGGCAGAGAAATAGCGGTATAGTACAATGAAAAATACTTCACTTTTTACATCTCATGACGAGGCCCATCTATTTCTCCATACAGAATCATTGGTCCCATATAATGTTTGAAACAGTATATGATGAGCTCCACATAATGCTACAGTATATGTTTGTCCCCATGGATGAAGCTCCACTGTCTTATGGGCCCAAATAATGCTCCAAACATAATGGGCCCCATTTCTAATGCTCTAGTGTATAATGGGCCCTGTAAATGCTGCTCCAGTGTCTGATGTCCACCTTTGGAATGTTCCAGTGTATGGTGGGCCCCATCTATCATTCTCCAGAGTATAGTGCTCCCCAAAAATTGCTGTCCCAACATTGAAAACAATCAAATAAGTCTCCTCGCTAGGGAATCCCTGTACTTGTCTGGACTCCTCGTCGTCCCCATCTTCCATCTCACTGCACAGTATTTCAACTTTGCAAGTGCTGTGATCCTGAGCAAGCAGGGGGGCCCACTCGTTGGCGACGGCACTGGCACAGGGCCCCTGATAGTACGGTGGTGTGTCTGATGGCGGGTGGGCCGAACCTGCACTTTCATCTGCAGCTTCCTCTTTGTCACCGTGTAAGATGGAACTGTATATGGGAAAGGTATCCTGAGTTTCATCAGGGTCAGATTCAGGCCGTGTAGCGTGCGAGGGGAATGTAGTGGTCTGGGTCAATGTACCAGCAGATTCATCGAGCAGTGGCTGGGCATCAGTGCACTTGTGTCGCCCCCAGGAGTACGGTCGCCACAGTGGCATTACCTTCTTCCTAGGGAGTGTGATGTCATGCTTGGGAGCAACGAACGATCTCTCTAGCAGGTTAACTGATTGGGCGGCGTTATTCCCACGAGTCATGACCCTCCAAACAGCGTTCATGAAGGCAAAGTGTTTGTTTTACGTGGGCAGTATGGTTGCAAAGCTGAACCTTAAAGGAATGTCCAGAAGGGCACCACCAGGAGTGGAGCCTACGGTTAAATTCGACTCCACCTGGGAAACCTCAACCATGCCAGCTACAGAACAGATGCACACATTGCAAGCTTAATTCCATTAACGAACGAGACTCCGTCATGCCCCGCGGTCCGAGTCCGGCTTACTAGAGGGACAAGTGAGGCTCTGGCACATGAGATTGGCCAATAACTGGTGTGTCATGCCCTTACATGTCCGTGGCTGCATGTGCGCTACACTGAAAAGGCCAGCGTTTGTCGCTTACAGGTGCAGATAACCCGCTGAACAACGTTAGTGATGGGGATCACTGATTACAATAATTACCAGCGAACAATGATTTCCCAGTAAGTGCAGGTCAACCGCAGTTCCGGAATTAGGCCTAACCGTCATTCCTGAAAAAATGAAAAACTTACGTATGCAAACCACAGGTGCTGTAGCTTGCTTAACAGCTCGCCAGCCGTTCTCACGCCCAGTATGGATTACACGTGATTGCACAAAGGTGAGAAAGGGTACCGTATCCCCAGATAACATGTATGGATAGCGTACACATTCAAAATATATGTCTATACATCAGGAGGCAGGCTCAGACGGTGTTAGGCCCAGTATGGATTGCACGTGATTGCACAAAGGTTAGAAAGGGTACCGTATCCCCAGATAACATGTATGGATAGCGTACACATTCAAAATATATGTCTATACATCAGGAGGCAGGCTCAGACGTTGTTAGGCCCAGTATGGATTGCACGTGATTGCACAAAGGTTAGAAGGGTACCGTATCCCCAGATAACATGTATGGATAGCGTACACATTCAAAATATATGTCTATACATCAGGAGGCAGGCTCAGACGGTGTTAGGCCCAGTATGGATTGCACGTGATTGCACAAAGGTTAGAAAGGGTACCGTATCCCCAGATAACATGTATGGATAGCGTACACATTCAAAATATATGTCTATACATCAGGAGGCAGGCTCAGACGGTGTTAGGCCCAGTATGGATTGCACGTGATTGCACAAAGGTGAGAAAGGGTACCGTATCCCCAGATAACATGTATGGATAGTGTACACATTCAAAATATATGTCTATACATCAGGAGGCAGGCTCAGACGGTGTTAGGCCCAGTATGGATTGCACGTGATTGCACAAAGGTTAGAAAGGGTACCGTATCCCCAGATAACATGTATGGATAGCATACACATTCAAAATATATGTCTATACATCAGGAGGCAGGCTCAGACGGTGTTAGGCCCAGTATGGATTGCACGTGATTGCACAAAGGTGAGAAAGGGTACCGTATCCCCAGATAACATGTATGGATAGTGTACAAATTCAAAATATATGTCTATACATCAGGAGGCAGGCTCAGACGGTGTTAGGCCCAGTATGGATTGCACGTGATTGCACAAAGGTGAGAATGGGTACCGTATCCCCAGATAACATGTATGGATAGTGTACACATTCAAAATATATGTCTATACATCAGGAGGCAGGCTCAGACGGTGTTAGGCCCAGTATGGATTGCACGTGATTGCACAAAGGTGAGAAAGGGTACCGTATCCCCAGATAACATGTATGGATAGCGTACACATTCAAAATATATGTCTATACATCAGGAGGCAGGCTCAAACGGTGTCAGGCACAGTATGGATTTGACGGCCCAGACTACACAGCGGAGGAGCAGGGAGAGGTAAAGATTGCAAATGCTGGGGCCCTGCCCAAGCAAGGGGGGCCCACTCGTGGGCGTCGGTACTGGCACTGGGCCCCTCATATTACGGCGGTGTGTCTGACGGCGCGTGTGCACCACCACCGTCAGAGACACTTGATTGCACTATGAGGGACCCTGTGCCAGTGCCCGCGCCCAAGAGTCGGCCTACCCACCTGTCCAGGGCAACGGCACTCGCACGGTGTCGTGCGCTAGGTGGTGACCCCGGCCTTGGGGGGGGAGGCAGCACAGTTAGGGAGTTTTAGAAAGTGGCATATGTTGATGTTGGACATTCAGCTGATGCAAAAGGTGAAATAGGTCAAGTCCCAGGAAGAGGTGGACCAAAGCAAGCCATTTTTCTGTCACCCTATGTGTCATCAGGGGAAGGTGGGACAAAATCCTTGGAAACCCATGCATGGTTCATTTTAATGAAGGTTAGATCATCCACATTTTGGGTTGACAGACGGGTCCTTTTTTCTGTCAGGATTGATCCAGCTGCACTGAAGACTCTTTCCGATAGCACACTTGCAGCTGGGCAAGCGAGCTCCTGTAAGGCATATTGTGCCAATTCAGGCCAGGTGTCCAGTTTAGCGGCCCAATAGTCAAAGGGGAATGACTTGTGTGGGAGAACATCGATATGGGAGGAAAAGTAGTTTGTAACCATAGTTGACAACTGCTGTCTCCTGTCACTTTCCATCGATGCAGTATTACCAGTTGTGTGAGCGGTACTTGAAAAATCAGTCCACAACATTGTCATGAAACCCCTGTCTCCAATGCCACTTCTGCTGTGTGCACCACGAACACCTCTGCCAAGCTGACCCCGGCCCGTACGGCTCGTGTGAGAACCATCACCGCTGCTGTGTGCTGGGAATGCCTCAAGCAACCGATTTACCAGAGTTGCTTGTTTATTAGCCAATATTAGGTCAAGGTTCTCCTGTGGCATGATGTTTTGTAATTTGCCTTTATAGCGTGGATCCAGGATGCTGGCCAACCAGTAGTCGTCATCGTTCATCATTTTGGCAATGCGGGGGTCCCTTTTTAGGATCCGCAAGGCATAATCTGACATGTGGGCCAATGTTCCCGGTGTCAATGATGCACTGCGAGTGCTGGTTGGAGGAGCACTTTCTGGCAAATCCACATCCCTCCAGTCACGCACAAACCCTGTACCAGACCTTGCCACGCCAACATTTTCACTTGCCCCACGAGATGCATCCTCCTCCCCTAAGTAATCATCCCCATCATCCTCCTCCTCCTCTTCTTCCTCCACCTCGTCCAGGAGAGGTCCCTGAGCAGACAATGGCTGAATGTCATCAAGGATTCCCTCCTCCTCTTCCTCCTCATCAACATTGGCTGCAGAAGCCTGCTCCTTAAGGTGCGTCAAAGTTTGCATGAGCAGACGCATAAGTGGGATGCTCATGCTTAGGATGGCGTCGTCTGCGCTTACCAGCCGTGTGCATTCCTCAAAACACTGAAGGACTTTACAGAGGTCTTTCAGCTTCGACCACTGCACACCTGTCAACTCCATGTCTGCTCTCAAAGTGCCTGGCCGTGTATCCTCCCACAAATGCATTATGGCCTGCCTCTGCTCGCACAGCCGCTCCACCATGTGCAGGGTGGAGTTCCACCTTGTTGCAATGTCGATAATGAGGCGGTGGTTGGGAAGGTGGAGCAATCGCTGCAGCTTCTGCATACGAACGGAGTGTACAGGTGACCGGCGGATGTGCGCGCACAGTCTTCGCACCTTCTGGAGCAGGGCTGTTAACTCCGGATAATTTTTGAGGAAGCACTGCACCACCAGGTTCAAGGTGTGAGCCAAGCAAGGTATGTGGCTGAGTTTTGAAAGGGCTATGGCTGCCACAAAATTACGGCCGTTATCACTAACTACCTTGCCTGCCTCAAGATGTACACTGCCCAGCCATGACTCAGTTTGTCGCTTCAAGTACTCGGGCAGCACCTCGGCGGTGTGTCTGTCGCCCAAACACATCATCTGCAACACAGCCTGCTGACGCTTTCCACTAGCTGCTCGATAGGGGGACACCTCGTGTGCAACAGTGGCAGCTGCAGATGGAGTGCTCGTACGACTGCGCTCTGTGGACGAGCTTTCGCTTCTGGAGGAGGAGGAGGAGGGTCGAACACCTACAGCCAACTGTTTCCTATACCGTGGGCTAGGCAGCACTGTCCCACCACCGCTGTCCCCTGTGGACCCTGCATCCACCACATTAACCCAGTGCGCAGTGATGGACACGTAACGGCCCTGGCCATGCCGAATGGACCATGCATCAGTTGTGAGGTGCACCTTTCCGCTCACTGACTGCTTGAGTGCATGGACAATGCGGTCTTTCACATGATGGTGGAGGGCTGGGATGGCTTTGCGAGAGAAGAAGTGGCGACTGGGTAGGTCATAGCGTGGTACTGCATAGGCCATGAGTTCGCGGAAAGCTGCGCTTTCCACCAACCGAAAGGGCATCATCTCAAACGAGATTAGTTTGGCAATGTGGGCGTTCAAACCCAGTGTACGCGGATGAGAGACTGAGTACTTTCTTGACCTACTCATAGTGTCTGGGAGGGTGAGCTGGACTTGAGAGCTGCATATGGTGGAAGTAGCGGTGGACAGGGCGGACTGAGAGAGGGTTGATGATGGTGATGGAGTTGGTGTTCTTTCTGATGGCCTAGAATCAGTCTTTCATTGATATAACAGTAGGATTCCCTGACTGCTGTGGCCTTGCAACGACACCTCAACATTTGCTGCTGTGCTAACCGGTGGGCTTACAGTGGGGGAAACAATGTAGCGTTGCTGACTACCTTCGTTGTGATCAGTTGCACATGTGGCACTTGAGGTTTGGTGTTGTGTCCACGCTTGCAAGTGCATGGTGTTTAAATGTCTAAGCATGCAACTGGTATTCAAATTTTTCAGATTTTTCCCTCGGCTAAAGATCTTTGCGCACTTCTTACAGATAACCTTGGCCTGATCATGAGGATTTTGGTCAAAAAAGTGCCACACTGCACTCTTCCTACTTTGGCAGACATTTTGCGGCCTAGCACGCTGTGATCTTTAGACCCTCTGGACAAGCTGTCCAGCAACTCTTTTGATTTTTGGAACCTGTCTTTGGAGTGCTCCGGGCCTGCCAGATAACAGCTGTTGCGATGTCGATGTCTGCTGTGGATGCTCCTCATCTGAGCTATTGGAAGCAGCACCCTCTTCCCCCAATGGATGCCAATCTGGGTCAACAACTGGGTCATCCATCACCTCCTCTTCAATGTCATGTGCACCTTCCTCTGTGTCACCGTGTATGGTGGTATAGTGTGCGGTAAGGGGCACCTGAGTCTCATCAGGGTCAGAATCTGGCTCTGTACACTGCGAGGACAATGTAGTGCTCTGAGTGAATGTACCAGCAGAATCATCAATCAGCGGCTGTGCATCAGTGCACTCCATGTCAGATTCATCTTGGCCTGGGTAATTCACCATTTGACTTGATAATCCAGGCATGGTATGTGAAAACAGCTCCATGGAGTAATCAGTAGTATGGCCTGCGTCATCCTTCAATCTTGGTTGGGGTGAAGGACACAAGGAAAGGTGTGGTTCATGAACATGAGCCTCC
Source organism: Dendrobates tinctorius (assembly GCF_039654945.1). Classification (NCBI taxonomy): domain Eukaryota; kingdom Metazoa; phylum Chordata; class Amphibia; order Anura; family Dendrobatidae; genus Dendrobates; species Dendrobates tinctorius. The sequence goes on along the minus strand of NW_027361788.1, from coordinate 12,585,914 downwards.
AATGACGACTCAGTGCTTTTACTTTTTACAACTGAAGAAGAGTAGGCGATAGAGCTGGAGGCTGAGTCAGCAATGTAAGACAAAACTTTTTCCTGATGCTCTGGCTTTAAAAGCGGTTTGCCAACTCCTAGAAAACTAAGCCTTCGAAGCCTTATGGAGCCAGACGATGACGCAGGCTCAACACCTCCTGCATTCGGTCCTATTTTGCTCTTGCCACTACCATCAGATCCACCACCAACACCATCATTACCAGCTGCCAACCCCCGCCCAATTCCATGGCCTCTTCCACCAGCCTTCCTCATTTTTGGTAGAAATGTAGACAAAATCCAACAAACTATATAGTAATGTAAAACAAGGTACAAGGTGTCTATAGGACAGGGGAGATTTTGAATTTCTGCTCACACTAGTGGACACTGGACACTTTTGGATTGTGTGAGGCCCACTGAATATCTGAGCGCTATGTCACAGGCTCGATGGCACAGCTGTGACCAAAGTGACTAGAGGATAAGTGAGATTTTGAATTTCTGCTCACACTAGTGGACACTGGACAGTTTTGGATTGTGTGAGGCCCACTGAATATCTGAGTGCTATGTCACAGGCTCGATGGCACAGCTGTGACCAAAGTGACTAGAGGATAAGTGAGATTTTGAATTTCTGCAGACACTTGTGGACACTGGACACTTTTGGATTGTGTGAGGCCCACTGAATATCTGAGCGCTATGTCACAGGCTCGATGGCACAGCTGTGACCAACGTGACTAGAGGATAAGTGAGATTTTGAATTTCTGCAGACACTTGTGGACACTGGACACTTTTGGATTGTGTGAGGCCCACTGAATATCTGAGCGCTATGTCACAGGCTCGATGGCACAGCTGTGACCAAAGTGACTAGAGGATAAGTGAGATTTTGAATTTCTGCAGACACTTGTGGACACTGGACACTTTTGGATTGTGTGAGGCCCACTGAATATCTGAGCGCTATGTCACAGGCTCGATGGCACAGCTGTGACCAAAGTGACTAGAGGATAAGTGAGATTTTGAATTTCTGCTCACACTAGTGGACACTGGACACTTTTGGATTGTGTGAGGCCCACTGAATATCTGAGCGCTATGTCACAGGCTCGATTGGCACAGCTGTGACCAAAGTGACTAGAGGATAAGTGAGATTTTGAATTTCTGCAGACACTTGTGGACACTGGACACTTTTGGATTGTGTGAGGCCCACTGAATATCTGAGCGCTATGTCACAGTCTCGATGGCACAGCTGTGACCAACGTGACTAGAGGATAAGTGAGATTTTGAATTTCTGCAGACACTTGTGGACACTGGACACTTTTGGATTGTGTGAGGCCCACTGAATATCTGAGCGCTATGTCACAGGCTCGGTGGCACAGCTGTGACCAAAGTGACTAGAGGATAAGTGAGATTTTGAATTTCTGCAGACACTTGTGGACACTGGACACTTTTGGATTGTGTGAGGCCCACTGAATATCTGAGCGCTATGTCACAGGCTCGATGGCACAGCTGTGACCAAAGTGACTAGAGGATAAGTGAGATTTTGAATTTCTGCAGACACTTGTGGACACTGGACACTTTTGGATTGTGTGAGGCCCACTGAATATCTGAGCGCTATGTCACAGGCTCGATGGCACAGCTGTGACCAAAGTGACTAGAGGATAAGTGAGATTTTGAATTTCTGCAGACACTTGTGGACACTGGACACTTTTGGATTGTGTGAGGCCCACTGAATATCTGAGCGCTATGTCACAGGCTCGATGGCACAGCTGTGACCAAAGTGACTAGAGGATAAGTGAGATTTTGAATTTCTGCTCACACTAGTGGACACTGGACACTTTTGGATTGTGTGAGGCCCACTGAATACCTGAGCGCTATGTCACAGGCTCGATGGCACAGCTGTGACCAAAGTGACTAGAGGATAAGTGAGATTTTGAATTTCTGCTCACACTAGTGGACACTGGACACTTTTGGATTGTGTGAGGCCCACTGAATATCTGAGCGCTATGTCACAGCCTCGATGGCACAGCTGTGACCAAAGTGACTAGAGGATAAGTGAGATTTTGAATTTCTGCAGACACTTGTGGACACTGGACACTTTTGGATTGTGTGAGGCCCACTGAATATCTGAGCGCTATGTCACAGGCTCGATGGCACAGCTGTGACCAAAGTGACTAGAGGATAAGTGAGATTTTGAATTTCTGCAGACACTTGTGGACACTGGACACTTTTGGATTGTGTGAGGCCCACTGAATATCTGAGCGCTATTTCACAGGCTCGATGGCACAGCTGTGACCAAAGTGACTAGAGGATAAGTGAGATTTTGAATTTCTGCTCACACTAGTGGACACTGGACACTTTTGGATTGTGTGAGGCCCACTGAATATCTGAGCGCTATGTCACAGGCTCGATGGCACAGCTGTGACCAAAGTGACTAGAGGATAAGTGAGATTTTGAATTTCTGCAGACACTTGTGGACACTGGACACTTTTGGATTGTGTGAGGCCCACTGAATATCTGAGCGCTATATCACAGGCTCGATGGCACAGCTGTGACCAAAGTGACTAGAGGATAAGTGAGATTTTGAATTTTTGCAGACACTTGTGGACACTTTTGGATTGTGTGAGGCCCACTGAATATCTGAGCGCTATGTCACAGGCTCGATGGCACAGCTGTGACCAAAGTGACTAGAGGATAAGTGAGATTTTGAATTTCTGCAGACACTTGTGGACACTGGACACTTTTGGATTGTGTGAGGCCCACTGAATATCTGAGTGCTATGTCACAGGCTCGATGGCACAGCTGTGACCAAAGTGACTAGAGGATAAGTGAGATTTTGAATTTCTGCAGACACTTGTGGACACTGGACACTTTTGGATTGTGTGAGGCCCACTGAATATCTGAGCGCTATGTCACAGGCTCGATGGCACAGCTGTGACCAAAGTGACTAGAGGATAAGTGAGATTTTGAATTTCTGCAGACACTTGTGGACACTGGACACTTTTGGATTGTGTGAGGCCCACTGAATATCTGAGCGCTATGTCACAGGCTCGATGGCACAGCTGTGACCAAAGTGACTAGAGGATAAGTGAGATTTTGAATTTCTGCTCACACTAGTGGACACTGGACACTTTTGGATTGTGTGAGGCCCACTGAATATCTGAGCGCTATGTCACAGGCTCGATGGCACAGCTGTGACCAAAGTGACTAGAGGATAAGTGAGATTTTGAATTTCTGCAGACACTGGACACTTTAGGATTGTGTGAGGCCCACTGAATATCTGAGCGCTATGTCACAGGCTCGATGGCACAGCTGTGACCAAAGTGATTAGAGGATAAGGGAGATTTTGAATTTCTGCAGACACTTGTGGACACTGGACACTTTTGGATTGTGTGAGGCCCACTGAATATCACAGCGCTATGTCACAGTCAGAAATTGGCTAATGTATCACAAACTACAAGGTGTATGTAGAATTGGGCAGAGTAGGAATCTCCCTAGAGTGCAGGTCTGTAAGAACGGAACATGTCCTCGACTTATTCTCACAGAGTGACACAGATAGCTTCACTGTGGCTGTGATAACAGCCGTTACACGGTACTGTGTGAGGAGCGTACACCGCTGTATGGTGTGAAAAAATGCACGCTCAGTACCTCAGCAGGACAAAAAAAAAAATTGGGATTGCTTTTAAAAAAGCAGTTTGCAGCTCAGTACCTCAGCAGAACAAAAAAAAAAATTGGGATTGCTTTTAAAAAAGCAGTTTGCAGAGCAGTGGGTAAACAGCAATGCAGCTGTCAGGAAGCCTTAGAAGGCAGTCCAACAACCAACACCACTGATACACCACAATATAGCCTCCCCTTGCACTGCACACACAGTGACTGGTGTGTTGTACAGGCACAATCGCTAGCAGCAGAAGCAGTTTTTTTTTCTTCTTCCCTGCCTAACACTCTCCCTACAGAATCAACAGCAACCTCTCCCTATGCTAAGATCGGCAGAAGTAAGATGGCGGTCGGCGTGCACGCCCTTTTATACCCCCTGTGACGCCCACCAAAGCAAGCCAATCACTTGCATGCCCTTCTGAAAGATGGTGGTGACCCGTGCCTATGTCATCACGTTGCCCACAGTGTCCGTGGATCCTGATTGGCTGAAAAAGAGCGCAAAACAAACTTTTGAAACGCGACTTTGGTGACTTTTGAAATTTTTCGACCCTTTTCGCTCAACTCTAGTTTCCACTGTTTAGGCACATCAAGGGCTCACCAAACACAACATGGCGTCCGCTATCGATTCCAGCCAATTTTGCATTCCAAAAGTCAAATGGCACTCCTTCCCTTCCGAGCCCTGCTGTGCGCCCAAACAGTAGTATTCCCCCACATATGGGGTATCAGCGTGCTCAGGAGAAATTGCACAACAAATTGAAAGGAGCTATTTCACCTTTTACCCTTATGAAAATGCAAAATATGGAGCTAAAAATATTTATTTGGGAAAAAAATGTTATTTTTTTATTTCCACGGCTCTACATTATAAACTTCTGTGAAGCACCTGTGGGATCAAGGTGCTCAATACACATCTAGATAAGTTCCCTAAGGGGTCTAGTTTCTAAAATGGTTTCACTTGTTGGGGGTTTCCACTGTTTAGGCACATCAGGGTCTCTCCAAACGCAACATGGCGTCCGCTAATTATTCCAGCATATTTTACATTCAAAAAGTCAAATGGCGCTCCTTCCCTTCCGAACCCTGCCTTGTGCCCAAGCAGTAGATTTTCCCCACATATGGGGTATCAGCATGTTCAGGAGTGACTGCAAAACAAAATATATAGTCTATTTTCCCTGTTACCATTGCAAAAGTAAAACAAAATTAGGTATAAGGGAACCGTTACACTAAGCGACGCATCAGTGATCTCAACAACGATACGACCTGGTAAGGATCGCTGGTGCATCTCTAAATGGTCGCTAGTAAGCCGTCAAACAGGCAGATTTACCCAACGACACAGCAACGATCCAGCAATCCGTATAACGACCTCGTCAGTCGTTGGGACCTTGTCACACAGCAGCGATTCTGATGACTCCCGCCTGCGTCCATGCTTTCTAAGTTGCTAACGAGGTCGCGATGCGTGCTGGCAAGCAGGACACCAGCGATCAAAAAATGGCATTCGAACGCGATCAGCGACATCGCAGCGGGGGCCTGGTCACCGCTACGTGTCACACGTAGCGAGATCGCTGTTGCCTCACAAAATCGGTGACGCTTCAGCGATCTCGCTAATGATCTCGTTATGTGAGATGGGGCCTTAAAGGAAAATTTTTGTGAGAGAAAAGTAAGTTTATTTTTTCCTTCCACGTTCCATTCATTCCTGTGTAGCACCTGAAGGGTTAATAAACCTCTTGAATGTGGTTTTGAGTACCTTTAATGGTGCAGTATTTAGAATGGTTTCACTTTTGGGTATTTTCTGTCATATTAACTTCAAATGTGAGGTGGTCCCTAAAAAAATGGTTTTGTAAATTTTTTTGGAAAAATAAGAAATTGCTGGTCAACTTTTAACCATATTAACTTCCTAACAAAAAATAAAATTATGTTTTAAAAAATGTGCTGATGTAAAGTAGACATGTGGGAAATGTTACTTATTAATTATTTTGTGTGACATCTCTCTGATTTAAAGGAATAAAAATTAAGTTTGAAAATTGCAAAATTTTCAAAATTTTTGCTAAATTTCAATTTTTTTAAACAAATAAATGCAAGCCATATCGAAAATTTTTCACCACTTTCATAATGTACAATATGTCACAAGAAAACATTCTCAGAATCACCGGGATCCGTTGAAGTGTTCTAGAGTTATGACCTCATAAAATGACACTGGTCAGAATTGAAAAAATTGGCCCAGTCACAAAGGCAAAAACAGGCTGTGGCAGAAAGTGTTAATTTTCAAAAGTAATAATAGGAGAAATTGAAAAAGTACAATTTGTTACGTAATTTCTCCTGAGTACATCGATACCTCATACGTGGTGAAAAACTACTATTGAGGCACAGTGCAAAGCTCAGAAGGGAAGAAGCGCCATATATAGTGCCTCATAGAATTTTATACCATTTGGAGGTGAAGAAAGATAAATTACATTTTTATCACTAAAATGTTGTTTTAGCCTCAAATTTGGAAAAAAATGGACTTCACAGTTTGTTGTGCAATTTCTCCTGAGTACCCCAATGCTCTACGTATACCGTAATCAGGACCTACATTTAAGGCACAGTGCAAAGCGCAGAAGGGAACGAGCGCTATACTATAGTGCAGATTTTACTCTAAGGCCGGGGTCACACTGGCGAGGAATACGGCCGAGTGAGAGGCGCTAAAAGCACGCATTAGACACGGACCAATGATTCTCTATGGGGTCCCTCGCACCAGCCGTATATTTCTCATCCGTATCCTACGCTCCGTGCCAATCGCAGCATGCTGCGATTGTCAGCGTACTACGGCCGTAATACGCCAATGCAAGTCTATGGGTGCGCAAAAAATACGGATTACACACGGACCACACATGTGACTTGCGAGAAATACGCATCCGGTGTCTTTTAGCAAAGCTGGCAATTCGGTGCGCGATACAGTAAAATCACACTGACAGTTTTAATAAAGAAATGAAAGAATAGATATAGACACATAGAATACATATATATATATATGCATTCTATGTGTCTATATCTATTCTTTCATTTCTTTATTAAACCTGTCATAGGGCTCCATTATTTGTCCATTTTGCAAGCCTGCGAGAAAATCTCGCCATACGGATGCCATACGGATTACATACGGATGCTTACATGCACAAAATACGCGACCACTCCTTGATTACGGATGACATACGGAGCACTGCTTAGGGGCCATTCATCCGTATTACGCATGTAAAATACTGACCGTATTTTGCGTTGGTTAGTGTGACCCCGGCCTAAGGCTGGAGTCACACACAATGTAGAGAAATACGGACCGTATTTTTTGGCTGTAATACGCATAAATGGTCCAAAACAGTGCTCCGTATGTCATCCTTTGTCAGGGTGTGGCCGCGTATTTTTCTCATATAAGCATATGTAATCCGTATGTGATCCGTATAGCGTTTTTTTCTTGCAACCTTGCAAAATGGACATTTAACGGTTTTGAGGCCTGCATATAATTTAAAGCATCAGCACCAACCCTATTTATTGCCTCAACATCGGGTAGCAGCCTCCAATCTGCCCATTTTGGTGCTGTGCTTGTGTTGGTGTCTTGGTGGTTGTTAGCAAACATGTCTGACACACTTCAGTTCACCCCAACTGACCGTGTTCTCTTCAACTGGGTTTTGTCCCGCCGCTTTGGCCAGCCATACCCAGTGATTGTGGATCCGAGGAGGAGGAGACGAACGTGGGAGCATCCGCATTTGAGACGCCTCAATAAAGGCCATTTTCACAGGCTTTATGCAGCTCTGAGGACACATCTTGACAAGTTTTTCCTCTATTGTCGGATGACCGTTTCTACCTTTGATGTTTTGTTGGAGACAGTGCGCCCAGGGATCACCTTCCAGGACACCCAGATGCGCAAATGTATCTCTGCAGAGGAGCGCCTTCTCCTTACGTTACGGTATGTATTTCTCAGCTACAGAATGTATGTAAATTATTAGTTTCTCAAATAATTCTGTTACTCAGTAAAGCTTTTTTGCCAAGAAACTTTAGGTATTGGTACCAAATATATGCTCTAAAACAGAACACTTTGATGTGTTATTCCACATTACCTAGCCATGGTACATGTGTATATGTATTGTTTGCCTAGATTCTTACTTACACACTGTTCTGGTCATCTATATGTAATGTGTGCATCCTTGAGCATGTATTTTAATGTATATATTTTCTACATTTGTTTAATTGTAGGTTCCTCTCAACTGGCCTTTCTTATGCAGCACTCCATCTTGAGTTTTTGATTGGTCGATCGACAATATCTGGCATCGTTCGTGCTACATGTTCTGAAATCTGGTCCAGAGTTCATCATCTGGTCATGCCAGAGCCCAAGATGGGAGACTGGTTGAGGATTGCCAGGGGATTTGAGATGCACTGCCAATTACCCAGTTGTATTGGAGCCCTGGATGGGAAGCACATCCGTGTGCGTAAGCCACCAAACTCAGGGTCCCAATTCTATAATTATAAACAATATTTTTCTGTCGTTTTGTTGGCTATGGTTGACAGTAACTACAGTTTTATAATTGTAGACATTGGGGCTTATGGAAGAACTGGAGACTCTAGAGTAGCGTTGAGCATTCTGATACCGCAAATATCGGGTATCGGCCGATATTCACGGTATCGGAATTCCGATACTGAGTTCTGATACTTTTAGCATATCGAATACTGGAATCGGAAGTTCCCATAATGCTATGAGCCAGTTTGATTTGATTCAGCCAATGACAATCCTCAGAAGTGTGGGCACATCCTGTTAGGCATGTAGGCATGTTAACTAATGGCATGGCTGTGATTGGCTGCTGAAATGATGTCATGATGCACTATAAAAGCTGCCGCGCCATTTCAGGTTCACTCTGCTGTGAATTCAGTTAGGGACAGGCTGCTGTTCAAGACTCTGAGGGACAGTTAGAGATAGCGATTTTCAAAATCATATTGTGCTTTACCCAGGCTACATAAAAAACAACTGTAGCTTTCTTTTGCCTTGCAGCAGTGTTCACAGCTGTCTGCAAGGTCTGTGTGAGTGCAGCTCACGCTGAGTAGTGTGTCCTGCAGCCACGTCTGGTTGTAGGCCGCTCAGCGTGCGTCACTGCCTTATACATATTTTTCTTTTTTTGCTGCTCATTTTTCATTCTCCTATTAGTGTGCATCCATCCGTATCCAAATACGTTGGTTGGTTGCAAACACTATAGGAGTAGACAGCGGAGGCTCTCTGCAGCCTTTCAGTGCTAGTGCCCACTTATCTGCACTGTTCACGGCTGTCTGAGAGGTCTCTGTGTGTGAGTGCAGCTCACGCTGAGTAGTGTGTCCTACAGCTACGTCTGGTTGTAGGCCGCTAAGCGTGAGTCACTGCCTCATACATATTTTTGTTTTATTGCAGCTCATTTTTCATTCTCCTATTAGTGTGCATTCATCCGTATCCATATACATTGGTTGGTTGCAAACACTATATATGAGTAGATAGAGGAGCCTTTTTTCTGGCTTGTGCCCTTCAGCCGCAGCCAGATTGGTATTACCCTATTTTTTGGAGCCTCATCTTTTGCATTGTAGGTTACCTTACTGCATTGCAATAGCTCCAAAAAGTTTGTGATACTATCGCTTTCAAATCTTTGTCACATCCTTTTTGATTTTTTGAAAAAACAAAACAAAATAAAGTTCACCAAACACTCCATTTGACAGTTGTGTAGGCCACATTAGCTCATATTAAAGTGTAGTCCACACACTTTATAAAATTAGTGTTTCTTATACCTGTTAGCAGCTGTTCAGGAATAAGCACACTAAACCCCCCCTTTGTACTTTTCTGCCTATCTTTAGCAGTCTACCAAGATGAAGAAGGCAGGGAGTAAGGCACGTGGGCATGGGCGTGGAGTTTCAGCAGGGAGAGGACGTGGGGATTCTGCAGGGAGAGGACGTGGGGATTCTGTGCCTGCTGCGGGCACCAGTGAGTCAGCATCCCCCAGTTTTAGCAGGCAACAGTCCTTTATGCGCAGCTTTGTAGGACCTCACCGTACCCCACTGCTGCGGGACGAACAAATTGAAGCCGTTGTCGGATGGATGGCAGCTAACACATCGACTTCAATGACTTCCATGTCCTCTCAGGGCCAGAGCACTGAAGGGCAACCATCTGTCTCTTCACCACCTGCCAAATTGCCCAGGCAGTCAGAGAGCTCTGGACAGGAGCCATCACAGTCTCTACTTCTGTTCTCTGAATCTGTTGGCTTGGAAAGAGGGGACCAGCCAAGCAGCATTCAAGAATGTGAAGAAGAGGTAGTATGCAGTGATGCGCAACTGCTTTGTCCCTCTGAATCTGAAGAGGCGGGTGGGCCAGTGCCTATGGTCAGCACACCTCAGTACGCATCAGATGATGATGAGACTCAGGTGCCACTTTCTGGTGTGTACGGTGCTGGCGAGACTACCCAGGAGAAGCAGGTGTTTGAAGAGGGGAGTGTAGATGATGAGGTCCTTGACCCATCATGGCGTGAGGAACAGGAAGGTGGTGGGAGCAGCTCTGAGGAAGAGATTCCCCGAACGGCCAAAACAGGAGGGAGAGGGAGGGGGCAGACTTGGTTGCCTGTAGCCTCCACTTCTGCACCCGTTAGGAGCATTCCTCTTCCAAAAGCCAAAACGGGCGCTCCCAAGACTAGCAGTGTGTGGTCCTTTTTTGACACAGTTGCAGATGTCGTTTGCTTTGTCAAATGCAAGCTGTGTCATCAGAAAGTCAAAAGAGGGAAAAATGTCAGCAACCTCAATACCACAAATATGTGGAAACATGTGCGGACCAAGCACGTGGTGGAGTTACAGAGACACACTGAAGACGTAGGCCAACCTACAGCACCACCTACTGCCTCTTCAGCTCGTGTTGTAGCTTCTTCCACCAGCTCACACACAGCTGGTTCGGCTTCCTCACAGGATCGCCATGGAAGAACCTCTGACACTGTTGTCCAGAGACCCAGTGACATTCCACCCACAGCACCACGTTCCCGTTCATCCTCACACTCCCAGGCCACTCTACAGCCATCGGTAGCACAGGCATGGGAGAAAAGGCGGCCATACTCGGCAAACCATCCCCGAGCACAGGCTTTGAATGCTGGCATTGCCAAATTACTGGCCCTTGAAATGCTCTCATTCAGGCTGGTGGAGACTGACACCTTCTAGAACTTCATGGCATTGGCAGTCCCACAATACACCGTGCCCAGCCGCTTTTATTTCAGCAGGCAAGCCGTCCCTGCCCTGCAAAAGCATGTGGAGGAAAAAATTAAACATGCACTACTAAACGCCGTCAGTAGCAAGGTCCACCTGAGAGTGGGGCTGTACGTGTTCTGCCAACTCCAAGGATTGCAGGAATCCAGTCTGTACACATTGACTCCTCCTCATACTCCAGTTACTCAGAATCAGTGCTGCAGGAGCCTGTTACGTCCGATATGAGCACAGCCGTGGCCAAACGTCAACAGGCCGTACTGAAATTAATTTCTTTGGGGAATCGAAGCCACACAACGCAGGAGCTCTGGAATGCCATCAAGCAGGAGAGCGATGTGTGGCTTCTGCCAGCGAATCTCCAGTCAGGCTTGGTAGTGTGTGACAATGGCCGAAATCTGGTGGCAGCTCTGGGCCTAGGCAACCTCACTCACATCCCATGTCTGGCACATGTGCTCAACTTGGTCATGCAGAGCTTTCTGAGGGACTATCTGGATCTTGATGCACTGATGCACAAGGTCCACATAGAGTGCGCTCACTTGCGGCGTTCCAGCACGGCAAGATCGCGCATTGCAGCTCTGCAGCGCCAATTACGAGTTCCGGAGCATCGCATCATATGTGACCTACCCACCAGGTGGAATTCAACGTTACATATGTTGGAGCGGTTCTGTGAGCAGCAGGCAGCAGTAATGGAGTACCAGCTGCATCAGGCGCAAGCAAGTCGCACTGTGAGCTGGTCACAATTCAGCACCAATGAATGGGCCTCTATGAAGGACATCTGCCTCGTTTTGCGTGCCTTCAATGATTCCACGCGGATGGCGAGTGCAGATGATGCACTAGTCAGCATGACTGTCCCCCTTATCTGCCTGCCTCAAAAGACACTGCAAGCACTAAGGGAGGAGGTTTTGGAAGAGGTGGAGGATGAGGAGTCACAAATGCCATCTGCTTCTGGACGGTCTGCGCTACGTGGTTCCTCACAAAGGCCTAGGCAGGGGACACTTTGTGAGGAGGATGAGGAGGAGTCAATGGAGGAGGAAGACATCTCTCCAGAGGAGGGAGGTACACAATGCTCTAGTAGTCAGTATGTACAGCGAGGGTGGGGTGATACAGAGCAGGCAGAGATGACGCCTCAAGCAGGGGACAGCGTTTCTTTGTCAGTTGGGAGTCTGCAGTACATAGTTGATTTCATGCTGCAGTGCCTGAGAAACGACCGCCGCATAGCCCAAATTCTCAACATGGATGATTATTGGGTGTACACCCTCCTAGATCCTCGCTACTGGGACAACTTACAAAGCCTCATTACACCGTTGAACTGGGAGCGTAAAATGCGGGAGTACCAAGACACACTGGTGCAGTCCATCATGCTCTCCAGTCCACCCGAGAGCAGTGCTGCTAGTGCTTTACAAAGCAGCTCCATGCATTGAGGCAGTGAAGGAAGCTCTGCACAAAGAGGGAGCAGAGGCAGCGCCTCAGCACAAGGCAAGACCAATATGGCCCAAATGTGGCAAAGTTTTGTGTGCCCGCCACAAATGTCTACACCATCACAGGCAGCTCCAGTTAGCAGGAGGCAACATTTCCGTCAGATGGTGACAGATTACATGTCTTGCCCTGTCAGTGTACTTCCAGACGGCTCTTCCCCCTTCAAGTTTTGGGTCTCTAAGCTGGATACATGGCCAGAGCTTAGCCAGTATGCATTGGCGGTGCTTGCTTGCCCTGCTGCCAGTGTATTATCGGAACGCGTCTTTAGTGCCGCAGGTGGTGTACTGTCATGAACTCATTTTCTGCTCCACCAGCTGAGAGTTCCCCTTCTGTTCTCCCTCTGGTGGTGACAGGAGGTAGTGCGGTTGGTTTAAGTGGTAGTGATCTGCCACCTGATGAGGAAGATAACGATTGGATCTCTGGAGTATCAGACTGGATATAAGACAGCTGACGCCCTATCCGGGTGCTGGTGATTCAGTCTGCTTCTCAGGTCCTGGACTTCAGCTCTCTTCCAGTCTTCTCAAGTTAAGTTTGTTTTTTGCTAATGTTCACACTTGCACTTGTTGGTCAATTCAGTTTGTTGTGTAATCAGCCTGCCCCTGCTGGGGCTATGCTGACATTCCACTCCTATTATTCAGTATTTGACAATCTGCTTTTTGTTCCTTATTAGATTGGCTCTTTTTTGCCCTGTCTCAGAATATTTCAGAGTGCTGATATAGGTTTTGAAGTCTAGTGACTTCAGGGTTAATTTTGCTATCAGAAGTGTTGGACAATATTTTTGTAGGTTGTTTTTGGCAGATTGCAGACATGTCTTTCCTTTTCTGACCTTTTTAGTTAGCCGGGCCCCATCGTTTGCTCAGCCTATTTTCCTGCCTTTGTTTGTATTTTCATCTTGTTTCACCGTCAATACATGTGGGGGGCTGTCTTTCCTTTGGGGTCTGCTCTGGGGCAGTTAGTTTTCCTCTATTCCTGCTTTAGGCTTATGTAGTTCTCCGGTTGTGACGAGGCGTCTAGGACCAACGTAGGAACGCTCCACGACTGCTGCTAGTTGTGCGGTTAAGATCAGGGATCTGCAATCTGCATAGTTACCAACCTCTCTGGTTTTCTGAGACTTAGCTTGTTGTCTTGTTTTTCCTCCTCGGTTTCCCATTCATAACAGAATCACCAGCCATACCGCAGATTCTAGAGTACTCAAAAGCAGGGAAGAATTGTTAGAGAAAGAAAAAGAAAAAAAAAGGGAAAAAAAAGGTTTCAGAATTTTTTTTTTAATGTATTTTTTCCTCTTTTTTTCTGGGGCCGTAGGAGGATTTTTTTTTCCTAATGGAGATTAAGCAACTGTCTGATCGTGTGGAGCAGCTTGCTGCTGAAGTACAGGGAATTTCCACCTACCTTATTCAGTCACATGCTGCTGAACCCAAGATTCCTACTCCTGATGTGTTTTCTGGGGATCGGTCTAAATTTCTGAATTTTAAGAATAATTGTAAATTATTTCTTGCTTTGAAGCCTAACTTATCGGGGAGCTCTGTGCAGCAGGTTAAAATTGTCATCTCCTTGCTGCGCGGCGATCCCCAAGATTGGGCTTTTTCTCTGACACCTGAAAATCCTATTCTGACTAATGTGGATGCATTTTTTCAGGCCTTGGGGTTGTTGTATGATGAACCTAATGCCGTTGATCAAGCTGAGAGAACCCTGTTGGCATTAAACCAGGGTCAGGATCCTGCAGAGTTGTACTGTCAAAAATTCCAAAAGTGGGTGGTCCTTACTACATGGAATAATGGCAGCTCTCTTTCGGAAGGGTTTATCAGAGACCGTAAAAGATGTTATGGTGGGATTTCCTGTTCCCTCTGGTCTGGATGATTCTATGTCATTAGCCATTTAAGTTGATCGGCGTTTACGTGAACGTAAAACTATACGGGAGGCGGCGCTGCCACCTTTTGAACAAATGTCTGAACCTATGCAATGTGATGGGGTTTTGTCTAGGGCGCAACATTGGGAGTTTAGAAGGCGTAATAAGCTGTGTTTTTTCTGTGGAGACGCCTCTCATACTATTTCTGTCTGCCTTAAACGAGAGAAACGTTTTGCACACACATTTGCTGTGGGCAGTATACAACCTAAGTTCCTTTTGGCAATTACTTTGATCTGCTCCTTGTCCACATTTTCCACTAAGGCTTTTGTGGATTCAGGAGCAGCTCTGAATCTGATGGATTTGGACATTGCTAAACATTGTGGTTTTTCCATGACACCTCTGCAGACGCCCATTCCTTTGAGGGGTATTGATGCCACTCCTTTGGCGGAGAATAAACCTCAGTTTTGGACCCAGGTGATAATGCGAGTTGCCCCAGAACACCAAGAAAATTGTAAATTTTTGGTGCTGCATAATTTGCATGATACTATTGTTCTGGGGTTCCCCTGGTTGCAAACTCATAACCCAGTTTTGGATTGGAAATTTGTGTCTGTGGTGAGTTGGGGTTGTCAGTGTGTTCTTAGGGATGCTCCTGTTTTCTCCACCTTTCCTCAGTCTCGTGATATTCCTGATTATCTGGCTGATTTCTCTGATGTTTTTAATGAGAGTAAGTCTGCATCTTTGCCTCCTCATAGGAGTTATGACTGTGCAATTGAGTTGATGCATGGGTGTGAATTTCCCAAGGGTCGGCTTTTCAACTTATCCGTACCCGAACATGATGCTATGCGATCCTATATTAAGGAGTCGTTGGAGAAGGGTCATATTAGACCATCCTCGTCCCCGTTAGGCGTTGTTTTTTTTTGTGGCCAAGAACGATGGTTCATTAAGACCGTGTATTGATTATCGTTCCCTTAACAAGATGACGGTTA
This sequence comes from Dendrobates tinctorius, assembly GCF_039654945.1. Taxonomy (NCBI): domain Eukaryota; kingdom Metazoa; phylum Chordata; class Amphibia; order Anura; family Dendrobatidae; genus Dendrobates; species Dendrobates tinctorius. Next base: position 12,570,726 of record NW_027361788.1, on the reverse strand, counting down.
AATATCAGTACCCGTTACCTCTGATGTCTGATTTATTCTCCAGAGTTAAGAGTGCCTGCTGGTTTACTAAGCTTGACCTCAGGGGGCGTATAATCTTATTCGCATCAAGCACAGGGATGAATGGAAGACGGCGTTTAATACTCCGGAGGGACATTTTGAGTACCTGGTGATGCCTTTTGGGCTCTCTAATGCCCCTTCTGTCTTCCAATCCTTTATGAATGATATTTTCCGAGACTTTGTGGATACGTTTTTGATCATCTATCTGGATGATATTTTGATCTTTTCTAGTGATTGGGATTCCCATGTGGAACATGTCCGGACTGTGTTCTGGATTTTGAGGGAGAGTTCCCTGTTTGTTAAGGGATCGAAGTGCCTCTTTGGTGTACAGAGGATTTCATTTTTGGGATTTATCTTGTCTCCATCGACTATTGAAATGGACCCGGCCAAGGTACAGGCCATTTATGATTGGGTTTAGCCTACTTTTTTGAAGGCTCTCCAGAAGTTTTTGGGTTTTTCTGATTTCTATCGTAAATTTATAGGTAATTTTTCTAGTATTGTCAAACCACTGACTGATCTGACCAAGAAAGGAGCTGATGTGCTGAATTGGTCTCCTGAGGCTGTCTCAGCATTTCAGGAGCTTAAGCGGAGATTTACTTCAGCTCCAGGTTTACGGCAACCTGATGTCTCACTTCCATTTCAAGTGGAGGTGGACGCTTCTGAGATTGGTGCAGGAGCTGTGTTGTCCCAAAAGACCCTGTGACTTCTAAGATGAATCCCTGTGCCTTCTTTTCTCGAAAGTTTTCCCCATCTGAACGCAACTATGACATGGGGAATCGGGAATTGTTGGCCATGAAATGGGCATTTGAGGAGTGGAGACATTGGTTGGAAGGAGCTAGACATCAATTTGTGGTCCTCACCGATCACAAGAATCTGATTTATCTGGAGTCGGCCAAACGTTTGAATCCTAGACAGGCTAGATGGGCCTTGTTTTTCACGCGTTTTAATTTTGTGGTCTCTTTTCTTCCGGGCTCTAAGAATGTTAAGGCAGACGCCCTTTCTAGGAGTTTCTCTGCTGATTCTCTTAATGTGACCGAGCCTAGTACTATCCTAGGTGAGGGGGTAGTTCTTTCTGCCATTTCGCCCGATTTGAGAGCCACCCTGGAGGAATTTCAGGAGGATAAACCTGAACGTTGCCCTATGGGAAGATTGTATGTTCCTGACTAGTGGAGAAAGAGAGTGATCTCTGAAGTCCATTGCTCCGTATTGGCTGGTCATCCGGGTATTTTTGGAACCAGAAATTTGGTGAGTTCGTCGTTTTGGTGGCCTGACTTATCTCGTGATGTCAGGAATTTTGTACAGTCCTGTGGGACTTGTTCTCGGTCTAAACCCTGTTCTCGTTCTAGTGGGCTGCTGATGCCCCTGTCGGTGCCCAGGAGGCCATGGACCCATATCTCAATGGATTTTATTTTTGATCTTCCTGTCTCTCAGAGAATGACTGATATCTGGGTGATTTGTGATAGATTTTCGAAGATGGTCCATCTTGTACCACTCCCAAAGTTGCCATCTTCCGCTGAGTTGGTGCCCTTGTTTTTACAACAGGTGGTTCGTTTACACGGGATTCCTGAAAACATTGTGTCCGATAGAGGGGTTCATTTTGTTTCCAGATTCTGGAAAGCCTTTTGTTCCAATCTGGGAATTCAGTTATCCTTCTCCTCCGCGTTTCATCCCCAGACCAATGGGTAGACTGAGAGAACAAACCAGACCCTGGAGTCTTATTTAAGATGTTTTATATCTGCTGATCAAGATGATTGGGTCTCATTTTTGCCCTTGGCCGAATTTGCGTTGAACAATAGAGCTAGTTCTGCCACTCTGATGTCACCCTTTTTCTGTAATTTTGGGTTTCATCCTCGATTCTCTTCAGGGCAAGTGGAATCTTCGTCTTGCCCAGGTGTGGACACTGTGGTTGTGAGAATGCAGCAGATATGGGACCAAGTGGTGGATAAGTTGTCACTCTCTCAGGAAAAGACCCAGCGTTTTTCCAACCGGCGTAGGACCATTGGTCCCCGGTTTAAAGTGGTGATATGGTTTGGCTGTCGTCTAAGAATATTCCTATGAAGGTTGCATCTCCAAAATTTAAGCCAAGATTTATTGGACCTTATAAGATTTTGGAGATTCTTAATCCTGTTTCTTTTCGATTGGCTCTTCCAGTTACGTTAAAAATCCATAACGTATTTCACAAGTCACTGTTGAAGAAGTTTGTTAAGCCAGTAGTTCCTGTGGCAGCACCTCCTGATCCTGTATTGGTTAAAGGCAATATGGAATATGAGGTAGAGAAAATATTGGATTCTCATTTGGTTAGACGGAGACTCCAGTATTTGGTCAAATGGAAGGGTTATGGCCAGGAGGATAATTCTTGGATCTCTGCCTCTGATATTTATGCCAATAAATTGGTTTGTGCTTTTCACCGGGCCCATCTTGATCGGCCTGGTGGCATGGATGAGGGTTCGGTGACCACTCCTCAAGGGGGGTACTGTCATGAACTCATTTTCTGCTCCACCAGCTGAAAGTTCCCCTTCTGCTCTCCCTCCGGTGGTGACAGGAGGTAGTGCGGTTGGTTTAAGTGGTAGTGATCTGCCACCTGATGAGGAAGATAACGATTGGATCTCTGGAGTATCAGACTGGATATAAGACAGCCGACGCCCTATCCGGGTGCTGGTGATTCAGTCTGCTTCTCAGGTCCTGGACTTCAGCTCTCTTCCAGTCTTCTCAAGTTAAGTTTGCTTTTTGCTAATGTTCACACTTGCGCTTGTTGGTCAATTCAGTTTGTTGTGTAATCAGCCTGCCCCTGCTGGGGCTATGCTGACATTCCACTCCTATTACTCAGTATTTGCCAATCTGCTTTTTGTTCCTTATTAGATTGGCTCTTTTTTGCTCTGCCTCAGAATATTTCAGAGTGCTGATATAGGTTTTGAAGTCCAGTAACTTCAGGGTTAATTTTGCTATCAGAAGTGTTGGACAATATTTTTGTAGGTTGTTTTTGGCAGATTGCAGACAGTGTCTTTCCTTTTGTGTCCTTTTTAGTTAGCTGGGCCCCATCGTTTGCTCAGCCTATTTTCCTGCCTTTGTTTGTATTTTCATCTTGTTTCACCGTCAATACATGTGGGGGGCTGTCTTTCCTTTGGGGTCTGATCTGGGGCAGTTAGTCTTCTTCTTTTCCTGCCTTAGGCTTATGTAGTTCTCCGGTTGTGACGAGGCGTCTAGGACCAACGTAGGAATGCTCCACGACTGCTGCTAGTTGTGCAGTTAAGATCAGGGATCTGCAATCTGCATACTTACCAACTTCTCTGGTTTTTTGAGACTTAGCTTGTTGTCTTGTTTTTCCTCCTCGGTTTCCCATTCATAACAGTGTACTAACAGACCGTCGCACGCGACTATCCTCCAATAATTTTGACCGGCTTACTTTTCTGAAAATGAACAAGGCCTGGATCTCGCCAGAATTTGCCAGTCCTCTTCCAGAATAAATAATTGGTTGGCAACAGTATCCAGGTCTCCTGTTGTGTTCATGTTTCTACCACCTGAACTGTAATCCCTGGGCTTCAACACAGCCAGTTGTTGCTCAGAAATTCCGTCTGCACAGAGAAAAACACTAGCTCCTGTGTTAGTGGGGTTCAGTAATGTCAGCTGCTCCCCTGCTGTGTGGACGGCAAAGTCTCCTGCTGCCTCCACATTCAAGCTACTGCTGATTTTTAACCGTCCTCCACTAAGGCCTCTGGCTTCACTGTCTCTAGTATTTCCCCTGGCCTCCAACCCCGCCAGTTGCTGCTCAGAAGTGGCGTCTGCACAATCCACACTTGTTCCTGTGTTACTGGCGCTCAGTCACGTCAGTTGATCCCCTGATGTGTGTCCGGCAATGTCTCCTTCTCTGTCCACATTCCCATTACTAGTAGTGGGAATGTGGACAGAGCAGGAGACATTGCCGGACACACATCCGGGGATCAACTGACGTGACTGAGCGCCAGTAACACAGAAACAAGTGTGGATTGTGCAGACCCCACTTCTGAGCAGCAACTGGTGGGGTTGGAGGCCAGGGGAAATACTAGAGACAGTGGAGCCAGAGGCCTAAGTGGATCATGGTTACAATCAGTAGTAGTCTACAACCTATATAAAAATTGCTGCAATTAGGCCTCAGCCTGCTGCATGATTGATCCTGGGCTTCAACGCAGCCAGTTGTCGCTCGGAAGTGCCGTCCGCACAGAGAAAAACACTAGCTCCTGTGTTAGTGGGGTTCAGTAACGTCAGCTGTTCCCCTGCTGTGTGGACGGCAAAGTCACCTGCTGCCTCCACATTCAAACTAGATCATATTTTCTACTAGCTCCAAGTAGGCCACAGCCTGCTGCATGATTGATCCTGGGCTTCAACGCAGCCAGTTGTTGCTCGGAAGTGCCGTCTGCACAGAGAAAAACACTAGCTCCTGTGTTAGTGGGGTTCAGTAACGTCAGCTGCTCCCCTGCTGTGTGGACGGCAAAGTCTCCTGCTGCCTCCACATTCAAACTAGATATTTTCTACTAGCTCCAAGTAGGCCACAGCCTGCAGCATGATTGATCCTGGGGTTCAACGCAGCCAGTTGTTGCTCGGAAGTGCCGTCCGCACAGAGAAAAACACTAGCTCCTGTGTTAGTGAGGTTCAGTAACGTCAGCTGCTCCCCTGCTGTGTGGACGGCAAAGTCTCCTGCTGCCTCCACATTCAAACTACTACTGATTTTTAACCGTCCTCCACTTAGGCCTCTGGCTTCACTGTATCTAGTATTTCCCCTGGCCTCCAACCCCGCCAGTTGCTGCTCAGAAGTGGCGTCTGCACAATCCACACTTGTTCCTTTGTTACTGGCGCTCAGTCACGTCAGTTGATCCCCTGATGTGTGTCCGGCAATGTCTCCTGCTCTGTCCACATTCCCATTATTCCGTCCACACAGCAGGGGAGCAGCTGACGTTACTGAACCCCACTAACACAGGAGCTAGTGTTTTTCTCTGTGCGGACGGCACTTCCGAGCAACAACTGGCTACATTGAACCCCAGGATCAATCATGCAGCAGGCTGTGGCCTACTTGGAAATAGTAGAAAATATTATCTAGTTTGAATGTGGAGGCAGCAGGAGACTTTGCCGTCCACACAGCAGGGGAGCAGCTGACGTTACTGAACCCCACTAACACAGGAGCTAGTGTTTTTCTCTTGGTTACAATCAGTAGTAGTCTACAACCTATATAAAACTTGCGGCAATTAGGCCTCAGTCTGCTGCATGATTGATCTTGGGCTTCAACGCAGCCAGTTGTCGCTCGGAAGTGCCGTCTGCACAGAGAAAAACATTAGCTCCTGTGTTAGTGGGGTTCAGTAACGTCAGCTGCTCCCCTGCTGTGTGGACGGCAAAGTCTCCTGCTGCCTCCACATTCAAACTAGATCTGATTTTCTACTTGCTGCAAGTAGGCTTCAGCCTGCTGCATGATTGATCCTGGGCTTCAACGCAGCCAGTTGTTGCTTGGAAGTGCCGTCTGCACAGAGAGAAACACATGCTCCAGTGTTAGTGGGGTTCAGTTATGCCAGCTGCTTCTCTGCTGTGTGGATTGCAATATCTTCTGCTGCCTCCACATTCAAGCTACATCACCTCTAAAACTTGCTGCAATTAGGCCTCAACCTGCTCCATGACTGATCCTGGGCTTCAACACAGCCAGTTGTTGTTTGGAAGTGCCGTCTGCACAGAGAGAAACACATGCTCCAGTGTTAGTGGGGTTCAGTAATGCCATCTTCTCCCCTGCTGTGTGGACGGCAATGTCTTCTGCTGCCTCCACATTCACACTACTACTGATTTCAAACGTGCTACAACTAGGCCTCTGGCTCCACTCTGTCTCTAGTTTTACTAGAGACAGAGTACTAGTAGTGGGAATGTGGTCAGAGCAGTAGACATTGCTGGACACACATCAGGGGTTCAGCTGACATTACTGAACCCCAGTAACACAGGAACAAGTGTTGATTGTGCAGACGCCACTTCTGAGCAGCAACTGGCGGGGTTGGAGGCCAGGGGAAATACTAGAGACAGAGTGGAGCCAGAGGCCTAGTTGGAGCAAGTTTGAAATAAGTAGTAGTCTACAACAGATATTTAACTTTATGAAATTAGGCCTCAGCCTACACCCTGATTGACCTTGGGTTCCAGCACCGTCAGCTGGTTCTCAGCAGAGTCTTTGGCACGGGTACTCCCTCCTTCCCATCATGGTTCCAGCACACCTGCTGTTTCCGGGAAGTGTCAACGTCCCTTTGCCACCAATACGTTGTACTGTCGTGTTGCGGTCGGGTTAGCCGAGCCTATGGTGCCTGCAGTTTAGGTGCTTCCTATGTGGGCTGCGGGTTCTGGTAATAAAGGCTGGTTCCGTAGTGCCAATAGGACAAGCACCCCCTGTAGGACTGTTGGTTTTGGTAACTGCGGCCGGCTCCCGCCTTGCAACTCTGTTTATCATGGGTACCTTCTGCTACCCATCCGGGATCCAGCACCGTCAGCTGGTTCTCGGCAGTGCCTTTGGCCGAGGTGCCTCCTTCTCGGTATCCAAGTTCCAGCAACGTCTGCTGGTCCTTGGTAGTGCTTTCTAGCACAGGTACCTCCTGCTTAGTAACCATGTTACAGCACCGTCAGCTGGTCCACGGTTGTGCCATTGGCTCTTGTTCCTTCTGCTGCCCCTCCGGGTTCCAGCACCGTCAGCTGGTCCTCTCTAGTTCCATTTGCTCTTGCAGCTTCTGCTACGCATCCGGGTTCCAGCACCGTCAGCTGGTTCTCGGCAGTGCCTTTGGCCGAGGTGCCTCCTTCTCGGTATCCAAGTTCCAGCAACGTCTGCTGGTCCTTGGTAGTGCTTTGTAGCACAGGTACCTCCTGCTTAGTAACCGTGTTCCAGCACTGTCAGCTGGTCCACGGTTGAGCCATTGGCTCTAGTTCCTTCAGCTGCCACTCTGGGTTCCAGCACCGTCAGCTGGTTCTCGGTAGTTCCATTGACTCTTGTAGCTTCTGCTACCCATCCGGGTTCCAGCACTGTCAGCTGGTTTTTGGCAGTGCCTTTGGTCTAGGTGTCTCCTTCTCGGTATCCGAGTTCCAGCAACATCTGCTGGTCCTTGGTAGTGCTTTCTAGCACAGGTACCTCCTGCTTAGTAACCGTGTTCCAGCACCGTCAGCTGGTCCACGGTTGTGCCATTGGCTCTTGTTCCTTCTGCTACCCCTCTGGGTTCCAGCACTGTCAGCTGGTCCTCGCTAGTTCCATTTGCTCTTGCAGCTTCTGCTACGCATCCGGGTTCCAGCACCGTCAGCTGGTTCTCGGCAGTGCCTTTGGCCGAGGTGCCTCCTTCTCGGTACCCAAGTTCCAGCAACGTCTGCTGGTCCTTGGTAGTGCTTTGTAGCACAGGTACCTCCTGCTTAGTAACCGTGTTCCAGCACTGTCAGCTGGTCCACGGTTGAGCCATTGGCTCTAGTTCCTTCAGCTGCCACTCTGGGTTCCAGCACCGTCAGCTGGTTCTCGGTAGTTCCATTGACTCTTGTAGCTTCTGCTACCCATCCGGGTTCCAGCACCGTCAGCTGGTTTTTGGCAGTGCCTTTGGTCTAGGTGTCTCCTTCTTGGTATCCGAAGTTCCAGCAACATCTGCTGGTCCTTGGTAGTGCTTTGTAGCACAGGTACCTCCTGCTTAGTAACCGTGTTCCAGCACTGTCAGCTGGTCCACGGTTGAGCCATTGGCTCTAGTTCCTTCAGCTGCCACTCTGGGTTCCAGCACCGTCAGCTGGTTCTCGGTAGTTCCATTGACTCTTGTAGCTTCTGCTACCCATCCGGGTTCCAGCACCGTCAGCTGGTTTTTGGCAGTGCCTTTGGTCTAGGTGTCTCCTTCTCGGTATCCGAGTTCCAGCAACATCTGCTGGTCCTTGGTAGTGCTTTCTAGCACAGGTACCTCCTGCTTAGTAACCGTGTTCCAGCACCGTCAGCTGGTCCACGGTTGTGCCATTGGCTCTTGTTCCTTCTGCTACCCCTCTGGGTTCCAGCACTGTCAGCTGGTCCTCGCTAGTTCCATTTGCTCTTGCAGCTTCTGCTACCCATCCGGGTTCCAGCACCGTCAGCTAGTTCTTGGCAGTGCCTTTGGTCTAGGTGTCTCCTTCTTGGTATCCGAAGTTCCAGCAACATCTGCTGGTCCTTGGTATTGCTTTCTAGCACAGGTACCTCCTGCTTAGTAACCATATTCCAGCACCATCAGCTGGTCCACGGTTGTGCCATTGGCTCTTGTTCCTTATGCTGCCCCTCCGGGTTCCAGCACCATCAGCTGGTCCTCGCTAGTTCCATTTGCTCTTGTTCCTTCTGCTAACCATCCAGGTTTCAGTACCGTCAGCTGGTTCTCAGCAGTTCCTCAGCCTTCTTGTACCTTCTGCTACTTTTCCAAGTTCGAGCTTGTGGAAATGGTTTTTGGTTCTCACTCTGGATCTCCCTGATGATGACCCTGAAGACAACGACCCTGAAGACCACACCGAAGAAGACCAAAAAGATGACACTCAAGAAGATGACCAAGAGGACAAAGAACATGAAGGCAACCACCAAGATGCAGAACAACAAGAGACAGAAGACCAAGAAGTAGAAAAACCAAAAGCAGAAAAACATTAAGCATAAGACTAAAAATCATAGCAAATGATATTATCTAAATTATAAGCAGAAGAAGACTAAGCAGTGTATGGGGGTGAGTCCGTTCCTCCTCGTGGTGCCCCTGGAAAATGCCTGCTGCTGCAGGCCAAACTGAACACGGACAAATCCTGTTGTAAATCTTTTGTGACACGCAGAACGTAAGGTGTAATCTTCAAACTTTTATAGATAACAACTACAGGAACGACTGTCACAAATAAGAATATGATGAAGGAGAAGAATAGGAAGAAGATGAAGAAGTAGAATATGAAGAAGAATAATAGTTGAATAAGAAGAATATGAAGAATGTAAAAAAAAAAGAATAATAGGAAGAAGGTGAAGAAGAAGTTGATGAAAAAGATGCTACTTCTGCTGCTGAGGATCATGAAGGAGAAAGTGTGGGAGAAGTAAAAAAGAAGGTGAAGAGCATGAAAGTAGTGAAACACACATATCTGTCAAAATATAAAAGAGGTTAACATAGTCAATATCTTTGTAACTTCGAACGTCTTAAAAATTTTTTTTTATTCCTGTTATTCCATTTGATTGGGCTAAACCTCTATGCCTTTAATGTCTCCTCCACCTCCTCCAATACATTCTACATTATTCTTAGTTGTTTTTCTTCATGTAGAATTAACCTACAAGGAAAGAAAGGGATTTTTTTAATTCCGATATTTCGGTCCCATTGACTTGAATGGGACTTCCGGGATCGGAATTGGTGATACCCGATACTTTTTGGATATCGGCAGATCCAATCCGATCCGATATTTCTCAATATCGGATGGTATCGCTCAACACTACTCTAGAGTCTTCAATTCTTCCATTATGGGTCGGCGGCTGCGCATAACCTGTTGGACCTACCACCACCACATCAGCTACCAGGCTCAAATCAAGAAGTGGTGCCTTATGTCTTAGTGGGGAATGAAGCCTTCCAATTGACCAGGCATGTCATGAGGCCATACCCGTGCCGAAACCTTGACCACCGGCGCAGGATTTTTAATTTGCGCCTTTCATGTGCCCAAATACTGGTGGAGTGCGCCTTCGGCATTCTTTGTGGCAAATGGCGTGTCCTCCAGTCTGCCATTCAGCTGAGTGAAGCCAATGTCAATGAGGTAATCAAAGCTTGTGTGGTCCTCCATAACTTCACTAGACTGCATGATTGCTCCTCATCTGATGTCACTGAAGGTGTGGTGGACAATGGGGATAGGCCTAGGCCACATGTGCTCCCTTTACAGCGTCCTCTCTCAGGACTCAAAGTACGTGATGTTAAACAAATTTAAAAAAGGCCGTGATGTGTTCACCCAGTATTTTGCTTCACCTCATGGTGCTACTACCTTGCAAGATCAGGCTGTATCTATGTTGTGATGTTCTTATGTGTGTGAATATAATTTAAATTAAATATAATTTAATTAGGAATGTTTTTGATACAGAAATGAGAGATTTGAATAAAGAATTGAAAATGTATATGGTGCATCACGGTTATCATTCAGAGTTGAGAGAAAGTAGAAAATGTGCACTAGAGAGAGAAAAGAAATGTGTACTAGATATTGAAAGATGAAGAATACTTAAGTGATAGATAGTGACAGATAAAAGCACTTTGAATTAAGTAAAAATTGCACTTTTGACTTAGAATTTTAGATAGTTAATTAATAATTGTTGGTAATGTTCAAGAATGAGTGCCTCTCACATTGGGAATAATAATAATAATAATAAATTTTATTTTTATAGCGCCGACATATTCCGCAGCACTTTACATTTCGGAGGGGATTTGTACAGACAATAGACATTACAGCATAACAATAATCACATACAGTAGATTATAACAAATACCAAGAGGAGTGAGGGCCCTGCTCGCAAGCTTACAGTCTATGAGGAAAGAGGTAGACACGAAAGGTGGGTGGTAACAATTGCCCTGATTGTATGGACCAGCCATAATGTTAAGTGTGTAACAGTACAGACACAGAGGGCTAATGGATGCATAAAGCATGTGGGAACATGATGCTGGGAACCTGGTTATGGTAAAATTTTTGGCTCTGCCACACAGGGATAGGTTAGGTTAATGTGTTGAGGCGATAGGCCAGTCTGAATAAATGCGTTTTCAGGACACGCTTAAAATTGTGGGGATTGGGGACTAATCGTATTGACCTGGGAAGTGCATTCCAAAGAATTGGCGCGGCACGTGTAAAGTCTTGGAGACGGGAGTGGGAGGTTCTGACTATTGAGGATACTAACCTCAGGTCATCAGCAGAACGGAGGGCGCGGGTAGGGTGGTATACTGAAACAAGGGAGGAGATGTAGGGTGGTGCTGAGCCATGGAGGGCTTTGTGGGTGAGGGTAATAAGTTTATACTGAATTCTGGAGTGGATGGGTAGCCAGTGTAATGACTGGCACAAGGTAGAGGCATCGGTGTAACGATTGGTGAGGAATATGATCCTGGCTGCAGCATTCAAGACAGATTGGAGAGGGGAGAGTTTTGTAAGAGGGAGACCGATTAGAAGAGAGTTACAATAGTCGAGACGAGAATGAATAAGAGAAACAGTAAGAGTTTTTGCAGAGTCAAAAGTAAGAAAAGGTCGAATTCTAGAAATGTTTTTGAGGTGCAGATGACAAGAGCGAGCCAGTGATCGAATGTGGGGGGCAAAGGAAAGCTCGGAATCAAGTGTGACCCCAAGACGGGAAGTTTAGTATAAGAAATGTTTATTCAGCATTATAAAAATTTGTATGTTGCTGTACTGTCAACTTTGTTTGCCTTGCACCCCGTGGACGTGCTGTGTTTAACGGGGGGGTATGTGGCGCCCCTGAGGCTCAGTCGCCACAGAGGTACTGCACCTTCTCCTAAGGTGTGGTGTCTCACCATCCAGGTAAGTTGGAGGCTCCTGACCATGCTCCAACACTCGCACCCCACACAGAGTAGTTCAGCATAACCACATTGCGGCTCCTTGCTTAGAGAGAGGCAGAGCACCTTTGGTGGTTCCCTGCTTGGGACACTAGACGTGCTGGCACGGGAAAGGAAAGGAAAGAAGGAAAAGGACGTTGACCTGAAGCCTGAGCTTCCATAGAAGGGAAAGGACAAGTACGGAACATAGGAGTATAAGGGAACACAGAGGACATGGGTTAGAGAAAGAACCCTGCCTAGAAGTTCTAAGCGCAAGGCCGGGGCCCGGTCCCTGAGGTAGTATGAACACTAATGGTTCTGCAGCAGACACCGGTGGAGTAGTGGGCTGTAAATGCACTACTCCCATCTAAGACTTGAGGGCACAACAGCAGTTTGGATAGTGAGCCGGGACTCAGGAGAGAGGAGTCCCCGAGAGAGGCTACAGCTGTCGGCCGTGCAAGTAGAGTTCTTGGGAACATCTGTCAGAAGGAACTCCAGTGTAACACGGTACTGGAGATCTTCACACTTAAAGGCGCTATAGAGGAGACGTTCAGAAAAGGCACATAAGTTGGCGGAGTGTGGAAGGGAGCTTTCCATCTTGCCTGGATGTTGGCTGAGTCCCTGACCCAGAGGACACGGCACAGAAGCGGGCACTACAGACTGTGAGTAAAGCTTTGGAACTACATGCCCTGGTGTCCTCCATTCCTTCCTGCGTCCGTCCACCTGACACTGCTACATCCCCTGCTCCAGACACTACATCACCTAAGTGTCTCCACATCTACACTGCCCTGGGACAACAGCCCTGCTGCCTGTGGAGGGCTATACCACCATTGCTGCACCACACCATCTGTCCTGGAGGATCTGCATGCAGCGTCGGCTTAACACCTCCCTTGCCGAACACCACAGGTGGTGTCACGAACTATTCATTTAACATCCACATCTTCCTATTACTTGGGTGCCCAGGGCCACGGTCCGGGTCACCGCCACTGTGACACATCCCACTGATACCGGCCCGGCACCGAGTACCCCACGGCCCTGGCAGGGCGACCTATAGGCACATGTGCAGGCGGACACTCAGATCCTAATTGAGCATGCCCAGCTGGTTGTCGGACAAGGCGGAGACGGCTACGGGTTGAGAGCTGCCACCTCTCAAGATACTCAAACAACTCATATGGGTCATTGGGGTGTGTGCATGCATTAATAAGGATCTGAATGGATCCTCGCACACGTAGCCTCACCTCACAGGGTAGGGGACGGAGGTACTGGGCCAGGCTTCGGGAATATGCCTCTTCACCCTCATCTTGGGCAGCCCTGGACAGGTAATTTAGGACACCTGTGTCTACATGCATCCGGGTATCAGAGGCAGTGTTGTCCCTTCTCCGTCTCCCACGGTGGCCCCCGTCTGCAGGCTGGGGGGACCCCTAAACATGGCCAGTAGGGCTGCTGCTGTTGCCAGGATCTACTAAGTTGCTGGCTGCTGGTGGCTCTGCTGGGTCTGGACCAGGTACAGAACCTGATGCTGGGCCTGATGCTGGTGGAGCTTGGGGGTTGCAAAAGCTCTGTTCAGAAGATGGGCCAGCCACCTCTTCACATCCCCCATCTGGGTCTATAATGGGCTCAGTATCCGACTCTGTCTCCCTCTCTGTGAGGTTGGATTGAGTTCTGTTAGGAAATGTACAAAAAAAACAAAATGTAGCTCTGACACTAAAAAGCATGTGTCATGTGGTGTGATGTCTGTACTTACGGTCTGAGATCCATACTGGGTGCCAAAAATGCCAAGCGGTCAAAATAGATGTATTTCCGCTTGGTCGGTGCTGCTGCCCCACTCCTGGCCCTCTGCTGTCTTTCCCGCCGATACTGGTCACGGATGATGCGCCAGTGACTCATCACATCCTTAACTGCAATGTGAAGTGAAAAGGGACTGTAACCTTTGTGAATTGTGCCAAGCAATATTCCTAACATTTCACATAGTCACGTGGCCTAGTAGGGGGTGGTTTTTAGCTAAATTTTTCTTTAGCAAACAGGGATACCTACATACACAGTATAGGATTGTAGGGGCTACATTTCAAAAAGCTCACTTCTGGCCTTTAAGCTGATTGGTTAAAAACGGCAATTACTTACAAATTTGTTGATGCTCCTCACGTGGCCATTGGGCATAGTCTGGGAACATGTGCGCACAAATGCGCCTCCATGCTGCCTCTTTGCGGCCCCGGTCAGAATAATGGGCATCCCGCTGGTCCCAAAGTTCGGGCCTTTCCTGGACCAACATAATTAGGAGCTCAACATTAATGTGGCTAGACATGATGCTGCAGGACTCAATGGAGGCATACTTCCTGGATGTCTGGAGCGCTTTTTGAGCTAATTTGCATGTCTAAGCTTCCTGATGATGGATTGGCCCATTTACTGTCACCAGAAGTCTTGCGTATTTCTCGCAAGTCACACGGGTGGTCCGTGTGTAATGCATTTTTTTTGCACACCCATAGACTTGCATTGGTGTACTACGGTTGTAATATGCTGACAATCCCAGCATGCTGCGATTGGCACGGACTGTATAAAATACGCAAAAAAATATGGCTAATGGGAGCTACCCCATAGAGAATCATTGGTCCGTATGCAATGCGTTTTTTTAGCGCCTCTCACTCGTCCGTACTCCTCTCTAGTGTGACGCCGGCCTAAGTATGAGGGTGCCATGTCACATTGGTAGAGTCCCTGAGGTGCCAGAACAGCAGAACCCCCCATAAGTGACAACATTTTACAAACTACACCTCTCAATGAATTTATCTAGGGGTGCAGAGATCATATTGACATATTGATCATATTGACACCACAGGTGTGTCACAAAAAGTTATACCAATTGGGTAGTGAAGAAAATATAATTTAATTTTTACCACAAAAATTTTGCTTTAATGTCAGATTTTACATTTTCACATGGGAAAATGAGAAAAAATTGCACCAAAATTTGTCACACAATTTTTGCTGAAAGTGGCAATACCACATATGTGGCTGTACAGTACTGCTTAGCCATACGGCGATACTTGGGAGGGATAGATGGAGCGCTTTTTGCCTCCTGGAGCACAGATTTTCCCAGAACAGTTTGCGGACTCCATATACAGAGCCCCTAAGTCCTAGAAGAGCAGAATCCCCCCTTAGGTGACCCCATTTTGGAAACTAAACCCCTTAGGGAATTTATCTAAAGATTTAGTGACGATTTTGACTCCATGGGTGTTTTCCATAAACAAGTAGCAGCGGATGTTGCCAAGTGAAAATTACAAATTTGCTATTGTAGTGCCCATCATTGCAGTTCCCAGCTTGTTGTGTAAAACCTGAGATCTACCAAGTGCATAGTTTCACTGTGGTGAGGAAAATAGAAATTATACTTATGTAAATTAAAACCAGAATTTTTATTGGTGAATATTCTTAAAAAAACAATTTAAAATCAGCATAAGGTGTATTTAATAGTTGCAATCTGAACATTGCTTGCTATGCTAAGGAACCATCTCTAAATTAGTACTGTCAAGTACTGTCTACCAGCCAAATTTAATGTCTTGACCCTCTGTCTATCATATTTGCATTTTCATATGCTAATTTTAGTGTCATTTTCCGGTATTTACCTGTTTGCTAACATTATATTTTGAGCACCAGTCCCTCTCTTTATCTTGCACCGTATACACCAATAAAAATTCTGGTTTTAATTTATATAAGTATCATTTCGATTTTTCTCACAATAGTGAAACCAAGCACTTGGTAGACCTCAGGTTTCGTAATAAGAAGTGTTGCCCACACAAGTATGGCTATTTTCAAATAAGGACAAACTTTTGATTAAATAGAGCCCAGTATGTTGTATTGCCCAGTATGTTGTAGTGCTCAGTATGTTGTAGTGACCAGTACATTGTAGTGCCCAATACATTATGCCCAGCTCATGCTTTTGGAGAGACGCACCCATAAATTTGGCCGGCTCTCATCACTACAGAAATGCCAAACATGTAGACACTAAGGCTATGTGCACACGTAGCGTTTTAAAACGCTTACTAAAAACCGGACTCCTTCCCAGAAATCGCGCGGTTTTTTCCGCGCGATTTCACCGCGATTTTACCGCGATTATGATCGCGATTTTGCCGCGATTTTCGCGTGCGATATTCAAGCACTTTCCAAGAGATTTGAAGCATCGCTTGGAAAGTGATTGACAGGTTGGTCACACTCGTCAAACATAGTGTTTGACAAGTGTGACCAGGATTTTACTATTGAGGCCGCCTATGCGGCATCAATAGTAAAAGATAGAATGTTAAAATGCTAAAAAAAAATAAAAAAATCGGTGTATATTTACCTTCCGGCGTCCCGCGCTGCATTCCCGGGCCTCAGCGTTCCCAGTAATGCCTTGCGAGACCTGTGATGAGGTAGTCTCGCGTTGCTATAGCGATCTCGCGAGACCGCTAGAGTCACGCGAGACTGCGTCATTACAGGGCCTTGCCGCAAGGCATTACTGGGAACGCTTAGGCCGGGAATGCATCGCGGGACGCCGGAAGGTAAATATACCCTGATTTTTTATTTTTTATTCTTTTTTTACAGGGGTATAGTACCCAGGGCCTGGAGGACAGTCTCCTCTTCGCCACACCGTGGGTACCAACCGCACATGAGACGCTTAACTTCCCGCATGGTGGGCATAGCCACATGCGGGAAGTAAGCGATTCTCATGCATTCCTATGGGTGCGGAATCGCGGCAATTCTTTGCGATTCCGCACAAAGAATGAGCATGCTGCGATTTTTTCCGCGATGCGATTCCACAGCGGAAAAAGCGCAGCATTAGCACAGCATGTGCGGAATGCCATAGGAATGCATGGGGGGCGTTCTGTACACGATTTTTAAGCGTTTTCGCAGCGTTTTCGCGCCGAAAATCGCGGCAAAAACGCTTAAAAATCGCTATGTGTGCACACAGCCTGAATGTGGTTTAGGCACACTGTGGGGCCCAGAAGGAAAGTTTTTACAAGCACTATTTTCAGCCAAATAACATTGTTTGATCGCTTTCTATTCCAATTTTTGAGAAGCAAAATGAACTGAAACCAGCAATTAAGGAATATTTTATTGTAGTTTTTTTATGCTGTTCCACGTTTGGTAAAATTGATATGACAGCTTTATTTTTCGGATCAGTATGATTACAGCAATACCACGTTTATATTATTTTTCTTTCGTTTTGGCGCTTTTACACAATAAAAATTATTTAATATTACTTTCTATTTATAGAAAAAAGAATTGTTTTTGTATCGCTTTATTCTGAGAGCTATAGCTTTTTTATTTTCCAACTGATGGCAGTTTGTTTTTGCAGGACCAGATGGCGTTTTCAGTGATACCATTTTGATTTACATTCGTTTTTTTGATTGCATTTCATTACACTTTTTAATCGGCAGTAGGATGAAAAAGTGTAGTTGTTTTTTTTTGCTGTTCAATGAAGGATTTATCTAGTGGGAAAGTTTTATAGCTCAGATCGTTTCGGACATGACAATACCAAAGATGTGTACTTTTATTGTTTATTTTTACATAAAAATACGTATTTATGTATACAATACTTTTATTCATTTTTTATTTGTTTTGTGATTTATTTTTTTTAACTTTTTTTTTAACTTTTTCACTCAGTCCCTTAGTATCACTTTAATTGCTGGCATAATGTATTGCAATACACTGCAATGCACAATCGCCATGACATACCTATATGCTATCGGTTGGGAACTCCTATCCGACTATGACATATAGGTGCGTCAAATCTTGTGAAGGGTTTAAAGCTGCACAGGGGTAAAAAACAAACAAAGAAAAGAAGCAATACACTGATACACTGATGCCCGATCACCTACCTACAATTCATTCAACACTTAAAAAATAAGAAGGATATGGCAGTCCACCTTAGGAGTGATCACAGTGATCAGCTTCCATCTCACAGGCAGCCAGTGTGAATGAGGGAAGGACAGTATAGTGAAGCTGATCTCCCTGTGAGAGAACAACTGCTGCTGCAAATGTGTTTGTAATGAGACAAAGTTCAGTTCTGCTGTACTGTGTTAGTTCTAATCACTTACTTACAGCTACTCAAAGAGATCAGGAGAAGCAGATTGTCAGCTATTACACTGATAATATCCCCTTTCATTTTCAAGAAGCTCTGGAGGCAGATTTTCAGGGAGATCTATGTCTGGCCCAGAGATCTTAACAGCTTATTTACATATTGAGAAAAATATGGATTTCTCTAGATAAGACATCAGATCACAGATATCAAGGTGTCATTTTATTCCACTTCCTATGCTCATAGGCATAGGAGAAATAATGCTACTGACAGATGCCCTTTTAACCCATTGTGACACTTTAAAAAAATAAGTCGACAGCTTTTTAATGTCTCAATTGATGAATTGCCATTAAACCTCTAGAAAACCAAAACCCTCCTCACAATGACAAACATAAAAAAATTCAAGTATATATAATAGACTTAATAAAAAGCATATATTAAAAGAAGAAAATGATAAAAATGGGTTAAAACCACCAAAAATTAGAGAAGAAAAAAACAGTGGAAATGCAATAATGAATTGAGCGTTCTTGATTATGCTAACATTTGTTAAAGAATTTGGTGTAAAAAACGCCAACAATTACCACAAAATGAAAAAAGAAAACTGACTTGAAAAATGCAAATAATATATGTTAAATTACCTAATGCCATTTAAAAGTATAACTTGCCCAATGTCAACAGGAAAAAAATTGTTGCTGTTGAAACCTCGAAATGAAAAAATGAAAGCAAAAAACAAACAAACATGGTAGTAGCCGCCAAAAGTATAAAGCATATTTTTCTAATAATTCATAGCAGCTACTTTTATTATTACTATTATTTTTATTTTTTTTTACTCTTTATTCTACCTTTCTTCTATTTTTGATACCTCCAAATATATAACGAAAAATGACTGTTAATTATAGAGCAGGAGCATGCTCCTTTTAATGATCCAGTAGTAAATATATTGACTTAGTTATTATTCAGATTATTTTAGAGCTAGCAGGATAACAATTTGCGGTTATTCTGGTGCTATATAGCAGTGCAAATGTCAGTATATATGCATCAATGAAAGGAGTACTGTATTATATTTTTGTTCCAGTATTTGTAGTTATATAAAAAGCAGCTTAATAGCAGCACCACCTACTGGCAAGTAAATAAAAGACACTTTGACATTGAGAGGCTCTTAGGTCATAATGCTACTTTTTCTATAGGAACCTTTTCAGTTAATTTTGAATCGCTATCATTAAATAATTAGCTATATAGAGCAAGATACAACAAAGAAAACCAAGTATTTACTGTGTTTATTGATACAGAGCCGGAATGGCCAGGTCAGAAGAAATTTTCAGACTTACAAATGTCAGATTTTTGTCTTGAGAGAGTAACTCTCCCAGTAATGTGGGCTGAATGTGAGGTCTGTGTGTATCCCAGGGTGCTTCTGTCTTCATTAGCTCATATATACAGTCATATGTAAAAGTTTGGGCACCCCTATTAATGTTAACCTTTTTTCTTTATGACAATTTTGGTTTTTGCAACAGCTATTTCAGTTTCATATATCTAATAACTGATGGACTCAGTTTATATTTCTGGATTCAAATGAGGTTTATTGTACTAACAGAAAATGTGCAATCTGCATTTTAACAAAATTTGACCCGTGCAAAAGTATGGGCACCTCAACATAAAAGTGACATTAATATTTTGTAGATCCTCCTTTTGCAAAAATAACAGCCTCTAGTCACTTCCAGTAGCTATTAATGAGTTCATGGATCCTGGATGAAGGTATTTGTGACCATTCCTGTTTACAAAACAATTCCAGTTCAGTTAAGTTTGATGGTCGCCGAGCAAGGACAGCCCGCTTCAAATCATCCCACAGATGTTCAATAATATTCAGGTCTGGGGACTGGGATGGCCATTCCAGAACATTGTAATTGTTTCTCTGCATGAATGCCTGAGTAGATTTGGAGCGGTGTTTTGGATCATTGTCTTGCTGAAATATCCATCCCCTGCGTAACTTCAACTTCGTCACTGATTCTTGCACATTATTGTCAAGAATCTGCTGATGCTGAGTTGAATCCATGCGACCCTCAACTTTAACAAGATTCCCGGTGCTGGGCATTGGCCACACAGCCCCAAAGCATGATGGAACCTCCACCAAATTTTACTGTGGGTAGCAAGTGTTTTTCTTGGAATGCTGTGTTTTTTAGCCTCCATGCATAACGCCTTTTTGTATGACCAAACAACTCAATCTTTGTTTCATCAGTCCACAGGACCTTCTTCCAAAATGTAACTGGCTTGTCCAAATGTGCTTTTGCATACCTCAGGCGACTCTGTTTGTGGCGTGCTTGCAGAAACGGCTTCTTTCGCATCACTCTCCCATACAGCTTCTCCTTGTGCAAAGTGCGCTGTATTGTTGACCGATGCACAGGTACACCATCTGTAGCAAGATGATGCTGCAGGTCTTTGGAGGTGGTCTGTGGATTGTCCTTGACTGTTCTCACCATTCTTCTCTGCCTTTCTGATATTTTTCTTGGCCTGCCACTTCTGGGCTTAACAAGAACTGTACCTGTGTTCTTCCATTTCCTTACTATGTTCCTCACAGTGGAAACTGACAGGTTAAATCTCTGAGACAACTTTTTGTATCCTTCCCCTGAAAAGCTATGTTGAATAATCTTTGTTTTCAGATCATTTGAGAGTTGTTTTGAGGAGCCCATGATGCCACTCTTCATAGGAGAATCAAATAGGAGAACTACTTGCAAGTAGCCACCTTAAATACCTTTTCTCATGATTTGATACACCTGGCTATGAAGTTCAAAGCTCAATGAGGTTACAAAACCAATTTAGTGCTTCAGGAAGTCAGTAAAAAGTAGTTAGGAGTGTTCAAATCAAGAAAATGATAAGGGTGCCCATACTTTTGCACGGTCAAAGTTTGTTTAAATGCAGATTGCACATTTTCTGTTAGTACAATAAACCTCATTTGAATCCAGAAATATAACCGAGTCCATCAGTTATTAGATACATGAAACTGAAATAGCTGTTGCAAAAACCAAAATTGTTATAAAGAAAAAAGGTTAACATTAATAGGGGTGCCCAAACTTTTACATATGACTGTATCAGGACAGATTCTATCCTGAAATTTTTCTCTTCATGTGCTGTCTTACTTTTCTATAGACTGCTTTCTTTTCCCTGCCTGAAATACTTTCCCCCGTCCACAATGTGGAGAGCTGAGTACAACCCCTTCTCCTCCCTGCTGTTATCTCTAAGGGTCCCATTACACTAAAGGACGCACCAGCGATCCCGGCAACAATACGACCTGGTAAGGATCGCTGGTGCTTCGCTACATGATTGCTGGTGAGCTGTCAAACAGGAAGACTCACCAGCGATCAGGACCAGCGAGGACGCTGGTATCCAGGGTAAATAGCGGGTAACTAAGCGTGCGAGTCGCTTAGTTACCCACTGTGTACCCTGGATAAGGCATGGGGCTATACATAATAATAAAAGATACTATGTAATAAGAGGCAAGGCTATACATAACAATAGAGGATACTATGTAATAAGGGACAGATGCTATACATAACTATAGAGGATACAATGTAATAAGGGACTGCGTTATACATAACAATTTAGGATACTATGTAATAAGAGACGGGGCTATAAATAACAATAGGGATTCTATGTATTAAGGGATGAGGCTATACATAACAATTTAGGATACTATGTAATAAGTGACTGGACTATACTTAACAATAGTGGATACTATGTAATAAGGGACAGGGCTATACATAACAAGAGGGAATTCTATGTAATAAGGGAAGGGGCTATACATAACAATAGAGGATACTATGCAATAAGAGACAGATGCTATACATAACTATAGAGGATAATATGTAATAATGGACAGGGCTATACATAACATTAGAAAATGCTATGTAATAAGGTACAAGGCTATACATGCTATGATTTAAGGGATAGGGCTATACAAAACAATCGACATGACAATTCTTTCTGCAGATTAGAAACCGCAGCAAATCCGCGTGGAAAAATTTGCAACGTCAGCACTGTGGTTTCCATTTCCCATAGGATATTATGGTACTGTACACCGCAGCAGAAACTGCTGCGGATCCGCAGGGCCAAAGCCGCTGCGGATCCGCAGCAAAATCTGCAGCGTGTGCACAAACCTTTAGTCTTCACAAGGTTGGCACACAATTGCCATTGGGAGGTGCATTCACATCGCATGTTTCTCCCAACATTTGCAAGAAAAAGGGTGTATGTTTTTTGTGGGAAGAAGGGACATTTTATTGGGGCATGTCCTGCAATCCCAAAGCAAAAAGAGACTTCATTAACCCTTGGGAGCCTTGAGCTTGAACTTGATAATCAAAGGGTGTGTTTGTCTTCAACCTGCAATTCTCGTTTTGTCCTGACAGCAGAGGTGGACCAAGAGAGCAGGTCTGAAAAAAATTCTGTGTTTGTAGATAGTGGAGCTGGAATCAGTGTGGTGGATGTGGAGTTTCCTAATGTTTGATTCAAAATATAAATTATTAGACCTCTTTTACATCCCACCCCCAATTCATTATAATGTAATATATTCTCACTCATCCTCATCCCAATTCATTATAACATACTGTGCTCTCACCCATCCCCCATCCCAATTCATTATAATATACTGCTCTCTCACCCATCCCCATCCCAATTCATTATAATATACTGCTCTCTCACCCATCCCCATCCCAATTCATTATAATATACTGTTCTCTCACCCATCCCCATCCCAATTCATTATAGCATACTGTGCTCTTACCCATCCCAGTTCATTATAACATACTGTGCTCTCACCCATCCCCCATCCCAATTCATTATAATATACTGCTCTCTCACCCATCCCCATCCCAATTCATTATAACATACTGTGCTCTCACCCATCCCCATCCCAATTCATTATAATATACTGCTCTCTCACCCATCCCAATCCCAATTCATTATAATATACTGTGCTCTCATCCATCCCCATCCCAATTAATTATAACATACAGTGCTCTCACCCATCCCAATTCATTATAACATACTGTGCTCTCACCCATCCCAATTCATTACAAAATACTGTGCTCTCACCCATCCCCCATCCCAATTCATTATAACATACTGTGCTCTCACTCATCCCAATTCATTATAACATACTGTTCTCTTACCCATCCCCCTTCCAAATTCATTATAATATACTGTTCTCTCACCCATCCCAGTTCATTATAACATACTGTGCTCTCACCCATACCCCATCCCAATTCATTATAATATACTGTTCTCTCACCCATCCCAGTTCATTATAACATACTGTGCTCTCACCCATCCCCCATCTCAATTCATTATAACATACTGTTCTCTCACCATCCCCATCCAAATTCATTATAACGTAGTGTTCTCTCACCCATCACCATCCCAATTCATTATAACATACTGTGCTCTCACTCATCCCAATTCATTATAACATACTGTTCTCTTACCCATCCCCCTTCCCAATTCATTATAATATGCTGTGCTCTCACCCATCCCAGTTCATTATAACATACTGTCCTCTCACCCATCCCCATCCCAATTCATTATAATATACTGTGCTCTCACCCATCCCAATTCATTATAACATACTGTGCTCTCACCCATCCCCCATCCCAATTCATTATAATATACTGTTCTCTCACCCATCCTCATCCCAATTCATTATAACATACTGTTCTCTCACCCATCCCCATCCCAATTCATTATAATAAACTATGCTCTCACCTATCCCCACCCCAATTCATTATAACATACTGTTCTCTCACCCATCCCCCATCCCAATTCATTATAACATACTGTGCTCTCACCCATGCCAATTCATTATAACATACTGTTCTCTCACCATCCCCATCCCAATTCATTTTAACATACTGTTCTTTTACCCATCCCCCATCCCAATTCATTATAATATACTGTGCTGTCACCCATCCCAATTCATTATAACATACTGTTCTCTCACCCATCCCCATCCCAATTCATTATAGCATACTGTTCTCTCACCCATCCCCATCCCAATTCATTATAACATACTGTTCTCTCACCCATCCCAATTCATTATAAGATACTGTGCTTTCACCCATCCACATCCCAAGTCATTATAATATATTGTACTCTCACCCATCCCCATTCCAATTCATTATAATAAACTGCGCTCTCACCCTTCCCCATCCCAATTCATTATGACATTCTGTTCTCTCACCCATCCCCCATCCCAATTCATTATAACATACTGTGCTCTCACCCATCCCCCATCTCAATTCATTATAACATACTGTTCTCTCACTCATCCCAATTCATTATAACATACTGTTTTCTCACCATCCCCATCCAAATTCATTATAACGTAATGTTCTCTCACCCATCCCCATCCCAATTCATTATAGCATACTGTGCTCTCACCCATCCCAATCCCAATTCATTATAATATACTGTGCTCTCACCCTTCCCCCATCCCAATTCATTATAATATACTGTTTTCTCACGCATTCCCATCCCAATTCATTATAATATACTGTGCTCTCACCCATCCCCATCCCAATTCATTATAACATACTGTTCTCTCACCCATCCCCATCCCAATTCATTATAGCATACTGTGCTCTCACCCATCCCAATTCATTATAGCATACTGTGCTCTCACCCATCCCAATTCATTATAATATACTGTGCTCTCACCCTTCCCCCATCCCAATTCATTATAATATACTGTGCTCTCACCCTTCCCCCATCCCAATTCATTATAATATACTGTGCTCTCACCCATCCCAATTCATTATAACATACTATGCTCTCACCCATCCCCCTTCCCAATTCATCATAACATATTGTGCTCTCACCCATCCCCATCCCAATTCATTATAGCATACTAGTCCCTCACCCATCCCCATCCCAATTCATTATAATATACTGTGCTCTCACCCATCTCCATCCCAATTCATTACAACATACTTATCTCTCCCCATCCCAATTCATTATGACATTCTGTTCTCTCCACCATCCCAATTCATTATAACATATTGTGCTCTCACCCATCCTCATCCCAATTCATTATAATATACTGTGCTCGCACCCATCCCAATTCATTATAACAATCTGTGCTCTCACCCATCAAAATTCATTATAACATACTGTGCTCTCACCCATCCCCCATCCCAATTCATTATAATATACTGCTCTCTCACCCATCCCCATCCCAATTCATTATAACATACTGTTCTGTCCCCATCCCCATCCCAATTCATTATAACACACTGTTCTCTCACCATTCCCATCCAAATTCATTATAATATACTGTGCTCTCACCCATCCCAATTCATTATAACATACTGTGCTCTCACCCATCCCCCATCCAAATTCATTATAACATATTGTTCTCTCCCCAACCCCATCCCAATTCATTTATAACATTCTGTTCTCTCACCCATCCCAATTCATTATAACATACTGTTCTCTCCCCATCCCCATTCCAATTCATTATAATATACTGTGCTGTCACCCATCCCCATCCCAATTCATTATAATATAGTGTGCTCTCACCCATCCCCATCCCAATTCATTATAACATACTGTTCTCTCACCCATCCCCATCCCAATTCATTATAGCATACTGTTCTCTCACCCATCCCAATTCATTATAACATACTGTGCTCTCACCAATCCCCATCACAATTCATTATAACATACTGTTCTCTCACCCATCCCCATCACAATTCATTATAACATACTGTTCTCTCACACATCCCCATTACAATTCATTATAACATACTGTTCTCTCACCCATCCCCATCCCAACTCATTATAATATACTGTGCTCTCACCCTTCCCCTCCCAATTCATTATAACATACTGTTCTCTCACCCATCCTCATCCCAATTCATTATAACATACTGTTCTCTCACCCATCCCCATCCTAATTCATTAAAAAATACTGTGCTCTCACCTATCCCCATCCCAATTCATTGTAACATGCTGTTCTCTCACCATCCCCATCCCAATTCATTATAACATACTGTGCTCTCACCCATCTCCATCCTTATTCATTATAACATACTGTGCTCTCACCCATCCCCATCCCAATTCATTATAACATACTGTTCTCTCACCCATCCCCATCCCAACTCTTTAAAACATACTGTTCTCTCACCCATCCCCATCCCAATTCATTATAACATACTGTGCTCTCCCAATCCCCATCCCAATTCATTATAACATACTGTTCTCTCACCCATCCCCATCCCAATTCATTATAACATACTGTGCTCTCCCAATCCCCATCCCAATTCATTATAACATACTGTTCTCTCACCCATCCCCATCCCAATTCATTATAATATACTGTGCTCTCACCCATCCCCATCCCAATTCATTATAACATACTGTTCTCTCCCCATCCCCATTCATTATAACATACTGTGCTCTCACCCATCACAATTCATTATAGCACACTGTTCTCTCACCCATCCCCATCCCAACTCATTATAATATACTGTGCTCTCACCCTTCCCCTCCCAATTCATTATAACATACTGTTCTCCCACCATCCCCATCCCAATTCATTATAACATACTGTGTTCTCACCCATCTCCATCCCAATTCATTATAACATACTGTTCTCTCACCCATCCCATCCCAATTCATTATAACATACTGTGCTCTCACCCATCCCCATCCCAATTCATTATAACATACTGTTCTCTCCCCATCCCAATTCATTATGACATTCTGTTCTCTCACCCATCCCCATCCCAATTCATTATAATATACTGTTCTCTCACCCATCCCCATCCCAATTCATTATAACAAACTGTGCTCTCCCAATCCCCATCCCAATTCATTATAACATACTGTTCTCTCACCCATCCCCATCCCAATTCATTATAATATACTGTTCTCTCACCCATCCCCATCCCAATTCATTATAACAAACTGTGCTCTCCCAATCCCCATCCCAATTCATTATACCATACTGTGTTCTCACCCATCCCAATTCATTATAGCATACTGTTCTCTCACCCATCCCCATCCCAATTCATTATAATATACTGTGCTCTCACCCATCCCAATTCACTATAACATATTGTTCTCTCACCCATCCCAATTCATTATAACATACTGTTCTCTCCCCATCCCCATCCCAATTCATTTATAACATTCTGTTCTCTCACCCATCCCAATTCATTATAACATACGGTTCTCTCCCCATCCCCATCCCAATTCATTATAACATACTGTGCTTTCACGCATCCTCATCCGAAGTCATTATAATATACTGTACTCTCCCCATCCCAATCCCAATTCATTATAATATACTGTGCTCTCACCCATCCCCATCCCAATTCATTGTAACATACTGTTCTCTCCCCATCCCAATTCATTATGACATTCTGTTCTCTCACCCATCCCCATCCCAATTCATTATAATATACTGTTCTCTCACCCATCCCCATCCCAATTCATTATAACATACTGTGCTCTCACCCATCACAATTCATTATAGCACACTGTTCTCTCACCCATCCCCCTCCCAACTCATTATAATATACTGTGCTCTCACGCTTCCCCTCCCAATTCATTATAACATACTGTTCTCTCACCATCCCCATCCCAATTCATTATAACATACTGTTCTCTCACCCATCCCCATCCCAACGCTTTATAACATACTGTTCTCTCACCCATCCCCATCCCAATTCATTATAACATACTGTTCTCTCACCCATCCCCATCACAATTCATTATAACATACTGTTCTCTCACCCATCCCCATCCCAATTCATTATACCATACTGTGCTCTCACCCATCCCAATTCATTATAGCATACTGTTCTCTCACCCATCCCCATCCCAACTCATTATAATATACTGTGCTCTCACCCTTCCCCTCCCAATTCATTATAATAAACTGAGCTCTCATCCATCCCTATCCCAATTCATTATAACATACTGTTCTCTCACACATCCCCATCCCAATTCATTATAACATACTGTTCTCTCTCAATCCACATCCCAATTCATTATAATATATTGTGCTCTCACCCATCCCAATTCATTATAACATACTGTTCTCTCACCATCCCCATCCCAATTCATTGTAACATACTGTTCTCTCTCCATCCCTATCTCAATTCATTGTAACATTCTGTTCTCTCACCCATCCCAATTCATTATAACATACGGTTCTCTCCCCATCCCCATCCCAATTCATTATAACATACTGTGCTTTCACGCATCCTCATCCGAAGTCATTATAATATACTGTACTCTCCCCATCCCAATCCCAATTCATTATAATATACTGTGCTCTCACCCATCCCCATCCCAATTCATTGTAACATACTGTTCTCTCCCCATCCCAATTCATTATGACATTCTGTTCTCTCACCCATCCCCATCCCAATTCATTATAATATACTGTTCTCTCACCCATCCCCATCCCAATTCATTATAACATACTGTGCTCTCACCCATCACAATTCATTATAGCACACTGTTCTCTCACCCATCCCCCTCCCAACTCATTATAATATACTGTGCTCTCACGCTTCCCCTCCCAATTCATTATAACATACTGTTCTCTCACCATCCCCATCCCAATTCATTATAACATACTGTTCTCTCACCCATCCCCATCCCAACGCTTTATAACATACTGTTCTCTCACCCATCCCCATCCCAATTCATTATAACATACTGTTCTCTCACCCATCCCCATCACAATTCATTATAACATACTGTTCTCTCACCCATCCCCATCCCAATTCATTATACCATACTGTGCTCTCACCCATCCCAATTCATTATAGCATACTGTTCTCTCACCCATCCCCATCCCAACTCATTATAATATACTGTGCTCTCACCCTTCCCCTCCCAATTCATTATAATAAACTGAGCTCTCATCCATCCCTATCCCAATTCATTATAACATACTGTTCTCTCACACATCCCCATCCCAATTCATTATAACATACTGTTCTCTCTCAATCCACATCCCAATTCATTATAATATATTGTGCTCTCACCCATCCCAATTCATTATAACATACTGTTCTCTCACCATCCCCATCCCAATTCATTGTAACATACTGTTCTCTCTCCATCCCTATCTCAATTCATTGTAACATTCTGTTCTCTCCCCATCCCAATTCATTATGACATTCTGTTCTCTCACCCATCCCCATCGCAATTCATTATAATATACTGTTCTCTCACCCATCCCCATCCCAATTCATTATAACAAACTCTGCTCTCCCAATCCCCATCCCAATTCATTATGACATACTGTTCTCTCACCCATCCCCATCCCAATTCATTATATCATACTGTTCTCTCACTCATCCCCATCCCAACTCATTATAATATACTGTGCTCTCACCCTTCCCCTCCCAATTCATTATAATAAACTGAGCTCTCACCCATCCCTATCCCAATTCATTATAACATACTGTTCTCTCACCCATCCCCATCCCAATTCATTATAATATACTGTGCTCTCACCCATCCCAATTCATTATAACATACTGTTCTCTCCCCATCCCCATCTCAATTCATTTATAACATTCTGTTCTCTCACCCATCCCAATTCATTATAACATACTGTTCTCTCACACATCCCCATCCCAATTCATTATAACATACTGTTCTCTCTCCATCCCCATCCCAATTCATTATAATATACTATGCTCTCACCCATCCCAATTCATTGTAACATACTGTTCTCTCACCATCCCCATCCCAATTCATTATAACATACTGTGCTCTCACCCATCCCCATCCCAATTCATTATAACATACTGTTCTCTCACCCATCCCCATCCCAATTCATTATAGCATACTGTGCTCTCACCCATCCCAATTCATTATAATATACTGTGCTCTCACCCTTCCCCCATCCCAATTCATTATAATATACTGTGCTCTCACCCATCCCCATCCCAATCCATTATAATATACTGTGCTCTCACCCATCCCAATTCATTATAACATACTATGCTCTCACCCATCCCCCTTCCCAATTCATCATAACATATTGTGCTCTCACCCATCCCCATCCCAATTCATTATAGCATACTAGTCCCTCACCCATCCCCATCCCAATTCATTATAATATACTGTGCTCTCACCCATCTCCATCCCAATTCATTACAACATACTTATCTCTCCCCATCCCAATTCATTATGACATTCTGTTCTCTCCACCATCCCAATTCATTATAACATATTGTGCTCTCACCCATCCTCATCCCAATTCATTATAATATACTGTGCTCGCACCCATCCCAATTCATTATAACAATCTGTGCTCTCACCCATCAAAATTCATTATAACATACTGTGCTCTCACCCATCCCCCATCCCAATTCATTATAATATACTGCTCTCTCACCCATCCCCATCCCAATTCATTATAACATACTGTTCTGTCCCCATCCCCATCCCAATTCATTATAACACACTGTTCTCTCACCATTCCCATCCAAATTCATTATAATATACTGTGCTCTCACCCATCCCAATTCATTATAACATACTGTGCTCTCACCCATCCCCCATCCAAATTCATTATAACATATTGTTCTCTCCCCAACCCCATCCCAATTCATTTATAACATTCTGTTCTCTCACCCATCCCAATTCATTATAACATACTGTTCTCTCCCCATCCCCATTCCAATTCATTATAATATACTGTGCTGTCACCCATCCCCATCCCAATTCATTATAATATAGTGTGCTCTCACCCATCCCCATCCCAATTCATTATAACATACTGTTCTCTCACCCATCCCCATCCCAATTCATTATAGCATACTGTTCTCTCACCCATCCCAATTCATTATAACATACTGTGCTCTCACCAATTCCCATCACAATTCGTTATAACATACTGTTCTCTCACCCATCCCCATCACAATTCATTATAACATACTGTTCTCTCACACATCCCCATCACAATTCATTATAACATACTGTTCTCTCACCCATCCCCATCCCAACTCATTATAATATACTGTGCTCTCACCCTTCCCCTCCCAATTCATTATAACATACTGTTCTCTCACCCATCCTCATCCCAATTCATTATAACATACTGTTCTCTCACCCATCCCCATCCTAATTCATTAAAAAATACTGTTCTCTCACCTATCCCCATCCCAATTCATTGTAACATACTGTTCTCTCACCATCCCCATCCCAATTCATTATAACATACCGTGCTCTCACCCATCTCCATCCTTATTCATTATAACATACTGTTCTCTCACCCATCCCCATCCCAATTCATTATAACATACTGTGCTCTCACCCATCCCCATCCCAATTCATTATAACATACTGTTCTCTCACCCATCCCCATCCCAACTCTTTAAAACATACTGTTCTCTCACCCATCCCCATCCCAATTCATTATAACATACTGTGCTCTCCCAATCCCCATCCCAATTCATTATAACATACTGTTCTCTCACCCATCCCCATCCCAATTCATTATAACATACTGTGCTCTCCCAATCCCCATGCCAATTCATTATAACATACTGTTCTCTCACCCATCCCCATCCCAATTCATTATAATATACTGTGCTCTCACCCATCCCAATTCATTATAACATACTGTTCTCTCCCCATCCCCATTCATTATAACATACTGTGCTCTCACCCATCACAATTCATTATAGCACACTGTTCTCTCACCCATCCCCATCCCAACTCATTATAATATACTGTGCTCTCACCCTTCCCCTCCCAATTCATTATAACATACTGTTCTCCCACCATCCCCATCCCAATTCATTATAACATACTGTGTTCTCACCCATCTCCATCCCAATTCATTATAACATACTGTTCTCTCACCCATCCCATCCCAATTCATTATAACATACTGTGCTCTCACCCATCCCCATCCCAATTCATAATAACATACTGTTCTCTCACCCATCCCCATCACAATTCATTATAACATACTGTTCTCTCCCCATCCCAATTCATTATGACATTCTGTTCTCTCACCCATCCCCATCCCAATTCATTATAATATACTGTTCTCTCACCCATCCCCATCCCAATTCATTATAACAAACTGTGCTCTCCCAATCCCCATCCCAATTCATTATAACATACTGTTCTCTCACCCATCCCCATCACAATTCATTATAACATACTGTTCTCTCACCCATCCCCATCCCAATTCATTATACCATACTGTGTTCTCACCCATCCCAATTCATTATAGCATACTGTTCTCTCACCCATCCCCATCACAACTCATTATAATATACTGTGCTCTCACCCTTCCCCTCCCAATTCATTATAATAAACTGAGCTCTCACCCATCCCTATCCCAATTCATTATAATATACTGTGCTCTCACCCATCCCAATTCACTATAACATTTTGTTCTCTCACCCATCCCAATTCATTATAACATACTGTTCTCTCCCCATCCCCATCCCAATTCATTTATAACATTCTGTTCTCTCACCCATCCCAATTCATTATAACATACGGTTCTCTCCCCATCCCCATCCCAATTCATTATAACATACTGTGCTTTCACACATCCTCATCCGAAGTCATTATAATATACTGTACTCTCCCCATCCCAATCCCAATTTATTATAATATACTGTGCTCTCACCCATCCCCATCCCAATTCATTGTAACATACTGTTCTCTCCCCATCCCAATTCATTATGACATTCTGTTCTCTCACCCATCCCCATCCCAATTCATTATAATATACTGTTCTCTCACCCATCCCCATCCCAATTCATTATAACATACTGTGCTCTCACCCATCACAATTCATTATAGCACACTGTTCTCTCACCCATCCCCCTCCCAACTCATTATAATATACTGTGCTCTCACGCTTCCCCTCCCAATTCATTATAACATACTGTTCTCTCACCATCCCCATCCCAATTCATTATAACATACTGTTCTCTCACCCATCCCCATCCCAACGCTTTATAACATACTGTTCTCTCACCCATCCCCATCCCAATTCATTATAACATACTGTGCTCTCCCAATCCCCATCCCAATTCATTATAACATACTGTTCTCTCACCCATCCCATCCCAATTCATTATAACATACTGTGCTCTCACCCATCCCCATCCCAATTCATAATAACATACTGTTCTCTCACCCATCCCCATCACAATTCATTATAACATACTGTTCTCTCCCCATCCCAATTCATTATGACATTCTGTTCTCTCACCCATCCCCATCCCAATTCATTATAATATACTGTTCTCTCACCCATCCCCATCCCAATTCATTATAACAAACTGTGCTCTCCCAATCCCCATCCCAATTCATTATAACATACTGTTCTCTCACCCATCCCCATCACAATTCATTATAACATACTGTTCTCTCACCCATCCCCATCCCAATTCATTATACCATACTGTGTTCTCACCCATCCCAATTCATTATAGCATACTGTTCTCTCACCCATCCCCATCACAACTCATTATAATATACTGTGCTCTCACCCTTCCCCTCCCAATTCATTATAATAAACTGAGCTCTCACCCATCCCTATCCCAATTCATTATAATATACTGTGCTCTCACCCATCCCAATTCACTATAACATTTTGTTCTCTCACCCATCCCAATTCATTATAACATACTGTTCTCTCCCCATCCCCATCCCAATTCATTTATAACATTCTGTTCTCTCACCCATCCCAATTCATTATAACATACGGTTCTCTCCCCATCCCCATCCCAATTCATTATAACATACTGTGCTTTCACACATCCTCATCCGAAGTCATTATAATATACTGTACTCTCCCCATCCCAATCCCAATTTATTATAATATACTGTGCTCTCACCCATCCCCATCCCAATTCATTGTAACATACTGTTCTCTCCCCATCCCAATTCATTATGACATTCTGTTCTCTCACCCATCCCCATCCCAATTCATTATAATATACTGTTCTCTCACCCATCCCCATCCCAATTCATTATAACATACTGTGCTCTCACCCATCACAATTCATTATAGCACACTGTTCTCTCACCCATCCCCCTCCCAACTCATTATAATATACTGTGCTCTCACGCTTCCCCTCCCAATTCATTATAACATACTGTTCTCTCACCATCCCCATCCCAATTCATTATAACATACTGTTCTCTCACCCATCCCCATCCCAACGCTTTATAACATACTGTTCTCTCACCCATCCCCATCCC
The DNA here is from genome assembly GCF_039654945.1 of Dendrobates tinctorius. Taxonomy (NCBI): domain Eukaryota; kingdom Metazoa; phylum Chordata; class Amphibia; order Anura; family Dendrobatidae; genus Dendrobates; species Dendrobates tinctorius. The sequence continues at coordinate 12,536,880 of NW_027361788.1, read as the reverse complement.
AATTCATTATAACATACTGTGCTCTCCCAATCCCCATCCCAATTCATTATAACATACTGTTCTCTCACCCATCCCCATCACAATTCATTATAACATACTGTTCTCTCACCCATCCCCATCCCAATTCATTATACCATACTGTGCTCTCACCCATCCCAATTCATTATAGCATACTGTTCTCTCACCCATCCCCATCCCAACTCATTATAATATACTGTGCTCTCACCCTTCCCCTCCCAATTCATTATAATAAACTGAGCTCTCACCCATCCCTATCCCAATTCATTATAACATACTGTTCTCTCACACATCCCCATCCCAATTCATTATAACATACTGTTCTCTCTCAATCCACATCCCAATTCATTATAATATATTGTGCTCTCACCCATCCCAATTCATTATAACATACTGTTCTCTCACCATCCCCATCCCAATTCATTATAACATACTGTTCTCTCACACATCCCCATCCCAATTCATTGTAACATACTGTTCTCTCTCCATCCCTATCCCAATTCATTGTAACATTCTGTTCTCTCCCCATCCCAATTCATTATGACATTCTGTTCTCTCACCCATCCCCATCACAATTCATTATAATATACTGTTCTCTCACCCATCCCCATCCCAATTCATTATAACAAACTGTGCTCTCCCAATCCCCATCCCAATTCATTATAACATACTGTTCTCTCACCCATCCCCATCCCAATTCATTATATCATACTGTTCTCTCACTCATCCCCATCCCAACTCATTATAATATACTCTGCTCTCACCCTTCCCCTCCCAATTCATTATAATAAACTGAGCTCTCACCCATCCCTATCCCAATTCATTATAACATACTGTTCTCTCACCCATCCCCATCCCAATTCATTATAATATACTGTGCTCTCACCCATCCCAATTCATTATAACATACTGTTCTCTCCCCATCCCCATCTCAATTCATTTATAACATTCTGTTCTCTCACCCATCCCAATTCATTATAACATACTGTTCTCTCTCCATCCCCTTCCCAATTCATTATAATATACTATGCTCTCACCCATCCCAATTCATTGTAACATACTGTTCTCTCACCATCCCCATCCCAATTCATTATAACATACTGTGCTCTCACCCATCCCCATCCCAATTCATTATAACATGCTGTTCTCTCACCCATCCCCATCCCAATTCATTATAACATACTGTTCTCTCACCCATCCCCATCCCAATTCATTATAACATACTGTGCTCTCACCCATCCCCATCCCAATTCATTATAACATGCTGTTCTCTCACCCATCCCCATCCCAATTCATTATAACATACTGTTCTCTCCCCATCCCCATTCATTATAACATACTGTTCTCTCCCCATCCCCATTCATTATAACATACTGTTCTCTCCCCATCCCCATTCATTATAACATACTGTGCTTTCACACATCCACATCCCAAGTCGTTATAATATACTGTACTCTAGGGTGATGACAATTTTAAAAATTTTGCAAAACGAAAATGAAACCCCTTACATTGGAGGAACAATTGCATTCAAATGACATTAGTATCATCAAATTTGTAAAATATTCAAAAAAGTTCCCCCTCTTTTTCAAAAGATTTTTCGTCTTTTAATTTTAATCTTTAAAGAAAATATCTTTCTAAGTTGTAACAAAAAGTGGTATTTTATTCACATCTAGAACATTCTGGAATATTTTAAAATATTTTGGAACTTAGTATTATCTTTTCATTTTCAGTGCAAAGCTTCAAGTTTTACGATCAAGAAGTGCATTCAGAAAAAGTCTTCTAGAAATTCCAGCAACAGTGTAAAAGCAAACAGGTCTATCTGGATGAGGAATCTGCCCTCCTATTGTCAACATAAAAGATAATAATGCAAAATTGCATGTCCTTTTTTGGCGGAAAAATACCATTTTTGCCTTATTTCATTTGAATGAAAGGGGGAACTTTTTTTAAAAAACAAAACTTATTCTTAAATAACCCATAAAAGTTCCTCCATTGCACATGGTTTCATAAAAAATTTTTTTTTGTCATTACACTACTGTACTCTCCCCATCCCAATCCCAATTCATTATAACATACTGTTCTCTCACCCATTCCCATCCCAACTCTTTATAACATACTGTGCTCTCACCCATCCCCCATCCCAATTCATTAACATATTCTTCTCTCACCCATCCCAATTCATTATAGCATACTGTTCTCTCACCCATCCCCATCCCAACTCATTATACTCATTATAATATACTGTGCTCTCACTCTTCCTCTCCCAATTCATTATAATAAACTGAGCTCTCACCCATCCCCATCCCAACTCATTATAATATACTGTGCTCTCAATCTTCCTCTACCAATTCATTATAACATACTGTGCTCTCACCCATCCCAATTCATTATAACATACTGTTCTCTCACCATCCCCATCCCAATTCACTATAACATACTGTGCTCTCACCCATCCCAATTCATTATAATATACTATTATTCTAGTACAATGTGAACATCAGACATTAAATCATTTTTATGATACAATAATCAAGATATTACATAAATCATAATATTTATTGGAATACAACTTTTGAACACAAAAAACTGTAATAAATTGTAAACATGTAATACACTATGTAATATCGATTACATATAGATATATATATATATATAGTGTGTGTGTATATATATATAACACTATGTAATAAACTATAAGTGGCAAAAAACAGTTTACAACAAAAACATACTAAATAACATTTGTGCAGTCTATGAATTTGTTCTAAGAAATAAAATTGCATCCATCAGATCCTCCTTCAAAGATGACCTCAAATCTGACCTAATAATTTTAAGGCTAGAGAACAACCTCTCTACAGTAACTTGGGTTGGAGGCAAAGCCATAACCACATGGGCAACATCTCTAACAATTTCCGGGTATAAAGGAATTGCCTCATGCACAGTCAGTTTTGATGAACGGTTGAATTTTTCTATTTCTTTGAGAGCAAGTGAAACATTGTGCTGAAATATGGTGTATCTGCTTGCTATAGGAGACGGAGTGAAATCTTTTTCCTTGCGGCAACGCTTTGCCTGCTCCATGTCATACAAATACTTGTCAAAGTCAAACTCCTCATCTGATGAGGATGAAGATATGGCAGCAGTAGCACTGTCAGGACCCAAGTCCTTTTGCGCCTGGCAGTCCTGTAGGCCACTCATCCCAACTGCTACCTCAGTCAGAGCTTCTTTTCCTTTAGTAAGCTGTTGATCATCAAGCAATATACGATGACTTGGGTCCACATAAACAGCTGCCAGAAAAATTTTATTTTCCAATAGCTGTGTCTCTCTCCGTTTCATTGAAGCAGAAATGCCATCTGCGATTAAACAGCAAAATAGCAAGTTCTTCCGCTCCCTCATGAAAATGCCAGGAGTTAAATCTTAGCTTGTAATTTTTTAGTCACAGTAAATGGGTGATTAAGCAATTTCTTCAATTCAGCCACCTGTGTCCATTGACCTTCATTTAGGGTTACCTGAGGGTTCGCCATATCTATAAGAAGCGGTTTTAGTTGATCAACAATTGCCCTTTTCCAGCACGTCTCTTCAAGATGTGATGAATAGGAAAGTGTTTTGAAACAGCTTCAACAAGATCTATTTCTACAGTATAGTTTTGCTGTTCTTCTGTTGTAATATCTGTTTGCTCCTCAGTTACATGAACAGCACTGTGGCCTTCCATCTCAAACATACTGAATCCTAAATGTTCCTCTAGCTGTTGTTCATTACTCTCATTCATCAGTGTAATTGTACTTATGTTTGAAGCATTGTCCGTTACAACAGTAAGAACCTGTTCTTTTTTGAGTTCGTAATCTTGCAGAACTTTTTCCACTAAGGCCTGGAGAAACTGGCTGCTGTGATGAGCTTTAGTATCTTTTACTGCCAGCGGGTTGGTAACAATTTTTGTTGTCACAAACATATCGAACATTGATGGCAAAATAGTTCACTCTGTGACGTGTGCAGGCGTCCATTTTAAGAAACATGAAGCGTCTTTTGAGAGTCTTTTTAAGATCTTCCTTTTGTTTAAGGGCTTCTTCAATCACTAATTTTCTAATACTTTCTCTTTCCAGAGAATCACCAAGTTTGGGGGCCATTTCTCCATTAAGAGCTGTAAAAGCTGGTCGTGCAAATAATGTTAATGGTACACCGTCCTTCACAACAAGCTGTATGAGCTGTCTTTTAGACATATCTGCTGTCATTGTTACAGTAACTTTGTCACTTACAAAATATCTTGTTAATGATATTTGACTTTCCTCCTCCTTTGCCTGGCAGGAAGTGTCAGTCTGTGTGCTACCCAGCTTTCATTCTTTTTGGTACAGATAAGATATGGAGACAGATATGGATAAATGGATAGATAGAGCAGATTTCTAATCTGCTTTTGCTATTGAAAACATTATCTATGAGCTCAAAAACCTTTCAGGTGATGCGTTTTTTAAAAAATCTGATCGGCTTTTGCAGCTGAAAAACGTATCCACAAAAAACACAGCAAAAACGCTGTGTGTGAATGTAGCCTTAGATCAGGAATAGAACAGCCATTTATAGGGCATTTCATAACTTTCCCAAATTCCTATGAAAAAATATTCAGCACATTCTGCATTGAACTACTGTACCAAATTTATTATATATTTTAGGAGTTGGAGTCGGTCGATTTTATACCGACTCCAACTCCGACTCCACCAAAATGAGCACCGACTCCGACTCCACGACTCCGACTCCACAGCCATAACATACTGATCTCTCACCCATCCCCATCCCAATTCATTATAATATACTGTTCTCTCACCCATCCCCATCCCAATTCATTATAATAAACTGTGCTCTCACCTATCCCCACCCCAATTCATTATAACATACTGTTCTCTCACCCATCCCCATCCCAATTCATTATAACATACTGTGCTCTCTCCATCCCCATCCCAATTCATTATAATATACTGTGCTCTCACCCTTCCCCTCCCAATTCATTATAATAAACTGAGCTCTCACCCATCCCTATCCCAATTCATTATAATATACTGTACTCTCACCCATCCCCATCCCAATTCATTATAACATACTGTTCTCTCACCCATCCCCATCCCAATTCATTATAATATACTGTACTCTCACCCATCCCCATCCCAATTCATTATAACATACTGTTCTCTCACCCATCCCAATTCATTATAACATACTGTTCTCTCCCCATCCCCATTCATTATAACATACTGTTCTCTCCCCATCCCCATCCCAATTCATTATAACATACTGTGCTCTCACCCATCCCAATTCATTATAACATACTGTTCTCTCCCCATCCCCATTCATTATAACATACTGTGCTTTCACCCATCCCCATCCCAATTCATTATAACATACTGTGCTCTCACCCATCCCAATTCATTATAACATACTGTTCTCTCCCCATCCCCATTCATTATAACATACTGTGCTTTCACCCATCCCCATCCCAATTCATTATAACATACTGTGCTCTCACCCATCCCAATTCATTATAACATACTGTGCTTTCACCCATCCCCATCTCAATTCATTATAACATACTGTGCTCTCACCCATCCCAATTCATTATAACATACTGTTCTCTCACCATCCCCATCCTAATTCATTATAACATACTGTTCTCTCCCCATCCCCATCCCAATTCATTATAACATACTGTTCTCTCACCCATCCCATTTCATTATAACATACTGTTCTCTCCCCATCCCCATTCATTATAACATACTGTGCTTTCACCCATCCACATCCCAAGTCATTATAACTTACTGTGCTCTCACCCATCCCCATCCATTATAATATACTGTGCTCCCACCAATCCCCATCCCAATTCATTATAATATAGTAGTAGTTCAGCGACCCAGCAAAATTCAAAGCAAAACATCTCCTTAATGTTCAACTCAGCAAAAACACAGCACACGATATCCGGGCACATATTCTCTGGATTACAGTCACTAAACAAGCCAGTCTGCCTCTGACTGGTTGCTGTGGGTGACTGCACCGCCGTGTTAATGTTCTACTCACAGCTTTATGCAGTACATGATATCCTTCAGTTTACAGTCACTAAACATGCCAGTCCTCCTCTTGAGACTTGTTACCATGGGCTACTGCACCACCATATTAATGTTGTACTCACAGAATTACACATGACACACAATATCCTCTGGATCGCAGCCGGGAACCATATCCTCCAGTTTACAGTCACTTAACATGCCAGTCATCCTTCGGGCACAGAACTGTCTGCCTCTGGGTCACCGCCAGGCACAAGACAGTCCACCTCAAAGACCAGTTGCCGTGGGCGACTGCACCGCTGTGTTAATGCTGTGGGTGCCAGGCTCCTGAGCTGCCTTGACTGCTTTGGTTCTGTTTGTCTGTGTTGCCTCACACAGATGGAGCACTGCAGATCCGACTGCTTTGCCCTCTAGCACACACCAGACTGACACTCAACCTGACACACCCAAACGCTATACTGCAGGGTTTTTAACTAGCAACCTGTGGCCTTCAGCCACATGGAAAACCCAGTTGGGAATAAAATGGACTGCACCACTAATGTACTGCAGTCAGTTCCAAACACAAAAACCCAGAGCAGGTTTTCCCTTAATCTGCCTTGGACAACTAGCATGTCCAAGACCTTTATTCACTGTCTGCATTGCACCCACAGCTACACCTGTGACTGCAATGCCCTCTCATGGCCTCAATACGCCTCCATGCGCAACCTGGGAGGAACACACAGCGACCCCTACATGTAACACTGGTCACTGCCTCACATAACATACAGTGATCTCATCCATCTCCACTCCTAATTCATTATAACATACTGTCCTCTCACCCATCCCCATCCCAATTCATTATAACATACAGTGCTCTTACCCATCCATCATCCCAATTCATTTTAACATACTGGTCTCTCACACATCCCCATCTCAATTCATTATAGCATACTGTTCTCTCACACATCCCCATCTCAATTCATTATAACATACTGTGCTCTCACCCATCCCCATCCCTATTCATTATAACATACAGTGCTCTCACCCATCCCCATCCCAATTCATTATAACATACTGGTCCCTCACCCATCCCCATCCCAATTCAAAATAAGATACTTTGCTCTCACCCATCTCATCCATCGCATCTGTGGATCTCAGCCACAGTGATCTTGGGTTTCGTCTTTACCTCTCTCACCAAGGCTCTGCTCCCAAGATTGCTCAGTTTGGCTGGATGGCCAGGTCTAGGAACACTTCTGGTGGTCCCAAACTTTTTCCATTCAAGGATTATGGAGGCCACTGTGCTCTTAGGAACCTTGAGTACTGCAGAAATTCTTTTGTAACCTTGACCAGATGTGTGTCTTGCCACAATTCTGTCTCTGAGCTCCTTGGCCAGTTCCTTTGACCTCATGATCCTCATTTGGTCTGACATGCACTGTGAGGTTTTATATAGACAGGTGTGTGCCTTTACAAATCAAGTCCTATCAGTTTAATAAACACAGCTGAACTCCAATGAAGGAGTGGAACCATCTCATGGAGGATCACAAGGAAATGGACAGCATGTGACTTTAAATATGAGTGGTCTAAGCAAAGGGTCTGAATATTTACGACCATGTGATATTTCAGTTTTTCTATTTTTAAAAAATCTGCAAAAATTTCTACATTTCTGTTTTTTCTCAGTCAAGATGGGGTGCAGAGTGTGCATTAATGCAAAAAAATAAACTTTTTTGTATTTACCAAATGGCTGCAATGAAACAAAGAGTGAAAAATTTAAAGGGGTCTGAATACTTTCCTTAACCACTGTATGTCAAGTCTTTGCTGCCCACGTGCCTTACTGATTGCTGTATAATTGCCCTGGCATCTGTGTGCCCACCAGGACCTGAGGCATAGGCCACCTGGTGAGTAGGGTTCTCTAACAGCCAAATACATATGTGATTTTTCATCACCAACATCTGAATGGCCACCTAGAAGATTTTGCTGCAGATTTCTTGTGAGTTCACTGGCCAAGTCCACAGGAAAAATTGACATTGTCCAGAAACAGAATTTAAAATATACAGTATTGATCAATTCCAATGCCGACAAATTCTGCAAGCAATAGTATCCACTTACCTGCTGCGGATTTTACTTACACAAATCCCCTGCTAAAATCCCCAGCTTTTTGTTTACCATGTCTCGAGTCTGGTCTGAGGACCATGTCTGGTGGAAGAAGTGGACAATACTGCAGTCTGTTTTGCCTTTGTCACAGTAATCTCATCCACGGGATTCTGCCATTTTTTCCCCATGAAGCATGTAGAGATCTCTCATGTGAATTGTGCCATTGATTATTATGCTGGCCATTTGCATGTAGATACCTCAGGACTCAGTCCTTGGCCCCCTTCTCTTCTCTCTCTATACGGCCCCAATTGGACAGACCATCAGCAGATTTGGCTTTCAGTACCATCTTTATGCTGATGACACACAACTGTACACATCATCCCCTGACCTTACCTCCGCTGTACTACAGAACGCCACTGACTGTCTGTCTGCAGTCTCCAACATCATGTCTGCTCTCTATCTGAAACTCAACCTCTCCAAAAATGAACTTCTTCTGCTCCCACCATCTACTAACCTCCCTAAATCTGACATTTCCCTCTCTGTGGGTGGCACCATAATAACCCCCCGACAGCAGGCGCGCTGTCTGGGTGTTATGTTCGACTCCGATCTCTCCTTCACCTCCCATATACAATCTCTTGCCCGCTCATGCCGCTTACACCTAAAGAACATCTCTAGAATCCGCCCTTTTCTCACCATGGAAACAACAAAAACTCTCACTGTCGCCCTGATCCACTCCCGCCTGGACTACTGTAATGCTCTATTAATTGGCCTCCCTCTCACTCGACTCTCCCCTCTCCAGTCTATCCTTAATGCAGCAGCCAGGGTTGTCCATCTGGCTAATCGTTACTCAGACGCGTCCGCTCTTCGCCAGTCGTTACACTGGCTGCCAATTCATTACAGGGTACAATTCAAAGTACTTGTTCTCACCCACAAAGCTCTCCACAGTGCGGCACCCCCTTACATCTCCTCCCTCATTTCTGTCTATCGGCCTAACCGACCGCTGCGCTCTGCAAATGACTTTCGACTAACCTCTGCCCTAATCCGTACCTCCCACTCCCGACTCCAAGACTTCTCCCGTGCTGCGCCAATCCTCTGGAATGCTCTACCCCAAGATATTAGGACCATCCACAATTTGCATAGTTTTAGGCGCTCGCTCAAAACACATTTGTTCAGAGCGGCCTATCACATTCAGTAATCAAAGTCATGTTTGTGTGTGTGTAGCCCATTCACTATCTCCATCTAACCCCCACCCCCTGAAGATGGCTGGACCGTCATTGTAAATACATCATTGTAAATACAAACCTGTGCTTTGTATCTCCCCCACCTCATTGTAGATTGTAAGCTCCACGAGCAGGGTCGTCTTATTTCGCTTTAATTATTGTATTGTTAACGTTGTTACTTATGACTGTTGTGTTTGAAACTGTTCAACTGTAAAGCGCTGCGGAATATGTTGGCGCTATATAAATAAAGATTATTATTATTATTATTATTATAATAGCTCATTGGAAAAAACATCATGCAATCAATGACATTGACTGACTAGGACTTTACAATTGCTTTGTTCTTTGCTTTGTCCAAGAAACTTTTCATGTTTGCTACATTGCAACCAAACCAGAGTTTTTTTCATTACAATTATCAGGGATGGAAAATCTGCAAGAAAGCCGATATCACCTACGAACAAACTGACTAAAAATCATCGCTCAGTTCAATTTCCTTCAAAGCCCCATCTTCTTGAATCAGACAAGATTTCTGGTATGCGAGCGAGTGCAATAAAGAAATTCATATATATATTTGATTAATTGCACAGAAACTGTCAGGCCTGCAATTATTTGCACATCCTGAGCAAACAGAGCAATGAAAATTCATCATATTCACACCAGACAGATTCGCTAAATGATGGAGAGCTCTTTCTTTTTTTTTTTTATGCTTTTTTTTTCTGAAATCATGCATGTTATCCTAAACGATGCACTCACAACTAATCTGGCACCTGGTTTAATTTTTATTTTTGAGGGGGGCACCAGAGGGGATTTCATTGAGGGAGTGTATAGAGGGAGTGCTGTAATTTATAAAGCTCGTTCTTGCAGTCTGACACGGCTTAGGCACGGCGTGCTCAGTGGAGCGTCCTGGTGGCTTCTGGCAGTGAAAGGGTGGGTGGAATGTCCCAGGTAAACATCAGATACCTGTCTCATTCATCATCATTTTCTTCCTCTCGTTTTGTCACAGCTGTGACTATTTAAGGAAGATCGATGATACAAGATGTCTCTTCTTCTTCCCTCCACCGCCCTCCCAACACTCTCTTCTCCGCTCCAGGGGCTGAGTCCAAGGCAGAAGTAGTCAGGGCCTTTATCATTTAACAGTCAGCGTTTGTCACTTTCCACTGCGGAGCTGTCATGGGATGGAAACCCAAGTTAGTTAATAAAGAGTTAAAGCTGCAAAGCTCGGCACAGCGGTTCCTTGTGGCATAAGAATTTTGCCAAAATTTTGTCACATAGAGGATTTACTAATCCTCGGTAAACTTAGTCTTAAAGTGCACCAATTTTTTTTTTACAGTGGTTTGCGCAGAGTAAAAAATCTGTTGCATCGTTACACTGTCTAGTTTACCTTTAAACCACCTAATGGTTGGCTTTCTTGTTGATCAATTTCTAAAGCCAAAATAAGGCAGAACATTAGTAAACTTAGCCACACTATTTTAGATATTTTCTAAAAGTGTCTTGTGAAATGCAATAGGTGCCTAAAACCCTTTAAGGGAAACTGTAAAACTACCACCCCCCACTCCTCACTCCCCCCAATCATTTATATGACTGCGTAGCCCTTTAAAAGATAAACCAATCGATCCATTTATGACCCCAAAGCACTGCGCTAGCAACAAGAAATCACGTTTTGAAGTTGTGTCTGGAAGTGCGTTGGGTCACGACGATGCACTAACAGCTTCTCAGCCTCCTGCTGTATTTCCTACCTAGCAGCACCATTTCCTGGCTGATTATCAGGTCACTCATCATGTACCAGAGCAGATGACCTGTTAAACAGCCAGCTAGGTAGGAAATTCAGCCTGAGGCTGAGAAGCTGTAAGTGCATCGTCACATCCCAACGCACTTCAAGACAGAACTTCCAAATGCAATTTCTCACTCCTCGATCAGTGTTTTCGGGGTCATAAAGGGATTTAATGGCTTCTCTTTTAAATGGCTACACAGTCATATAAATGATTAGTGGGAGTTAAAATTTCTCACAGGTTCCCTTTAATAAACATTAGCATGTACACCACAATTTTGGCTCAATTTGAGAAAGTGTTCTGATGCATTTTTGTTAGTAAATTTCACCCACAGTGTCCAGACTTAAAATTTTGTGTGACATATTCAAAATATTTGTGTAATACAGTCAACATTAATTTGAATGAGCAATACTGTATGTAATACTTATTTTCTCCTGTGGTGGCAGTGCAGAAAAATCAAACACTCAGTGCTTGATTTTCCCACATATAACAGTTGATCAAAGTCTCAGCAAGGGGACACTTGGCATCAGATAATTGTAAATCAATAGGGAGGCTTTCACAGTTGTCATATAACTATGTAATTAAAGGGGTTGTCCAGGACTACTAGTAGAATGGTGACCTATCTTTTTAGATAGGTCATCACTATCAGATGGGTGGGGATCAGACCATGGCCGGCTTCAGGCATTCGTGGGCCCTGGGCAAAAGAGTCTCAGTGGACCCCTTTAACACATTCCACAATTCATGAAAGAGCAGAGAAATATAGGTATAGTACAACAGATTTCACTTACTTCTTACATTACATGAGTGATATCTATTGTAAATTCTACAATAGCTCAGAAACCGGACAGTACAGTCCTCTATGCACTATTATGGGCCCCATGTAATGATTCATATAGTATAATAGGCGCCATATAATGCACCATATATTGTTCCATACAGTATAATGGGCCCCACATAGTGCTCCATACAGAATAATGTGTCCATATAATGCTCCATACAGTATAATGAGCCCCATATATTGCTCCATACAGTATAATGAGCCCCATGTATTGCTCCATACAGTATAATGATCCCCATATATTGCTCCATACAGTATAATGGGCCCCATATAATGCTCCATACAGTGTAATGGGCTCCATATATTGCCCCATATATTGCTCCATACAGTATTATGGGTACCACATAGTGCTCCATACAGTATATAAAGGCCCCATATATTGCCTCATATAGTATAATGGCCCCATATATTACTCCATACACTATAATGAGCCCAATATATTGCTACATACAAAAAAAACAAATACTCACCTCTCCTCATTCCCCACTGCTGCAGTCGCCTCAGTGTCTACTGATTCTCTGCATTGTTCAGCAAAGGGCGTTCTGTAGTAACGTCATCATGCCTTCAACCCTGAGAAATCACAAAGAGTCAGAATACGTTGAAGAGACTAGAAGGGAGAGGTGAGTATTTGAGGGGGAGAGGCTTGCACCGGTTCACCCGTCTCACAGGCTCCATAGCATGCCGGTGTCCCCGGGGGTGAGTGGGCCCCCCATTCATTCAGGACCCCTGCACCAGCCTGGGTGCACCAGGTTGTGACGCCGACCATGGGATTGACAGATGCATGCAGTTTGACAAAGTTTGCACATTGTGTTGTGGCAGTTTTTGGGTACTACAGTTCAGCTTCTGTTAACTGCAACAGGAGCTGAGCAGCAGGACCTTAGAACAATCACTGCACATTGTATGGAGCGATGCTGATTCGGCTGTGTACTTCTGATGGCCGTGTGCCAGTATAAATAATAAATTAACATTTATTCTATGGGTTATGATAGTAACGAAAACCTAAATAGATAAACTGGGATATATGTTGGTGTGTATGCAGCATGTAGGCGCATGTTCACACTGGCCACTAAACAGAAAAATCTAAGATAAAAATAAAATAAGCAAATACCGTGCAGTATATAAATAGCAATAATGGATGAAAATAATATAATGCACTCAATTAACATAATGTTGATAAAAACATAAAAGCCATCCCACCACTTCATTGTGACCCTATTTGGAACAGTCCCAACCTCCAGTATTAAAACTTTACCATATGTCAAGTGACTTAAATGTGAATAAGGGCTGAGAAGGACTGAGACCCGGCTAATGGACATCCAGCAATTGGTAACTATATGAATGTAATCTCCAGCTCAAGGAAATGGGACGCCACACCCTTATTTGAACAAAGAGCAAAAACACAGACAGTCCCGAATAGGGTCACCTTGGTGGGATTGCTTTTATGTTTTTTCAAATCAAAATTATGTTAACTAAGTACCCTACATTTATTTCCATGCACTATTCTTATTTATAATAATAATCTTTATTTTTATATAGTGCTAACATATTCCACAGCACTTTACAGTTTGCACACATTATTTATTTATTTATTTATTTATTTATTTATTTATTCACTGCAGTGTATTTGCTTATTTTGTTTTTATCATAGGTTTTTTGGATTATGATTGTAGTGGTACAAAACGTCTATTTTATTATAGTAAATTGTTGGAAAAAAGAAAACTTTTTTTATTTTTGCGGTTTATACAGCTCTGGTAAAAGTTAAGAGACCACCACATCAAATCCCTGTCATGGGCAGCCCAATCTCCAGACCTGAACCCCATTGAAAACCTCTGGAATGTAATCAAGAGGAAGACGGATAGTCACAAGCCATCAAACAAAGAAGAACTGCTTACATTTTTGTACTAGGAGTGGCATAAGGTCACCCAAAAGCAGTGTGAAAGACTGGTGGAAAGCATGCCAAGACGCTTGAAAGCTGTGAGTAAAAATATTGATTTCTTAACTCTTCCTGAGTTAAAACATTAGTATTGTTGTTTGTAAATGATTATGAACTTGTTTTCTTAGCATCATCTGAGGTCTGCAAACACTGGGTTTTTTTATTTTCACCATTTCTCATTTTCTGCAAAAAAAATACAAAATTTAGTGCTTGGAATTTCGGAGACATGTTGTCAGTAGTTTATATTTACATTTTACTCAAAAATATACCTATAAAGAGAAAAATCAGACAAACTGAACTTTGCCAGAGCTGTATTTTATTCATACATATTTTTTTATATTCAACTTTAGTTTACATTGCTTTTTGGACTTGAATCTGTGGTCATTTGATGCCCAGGAATGCTTATACTAACTCCTTAAATGATGAGGCCAGTAATGAATGCTGCATTTAGGCGGTTTAACGGCTAGGATGAGAAGCTTCACTTATCATAGCAGTCAGCAGTGCTTTTTTTTTGCGACGGTACGGCGTACCGGAAATCTGAAGGTGCTTCAGCAGGGGAGGGCGAGCGGCGGCAGGAGCCGGAGGCTGAGAAGTCATACTCACCCCTCCCGTGCCTCCCTGAACATCCCCTGCATCCTCCTTGTCCCAGCGCTGACAGCTTCTTCCTGCCTTCAGTGGTCACATGGTACCGCTCATTAAGCTCATGAATATGGACGCCCATGGGAGTGGAAGCATATTCATGAGCTTAACGAGCGGTACCATGTGACCGCTGAAGGCAGGAAGAAGCTGTCAGCGCTGGACAATGGAGAATTCAGGGACGTTCAGCGACGGCACAGCAGGGTGAGTATGAAGGAGGATGACAGGGGCTGCACGGAGGAGGAGGGGGCTGCACAGAGGAGGTCGGCGGCTGCACAGAGGAGGTCGGGGGCTGCACAGAGGAGATCAGGGGCTGCACAGAAGAGGATGGGGGCTGCACAGAGGATGTCGTGGGCAAATATTGCATACCGGCAAATATTTTTTTACAAAAAAAGCCCTGGCAGTCAGCAATCAATCAACAGTGGACTAAGCTAAGCTATAAATCACACAGGCTACTCAGCATGTGTAATTCTACTATGTACGTGTATAGCATAGACCTTTATGACACCCTTATATTAATAGGAATCTCAGTAGGATTAAAACTCCTAATTCATCTATATAGGCATGTAGGTCATTGAACGCTGAACAAAATTATGCATTGATATCTGCGATCCGATGTCTTACTACAGAGTAATCCACATTTTTTATATGTAAATGAGCTGCTAAGATCTGTGGGCTGGACATAGATCTCCTTGAAAATCTGCCTCCAGGAATTATTGTTAATGAAAGCAGCGATACCAGTGTGAGAAATGAAGATCAAGAGAGCAGACTGTCAGGCATTATATATCTGAATGTCCTCTTTCATTTATAATAACCTCTGGAGGCAGATTCCCTGGGATGTCTATGTCCGGCCCATAGATCTTAACTGCTCATTTACATATTAAGAAAAACATGGATTTCTCTAGAATGAGACATTCTATCACAGATATCAAGGTATCATTTTATTAAACTTTCGATGACCTACTTACCCATATAGAAAGCTTAGGAGTAGAGTTGAGCGACTTTTGTTTTTTTATGGTCAAGTTTCGTTTCGTGAAACCCGACTTTTCCAAAAGTCGGGTCGAGCAAGATCGGCCGATTATAGGGAAAAGTCGGGGTCGTCCCGAAACACGAAACCCAATGTAAGTCAATGGGGAATAAAAGTCGGCAGTGAGAGGAGGACAGGAAACACACCTACAGTGCTCATTTGAATGCCAAAAGCATCAATTCTTCTTACTTAAGCTGGTCAACCTTAATTAGCTTCATAATACAAGTTACGCACTGAAAAATTGGGGGTTATTTGGCTAAAGTTGTGGGGGGGTAGGGCTGGCTCCAGGTTTTCATGTGCCCTGGGCGAAAGAGCGCCCCTTTAACACATAATACCACAACTCATCATACTCCGATACGGCAGAGAAATAGCGGTATAGTACAATGAAAAATACTTCACTTTTTACATCTCATGACGAGGCCCATCTATTTCTCCATACAGAATCATTGGTCCCATATAATGTTTGAAACAGTATATGATGAGCTCCACATAATGCTACAGTATATGTTGGTCCCCATGGATGAAGCTCCACTGTCTTATGGGCCCAAATAATGCTCCAAACATAGTGGGCCTCATTTCTAATGCTCTAGTGTATAATGGGCCCTGTAAATGCTGCTCCAGTGTCTGATGTCCACCTTTGGAATGTTCCAGTGTATGGTGGGCCCCATCTATCATTCTCCAGAGTATAGTGCTCCCCAAAAATTGCTGTCCCAACATTGAAAACAATGAGATAAGTCTCCTCTCTAGGGAATCCCTGTACTAGTCTGGACTCCTCGTCGTCCCCATCTTCCATCTCACTGCACAGTATTTCAACCTTGCAAGTGCTGTGATCCTGAGCAAGCAGGGGGGGCCCACTCGTTGGCGACGGCACTGGCACAGGGCCCCTGATAGTACGGTGGTGTGTCTGATGGCGGGTGGGCCGAACCTGCACTTTCATCTGCAGCTTCCTCTTTGTCACCGTGTAAGATGGAACTGTATATGGGAAGGGTAACCTGAGTTTCATCAGGGTCAGATTCAGGCCGGGTAGCGTGCGAGGGGAATGTAGTGGTCTGGGTCAATGTACCAGCAGATTCATCGAGCAGTGGCTGGGCATCAGTGCACTTGTGCCGCCCCCAGGAGTACGGTCGCCACAGTGGCATTACCTTCCTCCTAGGGAGTGTGATGTCATGCTTGGGAGCAACGAAGGATCTCTCTAGCAGGTTAACTGATTGGGCGGCGTTATTCCCACGAGTCATGACCCTCCAAACAGCGTTCATGAAGGCAAAGTGTTTGTTTTACGTGGGCAGTATGGTTGCAAAGCTGAACCTTAAAGGAATGTCCAGAAGGGCACCACCAGGAGTGGAGCCTACGGCGTAATTTGACTCAACACGGGCAACCTCAACCATGCCCGCTACAGAACAGATGCACACATTGCAAGCTTAATTCCGTTAACGAACGAGACTCCGTCATGCCCCGCGGTCCGAGTCCGGCTTACTAGAGGGACACGTGAGGCTCTGGCACATGAGATTGGCCAATAACTGGTGTGTCATGCCCTTACATGTCCGTGGCTGCATGTGCGCTACACTGAAAAGGCCAGCGTTTGCCGCTTACAGGTGCAGATAACCCGCTGAACAACGTTAGTGATGGGGATCACTGATTACAATTATTACTCTCGAACGATGATTTCCCATTAAGTGCAGGTCAACCGCAGTTCCGGAATTAGGCCTAACCGTCATTCCTGAAAAAAAATGAAAAACTTACGCGTGAAAACCACAGGTGCTGTAGCTTGCTTAACAGCTCGCCAGCCATTCTCACGCCCAGTATGGGTTACACGTGATTGCATAAAGGTGAGAAAGGGTACCGTATCCCCGGATAACATGTATGGATAGCGAACACATTCAAAAGATATGTCTATACATCAGGAGGCAGGCTTAGACGGTGTAAGGCCCAGTATGGCTTGCAAGTGATTGCACAAAGGTGAGAAAGGGTACCGTATCCCCGGATAACATGTATGGATAGCGTACACATTCAAAAGATATGTCTATACATCAGGAGGCAGGCTCAGACGGTGTAAGGCCCAGTATGGCTTGCAAGTGATTGCACAAAGGTGAGAAAGGGTACCGTATCCCCGGATAACATGCATGGATAGCGTACACATTCAAAAGATATATCTATACATCAGGAGGCAGGCTCAGACGGTGTTAGGCCCAGTATGGCTTGCACGTGATTGCACAAAGGTGAGAAAGGGTACCGTATCCCCGGATAACATGTATGGATAGCGTACACATTAAAAAGATATGTCTATACATCAGGAGGCAGGCTCAGACGGTGTAAGGCCCAGTATGGCTTGCAAGTGATTGCACAAAGGTGAGAAAGGGTACCGTATCCCCGGATAACATGTATGGATAGCGTACACATTCAAAAGATATGTCTATACATCAGGAGGCAGGCTCAGACGGTGTAAGGCCCAGTATGGCTTGCACATGATTGCACAAAGGTGAGAAAGGGTACCGTATCCCCGGATAACATGTATGGATAGCGTACACATTAAAAAGATATGTCTATACATCAGGAGGCAGGCTCAGACGGTGTAAGGCCCAGTATGGCTTGCAAGTGATTGCACAAAGGTGAGAAAGGGTACCGTATCCCCGGATAACATGTATGGATAGCGTACACATTCAAAAGATATGTCTATACATCAGGAGGCAGGCTCAGACGGTGTAAGGCCCAGTATGGCTTGCACATGATTGCACAAAGGTGAGAAAGGGTACCGTATCCCCGGATAACGTGTATGGATAGCGTACACATTCAAAAGATATGTCTATACATCAGGAGGCATGCTCAGACGGTGTAAGGCCCAGTATGGCTTGCAAGTGATTGCACAAAGGTGAGAAAGGGTACCGTATCCCCGGATAACATGTATGGATAGCGTACACATTCAAAAGATATGTCTATACATCAGGAGGCAGGCTCAGACGGTGTAAGGCCCAGTATGGCTTGCACATGATTGCACAAAGGTGAGAAAGGGTACCGTATCCCCGGATAACGTGTATGGATAGCGTACACATTCAAAAGATATGTCTATACATCAGGAGGCATGCTCAGACGGTGTAAGGCCCAGTATGGCTTGCAAGTGATTGCACAAAGGTGAGAAAGGGTACCGTATCCCCGGATAACATGTATGGATAGCGTACACATTCAAAAGATATGTCTATACATCAGGAGGCAGGCTCAGACGGTGTAAGGCCCAGTATGGCTTGCAAGTGATTGCACAAAGGTGAGAAAGGGTACCGTATCCCCGGATAACATGCATGGATAGCGTACACATTCAAAAGATATGTCTATACATCAGGAGGCAGGCTCAGACGGTGTTAGGCCCAGTATGGCTTGCACGTGATTGCACAAAGGTGAGAAAGGGTACCGTATCCCCGGATAACATGTATGGATAGCGTACACATTCAAAAGATATGTCTATACATCAGGAGGCAGGCTCAGACGGTGTAAGGCCCAGTATGGCTTGCAAGTGATTGCACAAAGGTGAGAAAGGGTACCGTATCCCCAGATAACATGTATGGATAGCGTACACATTCAAAAGATATGTCTATACATCAGGAGGCAGGCTCAGATGGTGTAAGGCCCAGTATGGCTTGCAAGTGATTGCACAAAGGTGAGAAAGGGTACCGTATCCCCGGATAACATGTATGGATAGCGTACACATTCAAAAGATATGTCTATACATCAGGAGGCAGGCTCAGACGGTGTAAGGCCCAGTATGGCTTGCAAGTGATTGCACAAAGGTGAGAAAGGGTACCGTATCCCCAGATAACATGTATGGATAGCGTACACATTCAAAAGATATGTCTATACATCAGGAGGCAGGCTCAGATGGTGTAAGGCCCAGTATGGCTTGCAAGTGATTGCACAAAGGTGAGAAAGGGTACCGTATCCCCGGATAACATGTATGGATAGCGTACACATTCAAAAGATATGTCTATACATCAGGAGGCAGGCTCAGACGGTGTTAGGCCCAGTATGGCTTGCACGTGATTGCACAAAGGTGAGAAAGGGTACCGTATCCCCGGATAACATGTATGGATAGCGTACACATTCAAAAGATATGTCTATACATCAGGAGGCAGGCTCAGACGGTGTCAGGCACAGTATGGATTTGACGGCCCAGACTACACAGCGGAGGAGCAGGGAGAGGTAAAGATTGCAAATGCTGGGGCCTTGCCCAAGCAAGGGGGGCCCACTCGTGGGCGTCGGTACTGGCACTGGGCCCCTCATAGTACGGCGGTGTGTCTGACGGCGGGTGTGCACCACCACCGTCAGAGACACTTGATTGCACTATGAGGGACCCTGTGCCAGTGCCCACGCCCAAGAGTCGGCCTACCCACCTGTCCAGGGCAACGGCACTCGCATGGTGTCGTGCGCTAGGTGGTGACCCCGGCCATGGGGGGGGAGGCAGCACAGTTAGGGAGTTTTAGAAAGTGGCATATGTTGATGTTGGACATTCAGCTGATGCAAAAGGCAAAATAGGTCAAGTCCCAGGAAGAGGTGGACCAAAGCAAGCCATTTTTCTGTCACCCTATGTGTCATCAGGGGAAGGTGGGACAAAATCCTTGGAAACCCATGCATGGTTCATTTTAATGAAGGTTAGATCATCCACATTTTGGGTTGACAGACAGGTCCTTTTTTCTGTCAGGATTGATCCAGCTGCACTGAAGACTCTTTCCGATAGCACACTTGCAGCTGGGCAAGCGAGCTCCTGTAAGGCATATTGTGCCAATTCAGGCCAGGTGTCCAGTTAGCAGCCCAATAGTCAAAGGGGAATGACCTGTGTGGGAGAACATCGATATGGGAGGAAAAGTAGTTTGTAACCATAGTTGACAACTGCTGTCTCCTGTCACTTTCCATCGATGCTGTATTACCAGTTGTGTGAGCGGTACTTGAAAAATCAGTCCACAACATTGTCATGAAACCCCTGTCTCCAACGCCACTTCTGCTGTGTGCACCATGAACACCTCTGCCAAGCTGCCCCCGGCCCGTACTGCTCGTGTGAGAACCATCACCGCTGCTGTGTGCTGGGAATGCCTCAGGCAACCGATTTACCAGAGTTGCTTGTTTATTAGCCAATATTAGGTCAAGGTTCTCCTGTGGCATGATGTTTTGTAATTTGCCTTTATAGCGTGGATCCAGGATGCTGGCCAACCAGTAGTCGTCATCGTTCATCATTTTGGCAATGCGGGGGTCCCTTTTTAGGATCCGCAAGGCATAATCTGACATGTGGGCCAATGTTCCCGGTGTCAATGATGCACTGCGAGTGCTGGTTGGAGGAGCACTTTCTGGCAAATCCACATCCCTCCAGTCACGCACAAACCCTGTACCAGACCTTGCCACGCCAACATTTTCACTTGCCCCACGAGATGCATCCTCCTCCCCTAAGTAATCATCCCCATCATCATCCTCCTCCTCCTCTTCTTCCTCCAACTCGTCCAGGAGAGGTCCCTGAGCAGACAATGGCTGAATGTCATCAAGGATTCCCTCCACCTCTTCCTCCTCGTCAACATTGGCTGCAGACGCCTGCTCCTTAAGGTGCGTCAAAGTTTGCATGAGCAGACGCATAAGTGGGATGCTCATGCTTAGGATGGCGTCGTCTGCGCTTACCAGCCGTGTGCATTCCTCAAAACACTGAAGGACTTTACAGAGGTCTTTCAGCTTCGACCACTGCACACCTGTCAACTCCATGTCTGCTCTCAAAGTGCCTGGCCGTGTATCCTCCCACAAATGCATTATGGCCTGCCTCTGCTCGCACAGCCGCTCCACCATGTGCAGGGTGGAGTTCCACCTTGTTGCAATGTCGATAATGAGGCGGTGGTTGGGAAGGTGGAGCGATCGCTGCAGCTTCTGCATACGAACGGAGTGTACAGGCGACCGGCGGATGTGCGCGCACAGTCTTCGCACCTTATGGAGCAGGGCTGTTAACTCCGGATAATTTTTGAGGAAGCACTGCACCACCAGGTTCAAGGTGTGAGCCAAGCAAGGTATGTGGCTGAGTTTTGAAAGGGCTATGGCTGCCACAAAATTTCGGCCGTTATCACTAACTACCTTGCCTGCCTCAAGATGTACACTGCCCAGCCATGACTCAGTTTGTCGCTTCAAGTACTCGGCCAGCACCTCGGCGATGTGTCTGTCGCCCAAACACATCATCTGCAACACAGCCTGCTGACGCTTTCCACTAGCTGCTCGATAGGGGGACACCTCGTGTGCAACAGTGGCAGCTGCAGATGGAGTGCTCGTTCGACTGCGCTCTGTGGACGAGCTTTCGCTTCTGGAGGAGGAGGAGGAGGAGGGTGGAACGCCTACAGCCAACTGTTTTCTATACCGTGGGCTAGGCAGCACTGTCCCACCACCGCTGGCCCCTGTGGACCCTGCATCCACCACATTAACCCAGTGCGCAGTGATGGACACGTAACGGCCCTGGCCATGCCGACTGGACCATGCATCAGTTGTGAGGTGCACCTTTCCACTCACTGACTGCTTGAGTGCATGGACAACGCGGTCTTTCACATGATGGTGGAGGGCTGGGATGGCTTTGCCAGAGAAGAAGTGGCGACTGGGTAGGTCATAGCGTGGTACTGCATAGGCCATGAGTTCGCGGAAAACTGCGCTTTCCACCAACTGATAGGGCATCATCTCAAACGAGATTAGTTTGGCAATGTGGGCGTTCAAACCCAGTGTACGCGGATGAGAGACTGAGTACTTTCTTGACCTACTCATAGTGTCTGGGAGGGTGAGCTGGACTTGAGAGCTGCATATGGTGGAAGTAGCGGTGGACAGGGCGGACTGAGAGAGGGTTGATGATGGTGATGGAGTTGGTGTTCTTTCTGATGGCCTAGATTCAGTATTTCGTTGATATAACAGTGGGATTCCCTGACTGCTGTGGCCTTGCAACGACACCTCAACATTTGCTGCTGTGCTAACCGGTGGGCTTACAGTGGGGGAAACAATGTAGCGTTGTTGACTACCTTCTTTGTGATCAGTTGCACATGTGGCACTTGAGGTTTGGTGTTGTGTCCACGCTTGCAAGTGCATGCTGGTTAAATGTCTAAGCATGCAACTGGTATTCAAATTTTTCAGATTTTTCCCTCGGCTAAAGGTCTTTGCGCACTTCTTACAGATAACCTTGGCCTGATCATGAGGATTTTGTTCAAAAAAGTGCCACACTGCACTCTTCCTACTTTGGCAGACATTTTGCGGCCTAGCATGCTGTGATGTTTTGACCCTCTGGGCAAGCTGTCCAGCAACTCTTCTGATTTTTGGAACCTGTCTTTGGAGTGCTCCGGGCCTGCCAGATAACAGCTGTTGCGATGTTGATGTCTGCTGTGGATGCTCCTCATCTGAGCTATTGGAAGCAGCACCCTCTTCCCCCAATGGATGCCAATCTGGGTCAACAACTGGGTCATCCATCACCTCCTCTTCAATGTCATGTGCACCTTCCTCTGTGTCACCGTGTATGGTGGTATAGTGTGCGGGAAGGGGCACCTGAGTCTCATCAGGGTCAGAATCTGGCTCTGTACACTGCGAGGACAATGTAGTGCTCTGAGTGAATGTACCAGCAGAATCATCTATCAGCGGCTGTGCATCAGTGCACTCCATGTCAGATTCATCTTGGCCTGGGTAATTCACCATTTCACTTGATAATCCAGGCATGGTATGTGAAAACAGCTCCATGGAGTAATCAGTAGTATGGCCTGCGTCATCCTTCAATCTTGGTTGTGGTGAAGGACACAAGGAAAGGTGTGGTTCATGAATATGAGCCTCCAATGACGACTCAGTGCTTTTACTTTTTACAACTTCAGAAGAGGAGGCGATAGAGCTGGAGGCTAAGTCAGCAATGTAAGACAAAACTTTTTCCTGATGTTCTGGCGTTAAAAGCGGTTTGCCAACTCCTAGAAAACTAAGCCTTCGAAGCCTTATGGAGCCAGACGATGACGCAGGCTCAACACCTCCTGCATTCGGTCCTATTTTGCTTTTGCCACTACCATCAGATCCACCACCAACACCATCATTACCAGCTGCCAACCCCCGCCCAATTCCACGGCCTCTTCCACCAGCCTTCCTCATTTTTGGTAGAAATGTAGACAAAATCCTACAAACTATATAGTAATGTAAAACAAGGTACAAGGTGTCTATAGGACAGGGGAGATTTAGATTTTCTGCAGACCCTTGTGGACACTGGACACTTGGATTGTGTGAGGCCCACTGAATATCACAGTGCTATGTCACAGGCTCGATGGCACAGGTGTGAAAAAAGTGACTACAGGATAAGGGAGATTTTGAATTTCTGGGAGATTTTGAATTTCTGCAGACACTTGTGGACACTGGACACTTGGATTGTGTGAGGCCCACTGAATATCACAGCGCTATGTCAAAGGCTCGATGGCACAGGTGTGAAAAAAGTGACTACAGGATAAGGGAGATTTTGAATTTCTGGGAGATTTTGAATTTCTGCAGACACTTGTGGACACTGGACACTTGGATTGTGTGAGGCCCACTGAATATCACAGTGCTATGTCACAGGCTCGATGGCACAGGTGTGAAAAAAGTGACTACAGGATAAGGGAGATTTTGAATTTCTGGGATATTTTGAATTTCTGCAGACACTTGTGGACACTGGACACTTGGATTGTGTGAGGCCCACTGAATATCACAGCGCTATGTCAAAGGCTCGATGGCACAGGTGTGAAAAAAGTGACTACAGGATAAGGGAGATTTTGAATTTCTGCAGACACTTGTGGACACTGGACACTTGGATTGTGTGAGGCCCACTGAATATCAGAGCGCTATGTCACAGGCTCGATGGCACAGGTGTGAAAAAAGTGACTACAGGATAAGGGAGATTTTGAATTTCTGCAGACACTTGTGGACACTGGACACTTTTGTATTGTGTGAGGCCCACTGAATATCAGAGCGCTATGTCACAGGCTCGATGGCACAGGTGTGAAAAAAGTGACTACAGGATAAGGGAGATTTTGAATTTCTGCAGACACTTGTGGACACTGGACACTTGGATTGTGTGAGGCCCACTGAATATCACAGTGCTATGTCACAGGCTCGATGGCACAGGTGTGAAAAAAGTGACTACAGGATAAGGGAGATTTTGAATTTCTGGGAGATTTTGAATTTCTGCAGACACTTGTGGACACTGGACACTTGGATTCTGTGAGGCCCACTGAATATCACAGCGCTATGTCACAGGCTCGATGGCACAGGTGTGAAAAAAGTGACTACAGGATAAGGGAGATTTTGAATTTCTGCAGACACTTGTGGACACTGGACACTTGGATTGTGTGAGGCCCACTGAATATCACAGTGCTATGTCACAGGCTCGATGGCACAGGTGTGAAAAAAGTGACTACAGGATAAGGGAGCTTTTGAATTTCTGCAGACACTTGTGGACACTGGACACTTTTGGATTGTGTGAGGCCCACTGAATATCAGAGCGCTATATCACAGGCTCGATGGCACAGGTGTGAAAAAAGTGACTACAGGATAAGGGAGATTTTGAATTTCTGCAGACACTTGTAGACACTGGACACTTTTGGATTGTGTGAGGCCCACTGAATATCAGAGCGCTATGTCACAGGCTCGATGGCACAGGTGTGAAAAAAGTGACTACAGGATAAGGGAGATTTTGAATTTCTGCAGACACTTGTGGACACTGGACACTTGGATTGTGTGAGGCCCACTGAATATCACAGTGCTATGTCACAGGCTCGATGGCACAGGTGTGAAAAAAGTGACTACAGGATAAGGGAGATTTTGAATTTCTGCAGACACTTGTGGATACTGGACACTTTTGGATTGTGTGAGGCCCACTGAATATCAGAGCGCTATGTCACAGGCTCGATGGCACAGGTGTGAAAAAAGTGACTACAGGATAAGGGAGATTTTGAATTTCTGCAGACACTTGTGGACACTGGACACTTGGATTGTGTGAGGCCCACTGAATATCACAGTGCTATGTCACAGGCTCGATGGCACAGGTGTGAAAAAAGTGACTACAGGATAAGGGAGATTTTGAATTTCTGCAGACACTTGTGGACACTGGACACTTTTGGATTGTGTGAGGCCCACTGAATATCAGAGCGCTATGTCACAGGCTCGATGGCACAGGTGTGAAAAAAGTGACTACAGGATAAGGGAGATTTTGAATTTCTGCAGACACTTGTGGACACTGGACACTTGGATTGTGTGAGGCCCACTGAATATCACAGTGCTATGTCACAGGCTCAATGGCACAGGTGTGAAAAAAGTGACTACAGGATAAGGGAGATTTTGAATTTCTGCAGACACTTGTGGACACTGGACACTATTGGATTGTGTGAGGCCCACTGAATATCAGAGCGCTATGTCACAGGCTCGATGGCACAGGTGTGAAAAAAGTGACTACAGGATAAGGGAGATTTTGAATTTCTGCAGACACTTGTGGACACTGGACACTTGGATTGTGTGAGGCCCACTGAATATCACAGCGCTATGTCACAGGCTCGATGGCACAGGTGTGAAAAAAGTGACTACAGGATAAGGGAGATTTTGAATTTCTGGGAGATTTTGAATTTCTGCAGACACTTGTGGACACTGGACACTTGGATTGTGTGAGGCCCACTGAATATCACAGCGCTATGTCACAGGCTCGATGGCACAGGTGTGAAAAAAGTGACTACAGGATAAGGGAGATTTTGAATTTCTGGGAGATTTTGAATTTCTGCAGACACTTGTGGACACTGGACACTTGGATTGTGTGAGGCCCACTGAATATCACAGCGCTATGTCACAGGCTCGATGGCACAGGTGTGAAAAAAGTGACTGCAGGATAAGGGAGATTTTGAATTTCTGGGAGATTTTGAATTTCTGCAGACACTTGTGGACACTGGACACTTGGATTGTGTGAGGCCCACTGAATATCACAGCGCTATGTCACAGGCTCGATGGCACAGGTGTGAAAAAAGTGACTACAGGATAAGGGAGATTTTGAATTCCTGGGAGATTTTGAATTTCTGCAGACACTTGTGGACACTGGACACTTGGATTGTGTGAGGCCCACTGAATATCACAGTGCTATGTCACAGGCTCGATGGCACAGGTGTGAAAAAAGTGACTACAGGATAAGGGAGATTTTGAATTTCTGCAGACACTTGTGGACACTGGACACTTGGATTGTGTGAGGCCCACTGAATATCACAGCGCTATGTCACAGGCTCGATGGCACAGGTGTGAAAAAAGTGACTACAGGATAAGGGAGATTTTGAATTTCTGGGAGATTTTGAATTTCTGCAGACACTTGTGGACACTGGACACTTGGATTGTGAGAGGCCCACTGAATATCACAGCGCTATGTCACAGGCTCGATGGCACAGGTGTGAAAAAAGTGACTACAGGATAAGGGAGATTTTGAATTTCTGGGAGATTTTGAATTTCTGCAGACACTTGTGGACACTGGACACTTTTGGATTGTGTGAGGCCCAATGAATATCAGAGCGCTATGTCACAGGCTCGATGCAGCAGGTGTGAAAAAAGTGACTACAGGATAAGGGAGATTTTGAATTTCTGCAGACACTGGACACTTTTGGATTGTGTGAGGCCCAATGAATATCAGAGCGCTATGTCACAGGCTCGATGCAGCAGGTGTGAAAAAAGTGACTACAGGATAAGGGAGATTTTGAATTTCTGCAGACACTTGTGGACACTGGACACTTTTGGATTGTGTGAGGCCCACTGAATATCAGAGCGCTATGTCACAGGCTCGATGGCACAGGTGTGAAAAAAGTGAATTGTAGAATTGGGCAGAATAGGAATCTCCCTAGAGTGTAGGTCTGTAAGAACGGAACAAGTCCTCCACTTATCCTTCCACAGTGACACACAGATAGCTTCACTGTGGCTGTGATAACAGCCGTTACACGGTACTGTGTGAGGAGCGTACACCGCTGTATGGTGTGAATAAATGCACGCTCAGTACCTTAGCAGGACAAAAAAAAAATTGGGATTGCTTTTAATAAAGCAGTTTGCAGAGCAGTGGGGAAACAGCAATGCAGCTGTCAGGAAGCCTTAGAAGGCAGCCTAACAACCAACACCGCTGATCCACCACAATATAGCCTCCCCTTGCACTGCACACACAGTGACTGGTGTGTTGCACAGGCAAAATCGCTAGCAGCAGAAGCAGTTTTTTTGTCTTCTTCCCTGCCGAACGCTCTCCCTACAGAATCAGCAACCTCTCCCTATGCTAAGATCGGCAGAAGTAAGATGGCGGTCGGCGTGCACGCCCTTTTATAACCCCTGTGACGCCCACCAAAGCAAGCCAATCACTTGCATGCCCTTCTGAAAAATGGTGGCGACCCCTGCCTATGTCATCACGTTGCCCACAGTGTCCGTGGATCCTGATTGGCTGAAAAAGAGCGCTAAACAAACTTTTGAAATGCGACTTTGGCGCGTAAGTCGCCGACCTCGTGGCCGACCTCATCCTAGGGTCGGGTTTCGTTTCATGAAACCCGACTTTGCCAAAAGTCGGCGACTTTTGAAATTGTTCGACCCGTTTCGCTCAACTCTACTTAGGAGTATTGTTCCTACTGACAGATTCCCTTTAAACAGATGTATTGTACCTTTTATATTTCACATTGAACATGCTTTCAAGGGGCAAAAGGCCAATGACAAAATCTATTAGAATCTGATTCTACTTTTTATTACTTTTCTGGGAATACCGATGGAATAAAGTTCCATTTTTGAGTTTTGATCAGGGTTGATGTAGGATAGGGAATCGGGATGAATGTTATACCTGCTCTTTTACCGCTCTCTATTTCTTCCTTACAGTGTGTTCCTTATGGCCATGTTGTGATTGATTTATTCATTCATTGCGTTATAGTCACATACAGTATTGTTCCTCTTGATAACAGGTATTAGTTATCCACCCCCCCCAAAAAAAAAAAATCTACGTAATTTGCGTGACACAGGAGCTAAATCAAGTTTTATGGGTTTGTGTAAGTTTGTAAGTTACTGGACTGCAAGGTAATAAACACTTATCTATTTCAGGAGGCTTCTCATTTATTTTCCCATTATAAAATGTCCTTGTTGACTCTCCAAGTCCTCTCACCTGACAATACTGTCCTTAATCACATTGTCGTTAAAAATGGCTCACTCGGTGTTCAATGGATGGGTGAAATTAGAGACACGCTGGTTCATGGGTACATGCTGGCCTACCTACTTGCATTATTATTATTATAGACCTGTATTCCCATCATATCAGACTTTGGAAGCTAATAAACTGATCCATATTTTGCCTCCATTGTCTTTAAACAGGACAAATATGGCTTTATAACAAAAAATCGTCAGATTTGCTCATCCTTAGTTACAATACATTGCTTCTCTGATTTGTGGGCTACATGAACAAGATAGAGACGTAGAGCTTGGTTTTCCAGCACCATCGGAAAATATTTAGTCATGTCCTTAAAGGGGTTGTCCACTACTAGGACAAACCCTTCTTAAACTAAATAAAATGATAAAGCCAATACTCTTCTCCCATGCCGGTGATGTTCCAGCGGTATCAGCACTCGCAGTCTCGGGACTGTGATGTGTTGGAATGACACTTGATGCCCGGTGCCCAATCAGCGCTGGCGTCACTGTCTCCGCCTTTGGTCAAACTGAACATGAAGAGGAAGTCCAGGCTGCAGCTGATCATTGGGTTCCTCTTCCTGTTCAGTTCGTCTGAAGGTGGAGACGGTGATGCCAGTGCTGAATGGGCACCGGGCATCAAGTGTCACAACACTGCATCACAGCCCCAGGGAGAGTGAGTGCCAACACTGCAGGAATGGCTTCGGCACGGGAGGCGAGTATAGTCTTTATTATTTTATTGCGCACAAACATTTAGTTTAAGAAGGGGTTGTGCTAGTAGTGGACAATCCCTTTAAGCCATACCCTAAATACTATAAGCAATGAACAATGGCTGGTTCCCTTCTCCACCAAAACACATAGAAAAGATCCCATCAACAGTCCCCTAGCTCAGAGATGTATCTAGCTTTTCCGGCACATGCGGCAAGAATTCAGTTTGGCCTCCACCCAGCATGTGTGATGTGCACACTTAGTCACATGCCGACGAGCTGCTCTCCCTAATACTCTCAATGTTCAGTAAAAAACTGAGAGAAGCAGGAACAGAAGCTCATTGTCACTTGATCATAAGTATAAAAATGGCATATGAGTGAAGTGACCATGTGATGACTTCTGGAACCAGCAAGCAGAGCTGAATCCTGACAGTGAGGATATTACCTGCTGTTAGGATTGGCTACAGGACTTCATTTTATAATTAAAGGACTTGTCCAGGTTTAAGAAGAAAGTCTGCAGTCACTCTAGGTGGCTGCAGGCTTGTGAATTGTCACAGCTCATGCACTGCACACTTTTAGGATTCCCCCTTGCCGGTGGCAAGAGTGGACAGCAATGTCAGCACAAGTATGAGATTTGTATACTTCTGGCCACGTCCGGATTAGACATGACCAGCCTCACTCAATTCTTTTTCACTGACTAAGGCCACACATGTCTAGTCGGCATGTGACCGCATGTATGCAAATCGGCTGCACCAGAGATTCCTCACAGCGTGCTGTGGGCACTGTGAGAATTCAGAATTCTGCAGTCACATAAAATGACTGCAGACTCATCACAAACCTGGACAACTCTCTTAATGCTCCTAACATAAATAAAAACATGAGAATTATTGAATACCGCAAAAAACATTTACATCCAGGTACCTTCCATATAACATTTTATCTGCTTGGAATGGTTTGCCTTCTTTTCTTCTTCATCTTGTCCAGGACCCCATGATGAATTATCACAAACACAGCTTGTGTCTGCAGACTTCCATCTTCTCCGGTCTTCTGTGGCACATCCGCACATCCCCACATGATGCCCTTAAAGATAGTCGTGTCATAATGATGCTTTTGAATAAAAATACCTGCCCTATGCTGAGCCCCTGGATAAATAATTGCCTCTCACTATATTGTCTGTACAAAATATTACCCACACACTGTCCCTTTTATGGTACATGCCCTCCACCCTGCCCTCCATACTGGATCACCTCTTCACACTGTCCTCTCACACTGTGTCCCTCCTATAGGGCCCAGTCAGTAAACTGTGCCCTCTCATCACACTCCCCCTCCTTTACATACTGTCCCCTCCTGGCTATGCCCTTACATTTTCCCCTCATGCTATTCCTCCAGAGTACTCCATCTGTATTCTGTGCCCACTCACACTTTTCTCCCCCCATACTGCCTGCACTCATCTTCTTCTTTTCTCGCCATACTGTGTCCACACCCATCCCCCCAATCTGGGCCAACACAAATCCCACCACTCACCATATGGTGTCTGCAACCATCCCCCTGTAGGAATTTGTACTCACTCAGGTGCATAGGAGGAAACAGGAGGCACGTTCTCTTGAAAGTCCATGCGAGTTTATTTGCTTCATAAACCACCAAAACACCAACAAAAGGTAAACAGTTTTTACATCAGGCAGACAAAACCTCAATGTCCATAGCGGAGCTTTGCTCCCTCAGGCCTGTGGGCACACAGGCTGGGCAAAGTCCGGCACGCAGGCTCGGTGTGGAGCCACACACACAGGAAGGCTTCTCCTTCTCTGCACACAGACCACTCTGTAGTGACCAGCCTGGACACATGGAAATCTGTCCACACTGACAGAATCCTAAACACTCACTTCCATGTGCCAAACACACCTCCATTATGTAGGCTGTAACCACACCCACAGGTGAGGTGTGTGGGTAGCCAGACCCGCCCATCTCTCATAACTACCTACAACCTGGACCCAGGTGCACTAAACAACTCCGGGTTGCATCGCAGGGAGCAGCCATCTCTGCGACACATATCTCACATTAGCCTCCTTACACCCCATACTGCTTCCTCATACATTCCCCCCTCACTCCTCATACTGCGTCCGCATCCATGCTACCAATTCTGTGTCCACTCCCATCCCCCATACTGCTTCCTCATATATTTCCCCATCTCCCACCTTACACCACATATTATGTCTTCAAATTTCTCCCACTCCCCATATTGTTTCTGCACCTGTCCCTTCCTTGCTCTCAAAACTGTGTTTTCAAATATCCCCCATTATATAAATATCCCCCTATATATAGTCTTTTTTTTACATTTAAAAGCATATATATTGCCTAATATATAAAAAGAAATGTGTCATCTGTAACTTTAGCCCTTTTAGAGATCATTTCATCTTCAACTTGCTTAACTATTCACAATAACAGCAATGTTGTTCAGGGGTGCTCAAATTTTTACATGCATTGTAGTAGATGGAGGTCACACGGATAGGATCGGCAACTCTCTATAGAACGGGGACTTCACACTTACCGCTATAAGTGGAAACTTGGTCGGAATTCCCAAATTTTTAGGGAAGTGACAGAGCCTGGTTCCCGAGATAGATACAGGTTCCATTGGTGAGATCTAATCTGCTATGCATTTATGAACTATTCATTGGTTTTGCCATAAATGTACGATTGGGAATACCTGTATAATAGAGGTCATATCTGTATCTTCTCAAAGGAACTCAAATCCTACCAACTCATAAGATATGAGACTGGGCTACTGAACTGTTGAGAGCTAAGTCTTTTCCCTAATGCAGTATTTATTCCCTTTTTTTACCTGAAACACAGTCTACGTTGGAGTAAAGCCAAAATTACCTTAAACGAGATTCTATTTGGCATACCTGTTTCCATGGTGCAGAGTTTTTCTCAGGTGAGAAAAAATATGATGGCTTCTGTCCATTAAATGATCATCAAGGGCTGTACCAAATCACTTTCAGGAACAAGTATTCCTTTCTGTCATTTCAAAGCCATTCAATTAATTATCTCAATATACAGTATGCTGTATAAGTTTGTCTTCATGGACGTTGATGACATTCTCACCTTTTCCTGTTCAATATCAAGGCATCTGACATGTCTTAATTTAACAAAAGAAAGACCATCTAAAGCTTGAGAAATTTCTTTTTAATCAAACTACTGTTCTTCTTGGGTTATATCCTGTCTGGCATTGGGCTCCAGATGCAATCTGTGCATCCAAGATTGGCCGCAACAAATCAAAAAGCCACCCAATGAGTACTTGCATTGTCTTCAGTGCACCTAATAAACTCTCACTAGGAAAATCAGAAATTCTTAAAGAGGTTGTCCACTACATTGTATGATGCCCCCACCGATTTAAACCTTGTAAAAATGTATTTTTGGAAATACCTCTTTCTGCCATTTGTGTCTATGATGCCCCTACCGATTTAAACCTTGTAAAGTGGTATTTTTGGAAATACCTCTTGCTGCCATTTGTGCCTATGAGCAGCGCTATCGCTAGCCACTTACTCTATGTCACGTGACCCCGGCTGCAGCTGCCGCTGACATCACGTCAAATTCTGGATCTCCTAAATTTCCCCGGCATTGACCCAGACACCCGCACCTCTTCTGATTGACTGGGCTGTAGGCGGTGTTTCACTGTACATCAACTTTAAGCAGTGACCCCCAGAGGTTATTCAAGCTTAAGCATCAATGAAGGTCTTTCTGTCTGCTTCAATTCTCAACCTGTCCCAATTCCACCCCTCAGTGTGTCTGGGATGCAGTTACTGACAGATCATCTGCCCAATCTGGTACAGGGGTATGCTCAAGCTGTCAGTACTTTGACAGCTCAGTTGTCCAGTCTGGTGCAGGGGTGTGCTGAGCTGTCGGTGTTTTGATTGACAGCTTGGCCATCCAATCTGAGACTGGGAGGTGCTGAGCTGTCTTCAGGTGTTTTCTGTCCCAGGTAATTGCTCAGCTACTTAGCTTGGCTGTCAGTCCCAGACCTCTGCCAGAAGAAACTTCAGTTAAATGTGGTTAGTTTTCTCTGTGTTTAGTGTTTTGCTTGATGAACTTTCACTGCCTGGCCTTTGACCTCATTCTGACCCTGTTTAACCCCTTTGCTCTGATCCACTATCCTCCTGTCATTTTGACCTAGTACCATTACCTGACTACGACTTCCCTCTGTTTATGATGTAGCTTCCTGGCTTTTGACCTCGGACTCTGACGATCTCGGCTCAGCTTGTCCGTGAGAAATGACTAAGCATTTAATGGATTGAATTATTGACCTTCTATCTTCTTAATTTTTCTTAATGTTATGATGCTTTTCAAAAATGTCATAGGTACCAGTTTCATTACAGATATCCATTGATGTCCTTAGGAGATACGTCTCCGATTATAGTAACCAATGAATGCTGGCGGGCTTTCTACAAAGAAAACCGCACAATCCAACAGATAGGGTAATCTAGGATCTGGAGAATTTTTTTGTCATTGGCAAGATTATATCATAAGAACCATGACTTCTTTCATGCTGCCCTTCTTTTGCAGCTCGTTCTTACGCTACCTACTATGTCATATACAAAGATCCCAGCCATAGAACCACTT
The DNA here is from genome assembly GCF_039654945.1 of Dendrobates tinctorius. Lineage (NCBI taxonomy): Eukaryota > Metazoa > Chordata > Amphibia > Anura > Dendrobatidae > Dendrobates > Dendrobates tinctorius. The sequence goes on along the minus strand of NW_027361788.1, from coordinate 12,502,870 downwards.
TTCTGAGTTTTCAAAATGATGTCATGTGAATATAAATCTTCAGAAGACGTCCGTTTAATCATAAAATATAAAGGCTGTGTTACAAATCATTAAGGGATTCGTGACAGCTCTGGGTCCGATGAAATTTAAATGTTGTTTTTTCCTTTTGGTCCAGAAAGAGTTAATGTCTGTCTTTTGCTGGCAGTTGTTTTAGGCTGGTCAGCTGATGTTGGTTGGTAATCACTTCCGCCTTCCTTTAGATAGTCACATTATCCATCAGCTGATTGTCAGTTATAGAGTTCTTCTATACAGACCGGCTAGAGATGTGGAGCTTTCCTGTGTCGGTGGTGTTGCTGCTGTGGGAGTTCAGATTCCTGGTGCTGTTTTCTCTGCAGCTGTGAAGCTTAGCAGCAGAGCCGGAGCAGAGTATTTCTTCCTTTTTTGTCTGTCCTGTGTTTGTCTCCTCCCCTGTGTGTTACAATCTGCAATGGTGAGGCTAGCATCCTTGCCGACCAGTGCATTAATCAGGGTACGTTGAGGTGACAATCGGAGACTAGGCACGTAACAGCGGCTGGGGAGGAGGACCCGCATAGTGCATTAGGAGAGCTTAGGGACAGGCACAGGTTGGTGTCAGAAGGTGTCCTATCCCTCGTTCCAGTCCCTACCTTTAGGGCCTTCCTCACGCTTTTCCATCCCATTGAATTTATATTCTGTGTCATCGACCGGACTTACCCATGTCCATACCTGACATTATAACCGACCTGCACCTTTTTCCGGAGACCCTATGACTCAAGCAGAGACTTTTGAACGCCTGATCTAGACCCTCATGGATGATGTTATTGAGTTGCGGTCACAGGTGTTACAGCAGCTTCAGCATGTGAAAGGGTTCTTGGTCTCGGTTCATGCCCAGGTTCAACCAGAACCTAAAATCTCTCTCCCCGACAGGTTCTCTGGAGGAAAAGATAAATTTATGGTTTTTAAAGAAGCCTGTAAATTATATTTCAGGCTCCTCCTTCATTTCTCAGGGAGTGAGAAACAATGAAATGGGATTGTAGTCTCCCTTCTTAAGGGTTATCCTCAGTCCTGGGCCTTCTCCCTGCCGACTTACTCTCCATCTTTGTGGTCAGTGGATGAGTTTTTTCAGCTTTGGCACTGGTGTATGGTGATCCTTATGTCATCTCCCTGGTTGAGTCTAAACTCTGTAAGATCAAGCAGGGGGGCCGGCCGGCTGAGGAGTTCCGGAGGCGGGCCACTGACACTCTGTGGAATGACACTACCCTTAGTAGTCATTTTTGTCAGGGCCTGTCAGCTAGGCTTCAGGATTCTCTGGTGCAATATGCTACTCCAAGGTTATTGAAGATTGCCATGGCCCTTGCTATCAGGGTGGAAAGACACCTCACGGAGACACATACACCAACATTGCACCCTTTTGTTCTTCCTTGGGAGAAGGTCACATAGGTACTAACAGATGAACCTATGCAGTTAGGGGGAATCTCCTCTCATGTTAGGTTGCCTGCAGTTCACCATGGGATGGGGGCATGTTTTTACTGTGGTCTTACCGGTCATTATATTAAAGTTTGTACATTCCACGCCAAAATTGGTACTCTATCACAAAATCCGCTTTCCCGTGGTTGTTTGGAGGGAGACGACCAGGGTGTGCACATTTCCTCCACTTTTTCATCTGTTTACCATTTCGGATGAAATAGTGGTTTGTGGGAAAAATGAGACTATTCCGGTTCTTGTGGATTGTGGTGCTGGAGTCAGTTTGGTGGATTCTCACTTTGCTCAGACCCATGGTCTAATTGGTAGGATGCTAGCAATATCCATTCCTATTCGTGCTATTAATTCTGTTCCTCTCAGCCAGAAGAGTTTGACCCAAGTCATACATAATGTGAACTTGTCCATAAGGTCTCTTCATGAATAGTTCCTGTCGTGCTACGTCTTAGAGGGTATGCCTACTCCCATCATCTTAGGCCTTCCCTGGCTGAAAAAATACAAAAACACAACCCAGTCATTGATTGGCAGTCCAGAGAAGTAGGCAGTTGGGGCAAGTTTTGTAAAAACTGTTGCCTGGGAGCTACGATCTCTGTCGTCCTTGTTATATCTACCCCGTCTTCTCCGGTGGAGGTAGCTAAAGTGCTACCGGAGAATAGGGTAAACTCTGAATCTTGGTGTCCTCCTGGGAACATTGGTCAGGGGAGGGTGGTGGTACCTTCTGAGGATAAGAGTTTGGTGACACGGAGGGACACGTCTGTCGTTTGGCTAGTACCATCTTGTGCCAAACGTACACGTGTAATAAATGTTCAGGTCCAGACCTGTGTGTGAATGAGTATCTGTGGGTGTCCACTAAAAACATCAGGTGGAAGTACACATCTGGGATTTGGAGTTCTAGGGTGATCGGGCCGTATAGGCTGGTGGCCTTTCTTAGCCCTGGGAACTTCCAGTTGTTGTTACTCCTGTGATACATGTACATAACGTGTTCCACAGATCATCACTCAGAAGATTTGTTTCACCTCCGGAGCCTACATTATTACCATCACTATCGGGCTATGTTTGCTGTGACCTTGAGAACCAGGTGACTATGCAAATCTATACTAGTGGCTTGATGCCTCCTTGCCGTACATCATGTCTGGTCTTAAGGGTCGAGAGGCCCATCACAGAAAGTGGGTACTGTCACGAATCATTAATGGATTCATGGCAGCTCTGGGTCTGCTGAAAGTTAAATTTAGTTTTTTTCCTTTTGGTCCAGCAAAAGTTAATGTCAGTCTCTTGTTGGCAGTTCTTTCAGGCTGGCCAGCTGATATTGATTGGTAACTACTCCCATCCTTTAAAGGGAATCTGTCACCCATTTTTTGAGATATCATATAATGATATTATTCAATTTTGCAATTTTGTGTTACCTAAGTATTGTAGTCGTACTTTTTATCCCCCCTGTCCCTGCACCTTTGATGCATAAATACCTTTTTTATCACTCTTCAGATTTATGGAAATCGCCGCGGTCCGGTCCGATGGGCATGGCTTATTCCCCCCACCTTGGCTTGCTGGAGGTAATTTCTACTGTGAATATAACAGATGGCGTTGTTTATTCGTGCCTGCGCATTGATAAGGCTGTTCGCGCCAATTGTGGGCAAAGCATATAATCGCTACTGTGCATGCGCCGGAATTTTTCCCTGCGTCTATGACCCGGAAGTCTTCATATGCAACTGAGAGAATTGAATTGTGAGTCAAACTCCAGAAGTACAAGTGGTAACAGAATACAAAGCTCCCTGAATACTCAGACAGCACATATGTATACTCAGACATGCCCACATGTATACTTGAGGATTGGATAGTGAGCATTTCAGTTACAACTAGTGACTACAATGTGAAGTATTTATATGCCATTTATCATCTGATGGCGGTAGATATTAATCATAACTATATGTGTGTATAGATTGATATTGATCGGCTAAAAAATTAAAAAAAAACACTAAAGCCCCTATGCATCATCGTCCTGTAAAATAATACTAATCCCATTCATTTGACAGATGAGAAAGAACTGTTAAAAGACGTGCATGTTAAGGGGATATAAATTTATAAGTGCTCCCATAAGATAATCCTGTGATAGGAGGGACTTTTGTGCATTTAGAAATTATAGCTTGCAAAGAAGCGGCTGTTTGTGGAGTGCGCAGGCGCGGTATGGGACTGCGTGCATTTAGAAGTTAAAGCCTGCAAAGAAGCGGCTATGGTTTGGAGTGCGCAGGCGCGGTAATTCCCCTGATGCTGATATAATGATGGAAGGGAATAGGCGCCTTGACGTAAGAAAGAGGGTTGGACGTGACATAGAAGAATGCGCATGCGCTAAAGAAAGGTGACGTCAGTGCGTTACTATGCAACCCGATAAATTGAATGGAGAAAAGAGCGCGCACGATCATGTGTTTTATATGGAGGTCGATGTAATCGCATACTATTAATATGCGATGTGAGTAAGTTAGTAAGTGATGTGAAGGAATATATGAGTAACGGGCTTGTCACTATAGTAACAAAGAAACAGGAAGTGGTCACGGGCATACACCCGCCCATCTTTATGAGGCGGGAACACACTAAAGAGTGCATGTTATAAAAAGCGGGTAAATGAACAGCCCAGTGATGGCATTTTTCTTATGTAGGCATAACGCTGTACTCAGTACTCCCCTGATGATCTGGTTGGTGAAACGCGTAGGGAGAAGGGAGCGTCACATGGAGGAACCCATGAATGTAAAGATTTGGGTGAGATCTTTCCATGATATATAAGATTACATAAAAAATCTGTAAAGGTGGTGAACTGCATGATCTAAAGAGGAATGTTTAGGTTCACACCCTGGTTTCATAATTACAGACTGTATATTATGCCATTCTTTATTTTTAGGTGATTATTGTAATAAGGCTGTTACTATGAAATTTGTCTAGGATCATTGTTAGCGATGATGATGTATGTTACACAGTAGTGGCACATAAATTTAGAACAATGGATCTGTAAAAGACATTTTTTAGCACCATGAGAGTGTGCTTTTTCAAAAGAAATTTACACTAAGCGGATACTCTGAGGGGGTGTCTATGTATAGTTGGATAGCGACACTAAGGGTATACCGGAAAGGTGTTTGAAAGTTTGGTCTTACCGCATCTGACTGAGCGGTTTTTTCTTGTAAGTGTTTGTCTTTTTGTACATGTGCATATTTTATGAATGGACTAAGTCCTTTTTAAATCTAATTTTGAATAAAGTAGATTAGTTTTATTTCAAGTATTTTTCTAGCTTGCTGGTGTAGATATAGTCTTCTAGCTAGTGGATCACTCGCTGTAACCGTCAGACAGCACATAGCTATCCGAGTCAGCCTTAAAAGGCCTTGGGTGATGATGATGTCACAGGTGGTTGCTGGATTACACCAGTAACCTGGTATGAACTTGCACAAACAGAGCCAATCTCCATCACTGGAGCTAGGACAGGTGAGTAATAGGAAGCCTCTCACAAGAAACACCAAATCACAACTTGTGGACATGCACAAACTCTTTGATTTTTGTCATCAGAGAAGGATCTGTCCCTTGTTGCAGATTTCCAATATCATATTGCCTTTTTAGACCAACTATTAAAGAAAGGTTGACTTCTACCGGGTTCCTAAATAAATCTGGTGTATGATCAGCCTAAGCTTTATTATATACTAACTAGTAAGAATTCATGTTCTCCTAGTGGGTAAATAATTTGCATGGTATTTGGAGAACAGTGCATGACCTTAGCTTTCAGCATCATGAACAAAGTGATGATAAAAACCTAATTCACATGTTCATGGTTTATAACATTTGCACAAACTGAATCATTATTTATCAATGGACAGGATCAGATTTTCATACATTTTTGGCTTATGTACCCCTTTTTGCAATGTTTCATGCGTTTTCATGAGCTTCTTTATTCAGGAACAATCAGCAACAATATGCTTAATAGATCAGGAATAAATCATTTGTATGTCTCTATATGTGCAGCACGTACAGCAGTCTGCTTCTCTCATACACAGACACAGGAAACCAGGAAATACAGTCACATGCTCTCCCTCTGTGAGCCTCTGGCAGTTTTTTTTTTTACTTTATAAACAGTATACAAATCTAGTAACTAAACACTCATAGACAGGAATGGAGTTGTTGCACCTAACATATTCCAACACCCCCACTCAACAACTACTTATCCTGTTAGTCCCATTGCGGTTCTGAAGTCCACAAACTTGGCTCTTGATAATGGCTTTGTCATACCATCGGCTATCATCTTGTCGGCTCACAATAAACAAACTCGAGTACACCACGTTCCACTAAGTCACGTAAGTGGTGATGTTTTACATCAATGTGCTTAGTCCTTGCACTAATCTTCTCACTCCTGGCAAGTTTAATGCATCATTGGTTGTCCTCATAGATAACTGTTGGTTGGGTTAATGGCTTGCCTAAATCTTCCAAAAGTTGTTTCAACCAAATTACTTCTTGACTTGCATAAGCAGCAGACATACAGAAAACGCTTGACCTCTGTCATTGCCAACAAAAGGATATATAACAAAATATTAAGATGAACTTTTGTTAATGACCAAATACTTATTTTCCACCATAATTTGCAAAATAAATGTTGCCAAATCAGACAAGGTGATTTTCTGGATTTGTTTTCTCATTTTGACTCCCATAGTTGTGGTCTACCTATGATGTCATTTACAGGCATCTCTCATCTTTTTAAGTGGGAGAACTTGCACAATTGGTGGCTGACTAAATACTTTTTTTCCCCACTGTATTCTGCTTCTGTAGAAGATAATGCGACTGACACTTATTTTCCGCTGGACCAAGAAATTGAATTTTCTCATAACATGAACATGTAACCACTTGTTGATTTCCGATCAATTGAATCTCCAGCCCAATTTGCATCCACATAACCTCTGAGAGTGAGATCTGATGCAGATATCTTAAGATTTAGCCTTTGAGTTTCTTTAAGATATTGAGAATTCTCTTAATTGCATTCCAGTCTCTTTGGTGTGGATCGCTAAAAACGTCGGCAGAGAATGCCAACTGTGGCTGTGATATCAGACAAGTTGTCTTTTCTATGTACAGAAGCGCCCCTACTGCTTGTCTGTAACTCTCATTGCTGGGTAGCAGATCTTCTTCTCCTTCCAATTTTAAGTAGGACGGATCCATTGGTGTTGACGCACCTTTGGCTTCTGACATTCCATACTGGTTTAGTGTTGCGGAAATTTTAGAACTTTGGTTGAGAAGAAAACTCCCATCTTCCTCTCTCTGGATTTTGATTCCCAAATAATATGTCACATTTTCAAGATCCTTAGTCTCAAAGTGCTGTTTGAGAAGTTCACCCAGCTTTGCAATTTCTTTTAAATTGTGGTAGCTCAATAAGCTCCCAAGTCTGGAGTTGGTGAAGGGACTCCATCTCTTCATTAGCAGCATTCATCCACTTCTGCTTCTCATGGACAGGCAGTTTTTGCATCTCTTGCCATGACTGTGGTTCAGGAAGTGTTCTGACCATATAAGAAAGACATCTAGCTGGGATACCTTTGTTTGGCCTTTCTGATCTCCTGACTGGAGGTTGACTTGGTCTTCCTTGGTGGCTTCAGAGTGTGACATCGGCGGCCGTGCCCGCCGATGCCCCTTCAGCGGCGGCGCCCGCTGCAGCGTCTCCTCACCTGCACGCTCCTGTCCACGCTCACGCCCGCTCTGCCTTCCGCCCTGCTGCGGGCATCGCACCGGCCTTAGGTCGCGGGTGCGCGTCCTCCCGCTCTCTTCCACTGGTGGGGGGCGTCGCTGAGGGGCAGGGCTGCAGGACGTACTTCCTGGCTCCAGGATATTTCAGGCGTCCTCCCTATGAGGAGGGCGCCTGGTGATTGTGTGGTACTCCTGCACCTTTCCGGCCGCTACAGTTCCACTGTAGTCCTCACTTCACGTATTTTCCTTGTCACCCGTCTGCTCCGCTTCTGTCCCTGTTCCTGTACCGTCCTCCTTGCCTGCCTGCCCCACTCTGTCTGTGCATTTCCCCAGTGTCTTCCCTGTCTGTCGGCTGTGTTAGACCCTCTCCGCCTGCCTCTCCGTACCCTTCCCTGCTGCTCCTATTGTTCCTCCTTCCTGCCCAGGAACTCCTGCTCTAGTTCCTTAGTTCTGTCTGTCTCCCATAGCCTTGCTGTCCTTCGAGCCGTCCCTCTTGGTTCCGGCTGTCACGCCTCTGTCCCCTGTGGTCCTGCCCCAAACGATCCCTGTATAGGGGTCGGTCTTCACCTGGCGTGCTCGCCCCAGGGGCTCCAGATCCGCGATCCAGAGGGTCCACTCTCGGACATAGCCTGCTCCTAATCATCACACAGAGCTTATCCACACTTCAGTATTTTCCTTTTCGGTGTCTGGGTTTGATAATTGAGATTCTTGTTCTTGCTTCTTAGGTTGAATAACTGGTGTAAATTCATGGAATTTGAGCGATACAGAGTTTTCATCAATCACTACATTTCTGCTGATTGTTACTGTGTTGGTCCCTGGATGCAGGATTCTGTATCCCTTTTGAGTTTTACTGTAGCTCACCAGGACTCCTTACTTTGCATGTGATTGCCATATGGAACGTTTTTCTTTGGGAACATACTTCTCCCCAATACGTTGTAGGTAGATTCGCATCAAACAACATACTTCTTCCACTTTCACAGAGAGTACGGTTCTTTCTCTTTGCAATGCCATTTTGTTCTGGGTTGTATGGAATGGTAGTCTGGAATACGATTCTATCCTTTTTCAAAATGGTTTGCACCTTACCACTTGTACATTCAGTTCCATTATCTGAACGTAGGGCTTTTGGCATTCTTCTAAATTTGTTAAACAGTACAGCAAGATATTCTTAAGATTCTGTGGAACTTCATCCTTACTGTAAAGCAGGTAGGCGACTGTATATCTGGAGTAGTCATCAATAAATATGAGAAAATATCTCTTCTTGCTGGGAGTTTGAACACTCATTGGACCACATACTGTACATCTGTATGTATCAGATCCAGTGGCTGTGCAGATCTAGTGGTGCTTATTTTAGGAAAGGATTTTCTGGGCATTTTCCCTTTAAGGCTACTTTCACACATCTGGCTTTTTGAATCCGCACGATGCGGCGAAATTTGGAACAACCGGATCCGGCACCAGATCCGGTTTTGTCCCATAGAGTTGTATTGTCGCCGCACCGTGCCGGATGGGTATGCGGCGCATTCGGTTTTTGCCGGATACGGCAAGAAGTAGCTGTCCGGCGTCTGCAGAAAACGTTCGCTGCAACGTTTTTTGACAGCGCTGGACCGGTTTTTCTCACAGAGCATGCGGGGAGACTGTGAGTCTCGCACTGCTCTTTTAAATGTGGGCGCCACCGTATCCGGCAACGCAGGCATCCGGTGTCTCCGGCACATCCCGAATCCACCCCTACAGCTGACACAAAGCCGGATGTGTGAAAGAAGCCTAAGACAGCTAGTGCACTTCATCATTTGACTACACTGGTTGATTTCAATACCATTTGCAAGTTGAGCTAGCATCCTTACTGCTTTTGGGTCTCTGCCCAAGACATCTGTGCCATACAGGGATACAGTTCTTATGTAGATCTTGTCCAGCACTGTACACTCTTTCTTTGCATTTTAATTGATAAAGTTCATCTTGGATTTTTCCTTCTGCAAGAGTGTTACCCTACTTTGAGATGATGCAGCTGTTATATTTAAAAGTAACTATATTCCCCTTTTGTGTGAGCTTCTTTACTGACAGACGATTGCTTTCAAGGCTGGGAACATAGAGAACATCCTTTACTAGAATCTTTCTGCTTTGTGCTGAGAAAACTGGACAGTGGAGGTAGCCGTCTCCTACGCCTTTTGAAGTCATATAGTGACCAATAGCTAAGATGACCTTTTCTGACTTGCTTTCATTAAGGTCAGTGAAGAAATCCTTGTTATTTGTCATATGGCTGCTTGCACCAGAATCTATACACCAATTATGCTTTGCAGAGGGGCCTGCACTGGCATTAAATGCAGTTTCATCACATGCAGAATCTTCCTTTACAGCTGTTTTAACCCTTTGATGACTGTTCTGCTTTTTAAGCTGACTCATTCTTGTTTCCAAATTCTGCAGTCTGCTTTAAGGTGGCCAGGCTTTTTACAGACAAAACATTCACAATTTTCTCTTAGATTGCTCTTATATTTAGGGAAATCCTGTGTCTTCAATGCTGTTTCTGCTCTGAATTCATTACTGCTGCTTACATGCTGCATTTTTCTCTTAAATTCATCCACAAGTTTCCCTTTAACATGCTCTAATGTCAGCTCATCATTTGGCCGTGCATCTAGTGCAGTCACGAGTGTCATAACTTTCTGGAAGACCACTTAATCGGAGTTCAGCAACATGAAAATCTTTAATTTCTTCTCCAGTACCCCTGAGACGTTCCACAATCTCTAGGGTGTTTCTTATATAGTTCTGCATGTTCTGTCCATCACTTAGCTGAGACTTAAACAGCTTTCTCATGAGATAAAGCTTATTGCTGAGATTTGATCTTTCATGCACTTTCTGTAACTCATCCCACATCTCCTTTGCATTTGCACACTTGCATATATGCACAATCTGAATATGATCTACACTGAGGGAGATTGTGCTTTGTGCTTTCTGATCCTTCTCTAGCCAATCATCTGGTAATGGATTAGGCACTTGTTCCTGGGTATATTTCCACGTACCTTCTCTTATGAGCAGCATCTTCACCTTGAATTTCCAGGACTGGTAGTGAGGCTTGATACTGAGAACTTGACAGGATTGCTTCTAATGAACATCTTCTCTGTTGCTTTGTGCTGCTTTTGCTTTGCACTGCTTTTGCTTTGCGCTTCTGTTATTGTTACTCTGGGGTTCTGGGTCACTCTGGACCCATAACCTGTTGGCAGTGGATTATTCAGGATACTCTCCAAGTGTGTGACAACAGAGCTTCTTTTTCAGGAATAAACAGGAATAATATATGATAAGCTTAATAGATCAGGAATAGATCATTTGTGTGTCTCTATCTGTGCAGCATCTACAGCAGGCTGCTTCTATCATACTGTGAGGTAGTGCTGTCATTTAAGTAGGGGATCACTCGCTTGGCAACCACAAAATCAGATCCGGCACAGGTTTTCCATAAACCAGTATAGTCCATGTGGTTCATTAAACATCATAACCATGACCAGCAATATATAAACGGCATAGCATCCATGATAGAGCTTCACTCTGTTAGCAATGTCCAATATGCAGGCTCTTCAGCCTCACAGTTATATCTCACCCCGTCAGGGTTCTCTCATGGCTGCTTCTCCATACTGCAGACATTCATTCCCTCCAGGGAACTCTCAGGCACTTGCAACCATTACTCACAGCGCCCACACGAGCTGTCAGGCAGGAAGCCCCATCTCAGCGGGACCTTCCACACTGAACCAACCGGGTCCAAGCATTCACCACCTGTGACCTACCCTGGCCACATTATATGGTTCATAGCCACGCCCACCGGGTCACATGACTCTGACCTCATCACAGGTCCTTCATGCATTTACACACTCTTTCCAACAGTGCTTTAAACACACCCCCTGGGTGGGTTTGTAGGTAACCAGGTCCGCCCATCTCTCTAGTTACCTGGAGACTTCTCCCTTACACATTGAAACAACACCTCAGCAATATCATTGCTGAACAACACATAAGTCTCCATCCCAAAGCCACCCACTTTGGGATACATAACGGCCATTCCGTATTCTGCAATTCATCCTTTCTCTTGGGGACATCCACACAGCGCCCCCTAGCGGACACAGTGGTTACTACACCACATACCTCCCCCCTCTGTTCAAATTTGTGGGGTTGAACACACAACCTTACATCAGGCTCTCGAGACCGGGCACTCATTACACCTTGCCCCACAGGTCGAGAGAACCGTCTCCATCTATCATACGGCCTCATCTCTACGTTAGGCCTCCCCCACCCCCAGCAGTCCGAATACCGGCCCTGATCTTTGGCCCGCCAGTTACAGTCTGTCTGCGTCATCAGACACTGTCTAGTCACCACATTCCTCTCCATGTTTATTCCATTCCCCGACCTGCTCCCCCGGTTGGTACGGTCATCAGTCTTAATCAGGCCTACTGTCTGGCCTGAGTCTGACTCATTCAGGGTCTCATAGGAACTACGGTCTCTCAATGTCGTCCTGCCAGTCGAACTACAACTTGCTGACATTTTTCCGCCATCTGCCATGTCACTTCTTGGAGGAACCCTTCGGGTCCTTATATCTTGGGTTGAAGGCAGCCGCCACCTGGTATTCCGTACCTCTTTATTTATTCGCCGACGGTCCAGCCTCAACTACTCAATCTCTTGCAGGTACCCCACTCGATACTCCAAGAGCATCCGAAAGTTTCTCAGGCTTTCCACGGAGCCAACCACCAGGACAGGAATCTTATCCTCTTCACTGGATACCTGGTCTTCATCATCCGGAGGGATCCTCACCCTCACCACACCAGAGCAATATACAAGGTCTTGCATTACCTTCCCGAATCTTCCAATGATTCTCCCAATCAGACCTTTGGGAACCGGAACTACCTCTTTCTGCAAACCCAACCGATCCATAGCCTCTCTTGCTAAGTCTAGGCGTCAAGCAGTTTTCATACTATTCCACCTAACCAACTGTTTGACATGGAGACACTGCAGATGCATGTTTTTCAGGACAGCCACCCACTTTGCTGTGTCTTCCCTGGCTGACATTATCACCAACTGCCGAGTCTCAGGCGTCCAGTGCACCTTACACGCTTTGACCGCCTCTTTGAAAGCCTCATGCACATCTTCCTCAGCACAGGTCTTTTGCATGTCTTTTGGTACATCAATCACAAACTTGAAGGTCGTGGCCTTGCTCTCTTCCTGGCCAGGAGGCTCTGGCTTTACCACAGACACTTCCCTCACTACAGTTGACTCGAACGGGTGACTGTCTTCTTCAGTTCTTAGCTCCCCAACTTCACGAGATCTCATCTCTTCATGACCGTCTGCCAAGACGGGCACCAGCAGTTCCGTTCCACCACCAGTCTGACCCGGCCACTGTTCATCACTGTCAAAGTTCTTCTCCTGCAGAAGACCACTTACAGTTTCTTTGAGCTTCAAGACTTCTTTCATGAGCTCCTCAACCCTGTGCTTGGCCATTTGTCTCAGGACTCTTTCTTGTTCGAGATGTTCTTCCATCTCTTCCCTAAGCGTCTTGTTCACGTTTTGCCACGTTGACAGGTGACCTCTGAGCTCAGAGACTTCCTTCTTTAGCCCTTCTATTCTGTGCTTGCTTTCTCTCTCATAGCCACAGTCACCCCCAGAGTCTGAGTCACCCTGGCCTGTCGAGTAATTCTTCTAGTTACCCACTAACCGTGTTTTCCCCCCAATCGTCTCATCTCCCAGCCCACCATCAGTCATATCACGAGACTTCAGGTCCGTAAGTTGGGCAGATGTACTTCTTCTTCTTACGGTCAATTCTACCTCTGACTTGTCCACATCAGGAGCAGTCACCATCTCAATATCTTTTTACCCAACAGTAGAAACATCTCCAACCTCCTGCCATATGTCATCAAACACGACAAAGTCTCGGCCCCTCTCCAAGGCATAGACTAAGTCCCGTGGTATCCCGCCCCCTTGGCACTCCCCACCTATGGGCCCCTCAAACATCACTCTGTCTACCGTATAGTTCACCGCGTCCCCATGTTTACAGCGAACCTGGACCATTCTCTCGGTCAGACAGAAAGTGAGAGGAGATCCTGTCAGAGTCACCTGACACTTTGAGTCCAGCCGACCCGAGACTCCTCGGTGCAGCATTACAGTACACACCTGTGGCCCGTCATTATCCGTAAAGAATATTCCACATTCAGAAAACAACATACACGAACATTGTCATTCCTCTTTTGACACACCGGCCCCTTTCTGGACCACCCCAATTTGGGTCACCGCCCCCTCCTGGGATGCCACCCCTTTTTGGTTTACCACCCCAATTTGGGTCACCGCCCCCTTCTGGGACTCAACCCCCTTTTGGGCTACCACCCTGATTTGGGGCACCGCCCCCTTTCGGGATTTCCCCATGTCCGTTTTACAGGTCTCCTTAGACCACAGTTCACACAACACAGTTTGTCTCTTTTACGATACCACACAAGTCCTTGTTGGCACCACCACAGCTCCTGCTGTCACCAATCACCGACACCACCGGCTGCTGTTCACACACAGCGGCTGGTGTCCTCTTCGTAACCCCGCCGAGTTACTGGAAGCTGCTTGTCCCCTTCGTAACCCCGCCAAGTTACAGGAAGCCACTTGTCACCTTTTTGACTCCCACTGAGCCACCGCAGGCTGAGTTGAGAAAAGAAAAAAAACACCACACAAAAAACTCACGTGTCCTTTCTGTGTGCTATTTAGGACGTTCCGTCTCCGCCTGAGACCGTCCAACACACAGGGCGCACCAGGTGCTATTCAGGGAGTGGCCCTCCTCCCAGGGTTTCCCAACACACCGGCCTCACCAGGTCCAGGGGCTTAGCGGTGCTCTTCAGGACATCCATCTCCTCCTGAGACTGCCCAACACTCATGCCTCACCAGGTCCAAGGTCATACCACGTGCTCCAGGGATCCGATTCTTCTCCTAGCATCTCCCAACACTGACCCTCCAGGACCTTGCTCACTGAACCCTCCAGGTACACAGTCTTTATCACTGACCCTTGTCAGTACAACACGAACACCCGTCCGTTACCTGTGTCAGCCACACAGGTCCTCGGATACCTCTTCTCCACAGAGGCACCCTATAGCAATCACCAGTCTCTTTCTCACTGACCCCGGTCAGTACAACACGGTTTTCACGACCGTCACCTGCTGGCCGCGCAGGTTCTCGGACCCCTCTACCACAGGGGTATCCGATAAGTCTCTTTCTCCTGGGGAAATGGCCGCACTGGGCTCACCGATCCGGACAGTGCCTTACTCACTAGGCCGCCCCACGGTTCCAGAACCACAGCCGGGCAGTGGTTTCCCCAACCGTCAGCCTTCCTGGCTCAGCGTTGCCCTTAGCAACCGACTTTGCAGTCCTCTTCCGTTGCTCCCAGCAGCAAGGCTACAACAATGCCCATAGCTTTCTCCACCAATTGTGAGGTAGCGCTGTTATTTAAGTAGGGGATCACTCGCTTGGCAGCCAAAAAATCAGATCCGGCACAGGTTTTCCATAAACCAGTATAGTCCATGCGGTTTATTAAACATCATAAACCATGACCAGCAATATATAAACGGCATAGCGTCCATGACAGAGCTTCACTCTGTTAGCAATGTCCAATACGCAGGCTTTTCAGCCTCACAGTTATATCTCACCCCGTCAGGGTTCTCTCATGGCTGCTTCTCCATACTGCAGACATTCATTCCCTCCAGGGAACTCTCAGGCACTTGCAGCAATTACTCACAGCGTCCACACGTGCTGTCAGGCAGGAAGCCCCATCTCAGCGGGACCTTCCACACTGGACCAACCGGGTCCAAGCATTCACCACCTGTGACCTACCCTGGCCACATTATATGGTTCATAGCCACGCCCACCGGGTCACATGACTCTGACCTCATCACAGGTCCTTCATGCATTTACACACTCTTTCCAACAGTGCTTTAAACACACCCCCTGGGTGGGTTTGTAGGTAACCAGGTCCGCCCATCTCTCTAGTTACCTGGAGACTTCTCCCTTACACATTGAAACAACACCTCAGCAATATCATTGCTGAGCAACACATAAGTCTCCTTCCCAAAGCCACCCACTTTGGGATACATAACAGCCATTCCGTATTCTGCCATTCATCCTTTCTCTTGGGACATCCACACAGCACCCCCTAGCGGACACAGTGGTTGCTACACCACATTACACAGACATAGGAAAGCAGGAAAAAAGTCACATGCTTTCCTTGTGTGAGCCTCCGGGAGTTTTTTTTAAACTTTATAAACACCATAAAATCTAGCAACTAAACACTCATAGACAGGAATGAAGTTGTTGCACCAAACATATTCCAACAGTTTTGAATGTATGTAAAAGGAAAAACTGATGGAGGTTTCTTAAGCTCCTCCTTGCAACTGGTCTGTCCAAAATGGACATCATGGGAGTGACACCCATATCATGTCTTATTTTATTTATTTCACTGATGCGCTTACTTACTTGAACGTGGAAAAAAAAAGCCGCATACCTCTAATAGTATCCAATCACAGGGGGGCTCCAATGCCGAGCAGCACCACCTCCCATCATTTCCCACTTGGTGTCTCAATTTTATCAGTGTCTGCATCCTTAGGATACAGCTGCTGTTGGATTTAATGATGGAGAAGGAAGGCTTCTTCACCATTTGGCCTGTGCGTCACTAGATTGAGCCAACTGAGCAAAGCCTCTGATTATACAGTCCACAGAGCAGAGCTGCGCATCAGAGAAGCAGAGGAGGTCGTCGTGGATTGTTTTGATGTCTTTAAGGCCAGTACTTATGGGGGAAAGCTTTGGGGCCATGATACTGTGTTTGAAGGGGGGCTGTGGGAGTCATGATGCTATGTGGGGGGGCTGTGGAAGAGGCAGCTATAATATTGTCTGGGGGCCTCATACTAAGTTGAGGCTGTGAGCACCATCATACTGTGTTTTTTTTGTACCCAATACTGTGTTAGGGTTTGTTATTTCATTATACTGTAGAGCATGGGTCCCCAACCTGTAGCTCGGGAGCCATATGTGGCTCGCGGTCCCATGAATTGTGGCTCGCGGCTGTCTGCCAGCTTGGCGCATTAGCTCCAGATTTAGCAAACAGGTATGAAGAGCACATCTCAAAATGGTGAATTTTGTGAGTAGCCCTGCACAGAAGAGCAGATCTGGATGCACATATACTGTCTTAGGGGTTTAGAGATGTTTTAGGTATGGTATGCTGGAGGATGGTCCTACCTGTTAGAGGAGGTTCTTGAAGCTGGATGTGACAGTATGTTGCAAGTCCTTGATGGGAGGATACTGAATGGGGGGATTGTGGGAACCCCTGTGTAGTTCTTTGGAGTGATTTCTGTGGAAAAGCTTCGGTTATCATTATATCTGTAATGTGGGCTTTGGTTGACACTACTTTGAGGGGGTGGGAGCAGGATGTTGCTTGTGACACCTTGTCAGAGCTGAATGTGGTTCGTGACCCTCTCTCAGTGCTGAATGTGGCTCTCAAGGTCAAAAAGGTTGGGGACCGCTGCTGTAGAGGGACCATCATTTTGTGTTGGGGGATGTCTGTACATTATACTGTGGGGGAGATTGTGGAGATGACATTCTGTGTGTGTGAGGCTTTGGGGCCATGATACTGAGTGTGGGGTGGGCTGTGGGGGTCATCGTGCTGTGTGGGGGTTGTGGAAGCTATCATACTGAGTTGGGGCTGTGAGGGCCTTCATGTTGTGTTTGGGTGACATAATTCTCTGTGGTGGGATGATAGAGCCTCATACTGTACTGTAGAGGGACCATCGTATTGTGTTGAGGGATGTGCAGGCATTATACTGTGGGGGAGAGAGTGTGGAGACATTATGTGTGGGGGGCTGTGTGGGTTATGATGCTGAGATATGTTGCAGTGGGAATATCATACTCAGCTGGGGGGCTTGAAGGGCCATCATACTGTGTTTTTTAGCCTCCATGCATAACACCTTTTTATATGACCAAACAACTCAATCTTTGTTTCATCAGTCCACAGGACCTTCTTCCAAAATGTAACTGGCTTGTCCAAATGTGCTTTTGCATACCTCAGGCGACTCTGTTTGTGGCGTGCTTGCAGAAACGGCTTCTTTCGCATCACTCTCCCATACAGCTTCTCCTCGTGCAAAGTGCGCTGTATTGTTGACCGATGCACAGTGACACCATCTGCAGCAAGATGATGCTGCAGGTCTTTGGAGGTGGTCTGTGGATTGTCCTTGACTGTTCTCACCATTCTTCTTCTCTGCCTTTCTGATATTTTTCTTGGCCTGCCACTTCTGGGCTTAACAAGAACTGTACCTGTGTTCTTCCATTTCCTTACTATGTTCCTCACAGTGGAAACTGACAGGTTAAATCTCTGAGACAACTTTTTGTATCCTTCCCCTGAAAAGCTATGTTGAATAATCTTTGTTTTCAGATCATTTGAGAGTTGTTTTGAGGAGCCCATGATGCCACTCTTCATAGGAGAATCAAATAGGAGAACTACTTGCAAGTGGCCACCTTAAATACCTTTTCTCATGATTTGATACACCTGGCTATAAAGTTCAAAGCTCAATTAGGTTACAAAACCAATTTAGTGCTTCAGGAAGTCAGTAAAAAGTAGTTAGGAGTGTTCAAGTCAAGAAAATGATAAGGGTGCCCATACTTTTGCACCGGTCAAATTTTGTTTAAATGCAGACTGCACATTTTCTGTTAGTACAATAAACCTCATTTGAATCCAGAAATATAACTGAGTCCATCAGTTATTAGATATATGAAACTGAAATAGCTGTTGCAAAAACCAAAATTGTTATAAAGAAAAAAGGTTAACATTAATAGGGGTGCCCAAACTTTAACATATGACTGTAATGTCATTTTACAATCTCTCCCCCACAGTAAAATGCCCCCACATCCCCCAACACAATATGATGGTCCTGTCTACAGTATGATGCTTCAACAGCCTCCCCTACAGTATTAAATCCAATAGACACGGTTTTAGGAAGTTTCGCCCCCAGCAGTTCGCCCCCAGCATTTCGCCCCCAGCAGTTCGCCCCCAGGTACACTTCGCCCCCGAACATTTCGCCCCCAGCATTTCGCCCCCAGGTTGTTTCGCCCCCGCACATTTCGCCCCCGCACATTTCGCCCCCAGCAGTTCGCCCCCGGATGTTTCGCCCCCGGATGTTTCGCCCCCGGATGTTTCGCCCCAGCAGTTCGCCCCCGGATGTTTCGCCCCCGGATGTTTCGCCCCCGGATGTTTCGCCCCCAGATGTTTCGCCCCCAGCAGTTCGCCCCCGGATGTTTCGCCCCCAGCAGTTCGCCCCCGGATGTTTCGCCCCCAGCAGTTCGCCCCCGGATGTTTCGCCCCCAGCAGTTTGCCCCCGCATATTTCGCCCCCAGAAGTTCGCCCCCAGCAGTTCGTCCCCAGATGTTTCGCCCCCGGATGTTTCGCCCCCAGCAGTTCGCCCCGGATGTTTCGCCCCCAGCAGTTCGCCTCCAGCAGTTCACCCCCGGATGTTTCGCCCCCAGCAGTTCGCCCCCAGCAGTTCGTACACGGATGTTTCGCCCCCAGCAGTTCACCCCCGGATGTTTCGCCCCCAGCAGTTCGCCCCCGGATGTTTCGTCCCCGGATGATTCACCCCCAGCAGTTCGCCCCCGGATGTTTCGCCCCCAGCTGTTCGCCCCCGGATGTTTCGCCCCCAGCAGTTCGCCCCCGGATGTTTCGCCCCCGGCAGTTCGTCCCCCAATGTTTCGCCCCCGGCAGTTCGCCCACGGATGTTTCGCCCCCGGATGTTCACCCCCGGATGTTTCGCCCCCAGCAGTTCGCCCCCGGATGTTTCGCCCCCAGCAGTTCGCCCCCGGATGTTTCACCCCCGGATGTTTCGCCCCCTGTCAGTTCGCCCCCAGCAGTTCATCCCTGGATGTTTTGCCTCTAGCAATTTGCTCCTGGATCTTTCGCATCCGGGAAAAACCTGCCTGAACTGAACATTGGCAGGTTTGCTTATCACTAATAATACACCATATGAGTCTAAGATATACAATTCTGATCAAATTAGTTTTTTTTATTCTCAAACTTTGTTTTCTAGATGAGTAATTTTACAAACAGACAGGAAAATAGTAGGATTTCATTGGTTACTAAGGAGGTCGTGCCCCCTTGGGAGCAGAACGGATCCTGGCTCCCTATGATACATTCAGGGCTGCTTGTTCACAGCCCTCTGCAAAGCTCCCCTTCACCCTCCGCTCATGTGCTCTGTCCTGGACAAGAGGAGGGCTCCCCCCTGCCTGTGTAAAGCCGTTACAGGACGGAACACATAGGGGGGGGCTTTGCAGAGGGCTGTAAACCAGCAGCCCTTTATACATCATAGGGAATATATTGTTAGCTGCATGCTCCTGTGCAGCCACGCCCTCTAGAATCCATCCACAAGTACTGCTACTAAGGAGAAACAACCTCCTTAGCAACCACTGAAATCCTGCAGCACATGGAGCTTTAACTTGGATGAGACTTTTCACACAGAAGTGAAGCTGCTGGAAGGTCTCCTTTGGAAATGAATATCATGGGCACAGGTACTATATCATAACATGTTTTTTGCAGAGTTATGCTTTAACTGTATATATCAAAACTGTTTTAACAAGAAACATAAAAAGGTATAGAGGGGAAGGATTAGAGAAAAAGAGAAAATACAAATTGCAGGTTATAATGCTTGAATTATTTTACAGCTAAAAACACTGCTCTCAAAACATACAATATGTGACCATGAACTAAAAATCAAAGCTGTAGGCAATGCCTCTCAGATAATCCATCAAGCTTCTATTATCGAAATCTTGCACGATACGTTTAACCCTTGCTGAAATTGCAGCATACTTTTTGTTTCTTGCAGCGATGGGATTTCCTGCTATTATCTGAATAATTTCAAAACTATGGAGCTCTTGCTGATGTTTCAGACAGTTAATGAACCGGTATATATTTTGGAAAAGAGTACCACATGTTTCTCGAAAGCTACGGTGCCATCCTTCGACATCATTATTTGTTCGCTGTTGATCATTCAATGTTCGTTCATACACATTCCAGAATTGAACTGGAAACAAAGGTGCTTGACGCCCTCTGCGATTCATTCGACCGATATAGCTGTCTTCAAAATAGTTGGCAATAGGCAGGCCCGGATTGGCAATATAACCAACCGGGTATTTTCCCGCTGGGCCGCTGTCATGTGGGCCGCGGGCGGCAGCGCCCGATCATCTGGCCGCTTGCCAGCTGCTGCGGCCACTGTTGCTCCTGCTGCCGGCCCTCTGCGGGCACGGCAGTGATAGTTTCCAAGTTCCTCCCGCACTGCAGGGAGATAAGCCGCCACGCCCCCCCACGCACCCCATCCTCGCCGTAGCATGAGACCCCCTCCCCCCCGCAGCCACTCACAGCGTCGCACTCGCTTGCCTGCTCGCTCTGTTCGCAGGACCTGTGATGAGGTCACAGGAGGGGAGGAGTCAGGGGGTCACATGATCAGGAGCCTTTGTCCAGACCCCCGATCATGTCACCCCTGACTTCGCCCCTCCTGTGACCTCATCACAGGTCCTGTGCGCTCAGCCTTGCCTCTACCGTCTGCAAGACTCTGCTTTGCTGTTGTCATGGTGCTGGTTGAGGTAAGTACCGTATGTGTGGGGTCAGGATTTACAGTGTGGCTGTAGCAGAGCTGTGTGTGTATGAGGTGTACGGAGCGGAGCCGTGGGTGTACGAGGTGTACAGAGCGGAGCCGTGGGTGTACGAGGTGTACGGAGCGGAGCCGCGTGTGTATGAGGTGTACGGAGCGGAGCCGCGTGTGTGTGAGGTGTACGGAGCAGAGCCGTGTGTGTATGAGGTGTATGGAGCGGTGCCGTGGGTGTACGAGGTGTACAGAGCGGAGCCGTGGGTGTACGAGGTGTACGGAGCGGAGCCGCGTGTGTATGAGGTGTACGGAGCGGAGCCGCGTGTGTGTGAGGTGTACGGAGCAGAGCCGTGTGTGTATGAGGTGTATGGAGCGGTGCCGTGTGTGTACGAGGTGTACAGAGCGGAGCCGCGTGTGTACGAGGTGTACGGAGCGGAGCCGCGTGTGTACGAGGTGTATGGAGCGGAGCCGCATGTGTACGAGGTGTATGGAGCGGAGCAGTGTGTACGAGGTGTACGGAGCAGAGCCGTGTGTGTACGAGGTGTATGGAGCGGAGCAGTGTGTACAAGGTGTACGGAGCGGAGCAGTGTGTACGAGGTGTACGGAGCGGAGCCGTGTGTGTACGAGGTGTATGGAGCGGAGCCGTGGGTGTATGAGGTGTACGGAGTGGAGCAGTGTGTACGAGGTGTACGGAGCGGAGCCGTGTGTGTACGAGGTGTACGGAGCGGAGCCGTGTGTGTACGAGGTGTACGGAGTGGAGCCGTGTGTGTACGAGGTGTACGGAGCGGAGCCGTGTGTACGAGGTGTACGGAGAGGAGCCGTGTGTACGAGGTGTACGGAGAGGAGCCGTGTGTATCAGGTGTACGGAGAGGAGCCGCGCGTGTACGAGGTGTACAGAGAGGAGCCGCGTGTGTACGAGGTGTACGGAGCGGAGCCGCGTGTGTATGAGGTGTACGGAGCAGAGCCGCGTGTGTGCGAGGTGTACGGAGCAGAGCCGCGTGTGTGCGAGGTGTACGGAGCAGAGCCGCGTGTGTATGAGGTGTACGGAGCGGTGCCGTGTACGAGGTGTACGGAGCGGTGCCGTGTGTGTACGAGGTGTACGGAGCGGAGACGTGTGTGTACGAGGTGTACGGAGCGGAGACGTGTGTGTACGAGGTGTACGGAGCGGAGCCGTGTGTGTACGAGGTGTACGGAGCGGAGCCGCGTGTGTACGAGGTGTACGGAGCGGAGCCGCGTGTGTACGAGGTGTACGGAGCGGAGCCGCGTGTGTATGAGGTGTACGGAGCGGAGCCGCGTGTGTGCGAGGTGTACGGAGCAGAGCCGCGTGTGTACGAGGTGTACGGAGCGGAGCCGCGTGTGTACGAGGTGTACGGAGCGGAGCCGCGTGTGTGCGAGGTGTACGGAGCGGAGCCGCGTGTGTGCGAGGTGTACGGAGCGGAGCCGCGTGTGTGCGAGGTGTACGGAGCAGAGCCGCGTGTGTGCGAGGTGTACGGAGCAGAGCCGCGTGTGTATGAGGTGTACGGAGCGGTGCCGCGTGTGTACGAGGTGTACGGAGCGGAGACGTGTGTGTACGAGGTGTACGGAGCGGAGACGTGTGTGTACGAGGTGTACGGAGCGGAGCCGTGTGTGTACGAGGTGTACGGAGCGGAGCCGTGTGTGTACGAGGTGTACGGAGTGGAGCCGTGTGTGTACGAGGTGTACGGAGCGGAGCCGTGTGTACGAGGTGTACGGAGCGGAGCCCTGTGTGTGTACGGAGCGGAGCCCTGTGTGTACGAGGTGTACGGAGAGGAGCCGTGTGTGTATGAGGTGTACGGAGCGGAGCCCTGGGTGTACGAGATGTACGGAGCGGAGCCCTGTGTGTACGAGATGTACGGAGAGGAGCCATGCGTGTACGAGGTGTACGTAGAGGAGCCGTGTGTATGAGGTGTACGGAGAGGAGCCGTGTGTGTACGAGGTGTACGGAGCGGAGCCCTGTGTGTACGAGATGTACGGAGAGGAGCCACGCGTGTACGAGGTGGACAGAGTGGAGCCGTGTGTGTATGGAGTGGAGCCATATGTGTACGGGATGTACGGAGCGGAGCCAAGTGTGTACAAAGCATACGAAGCGTGCTTTTCCCACGGACACAGGAGTACACGGCGGAGCCCCGAGGAGCATTTTAAAACACACATGACGTTCCACCTGAAGTGATGTGCTGGAAGCTGACCGGAAATGAGATAATTTCTTGAGGAGATTGTGACGGAACCAGGAATGCTTCAGATCCATCACCGTGTCCTCCTCCGACAGCGCAGACAGCAGGATCGCCTTGGAATCGGGGATGCCGGCCATGTGAGCAGATCATGATAGGTCCTGCACCGGGAGGCTCAGGTGGGCACTACAATGGGAGCCGGACTGCTATAGTATCTTTGTAGAATCTTTCTTTCTCTCTTTTTCTTTCTCTCTCTGTTCTTTCTTTCTCTCTCTGTTCTTTCTTCCCCTCTTTCTTTTTCTTTCCTCTCTTTCTCTCTGTTCTTTCTTTCTTTTCTTTACTTCTTTCTTTCTCTCTCTGTTCTTTCTCTGTCTCTCTCTGTTCTTTCTTTCTTTCCCCTCTTTCTTTCTTTCTCTCTCTGTTCTTTCTCTGTCTCTCACTGTTCTTTCTTTGTCTCTCAATGTTCTTTCTTTCTTTCCCCTTTCTTTCTCGCTCTCTCTGTTTTCTTTTTTCTCTCTCTGTTTTCTCTCTTCCTTAGTGCCAGTCAGTGTGCCCATAATGCCAGCCACTGTGCCCTCAGTACCAGTCAGTGTGATCAGCAGTGCTAAATGGGTGCGATTAGGTGTGGACATGGGTGTGACTATTTGTGAAATGGGTGTGGCTGGGCGTGGCCAAAATTTGCAGCGGCGCGCCGCGTGCGCCGCAGTCTTTGTCCATCTTTCCCTTCTTCAAAAGTTGGGAGGTATGATAGGGGCGGCTATGACCAGGGGGTCTGGTTGCCCAATAGAGAGCAGTTCTGCCAGGAATTCTGTCACCGTGCATACAAAAGGGGACAGAGATTTGGGAGGAGTACTGTACCTAAAAGCAATAAATAGGACTGAGCTGAAATACTGGGCACAGCTATGACTACATGTTATATAGTCGTGTTAATCTCCTCTCACTTCTTGTAAACTACAAGTGTACAAAGATATTATATAGTCACCATGTGACTAGTGGGCCTGTGTAACTTCAAATGCCAGGGCTGAATTTTAGTCCCAGTCCGGCCCTGGCAATAGGTATTGCTTCTTGTGGAAAGTCAGGATCTTCCACCAATTCTTCAAATGATTGCACAACATTCTGTGGTGGTAGAAAGGCCAGGGCAGGTATCATGCGTATCCAACGGGCAAATTCATGGTCACCTTGGTATTGCATCTTGAGTCTTTCATTTTGAACTTTACGCCAAACCGACTGTGATAGGTGGAAAAAGCAACCAGTCTTCACAAGGTTGGGGAATTCACTTTCAAATGCCAGTATTGCAGCTAGTTCAAAATCCAACATCAGGTTGTCTGGCTGCAGTCCAGGCTGCAAGTTCTTCAGCTCTTGCAGCAACCTCTGGTATGTAGAACGGCTCTTGTCTGTCAGCAAGGTGTACACTACAGGAACAACAAGGCCGCTGTGGACTACATGGATTGTGTAAAGTTGCTTAAACAAGGCTGGTGTAGTGAAAAACATGCCATCAGCAAACCACTCTTTACTTTGTGCCAGTAGATGGAGATTGTCTCTTGTTCCAAATATCAACATACGGCTGTGTCCATTTCCTAATTTAAAATGAAAGTATTAGTAGAGGAAATAACAGAAAAAGTGTAACAAGCAGCAGACAGAGTTTTGGGATAAATTCACAAAAAAAAATATCCTATTCAGAAGACTGTTCATATCTCACATTAAATACTCACATTTTGCTCCAGATTTTCTGATTTCATAATAAAAAAACTGAAGCAAAATCTAGTGTGAAGGGGCCAACCAATAGTTTTTTACAACATATATTGTCCCAGTGGAAAATTATATATTTTTGTTTAAAATTAAAATTACTTCCAAACTTGAAATAGGTCACATTTTTAGGGTACCTTTAGACCCTTCAACTAGACGGCCGTTCAGCACGGCCGATCGCCACTATGCTGAACGGGCCGTCTAGTTGACAGCCGCATCCAGACGTGGCATGCGGCTGGACGTCTGAATGAACGACTGGGCGGTCCGCCCGCCTGAATGGGGCATTCCATTCAGGCGGATGGACACGCTAGTCGTCGGGTGGGCAGCGTGGACGTTCGTGACGTCTGCGCTGCCTATGTTGTCTCATTGAGAGGATTGTGCAGGACGCAAAAAACGCCAGTAAAATCACCAGTGTGCTTTTGGCCTAAGGCATAACTGAATGGTCCATTAGGCTGGGGTCATATGCAGCATTAATGTGTAAATCCCATCCACATGCTGATGAAAAAATTTTGTTTACAAAAAAAAAACATGCAGTGCAGCATGTCAATGTATGCTGCCATTATACAAACAAAATTCCAGCCATTCAGACAAGGGGCTGAAATCCTGCACTAAAACCTGCACCTAAATCCATAGAGTTAAGTGAAGATTTTGATACAGAATTAGGGTACCACAATAGTGGCCACAATTGCAGGCACAAATAGATTCCTGTGGGATCTCCAATTGCTACCGCAATTACAGCCGCTGCGGAGATGCCGCTCCACAATCCCCTTCCATCAGTTGGCACGAGGCCTCAGGCTTTATCCAGACAAGCTGGATTTACAGGCGTATTCCGTGTTGTGTTTCCTGCCTGAAACCCGCCCTTTCATGTCTATGGTGCGGGTTACGGGCGGATTCCGTCCGGGGCCGGAAAACACCCCACCGGAAAATAGCTTCAAAGCTATTTTCCAGCGGATCCCGGAAGGAATGGGAATGGGCAAGAGGGAAGCCTCCCGAAAAATGCCTGCAAACCATGCCAAATACGCTCGGTTTAGGCCATAGCAGGGCATGGCCACGCCCATAGCAGAGCTTGGCCACGTCCCCTATTTGCAGAAGCGTTTTGCCAAAGCGCTTGCAAAGTGCTTAAAAAGTGCTTGGAAGCAGCAGGCAAAACGCATCTGCAAATCATGGCGTATCTCACCTGAGCTCCGGAGTTCAGCCCGACCTGTCCACGGATCTGCAGGACTGAACTACGAGAGCCGAGGAATCAGCCGGCGATGGCAGATCAGTCCGTGCATGCCACAGACAGACGAGGCTGAACTCCGGGGCAGCATCCAGGACAGGTATGGCCAGTACAATGCTGCATATTTGGAATTAGTGTTGGCCGGTCCGATCACTGAAGATCGTAATTTATTACGATTTTCAGGCTGATCGTTATTTTAAATTACGATCCGATTTGTAGCCAGATCATGATGATGATCTGAATTAGAAATCGGAATCCTCCGTAATCTGAAAACACTGTCCGGGCATACACTCCCGAACAGTGTGCGCATATATATATATATATATATATATACACACACACACACACACACACACACACACACACTATACAGGTGTACAGTGTGTGCATATTTAGCTTTAGTAAATGGCTCCAGGCTGCGCTGTTAAAAAAATAAACAAACCCAGTTACTCACCTCTTTCTCCAGTACTGGCTCCGGCTCCTAGCCCAGCAGTGCAGGGAATCCCGAAATCCAGGCGGCGCATCGCCGCCTCTGTGCCTGCCGTACTATAACTACAGTGGAGAGTGATCCCAGGACCGCTCACTAGACGGTCCTGGGAAAGCACCACATCACGTCACAGAACAGCCCGGCACATGTGCAGAGGTGGTGATGCACAACCCAGAATGCATAGCATTGGGATTTCGGAATTCCCTGCACCGCCGGAGACAGCGCTGGACACCGGAGAGAGAGTTGAATAACTGGGTTTGTTTATTTTTTAACAGCGCAGCTTGGGGCCATTATATATATGCAAGAAAGCTGGAAGAAGAGTGGCTCAACTGAGATTGTTGCTGAGGACTCAGTGTGCTGCTAGAGCAGGGGTTGGCTTCCGCCCATACTTAACATGCATCCATGAAGAAAGACCTCCGCGCTCCTGAAGTCCTATACAAATCCTTTATTGCATTTCAAAGTTCCAAAAGTGCCAGACCACCATCACCCACCCACATATATGCATATACGGTATATACACACACACACTGTTCGGGCGTACAGTGTGCATATATATATATATATCTACATCTAGCTCTGGAGATTGGATCTGAATTAATTCCAATCTTTCGGTATGATCAGCCCGATCTGATCCTATCTTTCCAGTGATCGGCCAACACTAGTTGGAATCAGTAGGCCTCACTACATTATATTACCCTCAAAGTTTCCCTTGAAGGCAAAAATCACATAGTATTTTATATCAGCACCTTATAGTGTAGCATTTTTCACATTTGTGCAAAATAAACTTTGCAATAATTATGCATAATGGAATTGTTTTAATACAATGTTAAATGGTTAAGTAGCTTACCAGAGTCATGCAGAAGGAACTGCTGCTGGACACCATCAATACTGATCTCCTGGAACTCCAGGGGGATAACAAGTTGATCAAGGGTTTGAGGTAACCTTGGGATATTGCCAAGTTGCCTTGCTAATCGTATTGTCCTCTTCAGTGATGCTTTCCTTGGGAGGAGTGCTGCAACATTAGAATGGGCTCCTGAAACGACGTCTGTGAGAATCTGTTGTGGTGTCTCCTGTGTTGTCCTTGCCCTGGTCACAGCCTCATTAACAAGTCGGATTGCTTCAGGTCTTGCAGCTTGTGCTGCGTGATTGTGAAGATTGACTACTTTCACAACTTCGCCAGATTCTTCATTGGTCCAAACACGTCCCTTGCAAGTCGACCGTTTTTCACATACCCAGATGGAATGAACATCGTCAGCGGTTCGTTTGGAAAATAAGTAAATGTGATTCTCATGGACCAACTTGCTCCTTCCACGTTTGGACAGAACTGAATTCATAGTTGTAGAAAGTGAATTGCTGTGGAAGCTGACTGATTTTTTGTGGCAGTACACTTCTCTCTGTGGAGATTTCAGACACTGCTATAT
Source organism: Dendrobates tinctorius (assembly GCF_039654945.1). Classification (NCBI taxonomy): domain Eukaryota; kingdom Metazoa; phylum Chordata; class Amphibia; order Anura; family Dendrobatidae; genus Dendrobates; species Dendrobates tinctorius. The sequence goes on along the minus strand of NW_027361788.1, from coordinate 12,475,034 downwards.
TCTGATATACAGATGGAATAAAAGCTAGTCTAATGTAACTTGCAGGACATGTGACCATGCTACTTGTTACATCTGCAACAAACCTTGCAACAAAGCAGGTCAGTGCTGGGTCAGGTAAAAGTTCAAAATTGTTTAGATTTTAGGCCTCTTGCACACTGTAATTTTAGAGTGGTTTCACACTTGTGTTTGTGGCCGCCAGAGGTCGATCCGCTCTGGATCTGACATCCAGCTGACCCCAGGGCAATGCTGGCTGAATGCTGGCATTCCGCTTGCATTGCCCATAGAAGTGAACGGCTGGGTTCCGCGATCTGCAGACGCCCGTTCGCTTTCGTAATGCCGCATTCCGCTATCAGTGTCAGAACAAAAAGAAGAGCATTTTCTTCTTTTCGTTCCGCTGCAGGTTAGCGGAATGCGGCATTACAGAAGCGAACGGGCGGCCTGTAGTGCATATGTAGCGGAAGTTTGAAAGCACCCTTGTGCTGCCACTGTTTTAGAACTCCAAAGCACGTGCTTTACTGGCATTTTTCAGAGCGCTTTTGTGAGCGCTCTCGGTAATGACCCATAAGATACAGGCTATTGATGAACGCTAAGTGCTCAAAAATAGCTCCTGTAATAAAATAAAAAGAGCTGGCCGAAACAACACCTCGCTTTTCTAGCCATTGACTTATCTACTATATAATTGTCTAAGGGTCACTTTCGTCTTTCTGTCTGTAACGTTTTATTCGTATATTCATTGGTCGCGGCGTCTGTCTGTCATGTAAATCCAAGTCGCTGATTGGTCGTGGCAAAACGCCCACGACCAATCAGCGACGGTCACAGTCTGCCATAAAAATGGCCGCTGCTTCACTGCCCTGCACTCACCGCTGACCGCTCACACAGGGTTAATGCTAGCGTTAATGGATTGCGGTGTACCGCACTCCGTTAACGCTGCTATTAACCCTGTGTGACCAACTTTTCGCTATTGATGGTGCCTATGCAGCATCAATAGTGAAAAGATGTAATGTTAAAAATAATAATGATAAAAAAAAAAAAGTTATTCTCACCCCCTCCAACGTCGCGCTGTCCTCCGCGCCTCTCTCCAATGCACACCGTCCAGGACCTGCGATGATGTCACGGTCATGTGACCGCGACATCATCGCAGGTCCTACGCTCAGACCGGAAGCCACCGCCAGCACGGCAGAGAGGCGCGAGGACTTCAGGGCCCGTGGCTGAGGTGAGTATATCTTTATTATTTTTTTTTAAACACGAATATAGTGCCCACATTCCTAGACTACGTGGACAGTGCAATATACTACGTGACCAGTGCAATATACTACGTTGGCTGGCCAATATACTATGTGCGCTGTGTAATTTTCTATGTGCGCTGTGCAATTTACTACGTGGACTGTGCAATTTACTACGTGCGCTGTCCAAAATACTACGTCGGCTGTCCTATATACTACGTGGTCTGTACAATGTACTACGTGGACTGTCCAATATACTACATAACCTGTGCAACATACCACGTGGCTGTGCCTTCTAGAATACCCGATACATTAGAATCGGGCCACCATGTAGTATATTCAAAATTGGCAATCTTCTTAGCGATTTTCCAGTGCTTAGCACTTGGGAAAGTGGCTACTGTGAAAGCGGTCTTAGGGCTAAAACACAAGGCCAAAATTCCCTGCCTAATTTGGGGCCGAAACATCCGGGGGCGAACTGCTGGGGGTGAAACATCCAGGGGCGAACTGCTGGGGGCGAACTGCTGGGGGCGAAACATCCGGGGGCGAACTGCTGGGTGCGAAACATCCGGGGGCGAACTGCTGGGTGCGAAACATCCGGGGGCGAACTGCTGGGGGCGAAACATCCGGGGGCGAACTGCTGGGGGCGAAACATCCGGGGGCGAACTGCTGGGGGCGAAACATCCGGGTACGAACTGCTGGGGGCGAACTGCTGGGGGCGAAACATCCGGGGGCGAACTGCTGGGGGCGAAACATCCGGGGGCGAACTGCTAGGGGCGAAACATCCGGGGGCGAACTTCTGGGGGCGAAACATCCGGGGGCGAACTGCTGGGGACGAAACATCCGGGGGCGAACTGCTGGGGGCGAAACATGCGGGTACGAACTGCTGGGGGCGAAACATTCGGGGGCGAACTGCTGGGGGCGAAACATCCGGGGGTGAACTGCTGGGGACGAAACATCCGGGGGCGAACTGCTGGGGGCGAAACATCCGGGGGCGAATACTGGAGGCGAACTGCTGGGGGTGAAACATCCGGGGGCGAACTGCTGGGGGCGAAACATCCGGGGGCGAACTGCTGGGGGCGAAACATCCGGGGGCGAACTTCTGGGGACGAAACATCCGGGGGCGAACTGCTGGGGGCGAAACATCCGGGGGCGAACTGCTGGGGGCGAAACATGCGGGTATGAACTGCTGGGGGCGAACTGCTGGGGGCGAAACATCCGGGGGTGAACTGCTGGAGGCGAACTGCTAGGGGCGAAACATCCGGGGGCGAACTGCTGGGGGCGAAACATCCGGGGGCGAAACATCCGGGGGCGAAACATCCGGGGGCGAACTGCTGGGGGCGAAACATCCGGGGGCGAACTGCTGGGGGCGAAATGTGCGGGGGCGAAACAACCTGGGGGCGAAATGCTGGGGGCGAAATGTTCGGGGGCGAAGTGTACCTGGGGGCGAACTGCTGGGGGCGAACTGCTGGGGGCGAAATGCTGGGGGCGAACTGCTGGGGGCGAAACTTCCAACTCCCAAAAAACACAGCATTCCAAGAAAAAAACTTGCTACCCACAGTAAAATTTGGTGTAGGTTCCATCATGCTTTGGGGCTGTGCTGCCAATGCCGGCACCGGGAATCTTGTTAAAGTTGAGGGTCGCATGGATTCAAATCAGTATCAGCAGATTCTTGACAATAATGTGCAAGAATCAGTGACGAAGTTGAAGTTACGCAAGGAATGGATATTTCAGCAAGACAATGATCCAAAACACCGCTCCAAATCTACTCAGGCATTCATGCAGAGGAACAATTACAATGTTCTGGAATGGCCATCCCAGTCCCCAGACCTGAATATCATTGAACATCTGTGGGATGATTTGAAGCGGGCTGTCCATGCTCGGCGACCATCAAACTTAACTTAACTGGAATTGTTTTGTAAACAGAAATGGTCACAAATACCTTCATCCAGGATCCAGGAACTCATTAATAGCTACAGGAAGCGACTAGAGGCTGTTATTTTTGCAAAAGGAGGATCTACGAAATATTAATGTCACTTTTATGTTGAGGTGCCCATACTTTTGCACCGGTCAAATTTTGCTTAAATGCAGATTGCACATTTTCTGTTAGTACAATAAACCTCATTTGAATCCAGAAATATAACTGAGTCCATCAGTTATTAGATATATGAAACTGAAATAGCTGTTGCAAAAACCAAAATTGTTGTAAAGAAAAAAGGTTAGCATTAATAAGGGTGCCCAAACTTTAACATATGACTGTATATGTGAGGAGCTGTAGGGGCTATTATATACTGAGTGTGCTTAGGTTGTAGGGGTCATGATGCTGAGTCATGCTGTGGAGGGCTTCATATTTGGTTGAGGGCTGTAAGGCCCATCATCAGGGCTGCCACTAGGAATTTCGGGGCCCCATTCTGGCAAAATTCTCAGGGCCCCCTTGAGACTCCGCCCAGGCTCCACCCAGCCCTGCCTCCACCCCTCAAACTGTCCACAGTCCCACCGCTCTCTCTTGAAAAAACTCCACTTCTCACCTATCACACATTAAGAGTTCCCATCACCAGATCACACATACTGTATAGCCGGCAGCTTTTGCTTTGGACAAAAGATTTTTTTAGGCCGCCACCATAACAGGGTAGACACTTTTGGCCGGGCTCTACTCTACTGTAACCTATTAAATATTTGTTAAAATATGCAATACACTTTAGGTATATTTTTAATTATTTTTCAATTTTTAAAATGACCAATAATATCACATACAAGGAACAAATACCGCTACACCATGTCCAGACCACATATTACTACCATAGTAACCGAATAATATCACATACAAGGAACAAATACCACCGCACCATGCCTAGACCACATACAGTGGGGAAAAAAAGTATTTAGTCAGTCAGCAATAGTGCAAGTTCCACCACTTAAAAAGATGAGAGGCGTCTGTAATTTACATCATAGGTAGACCTCAACTATGGGAGACAAACTGAGAAAAAAAAATCCAGAAAATCACATTGTCTGTTTTTTTTTCATTTTATTTGCATATTATGGTGGAAAATAAGTATTTGGTCAAAAACAAAATTTCATCTCAATACTTTGTGATATATCCTTTGTTGGCAATGACAGAGGTCAAACGTTTTCTGTAAGTCTTCATAAGGTTGCCACACACTGTTGTTGGTATGTTGGCCCATTCCTCCATGCAGATCTCCTCTAGAGCAGTGATGTTTTTGGTTTTTCGCTTGGCAACACGGACTTTCAACTCCCTCCAAAGGTTTTCTATAGGGTTGAGATCTGGAGACTGGCTAGGCCACTCCAGGACCTTGAAATGCTTCTTACGAAGCCACTCCTTCGTTGCCCTGGCGATGTGCTTTGGATCATTGTCATGTTGAAAGACCCAGCCACGTTTCATCTTCAATGCCCTTGCTGATGGAAGGAGGTTTGCACTCAAAATCTCACGATACATGGCCCCATTCATTCTTTCATGTACCCGGATCAGTCGTCCTGGCCCCTTTGCAGAGAAACAGCCCCAAAGCATGATGTTTCCACCACCATGCTTTACAGTAGGTATGGTGTTTGATGGATGCAACTCAGTATTCTTTTTCCTCCAAACACGACAAGTTGTATTTCTACCAAACAGTTCCAGTTTGGTTTCATCAGACCATAGGACATTCTCCCAAAACTCCTCTGGATCATCCAAATGCTCTCTAGCAAACTTCAGATGGGCCCGGACATGTACAGGCTTAAGCAGTGGGACACGTCTGGCACTGCAGGATCTGAGTCCATGGTGGCGTAGTGTGTTACTTATGGTAGGCCTTGTTACATTGGTCCCAGCTCTCTGCAGTTCATTCACTAGGTCCCCCCACGTGGTTCTGGGATTTTTGCTCACCGTTCTTGTGATCATTCTGACCCCACGGGGTGGGATTTTGCGTGGAGCACCAGATTGAGGGAGATTATCAGTGGTCTTGTATGTCTTCCATTTTCTAATTATTGCTCCCACAGTTGATTTCTTCACTCCAAGCTGGTTGGCTATTGCAGATTCAGTCTTCCCAGCCTGGTGCAGGGCTACAATTTTGTTTCTGGTGTCCTTTGACAGCTCTTTGGTCTTCACCATAGTGGAGTTTGGAGTCAGACTGTTTGAGGGTGTGCACAGGTGTCTTTTTATACTGATAACAAGTTTAAACAGGTGCCATTACTACAGGTAATGAGTGGAGGAAAGAGGAGACTCTTAAAGAAGAAGTTACAGGTCTGTGAGAGCCAGAAATCTTGATTGCTTGTTTCTGACCAAATACTTATTTTCCACCATAATATGCAAATAAAATGAAAAAAAAACAGACAATGTGATTTTCTGGATTTTTTTTTCTCAGTTTGTCTCCCATAGTTGAGGTCTACCTATGATGTAAATTACAGACGCCTCTCATCTTTTTAAGTGGTGGAACTTGCACTATTGCTGACTGACTAAATACTTTTTTTCCCCACTGTATTACCACCACATGGTGACTGAATACTATAATACTGATCATTAATAAAAAAAATAATACTATCACCATAAGTGGCATTATACACAGGAGATCTGTATTTAGCATGCAGTGTCTGTGTACAGGTAATATAGTGATCAATGACATACACAGGAGCTTTGTATATAATGTACAGGTAACACAGTGATCACTGGTGACATTATACACAGGGCCTTTGTATATATAGTATACAATGTATAGTGTCAGTGCACAGGTAACACACTAACTCACCAGTGATGTCTCTAGCTGAAGTCCTTCATCCTTGGTTTTCATTCATCCAGCACAGACCGCCATCACGTCTTCCTGCCAGGGCTCGTCTCTGCAGGAAATAACACAGTTATCTAGAGCTCCGCTTGCAGAACACATTACTTATTTTTTCCCAACTTCTACATTACACCACATGAAGAAAAAAAGGCGACATAGTGTCGCTCTGCACAGTAACAGGACCGCCCCTCCATTTAAAACAGTATCCTCAAAAAATTAAATACATCACTGCAGTAATAATATCCCTTAATTAGCCCCTATGGTAAAAATATCCCCCATCCTGACCCCTGTGTGTCTCACTCCTGGTTTCAGCCATATGTTCTCCCATCCCGCCCTCATGAGTATCCATTCTTCCCCATATGATCTCCATCGTATCCATCCTGCCCCATGATCCTGTGCGATATGTCTCCAACCCTGCCCCATATGTCTCCAATCATGCCCCGTATCTCCATTCTGCCTAGTGTCTCGCATTCTGCCCCATGTCCAGCATTCTGCCCCCATGTCCAGCATTCTGCCCCTGTCTCCAGCATTCTGCCCCATGTCCAGCATTCTGCCCCAGTCTCCAGCATTCTGCCCCATGTCCAGCATTCTACCCCAGTCTCCAGCATTCTGCTCCAGTCTACATCATTCTGCCCCAATTAAAATAAATGACTCAAGGAAAGTGCAATATATAATAAGTTAACCTAAAATCATAATAATGCACCCATGGAGATATAAAGGACAACTCGGATAATAGAATAAAACAAACGAAAAAAACGAAAAAATGTCCAATGATAAAATACTTTATTTTATTAGAATACAGTTAAAATTAATGATAATCAGGGGAGGCCAATGCAAAAATAAAGGCACACCCTGGGGACAACAGTAATTACTCAATATATCACAAAGAATATCTCAGAATGTTAAAAAATAATAAACAATAAATAATAAAAAAATAAAAAATACTAGTGTCAATACAATATCTTTGTGTAAAACAGCCAAAATAAATAATATAAAGTGTAGTCAAAAGACTGTGCAAAAGACTAAATATATATATATATATATATATATACATATATATACATAAATATATAGCCACAATAAAGTGCATAGCAGATTAAACAATACATAAATTGCCACACATAAAGTGCAATGTGCAACGATAATAAAGTGAATCAACACAAGTAATTTAAATAGAACAATGAATAAAATTGCGAGCACAATGTGGATACCTTTCAGCTGCTTTAGTCCCCAAGATGTGCCAGCCCAGACGCGCGTTTCGGCGTACCTTCGTACCTGGGCCCGTATGCCAATAGCGTTTAGCTGCCGCCCTCAGCGCCACGCTAAGGGCTCGGTTTACCTGGCGGTAGGGGCCAGGTGAGCAGAGGAGACCGGGCCCGATGCGGGCCCCCTCTGCCCACCGGGCCCCATACGCCAGTCAGGGCAGTAATGCTCTGATGGCGGCCCTGCCCATCATACTGTGTTTGGGGGACTTAATACTGCGTGGGTGACTCTTAGGGCATCATACTGTGTTGGAGGCTGTGGGGGCATTATACTGTGGAAGAGAGACTGTGGAGACATCATACTCTGCGTGGGTGACTGTCAGGGCAATGATACTAGACGTGGGGGGCACTGTGTGAGCATTATAGTGCAATTGACTATGAGGGCATCACTGAGAAGCTGAGTGAAAATGCTATTTTGCACTGGATGTGGCACTGTCCCCGATGTATTGTATGTGAATGCTGCTGCTACTTCTCCCATACAAGTGACCAGGAGAGCCCTTCAGAGCTGTGGCTCTTCCACTTAATTAGCTGATTATAGTCCTACAAAAATTCTAAGAGCATGATGCCCATAATGAACATAACAATCACAATATGTGTATTAAAAAAATATAAACTTTATTACAGTAATACATTCTCATAAAAATTCAAAGAGACAATGTGTACGTGATGAGAACTGTTGAATGACAGGATGGATGGGCCCAACAGAAAAAAGCACATCTAATATATAAAGCTCAAGTGTGTGTATGTATGTATGTGTGTATGTATGTATGTGTGTGTGTATGTATGTGTGTGTGTATGTCCGGGATTGCCATCCGCACCGTCGCAGCTACAGTCACAAAATTTGGCACAGTCACACATCTGGACCCCGAGAGTGTCCTAGGCTATGTTGTGAGGCGAAATTTTAACCCTGCGCGTTCCAATTCACCAAACAATTTTGCCCCTTTCTACATAATGGGGAAAAAGTGTGTGTGTATCAAGCTCCGCCCCTCATGATGTCATAATGGTTGCCATGGCGACGCTGATGTCATCATAGGTTGCAAGCCACGCCGCTAATTATGATGACATAATGGTTGACTATGGGATGGAGGATGTGTGATGGGTATATGGGCACTGGACTATGGGATGGAGGAGATGTATGATGGGTATATGGGCACGGGACTATGGGATGGAGGATGTGTGATGGGTATATGGGCACTGGACTATGGGATGGAGGATATCTATGATGGGTATATGGGCACGGGACTATGGGATGGCGGATATGTATGCTGGGTATATGGGCACTGGACTATGGGATGGAGGAGATGTATGATGGGTATATGGGCACGGGACTATGGGATGGAGGATAATTATAATTTGCTATAACTAACCACAGTTAGTTACTATGCCCGGGCAGCACCGGGCTCTCCAGCTAGTATAAAACTATAGGTGCACATCTATGCAGCACAGACTTATGCTAGGCTAAAAAAGCTACAAAGGCACACCACAATGAGGACTGGTAATAAGGTAATAAACCCACAAGAAAAACAGTTTAATCCAGGGGAAATAAGATAGTGCACAACTTATTGAACCCTAATACTCCCTCCCATATTATGCATGGCCCAAATGATCAAAAAAAGCTATGTCAACGTAAAGTGCTGCAAATAGTGCTTACCCATGTGAAGTCCCTGCTGTGCACGTCCACCACGAGCCCCGACGCGCGTTTTGCATACCCCCGAAAGGTAAAAAACCCACTGTTTTTCTTGTGGGTTTATTACCTTGCCCACTCCTTACAGTACTCATTGTGGCGTGCCTTTGTAGCTTTTTTAGCCTATCATTAGTCTGTGCTGCACAGATGTGCACCTATATTTTTATATGTGCTTTTTTCTGTTGGGTCCGTTTAGCCTGTCATTCACCGCTTCTCATCATATACACATTGTCTGAATTCTTATGAGATTGTATGAATAAAGTTTATATTTTTTTAATACACGTATTGTAATTATGTTCATTATGGGGCCTGATGCTGTTAGAATTTTTGTAGGACTATAATATTGTGGGAGTCTGTAACAAATGTAACAAAAGTCAGTTATCCCCCAAAACACCTCAGTTGCTTAATTTTTTATTGTATCCATCATAAAAGACCTTCAAGCCAAAATTTAAAACGACAGCGACAAACTTGTATTTGCATGAAATGAACACTGGGTGGAGACATCGCAATCCTTTTAGCTCGTTTCCATTTTTCCAGGCGTAAATTCGTTACTTCTTAAAATTTGGCTTAGGAAGGGTAAGACAAGGAAGAATTATATTTAAATACATTGTACAATGCAATAAATGTCCATTAGCCGAAATTAAAAGGCTTCTATGGAACCAAACTTTCCAACTTTTTAGATGAATGTTTCAACATGTGAGTTTGCTTATTAATTAAATAGAATAGTCATTTTTAACAACAGGATATCATTTGCATTATCCGGAATTTTTTTTTTTTGTGTACATATTTTCTCTTTCTTCTGTCTGCGATAATGATCATCCAATCTTTAGGGACACAAAACAAATGAGTTTTAAATGTTAGGATTTTTAAGTGAGAGGCGAGAGCTTAAAACTGGTTGTTTGGTCCGTTCTTATGGGGAAACCTGTATTAATAGCACTTAGAATATCTATAACTGCATTTGGCAGCAATTAAATATTCTTACCGGTTAGATACATTCCCGGCAGGTGCGGGCAAAACAGATTTCTCCCAATTGCTCTCGCAGGTGGCATTAACGGAATACAGGTGCAATTTATGGCGCTTGTGCTCTGTCAATCAAGAGGGCGAATGTCCTGATTGCCATCTGCACATTATGACAGCGATTTGGCTGATATGAAAACATTATGAAATGTTTTTTTTATTTACTTTCTCTAATATGGAATTTGAGGTTCTTCTTTAAAAGATCTTAAGACTAGGGCTACGTTGTGACACTGGACACCAAAATTCCAGTCATGCTACTTGCTGTCACAATATTATAGATGCAATTTGGCTAAATAAAAAAAAAGAAATTTATTTGGGTTACAAGTTACATGACTTTGGTGGAGTATGCAAATAGTCTTTTCAGAGAGGGAGAGTACTTGAAATCTAGTGCGACCTATTGGAAGTAGCAATCAATCCCGCAAATCTATATTGATCCTTTAGCGAGCCTTGTCACATGACTTAGGACAAAAGCTAAATCAGAATCTCAATTTGTAGACACAGTGTTTCGGGGTATTGCCCCTCATCAGTGCAAAGTATAAGATCTGATTTGGCTGGGTGAAAGGCTAAGACTAAGGGATGAGTTTTCGACTTGTGGAGAATGACATGCCAAGTCTGGCATGCCAGTATGAGGAGATTTAAACGCCTTGCATGCTCCTCTGGGAAATTAAATAATTATTCATTTTCCAGAGGAGCATGCAAGGCGTTTAAAGGGAATCTGTCACCCCATTTTCGGCCTATAAGCTGCGGCCACTGCCATCAGGGGCTTAGCTACAGCATTCTGTAATGCTGTAGATAAGCCCCTGATGTGACCTGAAAGAGAAGAAAAACAAGTTAGATTATACTTACCAGAGGGCGGGGTCAGGTGCGGTGGGTGTCGCGGTCTGGTCCGGAACCTCCCATCTTCTAGAGATGACGTCCTCCTCCTTACTTCTGCCGCGGGTCCTGTGCAGGCGTACTTTATCTGCCTCTTGAGGGCAGAGTAAAGTACTTCAGTGCGCAGGCACCGAGAAAGGTCAGAGAGGTCCTGCGCACTGCAGTACTATACTCTTCCCTCAACAGGGCAGAGAAGTACACCTGCGCAGGACCCGTGGCAGAAGTAAGAAGGAGGACGTCATCTCTAGAAGATGGGAGGCGCCGGACCGGACCGCGACACCCATCGGACCGGACTGGACACCCGGGTGAATATAATCTAACTTGTTTTTCTTATCTTTCAGGTTACATCGGGGGCTTATCTACAGCATTACAGAATGCTGTAGATAAGCCCCTGATGTTGGTGGCCGCAGCTCATAGAGCAAAAATGGGGTGACAGATTCCCTTTAAGGAGACTTAAACGCCCGCATCTGCTATCAGTGTCCAGTCCCTCAGTGGGATTAACAACAATTCTAATAAGGAATGCCTAGGGAAGACTGCTTCCAAAAATATCAAAAGAATCAAAAGAAGAAGAAGCATTGTCTAAAATATAACAAATTTTATTGGGTTCATTTTAAAAGACGGTAGGTGAAATTTAAAGGTCATGAAGATAAAAAGAGCAGACACTATAGCAATGCAAGCTTGTCCCTATTGGTAAGGTGCAAAAAATGGGATTAGTAGCCACAACCAGACACCACCCTTGAGTGGTACCTGGCAGCTACCTGCCGCACAAGCCTGACCTCACCATCAGAGGCTCCAGTGAATACCAAGGTAGCTGCTTAGTCATGTCCCTTCCAGGGTAGTCTGGTTTGTGGCACAGTGGGGCTACTCCCCTCGCTCGCGCCAACCAGCCAGGGTGCGAGCATTACATAGTGCTATATGCAATGGGACTGAGGAGAACTGCTACACATTGCCGCAAAAGAGCTGGGGCCATCAGATCATGAGGGGCGGTTGGCTCAGTGTACTGAATAACTGTGGAGAGCTGAAATCATCATCATCAACTGCTCCAGTATAAGCAAGTCTTCCTGTTGCACCTGAGATCTGGGCATTGCTTATTGAGACGGGCTGAACCTTCAACCCTTCCACAACGTTCCCCTTTTTATTCTGCTGAGGATGGCCCACTGGCCAGCAGGACAACTGTAACAGTTGGCCGCCATTATGCCCCAGCTTGGTGGAGACCGACCCAGACACAGGAACTGTGAACTACATCCATCTAGACCTGGTCTTCCTCTATCAGACCAGCTTGTCCATGTATTTAATTGATCATCATTCATATAAATGGCTGACTTGTATTGCTACCATGTATAGCTGGCCAGAACTTGCCCAAGTGGCTGGCCACCCAGTCCCTAATGTCATCTGTCCTGTTGAGAGGAACAGAGGTTCAAATTGTAGCTAGTCCTTGCTACCTTCAGTGTCCTCCACTACTAATGTACAATCAATGAGCTGTAGTATTTGGGAGGTCATGTTAAATATTTTGCACTGGAGATTAAAAGTCAGGCCCCATGCACATTAGTTAAAAGGTAGTTGAACCCACCAACTTCTTTGGGATTTGCCAACCACCCAAAATCTACAAGAGTCTCCTGACTGTCCCTTGTAGAGAATACAGGAATGCTCAGCCTAGTGGCTTTGTTTAGTGATGTTCCAATTTATCTAATCAAGGGGTGGTTCCCAACAGGATCCTCATATGGGAATATGGATAGGAATTGCCATTCTTATTTAAATCCAATAAATCTGGATTGCCTAACTCGTCCATTTGTCCAAATATAACTCAACACACTTTTGTGGCGCCCCTGAGGCTCAGTCGCCACAGCGGTACTGCACCTCCTCCTGAGGTGTGGTGCCCCACCATCCAGGTAAGTTGGGGGCTCCTGACCACGCTCCAACACTCGCACCCCACACAACAGAGTAGTTCAGCAAAGCCACATTGCGGCTCCCTGCTTGGAGTGTAGCAGAGCACCTTTGGTGGCTCCCTGCTTGGAACACGAAATGTGCTGGGAGGCCGGTGGAGTTGAGAATACATAAAAGAGCGGGAAGGTTTAGAATTTCAGTCAGTCAGTCAGTAGGTCAGTCTGAGAGAGGAGTGAGGAAAGAAGATCCCTGGAAGAGGGATGGAGGAAGGAGGTGCTGCAGCAGACCTCAGTGACCTGGGTCTGCTGGCACGGGAAAGGAAAGAAGGAGAAAGACATTCAACTGAAACCTGATCTTCCATAAGAGAGAGAGATTAGTATGGAACGAAGGAGTAAAAGGGAACAGAGGACGTGGGTTAGGAGAGAACCCTGCCTAGAAGTTCTAAGCGCAAGTTCGGGGCCCAGTCCCCGAGGTTGTATGGATGCTAATGGTCCTGCAGCAGACACCGGTGGTGTAGTGGGCTGTAAATGCACTACTCCCATCTAAGACTTGGGGCACAACAGCAGCTTGGATAGTGAGCCGGGACTCAGGAGTGAGGAGTCCCCGAAGCAGGCTACAGCTGTCTGCCGTACAAGTAGAGTTCTTGGGAACATCTGTCAGGAGGAACTTCAGTGTAACTCAGTACTAGGAGATCTTAACACTTAAAGGCGCTATAAGAGGAGACGTTCAGAAAGGTACATGTTGGCGGAGCGTTGGAAGGGAGCATTCCATCTTGCCTGGAGGTTGACTGAGTCCCTGACCTGGAGGACACGGCATGGAGGCAGGCACCTGTGTGTACTACAGACTGTGAGTAAAGCTTTGGAACTACAAGCCCTGGTGTCCTCCATTCATTCTTGCGCCAACGCACCCAGCACCGCTACATTTGGCTACCAGCTTCTACACCGCTTGTGCCTCTCCTCTTCCCCTACATCTACACTGCCCTGGGGCTACAGCTCCACCTGTGGAGAGCTTCACCATCTTTGCTGCAACACACCACCAGCCCCAGAGGATCTACATGCAGCGTCGGCCTAACATCTCACTTGCCGAACACCACAGGTGGTGTCACAAACTATTCCATTTACTACATTCTACCATTCAATTTCCCCCATTAATTGGGCGCCCAGGGCCACGGACCAGGTCACCGCTGCTGTGACACATCCCGCCGACACCGGCCCGGTACCGAGTACCCCACAGCCCTGGGAGGGCGACCCACTTTCCTATATCTCTAGTTCCTATATCCAAAGTCATGTGATTAGTCAATGTTAATTACATACTTACATTGAAAGCGTTGATAGGTCCTACCTAGTAAATGCGCTGCCCTCATAAATACTCATGAATATGTATCTATGAAAAGTGAACGTCATGCATACATTGAAAACACAAAAGCAATAAACCTGGAATTGCTAATGCCTCGTGCATTTTATGATTGTACATACACCAAGGGCTAAAGAAATACAGTAGATTTTGGGTGATATTAAGCAATGCAGCTACAAACCTGATCACATATTGGTGCTGTCCAGTTCGGTATTGTGACAGCGTCACCCTTCAGTCCATCCCAAGAACCTCACCGTAGGGAAACTAATCTAAATGCCTATAATATTTTAGTCTTGGTAATAAATGTAGATTTTTCGGAATGTCACAAATCATCCAGTGCTAAATAAGAAAAAGCTATGGTACAAGCTCGTAACACGATAGTGCACAGAATTCCAGATGTCGTAAAAGTACTTTCCCCTGGGGGCGGTAAACATTTGTTGGAGATGTCAGACAAAAGATTGAACCGCCTCACATGCACCTTTTGTAGGGTTAACGTGAAAAACATCAGGTAGATTTAGAGCTTTACATGAAAAAATTATTCTATTTTATTTACTTCTCAACGCATATAGAGAACCTCATCCTTCCAAGAGAGAACAATGACTCTCGAGCTCTGCTTGCATTTCTGAGTCCTGAAAATATACTTTCATAGGCAATGAGGGTACCGTTACACTTAGCGATGCACCAGCGATCCCGACAACGATATGCATCGCTGGTGCATCGCTAAGTGGTCGCTAGTGAGCTGCCACACAGGCAGATCTCGCCAGCGACATAGCAGCGGTCGGGGGTCGTTACTTACCTGTCAGACGCGGCAATCCTGACGTCCTCCGCCCGCGTCCACGCGTCGCTCGTCAGCGCCACAGGAAGCCCAGCAGGAAGCGCCCAATGAGAAATGATCCAGGACCTTCTCGCGTGACCAGCGATGAGCAGCGGGGGAGCCGGTCAGAGGTAAGTATCAGACATAGCGATATCGCTAGCAATATCGCTGCTACGTCACAAAATCGGTGATGTTACAGCGATATTGCTAGCGATATCGCTATGTGTATCAGGGGCTTGAATGTGGTCTCCCTTCTAACTCTCTTGCACCACTCCAGTCTGTCCTCAATTCTGCTGCCCGACTAATCCACCTCCCTCCTCGCTACTCCCATGTCTCCCCCCTCTGCAAATCCCTCCATTGGCTCCCAATTCCCCAACAAATCCAGTTCAAACTACTAACACTGACCTACAAAGCCATCCACAACCTATCCCCTCCCTATATCTCTGAACTAATCTTCCAATATCTTCCCTCACGTAATCTTCGATCCTCCCAAGACCTCCTACTCTCCTCCACACTTATTCGTTCCTCACACAACCGCCTCCAAGATTTCTCCTGAATATCCCCTATCCTCTGGAATGCCATGCCTCAACACGTCTGATTATCCACCACCCTTGAATCCTTCAAACGGAATCTGAAAACCCATCTTTTCAGGAAAGCTTACAGCCTGCAATGACCATTCTGCCGCCTCACCACCGCCTGAGCTGCCGTCTCATCACCACCAGAGCTGCTGCACCCCCGACCTTCTGTCTCTTCCCCACTATCCCATAGAATGTAAGTCCGGACAGGGTCCCCTCCCCTCAGTACCAGTCTGTCATTGCAAATTTGTTTACTGTTAACGATATCTATAACTTTGTATGCAACCCCCCTTCTCATGTACAGCACCATGGAATTAATGGCGCAATATAAATAAATAATATTTCACCTCATTGTAGATTGTAAGCTCTCACGAGCAGGTCATCTTATTTCGTCTTATTTTGCTTTAATGATTATATTGTTAACGTTGTTACTTATGGCTTGTGTTTTGAAACTGTTAAACTGTAAAGCGCTGCGGAATATGTTGGCGCTATATAAATAAAGATTATTATTATCATTATTATAATAATAATAGGCAACCTTTGCTTTGGACAGTCCCATTTTTTTAAATAGGTGCCAGCAATTTGTTGCTGGAATCTGCAGCGATTGGCTATAGGGGAAACTGGAAAGTGGTGAATTTCCCTGCAGTGCCCCCACAGGAGTTGTAAAGCATTACACATTACATATTTCTCCTTGAAATGAATGGCAAGGAGCATGCTGTTGGAAGCTGTGTCCCTGGATTTGGACAGCCTCAGAGTTCCTGCACTCCTCCAATTCTGCTGAGGCAAAGCCACTTTTGATTGCAGCACTGGAGAGCGCACAGTTCGAGCCAGACGTGCAACTCTGCCACTGGTCTGAACTGTAACTAGATCTTCAGGGGGGTACCACACCCTGGAAAGCATAAAACTGGGTGCATTCCAGAAGAAGATTAGACAACCCTTTTAAGGCTTATGGACTGTAATACCTGGACTTCTGACCCAAACTTACAGGCACAAATGAGGCTGTAAGTTTGGGTGGGAGACCCTCCACCACACTGAGCATTGCAGTCCTTACACGAACCATAAAATATGCTTGTAAGAACCCGGCCTCTTAGATTTCCAAAATTTTTGTTATTTGAAAATGGATTTTCTCAACCAGAGAAGCCGTTCAGTCAGGCCATGGTCCATTACATAGTTATTTATTTTGGGGAAATCGTTAACTTGATTGCACAAAATTTTATATAAGCCACAATATGCTTCCATGAAACAGTAGTGGTGTCTTCATGATGGGACATGAGGTCAATTACAAGACCACCATGAAAATCTACAACACTTACAACCATGGGATTAGTGAATGAAAGAGCACAAGTTCAGAGCCATCATTGTGTGGAGACTGGGTGTTGGGACCCCACCGGTCAGTATAACACTCACGATGACTGTACTCATATCACAGTACAAAGCCAACAAGAGCTTATGAAACATTCAGAAGGGTCTTTTGAATTCTGAGAATGTTGTTAAACCAACATCTTACTAGTATTTAATTTTGAGACTGGTATGGTGCTATAGGGTCACCTCACTGGACATTTCGTGGTGCATTTGTTATAATGTCCCCTAAATAAAGTGAAGGGTAGATAGAAGGAAAAAGGTGTGAAGTTCACTGTTCCTAATATTTCATAGAAGGGATCTAGTCCCATTCGCTTAATGAGAGTCTTACAGTATAAACTAAGCACATAGCCTTTTAGAGGATATATGCCTATAAAAGTCATACCTTTGATTGTTATAATTGCTGCCTCCGCTATGCAGAAGCTGAAGTTTACAGTAATAAAATATGCCGATTAGTCTGTTCGTTACACCTTTGGTGTGGCCAAAAGACTGAAGGCACCATTCTAACCCACTGATTTTGCATGCCCACCTTCCTCACTAGTGATTGACAGCATTGGATTACCTGAGTTTTCTCTGCAGACCATGTTCATTCCAACAACAAGCGAGGAAGGCATGCAAAACCAATAGGCAGAACGGTGCACTGAGCCTCTTGGCCACACCGAGTGTACCGATCATCCTTATTAGCATATTGTTTCAGGCCCCTCTCTTGTATGTATACCGCCGTAACACAATCATGTAAATTTTGTACATTTTCTTTGCAGTAATACTATAGAAAATTGTTGTAACAAGCTTGAGAGTTTCATGCACTTTTTTTCATATTATATTATGTCCATTGGTACCACAATAGCAAATTATTTTGGATTCCCAAAACTAAAATGCAGCAAGTCATTAATAAAAATCCAATGTACTCTAACCATTAGCATGCAGTACACAATTGTGCTTTACACCAATTAAGACGGGAAGGTAATTCTGCCAAGCTAACAAGATCTGTTCAATATTTAGTCGCCAAATTGGTCACTATCCAGTTATTTTGCAAGTGCTTAAAAAAAATCACTCTCCATTATAAATCATTATTATAGGTTTACTCAGGGCTTATTTTTATAACTTTGATGAATGAAACTCTCGAGTAACTGACCCAACGTTCCTCATGGACCAATGTGAAAAATAAAATTTTTAGGATGTTTTCTCCAATTGGAAATTATATTTGTGCGTTGTGTTAATATTTTTTGGACTCCACATCTTTAGGGAACACAGACATGGACATATTACAGCCCATAGAACCCCAAATTAGTCTATGGATATATGCTGTATGTCTTTATGCCATGCGCCATTGCACATCGCCTAGAGAAAAATATCTCCAAACAGGGAGTAGCTATAAGGAGGTGGGGGGCAGAGGTAGCAGCCATTGACTTGGCTCCTATATGAGCAAATCAATATTGAAATGAATATGTTACTTGGGGCCTAACTAAACATTTTGCATGGAAGCCAAAGAGCATAAAATTAAGATTTGACTGTGTAAAATTGAGCTGTAGTATGAGGTTATTATAGTGGCTCTTTGTACCAACATATATGTCGTATGTCCCCCACTTAGTATAAGAAAGCAGGACAAAAGAACATGAGTTTTTGGAATCTTGAAGAGATTTTACTCAGGGCGACAATTAACCAGAATCTTTCACAGTCATGTGAGTTAACAGCTTCCAGGCAGAGAATGATAATAAGGTTTTAATCAAGCTTCTTTCCATCACACAGAATCACTTCTCTTTATACAATGCTTCCAGCAAATATATATAGAATCATAGAATCGTAGAGTTGGAAGGGACCTCCTGGGCCATCTGGTCCAACCCCCTGCTCAAAGCAGGATTCGCTAAATCATCCCAGTCAGATATCTGTCCAGCCTCTGTTTGAAGACTTCTATTGAAGGAGAACTCACCACCTCTCGTGGCAGCTTGTTCCACTCATTGATCACTCTAACTGTCAAAAAGTTTTTTGTAATATCTAATCTGTGTCTCCTCCCATTCAGTTTCATCCCATTGTTTCTAGTCTTTCCTTGTGCAAATGAGAATAAAGATGATCCTTCTGCAATGTGACAGCCCTTGAGATATTTATAGACAGTTATTAAGTCTCCTCTCAGTCTTCTCTTTTGCAGGCTAAACATTCCCAAATCCTGCAACCTTTCCTCATAAGTCAGGGTATGCAGACCGGTCACCATTCTGGTCGCTCTTTTCTGAACTTGCTCCAGTTTGTTGATGTCTTTTTTAAAATGTGGTGCCCAAAACTGGACATAGTATTCCAGATGAGGTCTGACCAAAGAGGAGTAGAGGGCAATAATGACTTCACGTGATCTAAACTGAATGCTTCTGTTAATACATCCTAGAATTGCATTTGCCTTTTTTGCTGCTGCATCACACTGTTGACTCATATTCAGTCTATGATCTGTTCGTATACCGAAGTCTTTTTCACATGTGCTGTTGCTTAGCCCTATTCCTCCCATTCTGTATATGCTTTTTTTATTTTTATTTCCCAGATGTAGTACTTTGCATTTTTCCCTGTTAAAAACCATTCTGTTAGTTGCTGCCCACTGCTCCAGTTTATTTATATCTCTTTGAATCTTCTCTCTCTCCTCTCTAGTATTAGCTATCCCTCCTAGCTTTGTGTCATCAGCAAATTTAATCAGTTTACCCTCAATTCCTTCATCTAAATTGTTGATAAAGATGTTGAACAATACAGGGCCCAGCACAGAGCCCTGTGGTACCCCACTTGAGACATTCTTCCAACTGGATGTGCAGCCATTTACGACCACTCTTTGGGTCCGATCACTAAGCCAGTTATGAATCCACCTAACAGTTGCCATTTCCATTCCATACTTAGTCATTTTTTCAATAAGGATTGTGTGAGATACTTTGTCAAATGCTTTGCTGAAGTCAAGATATACTATATCTACAGCATTTCCCTGATCCACCCAATCAGTGATTCTGTCATAGAAGGAAATTAAGTTAGTCTGACATGACTTATTAGTTACAAACCCATGCTGACTCTGTTTAATCACTTCATTCTTATCCAGGTACTGACATACATGTTGTTTAATAATTTGTTCAAAGATCTTTCCTGGTATAGAAGTCAGACTCACCAGCCTATAGTTGCCTGGGTCCACCTTCTTCCCCTTTTTGAAGATAGGAACAACATTTGCTCTTCTCCAGTTTTCTGGGACTTCTCCTGTTCTCCACGAATTTTCAAAGATTATGGAGAGCGGTTCAAAAATTTCTTCTGCTATCTCCTTCAGTACTCTGGGGTGTAATTCATCTGGACCTGGAGACTTGAATTCATTTAGGTTAGCTAAGTATTTCCTCACTATATTTCTGTCTATAGTTATCCTGGATTCTTCTATTCCCTTAATAGGACAGTGAAGAATAGCTGATGTTACATTTCCTTTCTGAGAGAAAACAGATGCAAAATAGGAATTTAAAAGTTCGGCCTTCTCAACATCCTGTCTTACCATTTCATCATTTTCATCCTGTAGAAATCCTATAGCATCTTTGACTTTTCTTTCACTAGAAGTCTCTTCACAGGCAATTTCTCTTCACACACAATGTCGTTACACAGAGTAGCACTATACCTTCATCATACAGTTAGGTGGAGGGGGATGAGTCCGGTGTCAGGAAAATATGAATTATTCCCTATTGTCCTAGGTACACATACAGTGCTGCCTGATACTCCTCCCCTCATTGGTTTGTGTAAAACTTAACTCCACATGCAGCCACCGTTCTCTGAGGCGGGCAGGCAGGCCCCTCTGTCTCCCTCTGTGAAATTTTACTCCCTCCCCCTTCCACCCTCTCCTTTGGAATTTCCACTCGCCACTCCCCTCAGGTAAATGGTCTTTGTGTAATGTGAGATCATGATCTGCTAGCTCTAGAAAGAGCTGAAGTTTTTCCCACTGGAGATTTTTGTTCCTATCCCAAAATACTCAAGGTCAAATTTAATAACTCCCAGTAATCCTAGAAACGTGAAAATTGAATTTCCAGGATCTGGACATGTAGGGCTACACAATACAGCGTTTTGGAGTGTTTTGGGCCATCAGAAACCTGGGATATGAATTTCTGCCCTCCAGTAACACGCAGACATACCGTGTTTGGTCTCAAAATAAAGCTTAGTGTTCTGGTGTTATCGGGGAATCCTGGCAATGACGGATCAGAGGTTCATATGTGTATTACCAGCCTGGGACTGGTGATATCCATACTGCTCTCACTGCAGAGTGCCCCGATAGTCAGTCCATGACAGGGCAGCCTTTCTGGCAACTATTTATCCTAGGTGCAGTTCCCTGACTGACCTGAGGGCATGGGGCTCCAGGGAGCTGCAAGTTCCTAACTGGAACTGGAAACAAAAGTGGTTTCACTGACATCCGGTTTCGACTCTGTCACTTCCGTATCTTGAGGCAACAATTGTCGCTCCTGGCTGTTCTGACTGCCTCTATGCTTCCATCAGTAACTTCCCTGAAAGAACTGGTCTTAGCAGCTTACCTTAGTTTAGTCTGACAGGATACTCTCTCTGACCCTGCTTATTCCTGCAGGTCCAAGACACAAAAACAACTTTCCCAAAATCCCCTGGGGCTGTGCTAACCACCCCCTGTCTCCTGTAACTACTTTAACTCCTTTAGTTGCTGGATGATTCTAAATCAACTTGTCACATATAGGACTGATTCGTCAAGCCTGGTGATTTTAACAGCTGCACGCCTCTTAATAAATCAGGAGTGTCTGATGAGTGTCATGTGCCTCTGGTGCCACTCAAAATATCTTACTCGAGTTCTGGAGTAAAGGGCCCATCACACTAAGCGATATCGCTAGCAATATCGCTATAATGTCACCAATTTTGTGATGCAGTAGCGATATTGCTAGTGATATCGCTATGTGTGATACTTACCTCCGACCGGCTACCCCGCTGGTTATCGCTGATCGCGCAAGAACGTCCTGGGCCGATTCTCGTCGGCGACTTCCTGCTGGGCTTCCTGTGGCGCCGATGAGCGACGCGTGGACGCGGGCGGGAGGACGTCTTCATCACCACGTCTGACAGGTAAGTAACGACCTCCGATGGCTGCTATGTCGCTGGTGAGATCTGCCTGTGTGGCAGCTCACTAGCGACCACTTAACGATGCACCAGCGATCCTGACCGTGTCGTATCGTTGTCGGGATCGCTGGTGCATCGCTAAGTGTGACAGTACCCTAAGGAATGCCATAGGTTATCATGAAATAAACAAGCTGATGAATCATGCCCCTGCTGTTCCTCAATCCCTCCACAGACCGACTCATATTGGTAAAGCTGGGAGAAATGCCAGAAGTTGTAAACTTTTTGCAAAATTGTGCAAAACAATTTCCAAGAGAATTCTGGCTAAAATACTTTAATGAATCGAGGACACAGACTTAGTGTTCAAGGTTCTATCCTACACATGAAGGCTTAGTGTCTGTTCACCCTGAGGTTTTTGTTATGTTGCTTTTTCAGGCTGAACAATGCATAGTTAAAAAAAATGTTTCTAAAAATGTGCCCTTTGACAAGGGTTTGCAAGAGCACATGTTTTATATGCCGTTTTTATGTGTTTTGCGTGTTTTCAGATTGTGAGCCAAAATTCACATAAAAATGCTTAAATTTTGCCTGAATTCTGCTCCAAAATGTACATAAAAATAACTTCAAATACTCCCTGTTGATTGCAATGGAAAAAACAAGATATAACACACATGATGATGCCTTATTTTCCACCATTTTTTTTCATATTGTAAAAAAAAGCAACATGTTCATTCACAGTTTAAAAAAAAAAATTTGACCATTGAATCAATGCAAGCAGAAAGAAACCCTTGTGCACAAAACAATGTGTAAATCTCGCCCTCAAAAAAACAACGAAAATGTTCCTAAAAACTTGGCCTTTGTATATATGTATTTTTCAGCCAAAAAAAAATCTATGTCTATAGACTGTATGAACATAAACTATAAATTTATGCCTAACTTCCCACCAGCTGAAGCCATGCACAGATATAAAAAGTAGCAGAAGCAGTAACTTTTCTTCCTATGACTTCCTATATGTTCCCACTGTGCCGAGAAATCAGTTTACAGCTTTGCACAAAAGTGTCAGCATCTTATAAGCTTTAATAATAAATAATAAAACTGAAGGACTTGTCTGCAAACTTTTCCAATGACTTGATCTAAGATGTAGGTAGTGGGCCCAGAACGGTTGTGTGACAGCAGAAGCTGCACATAATGACATGTAATCCTACACTTGGGCAGCATCTGAATTGCGATCTCCAGCAGACTCTTCGAGATTTTATTTCACGCTGGAGTATCTGCACTGCTCAGCATGTCACCTCCTATTTCCGTTCCCTGTCATTCCCCGCTCACTCCATGGCTCTCAGTCACATTTCTATTCTTTGCAACCAATCTTCCAACACTTGCTGTGATGGACAGTCACTTCATACAAATGTGCAGAACTTATGAAGAACCCCAACTTAAACATCAGCTGCACCGTGTAACATCATGGGGAGCAACTTTAGGATTTCTTCTAAAAGATTGATTCAGCTCTTATAAAAATATAGAACTTTAAGCGAAGTTTAATTTGTGTATTTTTAGAGCACGTTTTGGATTTAGCTTCCATTAAACATGGTGTCAGGGAAATTACAGAACTGATTTGTTGGCCAATTTCTGTAAAAATTCTTAGCGTTGCATTGTGGATTTTGCGAATTCTTACATAAGAAATATATGGCATTTCTTAAATACTAAAAATTGCTTTTAATATATTACTATGTATGATAGATAGTTGATTCAGATAGATACCGGAACATCTTATTTGGACCGGCAGACAAGTGGTTGTGCTCATGTGGCATAGAAACTACTCATAGGAAGAAAATATGGTGGCACACACCAGTTAATAAAATGAAATTTTTATTCCATCAAATTTAAAAACTGCATGAAGTACATGGATACATATACACGACAGACTTTTCGCACAAACCAAGTGCTTCTTCTGGGACCTGAACCCAGAAGAAGTGCCTGGTTGTCATGAAACATCTGTTGTACATACGTATCCATATACTCCATGCAGTTTTTAAATTTGATGTAATAAAGAATTTAATTTTATCTACTGGTCAGTGCCGTCATATCCTCTGCTTTAGATACACACTGGCGTATTTTTCATCCGAGAATCGCATCGTCAAACTCGCATGGCTGTCTGCTCTCCTGACCTGAGCTTGACAGCTGCGTAGTAATTCATTACCCTGTCATGCTCAGGTCAGGAGAGGTGACGGCCAGTCCGTGCTATGGGATGCGATTATCGCATGAGAAATTCGGCAGTGTGAGTCCAGCCTTAGAGGAGTGTCTGTGCTAATGTATGATGGAACTAAGGAAAGGATGTAATCAAGGCAAGTACGTTTTAGATAAGAATCTTCTTGTAGAGTTGAGCAAAACGATTTGCAGGGCGGCTCCTGGATACCCGCTGTTTACCTTGGAAACCGGCGTACATGCTGGTTTCTAATGTAAACATCGGGTATCTAAGAGCCGCGCGACTCCTGGATACCTGACGTTTAGGGTCCCGTCACACACAGCGATCTTGCTAGCGAGATCGTTGATTTTGTGACACATCAGCGATCTCGCCAGCGAGATCGCTGTGTGTGACGGGGATCAGCGACTGGCCCCCCTGCCGGTTATCGCTGATCATGCTCGAGCGGCCTGGGCTGTTTTTCAATCGCTGGTCTCCCGCTGCCCAGCACGCATTGCTGTGTGTGGCAGCGAAAGACCAGCGATCGGCGACGCTGAACGCTGGTTTCTAATGTAAACGTCGGGTATGCAGGAGCCGCGGCTCCTGGATACCCGCTGTTTATCTTGGAAACCAGCGTACACTCCGGTTTCCAAGGTAAACAGCGGGTATCCAGGAGTCGCGCTGCTCCTGGATACCCGACGTTTACATTGGAAACCAGCATCCAGCGTCACTGGTCCTGATCACTGGGGCTGTCTATGTGACACCTCACCAGCGATCAGCCTAACGATGTCTCAGCGATCCATCATGTCGGATCGTTGGTGGGATCGCTGGGACATCGTTTAGTGTAACAGGGGCTTTACATTAGAAACCAGTGTCCAGCGTCGCTGAACGCTGGTCTCTCGCTGCCACACGCAGCGATGCGTGCTGGGCAGCGGGAGACCAGCGATCAAAAAATGGCCCTGGCCGCTCGAGCACGATCAGCGATAACCGGCAGGGGGGCCGGTCGCTGATCCCCGTCACACACAGCGATCTCGCTGGCGAGATCGCTGATGTGTCACAAAATCAACGATCTCGCTAGCGAGATCGCTGTGTGTGACGGGACCCTAAGGAGAACCAACAGATTTTTCAGCACTTGCAAATTGGTGCAAATTACACCAGAAATCTCATCCTGCTAATAGCGTTTTTATATTTCAATTTGTACAGCCAAAAATAAATAAATTTGGGTATAAAACTCCAGGCTTATGGAATGCCTCTAGAAAGAAGTGAAGGTTTAACATTAGAGGATTCCCTCTCTCCCATAGGGGGTTAAGCCACGCTAATGCCTCGCTAATGAGGTGGGACATAATGAAGGTCACCTTGTCCCAATATGAAATGAACTGATGAGCCAAGAGTTCAAAGTGTAGTCTGCACTGATTAATGAACCCCCGACATAGAGCAGGGTCACCTCCATAGCGTGGAGGAGCAGACATATGGAGTCCAAAGCCAGGTATGTACAATTGTGCTCAAAAGTTTACATACCCTGGCAGAATTTTTGCTTTCTTGGCCTTTTTTCAGAGAATGTGAATGATATCGCCAAACTTTTTCTCCACTCATGGTTAGTGGTTGGGTGAAGCCATTTATTATCAAACTACTGTCTTTTCTCGCTTAAAATCATAATGACAACCCAAAACATCCAGATGACCCTGATCAAAAGTTCACATACCCTGGTGATTTTGGTCTGGTAACATGCACAGAAGTTGACACAAATGGGTTTGAATGGCTACTAAAGGTAACATCCTCACCTGTGACCTGTTTGCTTGTAATCATTGTGTGTTCATAAGCTGAGTGAGTTTCTGGGATCCTGACAGATTCTTGCATCTTTCATCCAGCCACTGAAGTTTCTAGATTGTGATTCATGGGGAAAGCAAAAGAAATGTCAACGGATCTATGGGAAAATGTAGTTGAATTGTATAAAACAGGAAAGGGATACAAAAAGATATCCAAGGAATTGATAATGCCAGTCAGCAGTGTTCAAACTGTGATTAACAAATGGAAAATCAGGGGCTCTGTAAAAAACAAAACCACAGTCAGGTAGAATAACAAAAATGTTCACAACTGCCAGGAAAATTGTTCGGGATGCAAAGAAAAACCAACAAATAACATCAGCTGAAATATGGACTCTCTGAAAACTAGCCTGAAAACTGAAGAAAGCCATTACTGCGCAAACGCCACAAAGTATCTCGCCCACAATATGCAAAACAGCACAGAGACAAGTCTCCGAACTTCTGGAAAAAGGTAATTTGGAGTGATGGGACCAAAATTGAACTTTTTGGCCACAACCATAAACGTTACTGTTACCGTCATGTCCGCCCGCTCTCCCCACACTCTGGTCTCCGACGGGCTGCTGGGACCAGGGCTCACCGCACTGTGCTCCTGGCCTTGCAGCCTCCCCAGGTTCCTCGCTGTCCATGCATGCGCACTCTTAGGCCTCGGCCGCACGCTTGCCAGGTGCACTAGGCTTCTGTCAGAGTCATGACCCAGAAGTGATCTCGCTGGGCACCCGGTGTCAGGTATATCAGATGGCTTCGGTCATTCCTCGGTGTCTGATTATTATTTCCTGCACTTTCCTGTGTAGGTGCTCTCCCGGGTCCTTGTATGCTTCCAGTGCTTGCTCTGCTCTGTACCTGTACACTTCCAGTGCGTGCTCTGCTCTGCTCTGTCCCTGTACACCTGCCAGTGCGTGCTCTGCTCAGCCCTGGATCTCGCACCCTCTGTGAACTCTGCCTTATCCCCGACTCCATGTCTCTCTCCTCTGTGAACTCTGCCTTGTCCCGGATCCTGTGTCTCTCTGTGGCTGTTCAGCTCCATCTCGTTCTTGGTGAGTACCTTAATTCTTGTCCTTGAGCCGATCCTCATGGGCCTGCCCCTAACGGTCCCTGTATAGGGGTCAGTTCAACCTGGCCAGCTTGCCCAGGGTCGGTCGGTACCACGATCCAGTGGATCCACTCTAGGTTTCGTAACAGTTACATTTGGAGAGTGGTCTACAAGGCCTATGATGAAAGGAACATCAATCCTACTGTAAAGCATGGAGGTGGATCACTGAGGATTTGGGGATGTGTGAGCTACAAAGGCACAGAAAACTTGGTCAAAGTTGAAGGAAAGATGAATGCAGCATGTTATCAGCAAATACTGGAGGCAAATTTGCACTCATCAGCCCGGAAGCTGCGCATGGGACATACTTGGACGTTCCAACATGACAACCATCCAAAATACAAGGCCAAATTGCGTTGTCATTGGCTGCAGTAGAACATGGTGGCTCAGTGGTTAGCACTGCAGCCTTGTAGTGCTGGGGTTCTGGGTTCAAATCAACATCTTCAAGGCATTTGTATGTTCTCCCTGTGTTTGCGTGGATTTCCTCCGGGTACACCGGTTTCCTCCCACATTCCAAAGACATACTGATAGGGAATTTAGATTGTGAGCCCCATCGGGGATAGTGACAATAATGTCTGTAAAGCCCTGTGGAGTTAATGACGCTATATAAATGAGTAAAATAAATAAACAATGTGAAGGTTCTGGAGTGGCCATCTCAGTCTCCTGACCTCAATATTATTGAGCCACTCTGGGGACATCTCAAGCACGCAGTTCATGCTAGACAGCCCAGGAATTTACAGAAACTGGATGCTTTTTGCCAAGAAGAGTGGGCAGTTTTACCATCTGATAAAATAAAGAACCTCATCCACAACTACCACAAAAACTTCAAGCTGTCATTGATGTTAGAGTGGGCAATATACGGTATTAAGAAATGGGGTATGTAAACTTTTGATCAAGGTCATTTGGATGTTCTGGTTTGTCATTATGATTTAAAAAGAGAAAACACAGTAGTTTGTCAATAACTGGCTTCACTCAACCACTAACCATGAGTGGAGAAAAAGTTTTCATGCTATTGTGGCACCCCTGAGGGTTCAGTCGCCACAGAGGTACTGCACCTTCTCCTGAGGTGTGGTACCCCACTATTCAGGTAAGGTGGAGACACCTGATCACACTCCAACACCTGCATCCCACACAACATAGTAGTGTAGCAAAGCACCTTTGGTAGCTCCCTGCTTGGAACACGAAGAGTGCTGGGAGGTGGGTGGAGCTTAGATTGCACAAGAGAGCGGGAGAATATTAGGAAAAGGTCAGTCTGTGAGAGAAGATCCCCTGAGAGGGATGGAGTGAAGGAAGTGCTGCAGCAGACTCCTGTGACCTGGAGCTGCTGGCACAGGAAAAGCTGCTGGCCATAGAAAGCCTGATTCTTCAGAAGGAAGATAGTTTAGTACGGAACATAAGGAGAAGAAGAGAACTAAGGACTAGGGTCAGAGCAGAGCCCTTCCTCAAGTTCTAAGCGCATGGACGGGGTCCGGTCCCCGAGGTTGTATGGATACTGATGTTCCTGCAGCAGACACCGGAGGAATAGAAGTTGTCACCACTTTATTCCCATCCAAGACTTGGGGGCACAACAGCAAAGTGAGTGAGCCGAGACTTGATAGCAAGGAGTCCCCGAAGCAGGCTACAGCTGTCTGCCATACAAGTAGAGTTCTAAGTATCATCAAGAAGGAGGAACTTGAGTTTAATACGCAACTACAAGTACTTCAGATTAGGCGCTGGTGTGGAGACGTTCAGAGAAGGCACATGTTGGAGGAGTGCTGGAGAAGGTGTACTTTACCTTGCCAGGAAGTTGCCTGAGCTCCTGACCTGGAGGACACTGCACCGAAGTGGGCACCTGTATGCGCAACAGACTGTGAGTAAAGCTTTGGAACTACATGCCCTTGTGTCCTCCACTTATTGTTACGCCTTACACCCGGCTCTGCTACATCTACTTCTTTACACTATCTCCCCACTTGCCAACCTCATCTACTCTGCCCTGGGACTACAGCCCTACCTGTGGAGGGCTACAACATCATTGCTGCACCACACCATCTGTCCCTGAGAGGCAACCCTGTAGCGCTGGTCAAACTGACCAGAAACCACAGGTGGCATCACAAATCATCTCAATAAGTTTATCCCCATCACTCTACCCCTTTTACATTGACCGCCTGAGGCCACGGACCGGGTCACTGCCACTGTGACATCTCCCATTGAAATCAACGGGCCCGGCTCCAAGTACCCCACGGCCTCTGGGGGCGAGTCACTATCATTCATATTCTCTGAAAAAAATGCCAAAAAAGCAAAAATTCTGATGGGGTATATAAACTTTTGAGCACAACTGTAGCTGGCAGACTGTGGAGGTACATCCGAAGTGGCAGCTTGGATGGATGCAGATGCTACAGGAGTTATCAGCTTGCTTAGATGTGTGCTTACTGTCCGCGGGTAGGATATGATCTTGTCCTGTTGGCCTTTCTGGAGGGAGTCCTCTAGGAACAAGCCAGAGATGGAGGAAGCCTGAGAGTGTCACGAGTGTGACATGCCAACCTGGGAGATCGGGGAGCAGAAGATCACTGTGAATCACAGTTCTTCCATTTAGCCTGTGTGTTTGGATCCCATATTAAATTAATTTGGTTTCCCTTGGTGCTGAAGAGGTTCACAACCCTTTCTACACTGGTCAAAAACATGCAGATCCATTTCAGCTGCTTCTGTTCTGGTCATTATCTCTTCCTATAAAGCCTGGCAGGACCATCTCTGTCCTGCCGGTGAAAGCTTTGCATCCTTTTTCTTAGGAGATGCGGTGCTGAATAGGAGTTCGTTGTTGCTATTGAAGATTTGTCTTCCTGTTCTGTGTGCTAAAGCTAAGTAGTTGAAGCTTGGAGTTGGAGTTGTTGTGTCCTGTAGGTTCCTGTTGTATTTGTGTGTTTATCTTCTGTTCGCTTTTCCAATTTAGTTTATTCCTCCCTGTTCCTATCATCCTCCCTATTGTTGGTTTGTGCTTTTGTTTGATAGAGGTTTTCTGTTATCTCTGTTTTGTCTTTGTGTCTGTTTTACCTTTCATTTCTTTGCCATTCCTCATGTTGTGGAGGAGGGGACAGATTAGGGTTTTTACAGGAGCATAGTAAGGTCGGGCCTCTCTACCTTTTAAAGTGTCCCTGGGACAGGGATAGTTAGGGTCCCAGTTCCAGGGACAGTTTGAGGCCCATCTTGCTTAAGGCCCCGTCACACATAGTGATCTCGCTAGCGAGATCGCTGCTGAGTCACAAGTTTTGTGACACAACAGCGATGTCACCAGCGAGATCGCTGTGTGTGACAGCGATCAGCGACCGACCCCCTGCCGGTATCGCTGATCGCTCTTTGAAATCTCTGGACATTTCTTTTGTCGCTGATCTCCCGTTGGCCAGCACGCATCGCTGTGTGTGACAGGCAGGAGACCAGCGATCAGCGATAAAATAATAATAAAAAAAAATATTACTATTCTCACCTTCCGATGTCCCGCGCAGCATTCCCGCCTCTCTCCACACTCTGGTCCCAGTAATCCTTTGCAAGAATGACCGCGAGACTTCGCGATCCCGCGAGAACGGACGTCATCGCGGTAATTCTTGCAAAGGATTACTGGGACCGGAGAGTGGAGAGAGGCGGGAATGCTGCGCGGGACGTCGGAAAGTGAGAATAACAATATTTTTTATTTTAATTCTATTTTTGACATGAATCAGCGCTGAACATAGCGATGCCGCGCACGCGGCGTTGCTGTGCTAATCGCCGGTGAAGCTGTCTGTTTGACAGCTGACCAGCGATCACATAGCGATTCACCAGCGATCCTGACACGTTGATATCGTTGTCGGGATCGCTGGTAAGTCGCTTAGTGTGACGGGGCCTTTATTGAAGACAGTCACAACATGACAGAGAACCAGCAGATTCCATGGTCTTTGCAAACTGTAATGGACTGGATGGTGGAACCTCTGTCCCGTGATCCAAGGAGACCCTGGAGTGGTATGACTAGGTGCCTCACTAAGTCCAACCTCGGAAGCACAGTGGCTGAAGATGCAGGAATCCAAGGAGGGATGAGGAGGCGAGGCCAGGTGCGGCACCAGTACTGATCTTGAGTGGTTGGCAGCTGACCCTCAATGGACAGGAGGCAGGAACGGCCAAGAATAATAGATTTGGCAAGTACTGACTGGCATAGCTGGTGTAGTGACTGGCACAACAGGCACACAGGCAGGCGGGCACAGCTGATAGACAGGCAGGGGGCATTGCTGATAGATGAGCATGGCTGATAGGGAGGCGAGCATGGTGGCTAGGCAGACAGATGGGCACGGCTGATAGACAACAAGGCAGATGGGCACGACTGATATACTTTATAGGACAGGTATACTGGGATACAAGCACTGGGACCTGAGAACTAGCAAGCGTATTTTAGAAACAGACTAACAACTTTGCACAGGCACCTCCCATCAGGTAGAGGTGCCTTACATAATATGTGTCTCCCACCCATTGGCTGGGGACATTTTAGGATGAGAGCGTCCTAAGCACAGTGCTGAGGGATCTGCGAGCCATGCGCAGACCCCGGGCAGTAGCAGGAGGAGGGAGTGCGGGGCCACAGCGGTGAGAGAGTCCGCTTCTCTGCCAGGAACTCTGGTGCTCCACTCCTTAATATTTATTTCTCATAGACTTGCACAGCCTCACTCAATCCATGTGTATTGAGTGAGGACAGATACATACTTCTAGTCATATCACGGCCTGTTCCCAGCGCTGGCACCGGCGAAACTGACAGCATGCACACAGCAAACTGTTAGGATTCACAAGTCTGCAGTCACATAGAGTGACTGATGACTTGTACCCCAAGGCTGGACAACCCCTTTAAAAGGTTGTTCCTATTACGTCTCTTCAGGGGCACACCACTCTCCTGCCTCCCTGCTTCTTGATTGGAAGGTGGCCATGTGCTCCGGAAGATTGACAGTTCAGGCTTAGAGCATGGTTGAGCCACTTCTCCAAACTGCACACTCTGAAATCCTTCTAGCAGAACAGCTTTGCCTTTGCAGCATAAGAGGAGCACAACCTTAGAGCAGTGCTTGCAAGCTTGCTAGCACAGAGCATGTAAGCACTCCTTGCAGTGGAAAATGACCACCTATTTTAGAATACAGAGGTGGCTGGTTGCTAATATAGGCAATAAGCAGTAAACTATGGAATCAAAAATCCCTACATTTTTGAGTACAAGGAGGATTTTGAATAATGGACAGATTGCAAAGTATCTTTTTTAATCCTATGTTTTCTGACTACTCTACACTACATGGGAGAAAGTGGCCTGCGTGTCAGTAGACGATTTATTTTCTCCTCTTGGGACACCAAATGATTCCTTTCTCAATTCTACCAAATGAAATGAGCCAGATGTAGATGTGTGTGCCATTATTTTGAGCCTTTTCATTAAGGGACGCGCCGTTCTGTCATCGATAGAATCTTAATTGAAAGTATGATTGCTGGAAAAGGCTCAGAAGGACGGGAATTATTAAACCTCAGTCTTGACACTACATTAAACAATTAATTGAAGGAAACGCAACCCCTGCTATCTCTCACGTGAAGCCGACTTACTTCTTTGTACCCAGCCAGATATTAAAATGCCGAGAGCAGGGCGGGGGCAAGAGGCGAGAGCTTCTGTAATAGGAGATATTCTGTGAGGCAGCTCATGATCATTAAATGGAAAAATTATCAGCTAAAAAGTTGGATTTTTTTTCTATTTCAGGTAATGCACAGAGAAAGCACTCAAGCAAATATACATTTACATAAACTGTATTTCAAGAGAGGCTGATGAACTTGTGAACTGCTAATTGTTCCTGCTGCGTCGAAACAGGGTTCAGTTCTTGTAGGAAAAACACTAATTTATAGACATTCAATAGCAAAATCTCCC
This sequence comes from Dendrobates tinctorius, assembly GCF_039654945.1. Lineage (NCBI taxonomy): Eukaryota > Metazoa > Chordata > Amphibia > Anura > Dendrobatidae > Dendrobates > Dendrobates tinctorius. The sequence continues at coordinate 12,442,205 of NW_027361788.1, read as the reverse complement.
ATTTCACAGTGAACAATATCATATTGGTTTTACGATTAATTATACACATGATTATGGCGTTGGTTTTCATTGATTGCTCAGCGAACGATCAAACAGTAAAATCTGCAACATTTTTCTGTAAATTTGCCATTTCACTGTTGCCCAAGTGGACTTTCAACAGCCAAAAGGTTCAACATGGTCAATATTTGAGACCTGTAGTGAACCACTGTTACTCCATCCAACAGGCAACATAGGAGACAGAACTCACGAAAAGGTAACATTTCTAGTGCTTTAATGATCCACTATGCATCTAAGGAATCCTCCTGTACATCACTCGAAATAGTTACTGACTGACAGCGGTGGTGCAGATGGTAAAGTAGCAGGAGCTACAGATGCATGGTCACAGGGTAGCTCATAGTAATACCAGGAGGATGAAATAAACTGAGCAGAAGTTTAGAAAGAGCTGGAGATGTAATCAAGAGATGGAACTAGAAACACAAGAATGAAAACAGATCTGGAAGCAATGAATCACCTTGAAAGAGGCTGCTAGCCCATAAAAATGTTTTAGAAGCTATCGAATGGTTCATTGATAAGTGAATAATTTCTGGAAGACCGCATCCCAATGTCCGATGTTTGTGTCTAATTTTAGAAATGAGCGGTGGCAATGGAGGTACAATACTGCCCTAATCAATATCTATGGGCTGACGGAGATTGCCAAGAGCTGTATTTATTCTCATTATCAGTGGGGTGAGGCGAACCCACAGTGATTATATACTATATGGACAAAAGTACAGGGGCCCCTCCACATTACACCTACATGAGCCTCTGTGACCTTCCATTCTAAATCCATAGAAATTAATATGAAATTGGTCCCTTTGTTGCTATAACAGCTTCCGCTCTTCCGGGAAGCTTTTTTTCCAGATTTTGGAGGTATGTATGGAAATTTTTTTCCCTTTCATCAACTAGAGCTTTTGTGAGGGCAGTCACTAATATTGGGAAGAGGCTCAAGGTCTCCATTTTTGTTTACCCCAAAAGTGTTGGATTGGGTTGAAGTCAGGGCTCTGTGTGGCAGCTCATATTTTTTCCGCATAACTGCTCCAACCATGTTTGTATGCCTTGATTTGTGCACAGAGAATAAATAATGCTTTTCTCCAAACTGTTCCCACAAAGGTGATGGCTACAATTGTCCAAAATGTCTTGTATTAGCATTAGAGAAGAGAAAAGCTGGGGTTCGTCTGCGCTAGACCACAAGGAACCAACCGAAGATGCAAGCAAACCTTTAGTCACATTCAAGCCAATGCGTTTCATGGCCTCCTGGCCACTTCATCAGGGCAGCAATGTTACAGTCAGTTAACAAGAAACCATTATATACATTACACAGATGACAACTGAATGATGTCAGTTCCTGTGGGAATGCCCACATTGAACTGAAAACCCTGAAAGTTATCATCCTGATGAAAAAATATTATAAAACTGTAGATAAAAACATTTATTTAATATAAGATGTTAAAGCTGATATCAGGGCAGCAATATTACAGTCAGTTAACAAGAAACCATTATATACATTAAACAGATGTACAAGAGAGCACCTTCCTTAAAAAGTATATTGGCCCCCAGTAGACTTAGGAAAAAGAAATCAGCTATAAAGGGATTTAATAACTTCTCTAGGATAGTGTCAGTGGGTTCGTATAGGTGCAATAAAAAAAACTGTTTGTGCTGCACCTGGATTAATCATAAAGCGTCCACCTTTTTTTCCCATAATGATAAAGGGACAATCTTTAACATCAAGTACACGCTAGATTGCCAGTCAAGTTTTGTAATCTACCTTGTAAAGTGTATATGCGGTAAACAGTATATAGGTAGAACTATCCAACCCCTACACAAAAGGATTAGTGCGTACAGACACAACATTAAAATAAGTTTTTTAAAACATGCGTTATCGAGGCATGTTAGTACTATGCATAGGGGTTATGTTGAATTGAAGGTTACCCCTATAGACCATATTCCCATTGATACTCCGAACAGGGTTCAAGCCTTGAATAAACGTGAATTTTTTGGGATTTATAAATTAGGCACGATAAATCCTGGAGGGCTAAATGAGATTTCTGACTTGTTTTAATAATTAATTTTTTGTTTTTTCTTAATTCATCTAAATTCTTTTACACCTCCTTGGTCCCCCCCTGGGTGGTCACCCTGGGAATAGGTCTTGATGTGACCTTTGGCCCTTGATGTCTGTTTTGGGGTTCTCCCGCCTGTGTCGTCCCCCTTCCCTGTCACTTGCAGGTGTGTTTGTCATCATGTTCTTTCAATTTCACATTTAAAAGTTTTTTTTTGGTTCTCCTTTTCTAGGTGGGTGCCCTCTTCTTCAAACTGATCCCTTCCATTGTTACCTTTATCTTCTTCTCCCTTTTCCCTTCTCTTTATCCTTTTCACCGTTGGTCCTTTTACTCCCTGTGCTGGTCCAACTGGTAATGAAATTTTTCTTTGTCATATGGGTGTTCTAATAGATATCACTTTTTTGGTGGTGTCAAATCAGATTAAGTTCTGGTGGAGCTGCGGTTTAGCAGTGTCATTACTGTAGATTGGAGTGTGGGCTATCTTATATGAGTTCAAAACCCCCCAATGTTCTTTTACCTAGATGATGTAATCATGGTGCTGAAGCTTTAAAGTAACCTTAGATGATGACTGCAGAAGCTAAAAGCAGCTAGAATTGGTAATTATGTTCTTAATCCATTGTTCAGCCGCTGAAACATGCGTTCTAAGCTCCAATCATTTTTGCTGAATTGCACATCGATTTACATAATTTTATATTTTTTTATATATGTTAAATATCAGTTTTAGCATTTTAGATTAGATAAATGTTTTTATCTACAGTTTTATAATATTTTTCCATCAGGATGATAACTTTCAGGGTTTTCAGTTCAATGTGGGCATTCCCACAGGAACTGACATCATTCAAATGTCATCTGTGTAATGTATATAATGGTTTCTTGTTAACTGACTGTAACATTGCTGCCCTGATGAAGTGGCCAGGAGGCCATGAAACGCGTTGGCTTGAATGTGAAAAGAGGTTTGCTTGCATCTTCGTTTGGTTCCTTGTGGTCTAGCGCGGAAGAGCCCCGGCTTTTCTCTTCTCTACTGTTTTATCTGCATCCCGGGATCTGCAGCGGCCAAAACTTCCTTAGGTGGTTGTGACCCTTCACAACCACATTAGGTGAGTGGATTACCTTTGTTAAACATGCTGGTGTCCCTCATTTACTGCATTAGTGCGCTCCCCCTCTTTTTATTTTTTGCAGTTGTATTAGCATTAGCATTTACCTAGCATTTTGGCTGGAGTCACATACAACGTATAAAAATACGGTCTGTATTTTACGGTCATAATACGCAGAAATGTTCCCAGAACAGTGATCCATATGTCATCTGTTGGCAAGACGTGGCTGCGTTTTTTGAGCATGTAAGCATCCGTATGACATCCGTATTGCATCCGCAGGTCGATATTTTCTTGCTGGCTTGTAAAATGGACATATAATGGATCCCAATGACAGGTTAAAACACAAACGAAAGAATAGATATAGACACATAGAATACATACATGCCCCCAGCCACCCCAGAAAAGGCGCATCTATAAGAAGCGCCTTTTCTGGCGCTTAGCCTCTCTATTCCCATTGCCTTTAGCGGTGGCTAATGGGTTAATTTCACCTTGCAATTGAAAGGTGACATTAAGCCGGGTTAATAATGGAGATGTCAGGACTCTAATGTCAGGACCCTGTCAGCGTCGCCAAACTGTCACGCAGAGCAGGGTGACTTACCCCCACTATGGGAGAGCACGGGGTCCAGTGATGGTTCAAGCAGACAGGACCTGCGGCACTGAAAATAGTAAGGAGTCCCAGGACCTATGATCATGTGACTGCAGGGGGCGGGGCTTAGCATCCTACTGCTGCAGATGATGTAATGTACCCACTGCAGGGCAACTGTAGTAGAGGAGAGGAAAAACGCAGTTCAGACAAGCGAGGGTCGTACACGGAGAGGGCGGTGCGGTACCAGAGGGACGAGCAGAGAATAGTCAAGTCACAGGCAGAGGGTCATATACAGAGAGGTAGCGCAGTACCGGATCAAAACCAAACAAGCAACAAGTTATCAGGCACAAGGCACACGTACGCACGAGGTCAACTAACTCAGCCGAGGGCAGGAGTATAACTGACACCGGACCTAGGTCGAGTGATCATTAAATAGCCGCCCTCTGCCAGAGAGAGGCAGAAACAATTAACCCCTGTCTGACTAGGACGGGCCAAAGACAAACCCCATCCTGGATCATGACAGGAGAGGTGTCAATAAGACACCTATCCATTATTAACCCTAGAATAGTAAAGGGTTAAATAAACTGTGTTCCAAATTATTATGCAAAAAGAGTTTAGGAGTGATAAGGTTAGAATTTTTTTGTTTGTCATTTAAACTCATTGATGGTGATGTGTGTCAGGGCTCTTTATATCACTGAAAGCAATTGCAGATACCTGTGCAAATTAGTTTGGCAGGTGTGTCCAAATAAAGGCAAGACTATTAAGAAGGCTGTTCCACATTACTAAGCAGCCTACATTTTTTGCCAAAATGGGAAAGAAAAAGGATGTGTCGGCTGCTGAGAAGCAACAAATTGTGGAGTATTTAGGTCAAGGCATGACTACAATCAACATTGCCAAGACACTTCATCGTGATCATCGCACAATCAAGAAGTATGTAGCTGATTCTCAGCACACACGTGTGCGTGCTGATAAGGAAAAATTGAGGACTCTTTCCAACAGGCAATTGCGTCACGTTAAAAGAGCAGCTGCAAAAATGTCTTGTCATAGCAGCAGACAAGTTTTTGAAGCTGCTGGTGCCTCCAACATCCCCCGAACAACAAGATGCAGGGTCCTTCAGAGGTTTGCAGCTGTGCGTAAGCCATCCTGTCGACCACCTCTATCCACTGCACACAAGCAGAAACGGCTCCAGTGGGCCAAACGATACATGAAGACTGACTTCCAAACTGTTGTGTTCACCGATGAGTGCCGTGCAACACTCGATGGTCCAGATGGATGGAGTTGAGGATGGCAGGTTGATGGACACCCCATGAAAACACGGCTAAGACGCCAACAAGGAGGAGGCGGAGTAATGTTTTGGGCTGGAATCATGGGGAGAGAGATTGTCGGCCCCTTTAGGATCTCTGAAGGGGTAAAGATGAACTCCACAATCTATGTGGAGTTTCTAAAACAGCAGTTCCTGCAATGGTTCAAGAGGAAGAACCGTGCTTTCCGCAGCAAGATCATTTTCATGCATGATAATGCACCGTCTCATGCTGCAAATAACACATCTGCATCTCTGGCTGCTATGGGCATAACAGAGGACAAGCTTATGGTGTGGCCACCATCTTCTCCTGACCTCAACCCCATTGAGAACCTCTAGAGCATCATCAAAAGGAGTGTCTATGATGGCGGGAGGCAGTTCACATCTAAGCAACAGCTCTAGGAGGGTATTCTGTCCACATGCAAAACAATTGAAGCACAAACCATCCAAAAACTGACAAATTCAATGGACGAGAGAGTTCAGAAGATTCTTTCGAACAAGGGGGCCTATGTGCAAATGTAACGTCACCTAGAATAAAGTTTTGACTTGAAAACTGTTTGATTTCATTTTGTAATAAGCTGATAATGCTTATAATTTCACAATTGACCATTTTTTTGTTCAAAATAAAAGTAAAAAGGTTGAAAACTCTGCTGTGCATAATAATTTGGAACATGCATTTTGAGTGTTTCTTATTTTTAAAAATATACTGTTTTCATAGGCAGTTTGTTCAAAAACATTGCAATTATACTAGAATATTAGATGACTGGACAATAACAATGACTGCAATTCATATAGAAAATTTAGAGAAAATATGAGGAAATATTTTTTGTATAATAATTGGGAACACAGTGTAAAGACACACACATTAATTAAAATTCTTTTAATAAAATAATCACACAAAGTTTTTGACCACATTTATTATTCTGCTAATCCAAAAAAAGCCCTTGTTCTGTAAAAAAATAAAAAAACAACAATATACTTACCTCTCCGCCGTTCAGTCAGGCCCCCCGATGCAATCCATCACAAGGGGTTAACTAGTTTACAACGGGGACCGGAGCTAATGCTACCGGCCCCACTGTAAACCACTGCAGAATGAATGAAATCATGTCTGCGCAGGCGCCCCTGCTGACTGGAGATGAACTAATAAGCGTGGGAAAGTTTCTGACCTTTTCCCCATGCTCCTAAGTTCACCTCAGGTTAGCCAGGGACTCCGCGCTGCCTCACAGACTACTGCTGACGTCACTGAGGCTGCGCGAAGTCCCAGAAATAGAATCAAAACTGAAAAGTTTAGAAGACTCCGTTCCACTAAACCCCAAGAGGATTCAAGTCCATTTTTTTCATGTCTATTGGTTGTGTCTAGTATTCCACTATTTCTGTAAAATATTAGATAGTTTTTCCTAATCTCTTAAACATTGAGTTTTTGAGAAAAACGGTTAGGTTACTGTCTCAACACTGATCTACAGAATATTACGCTCAGTTTTTGTTAATATCAGGCATGTTTAGGTGGGAGGAGTAAAAAGGAACATGTAGGGTGGACACTTTAACTGGCGATATTTGGAGTTGGATGTATTTTTTCTATTTTATTGTAGTAAATCCCAAGATCTTCTTTTTACAGTGAACTTTTCTCTTTTTCAAATATAGTTAAATCCAAACTGAGCAAGGGGAGTAACTGGGTGGCACGCCCCTGGTGTTGGGTGCCAAAGAGGCTACCAACAAGTCCAGTGTGGCTGGGGATTTTGGAGTCATAAGTAGGGAACAAGCTGAACTGTTGCCTATTGAGAACAAGTTAAACTGTGATGAAGCATATTGACAATATAAATGAGAAAATAATTTCAATGCAAAATGAATTCATGGAAAATTTGAGGAAATTTGCTGGACCTGGCAAATTCGAACAATTCGCAATACAATTATGCAAATTTTGTTAAAAAGATGTCCCGTTTTACACAAAGCAGTAGTTTTAATCATCCAAAGTAGGCTTACATAAACTCAGGTTCAGCCACACGGGCTTCCCCTTAATGGCTTGCAGCTATTACATCCCATAGTATAGCACAGCAAACCATGAGGGGCTATCATAGCCTGTATGAAAGCCATTAGAAGAGGCAGCTAGGGGTGTTTCAGGCACCTTCCAGTCTGGAAGAAGCAGAGATTGAAGAAAAGGGACTTTATTGGCATCACATATGCAAGGAGTACCTGATGAAGGAGTTCAAACAACTCTGAAATGATTTGCCAATATTTGCCCTTTCTCCAAACTCTAGGTTTGTTTCCTTGGGACTTGGCAGTGCCCGAAGAATGCTCTGCATCTTTCTGCTGCTTCTTCTATCAAATTCTGTGCCTGACTTGGTCAGAATCAGCAGGTGGAGTATCAGCCACATCTTAACAATTTTCCAATCCATATGCAGTGTTGTGCAAGTGAGCGGCTCCTTTGAGTCCCTAGTCTTCTACCTTACTCAACAAGTTTCACACAAGGAGCACCCCTGTTGTTTTTTTTTGTATAAAAGCCAAGACAGAGAATGCAGCAGCCAGTTTGGGTTGAGTCTGGATAGTGAGTAAACAGCTCTGCTCACAGCTGAACCATATTTATATGGAAAAAAAAGTTCATAAAACACTGAAAAAACATTACATATAGTATGGGACAGCAGAACACTGAAAAAGTGCCACTGTAAGAAGATGAACAGGACCCGGGGTACCTCTCTTGTGCCGATTCTGGAACTGTCGGGACTGTCACCAGTGTTGCATGGGAGAGAGCTTTCAGACCCGGACCGACCTTTGCACTGGACAGTAGGGTGCGGGTCTGAGATTAAAAGGGCTGTCCGCGGGAAAAAGACAGGAGACCAGGCGGGAAGACAGGAGCTCGCAGTAGGTTGATGTGTAGGTCCTGGCAGTGGAGCATCGCATGAGTGCAGGCCTACCTCGCATATCCCCTTCTACCGTATCCGCTGTTCGCGTACATCAGACTGCTAAATCTCTGTCGTCTCCTGACCCTGGAAGTGACTGACACTCCGGAACCATGACTGCTGCGTGCATGCGGTCCCGCCTGGAACAAGTGACTAGGCCTGAACCACCTGACTCCTCACCTGCATACACTGTGGAGCAGAGCCACGCTCCGGTGGTATCTCCCATTGAACTGAGCTCTGTACAAGGAAACCGTGGGAACCGAAGCCCACCTAGGACAATAACGATCCCCACTTGCATCGAGGATCCAGACCTTCATCTACTCAGGACAACCCCGGGACGTCACGTTCCGCTGGGGCCGGTGCCATCATTATAAACCAAGAAGCTGCAATTTAGAAACCGAGAGACTGATAAGTTTACTCTCTTTTGAACATTCGCCTTATCCCATTTCTCCCCATATATCTCTTCCGTCATCGCATTGCTCTTTACCTGACCCCCGTACACCATTTCTACCTGCGTGAAGTTTAACTCTGTTAATAAATTTGTTAACTCTTGATTTGCCTCCTTTTCATGACGATATCCCAATCCCTGCAATTCTACATTTGGCGTAGTCGGCAGGATGTCGTTCAACAGCATGGAGGCAGCAGACCAAGCAGTTGGGGGGGCCATAGGTCCAGTATATCCCTGGGGGCAATGCTAAATAACCTCACGAAGTTCACTGGGAACAATACTATGCTGTGGAGCTGGACTGAACAGGTCAGTGGGATGATGAGGATCCACCCCATGACCCCTGCACTAGAAGCGGAGGTGGCTATGATGGCTTTAGATGGAGAAGCAAGGGATTCTGTTATGCTTCAACCCCCCTGGGCACGAGACACCTTTGACAAAGTATTATAAATACTGGAGGAGACACATGGGGTCCCCACAGACGTAGAGGAGTTACGTATGCGCCTATTTTGCCAGTTTCAAAGAAAGGGTGGGAGATGCTGACCCAGTACATGAATGCTTTACAGGAGATCCATACTGCCATTACTAGAAAAGACAGCATAGGCATAGGGTCTACTGACATTGTGCTGCAGGACCGGACCAGTTGATGAGAGACATGCTGTTAAAACAGACTGTCACGAAGTGACTGGCCCTGTGTGACATGACCCAGCAAACGGTCGGTCACTAAACGAAAAACAAACAAGGGAACACCGGGGACACAATTACAACGGTGGGCCCTGCGACAGGGATTGGGAAAATGGACACCTCCTGCACTCTCCTGAGGCTGTGCCCTGGACTATCCTGATGTCCCTATATGGCTTCTTTCAAACCGTCGCCGAGCAGGATACCTTAGCCCTCACTTGCGCTGCACCTATCCCTCAGTAGGGAATTGGCAAGTGCGGACACTGGTCCCACCGCTGCAGTAATACAACACCAAGGGAAAATATAACAGTCAAACTACACTTAGTTTTCTCTGCTGCAATGCACCGCACAGCAGAGTAAGGCACCCGATCACAGCATTCAGCTGAAGCACCACTGCACCAGAAAGCTCCTGTCTTCAGTACAGTTGGTATCCAAAAAGACCTGTATAACCAACAGTCAGCTGATGAATCAGGTGACCTTTTAAAGGAAGGTGAGAGTGGTCACCACCTGCATCAGCAAACTTACCTAGCAATGCAATTACACCAGCGGCCACCGGGGGAAAAACAGACATTAATCCCCAAAGGCCTGAAAGGAAAAATGAGAATCCAGATCTGACACAGATCCAAAAATGGATCGTGACAGTACCCCTCCCTCAATGAAGGGCCTCTGGAACCTCAACACCGCACCTCACCAGAAAACAACCTACAATGAGGATGCCTCGATCCACCAGAGTTCACCTCGGCAGTCACCTGCCTCTCAGGTTTATGGCAAACATGGACTGATGGAGGTGACAACGTATGCTCCAGAGGCGACACAAATCTCCAGAGCGCCGACCTGGGAAATGAGTTGTGTACGGGCATTACTGGAGGTACCTCCAGCTGGTAAGTCCCCAAGCCGAGAATGGCAGACACCCGATACGGCCCGATCACCCGAGAACTCCAGACCCCAGCAGCACACTTCCACCGGATGTTTTGGTGGACACCCATACGTACTCATTCACTCACAGGTCCGGAACTGAATGTTTATTGCCACGCACATGTTTGCCACAAGATGGTGAACTCTTCACAGAACCGACAACAGAGGTGTCCCCCTGTGTTGTCACACTCACACCCCCACAATGCTCAGCAGGAACCATCACTCTCCTCTGACCCCTCCTCTTAAGAGGACTCCAACACTCAGGGTTAGTTTGTGGTGAGGGTTGAGACTTGCCCCTTATCCCTGGCAGCACCTCTGCTGCCCCCACTGGAGAAGAAGGGGAAGGTTGTAGAATGACGGCAGAGACAGTAGCCCCTGGGCAGCAGCCCTCACACGACTGATCCCAGCTGACTAATTCCCTGGACCGTCAATCTATGACCGGGTTGTGTCTTTTCAGCCAAGGGAGGCCTAACACGATAGGTGATGGCATTCCCCCCAAAATGTAGCATGACAGCGACTCTTCATGATGAGTCCCTATACGCAGATGTATATCATCCACAACTTGGGTCAACCTCCCCTGGCTAAGAGGGACAGAGTCAATGGCCTGGACGCTTATGGGTTCGGCTAGTGTCCTACATCTCAGGCCATAGGTCTGGACAAAGTGAGAATCCACCAGATTGACTCCTGCTCCTCTGTCCACAAGCACCAGTATATCCTCAGTTACCCCACCAACCACCACTTCTGCTGACAAGGTACACTGAGGGGAGAAAATGGAGGAAATATACACTCCCTGGTCGCCTCCCTCCACACGACCAAGGGGACGCGGCTTCTAAGCTGGTACAGATGATTTGGCATGCTCTGGGCAAACCCGATAAAATGCCCCATCTACCCACACTAAAAACATGCTCCCACATCACAACAAACCGCAGGCAACACCGTTTGAGAACCAACTCCTCCCACATGCATCAGTGATTCCTCATCCCTAGTAAGGACTACAGGGGGCATATTAGCCAAAGCCGCAAAAAAATCGTCCACTGACCGTAGTGATGGTGAATCGGCCGGCAGGGAGAAGGCCCAGGATTGGGGATCACCCTTAAGAAGGGATATGATGAATCCCACCCATTGTTCCTCACTCCCTGATAAACGAGGGTGGAGCCTGAAGTACAACTTGCAGGCGTCCTGTAAAGCCAAAAATTTATCTCTGCCACCAGAAAACCTGTCTGGGAGAGATATCTTGGGTTCTGGTTGAGCCTGCACCTGAGCTGAGGCCCCGAACCCCACCAACTTCTGCAGCTGCTGCACCACCTCACCACGCAGCACCCTACGCTCATCGGTGAGGGTCTGAAGCAGTTGGGCAAAGGCCTGTATTTGGGCCATGGCTCACCAGAAAAAATGGAAGGGTTGGTTATGTGATGAAGTGACTGGCCCTGTGTGACACGACCCAGCAAACGGTCGGTCACTAAATGAAAAGCAAACAAGTGAACACCGGGGACACAATTACAATGGTTAGCCCTGTGATAGGGAACGGGGAAATGGACACCTCCTGCACTCTCCTGAGGCTGTGCCCTGGACTATCCTGAGGTCCCTATATGGCATCTTTCAAACCGTCGCCTAGTAGGATACCTTAGCCTCTCTTGCCCTGCACCTATCCCTCAGTAGGGAATTGGCAAGTGCGGACACTGGTCACACTGCTACACTAGTACAACACCAAGAGAAAATATAACAGACTAGTTAAGACAAACAACATTTAGTTTTCTCTGCTGCAATGCACCACACAGCAGAGTAAGTCACCCGATCACAGCATTCAGCTGAAGCACCACAGCACGTGAAAGCGCCTGTCTTCAGTACGGTTGGTGTTATGAATGAGTCACCGTAGGAGGCAAAAACAGAAATACAAGCTAAGTCCAGAAAACCAGAGAAGTTGGCAACTATCAGATTGCAGACCCCTGAACCTATCAACACAACTAGCAGTAGCCGTGGGGGGTTCCTACGATGCCCTAGACCCCTCGATCACAGCCGGAGAATTAAATAGGCCTAAAGAAAGAAAGGGGAAATCTAAACTGCCCCAGAGCAGACCCCAAAGCAATAGGCAGCCCCCATCATATAATGACAGTGAAGCAAGATGAAAACACTAACACAGACAGAAAGATAGACTGAGCAAAGACGGGGCCCAAAACTACCTAGATAGGAAAGGACAGGAAGGCTGCTGTCTGCAATCTGCCCAAACCCTATCAAAGACATAAGCCAACAAGCTGATATGAAAAAGGCCCTGAAGCAGCTAGGCTTCAAAAACTAAATCAGCACTCAGGTATTTTCAGAAGACAGAGCTAAAGGAATTCAGCACACCCCAGCAGGGAATGGCAGAAATCCAGAAAAACAAAGCAAACAAAGTCAAGGCACAAATGCAAAAGGCTGAGCAGCAAACTTAGCTTTAGAGGAGCAGGAATTCAGACTGGTCTCCAAGGATCCCACAGAGAAATCACCCGCAGGGCAGAAGGGTGTCGGCAGCCTTTTATCCAGTCAGTAACTCCACTCAGCCAGTCATGATCATCAGCCTCAGGTGTATGATAATCAGGCTCACTACCTTTCTTTACCAGAAGAGGGAGTTCCTTGGGCCTCAGTAATGAAGGGGAAAATGAACTCACAACAGGTTGGTATCCAAAAAGACCTGTATAACCAACAGTCAGCTGATGCATCAGGTGACCTTTTAAGGGAAGGTGGGAGTGGTCATCACCTGCATCAGCAAACTTACCTAGTAATGCAATTACACCAGCGGCCACCGGGGGGGAAAACAGACATTAACTCCCAATGGTCTGAAAGGAAAAACGTTTATATATGAGAATCCAGATCTGACACAGATCCAAAAATGGATCGTAACACAGAGTCTGCGGGAGCACTTGCGAGTAAATCCACGCATTACTTTTTCAGAAGTAAGGAGTGAAGAGTGCAAGCGTGAACAAGAGCAGGGGGTGACAGTTCCGGCAGGGAAGGTCTGAAGAGGAGAGGTATCTGGGCCACTACACCCCAATGGATGGAAGAATTACATAAGGAGATTCAGCATATACGTGAAGAGTTGGCAGATTCAAAAAAGAAACCCATAGTTACCTCTAGTTTGCCTGCGAGCAGAAACAAGCTGGTTCCCAGTGGTGAGATGAGAATGCTTCGGCGAGAAGGGCCTCCCACATGTTACAACTGTGGAGAAATCAGACATATAGCTCAAGGGTGTGCATGACGGAGTAGGCCTTTACCTCGCCAACCATTAAACTAGAAGGCTCCGAGCTTGGGGGGCGCCGCCTGGAGCCTGAACAGTCAAGAAGGAGTACTAGAAGTCCCACAAATCTTGTTTCCTTCTGTCCTCTCGTCTGGGCTGAGATGGATGGTCGGGCTGTACGCTGCCTGGTCAATACGGGCTCGCAGGTAACCATGATGCCTGAAGCATACTTACAACGACACTTTACAGAGGTGACGCGGCCTGAATGGTGTCCGGTGATTAAGTTAACAGCTGCCAATCACTTGCCCATCCTAGTCGCAGGGGTGGTCTGGATGCAGATAACGGTCTGCGGCAAAGATCTTGGTCTAAAGGGGGTGGTGCTGACCGCTGGAGATGCGTCTAATGGACATACCGTCATGCTAGGCATGAACGTGCTAAAAGAATTCGAGAGCCTCCTCATCAATGAGTCTCCAGATGTGTTACTGAAACAGTGGAGCCCTCGCACCCCTCAAGGGAAGGTGTTTCAGCAGCTAATCTGGGCGGCCCAAGCCCAGGAGACCTCTAGTGATGGAAAGACTCTGGGAAAAGTAATTGCTCCAGCCTCTATTAATCGGGACAAACCATGCTAGCTCTGCCCATCAGGACTTGTAGCCCCCCCTTGAAGTAGTCGAGGTTCAGATAGAGCCAGCCAATACGGAACAATTACCTCCAGGGTTCCTTGTGGCACAGACGTTGGCCACTGCACACAACAGGATGGTCTTTGTGCGTTGGGTCAACTTAGGGGAGAATGATATCACGCTCCCACCCTGAAGTGAAATGGCTCGAGTCTTGGGCATGCTGAAAGAATTAATTTCACCACAGGCTGTGCAATTGACAGTAAAACAGGGGGATTCATGGATGGTGGCCATAGATACTACTCTGGCACCCGAGCCTCAACACCTGCGAGAGGGACAGTGGTGTACCGTCAATAGTAGCAGACCACGCAGCTGCTATGGGGCCCGGACAGGTGAGGGGGCCCGGATGGGTGAGGGGGCCCGCGATGGCCGCTGCGGTTTGGCAGCTGTGCTGTGCTGACACAGTACTATCTCCTTTAAGTAAATGTAAGTGCCGGCCGCTGTATACCCCCTGGCCCCTTGAAGCTCCCCTTTCCTTGTTTCCTGGTCAGCAGTTGGCTGAAGTCTCTGACTGGATTTGCATAAGAATGCCACGCCTCCTGGCAGCCAGAGAGCAGCACACGTGCATTGCAGGAAGCAGAAAGCAGAAAACATTCATGAGCCTCTCTCTCACTCAGGGAGACGGACACACACACAAGACGGTGAGCCCGGCTGGGGTGGATTTTTTTTTGTTAACTGTGTCCCCTCACTGTGCTGGCAGCCTGGCACTTTACATTTACAGTGGCTCTGGCTGCACTTTGCACCTTAGGGAGGGGGGCCCGGCTGCACGCACTGTGGAGGGTGGAGGAGGCCCTGCATGCACTGCAGGTGTGTGTGTGTGTATATATATTCAAAGACTAGCTATAAAATTAATTGTTTGACCTATAACATGCATGCCTGGAGTTAAGAGCACCTGTTGATTTTTTTTTTTTTTGGGGGGGCCCATTCAGACTTTTGCTATGGGGCCCCATGATTTCTATGTATGCCCCTGGAGAGGGACGCCGTATTCTAGAGCAAATGCGGGCCGAACTGAAGGAACTCACATCATAGCAAGTCCAGCAGGTGGAAACTCTTTTAGGGCGATATCAGGAAGTGTTCGCACGTCATGAAGATGATTTTGGCTGCACCAGAGCGATCACGCATAAGATTGCAACTGGAAATACCGCCCCCATAAGAGAATGATACCGTCAAATTTCACCGCAGATGTATCAGGAGGTGAATGGAATGCTGTCTCAGATGCTGCAAAATGGTGTAATCCGAGAAAGTCAGAGCCCTTGGGCTTCCCCTATCGTGCTGGTGCAGAAAAAGGATGGTATGCTGCGTTTTTGTGTGGACTACCGTAAATTCAATGCCTGTACTGTACGAGATTCCTACCCGCTACCAAGGACTGAAGAATCCTTGTCCGCCCTGGCAAATACTAAATACTTCTCCACGTTGGATCTAGCCAGCTGCTATTGGCAAGTACCGATGTCTGAGCAAGATCGAGCAAAGACGGCCTTTATACTCCCCATGGGTTTATGCAAATTTAATAGAATGCCGTTCGGTCTGGCGAATGCCCCGGGTGCGTTTCAACGGTTAATGGAGAAGTGTTTAGGTGTTTTCAACTTCGAGGCTACTCTCATTTACTTGGACGATATCACTGTTTATGCTGCTTCGTTCAAGGAACATCTCCAAAGACTGGAACAGGAGTTGAGCCGTCTTTTACAGCACAGTTTAAAAGTAAAGCCCCAGAAATGTCATCTGTTTCGCACTCAAATTGAGTACTTGGGACACGTCGTTTCTGCTGAAGGAGTCAGACAATCCCGTGAGAAAATTGCTGCAGTTCAGGATTGGCCTACCCTGAAGACCATGAAATATGTGCAGGCTTTCTTAGGGCTCACCGGTTACTTTTGGCGATTTGTGAAGAACTTTACTTGCATCCATCCAGTGCAAGGAACAGAACTGTTTAGTGGGGAGAGCGTCAGGAGGAAGCGTTTCGAGCTCTGAAATTGGCCTTGACTTAAGCACCGGTGTTAGCCCATGCTGACTTCTCTAAACCGTTAATCCTCCATACTGATGGAAGCCTGCATGGACTTGGAGATGTGTTGTCCCAGATTCAGAGTGGAAAGAATGAGTAATCGCTTATGCAAGTCGGTCCCTACAGACAACAACCCTTTAGCCCATCTGGAAAAATCAAAGCTTGGGGCCTTAGAACAATGTTGGGTGGCTCGGATGGTGAAGTTTCGATACAAGATCACCTATAAGTAGTGTTGAGCATTCCGATACCGCAAGTATCGGGTATCGGCCGATACTTGCTGTATCGGAATTCCGATACCGACTTCCGATATTTTTTCAATATCGGAAGTCGGCATCGTAATCGGAAGTTCAAAGTTGAATGACAGCCTGACGTCATCATGATGCGCGGTGTGTGTGGAATTTCCCACACAGCAATGGCATAAAGTGAGACTAGGGACTTTTTTTTTTTTTAAGTGGCGGAGGAATACAGTGCGGAAGGATACCTACCTTCCGTCATTGGATTCCTGCAGCCCGTAGAGAACGGCAGCAACAGCTGATGCTGCAGTTCTCTACCCAAGATCGTCGTGGGACACACTCGTGGACTGCTTCGGATCGTGGGTGAGTATTTTTGTGGTTTGTTATGTTAATATTTATTCCGTAAAAGACAATGGCTTCGGGGAACAATGTGACAAGTATTGGTAAGTATGTTACTCTATGTTATATGTACTGTATGTCTATGTATGTATTGTATGAATGTATTGTATGTAGTATGTATGTAGTATATATGTGGTATGTATGTAGCATGTAGTATGTATGTAGCATGCATGTAGTATATATGTAGTATGTATGTAGCATGTAGTATGTATGTAGCATGCATGTAGTATATATGTAGTATGTATGTAGCATGTAGTATGTATGTAGTATGTATGTAGTATGTATGTGGTATGTATGTAGCATGTAGCATGCATGTAGTATGTATGTAGTATATATGTGGTATGTATGTAGCATGTAGTATGTATGTAGCATGCAGTATGTATGTAGCATGCATGTAGTATATATGTAGTATGTATGTAGCATATATGTAGTATGTATGTAGCATGTAGTATGTATGTAGCATGCATGTAGTATATATGTAGTATGTATGTAGCATATATGTAGTATGTATGTAGTATGTATGTAGCATGCATGTAGTATATATGTAGTATGTATGTAGCATATATGTAGTATGTAGTATATATGTAGTATGCATGTTGCATGCATGTAGTATATATGTAGTATGTATGTTGCATGTAGTATATATGTAGTATGTATGTTGCATGTAGTATATATGTAGTATGAATGTAGCATGTATGTAGTATGTAGTATGAATGTAGCATGTATGTAGTATGCATGTTGTATGTATGTAGCATGTAATTTTTTTTTTTTTTTTTTTTTTACATTCAACACATTAGCCGGATGATGGGACTACTACTGTCCCATCATTGGCTAATGTGTCAATCACTGTCATGGTAGCAGGCATCGCCCGATGGGACTTGTAGTCCCATCGGACGATGCCTGCACAGACCCCCGAAGCCTGCACAGCCCCCCGGCAGGCCGGCACAGCCCCCCGGCAGGCCGGCACAGCCCACCGGAGCCTGCACAGCCCCCCTGGCAGGCCGGCACAGCCCCCCGGCAGGCCGGCACAGACCACCGGAGCCTGCACAGACCCCCTGGCAGGCCGGCACAGCCCCCCGAAAGGCCCGTACAGACCCCAGAGAGGCTGTACAAGGGAAAAACAGGATTTTTCTTATTCCGATACCGGAAGTCCCATAGACTTGAATGGGACTTCCGGTATCGGAATCGGCGATACCGATACTTTTTTTTAAGATCGGCCGATCCATTCCGATCCGATACTTTGAAGTATCGGACGGTATCGCTCAACTCTACCTATAAGAGAGCAGCCAAGAATACCCATGCTGACGCCTAGTCCCGAGTGACCCAATGGAAGCCTGGGCCCAACCGGGATGAAGAGTTGGAGGCTGAAGAAGTTCCTGAGTTCTCGGACTCTGTCAGGACATTGGCAGCCACGCTGGAGCAGGTGCAGATGGCACCCCGAGAACACATATTGGGGCATTCTCGTGACGAGTTGGTCCGGTTGAAACAAGAAGACTAAGGCTACTTTCACACATCCGTTTTTTTAAATCCGGCATGATGCGGCGAAATTTGTGTAAACCGGATCCAGAATTGGATCCGGTTTTTTCACATAGAATATAATGATCGCCGCATCATGCCGGATGGACATGCGGCGCCTCCGGGTTTTGCCGGATACGGCAAACATGCGCCGTCCGGCGTCTGCAAAAAACGTTGGCTGCAACGTTTTTTTGCAGCGCCGGACTGGCTTTTTCAACTGCGCATGCCCGGGCACTATGAGTTTTATCCCCACAAGTGCCCGGCGCGCATCTCTCTCTCTCCCCCTCCCCTTCTCTCTCTCTCTCTCTCTCTCTCTCCATACGCTCCATACTTTTCTTTGGCTGGCTCTCTCGTCCCCCTCTGTCTCTCTGGCTGCTCTCTCGTCCCCCGCTGTCTCTCTGGCTGCTCTCTCGTCCCCCGCTCTCTCTTCGGCTGTTCTCTGGTCCCCCGCTCTCTCTTCGGCTGCTCTCTCGTCCCCCGCTGTCTCTTCGGCTGCTCTCTTGTCCCCCGCTGTCTCTCTGGCTGCTCTCTCGCCTCCCGATCTCTCTCCGGCTGGCTCTCTCGACCCCCGGTGCTGCGGCTCCTTTAAATGTCCTCCAAGCCGCATCAGGGGCCGCATGTACATCCGGTGTCACCGCTGCAGGCCGGCTCCGGCGGCCCGGCTATTCGCCGCAGGCCGCCGGACCCCTGACACCGGATGTCTGAAAGAGCCCTAAGAACTCGCTTGGATGAGACAGTGGGTGGTGCTAAAGCAATTGCCCAGCCAACAAGAGAGAGATACTCTGTCCCTGGGAGCTCTATAGATACTGCAGCAGTGGGAAAGACTCCAACTGAGGAACGGAATATTGTATCATAAAGTTCAATTTTAGCAGGAGCTGGGCATCACCTGGTAAGCAGGCGTTGATCCCCGAAGTGGTACCATCCAAGGTGGCCACAGAAGCGCATGAAAAAGGAGCTCACTTCAGACCAGAGAAGAAGTTTCACTGGCTACAAAGACTAGTTTACCATCCTCAACTGAAGGCCGTAGTGGAGGAGACCTGTCAGCTTTGTAGAAGTTGCGAGCTAGCCAAGCCACTGGAACAGAGGGCTCCCACTCAGACTATAATGACTTTGGCCCCTCTAGAGGTATTCATGTTAGACTATCTAGCAATTGGCCCAGCGCATCAGGGATATGAACATTGCTTGGTGATGACGGATTACTTCATGAAGTTTGCTGTTGTGACTCCAACATGAGACCAGACCGCTGAATCCCTTGCATATGCTATCTGTAAAAACTTCATACAGGTATACGGCTGCCAGAAGTGAATTCACTCCGAGGTGCCTGTTTCCTTGGGAAAGTGATGGAAGAGTTACCCCAGTTGTATCAGATCGGGAAATCTCGGACGATGCCCTACTACCCACAAGAAAATAGGGCCTGCGAACGGTTCAACTGCACTCTAATGCAGATGTTGAGGACATTGGAAGAAGACAGAAAGGCACGGTGGCCTGAGTTCATAGCTGAGTTAGTGTGGGTGTACAAAAACCGAAGACACAGCACCACTGGCTACATGCCTTATACCCTACTGTTTGGCCGACCTGGAAGAGATATTACCAAGCTGGAACCTGAGGAGGACTACCCACGGACGGGAGTGTCAACCTGGGTCCAAGAACATCGTCATCGGCTGCAGACTGTACATTGCTTGGTACGGACCAAATTTCAGGAACTGGAACATCTGGAAACAGCTCCTCTGCGTGGGACAGATCTTCAAGCTGTGGACCATGTATTAGTGCGAGAAAAACATCCTCGCAATAAATTGGAGTCTCGGTGGGAAAAGAACCCATATCGCGTGAAGCGGAGAATTAACTCTGAGGGGCTCATCTATGAGATACAGCCTGAGGGAGAAGAGAACGCTTCCACTCGAATAGTTCACCGGAATATGTTACGGTCCTGCTTACCAAGAGATCCTGACCAAGTTGAGGAGGAGCAAATCAGTCGTTGCTGATTGTGAAGAGGAAGAAGGCTTTCCACAACCTTTGGAAAATTTAAGAGAGAGACAAGTGTCTGGAGTACCTGAAGCAGTCATCCCAGCAGAAGTGAGTGCATCTCCGTCCTCACCTGTACATCCTGATTCAACTACTCAATTGGGCTCAACGGCTCCTTCTGACTTACGGCGCTCTGAACGAACAACAGCTGGCATACCCCCCAACCGATAAAATCAAGTTCAACTCGTTTGGCAACAAATTGTTCAAGGACTATAGGAGTGTCAACGGGAGATAAAGAAACTCTCACCTGTGGAATAGCGAGCAAAAAGAGAGAGGGAATGTAAGAAGATGAATCGGACCGGAGGACTTCTCTTGCGCCAGTTCTGAAATCTCTGTTGACTCCTGACCCTGGAAATGACTCACACTCTGGAAGAGTCACTGCTGCGTGCGTGTGGTCCCGCCTAGAACAAGTGACTAGGCCCGAACAGCCTGATTCCTCACCAGCATACACGCTCCGGCGATATCTCCCATTGAACTTGGCTCTGTACAAGGAAACTGTGGGAACCGAAGCCCACCTAGGACAATAACGATCCCCACTTGCATCGAAGATCCAGACCTTCGTCTACTCAGGACAACCCAGGACATCACATTCCGCTGGTGTTGGCACCACCGTTGGAAACCGAGACACTGCAATCAAGAAACCGACAGACTGATAAGTTTACTCTCTTTTGAACATTCGCCTTATGCCTGTTCTCCCCACATATCCCTTCCGACATTGCATTGCATTGCTCTTTACCTGACCCCCTACATCCTTTCTCCCTGTGTGGAGTTTAACTCTGTTAATAAATTTGTTAATTCTTGATCTGCCTCCTGTCCGCGATAACATCCCGTTCCCTGCAGTTCTACACCACCATAAGTTAATCTACAGTCATATACCATGAGGTCACTTTGACATTACCAAGAAGATGTTTGCCATAAATAGATTGAAAAGTGTGCAATGCAGTCCTAGGAGACCTCAGAGTGTTACACATATGTTTTCAGGCCAATTAGAGACTTTACAGTATTTGGGATTTATGGTGGATCGATTTACTGTACTGCTAATGAAGCTGGCAAATAAGAATTTCAAAAGATTTGTTCCTCTTTAGTTAACATTTATGTTAGTTATTAGTGGTCATGAAACCAAAATAGTAAAGTTGAAGAGACCAGATGTGTTTCTTTTTCCTTAGATATCGTCTATATGTTTGGCTCCAGGTGATTATATGTACTGTAGACACAATTAATTGGTGACTTAGTATAGAAGACATGCTCATTACTACCCTGTTAGTATTTAATAGATATGAGGTATTGAGTAAATTGAAAATATTACCCATTTCATGTGGAGGATAGTTATTTTTTTCCCTCTAGGCCAATCCTAACCTCTACAGCCCAGGCACAATCAATTTGCGTCCTCCATGATTGTCTAGTGAACAATACATAATTACTGATAGTTTCGGGAAATCATTTGCTAATGAAACTGCATGACTCATTTCTACTATAAGGTTCTATGTTCTCAACTCTTTCATTGTACGACCTTTGTAAGTGCTAGGCGTGCAATAGAAAATATTCCAAAATAATTCTGCATACTTTCCTATTTTAACTCTCATCCTTTCATTATCCAAACATCATTAGCATCAATCTATTCATGGTCCATGTGGATAGAACTTGCAGAGCTGGATAGATTCTTCCTGACACTGCTGAGTTTTCTTGTAGCTGGAGCTGTGATAGAATAAACCAAAAGTATCAAGTAACCACGTATAATGGACATGGACAAAACAGAATTCATTATCTTTCCACCTTCTCACTCAGCCCCCCCCAATAGAACTATCCATTAAAGTAAATGTCTGCTCACTCTCCCTAGTCTTGCAAGCTCGCTGCCTTGGCTCTGATCTCTCCTTCAAACCAGATATCCAAGCCCTTTCCACTTCCTGCCGACTCCAACTCAAAAATATTTCCTGGATCTGTACATTCCTTAATCAAGAATCTGCAAAAACCCTAGTCCATGCCCTCATCATATCCCACCTTGACTACTGCAACCTCCTGCTCTGTGGTTTCCCTTCTAACACTCTCGCACCCCTCCAATCTATCCTCAACTCTGCTGCCCGACTAATACACCTGTCCCCACATTACTCCCTGGCCTCTCCTCTCTGTCAATCCCTTCACTGGCTCCCCATTACCCAAAGACTCAAGTTCAAAACCCTAACCATGGCATACAACGCCATACGCAACCTATCTCCTCCATACATCTGTGACCTCGTCTACCGGTACTTACCTGCACACAACCTCCAATCCTCACCAGATCTCTTTCTCTACGCTCCTCTTCCCACAATTGCATACAAGATTTCTCCCAAGCATCTCCCCTACTCTGGACTCTCTAACCCAACATTTCAGACATTCGCCTACCATGAAAGAACCTGACGACCTACCTCTTCTACAAATGCAGTAAGGCTGGAGTCACACACAACGATTAAGAAATCGGTCCGATTTTTACAGTACGAAATCGCACAAAGGTTTCTTGTCTAGGGATTTTGTCATCCGATTTTCCGGCGATGAACCGATTTTATTCGCATCTAAGCATCCAATTGACATCCAATGCCAATGCCTGATGCTCTTTCCTGTTGACCTGGAGAAGTCTTGCGATTTTATCGCAAGTCACACTTGTGGTCCGTTTGTAATCCGATTTTTAATCGCACCCATAGACTTGCATTGGCGAGTCCGATCCGAAAATCGGTGACAATCGCAGCATGCTGCGATTGTCTCGATCCGAGGAAACGTTCCGACAAAAAATCGAATGATGGGAGCTGCCCCATAGAATAACATTGGGGCGAATGCAATGCGTTTTTTTATCGCATTGCATTTGTCCGATTTTTTCGCTAGTGTGACTCCAGCCTAACTGTCATTCCAGCATACCGCCACACGACCAGCTCTGCCATCACCTACTGTATCCTCACTCATGCCTTGTAGATTGTGAGCCCTTGCGGACAGGGCCTCCCTCCTCCTGGACCAGTCAGTAACTTGTATTGTTTAAGATTATTGTACTTGTTGTTAGCTATGTATACCCCTCCTCACATGTAAAGCGCCATGGAATAAATGGCACCATAATAATAAATAATAATAATAATACTATGGTCATTTGGTCATTTTTGAAATCAGAATGATCAAAGAAACATCATGGATAGATATAAAAGGTCGTAGCCGTAGGAGAGTGTCTTGTGTCCGACACCCCGGCATACTACAGAGAAACAATTGTTGTGGGTGTGCACAAGTGTTGTGGGTGTGCATGTGTGACACGATTCCGGAGCTCTACTTGATGCAGAATCACTCACTGTGACTCTTTCAATCACAAGGCCAGACCAGTTCTTACAAGCAATGTCCATTTTATGCACTGCCAAACTCATGAACAGGGGATAGCAAGTTAAGTATTTTCCTTCGCCATATTCCATATAATACACCGGCTCCTTTCCCAGAGTTATGCTATGTGCACACACTGTGGATTCACCTGCGGGTTTTTCCGTGCGGAACCGCAGGTAAAACCACAGGTAAAGTGATCTGCGGTTTTCCTGTGGTTTGGCCTGCGGTTTTCCCCTGTGGTTTCACACCTCTACTATGTTAAAGGTGTGAAACCGCAGCGGAATCCGCAGAAACAATTGACATGCTGTGGTTTATAAACCGCAGCAAAACCGCACGGAAAAAAATACAGCGTGAGGACGGCGGTTTTTAAAGCCCATAGGGTTACATGGTACTGTACCATATCTGTGGAACTGCTGCAGTTCCGCAGGGCCAAAAACGCTGCGGAACCGCAGCAGAATCCGCAGCGTGTGCACATAGCCTTGCAGTTTTTTTTTGGTTCCCGGCAGCAAGTAGAGCAGAGGAATGGGGAGAAGTTGGAAATGCCTGCATTTTCTTAGGGGTAGGGTCATACGGGTTCTGGTGTGTCACTATGACTCTGATACCCTGAGACCTTGCCTATATCAGTCCTAGGGGCTGCTCGTAGAGACATTGCTCACTGTTATAGTACCCACAGAAGGGCGCTACCTTGTCCCAAGGTCCCCTTCTCGCTGGACAATATGTTTCCAGACTTAAAAGCTTTCCTTTTGCAGGGGTCCCCACTTGCCTGTGATCTCCTGTCACCTCTATAATTAGATCCTTTCCATGCTAAGCCCTCTAGTTCCACCATCGTTAAACCAGTCTTCTCCCTTTCATTTCCTCTCCAACACACTACATACTTCCTACTGTATATCCCTAAAACCATTTCACTGGTACACCTATAGGGCTGCTTTTCCCCCTTCCTTCTAGGAGCCAGCCTCATAGTTAACACTGCAGGAACCTGACAAAGACAACGACCAAAGGGGTAAATACATTTTAATATAATAAGCAGAAATATAACCACATACAAAAATAACTTTCAGCACACTTGCCACAACATCTTTTTTAGGGGGACAGGACTCCTTATCCAGCCTCTTACACATGCATGCATAATAGTTAACTAATTTATTTCAGTGCAATTGTCTGTTCCTATGCTCCCTAATATCTGGAGAGTGAGGGTGCAGACACGACCAACAAATTTTTCTGAGGATTATCGTACTTGCCAAGTATAGGTAATCTGTTAGCAGGTTTTTGTTATATAATCGTAGGACAGCATGATGTAGTGTTTAAAAAAGAAAACAAAGATGTGACCCTTATCAAATTGTGTGCTGTAGTTTACTTATAGTGAAGGTTTTATCATTAGAAGATTATCACTGGCTGGTGTGATGTGCACATGACTGGTAGTCCAACTCCGCCTCCTCTTGTGTTAAGCAGCTCACTGTCAATAGACACTGTACATACAGACCCTGGTGTGGGCGGGGTTAGATTTCTCAGCTTTGCTTCACGTTAAATCTAAAATCTCGTATTGTGTCAGAACCGCTGAACCCAGTAAACTAAGTGATACATCTTTGGATTCAGAGTCTCTGTCCCAACACCCTGCTGCTCTTAACTGAGGTAGCAAAACTTGCTGACAGATTGCTTCTAAGTGTCATAGAGAGTCCCTGGAAATAGGGAGCTATTCCAAATTGCCTTCTCATTTCAAGTTGACTTTTCTGTTTTACAAGCATTGTCTAAGATGAGACAATACCTTAAGAATGTGGCTTGTGCTGATTGCTCTAGGTTGTGGCCCCAACACTCCAATCAAATGCATTACTTTACTTAAGAAGTGAGTGCTACTGCTGGGAAAATGCAGTATTACAAGGCAATCATAAAGGTGGGTGACTGTCTTGGCTTTACTGGTTGCTTGCATGCCACTATGAGATCAGCTTCTAAGACACACCTGAGTCAGTGTTGTGTTCGCTTCCCATGTGTCTTGGAGTATGCACTATCCAGTGGTTTCTACAACTTACTTCTAAGTTCTGCTTCAGACATGCTATTTCCCTCTTCATTTGCTCTACTGTGTTCATCTGTCCTTTTGGTTTAGACTGTGTCTTGCTTTGCTTCTTTGTTTGGAATTCAGGGTAGCCTTTTGTCCATGTCCGCTCAGATGCACGTGCCCTCCAGCTTGCTGGGCCATCACCCAGGGTCTGTGTCACGCTGACCTGCAGCTTCAAGAATCCATCTCAACAGGTTATATCAAAGACTAATATAAGAAATATTGGGTCAACCAGAAAATGAACAGCTCTTACAAAGTAGCTCTCCACCCTGACTTTTAGAGCTAATTGTTCCTTTAATGGGGGTTTAAAAACTTGATGTAGTTTATGCAACTATGACAAGGTTTGAAGTTGAAAATGCATGTATTTCATGAAAAAGAGATGAGGACACCATAAGTGTTGTGGTGTCATGCCAGGGACATTCATCAAAAAGCAGAAGACCTTTACGAAGGGTGTTGCAGAGAACAACATATAGGTGTGGTGTACCAACTAATGGTTTATGGAGAGACAGGTCTGACGGAGCAAAGCCCTTTTCATGGACATTGTTATGTTGTTTTTCTGGATCTAGCAAGTATACCCCAACCTGCTTGTGATAGCTCTGTTACAATTGGTGCTAGACTGTGGGCGTTGGTCCAGGAGGTACCTGGGAGGACTACAGCAGGTGTTTGCTGTGGATCGGCGGATCCACAAACTCCAGGTGGCTTGCTGTGGATTGGCGGGTCCAAGAACTACGGGCTGCTTGCTGTGGATCGGCGGGTCCTCGAAATCTGCAGTGCAGAGTCATGCAGAGAGGTGCGGAGCCTTGTGTAGCCATGCAGAGCCGTGCAGAGAGGTGCGGAGCCTTGCAGAGCCATGCAGAGAGGTGCGGAACCTTGTGTAGCCATGCAGAGCCGTGCAGAGAGGTGCGGAGCATTGCAGAGCCGTTCAGAGAGGCGCAGAGCCTTGCGGGGCCGTGCAGAGCAGTGCGGAGCATTGGAGGGCCATCCTGAGCTTTGTAGAGCGGTGTGGAGCCTCGCTGTGTGGAACTGTTGGGGCAGATAAACTGCCATGCACAGGCGGTGAGGGGCCTGAGAGGACGTGGTTGGGCTGGTCAATTCCAGAAGCTCAGTGACCCTAGTGAGGGCTGCGCCCAATGTTTATGTACTACCCAATAGAAAGATTGGGGTCAGCTGTATCCATGGGGACACTAAAGACTAACCTGTCTCAAGTCATGATGTCACCGTGGTCCCTAACTTAGCCTATCCGATGATAGTAGGCTGGGACTCTGGGCTGTTCGGAGACTTGTGGGAGAAGGGAGCTCCTCTACAGCAGGAAGGTGAAGGGCTCTATGCTGATGGGGTTGGGTACATTGTGGCACTGATACCTCCCAACATTGATGGTACAGATGTAGGGGTGACCGGTGGAAGATATACATCTGCCAAAGGTACTGACCTGACATCACATGAAGTAGACCACAGTGTGACTGGGAGTAATGTGGGATCTGACACAGATTTAGAAGGCACATTAAGAGGTCAACTTACTGTGGGGTGTGACAAAGACTCCAAGGGTGACTGTGACTCTATGAACCAAAGGGAGGGCTCAACAAGGATAGCACATCCTCCCATTGCTGAAGGAGCTAGGGCCACCCAGAAATGCCCCAAGGGACGCTTGCTGATGATGGGCAATCAGATGTTGGCACTAGGGGAGAAGAAATCCCGGGAAGTACTGTTGAAGCAGGAGTCTGTGATGCTCAGGAGGAGCAGACCAGTGGGGGATCCACCTCTAGGGAAGCTGGAGACCAGAACAGCACCCTGGGTGAGGAAGTTGAGAGGGTTGAAGACTCTGAAGACCCTGAGGACGAAGAGCTGGAGCAAGCGGAAACTCTCGAAGATGGCACTGCTGAGACCCAAGAGAGGGATGAAGGTGACTCTGCTATGACTCAGGTGAAGGCCGAAGGTGCAGGAAAAGAGGAAGCCACCAATGAAGTGAGGCCTGAAGCAGCTACCCCTGTGAGTGAAGGATGTCCAACCAGTCCAGAAGGGGAAAGAAGTCAGCTAAGGAAGTGCAAAGAATTGATACAGGCCCATTTGAAGCAAGAGGATCTTCGGAGACAGGATGCTGAGTGCAGACTGGCTGTGTTGGAAAAAGAGGTGTCTGAACTGAGAGGTAGTTAGGCAGAAAGTCAGTCGATGAATATGGCAGCCTGGAAGAAGGTAGAGCAGCAGGTGTCTGGTCTGGGCAAGCGACTCGAAAAGCTGGAAGTCCAGAGAAAGAGGATGCCGGAAACTGAGCCAGGCTATCATCTCGGTGCAGTGAAGAAGAGTGAGACTCCCTTGCTAAAATGCCTGGTAGAAATCCCGGAAGACCTGAGGCAAGAGTGTGCCAGAGAGTCGGTGCTATTCTGAGCGACATGCACCTGAGATGTCTTTGCATGAAGCGGGTGATCTGGTAGGAGAATGAAGAAGCCACTAGATGGCTTTAGCTTATGAGGAAAGTGCGGGATTTACTGGAGGATGTCATCCAGGTGCCAAGTGCTCTGCTGGGAGACGTTTTCGCGTCCAATGGGTGACTCAAGAAGGAAATAGTCAATAAATTGGGGGTGATGAAAATGAGAATTCCCGATAAAGGTGAAGCCAAGGTACCCAGGGAAGTGAGTATGGTTCTGTTCCTCATGGTGGGGACAAGGGAGAGTCTTGAAAATATGCTGATTCTCCTCACATATAGGCTGGCTCATCTTGACGAACTACAGCAGTTAATGCTGGAAAGAGCGACAATCAAGACTGTTGTGAGTTCATTTTCCCCTTTACCATTGAGGTCTGATGAACTCCCTCTTCTGGTGAAGGAAGGTAGTGAGGCTGATTACCAAGCACCTGGGCAGGATGATGATGACTGGGTGACGGGAATTACAGACTGGATATAAGGCAGCCGACGCCCTTCTGCCTTGCTGGTGATCTCTCTGAGGGATTCTAGGAGACCAGTCTGATTCCTGCTCCTCAAAAGCTAAGTTTTCTGCTCTACTTTTTGCATTTGTGTTTTGGTTTTGTTTTGCATTGTTTTCCTTGATTTCTGCCATTCCCTGCTGGGGTGAGCTGAATTCCTTTTGCTCTGTCTTCAGAAAATACCTGAGTACTGATATAGTCTTTTTGAAGCGTAGCGTCTTCAGGGCTTTTTTCCCTATCAGCTGTTGGCTCTTGTTTTGATAGGGTTTTGGCGGATTACAGACAGCAGCTTTTCTATCCTGTCCTATCTAGTTAGCTTGGGCCCCATCATTTGCTCAGCCTATCTTTCTATCTGTGTGAGTGTTTTTTCATCTTGCTTCACCGTCATTATATGTTGGGGGCTGCCTATTGCTTTGGGGTCTGCTCTGGGGCAGTTTAGATTTCCCTTTCTGTCTTTAGGCTATGTAGTTCTCTGGCTGTGATCGAGGGGTCTAGGGCACCGTAGGAACCCCCCACGGCTACTGCTAGCTGTTGTTGATAGGTTCAGGGGTCTGCAATCCGATAGCTGCCAACTTCTCTGGTTTTCTGGACTTAGCTAGTATTTCTGTTTTTGCCTCCTATGGTGACTCATTCATAACACAAGACAGCATCGCTTCCAAAGATGGAAGGCATCTGTAAAGCATGGTTCCCAATGATGTGGAGGTCTTTACACTTATAAATGGGCCACAGCAGAAGCTCGAGACAAGTGGTGCAGTGGGTCTCTAGGCAATGGAAGAAAATGCCAACTGATAGCTTACCAGAGATGTCCTGAGGATAGGGGGCTTACTAGGTTGAGGGCTAGTGAATCCCCTGTTAACCCAATGCTGTGAGTCCTAGACAAGAGACCTACCAGTGAGTGTGACAATACCAAGTTAGTCCTGACTGTAAGTCCAGAAGGAGGTGAACCACACTGGAGGCGAGGGAGTTCGACCCAAGTCACGACTCAGGATTTTGGGATGACACAATCTAGTGCCACAAAAGGGAAGTTGGTGACAGTGACGTGTGGTAGTTCTCTAAAGGAACAGTTGATATTGAGGGGTCAAGTTTCAGAGCCCAATGCTTATAGTAGGTGGAGAGGGTCCCTTCGACTGGTAGCTAGAGATGACAGGGACTGGTTGTCCCGGGGCCCTGGACAGTGGTCAGGTGTTCATCCCCACAGGTTTGAACAGAGGGGGAGGATATGTGGTGTACCAACTAATGGTTTATGGAGAGACAAGTGTGTATCGCACAGACAGAGGTCTGCGATGATCTAAATCCAGGACAGGTTGCTGGGGATTATAATCACACAAACCTGTATTTCTAGCAAAGGGCTGGATTGAGGGTTAACCAGAAGTGATGGGTGGGACTGGTTAACCTCACACACCTCCCAAGGGGTGTGCTCCTGTAAATAGAGGAGTGTATTTTGTTTCCTGTGTGCAGCACATGGTGGAGAGGCCCATGTGTAAGACTGGAGCGGTCGAGTGCTCCTTTGGAGTCAAGGAAGCACTTAGGGTCCAGGCTGACAGGTCCTATATCAAGCCAGGCTGGTAAACCTGAGGACCTCTTAAGCAGGTAACCCTGAGCCTGGGAAACTGTGTAAACCCAGGTGAACTTTTAAAGAAATTCAATCTTCCAGTAAGTGATATCGCTGCCAGGCGAGTATACCTCAATCCGCTAGTGATCGCTCTGTTACAGGGCCATTTGGTTATCAATAGCTTATTACAATGCACCATTTCTCATTTCTATTAATTTCCCATTTCCTTCTGGGTTGCTACACACATGTTGAGACACATTTTCTATATTTGCTATGGCTGCTCCTTCCACTATGTGAGCCACTACCACTGATCATAGCTTTTTGCCATAAAACCGTGAAGCATTTCTGAAGACGGACCCTCGGATATCAGACAATCGCCAATCAAGCTTCATTGTTAAAAAAAAGTTGTCTTAGTAAAAGAGTTTCTTTATTAAGTGGACATACCTTGAAGTTAAAATTAAGGGGTTGTCTGCTAGTAAAGTTATCACCTATCCCTAGGATACTGATTTAACTGAATGATCAGTGGAGGTCTGACCTCTCTGACCAGCACCAGTCAGCAGAACGTGAAATTTTGATACTCATTACAAATGGATGCGCAACCTCTACTCTATTCATTCTCTGAAATGCTACCAGAAAAAGCTGAATACAGTGATTGGCAGCCCAACATGGAATGAATGGAGTGGTGGTCCAGCATGTGCACTATTTCTCCATTCTAAGAGGGAAAAAAGGTGCCCCGTTCTGCCAATTGGTGCAGGTCCAAGAGGTTGGAACCCCACCCATCAACAAGTTATCACCTATTCAGTGAATAGTTGATTATTTATATTCATGGGCCATAAGGAGTTATCTCACCAGAGACAATATCAATAGGATATGCCTTAACTGAAACCTGCGCAGGCTCTGTCCATTCGCTGGTGGTCAAACGCTGTCTTCAAAAGGTTTTAGGGTACCCCCATTTTGGATAAATGATAGATAAAATTGGAACTTGCACCTATCAGGAATTTATGGCATATCCTACCGATCTGCCATAAATGTCTCCTGGGGAACAACCCCCTTTAAAACATGACAGCCTAATATCTAGCTACAGTGGGTGCGGAAAGTATTCAGACCCCTTTAATTTCAGTTTTTCATTTTTAATAAATTTGCAAAAGTTTCTGCATTTCTGTTTTTTTTCAAGGCAAGATGGGGTGCAGAGTGTACAAAAAATAATTAACTTTTTTGAATTTACCAAATGGCTGCAATGAAACGAGTGAAAAATTTAAAGAGGTTTGAATACTAGTGTTGAGCATTCCGATACCGCAAGTATCGGGTATCGGCCGATATTAGCTGTATCGGAATTCCGATACTTAGTTCCGATACTTTTTTCATATCGAATACCGGAATCGGAAGTTCCCATAATGCTAGGAGCCCGCTCGATTTGATTCAGCCAATGGGGATCCTCAGAAGTGTGGGCACATCCTGTTAGGCATGTAGGCATGTTAACTACTGGCATGGCTGTGATTGGCTGCTGAAATGATGTCATGATGCACTATAAAAAGCGCTGCAGCCGCCATTTCTGGTCACTCTGCTGTGAATTCAGTTAGGGGCAGGCTGCTGTTGAAGACTGTGAGGGACAGTTAGAAATAGCGATTCCACAAAACATATAGTGCTTAACCCAGGCTACATAAACCACCACTGTAGCTTGCTTTTCCCTAGCAGCGCTGTTTTCACAGCTGTCTGCAAGGGCTGTGTGAGTGCAGACCCACGCTGTGTAGTGTGTCCTGCAGGCACGTCTGCTTGTAGGCCGCCCAGCGTGTGTCTCTGCCTCATACACATTTTTCTTTTATTGCTGCTTTTTTTTTCTCCTGTATAGTGTGCTTCCATACGTATCCATATACGTTGGTTGCAAACACTAAAGGAGTGGACAGCGGAGCCTTTCAGCAGCCTTTCAGTGCTATAGCCCATTTCTCTGCACTGTTTTTGGCTGTCTGATAGGTATCTCTGTGTGTGAGTGCAGCTCACGTTGCAGTGTGTTCTACAGCCACCGCTAGCTGTAGTCCGCTCAGCGTGCGTCACTGCCTCATATATAGTCCTTTTTTTGCAGCTAATTTAGCCAGATTTTTGCTCCTATATTAGTGTGCTTCCAACCGCATCCATTATCATTGGTTGGTTGCAAACACTATATAGGATTAGATAGAGGAGCCTTTTTGCTGGCTTGTGCCCTTCAGGGCCAGCCAGGCTAGTATCACCCTATTTTTTGGAGCCTCATCAATTGCATTGTAGGTTAGCTTCCTGCATTGTAATCGCTCCAAAAAGTTTGTGATACTATAGCTTTCAAACTTTGGTCACATCCTTTCCTTTCCCCCCCCCCAAAAAAAAGGAAATAAAGTTCACCAAACACTCCACTTTACAGTTGTCTAGGCCACATTAGATCATATTAAAGTGTAGTACACACACTCTTAGCCAAATTAGTGTTTCTTATACTGGTTAGCAGGTGTTCAGGAATAAGAACACTAAGCCACCCCTTTTTTACTTTTCTGCCTATCTTTATCAGTCTACCAAGATGAAGAAGGCAGGGAGTAAGGCACGTGGTCGTGGTCGTGGAGTTTCAGCAGGGAGAGGATGGGGGGATTCAGCAGGGAGAGGACGTGGGGATTCGGTGTCTGCTGCGGCCACCAGTGACCCGGCATCCCCCACTTTTACCAGGCAACAGTCCTTCATGCGCAGCTTTGTAGGACCTCGCCGTACCCCACTGCTGCGTGACGAACAAATTGAAGCCGTTGTCGGATGGATGGCAGCTAACGCATCCACTTCAATGACTTCCGCATCCTCCCAAGGCCAGAGCACTGAAGACCAACCATCTGTCTCTTCACCACCTGCCAAATTGCCCAGGCAGTCTGAGAGCCCTGGACAGGAGCCATCTCAATCTTTACTTCTGTTCTCAGAATCTGTTGGCTTGGAAAGAGGTGGCCAGCCAAGCAGCATTCTAGAGCGTGAAGAAGAGGGAGTATGCAGTGATGCGCAACTGCTTTGTCCCTCTGAATCTGAAGAGGCGGGTGGGCCAGTGCCTATTGTCAGCACACCTCAGTGCTCATCTGATGATGATGAGACTCAGTTGCCAATTTCTGGTGCGTACGGTGCTGGCGAGACAACCCAGGACCAGCCGGTGCTTGAAGAGGGGAGTGGAGATGATGAGGTCCTTGACCCATCATGGCGTCAGCCACAGGAAGGTGGTGGGAGCAGCTCTGAGGAAGAGATTCCCAGAATGGCCAAAAGAGGAGGGAGAGGGCGGGGGCAGACTTGGTTGCCTGTAGCCTCCACTTTGGCACCCGTGAGGAGCAATCCTCTTCCAAAACACAAAACGGGCGCTCCCAGGACTTGCAGTGCGTGGTCTTTTTTTGACACAGTTGCAGATGACATTTGCTTTGTCAAATGCAAGCTGTGTCATCAGAAAGTGAAACGAGGGAAAAATGTGACCAACCTCAATACCACAAATATGTGGAAACATGTGCGTACCAAGCACGAGGTGGAGTTACACAGACACACTAAAGATGTAGGCCAACCTTCAGCAGCACCTACCACCTCTTCAGCTCGTGTTGGGGCCTCTTCCTCCAGCTCACACACAGCTGGTTCGGCTTCCTCACTGGAACGCCATGGAAGAACCACTGCCACTGTTGTCCAGAGACCCAGTGAAATTCCACCCACTGAACCACGTTCGCAGTCATCAGCACACTCCCAGGCCACTCACCAGCAATCGGTAGCACAGGCATGGGAGAAAAAGCTTCCATACTCGGCAAACCATCCCTGAGCACTGGCTCTGAATGCCGGCATTGCCAAACTACTGGCCCTTGAGATGCTGTCATTCAGGCTGGTGGAGACTGACACCTTCCGGAACTTTATGTCATTGGCAGTTCCACAATACAATGTGCCCAGCCGCTTTTATTTCAGCAGGCAAGCTGTCCCTGCCCTGCAAAAGCATGTGGAGGGAAAAATTAAAAATGCGCTACTAAATGCCGTCAGTAGCAAGGTCCACCTGACCACCGATGCGTGGACCAGTAGCCATGGACAGGGACGATACCTTTCCCTCACTGCCCATTGGGTCAATGTTGTGGAGCCGGGTACAGATCTGGAGAGTGGCTCTGTACGTATTCTGCCAACTCCAAGGATTGCAGGAATGCAGTCTGTACATATTGAGTCCTCCTCCTACTCTAGTTCCTCGGAATCAGCACTGCGTGAGCCTGTTAGGCCAGATATGAGCACAGGTGTGGCCAAACGTCAACAGGCCGTCCTTAAATTAATTTCTTTGGGGAATCGGAGCCACACAGCACAGGAGCTCTGGAATGCCATCAAGCAGGAGAGCGATGTGTGGTTTGTGCCAGCGAATCTCCAGCCAGGTTTGGTAGTGAGTGACAATCGCCGAAATCTAGTGGCAGCTCTGGGCCTAGGCAACCTCACTCACATACCATGTCTGGCACACGTGCTCAATTTGGTCGTGCAGAGCTTTCTGAGGGACTATCCGGATCTTGATGCACTGCTGCACAAGGTTCGCCTAGAGTGTGCTCACTTGCGGCGTTCCAGCATGGCAAGATCGCGCATTGCATGTCTGCAACGCCGATTCCGCCTGCCAGAACATCGCATCATATGTGACCTCCCCACCAGGTGGAATTCAACGTTACATATGTTGGAGCGGTTGTGTGAGCAGCAGTAATGGTGTACCAGCTGCATCAGGCGCAAACAAGTCGCACTGTGCGCCGGACACACTTCACCACCACTGAGTGGGCCACTATGAGGGCCAAGTTTTGCGTGCCTTCGATGACTCCACGCGGATGGCCAGTGCAGATGATGCACTAATCAGCATGACTGTCCCCCTCATCTGTCTGCTTCAAAAAACCTTACAAGCACTAAGTGAGGAGGTTTTTGAAGAGGTCGAGGATGAGCAGTCAGAAATGCCATCTGCTTCTGGCAAATCTGCGCAACGTGCTTCCACACAAAGGCCCAGGCAGGGGACACTTAGTGAGGAGGATGACGAGGAGTCAATGGAGGAGGAGGAACACATCTCTCCAGAGGAGGGAGGTACACAAGGCTCTAGTAGTCAGTGTGTACAGCGAGGGTGGGGTGATGCTGAGCAGGCAGAGATGCTGCCTCAAGCTGGGGACAGCGTTTCCGGTCCAGTTGGCAGTCTGCAGCACATGGTTGATTTCATGCTGCAGTGATTGTTAAATGACCGCCGCATCGCCAACATTCTCTACACGGCTGATTATTGGGTGTACACCCTCCTAGATCCTCGCTACCGGGACAACTTACAAAGCCTCATACCACAGTTGAACCGGGAGCGAAAAATGCGGGAGTACCAAGAAATACTTGTGCAGGCCATCATGTTCTCCATTCCCCCCACAAGTGTTGCTGGTAGTGCTTTTCAAAGCAGCCATGTGGGTAGAGGCAGTGGAGGAAGCTCTGCACAAAGAGGTAGCAGAGGCAGTGCCGCAGGACAAGGCAAGGCCAGTATGGCCCAAATGTGGAAAAGTTTTGTGGGACCACCACAAACAGCTACACCATCACAGACGGCTCCAGTCAGCAGGAGGCAACGTTTCCGTCAGATGGTGACAGACTACTTGTCGTGCCCTGTTAGTGTTCTCCCAGACAGCTCTTCCCCGTTCAAGTATTGGGTCTCTAAGCTGGATACATGGCCAGAGCTTAGCCAGTATGCATTGGAGGTGCTGGCTTGCCCTGCTGCCAGTGTATTATCGGAACGTGTCTTTAATGCTGCAGGTGGTGTGGTAACAGACCGTCGCACGCGACTATCCGCCGATAATGTTGACCGGCTTACTTTTGTGAAAATGAACAAGGCCTGGATCTCACCTGAATTTGCCAGTCCTCTTCCAGAATAAATAATTGGCTGGCAACAGGATCCAGGTCTCCTGTTGTGTTCATGTTTCTATGACCTGAACTTTATTTCCTGGGCTACAGCAACGCCCGTTGTTGCTCAGAAGTGCTGTCCACACAGACAAAACACTCGCTCATGTGTAAGTGGGGTTCGGTAATGTCAGCTGATCCCCTGCTGTGTGTATGGCAAAGTGTCCTGCTCCCTTCACAGTCAAACAACCTCAGATTTACATCTGGCTCCGAGTAGGCCTCGGCCTACTACCTGATTTTCCCTGGGCTCCGACACCGCCAGTTGGTGCTCAGAAGTGCTGTCCGCACAGACAAAACACTCGCTCATGTGTAAGTGGGGTTCGGTAACGTCAGCTGATACCCTGCTGTGTGTACGGCAAACTCTCCTGCTGCCTACAACTTCTGACTACCTCTGATTTAATATGTTCTCTGATTTGCCCTCTGTCTCCACTCTGTTTTGAGTATTTCCTCCGGCCTACAACACCGCCTTTTTCTGCTCTCAAGTGCCGTCTGCACAATCCACACTTGTTCCTGTGGTACCTGGGTCCTGTAACATCTGCTCATCTCCAGAGTTGAGCACGGCAATGTCTCCTGCTTTGTCTACATTCCCACTACTTGTAGTGGAAATGTGGACAGAGCAGGAGACACTGCCTGACTCACCTCTAGGGAGAAGCTGCTGTTACAGAACCCCAGTAACACAGGAACAAGTGTGGGTTGTGCAGACGCCATTTCAGAGCAGCAACTGGCGTGGTTGGAAGCCAGAGGAAATACTCGAAACAGAGTGAAGACAGAGGCCTAATTGGAGTACGTTGACAGATAGTAGTAGTCTAGAAACAATCGCAAACTGCCACCAAGTAGGCCTCGGCCTACTACCTGATTTTCCCTGGGCTCCGACACCGCCAGTTGGTGCTCAGAAGTGCTGTCCGCACAGACAAAACACTCGCTCATGTGTAAGTGGGGTTCGGTAACGTCAGCTGATCCCCTGCTGTGTGTATGGCAAAGTGTCCTGCTCCCTCCACAGTCAAACAACCTCAGATTTACACTTGGCTCCAAGTAGGCCTCGGCCTACTACCTGATTTTCGTTGGGCTCCGACACCGCCAGTTGGTGCTCGGAAGTGCTGTCCGCACAGACAAAACACTCGCTCATGTGTAAGTGGGGTTCGGTAACATCAGCTGATCCCCTGCTGTGTGGAGGGCAAACTGCTGCTGCCTCCAAATTGTAACTACTTCAGATTTAAACATTCTCTGATTTGGCCTCTGTCTCCACTCTAGTATTTCCCCTGACCTCCAACACCGCCAGTTCCTGCTCACAGTTGCCGTCCACGCATTCCACACGTGTTCCTGTGTTACTGGGGTTCTGTAACGTCAGCAGATCCCCCAATATGTGTCCGCCACTGTCTCCTGCGCTGTCCACCTTCCCACTGCAAGCGGTGGGAATGTGGACAGAGCAGGAGACAGTGGCAGACACACATCAGGGGATCTGCTGACATTACAGAATCCCAGTAACACAGGAACACGTGTGGATTGGGCAGACGGCTGCTGTACACATAAACTGGCGGTGTTGGTGGTCACGTGAAATCCTGGAAACAGAGTGGAGACAGATGCCTAATTGGAGCACGTTGACAGTCTGTTGTAGTCTACAAACAATCTAAAACTACCACCAAGTAGGCCTCGGCCTACACCATGATTGTCCCTGGGCTCCAACAACGCCAGTTGGTGCTCGGCAGTGTCTTTAGCACGGGTACTCCCTGTTGCCCAGCCTGGTTCCAGCACGCCTGCTGTTTCCGGGTAGTGTCAAGGTCACTAT
This sequence comes from Dendrobates tinctorius, assembly GCF_039654945.1. Taxonomy (NCBI): domain Eukaryota; kingdom Metazoa; phylum Chordata; class Amphibia; order Anura; family Dendrobatidae; genus Dendrobates; species Dendrobates tinctorius. Next base: position 12,404,624 of record NW_027361788.1, on the reverse strand, counting down.
GCCACCAATCCGTTGACCTGTCGTCTTGCGGCCGGGTTAGCCGACTCTACGGTGCCTGCAGTTTAGGTGACTCCTATGTGGGCTGCGGGAACTGGCACTGAAGGCTGGATCCGTAGTGCCAATGGGACATGGACCCCCTGTAGGACTGTGGGTTTCGGTAACTGCGGCTGGCTTGCGGCCTGGCTACTTTGCTTTGAATGGGTACCTTCTGCTATCCACCCGGGTTCCAGCACTGTCTGCTGGTTCTCGCCAGAGCCTTTGGCCTAGGTGCCTCCATCTCGGTATCCGAGGTCCAGCACCGTCAGCTGGTCCTTGGTAGTGCTTTCTAGCACAGGTACCTCCTGCCTAGTAACCGTGGTCCAGCACCGTCAGCTGTTCCTCGGTAGTGCCATTGGCTCTTGTAGCTTTTGCTACCCATCTGGGTTCCAGCACCGTCAGCTGGTTCTCGGCAGTGTCTTTGGCACGGGTACTCCCTGTTGCCCAGCCTGTTTTCAGCACGCCTGCTGTTTCCGGGTAGTGTCAAGGTCACTATGCCACCAATCCGTTGTCCTGTCGTCTTGCGGCCGGGTTAGCCGACTCTACGGTGCCTGCAGTTTAGGTGACTCCTATGTGGGCTGCGGGAACTGGCACTGAAGGCTGGATCCGTAGTGCCAATGGGACATGGACCCCCTGTAGGACTGTGGGTTTCGGTAACTGCGGCCGGCTTGCGGCCTGGCTACTTTGCTTTGAATGGGTACCTTCTGCTACCCACCCGGGTTCCAGCACTGTCTGCTGGTTCTCGCCAGAGCCTTTGGCCTAGGTGCCTCCATCTCGGTATCCGAGGTCCAGCACCGTCAGCTGGTCCTTGGTAGTGCTTTCTAGCACAGGTACCTCCTGCCTAGTAACCGTGGTCCAGCACCGTCAGCTGTTCCTCGGTAGTGCCATTGGCTCTTGTAGCTTTTGCTACCCATCTGGGTTCCAGCACCGTCAGCTGGTTCTCGGCAGTGTCTTTGGCACGGGTACTCCCTGTTGCCCAGCCTGTTTTCAGCACGCCTGCTGTTTCCGGGTAGTGTCAAGGTCACTATGCCACCAATCCGTTGTCCTGTCGTCTTGCGGCCGGGTTAGCCGACTCTACGGTGCCTGCAGTTTAAGTGACTCCTATGTGGGCTGCGGGAACTGGCACTGAAGGCTGGATCCGTAGTGCCAATGGGACATGGACCCCCTGTAGGACTGTGGGTTTCGGTAACTGCGGCCGGCTTGCGGCCTGGCTACTTTGCTTTGAATGGGTACCTTCTGCTACCCACCCGGGTTCCAGCACTGTCTGCTGGTTCTCGCCAGAGCCTTTGGCCTAGGTGCCTCCATCTCGGTATCCGAAGTCCAGCACCGTCAGCTGGTCCTTGGTAGTGCTTTTTAGCACAGGTACCTTCTGCTTAGTAACCGTGGTCCAGCACCGTCAGTTGGTCCTCGGTAGTGCCATTGGCTCTTGTTCCTTCTGCTACCCATCCGGGTGCCAGCACTGTCTGCTGGTTCTCGCCACAGCCTTTGGCCTAGGTGCCTCCATCTCGGTATCCGAGGTCCAGCACCATCAGCTGGTCCTTGGTAGTGCTTTCTAGCACAGGTACCTCCTGCCTAGTAACCGTGGTCCAGCACCGTCAGCTGTTCCTCGGTAGTGCCATTGGCTCTTGTAGCTTTTGCTACCCATCTGGGTTCCAGCACCGTCAGCTGGTTCTCGGCAGTGTCTTTGGCACGGGTACTCCCTGTTGCCCAGCCTGTTTTCAGCACGCCTGCTGTTTCCGGGTAGTGTCAAGGTCACTATGCCACCAATCCGTTGTCCTGTCGTCTTGCGGCCGGGTTAGCCGACTCTACGGTGCCTGCAGTTTAGGTGACTCCTATGTGGGCTGCGGGAACTGGCACTGAAGGCTGGATCCGTAGTGCCAATGGGACATGGACCCCCTGTAGGACTGTGGGTTTTTGTAACTGCGGCCGGCTTGCGGCCTGGCTACTTTGCTTTGAATGGGTACCTTCTGCTACCCACCCGGGTTCCAGCACTGTCTGCTGGTTCTCGCCAGAGCCTTTGGCCTAGGTGCCTCCATCTCGGTATCCGAAGTCCAGCACTGTCAGCTGGTCCTTGGTAGTGCTTTTTAGCACAGGTACCTTCTGCTTAGTAACCGTGGTCCAGCACCGTCAGTTGGTCCTCGGTAGTGCCATTGGCTCTTGTTCCTTCTGCTACCCATCCGGGTGCCAGCACTGTCTGCTGGTTCTCGCCACAGCCTTTGGCCTAGGTGCCTCCATCTCGGTATCCGAGGTCCAGCACCGTCAGCTGGTCCTTGGTAGTGCTTTTTAGCACAGGTACCTTCTGCTTAGTAACCGTGGTCCAGCACCGTCAGTTGGTCCTCAGAAGTGCCATTGGCTCTTGTTCCTTCTGCTACCCATCCGGGTGCCAGCACTGTCTGCTGGTTCTCACCACAGCCTTTGGCCTAGGTGCCTCCATCTCGGTATCCGAGGTCCAGCACCGTCAGCTGGTCCTTGGTAGTGCTTTTTAGCACAGGTACCTTCTGCTTAGTAACCATGGTCCAGCACCGTCAGTTGGTCCTCGGTAGTGCCATTGGCTCTTGTTCCTTCTGCTACCCATCTGGGTGCCAGCACTGTCTGCTGGTTCTCGCCAGTTTCTCAGCCTTCTTGTACCTTCTGCTACATTTCCAAGATCAAGCTTTTTGAAATTGTCTTTGGTAATCCTTATTGATCTCCATGACGACGACCCTGATGACGACGACCCTGAAGACCACACCAAAGAAGACCAGAAATATGACCCTAAATAATAAGACCAAGAGGACAAAGAACATGAAGACAACCACCAAGATACAGAACAAAAGACAGAAGAACAAGAAGCAGAAGAAGCAAAAGCAGAAGAACAGAAAGCAGAAGAACATTAAGCATAAGACTAAAAATCAGCATAGAAGAAATCAAAATTATAAGCAGAAGAAGACTAAGCAGTAAATGGGGGTGAGTCCGTTCCTCCTCGTGGTGCCCCTGGAAAATGCCTGCTGCTGCAGGCCAAACTGAACGCGGACAAATCCTGTTGTAAATCTTTAGTGACAGGCAGAACGTAAGGTGTAATCTTATAACTTTTATAGATAAGTACTACAGGAATGCCTGTCACCATAAGAAAATGAAGACAAAGAAGAATAGGAAGAAGATGAAGAAATAGCATATTAAAATTGATAATAGCTGAATAAGAAGAATATGAAGAATGGAAAAAAAAATTAATGGGAAGAAGATGAAGAAGAAGAAGATGAATAAGGTGAAGAAAAAGTTGATGAAAAAAATGCTACTGCTGCGGATCATGAAGGAGAAAGTGTGGGAGAAGTACAAAAGAACGTGAAGAGCATGGAAGTTGTGAAACATACATATCTGACAAAATATAAAAAAGGTTAACATAGTCAATATCTTTTTAACTCCGAACGTACTGAAAAAAAAAATTGGAATTAATGCTATGCCATGTGATTTGAATAAACCACTATGCTTTTAATGTCTCCTCCACCTCCCACAATACATTCTACATGATTCTTATTTGTTTTCAATTATGTAGAATTAGCCAACAAGGAAATAAAGGGCTTTTTTTAATTCCGATACCGGAAGTCCCATTGACTTGAATGGGACTTCCGGTATCGGAATCGGCGATACCCGATATTTTTTTCGTATCGGGCGATACCATCCGATACGATATTTTTGGGTATCGAACGGTATCGCTCAACACTATTGAATACTTTCCGTACCCACTGTATGAGTATAATAAAAGAACTCTTTCAATATTTTTAGCCACTAAAAAACTCAATTATTTTCTTCCATATAAAAAAAAAATCTTCATATCTTTCTATCTATACAAAAGAGATGTCCGCTTAGGAATTAATTTTTTATACTGCACATATAAAATCTTTTTTTTCCTAGTATCACCTACAAAAGAATCTTCCTTTCTCCCTTTTACCGAGCCGAACACTAAAAATACATATATATTTTCATTTGAAATATTAGTTTAATAAGACATGAGAATAATATTAGGGATACAATTGAGGTTCATTCATTATTGATACGAGCAGCGTGATTTAAAGGACGCATTCGTAACAAAACAGCATCTTACTCCTTATATATTAAAACCAGAAAATACAACGTACGCCTAGAGAGTCTGTCCGCTGATCGGGGGATGATGTGATTTAACATACACACTTTATCAAGGCCAGCCTGCTTCATGGAGGAAATTGTGTCTTTTATGTAGAGATATAAATAAGCAAAGCTCATAGCAACTTTAAATTACTTCTAATGTGCTTTACTTATGCTCCCTCAAGAACAATACATGACAATAGCGGGGATATTCGGAGTAATAACATTGGTGCTTTTAGAATTCTTTAGTAGTATTGCGGTAATGTTTTTGTCGCTGTCAGAGAGCCGCCGCATTGAATTGACAGACACTGATTTCCAGCACAGCAGTATTTGGTTCACAATTGAACTGGAATGGTCGCTACAATTTTGCAGCAAAAGAGAAGTGTCCCAGAAAAGACAGTATATTGTAATTACATTAGTAGAAAATTGAATACCAAAAAAACCCAAGATCATTTGCAATTTCTTAAATGAATTGTCTACTTTATCATTATTCTAACACCGTGATGTGGACATCATTTTGTGGCACTTGCTAGTATATACAGTTGCGTGAAAAAGTGTTTGCCCCCTTCCTGATTTCCTACTCTTTTCCAGGTTTGTCACACTTAAATCTTTCAGATCGCCAAACAAATTTAACTATTAGCCAAAGACAACACAAGTAAACACAAAATGCAGTTTATAAATGAAGGTCTTTATTATTAAGGGAAAAGAAATCCAAACCTACAGGGCCATGTGTCAAAAAAAGTGATTACCTCCACTCCTCAAACTAAAATAAACAAAGATTTATCGCATCTTCGGGAAGCTGAGTTCATATTCCCTAGCCAAATACAAGCCGGATTACTGCCACACCTGTTCTCAATCAAGAAACCACTTCAATAGGACCTGTCTGACAAAGTGAAGTAGACCAAATGATCATCAAAAGCTAGACATCATGCCGCGATCAAAAGAAATTTTGGAACAGATAAGAAACAAAACAATTGCGATTTATCAGTCTGGAAAAGGTTATAAAGCCATTTCTAAAGCTTTGGAATTCCAGTGAACCACAGTGAGAGCCATTATTCACAATGGAACAGTTGTGAACATTCCCAGGAGTGGCCGACTGACCAAAATTACCCCAATAGCGCAGCAACGACTCATCCAAATGGTCACAAAAGACCTCACAACAACTTCCAAAGTACTGCAGGCCTCACTTGCTTTAGTTAAGGTCAGTGTTCATGACTCCACCATAAGAAAGAGACTAGTCAAAAATGGCCTGCATGGCAGCGTTCCAAGACGAAAACCACTGTTGACCAATAAGAACATAAAGGCCTGTTTCAGTTTTGCCAGAAAACATCTTGATGATCCCCAAGACTTTTGGGAAAATACTCTGTGGAATGAAGAGACAAAAGTTGAACTTTTTGGAAGGTGTATGTCCCATTACATATGACATAGAAGTAACACAGCATTTCAGAAAAGGAACAACATACCAACAGTAAAATATGGTGGTGGTAGTGTAATGGTCTGGAACTGTTTTGCTTTTTCAAGACCTGGAAGATTTTATATGGTAAATGGAACAATTAACTCTGCTCTCTACCAAAAAATCCTGAAGGAGAATGTCTAGCCATCTGTTTGTGAGCTCAAGCTGAAGCACACTTGGGTTATGCAGCAGGATAATGATCCTAAGCACACCAGCCAATCCACCTCTGAATGGTTAAAGAAAAGCAAAATTAAGACTTTAGAGTGGCCTAGTCAAAGTTCTGACCTTAATCCAATTGAGATGCTATGGCATGACCTTAAAAAGGCAGTTCATGCTCAGAAACCCTCCAATGTGGCTGAATTACAACAATTCTGAGTGAGTTAAAATTCCTCCAGAACATTGTAAAAGCCTCATTGCCAGTTATCGCAAACACTTCATTGCAGTTGTTGCTGCTAAGGGTGGCCCAACCAGTTGTTAGGTTTTGGTGGCAATCACTTTTTCACACAGGGCCCTGTAGGTTTGGATTTATATTTCCCTTAATAATAAAGTCCTTCATTTAAAAACTGCGTTTTGTGATTACTTGTGTTATCTTTGTCTAATATTTAAATTTGTTTGAAGATCGGAAACATTTAAGTGTGATAAACATGCAAAAGAATTGGAAATCAGGAAAGGAGCAAACACTTTTTCACACAACTCTAAATATTACAGGTTCTTCTCCTTCCCCAAAGACTGCACAGTTCTCCTCTTCTCAAAACTGGTGGTGGTGCTGAACTGTGCAGTCTGTGAAGAAAGCGGAAGATTTCACAAATAGTAGGGTTTTTTAATCAAATCACTTTATTTCATAATATATTCTTTATTAAAATACATGGACTTCATCATTATTGTACCAAATGAGTGGAGGACATGATTTTGTGGCATTTACTAAAACAAAAGTATTGCAGGTTCTTGACGTTGGTACTGTCAAGTGGTTTACCTCAGGGGAGACCAAGCATCCTGGCTTTCCCCTTTACCCCCGCGTGACCATGGAAAAAACCCCACAACCTCACCAGCACCAACTAAGACACAGGACACAAGTATTATCTTTGGAATTTTTATGGCCACAGCAGCCTTTTATTAAACCAACAAAACAACAATAAACACTGTATCATAAATATCATAAGTACAATGACTTGAACACTGAAAGGAGGAGTCCTTGAAGCCACAAAGATCATGGTGAAGTAATCCAAAAATACTGTGAACAACCCCCGTCCATTTGCTCCCAGACGTTACCCCACAGGCTCAGGAGCACCAGCACACCAATAGATATTGTCCACGAACTACTTGGAGATCCGCCTACTTCCGACAGAAACTCCCCATCCACCTTTCACCAGATCACGACCAGCATACCTTTTAATGGAGGAGACCCAACACACCGAGTCTCCAAAAACCATTTTCCACCGACTTCAAGGACTCCCCCCTCCTCCAAAACCGCCATGACCCAAAATTAAAATAACACTCCAGGCTGACAAAAAAGGGAGGGAGGGTGGGACTGCTTCGGTGCTGGGAGAGCAGGAACAGAGGGAGGGCACACCCCTGACCCTCACCTAAATACCCCCTGACTCCCCCTCCCTGTTAACCCCTCCCCCCACTAAAACCTTCCAACCCCCCGTCATGTTGGCCTCCGACTATGCCTCCTGTTGGGGGGTGCTGGGAGGCTTGCTCCAGCCACTTCTTTTTCCTCCTTCCTCAATGACTGCACAGTTCTTCTCTTCTCAAAACGGCAGGAGGTGGAGGAGCTTGTGCAGAACTGTGCAGTCTGTGAAGAAGGTGGCAGACTCTGCAAAGCAAAGTCATTTGATAAAAAATAGTAAACTAATTTCCTAATATATTCCTTATTAACATATATGGACAATTGTCCACTTTATTGTTATTGTAACTCATGAGTTGAGGACTTGATTTTTTTGTTGTGTCACTTACTTATATATACGTATTACATGTTCTTCTCCTGCCTTAACACTCCACAGTTCTCTTCTTCTTAAAACGGCTGGTGGAGGAGGAGCATGTTACCAAAATGGAGAATACCAAACATAAGAAAGCTGTTTTTCAATTGGATAAAGCTGATGGTCAGGTTTGTTGATGTGCTCCTCTATCAGCAACCAGTTTGGAAATGATAAAGAGAACTGTGACGTCTGTGAGCAAGTCTGTACTAAAAGTGAAGGAGGAGAAATAAGCAGATTGATCTAACAAGATCTGTCACAAAGTTGCTTATTTTCATGTGTGCTATTAAATTATAAAATAACAATGGCGGCTATTAGTGAGGAGCACAAGTGCACTTTACTTGAGTTTGCTTAGAATGCGCAAGCATGCACCGAGTATTGCTGGTGCTCGATTGACTTCTTCGAGTCTCTGAGGCTGCATGTTTCGTGGCTGTTAGATACGGGCAATCCCCACATGTATTATGGCCGTTAGACATGGGCAGTCCCCGCATGTTTTGTGGCCGCTAGACAAGGGCAAACCCCACCTGTTTTGTGGCCGTTAGACACGGGCAATCCCCACATGTTTTGTGGCTCTCTAATAGCCATGAAACATGCAGCTGCGGGTGGCTCAAACATGTCACTCGAGCACCTACGATTAGTGTTGACCATTCTGATACTGCAAATATCGGGTATCGGCCGATATTTGCTGTATCGGATTTCCGATACCGAGGACCAATATTTTTTCAATATCAGATACCGGTATCGGAAGTCCCCATAATGTAATGAGCCACTGTTGTGGCTGTGATTGGCTGCTGAAATGATGTCATCATGATGCGCGGTCTGTGCCGACTGCAGGGGGTCTGTGCCGACTGTCGGGGGTCTGTGCCGGCTGTCGGTGGTCTGTGCCGGCTGCTGGTGGTCTGTATGAGCCTCTCGGGGGTCTGTACAGGCCTGTCGGGGGCCTGTGCCAGCTGCCAGTGGTCTGTACGGGCCTCTCGGGGGCCTGTGCCGACTGCCGGTGGTCTGTATGGGCCTCTCGGGGGTCTGTACAGGCCTATCGGGGGCCTGTGCCGGCTGCCGGTGGTCTGTACGGGCCTCTCGGGGGCCTGTGCCGGCTGTCAGTGGTCTGTGCCGGCTACCGGTAGTCTGTATGGGCCTCTTGGGGGCCTGTGCCGGCTGTTGGTGGTCTGTGCCGGCTGCCGGGGGCCTGTGTCGGCTGCCGGTGGTCTGTACGGGCCTCTCGGGGGCCTGTGCCGGCTGTCGGTGGTCTGTGCCGGCTGCCGGGGGCCTGTGCCGGCTGCCGGTGGTCTGTGCGGGCCTGCCGGGGGTCTTGTGTGTGTGCAGGCATCGTCCGATGGGACTACAAGTCCCATCGGGCGATGCCTGCTACAATGACAGTGATTGACACATTAGCCAATGATGGGACAGTAGTAGTCCCATCATCCGGCTAATGTGTAGAATGTAAAAAAAAGAAAAAAAAAAAACATACTACACACATACTACATATATACTACATTCATACAACATACATATATACTACATTCATGCTACATATATACTACATTCATACAACATGCATACATACAGTACTACATACTACATACATACTACATTCATACAACATACATACATACTACATATATTCTACATTCATACAACATACATACTACATACATGCTACATATATACTACATTCATACAACATACATACATACTACATACATACTACATATATACTACATTCATACAACATACATACTACATACTACATACATGAATGTAGTATATATGTAGCATGCACGTAGTATATATGTATGTTGTATGAATGTAGTATATGTGTATCATGTATGTAGTATGTAGTATGTATGTATGTTGTATGAATGTAGTATATATGTAGTATGTATGTAGTATGTATGTATGTTGTATGAATGTAGTATATATGTAGTATGTATGTAGTATGTATGTAGTATGTTTTTTTTTTTTACATTCACACATTAGCCGGATGATGGGACTACTACTGTCCCATCATTGGCTAATGTGTCAATCACTGTCATTGTAGCAGGCATTGCCCGATGGGACTTGTAGTCCCATCGGACGATGCTTGCACACACACAAGACGCCCGGCAGGCCCGCACAGACCACTGACAGCAGGCACAGGCCCCCGGCAGCCGGCACAGACCACCGACAGCCGGCACAGGCCCCCGAGAAGCCCGTACAGACCACCGGCAGCCGGCACAGGCCCCCAGCAGCCGGCACAGACCACCGGCAGCTGGCACAGGCCCCCAACAGGCCTGTACAGACCCCCGAGAGGCCCGTACAGACCACCGGCAGCCGGCACAGGCCCCCGACAGTCGGCACAGACCCCCGAGAGGCCCGCACAGACTCCGCCCGCACACACAGACACGCACAGTGTCCGCCCATGCACCACCCACACTCTTCCCCTCTCCCGAACAAGATGTACAAGGCAAGAAAGGGTTTTTTTTAATTCCGATATTTCTGTCCCATTAACTTGAATGGGACTTCCGGTATCGGAATCGGCGATACCGATACTTTTTGGGGTATCGGGCCGATCCAATCCAATCTGATATTTCTGAATATTGGATGGTATCACTCAACACTACCTACGATACTTGGGGCATATCCGAGCGTCCTAGGCAAACTTGAGCAAAGAGTACTCGCGCTCATCATCACTAGTGGCTACTCTTTAAGTATCGAAGCCACATAATGTCTAGTAATTTTGCATAATGCCACGTATAGTGCTCAGATAATATTAACAAATAATGCTTCACTGATCAATGAATGCCAAGGCTTCTGGGGCACCCTCATCAACACCTCCAATATTCCACCAAAGATCAACAGGTTTTTTTGCATAATCCATAAGTTTTTGTTGTGACTAAATTATTACTGTGTAAAATGATTCTTCTTCATAGTTTGTATATTGGAATAATACCGTTTGCTGTACATGGTTTCCTACTTTTACGAAAAGAAATGTTATTATTTATTAAACTGCTATCCAATTTTCCAGCACATTTTCATGCGGCTGTGCTGGCATACAAAGTCATCTGCTGCTTCACTGAATATTATATAAAACTGCTATGCAATGTGTGGCTATCGTGCCGCCTTCTTCAGCTAGAGGTTGGCACTTCTGTATACGCTTATATATACTAAAACAAATTATGTAAGTGATATTGCAAAGTTCTCTGCTTTTGGATCCCCTGATGGTTAACTGATCGCAGGGTTTCTTGCTTCCTATAGCTGTAGAAATTGGCTCTAATCTGCAAGATAATCCAGCAGGAAGTGTTTCAATACCCTACATCACTCCCAGAGGGGAACTGAGGAAAATGCATGGTTAACACTGAAATACATGAGAGAGATTTCTCCTATAGCCGATCTTATGCCTGGCTAATGAATAAAGACCCCGTCACACATAGCGATCTCGCTAGCGAGATCACTGCTGAGTCACAAGTTTTGTGACGTAACAGCGATCACACCAGCTAGATCACTGTGTGTGACAGCGATCAGCGACCGGCCCCCCTGCCGGTATTGCTGATCGCTGTAGGAAAGCCCTGGACATTTTTTTGGTCGCTTGTCTCCCGCTGGCCAGCACGCATCGCTGCATGTGACAGGCAGGAGACCAGCGATCAGCTGGTAACTAAGGTAAGCGTAGGGTTACTAAGCATTGCGCTGTGCTTAGAAACTCTCTGTGCACCTTAGTTACCAGCGCGCTGATGCAGGGAACTGGTAACTAAGGTACACATCGGGTTTCTAAGTGACGCACGTCCCTTAGAAACCCGATGTGTACCTTAGTTACCAGCTCCCTGCATCAGCGCTCTGGTAACTAAAGTACACAGCGACGCCGCGCGCTCGGCGTCGCTGGTGCTGATCACTGGTGAAGCTGCCTGTTTGACAGCTCACTAGCGATCATGTAGTGACTCACCAGTGATCCTAACACATTGATATCGTTGTCGGGATTGCTGGTGAGTCGCTACGTGTGACGGGGCCCTAAGGGTACCGTTACACGTAGCGATGCCCCAGCGATCCCGACAACTATATGGATCGCTGGTGCATCGCTAAGTGGTCGCTAGTGAGCTGCCACACAGGCAGATCTCACCAGCGACATAGCAGCGGTCGGGGTTCGCTACTTACCTGTCAGACGAGGCGATCCTGACGTCCTCCTGCCCGCGTCCACGCGTCGCTCGTCGGCGCCACGGGAAGCCCAGCAGGAATCGGCCGACGAGAAATGGCCCAGGCCATTCTCGCGCAATCAACGATCATCGCGGGGGAGCTGGTCGGAGGTAAGTGTCACATGTAGCGATATCGCTAGCAATATCGCTGCTACGTCACAAAACGAGTGACGTTACAGCGATATTGCTAGCGATATCGCTACGTGTAATGGGCCCTTAAGAATCCTGAATGTGTCTCTTTATTTCCTAGAGAGAAAGACAAATAAACACTGTTGCTTTGCAGCACTGGGGTCCTGGGTTCAAAACCCACCAAGGACAACATCTGCATGGAGTTTACTATATGTTCTCCCTGTGCTTGCATGGATTTCCTCCAGGTCCTCCAGTGTCTTCCAACACTTCAAACACATACTCATAAGGAATCTAGATTGTGAGCCCCAGTGTGGACAGTGATGATGTTTGTAAAGTGTTGCAGAATATGATGGTGCTAGATAAGAGGGGAGAGTAAACTTCAGCTACAGGAAGATTATCAGTAGGTTTCTGATTGATGAGATTAAATGATTTCTAACCTTGAAATACCTAAAAGAGGTTTTTAAGAAGGGGAAGAGCTTGCGAACATTTTTCATTAAGTGATAGGACACTCATCTTTTAATCGCAAGTGTGGTGTATCCTTCTAAGCCAGTGTTTGCATCTTTTACCTGTTGGCTACACACATAGTCATCTTCTAGCCTGGGTTTCCTAAAGGATTTTCCACTATTGTTCTTAGTCTGAGCAACAAGGTCCATTACTTTACTGTACTGTGCAACAGTGTTTCTTGGTTCTATATCTCTTGACCTTGACCTGCCTTGTTTCTGGATTACGTCTACCGTCTGCCTTAATCTTCTGCCATCTGTCAATGCAACAATCTAGGAATTCCCAACAGGAAAGTCTCCCAACCCCTTGGAGGTGCTATGAGTGAAGAACTCAAAGTCCCTTAAATTCTACTCCCTGTTGAGCTCTACATTAAATACATTAGTGACCCAACAGGACTACAAATTATTTAATTGTCCCCATAAGAGATTATGAGAATGTGGCCAAAAGAATAAAAACTGAAAACTGAAACATATCGACAAATCGGGGAGTAAACTATCAATGCGGACAGGAAATAAGGGAACATACACAGTGTGTAATATCTTACTATAGCTTAAAGGTCCCGTTACATTTAGCAATGCACCAGCGATCCCGACAACGATACAACCCAGTCAGGATCGCTGGTGCATCGCTAAATGGTCGCTAGTGAGCTGCCATACAGGCAGATCTTACCAGCGATGCAGCAGCTGTCGGCAGTCGTCACTTACCTGTCACATGCAGCAAGGGTGACGTCTTCCGCCCGCATCCATGCGTCGCTTATCGGCGCCAGCAGGAAGCCGGCGATGAGAAAATGGACCATCCCGTTCTCGCGCGATCAGCGATATCCAGTGGGGGGGGTGGTCGCAGGTATGTGTCACATGTAGCGAGATCGCTAGTGATATCGCTGTTGCGTCACAAAATCGGTGACGCTTTAGCGATATCGCTAGCGATCTCGCTATGTGTGAAGGGGGCTTAAGAATGGAGGAGAAGCCAAACAATCAGCCATTGGAGATGGGAGGTTGCATGATTGTCCTACTGTCACTTGGTCCTGGTGGCCATTATATGTACCTATGATGCTCTTCTTGTAATACTTGAAGCCTTACTACAATTCCTACCATTCTGAATCCTTAGTCTGGTCTCTCTATCTATCGAAGGTTGGCGAATACACCTTGACTATAATAACCATAATGAACTTAATCCATTCTTCATTGTCTAGTGCTGCATCCCCATTCTGATCACTTCTGCCCCTCTAAGGATGAGTCACTGCATTGCACGGCTTTATTATTAAGGCATTATTATTAAGAAAAACTAATAAAAACAAAAAAAAGTCATATAAAATCTGTCTATAAATAAAATCTGGCATGTTTAATATATCATATTATCTTATTAAATTAAGAGCTGTAATATAAAGTCACAATAAAGTGAAATCAGATAATAAAAGACAGTCAGATAATACTGCCCACTCCTGAGGTGTAATTATACTGCTTATTGCTCATGGTTGGGGGTACTGGAGATTATTATTATTATTAACAATATCATGTTAATTAAAGGTGCATTTCATATTTAATCAGTGCACGCCTCTATATACAGATAGGGAGTCTCGAAGGAACGTAGTAGGTTTAAAGCAATGAACAAAACAGTTAAAAGTCATGTATTCTGAGACGCATTAGTAAATATTGTATGAGGATTTTTTTTAATGATTTATTATGTGCTTTTTAATGGATGTGTAATCCAGTGTTTCAAGTGATGGCCTAAATTTAGTTATTTATTTAATTCTCTTTTTTTCTTTCTTTATTAATTTACCGCATTGAAATTACTCCATGTATCTAGAAATTCTGCAGCATATTCCTAAAAATAAATTTCTATAGAATAGTCTATATTTGACATTTAGATAAATTGGGCAGATCATTATCAGAAAATGACGCCTCTACCTGTACATCACCCTTCCGTTCTGTAGACGGCAGGCTTTTATCGACCTGCTCTACTGCACAGCTTATCTATCTTGGCATTCTGTGCATGCCTATACAGTAAGAATGGCTACAAAACTTTTTGCTTCATTTTCATGTACACTTTAACAAACAGTATGCAGACATATATTTGCCGGTGTATTCTTTTTTTGGCCTCGGTCTGGTGAATGGAGCCTATGAGAACGTTAAAGGGGATGTCCACTACTCATACAAATCATTCACAATTACTATATTCCCCCATGTACTAAGGCAATCAAGAGAAAGAAACATGCCATATACACAGGGATCACCATAAATTAACAATGCTTTATCGGTACAAGATAACCACACAAATTATAAATGTTTAAAAGGTCAAATGATGACACATAACAAACCCTAACCCACAATAGGGTTGTAACCGCCTTATATATGACACTCTATTTGATAAAGCAAAATTTGAGCATAAAAACAAGTCAAAAAATATATATTCCCACATGTAAAATAAAAAAAGCCTTTATTCACTTTCAGTGCCCATGTCAATGTCGGTGCCGGATCTCTCGGGGTTCACATGGTTATGTTACATAAACACTGCCAACAATCAGCAGCCACTACTGGGGCGCTTCACTTTTTCTTCCTTCGGACAAAACTGAGATCTGGAAGAAGTGACAACTGCTCCTTTCTCAAAGTCACGGGAGCCCTGGGAGATTGGGCGCTCATCGCTGGAACAGAAGAAGAAGCTCCTAGTGTATGCTTTTGCCTAAGTGCGCTAACAAAAGGTGCACTTAGTTTTAATTCTCAGATATCTACCGTACGCCCATTAGCCAAGACATTCTATCGGTTTGTCCGAACGGTAAATCCTCAAACTTCAAAATGGCTGTCTGATTTTTATTACACCCGTCTTATTCATCTGCTTTCAGAAGCATCAAGTCACAGAATAGCAAAATAATTATCTTAACTACATTTAAAGTCCTTCAACAAGGTGTAATTATATTTAAAGACAACAGCCTAATGATGCAATTATCCATTTCTTTACCTATGCAAATGGTATCAATATTATTCTTGGATTATAAGATTCAAAAGCGATGCATAAATAAAACATGAAATTTATTTTTGTGATTAATTGCAAAAAATCTCAATTTTACATCATTTGCTTTGATATTAAATATTTAGTTGACAGTGTTTTCTTCTTCCATCCTCAGCGTTGCTCGCGTGTATAAATAAGAATACATTGGATAATTACATTTACATTACATAGAATATTAAATAAAAATCTCATAAAATAGACAGTATGTTTTCAATTCCAAAGTGCTATGATATTAGGGTTCTTTATTTTTTTGTAGAAATCCACTTCTACATTGTGTGAAGAAAAGAGACACCACATGCATACCAACCAAAGACCAAGTGTAGCTGCAATGAGGTTTAAAAATTGATGAAAGTGTTAGCCCTTAAGGAATTACTAGATAGGTTGTATGAAAAAAATGTTATTAATATTATTTATAAAATACCAGAAAATATGAATGATTTAAAAGAAAGCGAGGGACGTTAAAGGAAGGTTGAAGAGCACAATAAATGGTATCCAAAATCTATTACAATCTGAAGGGTAAAACACACAGTAGTAGCTACAGTGGGCTGAATCCCTAAAAGTGCATCAGATGCCCCTCTTTGTTGCACTCATATTACATGATGGCCATCCAGGGTCCTTCATATAAGGACCAAAGTTGAAGCCTCTCTTATAGAGTGGCTGATCCATGATGATCGAGCCATTCTTAGTTTTATTCCCTTGGCCCAGCGTTCTGGAAGCCTTTTATGCATACTTGGACTCACAACGTGTTGATATAAATTGGGCCTAGTAAGCGCAAGAGGCGCCCAGGATGCCATATAGAAAAGCGAAGACTGCCCTGGTCCAATACCACACCAGGGCAGTCTTCATTTCTATTTTTATGCCTAGTATCTTCACTTAGCATGTTAGATTCTCTTGTGCTCACTAGGACTCACAATGTGCTGATGACCTGGCCTCCCACTTTACAGAAAAAATAGATAATATCCGTCAAGAAATCTGCTCCCAACCACCAAGTGCTGTGACTCCCATCCCTTCCTACATCTCCCCTGGCTCACTCTCCACATTTGATCCCATGACAGAAGAAGAAGTCTCTAGACTCCTCTCTTCTTCTCGTCCGACTACATGCACTACCGACCCCATTCCCTCACATCTCCTCCAGTCTCTCTCTCCAGTCGTCACAACCCACCTAACTACAATCTTTAATCTCTCCCTCTCCTCGGGCATTTTCCCATCCTCCTTCAAACACGCCATCGTTACTCCACTACTAAAGAAACCTGCTCTCGACCCATCCTGCACAAACAACTACAGACCAGTCTCCAATCTCCCCTTCATCTCTAAACTTTTGGAACGCCTAGTTTACTCCCGCCTTACCCGTTACCTCTCCATTCACTCCCTTCTAGACCCTTCACAGTCCGGCTTCCGCCCCCTACATTCGACTGAAACTGCACTCATCAAAGTGACCAATGACCTTCTGACAGCAAAACGTAACGGTGACCACTCTCTGCTCATTCTTCTTGACTTATCTGCAGCTTTCGATACTGTTGACCACCATCTCCTACTCTCTAGGCTCCAGTCACTAGGCATTAAGGACACTGCACTCTCCTGGTTCTCTTCCTATCTCTCTGACCGCTCCTTCAGTGTTTTGTTCTCTGGCTCCACGTCATCTCCTCTTCCTCTTGCTGTCGGGGTACCTCAGGGCTCAGTCCTTGGCCCCCTTCTTTTCTCTCTCTACACAGCCCCAATTGGACAGACCATCAGCAGATTTGGCTTTCAGTACCATCTTTATGCTGATGACACACAACTATACACGTCTTCCCCCGACCTTACCCCCGATGTACTACAGAACGCCAGTGACTGTCTGTCCGCAGTCTCCAATATCATGTCCGCTCTCTATCTGAAACTCAACCTCTCCAAAACTGAACTTCTTCTGCTCCCGCCGTCTACTAACCTCCCTAAATCTGACATTTCCTTCTCCGTGGGTGGTACCACAATAACACCCCGGCAGCAGGTGCGCTGTCTGGGTGTTATGTTTGACACCAATCTCTCCTTTACATCCCATATACAATCCCTTGCCTGCTCTTGCCGCTTACACCTAAAGAACATCTCTAGAATCCGCCCTTTTCTCACTATGGAAACAACAAAAACCCTCACTGTTGCATTGATCCACTCTCGCCTGGATTACTGCAACGCTCTATTAATTGGCCTCCCCGTCACTCGACTATCCCCGCTCCAGTCCATACTCAATGCAGCAGCCAGGATCGTCCATCTGGGTAATCGGTACTCGGACGCGTCCGCTCTTCGCCAGTCCTTACATTGGCTGCCCATTCATTATAGGATCCAATTCAAAGTACTTGTTCTCACCCACAAAGCTCTCCACAGTGCGGCACCCCCTTACATCTCTTCTCTCATTTCTGTCTATCGGCCTAGCCGATCGCTGTGCTCTGCAAACGACTTTCGACTAACCTCTGCACTAATCCGTACCTCCCACTCCCGACTCCAAGACTTCTCCCGTGCTGCTCCTATCCTCTGGAATGCTCTACCCCAAGAAATCAGGACTATCCACAATTTGCATAGTTTTAGGCGCTCCCTCAAAATACACCTGTTCAGAGCGGCCTATCACATTCACTAATCAAAGTCATTCTCTGTGTAAGTGTGCGTGCGTAGCCCATTCACTATCTCCATCCATCCTTCACTCCTGCAAGATGGCTGGACCTTCATTGTAAATACACCATTGTAAATACACACCTGTACTCTGTATCTCCCTCACCTCATTGTAGATTGTACGCTCTCACGAGCAGGGTCATCTTATTTCGTCTTATTTTGCTTTAATTATTGTATTGTTAGCGTTGTTACTTATGACTTGTGTTTTGAAACTGTTAAACTGTAAAGCGCTGCGAAATATGTTGGCGCTATATAAATAAAGATTATTATTATTAATGTCATGACATTCATTCAGCCTAGTAAGCGCAGGAGGCATCCAGGATTCCAGGTACAGTAGCGAAGACTGCCCTGGTCCAAATTCCACACCAGGGCAGCCTTCATTTCTATTTGTATGCCTCGTATCTTCACTTAGCATGTTAGATTCTCTTGTGTTCACTAGGACTCACAATGTCATGACATTCATTCAGTCTAGTAAGCGCAGGAGGCGTCCAGGATTCCGGGTACAGTAGCGAAGACTGCCCTGGTTCGACTGCTACGGAGGACCGTGATGGACACTTAACCAGGACAGTGTGACTATTTTTGCTCAATTCTACTGCTTAAATATGATAGAAGAGGCAAAATCAAATAACAGGATAATATTGAGTTACTATTAAAGTCCAAGCTTATTATTATGAACAACACCAAACATTTCTTAACCACCAAAAGCATTTTCATAGTTAAAACTGCTCACATTGTTTTCCTTTTGGTTTGTTTTTTCATTCCAGGAGCAGGACAAGAAAACTAATGAAAGCTCTGGCCAATGGATCACATTGCCTACAATAGGGTCCATTGGGTTTCCATCATGGTCTTGGAATTCTTGGCTGAATTTATAATGGAGGAACCTCTCATTGACTTATTGCTGATTAAACAGAGAAAAAAAATTGTCACCATCCGTTCTAACTATCTACGAGCAGAATTCGTCCAAGATTGGAATGCATCATAACGAGCAATTTTTTTTTTGTTTTGTGAGCACTTGCAGGGTTAATACAGCAGCAGTCATGGTCATTAACCCTTTTGCTATAGTGCAGAGATTAATAGTATTGCCCTATGCAAGCATGATCATATATAACCCAGACAAGGCTCCATCCGAGGTCATTCTATCAGTGCCATTAAAATCTCTTCATTAGCCGTTATACCCATAATCCTCCCATTGATAGGATTAATGCCTTATCACAGAAAAGGCTGACGTGAGACATTTCCACTGCAAATTTCATTGTCTCCATTCAGGTTAATCAGATACACAATCCTCACTAAATCTCACCAAGAGTACGTCTGTGTTTATATAATTAGACAGGTGGAAATTCATCTTCGTCTCGATTTATCAGGACGGTCTCATTGCAAGGGTGAAAGCGATAACATTTTATTAATGATTAGTATTTTAGTGATTAATATTTCCAAGCATAGTGTGACTTTTTGTAAGACGAGAATTTTCTCTGATGGCCACTCAAGAAGTTAACAAGCTATTTTCTGGTGGACTTCATTATTTCTAGATATTTATCTGGCTGTGACCTTGGCGAGTGAAAAGGAGATAAAAAAGTAAAATCAGAATAGCAAAACAACACAAATTTGGAGATAGTAAGTATGCATTTATTTGGAGAAATAATCCATATTCAATGTCATCTGCTCAAGGCTATGTTCCCACGATGAGAATTTGATGCTTTGTATTTTCAAAAGAATGCAAGTAACCTACTTTACTTAATGGGTGAAGAAATGGTTCAGAAAACTTTTATAAGTTATGAAACTTATATGTAACTTTTATGTAACATATACAAGGCACATGAAGTCATTTTCTTTCTCAGACATATATGTAAAGATATGATTTGATAAGTTTTTATTTGTTGCATCCTTCAGCAATGCTCATCTTATTCTCTGCATTTATTAGATGGGCCGTCCACTAATGCACAACCCATTATTTATTGTCCCAGAAAAAAAATCTACAATTGCCTCCTGGACTGGTGTTGTTCTTCTGCCTCTATGTTCCTTGCTGATTTCCTGGCATAAACAACGTCACAAGACAGCTGCAGCTAATCAGCAGCTACTGATTGTCTGCAGCCTTCACATTTGCATTGCAGCAGAAGAAACACCGCGCTTACATATGGTATATTCATTTGTATAGTGGCGCCTTTTATCATTATAGCAATTTTATGCAAATAGGATACAAGCTCTTGATTTCTTTTTTGGTGTGCGGACGAGGTTTAGTAAAATGAATCTGCAAGAAATCTGGGGCAAAATCTACATATGTTCCTGCAGATTTTCTTGATGACTTTGCTGCTGATTAGCTTAGGACTTCACTTTTTATTTTATTCTCTTGGTAAAAAATCTGCAAAATATTACAGTACCAAATCTTATCCTCACGCTGCTTAAAAAACAGTGCAGTATCTCCACGTAAACTGACTTGAGGTGCGGACCTGAACGTATTAGGTTTGTGTTCTAGATTTTCAGAAAATTTAATTTGCCCTCTATCTACTAAAACTACTTCCAGTTTTCATGTGTAAGCAGTCCACTTGGATGCAACAATGCCCACAATGAGTATGCAGTGGTAGTCAGCCAACACTATTTGTCTAACACAGAGACTAAATCTAGTTATAGTTATGTACAGTATGTATATGCAAGTACACAAAATGATAGGTAATTTCAAGGGTAATACACTTACTACATTAAATGCAATACCTTATTCAACACTCTATGTACATACACTATCCTTAATATCTAGCAGTTGAATGAATAATAGAGCTTATATATCTCAACTGAACAGACGTCATTCTCAGTACTGGACCCGTCATCGTCGTATGCATATGTGGCACCCCTGAGGGTTCAGTCGCCACAGAGGTACTGCATTTCCTCCTGAGGTGTGGTACCCCACTATCCAGGTAAGGTGGAGACGCCTGACCACACTCCAATACCTGCACCCAGCACAGACACTTTAGAATAGCGGAGCACCCTGTAAGTCAGCTGCTTTGGTTCACAAAGTGTGCTGGGGAAGCAGATGGAGCTTGGACCACACAAGAGAGGGAAGAAGGTTAGGAAGGAGTCAGTTAGTGAGAGAAGATCTCCAGAGAGGGATGGAGTGGAAGCAAGTGCAGCAGCAGACTGTTGTGGGTCAGAGCTGTTGGCATGGGAAAGAGCAAGAGAAAGCCTAATTCTTCAGAAGGAAGATAGATTAGTATGGAATGTGGGGAGAAGAGAACTGAGGACAAGGGTGAGAGCAGAGCCCTTCCTTAAGTTAAAGTGCATGGTTCAGAGTCCGGTATCCAAAGTTGTATGGATGCTGATGGTCCTGCAGCAGAAACCGGAGGAATAGAAGTTGTCATCACTTTATTCCCACCTAAGACTCGAGGGCACAATAGCAACGTGTGTGAGCCGGGACCTGATAGTAGGAGGTCCCCGAAGCGGGCTACAGCTGTCTGCCGTACGAGTGGAGTTCCAAGTAACATCTAGAAGGAGGAACTTGAGTTTAATTCACAACTACAAGTAGTTCAGTTTAGGCGCTAGTGAGGAGACATTCAGGAAAGGCATATATTGGAGGAGTGCTGGAAAGGTGTACTCTATCTTGCCTGGGAGTTGGCTGAGCCCCTGACCTGGAGGACACGGCACCGAAGTGGGCATCTGTATGTGCAACAGACTGTAAGTAAAGCCTTGGAACTACATCCCACTGTGTCCTCCACTTATTCCAATGCCACTCATCCAGCACTGCTATGTCTCTGTGCCTAACACTACACCATCTACCTCAACACCTATCCCTACTTCCCTGGGACTACAGCTCCACCTGTGGGGAGCGTCATCATCATTGCTGCACCACACCAACTGTCCCAGAGAAGCAGCCCTGCAGCACTGGTCAAACTGACCAGAAACCACAGGTGGCGTCACGAATCATCTCAATAACTTTATCCCCATCACTCTACTTCTTTTACATTACTGCCTGAGGCCACGGACCGGGTCCCTGCCACTGTGACATCTCTCAACGGACCCGGCACCGAGTACCCCACGGCATCTGGGGCGAGTCACATTCATAGATGCCTCTACATTGGTCCTAACAGGGATCATCAGTACTTCCCGTTAGGCCGCAAGTATACAATATGTACGTCACTTGGAACCCAGTGCATTCCTAGCATTGACTGCCTTCGTTCCCTGAAGCACGACCTTGGTCCTTGCCCTGTACCGTACATCTATGCTGGAGGTATCAACGCAATTCACTAAGGTCTTCCTCTGCACGACAGACATTCTATCCTGTCCATGGATTAGTGGTTGAGAGGCATTATGTATATATTGCTTCCTCTCCATTGGGGAGGTGCTAACAGATGCCTTTAAAATGATTGTCCACCTTTTTTCCCCCATATTGCTGCCAGAATTCCTCAGCTGTCTCATTGCTTACTCTTCTGGTGGAGATGGAGCATGATCGCTGAAACCAATCACTTGCCATGGAACTTTTGCACTAGTGAGCCCTGTTGCTACTGTTCTGCCTTAGAAGTCATGTGCCATCCCAATCAGAAAAGTTAGTAAAGAGACCATAGTGGGATTTGGGCAGTGATACAAAGAGTAGGTGGGGGATCAGTACGTTAGTATATATTTCTTTTCTTATTTTCAGGTTAAAGTGAGTTAGGTGGTACAATAAAAAAGGTGTAGCACCACGCCTTTAAACGCTTTGCAAAGGCGTGATACATTTCATCAGACTCCTCCCAAAAAAACAAGCTGTGCAATTAATGGTGGCGGGTTTGTACTATGTGCACAAAGTTGAAATGCTCAGGCAATGTCAGGCAGCAAGAAGCAAAAAGATAATAGACTGAACCGAGCTGTGAATCTTAGGAGGCAGGGCTCTGTGCTGTGGCACCAAGCATGCAGGGGCCTGATCTGTAACATCAAGGAGGCAGTACCCTGAACTTTAATGTAAGGGGGTGGTGCTGTTATGGACAGTAAGAAACACGCTGCAACTTTAAAAGACAGCATCCCCTTGTCTGGTGTGATGGAATGATCTGCTCACCCTGTAAAGGACTGTGTTAATGAACTGCCCGAGGCTGAGAAGGGGAGGAGTTGAGCCTGTGAGAGCTGGTAGCTGCTGCTGAGAGCTGCTGTGCATGGAGCTGTGTAAAAAGGTGACACAGCCTGAGACTTAGTGGACTTGTGAGATTGAACAGACTCTTTGGGTGTAGCAAAGGTGGCTGTCCTGTGCTATTTTGAGAAGCCACGAAGAGACCGTGAAAGGGATTTACAGTTCCCAGGAGCACCTCCAGGACCCTGAAGCAAGGAGAGACCATGTTTCACGGATCTGCCAGACAGATGTGCACACCACCATTCAAGACTGTTGGGGACCACTGTGTCATGATCCATGTGGGCTCATGTCAGATAAGAGCTCTGGTAACCTTTTTTTTTCCTCTCTCTAAGCTTTGTGCTTAGAGATAGTTATGCCCCCGGTGGCCAGTATGGTCATTGCACTGGTGTTTTTAGAGACAGTTTTGCCCCGGTGGCCTGTATGGTCATTGCACTGGTGTTTTTAGAGATAGTTTTCCCCCGGCGGTGGTTAGTGTAATTGCATGGGAATCACTAACAGGTGTGTTTACTCAATAAACGTGTGTCAGTTGTTCTGACTCACGTTGGTGCTATTGTTGGGCTTTTCCAACCATGCTGGGTGAAGGAAGGAGCTGAGGAGAGTCCAGGACAGTTCAGTCAAAGTCCTGGAGTGGCAGCTATGGTGTCAGCGAGGAGTTCGTGTAAGGCATGGTGGAGTGGCAGCTATGGTGTCAGTGAAGAATTCTTGCAAAGCTTGGTGGAGTGCCAGCTATGGTGTAGAGCTGCCCTCAGTTGCTGGTCTCTGTTGCTGGAAGCTGCACTCAGGTGCTGGACTCCGTTGCTGGACAGCTTTACTCAGGTGCTGGACTCCGTTGCTGGACAGCTGCACCCAGGTGTTGGACACGGTGGGAGGAAGATGCACTCAGGTGTTTGACTCTGTTGCCTGGAGCAAGTGCATCAGAGCAAAGCTAAGTGTTTCCCTGTTTGTCACTTTTCCTCATGTTGGCGTTAATACAGCGGTGGGGCCAGTGCCTGCACCACCCAGCTCCCTAGCAAGGGATAGGTGTAGGGTGTGCTAGGGCGACAGGTATCCTGAGCGGCGACAGGTATCCTGATCGGCGCCTGGTGCAGAACTGGCATGGGGAACATTAGGAGCGTTAGGGACACTGACTCAGGGGAGTGCAGGAGGTCTCCACGTCCCCCATTCCTTATCGCAGGGCCCACCATTGTAAATGATTCCCTATCCCCTGTGTCTGGTTGTATTAGTTACCGGCCTGCGGGCCGCGTCACACTGGACAATTACACGTGCCGTGTCCTGTTGTATTAGTTACCGGCCTGCTGGCCGTGTCACACAGGACGGGGCACGTGACACCCTGGGACTGGACCTGAGTCCCCAACATCACCGTGAGTTTGTTCCCATTTGTGCACATGTTAGGGCATAGTGTAGGCTTCAACAGACAGAACACAACAGCCATGTGGCCTGTTTAGAAGAGGCCAGGGAGGTTATACGTAGAGTAGCCTCATTCTTTGTTTATTGTTTGATTTTGCCTGTGTGATATATATTATGCAATAGTTGGAGTACCGTGCTATTTGACTGCCCAGCAAAAGAATAAAAACTCTTGTAAACTATCTTTTGCCATTGCATACCCCTGTTTGCACCTTCCTTATCCACTTCATTCCATGCCTTCCAATAAATTTACTCTTTGTTGTTTGCACCTCATCTTGTGTACTGTAGTCTCCCTGCACCGTGGTGGTTTCCCGGCCATCGCTTCAGTAACACTGAGGAGGCAGGGCCTTGACCTGTAACAACAAGAAAGCAGGTGCCTGAGCTGTAACACCGAGGAGGCAGGACCCTGGACTTTAACCCCTTTCCTTCATTGGACGTAATATTCCGTCCATGTGCCCTGGGCCCTAATTACCATGGACGGAATATTACGGCATAGCGATAAGCGGCGCCCACGTGGTGAGCGCCGCTTATTGCGGCCGGGTGTCAGCTAATTATCATAGCTGACACCCGGCACAATGTGTCAGGGGTGGTCACGGACCGCCCCCGACACGATAACCCCTTGTACACCGCGATCAAACATGATCGCGGTGTACCGGGGGTTAAAGGGAAGCATCGGCAGGGAGGGGGCTCCCTCCGTGCTTCCCTGAGCCCCCCACGGCAGCGCAATGTGCAGCGCTGCTGCGGGGGGCTCTTTTCCTGCAGGTCCCCAGATCCAATATGGCGGCGGGGACCTCCGGGGGCCTGCAGGAAGCTGGCTTCCTCACTGCCCGCAGAGCGCAGGCATGAGGAAGCCTGCAGCAGTGCCTGTGACAGATCGCTGATCTGTCACAGCGATCTGTGATGTGACAGATCAGCGATCTGTCACATGACAGTTATGTCCCCCCTGGGACATTGTAATAAAGTAAAAAAATAAAAAAAGTGTAAAAATAATTTTTAAAAAATTGCTAAATAAATTAAAAAAAAAATATTCCCCAATAAATTCATTTTTTGGAAATAAAAAAAAAACAAACAATAAAAGTACACATATTTGGTATCGCCGCGTCCGTAACAACCCGCCCTATAAAACTGTCCCATTACTTAACCCCTTAAGCAAACCCCTTAAAAAATAAAAATAAAAAACGAAGCAAAAAATAATGATTTATTATCATACTGCCGAACAAAAAGTGCAATAACGCGCGATCAAAAAGACACATATAAATATCCATGGTACTACTGAAAACGTCATCTTTTCCTGCAAAAAACGAGCCATAACACAGCATCATCAGCAAAAAACTAAAAAAGTTATAGCTCGCAGAATAAAGCGATGTAAAAATAATTATTTTTCATATAAAATTGTTTTCATTGCATAAAAGCACCAAATATAAAAAAAGACATAAATGAGGTATCGCTGTAACCGTACTGACCCGAAGAAGAAAACTGCTTTATCAATTTTATCGCACGCGGAACGGCGTAAACGCACCACCCAAAAGAAATTCATGAAACGCTGGTTTTTTTAAATCCTGCGTCCCAAAAAACTAAATAAAAAGTGATCAAAAATGTCACGTGCCCGAACATGGTACCAATAAAAATGTCAACTCGTCCCGCAAAAAATAAGACCTCATATGACTCGGTGGGTCAAAATATGGAAAAATTATAGCTCTCAATATGTGGTGATGCAAAAACTATTTTTACAATAAAAAGCGTCTTTTAGCGTGTGACAGCTGCCAAATATAAATACAGCCATAAATAGTAAATCAAACCCCCCGTAATCACCCCCTTAGATAGGGAAAAATAATAAAATTTAAAAAATGTATTTATTTCCATTTTCCCATTAGGGTTAGGGCTAGGGCTAGGGTTAGGGCTAGGGCAAGGGTTAGGGCTAGGGCTACGGCTAGGGTTAGGGTTAGGGGTGTGTTGGGGTTAGGGTTGGAGTTAGAATTGGGGGTTTCCACTATTTGCGCACATCAGGTGCTCTCCAAACGCAACATGGCGTCTGATCTCAATTCCAGCCAATTCTGCGTTGAAAAAGTCAAATGGTGCTCCTTCAATTCCAAGCTCTGCTATGCACCCAAACAGTGTTTTACCCCCTCATATTGGGTATCAGCCTACTCAGGACAATTTGCAAAACATTTTTTGGGGTCCTATTTCTCCTGTTGCCCTTAGGAAAATAAAAAATTGGGGGCAAAAATATCATTTTTGTGGAAAAAAATATGATTTTTTTATTTTCACGCCTGGGCGTTATAAACTTCTGTGAAGCACTTGGGGGTTCAAAGTTCTCACCACACATCTAGATAAGTTCCTTTGGGGGGGTCTAGTTTCCAAAATGGTGTCATTTGTAGGGGGATTCCACTGTTTTGGTACATCAGGGGCTTTCCAAACGCGACATGGTGTCCGATCTCAATTCCAGCCAAAAAAGTCAAATGGCGCTGCTTCCCTTCCGAGCTCTGCCATGCGCCCAAATAGTCGTTTACACCCACACATGGGGTATCAGCGTACTCAGGACAAATTGCACAATAACTTTTAGGGTCCTGTTACCCTTGGGAAAATAAAAATTGGGGGGTTAAAAGATCATTTTGTGGAAAAAATATGATTTTTTAATTGTACTGCTGTACGTTATAAACTACTGTGAAGCCCTTGTGGGTTCAAAGTTCTCACGACATATCTAGATAAGTTCCTTAGGGGGTCTAGTTTCCAAAATGGGGTCACTTGTGGGTGGTTTCCACTGTTTAGGTACATCAGGGGCTCTCCAAACGTGACATGGCGTCCGATCTGAATTCCAGCCAATTTTGCATTGCAAAAGTCAAACGGCGCTCCTTCCCTTCTGAGCTCTGCCATGCGCAGAAACAGTGGTTCCCCCCCACATGTCAGGTATCAGCGTACTCAGAACAAATTGCACAATAATTTTTGCAGTCCAATTTCTCCTGTTACCCTTGGTAAAATAAAAAAAATTGAACCTGAATTATTTTTTTGTGAAAAAAAGTTAAATGTTCATTTTTTTTTAAATATTCAAAAAATTCCTGTGAAGCACCTGAAGGGTTAATAAACTCCTTGAATGTGGTTTTGAGCACCTTAAGGGGTGCAGTTTTTAGAATGGTGTCACTTTTGGGTATTTTCTATCATATAGACCCTTCAAAGTGACTTCAAATGTGATGTGGTCCGTAAAAATAAAATGGTGTTGCAAAAATGAGAAATCGCTGGTCAACTTTTAACCCTTATAACTTCCTAAGAAAACAAATTTTGGTTCCAAAATTGTGCTGATGTAAAGTATATATGTGGGAAATGTTACTTATTAAGTTTTTGTGTGCCATATCTCTGTGATTTAAGGGCATAAAAATTCAAAGTTGGAAAATTGCGAAATTTTCAAAATTTTTGCCAAATTTCTGCTTTTTTCACAAATAAACACAAGTTATATGAATGAAATTTTACCACAAACATGAAGTACAATATGTCACGAGAAAACAATGTCAGAATCAGCGGGATCCATGGAAGCAATCCAGAGTTATGGCCTCATAAAAGGACAGTGGTCAGAATTGTAAAAATTGGCCCGAGAGTTAACGTGCAAACCACTCTTGGTAGTGAAGGGGTTATCCCAGAGGAGGCAGGACCCTGAGCTGCAACACCAAGGAGGCAGGGCCCTGAGCTATAACACTGAGGAGGCACGGCCTGAGGTGTAAGCCTTAGGAGGCAGGGCCCTGAGCTTTAACCTTATGGAGGCACTAGTTGGTGTAGGTAAATGTATTGGGGGAAATTTTGATATCAAAATCATATCCATGAGACTTGGGTAAAAGAAACTTAAGTTGCAAGGTACCATTTCTGATGTCTTATAGAAATACTCTGCCAGCCCCAGTTCCCATTATCTTCCCCAATAACCTCCTATACTTCACTACTAACATTAAAATGTCTCAGATGTATTATTATTAATAATAAATATTTGTTTTAAATGATGGCAAGCAGCAAGATCTAGAGAGTATAAGAAATATACTGTATATTGTATTGTGTATATGTATTGTATGTGTTCACTGTGAATGTAATGTGGTGCAGGGTGTTAGCCGTGGGCGAGATGCTCCTCTTCCAAGCTCTGGCACACTACAAGAAAATGAAGGTTCTGGCTCAATGTGTGGACTTTAGCTGGGATGGCGATACACATGACTCTATTGTATTCATGTCATCGGGTTACCTCGAAAATTTGGAGCCAGAAGACCGCAGTGTTTGATTGCTCATACTCTGGCGCTGAGAAGAAGCACTTCTTCATTTTAAATGTGTTTATTCCTTTTGGCAGAACAGGGGTTAATCGACCATGTTGGAAATCCCTGTGATCACAGCTGAGCTCGGTTAGCCACTCCTTTTCCCTTTATAATCTGGTCTGTGATACAAATCCTTGTCAGAGTAGCATTTTCTGCATGGATAATGGAGGGAGAGGAGTACAGATGAGAAGGAGAGTTGGAGGAGTTATTAGTGACTGTTGCTTGGTTTGTATGTGTGGTAATTCCTTATCCTTTTAAGTTTTAGCTTATTCCCCTATCTCCACGCCCCAGTGCATTTCTCTGTTATATGTCAGTGACTATTTTGTATGCCTGGAGTTTTCTGTTTGTTTGTATTGCCTTGCTTGTCGGATTGGTGTACTATGGTGCACAGTAGCGCCCCCTCTTCCCTGAGTGGGGGAAGAGATTAGACGGAGGGCTAACTCAGGAGATAAGGCAAGGGCGGGGGCCCTGGCATTTTTGCCATCTGAAGTATCCCGGGGAGCAGGGCGAGCTAGGGTGCTCCCTAGTGTTAGGGACAGGGAAGGAGTCCCTAGTCCTGGGTCACTCAACAGCTGTGTCATGACAATTCGGCTGGCGAGGACCAGGTGTTAAGGGGTTAAGTGAGGGAGACCACAGTTGAAAAATAAACCTCTTATTACTGAAGAATAACTTGTTATGAACTATATACAGCGGATTGCAGCTATTTATCCTCAAGGATGTTTCTTTAACAACAAACAACATCATCACACACATTTCCTTCTTTCCTGGAAACACTCTATCTTCTTTGGTTACTTCCTCTACTCTTGGCACACCTCATCACACTAATTCAGAATCTTGCCTAATTCTGAATAACGTCACTACAGTTCAGTAAGCAAGTGTCCCAAACACCAACCCGTGGTTCAGCAGAATTTTCTCAGTAGGAAAATTTAGTGTGGCAGTATGGCAGCTACTCGGCTTTCTTTTCTACTGAAGCCTCTGGACTACCATATGTGGCATTTTCTCTTTATCTCGCTTCACTTTCCCTCTTTATTCTGTTACCTTTCTGGAAGATAATTTCACACTGTCCTGCTATGCTTCCTGCCCCAAGCCCTGATACTTCTTCCTTCACTTTTCACTATTTCTTGTCCAGGCTCCAGACTGCTACTCACTTTTTTCCAGTTGTCTCTGCTCTACAGGGTCTTACTATCTGGCTCTTTTGTCTCCCTCTTGCCACAGGATCACCCTCTCCATGTGGTTCTGCAAACTAGCCAGATCTGAGGTTTGCTGTAGCTGCAGGCTAGTCTCTATCTGGCATTCTGTCAGGAAGTTCCTCACTATCTTCCCATATAGTCCCTCCAATTATGGGCTTGTCCCAATCATTACCTCTGCCTCTCCCTGTAGGCTACCTATTAATTAAGTAGAACACAACCTCGTCATATAACCATTCTGATCGTTAAACACACAAACATTATAATGCATTACAGCAATACATGCTTTCAAGGAAGAGGGAACGTGAGTTAGGGGCAGGCAGACCAGGCAGTCGCCTAGGGCCATGGCTCCAACAGGGGCCCCAGCCAGCTGCTATGGGCCCCTGAGTAAGAGGGGCCTGGTATCATACCGCCCCTCCCTCACATTGCGCATTCAACTTATCGACATCATAGATGCCAATACAGTTGAAAGCAGTGATGGAGGAGAGAGCGTCATGTGAAAGTCCCTCTCCAAACACACCCCCTCTGCCTCTGACTCAGCAACATGTGCAACAGTGGAGCTGATGAGACGCTGAGACGCTCTGCAGAAGCCAGAGCAGCGGGGAAACAAGGAGGAGAGGTAAGTATTGTCGGTGTGTGTGTGTGTATGCATGTGTGTGTATGCATTATAGTGTGTGAGTGTGTCTGCATGCATTATAGTGTGTGTATCTGTATGCATTATTGTGTGTATGTGTGTGAATGCATTATAGTGTGTATGTGTGAATGCATTATAGTGTGTGTGCACTTTACTGTGTGTGGGAGGACTGCACTGTACTGTGTAGAGGGGGACTGCACTATACTGTGTGGTGGATCTGCACTATACTTTGTATGTTGGGGGATGCATTATAATGTGTGTGGGTGGACTGCACTATATATACTGTGTGTGGGGGGCTGCATTATACTGTGTGTGGGGGCTGCATTATACTGTGTATGGGGGTGCTGCACTATACTGTGTGTTTGCTTGTGGGGTGGCTGAATTACACTGTTTGTGGAGGGCTGCATTATACTGTGTGTGTGGGGTTGCATTATACTGAATGGGGGGCTGCATTATATTGTGTGGGGGGCTGCATTATACTGTGTGTGGGGCTGCATTATACTGTGTGTGGGGGCTGCATTATACTCTGAGGGTGCTTCATTGTACACTGAGGGGGCTGCATTATACTCTGAGGGCACTGCATTATACTCTTAGGGGTTGCATTATACTGTGTGTGGGGGCTGCATTATACTGTGTGTGAGGAGGTTGCACTATACTGTGTGTTTGTGGGGGGCTGAATTATACTGTGTGTGGGGGCTGCATTATATTCTGTGTGTTGGGCTGCATTATACTGTGAGGGGGCTGCTTTATACTCTGGGGGACTGCATTATACTGTGTGTGTGGAGCTGCATTATATTCTGAGAGGGCTGCATTATACTCTGAGGGGGCTGCATTATATTTTAAGGGGGCTGCATTATACTATGAAAGGGGCTGCGTTATGCTCTGAGGGGGCTGCATTATATTCTGAGGGGGCTGCATTATACTCTGAGAGGGCCTGCATTATGCTCTATGAGGGGACTACATTATACTCTGAGGGGAGCTGCATTATGTTCTATGTGGAGGCTGCATTATACTCTATGAGGGGGGCAGCATTATATTCTGAGGGGGGCTGCATTATACTCTATCAAGGACCATGGGGAGTGCATTTTACTATATGTACTATATGGGACCTGCATTATTATTATTGTATCGAGGACTACCTGCACCAATCATTCTTCCTCAGCCGGAGTAAGGGTATGTGCACATGGTCAGTAAATGCTGTGAGTTAGACGCTGAGTACTTGTACAGCATCCAGATGTTACAGCATAGTGGATGGGATTTTAAGAAATCCCATGCCCACTATGCATGCACAGACGCCCACGGATTACCTGCGGAGATGGACATTCGGCTGGTCTTTCCAGACCGCAGCATGTCTATTTCTCCTGTACAATGTATTGGATGCGATGTATCCGCTTGGTTCAATGAACACAGAGGAGTCACCTGCATTCAAAAGACGGCAGCGGACATGTGCTGCGTCCAAAGCACTTCCAGTTACTGAGCATGTGCACCTGGCCTAAAGAGGCTGGGAAACAAGCTTCGAACGACTTCACTATTGTTGATTACGCTCATTTAGCGGCCCAAACTCAGCGCACGTAAATACAACGGAAATGTTTCTGTGTGATGGTGCAATATATGAGCATTTGGGGCCCCACTTTAAACTTTTGCCCAGGGCCACACTTTGTCTAAAGCTGGCCCTGGCAACACCTCCACCTCCTTACATACATATGTACTGTATGTATAGAACTGTATGATATAGAAATAGTAATAAAAGCCACTTAAAAAAATAAGTATATAAGATTCAGGGGCTGCAATGCATTAAAGAAAGGCAAAGACTATTCCGAGTCTTCCCCTAAAGGTGGCTGCAGAAACCCACAGAGCCGAGTAAAAACGTCCTATTGCAAACCTACCTAGATTTTAATTTATATCTGTTTGTATATTAACATTTTTTTTCTGACTGTGAATTTTATTACCTCTTCATTCTTTATTCTTTTACAATTAGTTTATGAAATGCAAATATCATGGATATGAGAAAAAACAGATACGTCTGATGAATGCTAATGGACGTGAATGATAGATTAGAAGCACAAATAATAAATAATACAAAGGCAGGAATAACAGTAGGGGGAAAAGGTGTAAAAATTTTCTTTCCAATATTTATCACCTCTCTTATGTGTCTTCTTCTGGACTGGAGGTCGTTCATCTCTCTGGAAAATTATAACTTTAAAAAGGGGGAGGAGTTCATTTTTCATGTCTTCAAGTCACATTTGTATCATCGCTGACTGTCCTGAGCCATGTCTGATAATAATGAGGTCTCTGGAAAAAAAAACTTACAATCTCCTTGGGAAAGATAAAGTCATTTAATAAAACATTTGTAATGTAAATCGAGGCAAATAGAAAAAAAATTAAGACATATCTAAACTGATATATCATGGTTTTCTGTCTACATACAGTCATGGCCAAAAGTTTTGAGAATGACACAAATATTATATTTTCACATGATCTGCTGCCCTCTGGTTTTTATGTGTTTGTCAGATTTTTTTTATCACATACAGAAATATAATTGCAATCATGTTATGAGTAACAAAAGGTTATATTGACAGAATGAGTTAATGCAGCAAGTCAATATTTGCAGTGTTGTTGACCCTTCTTCTTCAGGACCTCAGCAATTCTCCCTGGCATGCTCTCAATCAACTTCTGGATCAAATCCTGACTGATAGCAGTCCATTCTTGCAAAATCAATGCTTTTATTTTGTCTGAATTTGAAGGTTTTTGTTTGTCCACCCGTCTCTTGATGATTGACCACAAGTTCTCAATGGGATTAAGATCTGGGGAGTTTCCAGGCCATGGTCCCAAAATCTCTATGTTTTGTTCCCTGAGCCATTTAGTTATCACCTTTGCTTTATGGCAAGGTGCTCCATCATGTTGAAAAAGGCATTGTTGATCGCCAAACTGCTCTTGGACGGTTGGGAGAAGTTGCTCTTGGAGGACATTCTGGTACCATTCTTTATTCATGGCTGTGTTTTTAGGCAAGACTGAGAGAGAGCCCATTCCCTTGGCTGAGAAGCAATCCCACACATGAATGGTTTCAGGATCCTTGACAGTTGGCATGAGACAAGACTGGTGGTAGCGCTCACCTGGTCTTCTCCGAATAAGCCGTTTTCCAGATGTCCCAAACAATCGAAAAGGGGATTCATCAGAGAAAATGACTTTACCCCAGTCCTCAGCAGTCCACTCCCTGTACCTCTTGCAGAATATCAGTCTGTCCATGATGTTTTTTCTGGAGAGAAGTGGCTTCTTTGCTGCCCTCCTTGAGACCAGGCCTTGCTCCAAGAGACTCCGCTTCACAGTGCGTGCAGATGCACTCACACCTGCCTGCTGCCATTCCTGAGCAAGCTCTGCACTGCTGGTAGCCCGATTCCGCAGCTGAAACACTTTTAAGAGACGGTCCTGGCGCTTGCTGGTCTTTCTTGGGCGCCCTGGAGCCTTTTTGGCAACAAGGGAACCTCTCTCCTTGAAGTTCTTGATGATGCGATAGATTGTTGACTGAGGTGCAATCTTTCTAGCTGCGATACTCTTCCCTGTTAGGCCATTTTTGTGCAGTGCAATGATGACTGCACGTGTTTCTTTAGAGATAACCATGGTTAACAGAAGAGAAACAATGATGCCAAGCACCAGCCTCCTTTTAAAGTGTCCAGTGGTGTCATTCTTACTTAATCATGACAGATTGATCTCCAGCCCTGTCCTCATCAACACCCACACCTGTGTTAATGGAGCAATCACTGAAACGATGTTAGCTGGTCCTTTTAAGGGCAGGTATATCTCGCCCAGATACCTTTCCTATGTGGCCTAGTCTGGTCAGTATATCACCTGGTTACTAATGAATAATGGGAGGCGGATATAAAAGGATGCCAGGTGGTTGCGTGAGTGTCTCAGCCTGGGGACACAGAGAGCATGTCTGTGTGAGAGACACACGTGAATGAAAGCAGTGCCCACTGTAACTGTGGTTTGGCTGGACGGGAGAAGCCCACCAGTTGGTAGTTAGGTTGTACCTTGTTTAGTTAGTACCGAACAGGCAAGGATTTGTTTTATGTTATTTTTCCTTTATGCATTGCTTTCACCTTTA
The DNA here is from genome assembly GCF_039654945.1 of Dendrobates tinctorius. NCBI lineage: Eukaryota > Metazoa > Chordata > Amphibia > Anura > Dendrobatidae > Dendrobates > Dendrobates tinctorius. The sequence continues at coordinate 12,369,926 of NW_027361788.1, read as the reverse complement.
ATAAACCTGACCCAGTGTCAGTTCTACCCAAACCCCGGCTGTGCGCCTGAGTTTCATGCTGAACGCACGTGACCTTTGACCCCAGCAAAGGCGATCACAGAGTGTTTTATCACATTGTGGTGGAGAACGCGGGCATCACATTGGAAGCATGAGCATGGAGGACATGGTGAAAGCGCTGGTACAGTCCACCGCCATCCAGCAAGAAGCTAATCGGGTGATGATGGCCCAGCTGAAGGAGTTGGTGGACATGACAGCTACCGATCGTTCGCTTCTCCAGCAGGTGGCGCAGCGCCTGGCAAGCTTACCTCAGGTTAATCTGGAAGCCGAGTCGAGAGTGATTCACGTGAGTCGGTACTGGCAGAAGATGACGACCAAAGATGACGTCGAGGCATACCTGACCACGTTTGAACGGACGGCGGTGCGAGAAAAATGGCCGAAGGCACGATGGGCCGGCCTGATTGCCCCGTTTCTTTCCGGTGAGGCCCAAAAGGCTTATTATGACTTAGAACCTGAAGCCACGCAGGACTTTGACAAACTGAAAGCCGAGATCTTGGCCCGGCTGGGAGTGACGATCGCTGTCCGTGCACAGAGAGTACATCAATGGACTTATCAGCCGGACAAACCACCGCGGTCACAGATGTTCGACCTGATCGACGTGACGAAGAAGTGGATGCAACCCGAGGTGCTGACAGCACCAGAGATAATCCAGAGAGTCGTCATAGACAAGTACCTGAGAGCTCTACCTCCAGCCCTGAGGAAGTGGGTAAGCCATGGAAATCCTACGACAGCAGATCAACTGGTGGATCTGGTTGAACATTGCTCCGTGGCGGAACAACTCCGAGACGACACTACCCCTCCTCGTTCTTCATCATCTCCACGTGGAACCGGTAAGACTGTTCCAGGGAGTAGGGGAGAAGGAAAAATCCCTAAGACAGTGGCGGAGGAAACCGGGACTGCCCGCAATGCGAGGCCGAGAGTAACGAACTATGGTCTAAGCAAGGGGCCCGTTAGGTGTTTCCACTGCCAAGAGATGGGCCACATTGCTGTGAACTGTCCGTTCACTGCTGAACCCATGCAGTGCGATGTCACAGACTCTAAAAACCGCATGTCTATGGTTGCACGGGTAGTGAGTGTGAATGCCGGTCAAAAGGATGTGGAAAAACACTTATGTGATTTAACTGTTGATGGCAAAAATGTGGTGGCATTGTTAGACTCAGGAAGGGTGGTGACTCTGGTGAAGGCCAGTCTGGTGTCAGCCCCGACTGGACCATCAGACAAATTTTCTGTAACGTGTGTGCATGGAGACACCTGTTCGTACCTCCCCACGGTCATATGCATTACTACTTCCTATGGGTCTGTGCAACATAAAGTGAGACTCGTCCCTGCGTTATTGCATGATGTTATATTGGGCCGGGATTTTCCCCACTTCTGGCAATTGTGGGAGAATCAGTTGCTGCCCCCCGGGTAATAGTGTACATGGTTCTTTTCCCAGGGCGCGTGTGGGTCCCGAACCCCTGGAAGAGGTCCCCCCAGAAGACTCGGAGGAAGAGTCTGCTGGAAATGACCTGCAGTTCCCGTTTTCAGTCATGGCGGGTGATACGGAGGAGACCAGGGAAGAGGAGGAGGCCGAGCCGTCCACCTCCCCGTTTGCCGGATTTGGAAGTTCAGAATGATAACTTCCAAAGCGAGTAAATAAAGGATCCTACCCTTTCTCAGGCTAGGACAAATGTAAAAGTGATAAATGGGGTACCCGTAGAACCTGGCTCTAGGCTGGCATATCCTTACATGGTCCTGGAGAATGATTTACTATATCAGATAGAGAAAAAGGGGGAAGACACGGTGCAACTATTAGTCGTGCCAAAACCCTACCGGCGGCAGGTGCTGGACCTGGCCCACGGACATGTGATGGGAGGTCACCTGGGTGTCCAGAAAACCACCGAAAGGATATTACACTGTTTTGTTTGGCCAGGCATGCATCACGATATTCGTGTATATTGTGAGTCTTGTCCTTACTGCCAAGCCTCTACGTCCAAAGCCCCGGTTCTGTAGCCCTTTGGTACCCCTACCTATTATTGAGGTCCCGTTTGAGAGGATTGGGATGGATTTAGTTGGGCCACTTCCGTGGTCTGCACGTGGACACCAACATATCCTGGTCCTCTTGGATTATGCCACTCATTACCCGGAGGCCATCCCTTTGCGTAACACGGCCACCAAGACGATTGCCAAGGAACTGGTGCATGTGTTTAGTCGGGTCGGTATACCAAAACAGATACTCACCGACCAGGGGACTCCCTTTATGTCCAGGGTAATGAAGGAGCTCTGCCGGTTGTTACAAATCGAACCGTTACGCACATCCGTGTATCACCCTCAAACAGACGGGTTGGTCGAACGGTTGAATAAAACTCTTAAGCAGTTGCTGAGAAAGGCGATAGAGGAGGATGGGAAGAACTGGGACTATTTACTTCCATATTTGCTTTTTGCCATCAGGGAAGTGCCCCAGTCTTCCACGGGGTTCTAGCCTTTCGAGTTATTGTACGCCCGACGTCCTCACGGACTGTTAGACGTCGCCAAAGAATCCTGGGAGGATAAGGTCACTCCATTTAAAACGGTGATAGATCACCTATCCCAAATGCAGGACCGTATTGCGGCTGTTATGCCTATCGTCAAAGAACACATGATGCAGGCTCAAGGAGCCCAAAAAAGAATATATGATAGGGGCGCCAAGATCCGTACGTTTGCACCCGGAGATGGGGTGTTGATCCTGGTCCCCACGGTGAACAGTAAGTTCCTGGCAAAGTGGCAGGGCCCCTTTGATATTAAGGAAAGAGTTGGTGAAGTAAACTACAAAGTATACCAGGCAGGTAAACAGAAACCTGAACAGGTTTATCATGTAAATCTGATAAAACCCTGGATAGATCGGTCTGCCTTGTCAGCGGAGCTGGCCCGTCCCGTCTGCTCGCATACCGTACCGGAGGTACGGGTTTGCAGAGACTCTCTCGAAGCGGCAAAAGACTGAGGTCAGGCAGTTTCTACTTCACAACCAAAAGTTTTTCTCAGAAAAACCTGGGCAAACTACGCTAATGAAACATGACATCATAACGGAACCTGGGGTCACTGTCCATGTGAAACCCTACAGAATTCCAGAAGCGCGCCATGAAGCCGTTTCCCGAGAAGTGAAGGCAATGTTAGAGTTAGGTGTCATTGAGGAATTGCACAGTGCTTGGTCCAGCCCGATTGTGTTAATTCCTAACCCGGACGGCATCATCCGGTTCTGCAATGACCTCAGGAAACTGAATGCGGTCTCAAAATTTGATGCCTACCCTATGCCCCGGGTCGACGAGTTAATAGATCGGTTAGGAAAAGCCCGGTATATTACGACCCTAGACCTAACAAAGGGGTATTGACAGATTCCTCTGGCGGAGGCTGCCAGAGAAAAGACGGCATTTGCTATGCCGGAAGGTTTATTTCAGTATGTGTATATGCCGTTTGGACTGCACGGAGCACCGGTGACCTTCCAGAGACTGATGGATCGAGTCCTGAGGCCACATAGGCTGTACGCTTCGGCCTATTTGGATGACATTGTCATTTACAGCTTGGACTGGGAGACTCATCTCCAGAAAGTACAAGCTGTGATTGACGACCTGTGGGGGAAGGTCTAACGGCGAACCCCAAGAAATGGGAGGGGTGTTGTTAAACCCCAGGTCGATAAGATTCAAGCAGTTCAGGACTGGCCGCAACCTCTCAACAAGAAGCAGGTGCAAGCCTTTCTGGGGATCGCCAGCTATTATCGCCGGTTCATACTCAATTTTGCAGCCATCGCTACCCCCCTGACGGATCTTACCAAAGGGACTCATGATTAAATGGAATTTAGCGGCTGAAGAAGCCTTCCATAGCCTAAAACGGGCACTTTGCTCTCAACCCGTACTGGTGACTCCGGACTTCTGCAGCGAGTTTGTGGTAAAAACGGATGCCTCGGATACCGGTATCGGGGCCGTACTGTCACAAGTGAGGGACGGAGTGGAACACCCAGTCCTCTATCTCAGCAGGAAGCTGAAAAAACATGAGCAAAAGTATGCAGTCGTAGAAAAAGAGTGCCTAGTCATTAAGTGGGCTCTAGAGGCCCTCAAATATTACCTGGTGGGCCGAAAGTTCAGGCTGATCACTGACCATGCCCCTCTCAAGTGGATGCACTTGCACAAGGAACGGAATAGCCGGGTGACCCGGTGGTTCCTTGCCCTGCAGGCCTACACTTTTACGGTGGAGTACCGCCCAGGGGTACAGATGGGGAATGTAGATGCCCTGTCCCAAGTGCACTGTTTGGAGGGTGTCATTGCTCGACCGGAGTGGTCTGAGCAGAGGGGGGGGATATGTGAGAATCATGTGGGAATAGTGGATGAGGGCAGGTATATCTCGCCCAGATACCTTTCCTATGTGGCCTAGTCAGGTCAGTATATCACCTGGTTACTAATGAATAATGGGAGGCGGATATAAAAGGATGCCAGGTGGTTGTGTGAGTGTCTCAGCCTGGGGACACAGAGAGCATGTCTGTGTGAGAGACACACGTGAATGAAAGCAGTGCCCACTGTAACTGTGGCTTGGCTGGACGGGAGAAGCCCGCCAGTTGGTAGTTAGGTTGTACCTTGTTTAGTTAGTGCTGGACAGGCAAGGATTTGTTTTATGTTTTTTTTCCTTTATGCATTGCTTTCACCTTTAATAAACCTGACCCAGTGTCAGGCTTTGTGCCTGAGTTTCATGCTGAACGCACGTGACCTTTGACCCCAGCAAAGGAGATCCTGGAGTGTTTTATCACAGCCTGTAGAACTTGCCAGATGATCATCATTAACAAGTAAAGATTGCATGTATGTGTATACATACATAAATTGTAATGTGCAGTAAAAGTTTACCTGAGGGTTCAGAAGAGTGTGCGTAAGGCCAGATTCACACGATCAGTATTTGGTCAGTATTTTACATCAGTATTTGTAAGCCAAAACCAAGAATGGAACACTCAGAGGAAAAGTATAATAGAAACACATCACCAATTCTGTATTTATCACCCACTCCTGGATTTGGCTTACAAATAATGATGTAAAATGCTGACAAAATACTGATAGTGTGAACACAGCCTAAAAGCATGTGTGAGTGTGTTGCAATGAGTTTGAAAGTGCACCAGTGTATAGTGTATGTCCTTGTAGAGAGGTTTGCATATGAAAGCAAACCTAGGTGAGTGGGAATGTGTGTAAAAGCTTGTGTGATTGTGCAGACAAGTATGTGTCTAAAACATACAGTACCTGTGTGTATAAGAGTACAAAAAACTAAAAAAGATTACAGCGGATTTTCTATTTTTCCCTATTTTTTTCAGATTCCAACACCCAAAAAAATAATTAACGGGGATGTCTAGTGTCCACCACTTTTTTCCGTTTGAAAAGCAGCTAAGAATGATGTTAAAATCCCCACACATTTCTCTTTTAGTGGTGCCCTGTCCCTTGCAAGTCTTCTGGCATCCACTTCTGATGTGAGATGGCATGTGAACACTGTGGTCTAGGATTGGCTGCAGCGGTCAGATGTCTATACACCATAAGAAGACAGTTTCAAATCATGCGGACAATATCAGGTTACAGCAGTTACACGTCATTCCCTCTGGTGAGGGAAGCACAGAGGGAAACCACTCATCTGTAGTTTGGGAAAACTGAAGTACTCTTTGGAAAAAAAACAATAACTTAAGACCTATTTTATTACTACATACATATATATGAATGGACAGTACAGAAATCTTTCGAAATATTTTTTTAAACCTAGGCTTGCAATGATGACAAGGGAACATCCTACACATCTAGCGGCACAGACCTAAGGTTTCTTTACTGTAAAAGAGCAGTAAGATTATAGAAGTATTTTATCCAAGTCCATGTGTTACAGAGGTATTATGAACCATTAATTCAAATCCATGGCGAATCTATATCCATGCTTTCCTTGACAAGTATATGAATTCCGAAATTGCTCTTGTTATTTTACATTGAAGCCACCTTCGAAAAAAATATTCTGCTGTAAACATAACTGCATTATATATTTATGGGCTTTACAAGAGTTAGGGGCAAAAACTCAAAACATAAAACAACTTTCTGTAGTGATCCCTTTTGTTCCTATTTATATAGCAATCACATGTAAAAAAGGGAATTTCTATTGGCTATACATAACTGCCGTCTCTACACTAATGTATAGGCTCGGACTGGTCCACCGAAAAGTCAGTGAAATCTCTGGTGGACCTCTACACCATCAATTGTTCTCTTAGTTTGATCACTTTCAATATAGTTTTCCACTAAGCTACTCATCAAACTAATTGTGGCAATGACATCTAGTTGTCTCTCCTAGACAACAAATTGGGGCCCATCTCTACCTTATATGCAAATTAAAAATTAATTTTAAATTCCCATGGTTTGCCTCAGATCCATCAGACGGTTGGAATTTATAATGATTGACGTTACTCAATAAACTGGCTGTTATATAGCCTACCTACACTATATGTTGTTGTCAGTGTATGGGACTTTCCCTGTCTGAGCCTCTCTGATCCCATCCCCAAACTTCAGGCAGGAGAATTGCAGTACCGTACATGTTTGAAGATAGTGTAGGATTATTGGCTTAGCAGCAGATGATAGCAGCTTCTAAAAGAAGCTTTAACTGGGCATTGAAACAGCACTGAGGCATAGTGTTTGGGAGATTGGGAGAGAAGGATGCAAAATTAAAGTACGGTATATTACAAAAATATTTGATTTTGCAATGCATGGAGGATACTTGAAAAAAAAAATACGCTTATTAACCCTTTAAATCTTGCTTTGGTCCATCCCTAGATATCTTGTTAGGTGTCAATCCAAAAAATAGGAATTTGGGATAGGTGGAACCATCTTGTCCGGTAAGTTTTCTATCATAAAATGAAATGTTAGACTCCAAACAAGCTCCAATTCTCCAGAAGTCTGAAATCTCAAGACTGTACTTGCAAAATTAAAGCAGAATAAGGTAATGAGTAGAGTTGAGCGAAACGGGTCGAAAAAATTCAAAAGTCGCCGACTTTTGGCAAAGTCGGGTTTCATGAAACGAAACCCGACCCTAGGATGAGGTCGGCCACGAGGTCGGCGACTTACGCGCCAAAGTCGCGTTTCAAAAGTTTGTTTTGCGCTCTTTTTCAGCCAATCAGGATCCACGGACACTGTGGGCAACGTGATGACCTAGGCACGGGTCACCACCATCTTTCAGAAGGGCATGCAAGTGATTGGCTTGCTTTGGTGGGCGTCACAGGGAGTATAAAAGGGCGTGCACGCCGACCGCCATCTTACTTCTGCCGATCTTAGTATAGGGAGAGGTTGCTGCTGATTCAGGAAGGGAGAGCGTTAGGCAGGGAAGGAGACAAAAGAACTGCTTCTGCTGCTAGCGATTTGGCCTGCACAACACACAAGTCACTGTGTGTGCAGTGCAAGGGGAGGCTATATTGTGGTGTATCAGTGGTGTTGGTTGTTGGGCTGCCTTCTAAGGCTTCCTGACACGCTGGCATTGCTGTTTACCCACTGCTCCGCAAACTGCTTTTTTAAAAGCTCCCTTATCCTCTAGTCACTTTTGTCACAGCTGTGCCATCGAGCGTGTCACATAGCGCTCAGATATCAGTGGGCCTCACACAATCCACAAGTGTCCAGTGTCCAAAAGTGTACGCAGAGATTCAAAATCTCCATTATCCTCTCGTCACTTTGGTCACAGGCAGCTGTGCCATCGAGCGTGTCACATAGCGCTCAGATATCAGTGGGCCTCACACAATCTACAAGTGTCCAGTATCCAAAAGTGTACGCAGAGATTCAAAATCTCCATTATCCTCTCGTCACTTTGGTCACAGGCAGCTGTGCCATCGAGCGTGTCACATAGCGCTCAGATATCAGTGGGCCTCACACAATCTACAAGTGTCCAGTGTCCAAAAGTGTACGCAGAGATTCAAAATCTCCATTATCCTCTCGTCACTTTGGTCACAGGCAGCTGTGCCATCGAGCGTGTCACATAGCGCTCAGATATCAGTGGGCCTCACACAATCCACAAGTGTCCAGTGTCCAAAAGTGTACGCAGAGATTCAAAATCTCCATTATCCTCTCGTCACTTTGGTCACAGGCAGCTGTGCCATCGAGCGTGTCACATAGCGCTCAGATATCAGTGGGCCTCACACAATCTACAAGTGTCCAGTGTCCAAAAGTGTACGCAGAGATTCAAAATCTCCATTATCCTCTCGTCACTTTGGTCACAGGCAGCTGTGCCATCGAGCGTGTCACATAGCGCTCAGATATCAGTGGGCCTCACACAATCTACAAGTGTCCAGTGTCCAAAAGTGTACGCAGAGATTCAAAATCTCCATTATCCTCTCGTCACTTTGGTCACAGGCAGCTGTGCCATCGAGCGTGTCACATAGCGCTCAGATATCAGTGGGCCTCACACAATCTACAAGTGTCCAGTGTCCAAAAGTGTACACAGAGATTCAAAATCTCCATTATCCTCTCGTCACCTTGGTCACAGGCAGCTGTGCCATCGAGCGTGTCACATAGCGCTCAGATATCAGTGGGCCTCACACAATCTACAAGTGTCCAGTGTCCAAAAGTGTACGCAGAGATTCAAAATCTCCATTATCCTCTCGTCACTTTGGTCACAGGCAGCTGTGCCATCGAGCGTGTCACATAGCGCTCAGATATCAGTGGGCCTCACACAATCTACAAGTGTCCAGTGTCCAAAAGTGTACGCAGAGATTCAAAATCTCCATTATCCTCTCGTCACTTTGGTCACAGGCAGCTGTGCCATCGAGCGTGTCACATAGCGCTCAGATATCAGTGGGCCTCACACAATCTACAAGTGTCCAGTGTCCAAAAGTGTACGCAGAGAATCAAAATCTCCATTATCCTCTCGTCACTTTGGTCACAGGCAGCTGTGCCATCGAGCGTGTCACATAGCGCTCAGATATCAGTGGGCCTCACACAATCCACAAGTGTCCAGTGTCCAAAAGTGTACGCAGAGATTCAAAATCTCCATTATCCTCTCGTCACTTTGGTCACAGGCAGCTGTGCCATCGAGCGTGTCACATAGTGCTCAGATATCAGTGGGCCTCACACAATCCACAAGTGTCCAGTGTCCAAAAGTGTACGCAGAGAATCAAAATCTCCATTATCCTCTCGTCACTTTGGTCACAGGCAGCTGTGCCATCGAGCGTGTCACATAGCGCTCAGATATCAGTGGGCCTCACACAATCCACAAGTGTCCAGTGTCCAAAAGTGTACGCAGAGATTCAAAATCTCCATTATCCTCTCGTCACTTTGGTCACAGGCAGCTGTGCCATCGAGCGTGTCACATAGCGCTCAGATATCAGTGGGCCTCACACAATCTACAAGTGTCCAGTGTCCAAAAGTGTACGCAGAGATTCAAAATCTCCATTATCCTCTCGTCACTTTGGTCACAGGCAGCTGTGCCATCGAGCGTGTCACATAGTGCTCAGATATCAGTGGGCCTCACACAATCTACAAGTGTCCAGCGTCCAAAAGTGTACGCAGAGAATCAAAATCTCCATTATCCTCTCGTCACTTTGGTCACAGGCAGCTGTGCCATCGAGCGTGTCACATAGCGCTCAGATATCAGTGGGCCTCACACAATCCACAAGTGTCCAGTGTCCAAAAGTGTACGCAGAGATTCAAAATCTCCATTATCCTCTCGTCACTTTGGTCACAGGCAGCTGTGCCATCGAGCGTGTCACATAGCGCTCAGATATCAGTGGGCCTCACACAATCCACAAGTGTCCAGTGTCCAAAAGTGTACGCAGAGATTCAAAATCTCCATTATCTTCTCGTCACTTTGGTCACAGGCAGCTGTGCCATCGAGCGTGTCACATAGTGCTCAGATATCAGTGGGCCTCACACAATCTACAAGTGTCCAGCGTCCAAAAGTGTACGCAGAGAATCAAAATCTCCATTATCCTCTCGTCACTTTGGTCACAGGCAGCTGTGCCATCGAGCGTGTCACATAGCGCTCAGATATCAGTGGGCCTCACACAATCCACAAGTGTCCAGTGTCCAAAAGTGTACGCAGAGATTCAAAATCTCCATTATCCTCTCGTCACTTTGGTCACAGGCAGCTGTGCCATCGAGCGTGTCACATAGCGCTCAGATATCAGTGGGCCTCACACAATCCACAAGTGTCCAGTGTCCAAAAGTGTACGCAGAGATTCAAAATCTCCATTATCTTCTCGTCACTTTGGTCACAGGCAGCTGTGCCATCGAGCGTGTCACATAGCGCTCAGATATCAGTGGGCCTCACACAATCTACAAGTGTCCAGTGTCCAAAAGTGTACGCAGAGAATCAAAATCTCCATTATCCTCTCGTCACTTTGGTCACAGGCAGCTGTGCCATCGAGCGTGTCACATAGCGCTCAGATATCAGTGGGCCTCACACAATCCACAAGTGTCCAGTGTCCAAAAGTGTACGCAGAGATTCAAAATCTCCATTATCCTCTCGTCACTTTGGTCACAGGCAGCTGTGCCATCGAGCGTGTCACATAGCACTCAGATATCAGTGGGCCTCACACAATCTACAAGTGTCCAGTGTCCAAAAGTGTACGCAGAGATTCAAAATCTCCATTATCCTCTCGTCACTTTGGTCACAGGCAGCTGTGCCATCGAGCGTGTCACATAGCGCTCAGATATCAGTGGGCCTCACACAATCTACAAGTGTCCAGTGTCCAAAAGTGTACGCAGAGATTCAAAATCTCCATTATCCTCTCGTCACTTTGGTCACAGGCAGCTGTGCCATCGAGCGTGTCACATAGCGCTCAGATATCAGTGGGCCTCACACAATCTACAAGTGTCCAGTGTCCAAAAGTGTACGCAGAGAATCAAAATCTCCATTATCCTCTCGTCACTTTGGTCACAGGCAGCTGTGCCATCGAGCGTGTCACATAGCGCTCAGATATCAGTGGGCCTCACACAATCCACAAGTGTCCAGTGTCTAAAAGTGTACGCAGAGATTCAAAATCTCCATTATCCTCTCGTCACTTTGGTCACAGGCAGCTGTGCCATCGAGCGCGTCACATAGCGCTCAGATATCAGTGGGCCTCACACAATCCACAAGTGTCCAGTGTCCAAAAGTGTACGCAGAGATTCAAAATCTCCATTATCCTCTCGTCACTTTGGTCACAGGCAGCTGTGCCATCGAGCGTGTCACATAGCGCTCAGATATCAGTGGGCCTCACACAATCCACAAGTGTCCAGTGTCCAAAAGTGTACGCAGAGATTCAAAATCTCCATTATCCTCTCGTCACTTTGGTCACAGGCAGCTGTGCCATTGAGCGTGTCACATAGCGCTCAGATATCAGTGGGCCTCACACAATCTACAAGTGTCCAGTGTCCAAAAGTGTACGCAGAGATTCAAAATCTCCATTATCCTCTCGTCACTTTGGTCACAGGCAGCTGTGCCATCGAGCGTGTCACATAGCGCTCAGATATCAGTGGGCCTCACACAATCTACAAGTGTCCAGTGTCCAAAAGTGTACGCAGAGATTCAAAATCTCCATTATCCTCTCGTCACTTTGGTCACAGGCAGCTGTGCCATCGAGCGTGTCACATAGCGCTCAGATATCAGTGGGCCTCACACAATCCAAAAGTGTCCACTGTCCACAAGTGTGTGCAGAAATTCTAAATCTCCCCTGTCCTATAGACACCTTTTACCTTGTTTTACATTACTATATAGTTTGTTGGATTTTGTCTACATTTCTACCAAAAATGAGGAAGGCTGGTGGAAGAGGCCGTGGAATTGGGCGGGGGTTGGCAGCTGGTAATGATGGTGTTGGTGGTGGATCTGATGGTAGTGGCAAGAGCAAAATAGGACCGAATGCAGGAGGTGCTGACCCTGCGTCATCGTCTGGCTACATAAGGCCTCGAACGCTTAGTTTTCTAGGAGTTGGCAAACCGCTTTTAAAGGCAGAGCATCAGGAAAAAGTTTTGTCTTACATTGCTGACTCAGCCTCCAGCTCTATCGCCTCCTCTTCTTCAGTTGTAAAAAGTAAAAGCACTGAGTCGTCATTGGAGGCTCATGTTCATGAACCACACCTTTCCTTGTGTCCTTCACCCCAACCAAGATTGAAGGATGACGCAGGCCATACTACTGATTACTCCATGGAGCTGTTTTCACATACCATGCCTGGATTATCAAGTCAAATGGTGAATTACCCAGGCCAAGATGAATCTGACATGGAGTGCACTGATGCACAGCCGCTGATGGATGATTCTGCTGGTACATTCACTCAGAGCACTACATTGTCCTCGCAGTGTACAGAGCCAGATTTTGACCCTGATGAGACTCAGGTGCCCCTTCCCGCACACTATACCACCATACACGGTGACACAGAGAAAGGTGCACATGACATAGAAGAGGAGGTGATGGATGACCCAGTTGTTGACCCAGATTGGCATCCATTGGGGAAGAGGGTGCTGCTTCCAATAGCTCAGATGAGGAGCATCCACAGCAGACATCGACATCGCAACAGCTGTTATCTGGCAGGCCCGGAGCACTCCAAAGACAGGTTCCAAACATCAAAAGAGTTGCTGGACAGCTTGTCCAGAGGGTCAAAAGATCACAGCGTGCTAGGCCGCAAAATGTCTGCCAAAGTAGGAAGAGTGCAGTGTGGCACTTTTTTGAACAAAATCCTCATGATCAGGCCAAGGTTATCTGTAAGAAGTGCGCAAAGACCTTTAGCCGAGGGAAAAATCTGAAAAATTTGAATACCAGTTGCATGCTTAGACATTTAACCAGCATGCACTTGCAAGCGTGGACACAACACCAAACCTCAAGTGCCACATGTGCAACTGATCACAACGAAGGTAGTCAGCAACGCTACATTGTTTCCCCCACTGTAAGCCCACCGGTTAGCACAGCAGCAAATGTTGAGGTGTCGTTGCAAGGCCACAGCAGTCAGGGAATCCCACTGTTATATCAACGAAAGACTGATTCTAGGCCATCAGAAAGAACACCAACTCCATCACCATCATCAACCCTCTCTCAGTCCGCCCTGTCCACCGCTACTTCCACCATATGCAGCTCTCAAGTCCAGCTCACCCTCCCAGACACTATGAGTAGGTCAAGAAAGTACTCAGTCTCTCATCCGCGTACACTGGGTTTGAACGCCCACATTGCCAAGCTAATCTCGTTAGAGATGATGCCCTACCGGTTGGTTGAAAGCGAAGCTTTCCGCGAACTCATGGCCTACGCATCAACACGCTATGACCTACCCAGTCGCCACTTCTTCTCTCGCAAAGCCATCCCAGCCCTCCACCATCATGTGAAAGACCGCATTGTCCATGCACTCAAGCAGTCAGTGAGCGGAAAGGTGCACCTCACAACTGATGCATGGTCCAGTCGGCATGGCCAGGGCCGTTACGTGTCCATCACTGCGCACTGGGTTAATGTGGTGGATGCAGGGTCCACAGGGGACAGCGGTGGTGGGACAGTGCTGCCTAGCCCACGGTATAGGAAACAGTTGGCTGTAGGCGTTCGACCCTCCTCCTCCTCCTCCTCCTCCTCCTCCAGAAGCAAAAGCTCGTCCACAGAGCGCAGTCGTACGAGCACTCCATCTGCAGCTGCCACTGTTGCACACGATGTGTCCCCCCTATCGAGCAGCTAGTGGAAAGCGTCAGCAGGCTGTGTTGCAGATGATGTGTTTGGGCGACAGACACACCGCCGAGGTGCTGGCCGAGTACTTGAAGCGACAAACTGAGTCATGGCTGGGCAGTATACATCTTGAGGCAGGCAAGGTAGTTAGTGATAACGGCCGTAATTTTGTGGCAGCCATAGCCCTTTCAAAACTCAGCCACATACCTTGCTTGGCTCACACATTGAACCTGGTGGTGCAGTGCTTCCTCAAAAATTATCCGGAGTTAACAGCCCTGCTCCAGAAGGTGCGAAGACTGTGCGCGCACATCCGCCGGTCGCCTGTACACTCCGTTCGTATGCAGAAGCTGCAGCGATTGCTCCACCTTCCCAACCACCGCCTCATTATCGACATTGCAACAAGGTGGAACTCCACCCTGCACATGGTGGAGCGGCTGTGCGAGCAGAGGCAGGCCATAATGCATTTGTGGGAGGATACACGGCCAGGCACTTTGAGAGCAGACATGGAGTTGACAGGCGTGCAGTGGTCGAAGCTGAAAGACCTTTGTAAAGTCCTTCAGTGTTTTGAGGAATGCACACGGCTGGTAAGCGCAGACGACGCCATCCTAAGCATAAGCATCCCACTTATGCGTCTGCTCATGCAAACTTTGACGCACCTTAAGGAGCAGGCGTCTGCAGCCAATGTTGATGAGGAGGAAGAGGAGGAGGGAATCCTTGATGACATTCAGCCATTGTCTGCTCAGGGACCTCTCCTGGACGAAGTGGAGGAAGAAGAGGAGGAGGAGGATGATGGGGATGATTACTTAGGGGAGGAGGATGCATCTCGTGGGGCAAGTGAAAATGTTGGCGTGGCAAGGTCTGGTACAGGGTTTGTGCGTGACTGGAGGGATGTGGATTTGCCAGAAAGTGCTCCTCCACCCAGCACTCGCAGTGCATCATTGACACCGGGAACATTGGCCCACATGTCAGATTATGCCTTGCGGATCCTAAAAAGGGACCCCCGCATTGCCAAAATGATGAACGATGACGACTACTGGTTGGCCAGCATCCTGGATCCACGCTATAAAGGCAAATTACAAAACATCATGCCACAGGAGAACCTTGACCTAATATTGGCTAATAAACAAGCAACTCTGGTAAATCGGTTGCTTGAGGCATTCCCAGCACACAGCAGCGGTGATGGTTCTCACACGAGCCGTACGGGCCGGGGGCAGCTTGGCAGAGGTGTTCGTGGTGCACACAGCAGAAGTGGCGTTGGAGACAGGGGTTTCATGACAATGTTGTGGACTGATTTTTCAAATACCGCTCACACAACTGGTAATACTGCATCGATGGAAAGTGACAGGAGACAGCAGTTGTCAACTATGGTTACAAACTACTTTTCCTCCCATATCGATGTTCTCCCACACAGGTCATTCCCCTTTGACTATTGGGCCGCTAAACTGGACACCTGGCCTGAATTAG
Organism: Dendrobates tinctorius; assembly: GCF_039654945.1. Taxonomy (NCBI): domain Eukaryota; kingdom Metazoa; phylum Chordata; class Amphibia; order Anura; family Dendrobatidae; genus Dendrobates; species Dendrobates tinctorius. Next base: position 12,354,797 of record NW_027361788.1, on the reverse strand, counting down.
CCCAATATGCCTTACAGGAGCTCGCTTGCCCAGCTGCAAGTGTGCTATCGGAAAGAGTCTTCAGTGCAGCTGGATCAATCCTTACAGAAAAAAGGACCCGTCTGTCAACCCAAAATGTGGATGATCTAACCTTCATTAAAATGAACCACGCATGGGTTTCCAAGGATTTTGTCCCACCTTCCCCTGATGACACATAGGGTGACAGAAAAATGGCTTGCTTTGGTCCACCTCTTCCTGGTACTTCACCTATTCCGCCTTTTGCATCAGCTGAATGTCCAACATCAACATATGCCACTTTCTAAAACTCCCTAACTGTGCTGCCTCCCCCCCCATGGCCGGGGTCACCACCTACCGCACGACACCGTGCGAGTGCCGTTGCCCTGGACAGGTGGGTAGGCCGACTCTTGGGCGCGGGCACTGGCACAGGGTCCCTCATAGTGCAATCAAGTGTCTCTGACGGCGGGGGTGCACACCCGCCGTCAGACACACCGCTGTACTATGAGGGGCCCAGTGCCAGTACCGACGCCCACGAGTGGGCCCCCCTTGCTTGGGCAGGGCCCCAGCATTTGCAATCTTTACCTCTCCCTGCTCCTCCGCTGTGTAATCTGGGCCATCAAATCCATACTGTGCCTGACACCGTCTGAGCCTGCCTCCTGAGACATATATTTTGAATGCGTACGCTATCCATACATGTTATCCGGGGATACAGTACCCTTTCTAACCTTTGTGCAATGACGTGCAATCCATACTGGGCCTAACACCGTCTGAGCCTGCCTCATGCTGTATAGACATATATTTTGAATGTGTACGCTATCCATACATGTTATCCGGGGATACGGTACCCTTTCTAACCTTTGTGCAATGACGTGCAATCCATACTGGGCCTAACACCGTCTGAGCCTGCCTCATGCTGTATAGACATATATTTTGAATGTGTACGCTATCCATACATGTTATCCGGGGATACGGTACCCTTTCTAACCTTTGTGCAATGACGTGCAATCCATACTGGGCCTAACACCGTCTGAGCCTGCCTCATGCTGTATAGACATATATTTTGAATGTGTACGCTATCCATACATGTTATCCGGGGATACGGTACCCTTTCTAACCTTTGTGCAATGACGTGCAATCCATACTGGGCCTAACACCGTCTGAGCCTGCCTCATGCTGTATAGACATATTTTGAATGTGTACGCTATCCATACATGTTATCCAGGGATACGGTACCCTTTCTAACCTTTGTGCAATGACGTGCAATCCATACTGGGCCTAACACCGTCTGAGCCTGCCTCATGCTGTGTAGACATATATTTTGAATGTGTACGCTATCCGTACATGTTATCCGGGGATACGGTACCCTTTCTAACCTTTGTGCAATGACGTGCAATCCATACTGGGCCTAACACCGTCTGAGCCTGCCTCATGCTGTATAGACATATATTTTGAATGTGTACGCTATCCATACATGTTATCTGGGGATACGGTACCCTTTCTAACCTTTGTGCAATGACGTGCAATCCATACTGGGCCTAACACCGTCTGAGCCTGCCTCATGCTGTATAGACATATATTTTGAATGTGTACGCTATCCATACATGTTATCCGGGGATATGGTACCCTTTCTAACCTTTGTGCAATGACGTGCAATCCATACTGGGCCTAACACCGTCTGAGCCTGCCTCATGCTGTATAGACATATATTTTGAATGTGTACGCTATCCATACATGTTATCCGGGGATACGGTACCCTTTCTAACCTTTGTGCAATGACGTGCAATCCATACTGGGCCTAACACCGTCTGAGCCTGCCTCATGCTGTATAGACATATATTTTGAATGTGTACGCTATCCATACATGTTATCCAGGGATACGGTACCCTTTCTAACCTTTGTGCAATCACGTGCAATCCATACTGGGCCTAACACCGTCTGAGCCTGCCTCATGCTGTATAGACATATATTTTGAATGTGTACGCTATCCATACATGTTATCCAGGGATACGGTACCCTTTCTAACCTTTGTGCAATCACGTGCAATCCATACTGGGCCTAACACCGTCTGAGCCTGCCTCATGCTGTATAGACATATATTTTGAATGTGTACTCTATCCATACATGTTATCCAGGGATACGGTACCCTTTCTAACCTTTGTGCAATCACGTGCAATCCATACTGGGCCTAACACCGTCTGAGCCTGCCTCATGCTGTATAGACATATATTTTGAATGTGTACGCTATCCATACATGTTATCCAGGGATACGGTACCCTTTCTAACCTTTGTGCAATCATGTGCAATCCATACTGGGCGTGAGAACGGCTGGCGAGCTGTTAAGCAAGCTACAGCACCTGTCCAGACAAGTACAGGGATTCCCTAGCGAGGAGACTTATTTGATTGTTTTCAATGTTGGGACATCAATTTTTGGAGAGCACTATACTCTGGAGAATGATAGATGGGGCCCACCATACACTGGAACATTCCAAAGGTGGACATCAGACACTGGAGCAGCATTTACAGGGCCCATTATACACTAGAGCATTAGAAATGGGGCCCATTATGTTTGGAGCATTATTTGGGCCCATAAGACAGTGGAGCTTCATCCATGGGGACCAACATATACTGTAGCATTATGTGGAGCTCATCATATACTGTTTCAAACATTATATGGGACCAATGATTCTGTATGGAGAAATAGATGGGCCTCGTCATGAGATGTAAAAAGTGAGGTATTTTTCATTGTACTATACCGCTATTTATCTGCCGTATCGGAGCATGATGAGTTGTGGTATGTGTTAAAGGGGCGCTCTTTCGCCCAGGGCACCTGAAAACCTGCAGCCAGCCCTCCCCCCCCACAACTTTAGCCAAATAACACCCATTTTTCAGTGCGTAACTTATATTATGAAGTTAATTAAGGTTGACAAGCTTAAGTAAGAAGAATTGATGCTTTTGGCATTCAAATGGGCACTGTTGGTGTGTTTCCTGTCCTCCTCTCACTGCCGACTTTTATTCCCCATTGACTTACATTGGGTTTCGTGTTTCGGGACGACCCCGACTTTTCCCTATAATCGGACGATCTTGCTCGACCCGACTTTTGGAAAAGTCGGGTTTCACGAAACGAAACGCGACCCTAAAAAACCAAAAGTCGCTCAACTCTAGTAATGAGTTAAGTTACAAAAATGTGTAACCTTATTAAAAAAAAGTTTACTTACGCTTTAAAGGATTTGTCTGAGCTTAAGAAAAAAGGTACGTTTTCTTTCTTGTTTTTTTTCTTCCATAAACAGCGCCACTGTGTAATGGTTGTATTTGGTATTGCGTCTCATTCCGATCGAGTAAATTCGATATGGACAATGGACAAGTAAAACTTTTTTTTCTAATCTCCAATAAAATGATGATCAGAACGTAGATTCCTCCCTGATCTGCACTTTACAATATCAGGGAGAATAATGAAAACTGTAAGTCAATTTGAGCAATTTGAAAAAAAAATGCTTTAGGCAGAATAACGGTATAAATTTGTGAATGTAGAGAAATATGATTGTGATATAGTTAGAATATAAATATATCTGGAAGAGAAGTCTCTGTATATCATAGTCATCCTATGCCTCTAATGTTCAGCAAGAGCTCAAACAAGTGTCTCACCGGTCAGCAGAGGGTAGCATTAACACGTTAATGTCTTCATGGAGAAAGGTGAGGACAGGAAAAGCAAATTCATATTGAGTGAATGAGCAAACATTGTTCACAGAGTGTGGAGCCGGCTGATGCTAATGGAATCTTCAATAAGATGAAATGAAAAGAGCAGCAATAGTTCCAGATATTAGCATCATGTCACATAATATATGTAAAGCACAGGAGAAGGGAGCATTTATCAAATTCTAGTAGGAGGTCAACCGATGTGAAAATTTAATTGAAGCCATAAGACCACATTTATAAAGACTGTTGTGACACTTGTGTGAATTGTACCTGGTCTTTAAGAAGATCAGAAAATTGTTCTATAGAAATCATTTCCATCCGCTGGAGACAGGCTGTCTTCTTTCTTAGAGCATGCTAATAAACATATCGCTGCACTCTACATCTACTACGAAGAAAAGACAATGCTCTTAAAAGGCTTTAATTTCGGTGACCTTTCTTTAGAATGAGTCCCCAATCAACTGATTTTAGGGACCAAGGTGGCACAGCGCCATACAGTGTGTAGTGGCCGAGAATGGTATCTGCAATCATAGGTTAGCATTGAGTAGCAGTGAGCTGCAATTATATTTTCATCCACTACACCCTGGTGGGCTGTGGATCCTTTAATCAGTTGATCGGTTGGGAGGTTATAGGTCAAACCCACAGCAATTTGATATTAATGATCTATCCTAAGGACAGGTCACCAATATTAAAGTCCTGGAAAACCCATTTAAGCATAACCTAACTTTCTTCACATTAATGAGGTATAATCTGTAGCAGTGACCTTTTTTGCTTTGCATGAAAAATGTAAAAAAATTAAAGGAATTGAATATGATGCCCATCTACACAGCTACCCAGAATAAGAAGAGACAACAAGGACACTACAGACAACAGGACACTACCATTCTAGATACAGTGGGGAAAATAAGAATTTGATACACTGCCGATTTTGCAACTTTTCCCATCTACAAAGAATGGAGAGGTCTATAATTTTTATCTAGGTACACTCCACCTGTGAGAGACTGAATATAAAAATAAAAAGCAGAAAATCACAGTGTATGATTTTTGTAAAATAAATTTGCATTTTATTGCATGAAATAAGTATCTGATCACCTACCATCCAGCAAGAATTCTGGCTCTTACAGACCTGTTAGTTTTTCTTTAAGAAGCCCTCCTACTCTGCACTCATTACCTGTATTAATTGCACCTGTTTGAACTTGTTACCTGTATAAAACACACCTGTCCACACACTCAATCACACTCCAACCTCTCCACCATGGCCAAGACCAAAGAGCTGTCTAAGGACACCAGGGGCAAAATTGTAGATCTGCACAAGGCTTTGATGGACTAAAGGACAATAGGCAAGCAGCTTTGTGACAAGGAAACATTTGTATTCCCAATTATTAGAAAATAGAAGAAATACAAATGACTGTCAATCTTCCTTGGTCTGGAGCTCTATGCAAGATCACGCCTCGTGGGTTAAGAATACTCCCAAGATAGGTCAGGAATCAGCCCAGAACTAAATGCGAGGACCTGGTCAATGACCTGAAGAGAGCTGGGACCACAGTCTCAAACATTACCTTTAGTAAAACACTACGCCGTCATGGATTAAAATTCTGCAGGGCACACAAGGTCCCCTGCTCACACCAGCACATGTCCAGGCCCATTTGAAGTTCACCAATGACCATCTGGATGACTCAGAGGAGGCATGGGAGAAGGTCATGTGGTCAATTGAGATCAAAATAGAACTCCTTGGTATCAACTCCACTTGCCGTGTTTGGAGGGAGAAAAAGGAAGAGTACAACCCAAAAAACACCATCTTAACCATGAAGCACGGTACGGTAAACATACTTTGGGGGTGCTTTTCTGTAAAGGGGTGAGAACAACTGCAGCGTATTGAAGGGAGGATGGATGGAGTCTTGTATTGTGAGATTTTGACTAACAACCTCATTCCCTAAGTAAGAGCAGTGAAGATGGGTTGTGGCTGGGTCTTCCAGCGTGACAATAACCTGAAGCACACAGCCAGTGCAACTATGTAGTGGCTCCGTAAGAAGAAATTTAAGACCGTGGAATCGCCTAGCCAGTCTCGAGACTTGAACCAAATAGAAAATCTTTGGAGGGAGCTGAAACTCAATGTTGACCAGCAACAGCCCCGAAACTTTAAAGATCTGGAGAAAATCAATATGGAGGAGTGGGACAAAATCCCTGCTGCAGTGTGTGCAAACTTTGTCAAAAACTACAGGAAACATCTGACCTCTGTAATTGCAAATACAGGTTTCTGTACCAATTATTAAGTTCCATTTTTCTATTGTATCTGTACCAATTAAGTTCTGTTTTTCTATTGTATCAAATATTTATTTCAAACAATAAAATTTAATTTAGTTTTGTTAAAAAAAATACAATGTGAATTTCTGGATTTTTTTTTAAAAGATCCTGTCTCTCACAGGTGAAGTGTACCTACGATAAAAATTACAGACCTCTCCATTCTTTGTAGGTGGAAAACTTGTAGTGTATCAAATACTTGTTTTTCCCAATGTATAAATGGGTGTCACACTGGCTGGAGTCTCTCCAATTCGACATTGACTTGTTGTGAGCTAGCCGTTTTCTTATCAGGAATCTGTTAGTAAACACTGGGCTACGATTAAAGGAAGTTCGGGTTCTGGTACCCAACCCGAACTTTATTCAAAGGTTCAGTTTGGGTACCAGAACTGTACTCATACTTGAACCAGAACCCTAACCCCATTAAAAAGAATGGAAACTCAAACTTTTGAGCTGGAAAAAATCTCTCTCAACTCCAAGACTTCCCATGGAACTTCGAACATTGCAACGGACTTTCAGAAGAAGTCCGTGTTTGGTGTTTAGCAACGGACACTAACTGTCTGGTATGAACTCACAACTTTTAAGTTCGGGTTCGCTCATCTCTAAAGGGGACCTGTCTCTAGATTTTTCTTATTTAAACTAAGCACATTCTCCAATTACCACTATTACACCGATTCGGAAACAGTTTTTCTTTCTCTTTTGTGCCCCTCAGTTCTAAAGTTATGCCCACTGGAAATAAAGGTACAAATTTTCCCTTCAACCAACTAGGCATACACCACACAACTGCTCCGTGGACGTGATCATATTCTGATTGGCCAATATCACAGGAGAAAAGTAGCACGCCTACAGAGAAGTTCTGTGATCTATGCCCAGTTTGTTGAAGGGAATATTTGCATCTTTATTTCTAGTGGTCATATCTTTGGAACGGAGGGACACAGAAGAAAAAGAAAAGCTGTTCCAGAATAAGTGAGGCAATGGAAATTGGAGGAGGTAATCAGTTTAAATTAATAAATCCTGTGAAAAGTCCCTTTTTATAAGTTATAGACAACTTTAGGGAAATTGGTAAGGTAAGAATAATGCACAATTTGCAGCTTTTACATTTTGAGCCCAAAACGTACATATTTCAAAAACCTCATAAACCCGATTAATCAATGTCACTCAATGGAATAAAGCAGCTGCACAAGCAGATACTAACAAAAAACATACTTCATGTCAGGATCCTGTCAGCGCCGGCGTGCAGCCTCCGCTGAGCAGGGACTCACCCGCACTGTAGGGGGCCCGTGGTCAGGTACAGCAGGAAAGTACAGATACACAGGACCTGTGGACGCTGAAGTTTAGCAAGCAGTCACAGGACCTACGGTCATGTGACTGCAAGGGGGCGGTGCTTAGCGTCTTGCTTTCAGAGATGGCAGGACACTATACAGAAATACTCAGTCAGGCAAAACGGAGGTCATACACACAGATATCAGTAAAGTACCAGGGATGAGACATAACGGATAGTCAGGGCCAAGCAGAACCAAACAGACATAGAAGGTACCAAGCAGAATCCAAAGAACAGACCGAGTCATACACAGAGAATCAAGCAACCAGAACACAGCACAAACACACTCAGGGGTCATCACACAATGCCAAGGGCGAAAGTATAACTGATGGGGATGGGAGCGTCCTGAGGCTATAAGAAGCCTCTCCCAGAACCAGGGAGAGGCCACAATCATAGCCCCAGGTGTGCAGGTAAGCCTGCACTGGGATCACAACCTTTAACCCCAGAAATGCCAGTCATCAGCACTGGTTCCAGACATTAACCCCACGTGTGCGAGTCAAACCCGCACTGAGATCATGACTAGTGTTGAGCATTCCGATACCGCAAATATCGGGTATCGGCCGATATTCGCGGTATCGGAATTCCGATACTGAGTTCCGATACTTTTTGCATATCCAATACCGGAATCGGAAGTTCCCATAATGCTATGAGCCAGTTTGATTTGATTCAGCCAATGAGGAATCCTCAGAAGTGTGGGCACATCCTGTTAGGCACGTAGGCATGTTAACTAATGGCATGGCTGTGATTGGCTGCTGAAATGATGTCATGATGCACTATAAAAGCCGCTTCCATTTAGGGTTCACTCTGCTGTGAATTCAGTTAGGGACAGGCTGCTGTTCAAGACTCTGAGGGACAGTTAGAGATAGCGATTTGCTATATAATATTGTGCTTTACCCAGGCTACATTATCAATCACTGTAGCTTTCTTTTGCCTTGCAGTGCTGTTCACAGCTGTCTGCAAGGTCTGTGTGAGTGCAGCTCACGCTGTAGTGTGTCCTGCAGCCACCTCTGGTTGTAGGCCGCTCAGCGTGCGTCACTGCCTCACACATATTTTTGTTTTATTGATGCTCATTTTTCTTTAATTCTCCTATTAGTGTTCATCCATCCGTATCCATCTTCATTGGTTGCAAACACTATAGGAGTAGACAGTGGAGCCTTTCTGCACCCTTTCAGTGCTAGTGCCCAGTTCTCTGCACTGTTCACGGCTGTCTCTGAGGTCTCTGTGTGTGAGTGCAGCTCACGTTGTAGTGTGTTCTGCAGACACCTCTGGTTGTATTCCGCTCAGCGTGTGTCACTGCCTCATACATAGTCCTTTTTTTGTTTTATTGCAGCTCATTTTTCCTGATTTTTTTCTCCTATTAGTTTGCTTCCATCCGTATCCATCTACATTGGTTGGTTGCAAACACTATATAGGAGTAGATAGCGGAGCCTATTTGCTGGCTTGTGCCCTGCAGCCGCAGCCAGATTAGTATTAGCCTATTTTTTGGAGCCTCATCTATTGCACTGTAGGTTACCTTCCTGCATTGTAATAGCTCCAAAAAGTTTGTGATACTATCGCTTTTACATCTTTGGTCACATCCTTTTTGTTTTTTTTTAAAAAAAACACGTAAATAAAGTTCACCAAACACTCCACTTGACAGTTGTGTAGGCCACATTAGCTCATATTAAAGTGTAGTCCACACACTTTATAAAATTAGTGTTTCTTATACCTGTTAGCAGCTGTTCAGGAATAAGCACACTAAGCCCCCCCTTTGTACTTTTCTGCCTATCTTTATCAGTTTCCCAAGATGAAGAAGGCAGGGAGTAAGGCACGTTGTCGTGGGCGTGGAGTTTCAGCAGGGAGAGGACGTGGGGATTCTGTGCCTGCTGTAGGCACCAGTGACTCAGCATCCCCCAGTTTTACCAGGCAACAGTCCTTCATGCGCAGCTTTGTAGGACCTCGCCGTACCCCACTGTTGCGGGACGAACAAATTGAAGCCGTTGTCGGATGGATGACAGCTAACGCATCGACTTCAATTACTTCCACATCCTCTCAGGGCCAGAGCACTGAAGAGCAACCATCTGTCTCTTCACCACCTGCCAAATTGCCCAGGCAGTCAGAGAGCCCTGGACAGGAGCCATCTCTGTTGTGAGCTCATCTGTTCATTCATCTTTTGTGTCCGAGGATCTCCCTCTTCTGGTGAAGGAAGGTAGTGAGGCTGATTTTGATGAAAGAAACCAAACACCTGATCAGGTGGATGGTAACTGGGTAACGGGAACTTCAGACTGGATATAAGGCAGCCGACACCCTTCTGAGTCGCTGGTGATTTCTCTGCTGAATTCTTGGAGACCAGTCTGATTCCTGCTTCCCAAAGATATGCTTTTGCTCTGCTATTGAACTTATTAGTTTTGGTTTTGTTTACCTTGTTTTTTGGAGTTCAGCCATCCCCGGCCGGGGGTGTGCTGGATTCTTATTCCATGATCAGTGTTCTCTTTTGCTCTGCTTCCAGAATATTCTGAGTGCTGATATAGGGTTTGAAGTCTAGTGACTTCAGGGTCCTTTTTGCTTATCAGTTGTGTTGGTAATAATTTTTAGCAGGGTTTTCTCAGATTGCAGACAGCAGCTTTTCTGTCCTGTCCTTTTTAGTTAGCTTGGGCCCCATCGTTTGCTCAACCTATCTTTCTGTCTGTGTTAGTGTTTTCATCTTGCTTCACCATCATTATATGTTGGGGGCTGCCTATTGCTTTGGGGTCTGCTCTGGGGCAGTCAGTTTTTCCCTTTTCTCTCTTTAGGTTTATGTAGATCTCTGGCTGTGACGAGGTGTCTAGGATCACCGTGGGAACACTCCACGGCTACTGCTAGTTGTGTGATAGGATCAGGGGTCTGCAATCCGCTAGTTTCCAATCTCTCTGATTTTCTGGGCTGAGCTTGTGTTTTGTTTTTTCCTCCTCGGTGACTCAATCATAACAGAATCACCAGCCATACCACAGATTCTAGAGTACTCAAAAGCAGGAAGGAATTGTTTAAAAAAAAAAAAGGAAAAAGGGAAAAAAAAAAGGTGCCAGAATTTTTTTTTTTGTGTATATTTTTTCCTTTTTCTCTGAGGCCGTAGGAGGAATATATATATATATATTTCTGATGGAGTTTAAGGATTTCTTTGATCGTGTGGAGCAGCTTTCTGCTGAGGTGCGAGGAATTTCCGCCTATCTTGCTCGTTCACACGCTGCTGAACCAAAAATCCCCACTCCTGATGTGTTTTTTGGGGATCGGTCTAAATTTTTGAATTTTAAGAATAATTGTAAATTATTTCTTGCCTTGAAGCCTAACTCATCGGGGAGCTCTGCGCAGCAGGTTAAAATTGTCATCTCCTTGGTGCGCGGCGATCCCCAGGATTGGGCGTTTTCTTTAGTACCAGATGATCCTATTCTAACTAATGCGGACGCATTTTTTCAGTCCTTGGGGTTGTTGTATGATGAACCTAATGCGATTGATCAAGCTGAAAAGACCCTGTTGGCATTGAGCCAGGGTCAAGATTCTGCAGAACTGTACTGTCAAAAATTCCGAAAGTGGGCGGTCCTCACCACTTGGAATGATGGTGCCTTGGCAGCTCTCTTTCGGAAGGGTTTGTCAGAAACCGTAAAAGATACTATGGTGGGATTTCCTGTTCCCTCTGGTCTTGACGATTCTATGTTATTAGCCATTCAGGTTGATCGGCTTTTACGTGAATGTAAAATTATACGGGAAATGCTGCCACCTGTTGAACAAATGTCTGAACCTATGCAATGTGATAGAGTTTTGTCTAGGGCGCAACGTCAGGAGTTCAGAAGGCTTAATAAGCTGTGATTTTTCTGTGGAGATGCCTCTCATATTATTTCTGTCTGCCCTAAACGAGAGAAACGTTTTGCACACACATTTGCTGTAGGTGGTGTACAACCTAAGTTTCTTCTGGCAATTACTCTGATCTGCTCCCTGTCCACATTTTCTGCTAAAGCCTTTGTGGATTCAGGAGAAGCCTTGAACCTAATGGATTTAGATTTTGCTAAATGTTGTGGTTTCCCTATGACATCCCTGCGGACGCCTATTCCTTTGAGGGGTATTGATGCTACTCCTTTGGCGAAGAATAAACCTCAGTTTTGGACCTAGGTGGTAATGCGGGTTGCCCCAGACCATCAAGAAAATTGCAGATTTTTGGTGTTGCATAATTTGCATGATACCATCGTGCTGGGGTTCCCCTGGTTGCAAATCCATAATCCAGTTTTGGATTGGAAATCTATGTCTCTGGTGAGTTGGGGTTGTCGGTGTGCTCTTAGTGACACTCCTGTTTTCTCCACCTCTCCCCAGTCGCATGAGGTTCCTGACTATTTGGCTGATTTTTATGATGTGTTTAGTGAGAGTAAGTCTGCATCTTTGCCTCCTCATTTGAGTTATGACTGTGCAATTGAGCTGAGTCCGGGGTGTAAATTTCCCAAGGGTCGACTTTTTAATTTATCTGTACCCGAACATGAAGTTATGCGTTCTTATATTAAGGAGTCATTGGAGGAGGGTCATATTAGACCTTCCTCTTCACCCTTGGGTGCTGGGTTTTTTTTTGTGGCCAAGAAGGATGGTTCATTAAGGCCCTGTATTAACTATCGCTCCCTTAACAAAATTACTGTTAAATATCAGTATCCGTTACCCCTGATTTCTGACCTATTTTCTAGAGTTGAAGGTGCTTGCTGGTTTACCAAGCTTGACCTCAGGGGGGCGTATAATCTTATTCGCATTAAGCATGGGGATGAATGGAAGACAGCGTTTAATACTCCGGAGGGACTTTTTGAGTACCTGGTGATGCCTTTTGGGTTCACTAACGCCCCTTCTGTCTTCCAGTGCTTCATGAATGATATTTTCCGGGACTTTGTGGATAAGTTTCTGATCATCTATTTGGATGATATTTTGATCTTTTCCAGGGATTGGGACTCTCATGTGGAACATGTTCGGACTGTGTTCCGGATTGTGAGGGAAAACTCCCTGTATGTTAAGGGATTGAAATGTCTTTTTGGTGTACAGAGGATTTCATTTTTGGGATTTATTTTGTCTCCGTCAACTATTGAAATGGACCCGGCCAAGGTACAGGCCATTTATGATTGGGTGCAGCCCACTTCTTTGAAGGCTCTCCAGAAGTTTTTGGGTTTTGCTAATTTTTATCATAAGTTTATAGCCAATTTTTCTTTTATTGCCAAACCATTGACTGATTTGACTAAGAAGGGCGCTGATTTGCTGAATTGGTCTCCAGAGGCTGTTTCTTCTTTTCAGGAGCTGAAGCGGAGGTTCACTTCTTCTCCGGTTTTGCGACAACCCGATGTCTCACTTCCATTTCAGGTGGAGGTGGATGCTTCAGAGACTGGTGCAGGAGCTGTTTTGTCTCAAAAAGATCCTGTAACATCTAAAATGAACCCCTGTGCCTTCTTTTCCCAAAAGTTCTCTCCTTCGGAACGCAACTATGATGTAGGGAATCGAGAACTGTTGGCCATGAAGTGGGCATTTGAGGAGTGGAGACACTGACCACAAGAATTTGATCAACCTTGAGTCGGCTAAACGCTTGAATCCGAGACAGGCCAGGTGTGCCTTGTTTTTCACACGTTTTGATTATTTGGTCTCCTTTCTCCCGGGCACTAGGAACGTTAAGGCTGATGCCCTCTCTAGGAGTTTTTTGGCCGATTCTCCTATTGTGACCAAGCCTGCTACCCTCTTAGGTGAGGGGGTGGTTCTTTCTGCCATCTCGCCTGATTTGAGACGTGCTCTGGAGTTGTTTCAGGAGGATAAGCCTGTGCGTTGTCCCAGTGGTAGGTTGTATGTTCCTGACCAGTGGAGGAGGAAAGTGATGTCTGAGGTTCATTGCTCCGCGTTGGCTGGTCATCCAGGTATTTTTGGTACTAGAGATTTGGTGAGTCGGTCTTTTTGGTGGCCTGCCTTGTCTCGTGATGTCAGAAATTTTGTGCAGTCCTGTGGGACTTGCTACCGATCTAAGCCTTGTTCTCGTTCTAGTAGGTTGTTGATGCCTTTGCCGGTGCCCAGGAGGCCATGGACCCATATTTCAATGGATTTTATTTCTGATCTGCCTGTCTCTCAGAGGATGACTGTTATCTGGGTGATTTGTGATAGATTCTCTAAGGTTGTCCATCTTGTACCACTCCCTAAGTTGCCATCTTCCTCAGAGTTGGTGCCCTTGTTTTTGCAACAGGTGGTTCGCTTGCACGGGATTCCTGAGAACATTGTATCGGACAGAGGAGTTCAGTTTGTCTCTAGATTCTGGAGGACCTTTTGTTCCAAGTTGGGAATTCAGTTGTCCTTCTCCTCTGCATTTCATCCTCACATCAATGGGTAGATGGAGAGAAGAAACCAGACTTTGGAGACTTATTTGAGATGTTTTATATCTGCTGATCAGGATGATTGGGTCTCATTTTTACCCTTGGCGAAATTGGCTTTAAATAATAGAGCTAGTTCTGCCACTTTGATGTCACCCTTTTTCTGTAACTTTGGGTTGGGATTTTCTTCAGGGCAGGTGGAGTCTTCTGCCTGTCCAGGGGTTGACACTGTGGTGGAAAGAATGCAGCAGATTTGGGACCAAGTGGTGGATAAGTTGTCTCTTTCCCAGGAAAAGGCCCAGCGGCTTTCTAACCAGCATAGGACCATTGGTCCCCGGTTTAAGGTGGGTGATATGGTCTGGTTGTCATCAAAGAATATCTCTATGAAAGTGGCTTCTCCAAAGTTTAAACCTAGATTTATTGGACCTTACAAGATTTTGGAGATTATTAATCCGGTCTCTTTTCGGTTGGCTCTTCCTGTCGCATTTAAGATTCATAATGTGTTTCATAAGTCCTTGTTGAAGAGGTTTGTTGAGCCAGTGGTTCCTATGGCGGCACCTCCTGACCCTGTGTTGGTTGAAGGTAACATGGAATATGAGGTAGAGAAGATTCTGGATTCCCATCTGGCTAGACGGAGACTCCAGTATTTGGTTAAGTGGAAGGGTTATGGTCAGGAGGATAATTCCTGGGTCTCTGCCTCGGATATTCATGCCGAAAGATTGGTGCATGCTTTTTATCGAGCTCATCCTGATCGGCCTGGTGGCTTGGATGAGGGTTCGGTGACCCCTCCTCAAAGGGGAGGTACTGTTGTGAGCTCATCTGTTCATTCATCTTTTGTGTCTGAGGATCTCCCTCTTCTGGTGAAGGAAGGTAGTGAGGCTGATTTTGATGAAAGAAACCAAACACCTGATCAGGTGGATGGTGACTGGGTAACGGGAACTTCAGACTGGATATAAGGCAGCCGCCGCCTTTCTGAGTCGCTGGTGATTTCTCTGCTGGATTCTTGGAGACCAGTCTGATTCCTGCTTCCCAAAGGTAAGTTTTTGCTCTGCTATTGAACTTATTAGTTTTGGTTTTGTTTACCTTGTTTTTTGGAGTTCAGCCATCCCCGGCCGGGGGTGTGCTGGATTCTTATTCCATGATCAGTGTTCTCTTTTGCTCTGCTTCCAGAATATTCTGAGTGCTGATATAGAGTTTGAAGTCTAGTGACTTCAGGGTCCTTTTTGCTTATCAGTTGTGTTGGTAATATTTTTTAGCAGGGTTTTCTCGGATTGCAGACAGCAGCTTTTCTGTCCTGTCCTTTTTAGTTAGCTTGGGCCCCATCGTTTGCTCAACCTATCTTTCTGTCTGTGTTAGTGTTTTCATCTTGCTTCACCGTCATTATATGTTGGGGGCTGCCTATTGCTTTGGGGTCTGCTCTGGGGCAGTCAGTTTTTCCCTTTTCTCTCTTTAGGTTTATGTAGATCTCTGGCTGTGACGAGGTGTCTAGGATCACCGTAGGAACACTCCATGGCTACTGCTAGTTGTGTGATAGGATTAGGGGTCTGCAATCCGCTAGTTTCCAACCTCTCTGATTTTCTGGGCTGAGCTTGTGTTTTGTTTTTTCCTCCTCGGTGACTCAATCATAACACATCTCTACTTCTGTTCTCTGAATCTCTTGTGTTATGAATGAGTCACCGGAGGAAGAAAAAACAAAAATGCAAGCTAAGTCCAGAAAACCGGAGAGGTTGGTAGCTAGCGGATAACAGACCCCTGATCCTATTCACAACAACTAACAGTAGCCATGAAGCATTCCTACAGTGGTCCTAGACGCCTCTTCACAGCCAGAGAACTAAATAAGCCTAAAGAATGAAAGGGGAAATGTAAACTGCCCCAGAGCAGACCTCAAAGCAATAGACAGCCCCCAACATGTATTGTCGGTGAAAACAGATGAAAACACAAACACAGACAGAAAGACAGGCAGAGCAAATGATGGGGCCCAACTAACTAGATAGGAAAGGACAGAAAAGATGCTGGCTGCAATCCGCAAAAACCCTACCAAAAATGTCCCAACACGTCTGATAGGAAAAACGGCCCTGAAGTCACTAGACTTCAAAATCCCTATATCAGCACTCCGATATATTCTGAAGACAGAGCAAAAGAGATTTAACCGATCAGGGACAAAAATGGAAATTCAGCAGAGCCCCAGCCGGGGCTGGCAGTACACAAAACTAAGCAAATCAGACAAAATCTCATGGAACAATAACAGAGCAAAACTTAGCTTTAGAAGACAGGAACTGAACTGGAGGCCAGAGCTCATAGCAGAGAATTCACCAGCAACCCTACAGGGCGTCGGCTGCCTTATATCCACTCAGAGATTCCGGATGTCCAATCGAAATCCACCTGTTCAGGTGACAGGTTTCTCCCATCCAAATCAGTTTCACCACCTCCTTTCACCAGCAGAGGGAGTTCATCGGACATCAAAGGTGAACGAGAAGATGAGCTCACAACACTCTTGGCTTGGAAACAGGGGGCCAGCCAAGCAGCATTCTAGAATGTGAAGAAAAGGGAGTATGCAGTGATGCGCAACTGCTTTGTCCCTCTGAATCTGAAGAGGCGGGTGGGCCAGTGCCTATGGTCAGCACACCTCAGTACGCATCAGATGATGAGACTCAGGTGCCACTTTCTGGTGCATACTGTGCTGGCAAGACTACCCAGGAGAAGCAAGTGTTTGAAGAGGGGAGTGTAGATGATGTCCTTGACCCATCATGGTGTGAGGAACAGGAAGGTGGTGGGAGCAGCTCTGAGGAAGAGATTCCCCGAACGGCCAAAACAGGAAGGAGAGGGAGGGGCAGACTTGGTTGCCTGTAGCTTCCACTTCGGCACCCGTTAGGAGCATTTCTCTTCCAAAACCCAAAATGGGCGCTCCCAGGAATTGCAGTGCGTGGTCCTTTTTTGACACAGTTGCAGATGACATTTGCTTTGTCAAATGCAAGCTGTGTAATCAGAAAGTCAAAAGAGGGAAAAGTGTGAGCAACCTGCATACCACAAATATGTGGAAACATGTGCGGACCAAGCACGTGGTGGAGTTACAAAGACACACTGAAGACGTAGGCCAACCTACAGCACCAACTACCACCTCTTCAGCTCGTGTTTTAGCCTATTACTCCAGCTCACACACAGCTGGTTCGACTTCCTCACAGGATCGCCATGGAAGAACCTCTGGCACTGTTGTCCAGAGACCCAGTGACATTCCACCAACAGCACCACGTTCCATGTCATCCTCACACTCCTAGGCCACTCTACAGCCATTGGTAGCACAGGCATGGGAGAAAAGGCGGCCATACTTGGCAAACCATCCCCGAGCACAGGCTCTGAATGCTGGCATTGCAAAACTACTGGCCCTTGAAATGCTCTCATTCAGGCTGGTGGAGACTGACACCTTCCGTAACTTCATTGCATTGGCAGTCCCACAATACACCGTTTCCAGCCGCTTTTATTTCAGCAGGCAAGCCGTCCCTGCCCTGCAAAAGCATGTGGAGGGAAAAATTAAACATGCGCTACTAAACGCCGTCAGTAGCAAGGTCCACCTGACCACCGATGCGTGGACCAGTAACCATGGACAGGGGCGATACCTTTCCCTCACTGCCCATTGGGTCAATGTTGTGGAGCCGGGTACAGATCTTGAGAGTGGCGCTGTACGTGTTCTGCCAACTCCAAGGATTGCAGGAATCCAGTCTGAACACATTGACTCCTCCTCATACTCCACTTCCTCTCAATCAGCGCTGCAGGAGTCTGTTACGACCGATATGAGCACAGCCGTGGCCAAACGTCAACAGGCCATACTGAAATTAATTTCTTTGGGGAATCGAAGCCACACAGCGCAGGAGCTCTGGAATGCCATCAAGCAGGAGAGCGACGTGTGGTTTGTGCCAGCGAATCTCCAGCCAGGCTTGGTAGTGTGTGACAATGGCCGAAATCTGGTGGCAGCTCTGGGCCTAGGCAACCTCACTCACATCCCATGTCTGGCACATGTGCTTAAATTGGTCGTTCAGAGCTTTCTGAGAGACTATCCGGATCTTGATGCACTGCTGCACAAGGTCCGCATAGAGTGCGCTCACTTGCGGCATTCCAGCATGGCAAGATCGCGCATTGCAGCTCTGCAGCGCCGATTACGCCTTCCGGAACATCGCATCATATGTGACCTACCCACCAGGTGGAATTCAACATTACATATGTTGGAGCAGTTGTGTGAGCAGCAGACAGCAGTAATGGAGTACCAGCTGCATCAGGCGCAAACAAGTCGCACTGTGCGCCGGTCACACTTCAGCACCACTGAGTGGGCCTCTATGAAGGACATCTGCCATGTTTTGCGTGCCTTCGATGATTCCACGCGGATGGCGAGTGCAGATGATGCACTAGTCAGCATGACTGTCCCCCTTATCTGCCTGCTTCAAAAAACACTGCAAGCACTAAGGGAGGAGGTTTTGGAAGAGGTGGAGGATGAGGAGTCACAAATGCCATCTGCTTCTGGACAGTCTGTGCAACGTGGTTCCTCACAAAGGCCTAGGCAGGGGACACTTTGTGAGGAGGATGAGGAGGAGTCAATGGAGGAGGAACACAATTCTCCAGAGGAGGGAGGTACACAATGCTCTAGTAGTCAGTATGTACAGCGAGGGTGGGGTGATGCAGAGCAGGCAGAGATGACGCCTCAAGGAGGGGCAGCGTTTCTTGGGAAGTTGGGAGTCTGCAGCACATGGTTGATTTCATGCTGCAGTGCCTGAGAAACGGCCACCGCATCGCCCACATTCTCTACACAGCTGATTAATGGGTGTACACCCTCCTAGATCCTCGCTACTGGGACAACTTACAAAGCCTCATAACACCGTTGAACCGGGAGCGTAAAATGCGGGAGTACCAAGACACACTGGTGCATTCCATCATGTTCTCCATTCCACCCGAGTGCAGTGCTGCTAGTGCTTTACAAAGTGGAGGAAGCTCTGCACAAAGAGGGAGCCGAGGCAGCGCCTCAGCACAAGGCAAGACTAGTATGGCCCAAATGTGGCAAAGTTTTGTGTGCCCACCACAAATGTCTACACCATCGCAGACGGCTCCAGTCAGCAGGAGGCAACATTTCTGTCAGATGGTGACAGATTACATGTCTTGCCCTGTCAGTGTACTCCCAGACGGCTCTTCCCCCTTCAAGTTTTGGGTCTCTAAGCTGGATACATGGCCAGAGCTTAGCCAGTATGCATTGGAGATGCTGGCTTGCCCTGCTACTAGTGTATTATCGGAACACGTCTTTAGTGCCACAGGTGGTGTACTCACAGACCGTCGCACGCGACTATCCTCTGATAACGTTGACCGACTTACTTTTCTGAAAATGAACAAGGCCTCTATCTCGCCGGAATTTGCCAGTCCTCTTCCAGAATAAATAATTGGTTGGCAACAGTATCCAGGTCTCCTGTTGTGTTCATGTTTCTACCACCTGAACTGTAATCCCTGGGCTTCAACACAGCCAGTTGTTGCTCAGAAGTGCCGTCTGCACAGAGAAAAACACTAGCTCCTGTGTTAGTAGGGTTCAGTAATGCCAGCTGCTCCCCTGCTGTGTCCGGCAATATCTCCTGCTCCCTCCACATTCAAACTACATCAGATTTTACACTTGCTCCAAGTAGGCCTCAGCCTACTCCATGATTGACCCTGGGCTCCAACACTGCCAGTTGCTGCTCAGACGTGCCGTCTGCACAGAGAAAAACACTAGCTCCTGTGTTAGTGGGGTTCAGTGATGCCAGCTGCTCCCCTGCTGTGTGTCCGGCAATATCTCCTGCTCCCTCCACATTGAAACTACATCAGATTTTACACTTGCTCCAAGTAGGCCTCAGCCTCCTCCGTGATTGACCCTGGGCTCCAACACTGCCAGTTGCTGCTCAGAAGTGCCGTCTGCACAGCGAAAAACACTTGCTCCTGTGTTAGTGGGGTTCAGTAACGCCAGCTGCTCCCCTGCTGTGTGTCCGGCAAAGTCTCCTGCTGCCTCCACATTCAAACTACATCAGATTTTACACTTGCTCCAAGTAGGCCTCAGCCTACTCCATGATTGACCCTGGGCTCCAACCCTGCCAGTTGCTCAGAAGTGCCATCTGCACAGAGAAAAACACTAGCTCCTGTGTTAGTGGGGTTCAGTAACGCCAGCTGCTCCCCTGCTGTGTGTCCGGCAATATCTCATGCTCCCTCCACATTCAAACGACATCAGATTTTACACTTGCTCCAAGTAGGCCTCAGCCTACTCCATGAATGACCCTGGGCTCCAACACCGCCAGTTGTTGCTCAGAAGTGCCATCTGCACAGAGAAAAACACTAGCTCCTGTGTTAGTGGGGTTCAGTAACCCCAGCTGCTCTCCTGCTGCGTGTCCGGCAAAGTCTCCTGCTGCCTCCACATTCAAACTACATCAGATATAAAACTTGCTCCAATTAGGCCTCAGCCTAAACCCTGATTGAACCTGGGCTCCAACACCGCCAGTTGCTGCTCAGACGTGCCGTCTGCACAGAGAAAAACACATGCTCCATTGTTAGTGGGGTTCAGTAACGCCAGCTGCTCCCCTGCTGTGTGTCCGGCAATGTCTACTGCTGCCTCCACATTCACACTACTACTGATTTCAAACTTGCTCCAATTAGGCCTCTGGTTCCACTCTGTCTCTAGTATTTACCCTGGCCTCCAACACCGCCAGTTGCTGCTCAGAAGTGCCGTCTGCACAATCAACACTTGCTCCTGTGTTATTTTTGGTTCAGTAACGTCAGCTGATCCCCTGATGTGTGTCCGGCAATGTCTCCTGCTCTGTCCTCATTCCCACTACTAGTAGTGGAAATGTGGAGAGAGCAGGAGACATTGCCGGACACACATCAGGGGATCAGCTGACGTTACTGAACCCCAGTAACACAGGAACAAGTGTTGATTGTGCAGACAGCACTTCTGAGCAGCAACTGGCGGTGTTGGAGGCCAGGGTAAATACTAGAGACAGAGTGGAGCCAGAGGCCTAATTGGAGCACGTTTAAAATCAGTAGTAGTCTACAACAGATATTAAACTTGATGAAATTAGGCCTCAGCCTACACCCTGATTGACCCTGGGCTCCAACATCGCCAGTTGCTGCTCATAAGTGCCGTCTGCACAGTCAACATATGCTCCAGTGTTATTGGGGTTCAGAAATGTCATCTGATCCCCAGCTGTGTGTCCAGCAATTTTTCCTGCTCTGTCCACACTCACACAACTACAGATTTTAAACTTGCTCCAATTAGGCCTCTGTCTCCACTCTGTTTGTAGTATTTTCCCTGGGTTCCGGCACTGCCAGCTGTTTCCCGGCATTGTCTTTGGCACAGGTACTCCCTCCTGCCCAGCCTGGTTCCAGCACGCCTGCTGTTTCCGGATAGCGTCAATGTCACTTTGCCACCAATACGTTGTCCTGTCGTGTTGCAGTCGGGTTAGCTGAGTCTATGGTGCCTGCAGTTTATGGGCTTCTTATGTGGGCTGCGGGATCTGGCAACAAAGGCTGGTTCCGTAGTGCCAATAGGACAAGCACCCCCTGTAGGACTGTGGGTTTCGGTAACTGCGGCCGGCTCGCGGCCTTGCAACTTTGTTTTTCATGGGTACCTTCTGCTACCCATCCGGGTTCCTGCACCGTCAGCTGATCCTCGCTAGTTTCATTGGCCCTTGCAGCTTCTGCTACCCATCCGGGTTCCAGAACCGTCAGCTGGTTCTCGGCAGTGCATTTGGCTTAGGTGCCTCCTTCTCGGTATCCGAGTTCCAGCAACATCTGCTGGTCCTTGGTAGTGCTTTCTAGCACAGGTACCTCCGGCTTAGTAACCAGGTTCCAGCACCGTCAGCTGGTCCTCGGTAGTGCCATTGGCTCTTGTTCCTTCTGCTGCCCCTATGGGTTCCAGCACGTCAGCTGGTTCTCGGCAGTGTCTTTGGCACGGGTACTCCCTCCTGCCCAGCCTGGTTCCAGCATGCCTGCTGTTTCCGGGTAGTGTCAATGTCACTTTGCCACCAATACGTTGTCCTGTCGTGTTGCGGTCGGGTTAGCCGAGTCTATGGTGCATGCAGTTTATGGGCTTCCTATGTGGGCTGCGGGATCTGGCTACAAAGGCTGGTTCTGTAGTGCCAATAGGACAAGCACCCCCTGTAGGACTGTGGGTTTCAGTAACTGCGGCCGGCTCGCGGCCTTGCAACTTTGTTTTTCATGGGTACCTTCTGCTACCCATCCGGGTTCTAATACCATCAGCTGGATCTCGGCAGTGCCTTTGGCTTAGGTGCCTCCTTCTCGGTATCCGAGTTCCAGCAACGTCTGCTGGTCCTTGGTAGTGCTTTCTAGCACAGGTACCTCCTGCTTAGTAACCGGGTTCCAGTACCGTCAGCTGGTCCTCGGTAGTGCCATTGGCTCTTGTTCCTTCTGCTGCCCCTCCGGATTCCAGCACCGACAGCTGGTCCTCGCTAGTTCCATTGGCTCTTGCAGCTTCTGCTACACATCCGGGTTCCAGCACCGTCAGCTGGTTCTCGGCAGTGCCTTTGGCTTAGGTGCCTCCTTCTCGGTAGCCGAGTTCCAGCAACGTCTGCTGGTCCTTGGTAGTGCTTTCTAGCACAGGTACCTCCTGCTTAGTAACCAGGTTCCAGCACCGTCAGCTGGTCCTCGGTAGTGCCATTGGCTCTTGTTCCTTCTGCTACCCATCCGGGTTCCAGTACCGTCAGCTAGTTCTCGGCAGTTCCTCAGCCTTCTTGTACCTACTGCTACATTTCCAAGTTCAAGCTTTTGGAAATGGTTTTTGGTTATCACTCTGGATCTCCCTGACGACGACCATGAAGAGCACCCCGAAGAAGACGACGACCACGAAAACGATGACCCTGAAGACGACGACCCGGAACACCACCCCGAAGAAGACCAAAAAGATGACCCTGAAGAAGATGACCAAGAGGACAAAGAACATGAAGACAACCACCAAGATACAGAACAACAAGAGACAGAAGACCAAGAAGCAGAAGACCAAGAAGCAGAAGAACAAAAAGCAGAAGAACATTAAGCATAAGACTAAAAATCAGAGCAAAAGATATTATCTAAATTATAAGCAGAAGAAGACTAAGCAGTGTATGGGGGTGAGTCCGTTCCTCCTCGTGGTGCCCCTGGAAAATGCCTGCTGCTGCAGGCCAAACTGAACGCGGACAAATCCAGTTGTAAATCTTTTGTGACAGGCAGAACGGAAGGTGTAATCTTCAAACTTTTATAGATAACAACTACAGGAATGACTGTCACAAATAAGAATATGATGAAGAAGAAGAATAGGAAGAAGATGAAGAAGTAGAATATGAAGAAGAATAATAGTTGAATAAGAAGAATATGAAGAATGTAAAAAAAAAAGAATAATAGGAAGAAGGTGAAGAAGAAGAAGATGAATAAGGTGAAGAAGTTGATGAAAAAGATGTTGCTGCTGAGGATCATGAAGGAGAAAGTGTGGGAGAAGTAAAAAGAAGGTGAAGAGCATGGAAGTAGTGAAACATACATATCTGACAAAATATAAAAAAGGTTAACATAGTCAATATCTTTGTAACTCCGAACGTCTTTAAAAAAAAAAAAATTATTCCTGCTATTCCATTTGATTGGGCTAAACCTCTATGCCTTTAATGTATCCTCCACCTCCTCCAATACATTCTATATTATTATTAGTTGTTTTTCTTCATGTAGAATTAACCTACAAGGAAAGAAAGGTTTTTTTTTTAATTCCGATATTTCTGTCCCATTGACTTGCATTGGTTTCCGGTATCGGAATCGGCGATATCCGATACTCTTTGGGTATCGGTCCGATCCAATCTGATCCGATATTTCACGATATCGGATGGTATCGCTCAACACTAATCATGACACTTCATATATAGTATTGTAACTGTATATGCAATTTCTAAAGTCACAACCTAAACACATGCTTTACTGTTTTCACAACCAGAAAGAGAGATGAGAGTTGTTGCAGATTCAAAGATGGAAAATAAGAAAAACAAATAACCTTTCTGTTATATTTTCTCTTTTTTTTCTGCATAAAGGACCCTCAAGCATCAGCTGCATGTAGAGGCAGTTTTATAATTAATATAGGAAGGGTTTCTTTGTAGTAAGACTGGTTAAGCCTTGGAATACTCTACTGCCAGGCAGAGTAATGGTAAAATCAATAGCTGAATTTTGAGAAAAACTGGACACTTATCTTATGAGTCTGACTAATGGTATCAACTGTAATAATTACTAAAGGGAAAAACGTATCTGATTGCCTATGGTCAGTGAGATTGTTTTTTTGCACTGTCAGGTATAATTCGGTACTGTGGCACGATGGGGTTAAATTTGATTTGGTAAAAAGGCCCAAAGGTAATACCAAGTGCAGAGCATCTAAATAGAAGAAGCCACAGACATTTCTTTAATGTGTGGTCAAGAACAAAACCCCCTTAATCTTTTGCCAGAAAATGAACTATTGTTTAAATCAGGCTTTTGCGTTAATTTTTTATTTATTTATTTTTGGAATTTTTTTTTGTATCACAAAAAAAATAAATAAATAAATACAAATATATTAAAAAATAAATGTATAATCTTTCAATTTTCATTGTGGCTGCTAGGGCTATTTTAGACTAATACTTCATATCCTTTATGGAAGAGTTTTCAGTAGGCTCATTATCAGCAGAAGCAGGAATACAATGGCAGGCAACACTTCTATATACAGCTGTTGACACAAAATCCAACAATCTAATTAGTCACAGCTGATCCTGATCCCACCTTTCACAATGACTTTTGCACACTCTCATTAGACACGTCAATACAAAATACAGGATCAGTCAATCTATTGCTCCTAATGTACATGTGCATTACTTGAAACAACAGGAAGTAAGTCTAAGGCCGGGGTCACACTGGCGAGGAATACGGCCGAGTGAGAGGCGCTAAAAGCACGCATTAGACACGGACCAATGATTCTCTATGGGGTCCCTCGCACCAGCCGTATATTTCTCATCCGTATTCTACGCTCCGTGCCAATTGCAGCATGCTGCGATTGTCAGCGTACTACGCCCGTAATACGCCAATGCAAGTCTATGGGTGCGCAAAAAATACGGATTACACACGGAACACACATGTGACTGGCGAGAAATACGCACCCGGTGTCTTTTAGCAAAGGCGGCAATTCTGTGTGCTATACAGTAAACTCACACTGACAGGTTTAATAAAGAAACAAAAGAATAGATATATACACATAGAATACATATATATATATATATATATATATATATATATGCATTCTATGTGTCTATATCTATTCTTTGGTTTCTGTTTAGAAACCCTGTCATAGGGCTCCATTATATGTCCATTTTGCAAGCCTGTGAGAAAATCTCACCATATGGATGCCATACGGATTACATACGGATGCTGACATGCGCAAAATACGCGACCACTCCTTGATTACGGATGACATACGGAGCACTGTTTAGGGGCCATTCATCCGTATTACGCATGTAAAATACTGACCGCATTTTGCGTCGGTTAGTGTGACCCCGGCCTAAAAAAAAATCCCAGTGGCCACTGCAAAAATTGTAAGATTTCTAATTTAAAGAGTTTGTCCACCACAAACCCTTCTCAATCACTCATGTAAAATAATAGTAGCTAAACTCACCTCCAGTGCTGACACTCTTCCAGCTATGTTGGCGCCTGCATTGTTTTATCAGGTGAGCCCTGCAGCCAATCAGTGTCTGCTTCCCTCTCACCTCCTTGGAATGAAACTTACACCCTGAAGAAATCAGAGAGTAGCACCACGCTTTCGTTACTGTGAGCCCTTGCGGGTAGGGTCCTCTCTCCTTCTGTACTTGTGTGTGTCTTGTATTGCTCAAGTTTATTGTACTTGTCTATATTTGCCCCTTTTCACATGTAAAGCGCCTTGGAATAAATGGCGCAATAAAAATGTGTAATAATAAATTACTTCCAGGTATCAGCTTTGTCTGAAGGCAAAAGAATGAAGTGGTCCCTGATTGGCTGCAGGGCTCAAGTAACATAAAAGCGTCATGCAAGTCCCTGGAGAGCAGGCGTCGACATAGTAGGAATGGCGACTGCACCTGAGATGACTATAGCTGTTATTATTTTACATGGGTGAGCTATATAGTGTAGGGATTGAGAAGGGGTTGTCGGCATAGTGGAAAACCCCTTTAAGCAATGGAATAGCAAGCTCATTTTTGTCTAAAAGACTGCAAAGCAGAATGTAAAAATTATAAAGCAGAATAGGAGAGTCATGAAATCTGAAGCTATGGGATGTATTGTTATATGTAGAGTTGTCCAGAGAGGTGTTCATTGTTGTGCCTGGGGTTGTCGATTTTCTTACATACAATTCTTGATTAAGGCATGGTCCTTTCTTCATATAGGCACACGCACATCTACACAATATCGCATGCTGTACGGTCTGAAATTATCTTTGTACTCTGTTGCTGTCACAAAGCATTTACTGAACTTTCTGTGTATGATTCCTGGAAACAGCTGATATCAGGGAGGGGGGATAGAAAACCGGGGTTTGTAATGAGGGCCTAGGGGAAGAACTAATAAACAGTCAAAGCTTCTTGTGCCCATTTAAAGCATATAAAGTCTCACATAAGGGTCAGCATGAAAGTGTCTGGATGACAGATATTTAACAAGCTCATCATCCTACAATATTTTTTAAAGTGTGCAAGAGCTAGAAAAGCTCCAAATGTGAATGATTGAGACTTTTACTATATAGCCTGGTTAACTAATAACTATTTACTAGAGATGAGCGACTTTGCCTTTTTTCGGGTCGAGTCGGGTTTCATGAAACCCGACTTTCGCAAAAGTCGGGTCGAACGAAATCGGCCGACTATAGGGAAAAGTCGGAGGCCGACTGAAACACGAAACCCAATGCAAGTAAATGGGGAAGCAAAGTCGGCAGGGAGTGGAGGACAGTAAACACACCTACAGTGCCCATTTCAATGCCAAAAACATCAATTCTTATTACTTAAGCTTGTCAACGTTAATTTACTTCCTAATAATAGTTACACATTGAAAACTGGGGGTTATTTGGCTAAAGTTGTGGGGGGGTTGGGCTGGCTCCAGGTTTTCGTGTGCCCTGGGCCAAAGAGTGTCAGTGCGCCCCTTTAACACATGCCACAACTCATGATGCTCCGATACGCCACAGAAATATAGGTATAGTACAATGACACATACTTCACTGCTTACATGACATGACTGATCTATTTTAAATTGTACAATGGCTCAAAAACAGGACAGTATATTACTCCATACAGTGTTATGGCCACCACATTGTGCGCCATACAGAATAATGAGCCCCATATATTTCTCCATGCAGAATAATTAGTCACATATAATGTTCCGTACAGTATCTGATGAGCTCCACATAATGCTACAGTATATAATGGTCCCTATGGATGATGCTCCAGTGTGTTATGGGCCCAAATAATGCTCCATATATAATGAGCCCCATTTGTAATGCTCCAGTGTATAATGTGCCCCTTAGATGCTGCTCTAGTGTCTGATCTGCCCCATTTACATTGCTCCAGTACATGATGGGCCTCATGGATGATGCTCCAGTGTATCATCGTCTCCAATAATGCTTCATATATAATGGGCCCCATTTGTAATGCTCCAGTGTATAATAGGCCCCTTAGATGCTGCCCCAGTGTCTGATCTGCCCCATTTACAATGCTCCAGTACATGATGGGCCTCATGGATGATGCTCCAGTGTATCATGGGCCCTAATAATGCTCCATTTATAATGGACCCCATTTGTAATGCTCCAGTGTATAATGGGCCCCTTAGATGCTGTTCCAGTGTCTGACCGGCCCCATTTACATTGCTCCAGTACATGATGGGCCTCATGCATGATGCTCCAGTGTATGATGGGCTCCAATAATGCTCCATATATAATGGGCCCCATTTGTAATGCTCCAGTGTATAATGTGCCCCTTAGATGCTGCTCCAGTGTCTGATCTGCCCCATTTACATTGCTCCAGTACATGATGGGCCCTATTTTTAATTAACCCAGGCATGGTATGTGAAAAGAGCTCCATAGAGTAATCTGAGGTGTGTGCTTCCACATCCTTCACTTTTGGTGTGGGTGAAGGACACAAGCAAAGGAGTTGCTCTTGACCAGAAGCCTGCAGTTATGACTCAGTGCTTGCATTTTTTACAACTTCAGAAGAGGAGGCGATAGAGCTGGAGGCTGTTTCAGCAATGTAAGCCACAAACAGTTCCTGATACTGCGGCTTTAAAAGCAGTCTACCTACTCCCAGAAAAGGGAGCCTTACAGGCCTTCCAGAGCTACACCATGATACTGGCTCAACACCTCCTGCCTTAGCTGCTATTGTGTTTATGGCACTACCAGCAGATGCACCACCACCATCAGTACCAGGTGGCCCTCCACACCCACATCCGCGTCCTCTTCAACCATACTTCCTCATGTTTTGTAAAATGGACCCAAAATACCAGCAGATATATGGTACTGTATCAGAAGCGTACAGCTCTATACAGTCTATTGATAACAGTAAATCTCCATATATACTTCTTGAGGCATACACAGACGCTCACAGGCTCAATATGGATTACCCAATAAAATAACAAGTTAAAAAGGGTACAGTATCACCAGATACAAGGTATATATAGTATAGTGTAAACATTCTGAATTTCCGTATACATTTCAGTAGGCAGACACAAGCCCAGTATGGATTACACAAGAATATGAAAAGCTGTAAATGGGTTATGTAGCACAAGCGTACAGCTGTATACAGTGTTGGGGTAATCTTAAAGTTCCAAATATATTGCTGGAGTAACAGACAGACGTTTACAGGCTCATTATGGATTACACCAGAATCTAAATAGCTAAAAAGGTTACTGTATCAGAAGCGTTCTGCTGTATACAGTGTTGGCCAAATTGAAAATATCAGTATATATTTCCGTAGTCACCCTCAGACGCTCACTCAGTTTGGTTTTGACCATAATAAAAAATGTTGTAAAAAAGGTCCTGGATAACAAGATAGCAAGTATATATTTTTTAGGGTACAATTGAAATCTCCGTATAAATAGTCCCGTAGTCACGCTCAGACGCTTACACAGTATGGATTTGACCGTAATGCTAAATGTTGAACAAAATTACTGTATAACAAGATACAAGCTGTATCGAGTATAGTGTAAAAATTTGTTTCTCCGATTCACCGTATATATAGAAGGCGTAACCCACACACACTCACTCACTATGGATGATGTAGGGAAGGTGGACTGACAGACAAACCAGCCTGTAGTGAGAAGCAGAGGTGTAGCACAGTGTAGGTGTGAAACCGCTAAGATAAAGAGAAAGGTTGCCGTGTTTTAGCTTGCCCATTGGAGGGCAGTGGAGAGTGTAGGAGTGGGAATGAATAACTGCCATTGGTCAGAGAAACTGTTAGGTGATGGTGGGCGGAGTTAACAGAACTGGAAGTATAAAAGGCTGAGGGAAAGTTCTAGAAGAGTCAGTCAGCGAAGGGAGCACAGTAAAGAGGAAGTTCTGCTGAGGAAATAGAGACAGTGGAAAGGCTCCAGAGAGGACTGACAGTTGAGGCGGTCACTGGGGGTGGCCCAGAGGACAGGAGCCACAGACGAAGATGACCTGGGGCTATCATTTGGACGGTGTGCTCAGACTGGTGCAGCGCTGTGGTGGCTGGGCCTAGGCCAGCCACAGTGGAAGAGCCACAGAGGATGCCACGATTATAGTTACAAAGGAAGTGAAGGTACCGGGGCCTGTGTACAGAGAAATGTGAAATGGCTGTGGTGAATTGCTGTTGTCGACAGAAGGATGGGCACTAAAAATGAACCTGTTCAATACAAACTCTGTCTCAGTCTCGTGTTTGTCTGCGGCAAGAAGAGGGTCCCTCCCCACAGTTGGTTATCCTACAGATGATACCTTAATACAAATTTTTGAAACAAGGTACTGTATCAGCACATATCAGGTGTGTCCACTGTAGGGTTAAATTTCCGTCTATACTTCCGGAGTCAGACACAGACACTCACAGGCTCACTATGTATTACACCAGAATTAAAAAAGTAGAAAACGGGAAAGGTATTCATAGCGTACACCAGTATACAGTGTTGTGGTACTTTTAAATCTTCGTATATATTTCAATCTCAGTAAGCCAGTCAAGAATCTCCGCTACTGGAAACTACACAGATACAAGTATAGACGCAAAGTCGAGTGTTAGCAGAAATTTTGGAATTACTCATGGTGGGAAAACCTCCCGGTGTTAGGGTCGGCGGAACGCACCAGATATAAATAATAGGGGGTGCGTTCGCCGCCCGGGGTCCACCGTGCGGTAGGTGACAAGACCGCTGCTGAGTAATGGCGAATGCACCAAAAGGTGAAGTACTGCGCTCGGGTTAACGTCACCCGAACGCTAAGAGCGGCTCTGTTCACACACAGAGTCGCTAACACAAAAGACTTATGAGGACGCTGGCCCTGTTCACTTCACAGGCTAACCAGCGAGTGACGTTGCAAACGCAGACGCCAAGGACGCTGCTACTGCAGCGCGGCAATTACTATGGCCGCTGAACGACGGCGCCGGAATGACCGAGCACCGTCGGACGCTAGTGTGCAGTGCAGGAGGCACAGTGGCGTGTAGCTTGCCACAATCTGGAGCTGACTACCCAACAATCTGTCACCATTCGTAATAACCGAGGGAAGGGGTTTCAAATAAGTCAGCCACCAGTCCATGCATCCATCACCATACACACACAGCATAATATGCTACACTAGCGCATGGCCGAGCCGCCTTGTGGGCTTTTTATAGCCATGCGCTTCCGGGACCTTCCAGTACTATAGGAAGGACCAATCAGATCTGACATAGGACCTGCACATGTGACCCCTGCTCTCCACTGAGAAGACAAGTTGCGGGCATGCCCAGTAGCACGGCATGAGGACTTAGCCTCCGGAGCAGTTCCCTGCAAAGCAGGTTGCGCCACCATTGCTGCACCAGAGGTGGCAGCAACATCCAGGCTCACAGAACAAGTCTGAGGGAAAGGCCTGGTTCGCCGAGAATGCTGAGCAGGAGTCCGAGCGGTCGGAGGAGAATGGGAGACCGCAGGATGTCTGGCTCTGGATTCCCGCTGTGCAGTGCCAGGAATCCGACGCCTAACACCCGGTAGATGTTGCAGAGGCGATGCAGACCCTCAATTACTGTGTCTGTGGAGACAGCGAAAAAGGTTCTTTGTGAAGAAAGGTTTGCTTTATTGCAGTAGCGTGGATCACATCACCGTTACTCATCTCCATCAAATTGTGATCACAGGGATGTACCCATGGTCCTCACTGCCTATCATGATGTGTCTGGTCATTTTGGAATGCAAAAGACAAGCCACAGGCCGTAGGCGATTCTATTGGATTGGCATGAGAGGAGACATTGAAAAATGTTGTCAGGAATGTCACACGTCTGTGACTATCACAACTGTGAAAGGTGATCATAAAGCACCACTGCATCCGCTTGTAAGTTGACGTCCATTACAAATGGTAGCCATTGATAATCTGAAGGTAGAGGCCAGCAGGACAGGCCATAGCTACATCTTAACCATCATTGATCAATACACCAAATTTCTAGTGGCCGTCCTTGTGAAGGATTTAACTGCCCAGACTACACAGCCGTGGAGCAGGGAGAGGTAAGTATTGCAACTTGCAAGTGCTGTGGCCATGACCAAGCAGGGGGGGCACAATCATGGTTGACGGTACTGGCACCGGGCCCCTCATAGTATGCTGGTGTGTCTGACGGCGGGTGGGCCCTCACACCGTCTGAGACACTGTATTGTACTATGAGGGGCCCTGTGCCATTGCCGTCAGCCATCAGTGGGTCCATCCACCTGTTCAGAGCAACGGCACTTGCCCGGGTATGTCAGGTCTTTACCCCAGCTGTTGGGGGAGGGGTGGGCAGCCCAGTTAGGGAGGTTTAAAAATTGGCATATGTAGATGTGTTGGCTGGACATTCAGCTGCTGCAAAGGGCGTAATTGGGCAAGTCTGAGGAAGAGGAGGAAAAAACCGTGGCACTTTTCTGGTAACCTATGTGTCATCAGGGGAAGGTGGGACAAAATTCTTTGAAACCCATGCATGGTTCATTTTAATGAAGGTTAGATCATAAACATTTTAGGTCAACAGACGGGTCCTTTTTTCTGTCAGGATTGATCCAGCAGCACTGAAGACTCTTTCAGATAACACACTAGCAGCAGGGCAAGCGAGTTCCTGTAAGGCATTTTGTGCCAGTTCAGGCCAGGCGTCCAGTTTAGAGGGCCAATAGTCAAAGGGGAATGACCTGTGAGGGAGAACATCGATATGGGAGGAGAAGTAGTTTGTAACCATAGCTGACAACTGCTTCCTCCTGTCAGTTTTAATCGATGCAGTATTAGCAGTCGTGTGAGTGGTACTTGAGAAATCATTCCACAACATGGTCATTAAACCCCTTTCTCCAACGCCACTTCTGCTGTGTGCACCACAAACTCCTCTTCCATTGTGCCCACTACTGCTCGTGGGAGATCCAGCACTGCTGCTGTGTGCTGGGAAAGCCTCAAACAAACGGTTTCCCAGAGTTGCTTGTTTGCTGCCAATATTATCTCTAGGTTCTCCTGTGGCACGATGTTGTGTAATTTGCCTTTGTAGCATGGATCGATGATGCCGGCCAGCCAGTAGTCATCATCCCTTATCATTTTGGCAATGCGGGGTTCCCTTTTTAGGATCCGCAAGGCATAATCGCACATGTGGGCCAATGTTCCAGGTGTCAATGATGCACTGCCCATGGTGGGTGGAGGAGCATTTTCTGGCAAATCCACATCCCTACAGTCACGCACAAACACTGTCCCTGACCTTGGAATGCCAACATTTTCTCTTGCCTCCTGAGAAACATCCTCCTGCCCAAAATAATCATCCCCCTCCTCCTCCTCTTCCTCTTCTTCCTCCACCTCGTCCAGGACAGTTCCCTTACTAGACAATGGCTGACTGTCATCAAGGCTTCCCTCCTCCTCCTCCTCTGCAGACGCCTGACCCTTAATGTGTGTCAAACTTTGCATGAGCAGACGCATAAGTGGGATGCTCATGCTTATGATGGCGCCGTCTGCGCTTACCAGCCGTGTGCACTCCTCAAAATACTGAAGGACTTTACAGAGGTCTTTCAGCTTTGACCACTGCACACCCGACAATTCCATGTCTTCCCTCAAAGTGCCTGCCCGTGTATCCTCCCACAAATGCATTACAGCCTGCCTCTGTTCGCACAGCCTCTCAACCATGTGCAGGGTGGAGTTCCACCTTGTTGCAACATCTATGATTAGGCGGTGCTTGGGAGGTGGAGCAATCGCTGCAGCTTCTGCATACGACTGGAGTGTACGGCCGAGCAACGGATGTGCGAGCACAGTCTTCGCAACTTGGAGCAGGGATGTTAACTACGGATAATTATTAAGGAAGCACTGCACCTCCAGGTTCAAAATGTGAGCCAGGCAAGGTATGTGTGTGAGTTTTGCACAGGCTATGGCTGCCACAAAATTATGGCCGTTATCACTAACTACCTTGCCTGCTTCAAGATGTAGACTGCCCAGCCATGTCTCTATTTGTCGCTGCAAGTAGTCGGCCAGTACCTCCATGGTGTGTCTGTTGTCACCCAAAGACATCATCTTTAACACAGCCTGCTTACTGTCATGATCTCAGTGCGGGTTTGCCTCGCACACGTGGGGTTAATGCCTGGAACCAGTGCTGATGACTGGCATTTCTGGGGTTAAAGGTTGTGATCCCAGTGCAGGCTTACCTGCACACCTGGGGCTATGATTGTGGCCTCTCCCTGGTTCTGGGGGAGGCTTCTTATAGCCTCAGGACGCTCCCATCCCTGTCAGTTATACTTTCGCCCTTGGCATTGTGTGGTGACCCCTGAGTGTGTTAGTGCTGTGTTCTGGTTGCATGATTCTCTGTGTATGACTCGGTCTGTTCCCTGGATATCGCTTTGGATTCTGCCTGGTACCTTATATGCCTGTTTGGCTTTGATCTCTGCTTGGCCCTGATTATCCGCTCTGTCTCCTCCCTGGTACTGTACTGATATCTTGTGTATGACCTTTTGCTTTGTCTGACCTCCCGTCTGCTTATCCCTCCTGTACCTCGCTGGTCTGTACTGTGCATGACTTCTGCTTTGCCATAATCTGAGTTCTCTGGACCCTGACACTATTAGCTTGAAGCACGCTTTGTCACCTCTGCTGCCCTGCTCCCCAGGTAACTCTTAGCACTGCTTCTGTACTCAGGACACGTGCACTGGCTCTATGAGCAAGTGTAGTGTGGTGTCTTTGACATTATAACTGTCCGTTTGAGTTTTTTTTTTTTCCTTCAGGAAAAAAAAAAAAAAAAGTGTGTGTTTTCCTCATGGATCCCATACAAGCCTTGGCTGATCAGGTCAAGCACCTGACCCAAATGTTCCATAAGCTCAATGTGGAACAACGCACGATGGCCCAGACCCAGCAACAATTGGTGGTTACTGTGCAGGGGGCTGTCGATGCAGGGGCTTCTGGTTCTGGGGGTAGGGATGTGTCATTAGCGTCCCCCCGAATCTCCGGTCAAATTACCAGACCTTTTCTCAGGGGATAAAAAGGAGTTCAGGTCTTTCAGAGAAGGATGCAAGCTTTTTTTTTCTCTAAGGCCCCGCTCCTCCGGGGATGAGTTCCAGAGGGTGGGGGTCATTATTTCCCTACTTCGGGGGGCTCCGCAAGCATGGACTTTCTCTCTGTCTTCCTCTGCTCCTGAACGTATGTCAGTGAACGCATTTTTTGAGGCCCTCGGGCACATTTATGATGAACCTGACCGAATGCGATTGGCAGAGGACATGGTGATGAGTGTCTGTCAGGGGAAACACTCAGCTGAGTGGTTTTGTTCTGAGTTCCACCGCTGGGCGGCAGAGGTCTCTTGGAGCGACGCCGCACTCCGAGGACTCTTTCGCAGAGGTTTGTCTGAGCGGCTGCAGGATGCCTTGGCGTTACATCCCCCACCTAACTCTCTCGAGGACGCCATGACCCAGGCTGTCCGGATGGACCGCAGGCTGCGGGCCAGAGGGGTGATGCAGGTGGATACTCCATTATTCCCCAGTGGAAAAGAGACTTCCCCTGAGCCCATGGATGTAGGCTCCCTCTCCCTGAAGGATACGGAGAGGAAACGCCGGAAGGACAAGCAGTTATGCTTTTACTGCGGTAAAATGGGACATTGGAAAAGAGAGTGCCTGAATTGCCCGTCTTCAAACCCGGTCGGCGGGAAACGACTAGGTCTGGGTAGTCAACAGGGAGGCTGCTCAGACCCTCAGGTACCATTTTCCTTGTTTTCTAAAGTAGTACTGCCTGTGGAACTGTTTGTGGATGGTAGTTCTTTTTCCTCTACAGCCTTCGTGGACTGCGGATCATCTATTAATCTTATTGACTCCCAATTGGTCACACACTGCAAGATAGGGACAGTTAGGCTCAAGGTTCCGATCAAGGTGATGGCCATTGACTCCTCTCCCCTCACTAAGGACGGTATTCGCTTTATGTCTGATGTGTTTTCGCTCAGAGTGAGCGCTACTCATGTGGAAAACATAAGTTGTTTTGTGCTGGACAATCTACCTGCAGGGTTGGTGTTGGGCATGCCCTGGTTACAACGCCATAACCCAGTTATTAACTGGAAAACGGGGGAGATTGTACAATGGGGGTTTAATGATTTTGAGTTATGTGATAAATCCGCACTGCTGATTGAACCTGTTAAATCTGTATCTGTATCATCTGTCTAGCTGGAAGGTATTCCGGAATGCCTGAAGGACTTCGAAGATGTATTCTCCGAAAGCGAGGCCGAGACGTTACCGCCACATAGACCCTTTGACTGCGCTATTGAGCTGGTCCCGGGGGCTAAATTACCCAAAGCCCGTCTGTTTAATTTGTCCGGTCCTGAGCGCTTGGCTATGAAGGAGTACATTACTGAAAGTCTGCGCAAAGGACACATACGTCCTTCAGTCTCACCTGTGGCAGCAGGTTTCTTTTTTGTAAAGAAAAAAGATGGCGGGTTACGTCCCTGTCTCGACTTCCGGGAGCTTAATCAAATTACTGTACGGAATACGTACCCCCTTCCGTTGATTCCCGATTTATGTAACCAACTATCAGGGGCAAAGTGGTTTTCTAAACTGGACCTTCGGGGGGCATATAATTTGATAAGGGTCCGAGAGGGGGATGAATGGAAAACCGCGTTCCTCACGACCGAGGGACTATTTGAAAATTTAGTCATGCCGTTTGGTCTTACCAACGCCCCTGCCATATTTCAGAATTTCATCAACGTGGTATTCTCGGATCTCATTGGTCGTTTTGTCGTTATCTACTTAGATGATATTTTGATATATTTCCCCGACAAGTATTCTCATTTGGAACATGTACGAACTGTGCTCCAAAGGCTTAGAGAAAATCATTTGTATGCCAAATTGGAGAAATGTGTATTCTGTGTACAAGAGTTGTCCTTTTTGGGGTTAATTGTATCCGGTGAGGGTTTTCGCATGGACCCCAAGAAGGTGCAGGTCATTGCGGATTGGGTGCAACCCCGAGATCTTAAGGGTCTTCAGCTCTTCTTGGGGTTCGCCAATTATTACCGCAAATTTATCCGGGGGTTTTCGCAAGTGGTCAAACCTCTCACGGATCTAACATGCAAAGGTGCGGATGTGAGAAATTGGTCCTCGCTCGCAAAAGAGGCCTTTGCAACGCTGAAAAAATGTTTTATGTCTGCTCCTGTGTTAGTGCAGCCAGATCCGTCCAAACCATTCGTCGTGGAAGTGGACGCCTCTGAGGTGGGGGTGGGGGCGGTGTTGTCCCAAGGACCTGCCACTCTAACCAACCTCAGGCCATGTGCTTTCTTTTCCAAGAAGTTCTCTGCTGCGGAAAGAAATTACGACGTAGGCAATAGAGAGCTTCTTGCAGTCAAATTGGCGTTTGAAGAATGGAGGCACTTTTTGGAGGAGGCCAGTCACCCGGTTACGGTGATCACGGATCACAAAAATTTGTCATACATTGAGTCTGCTAAAAGACTAACGCCCAGACAGGCCCGTTGTTCACTTTTTTTTTCCCGTTTTCAGTTTACGATTACATTTCGTCCAGGGTCTAAGAATGTCAAGGCTGACGCCTTATCACGCAGTTTTCAGCCGGTGTCGCCCCCTGAGCCACCGTCCTCCATTCTTCACCCTGGGGTTGTGATAGCAGAGGTCTCATCTGAATTGGAACGGGAGATTCAGGGAGCCCAGAGTTTTCAGCAACTTTGCCTGAAACTCTTGCAGTATTCCATGAATCCAAGCTGAGTGCTTACCCTGGTATTTCAGCCACACGTCTGGCGGTGGCTAGGATCTTTTGGTGGCCTACCCTTGGTTCGGACATAAAAAAATTCATTGCTGGTTGTGGGGTCTGCGCTCGTTCTAAAAGCTATCATAGCCGGCCGGCAGGGGAGCTGATACCCTTGACAGTGCCCGAAAGGCCATGGACTCACTTATCCATGGATTTTGTTACCAATCTCCCTCATCTAAGGGTAATACAGTGGTATGGGTAGTGGTGGACAGGTTTTCTAAGCAGGCTCATTTCGTACCCCTGTCCGCACTACCGTCAGCTGAGACGTTGTCCAGGTTGTTTGTGCAGCATGTGATCCGGTTGCATGGGGTACCCCTGAATGTGGTGTCTGATCGTGGTGTGCAGTTTGTGGCTAAGTTTTGGCGTGCTTTCTGCAAAAAATTAGGTATGTCTCTGTCCTTTTCGTCTGCATACCATCCTGAGAGCAATGGGCAGACGGAGCGCACTAACCAGTCCCTGGAACAGATCCTCAGGTGTCTAACCTCTGCTAGACAGAATGACTGGTGCGATGCACTGCCGTTGGCTGAATTTGCCTTCAATAGTCGGGTGAGTCAATCCACTGGTAGGTCCCCTTTCTTGATTAACTATGGGTTCAGTCCTCATTTTGGTGAGTTTTCTCGTCTTGATTCGGGGTGTCCCGGGGCTGAGGACTCTGTTCAGCGGTTAAAAGATACATGGGCAGAAGTCCAGCAGCGTATATCTAGGTCTCAAGGCAGGTATAAGTTTTTCGCGGACAGGAAACGAACACCTGGTCCCATGTTTCGGGTGGGAGAGAAAGTTTGGCTCTCCACGCGAAACATTAAGTTAAAGATTCCGTCAGCCAAGTTGGGACCCAAATTCATTGGCCCGTACAAGATTGTGGAAAAAATCAATCCAGTGGCGTATAGGCTGTGCCTTCCACCTTCGTTCAAGATCCCTAACGTCTTCCACAAATCTCTACTGAAACCTTTTGAAGCAGTCCGGCGAGACTCCGAGTCTGCCGCTCCTCCTGTTTTGGTTGAAGGGCAAGTGGAGTACGAGGTTGGTCATATCGTAGATTCCAGGTTGGTACGGCGGTCGATACAGTACCTGGTTCATTGGAAGGGGTATGGACCGGAGGACAGGTCCTGGGTACCGGCCCGGTTGATGCATGCTGATCGCCTGGTGCGGGCTTTCCATGCTAAGTACCCGGGCAAGCCTGGGGGTCCAGAGGCCCCCCGTTGAGAGGGGGGTACTGTCATGATCTCAGTGCCTCGCACACGTGGGGTTAATGCCTGGAACCAGTGCTGATGACTGGCATTTCTGGGGTTAAAGGTTGTGATCCCAGTGCAGGCTTACCTGCACACCTGGGGCTATGATTGTGGCCTCTCCCTGGTTCTGGGGGAGGCTTCTTATAGCCTCAGGACGCTCCCATCCCTGTCAGTTATACTTTCGCCCTTGGCATTGTGTGGTGACCCCTGAGTGTGTTAGTGCTGTGTTCTGGTTGCATGATTCTCTGTGTATGACTCGGTCTGTTCCCTGGATATCGCTTTGGATTCTGCCTGGTACCTTATATGCCTGTTTGGTTTTGATCTCTGCTTGGCCCTGATTATCCGCTCTGTCTCCTCCCTGGTACTGTACTGATATCTTGTGTATGACCTTTTGCTTTGTCTGACCTCCCGTCTGTTTATCCCTCCTGTACCTCGCTGGTCTGTACTGTGCATGACTTCTGCTTTGCCATAATCTGAGTTCTCTGGACCCTGACACTATTAGCTTGAAGCACGCTTTGTCACCTCTGCTGCCCTGCTCCCCAGGTAACTCTTAGCACTGCTTCTGTACTCAGGACACGTGCACTGGCTCTATGAGCAAGTGTAGTGCGGTGTCTTTGACACTGACGCTTACCACTAGCTGTTCGATAATGGGACACCTCGTGTGCAACACTGCCAGCTGCAGATGTAGTGCTCGTGCGACTGCGCTCTGTGGACGAGCTTTCGCTGATAGATGAGGAGGAGGAGGAAAAGCCTACAGCCAACTGTTTCCTATACCGTGGGCTAGGCAGCACTGTTCCACCGCCGCTGTCCCCAGTGGAGCCTGCATCCACCGCATTAACCCAGTGTGCACTGATAGACACGTAACAGCCCTGGCCATGCCTACTGGTCCATGCATCCGTTGTGAGGTTCACCTTTCCACCTTTACACATGATGTGTGTAAGGAAAATTGTCAAGCTCCGTGTATTTGTATACGGACTGACACACGCTGTCTCTGTCTAGTTTTGACCATAATCAAACAGCAAATATGAATCTTACATGGAGTGCACTGATGCACAGCCACTGCTAGATGATTCTGCTGGTACATTGACCCACAGCACTACATTGCCCTCGCAGTCTATTGAGCCAGAATCTGACCCTGATGAATCCCAGGTGCCCCTTCCCGCATACTATACCACCTTACACGGTGACACAGAGGAAGGTAAAGAGGAAGGTGCAGATGACTTTGAAGAGGAGGTGATGGATGACCCAGTTCTGGACCCGGATTGGCATCCATTTGGGGAGGAGGGTGGCACTGGCAATAGTTCAGATAAGGAGAAGGATCTGCAGCAGGCATTGACATCGCAGCAGCGGTTATCTAGCAGGCCTGTAGCTGTCCTCAAACGTGGAACAAAAACTAAAAGAGTTGCAGGACAGCTTGACCAGACGGTCAACTTAGCACAGCGCGCAAGGCCGGAAAATGTTTACCATAGTAGGAAGAGTGCAGTGTGGCACTTCTTTGTCCAAAATCCCACTGATGAGGCAAAAGTTACCTGTAAGAAGTGTGGAAGGACCTTTAGCCGAGGTAAACAACTCAGAAATTTGAATACCAGTTGCATGCTTAGACATTTAATCAACATGCACTTGCAAGCATGGACAGACTTCAAAACCTCAGGTAGCACATGTGCACCTGCTCCGACTGAAGGTAGCCAACAACGCTCCATCGCTACCCCACTGTAAGACCACTGCCACCAATAAGCACACCACCAGCACTAAATGTGGAGGTGTCGTCGCAAGGCTAAAGCACTCAGGGAATCACAATGGTTTTGCAAGACAACACTGAATCTAGGCCATCACCACCAATACCATCACCAACCCCCTCTCACTCCATCCGGTCCACCGCTACTTCCCCCATATTCAGCTCTCCAGTCCAGCTCACCCTACCAGACACTCTGAGTAGGACAAGAAAGTACTTATCCTCTCATCCGCGTACACTGTGCTTGAACGCCTACATTGCCAAACTAATCTCATTAGAGATGATGCCCTACCATTTGGTTGAAAGCGAAGCTTTCCGCGACTTCATGGCCTACGCTGTCCCACACTATGACCTACCCAGTAGGCACTTTTTTTCTCAAAAAGCCATCCCTGCCCTCCACCGGCATGTGAAAGACTGCATTGTTCATGCACTAAAACAGTGAGTGGAAAGGTGCACCTCACAATGGATGCGAGAGTGTGTGACACGCCAAGATCTTCACAAAATTAGAACTCTGTGGTGCTTACAATTTAGTGCGGATTTGTCCCGGGGACGAATGGAAAACAGCCTTCCGATCACGTTATGGACATTTTGAGTATCTTGTTATGTCTTTCGGTCTGCGCAATGCACCAGCTACATTCCCTCATCTGGCAAACGATATTTTTAGGGATATACTCGATATTTTTGTTGTGATTTATCTGGATGACATTTTAATTTTTTCCAGCATTATCGAAGATCACCAGCGACACGTGAGAATGGTTCTGAATCGTTTACGGCAAAATCATTTATACATCAAATTGGAGAAATGTGAGTTTCACAAAACGGAAATACAATTTTTGGGGTATGTTATTTCTTCCCAGGGTCTCAGCATGGATGCGAGCAAAACGCAAGCCATTCAAGAGTGGACAATTCCCAGGTCTGTGAAGGAGATTCAACGATTCATTGGATTCGCCAATTTTTACAGACGGTTTATTAAAAACTTTTCAGAGATCGTTGCACCCATTACTCAATTGACTCGGAAGAAGACGCCGCTTGTTTGGTCACCACAGGCACAACAGGCATTCTCTAAATTGAAGGCTAAATTTACTTCGGCCCCTGTTCTCGTGCATCCGGACCCAGATCGGGCCTTCATAGTGGAAGTGGATGCCTCAGACTGTGCTATAGGGGCAATACTCTCACAAAGAACAGGTGATAAAGATCTTCTACACCCTTGTGCTTTTCTCTCCCAAAAGTTGTCACCTGCAGAAAAGAATTATGACGTTGGGAATAAAGAGTTGTTGGCAATTATAACTGCATTAAAGAATGGAGGCATCTGCTACAGGGGGCATCTCAACAGACTCTTGTGCTCACAGATCACCAAAATCTTGAATTCATGAGGTTGGCAAGGTGTCTAAAACCCAGACAAGCTCGGTGGAATCTATTTCTTAATCAATTTGATTTCATTATTTCCTATAGACCAGGCTCTCGCAATGGGAAGGCCAACGCAATGTACAGGATTCATTCGGATGATGTAACCCTGGTTTCGTCTGCTAGGACCATACTGTCGGAACGAAACTCCGTAAGTGTGCTGCACAATCAAGACCTATTAAAGGATATTAAGGAGGCCTACACCACAGATTCACTTCTGATTCAACCACCTACTTAGGTAAATTTAACCTTGAAAAGCGGCCTTTGGTTTCAGAGACAACGTCTGTGTCATCATCCAGGTTGGATGATGACAGATAAAAGCACATGTAACCTTTTTTTTTCCTTAAGCTGCGTGCTTAAGTTTGGTTTTGCCCCCGGTGGCCATTAGGATTATTACACAGTGGTGTCTTTTGCTCTAGTTTGCCCCCGGTGGTGGTTAGCGTTATTACACTGGAATCACTAATAGGTGTGATTCCTCTGGCTTAACTATAAAGGTGTGTCATGTGCTCTCACTGGTGTTGGTGATAGTGTTCATTTCAACCATCCTTAGTGGAGAAAGGAGCTAGAGAGAGTTCCTTGCAGCACAGTCAGAGTCCTGGTGTGGAAGGAGTCAGAGGGGATTTCCTTGCAGCTCTGACAGAGCTTGGTGGCAGCTATTCAGGAGGCAAGCTGCATTCTGGTGGTGGACTCTGTTGCTGGGAGCAAGAGCAACAGAGCAAAGCTAAGTGGTATTTCCCTGTTTGTGCCTTTCCTTTATGTGTGTTTCAGCGCAGTGATGGGATTAGTCTCTGTACCGGCCATTTTACTAGAAAGGGGTAGGTGCAGGGCGAGCTAGGGTTTAAAGGTATCCTGATCGGCGCCTGGTGCGGAACCGGCCTAGGGATCATTATGAGTGTAGACACTGACTCAGGAGAGTGCAGGAGGTTTCCACGTCCCCGTTCCCGATCGCAGGACCCACCATTGTAATTGTTTCCCTGGTGTTTCCCCTTATTATTTAAATTCGCCCTGCTGGAGGCGGTGTATCCAGTTTCACATGTATTTCTGAAATTAGCCTGCTGGAGGCGGTGTATCCGGCTGCACGTCTTAGTATTTAAATTCGCCCTACTGGAGGCGGTGTATCCAGTGTCGCATGTGTCATATAAATTCGCCCTGCTGGAGGCGGTGTATCCAGTCACACGTTGACCATTACAGTCTGTATGTCCCGGAAACAGTAAAATTAAGAGTATTGAAACTAATGCATGACTCTAAGTTTGCCGGTCATAGAGGAATTCAGAAAACCCAAGAATTTGTGTCTCGCTTCTTTTGGTGGCCGACTTTCCGAAAAGACGTTCGTCTGTACGTGTCATCATGTGAGGAATGTGCCAGATCCTAGCTCCTCACCTTCTGGACTATTGCAACCTCTTCCTATTCCATCTCGTCCCTGGGGGTCTATATCAATGGACTTTATTGTAGAGTTGCCA
The DNA here is from genome assembly GCF_039654945.1 of Dendrobates tinctorius. Classification (NCBI taxonomy): domain Eukaryota; kingdom Metazoa; phylum Chordata; class Amphibia; order Anura; family Dendrobatidae; genus Dendrobates; species Dendrobates tinctorius. Next base: position 12,311,969 of record NW_027361788.1, on the reverse strand, counting down.
ACATCCCTAGGACAGAATACGATTCTAGTAGTGGTTGACCGACTAAATAAAGCTGCTCATTTCATTCCCTGTACCGGGTTACCGACGGCCAAACAGACAGCGGATCTTGTTGTACAAAATATTTTTCGATTAAATGAAGTCCCGGATGAAGTAATATCGGATCGATGGGTTCAATTTACTTCAAAATTTTGGCAAAATTTTTGTTATGCTCTGGACATCAAGGTAAATTTGTCATCTGCTTTCCATCCACAGTCTAACGGTCAAACAGAACGGACCAACCAGACCTTGGAGCAGTATCTGCGTTACTATGTGTGTCACCTGCAAGATGACTGGGTAAGTTTACTCCCATTGGCTGAATTCACCTATAAAAACTCACAGAGTGCATCCACCAAAATGTCTCCATTCTTTGCTAATAAGGGATATCATCCCAGCATTCTCCCTCGACTTCCGATAGACATGTCGGTGCCAGCGGTAGCCGATTGCATTTCATCTCTTCAGGAGAATCTGGAAGCTCTGAAGTAGACACTGGCCACAGCACAGGAGAGATACAAAAAGGCAGCAGACAGATTCTGTAAGCCAGTACCCACATACAAGGTAGGAGACATGGTTTGGCTTTTAACAAAGAACTTGAAACTCAAGGTTCCAACATTGAAACTAGGGCAGAAATATGTTAGTCCGTACAAGATCAGCAGCATAGTGAGTTCTGTAGCCTGTCGACTCAAGTTGCGTAGTAGAGATGAGCGACTTTGCCTTTTTTTGGGTCGAGTCGGGTTTCATGAAACCGACTTTCTCAAAAGTCGGGTCGATCGAAATCGGCAGATTATCGTGAAAAGTCAAAGGCCGACTGAAACACGAAACCCAATGCAAGTCAATGGGGAACCCAGGTCGGCAGGGAGTGGAGGACAGGAAACACACCTACAGTGCCCATTTTAATACCAAAAACATCAATTCTTATTACTTAAGCTTGTCAACCTTAATTTACTTTATAATAATAGTTAGGCATTGAAAACTGGGGGTTATTTGGCTAAAGTTGTTGGGGGGGGGGTAGGGCTGGCTCCAGATTTTCGTGGGCCCTGGGCCAAAGAGTGTCACTGGGCTCTTTTAACACATGCCACAATTCATGATCCTCTGATACAGCAGAGAAATAGCGGTATAGTACAATGAAAAATACTTCACTTCTTACGTCTCATGACTGATATCCATTTTAAATTCTCCAATATCTCCAAAAACGGACAGTATATTACTCCATACAGTATTATGGCCACCGCATAGTGCGCCATACAGAGTAATGAGGCCCATATATTTCTCCATACAGAATCCATATAATGTTTGAAACAGTATATGATGAGCTCCACATAATGCTACAGTATATGTTGGTCCTCATGGATGAAGCTCCACTGTATTATGGGCCCAAATAATGCTCCATATATAGTGGGCCCCATTTCTAATGCTCCAGTGCATAATGGGCCCTGTAAATGCTGCACCAGCGTCTGATGTCCACCTTTGGAATGCTCCAGTGTATGGTGGGCCTCATATATCAATCTCCAGAGTATAGTTCTCCCCAAAAATAGCTCTCCCAACAATGAAAACAATTAAATAGGTCTCCTCGCTAGGGAATCCCTGTACTAGTCTGGACTCCTCATCGTCCCCATCTTCCATCTCACTGCACTTGGACTGTTTAGGCAGAGGGCGTACAGACGTGATGTCATCGCACTCTCTTACCAGAATGTCACTGTCAGGAAACGCGGAAGACGTCACGGCGGTGGAGCAGGGAGAGGTAAGTATTTCAACTTTGCAAGTGCTGTGATCCTGAGCAAGCAGGGGGAACCCACTCGTTGGCGACGGCACTGGCACAGGGCCCCTCATAGTACGGCGGTGTGTCTGACGGCGGGTGGGCGGTGTGTCGGATGGCGGGTGGGCTCCCCTCCCACCGGCAGAGATACTTTTGCATTCTATGAGGGGCCCTGTGACAGTGCCATCACCCATGAGTATGCCCCCCCCTCCTGCTCAAGGAACCTGCACTTTCATCTGCACCTTCCTATTTGTCACCGTATAAGGTGGTATAGTATGCGGGAAGGGGAACCTGAGTTTCATCAGGGTCAGATTCTGGCTGTGTAGAGTGCGAGGGGAATGTAGTGGTCTGGATCAATGTACCAGCAGAATCATCTAGCAGTGGCTGGGCATCAGTGCACTTGTGGCGCCCCCAGGAGTACGGTCGCCACAGTGGCATTACCTTCCTCCTAAGGAGTGTGATGTCATGCTTGGGAGCAACGAAGGATCTCTCTAGCAGTTAAACCCACACACAACACAGTTCCCACTCCAGGCCAGCAGGGAGACCTCTGAACCTGACTGCTGAGGAGCTGCTCTCTGTGGTCGGGAGGAGGTAAGTTAGGGCAGTCTGTGAAGGGAAGGGGAAGTGTGTGGATGTGAGAAGGGGAGCTGGAGTATGAGCAGAGTTAAGGCTCACTCCTAGCTGGAGCGCATGGTCGGGATTCCGGTCTCCAAGTTTGTAGGGACACTGACGGTCCTGCAGCAGAAACCGGAGGAAGTAGCAGCTGTAAATGCTCTGTTCCCAACTAAGGCTCAGAGGCCCCAGCAGCGACTTGTGTGAGCCAGAAGGAAAAGGCTACGGCTGCCTGCCATACGAGAAAGTTTCAAAAGAGAGTCAACAGGGGGAACTTCAGTGAACTCAGTACTGCGAGTACCTCAGATAAGCGTTAGAACGAAGGCCACACTACCTATCTGCAGAGAGAGAGAATTCCTAATTTGCATCCAGGCTGACCAACTCCTTCTCCATCTGTACTCTGGGTCCTGAACGGCACTTACCAAGTACAGGTAAAGGAACTGCACCACTGTGTCTGTCATCTTTCTCCTGCGCCTGGCGCACGGCTCTGCTACATCTTGCAATGCACACCATCTACCAACTCTTTCATCTGCCCTGCGACTACGGCCTTACCTGTGCAGGACTTCTACATCTTAGCTGCATTTGTCCCAGAGAAGCGACGCTGCAGCGCGGGTCAATCTGATCAGAAACCACAGCTGGCGTCACGTATCATTCACCTATAAACGTTATTCACCCCTTTGCATGGACGCCCAGGGCCATGGAATGAGTCATCACCACCAACATGACACATCCCTCTGAGACACCGGCCCGATACCGATTAACCCCACTGCCCTGGCTGGCCACCCACACTCCATGTCAGATTCATCTTGGACTGGGGAATTCACGATTTGACTTGATAACCCAGGCATGGTATGATAGAAAGAGCTACATGGACTAATGTGAAGTGTGGCCTGCTGCATCATTCACTTTTGGTGGGGGTGAAGGACACAAGGAAAGGGGTTCTTCCTGACCAGGAGCCAGCACATAAAGGCTCAGTGCTTGCATTTTTTGAAACTTCAGAAGAGGAGGACATATTTGCTGGAGTCTGTTTCGGCAATGTAAGCCAAAACCAGTTCCTGATGCTCTGGCTTTAAAAGCGGTTAACCTACTCCCAGAAAAGGTAGCCTTCCAGGCGTTCCTGTTATGAATGAGTCACCGTAGGAGGCAAAAACAGAAATACTGGCTAAGTCCAGAAAACCAGAGAAGTTGGCAGCTATCGGATTGCAGACCCCTGAACCTAACAACAACAACTAGCAGTAGCCGTGGGGGGTTCCTATGGTGCCCTAGACCCCTCGATCCCAGCCGGAGAACTACATAGCCTAAAGACAGAAAGGGAAATCTAAACTGCCCCAGAGCAGACCCCAAAGCAATAGGCAGCCCCCAACATATAATGACGGTGAGGCAAGATGAAAAAACACTCACACAGATAGAAAGATAGGCTGAGCAAATGATGGGGCCCAAGCTAACTAAATAGGACAGAATAGAAAAGCTGCTGTCTGTAATCCGCCAAAACCCTCTCAAAAACAAGAGCCAACAGACTGATAGGGAAAAAAGCCCTGAAGACGCTAGGCTTCAAAAAGACTATATCAGTACTCAGGTATTTTCTGAAGACTGAGCAAAAAGGAATTCAGCTCACCCAGCAGGGGAAGGCAGAAATCCAGAAAAACAAGGCAAAACAAAACCAAAACACAAATGCAAAAAGTAGAGCAGAAAACTTAGCTTTTGAGGAGCAGGAATCAGACTGGTCTCTAAGAATCCCTCAGAGTAATCACCCGCAAGGCAGAAGGGCGTCAGCTGCCTTAAATCCAGTCAGCAATCCCAGTCACCCAGTCATCATCATTCTTCTCAGGTGCTTTGTAATCAGCCTCACTACCTTCCTTCACCAGAAGAGGGAGTTCATCAGACCTCAATGGTGAAGGGGAAAATGAACTCACAACACGTTCCAGAGCCAGACCATGACGCAGGCTCAACACCTCCTGCCTTAGCTGCTATTGTGCTTTTGCCACTACCAGCAGATGCACCACCACCATCAGCACAAGCTGGTCCCCCCACGCCCACGTCCGCGGCCTCTTCCACCAAACTTCAAAATGTTGCAGAACATGAACCCAAAATAACATCAGATATATGGTACTGTATCAAAAGCGTACAGCTCTATACAGTCAAAGGATGATTGTCAATCTCCCTATATATACCATCAGTCACACAGAGACGCTCACAGGCTCAGTATGGATTAGACAAGAATATAAAAAGTAGAAAAAGTTTACAGTATCATCAGATAGCAGGTGTATATAGTATAGTTTAAACATTCTAAATCTCCGTCGATATTTCAGGAGGCAGACACAGACGCTCTCAGGCTTAGTATGGATTACAACACAATATAAATAGCTGTAAAATGGTAATGGATCTGAAGAGTACAGCTGTACACAGTGTAGGGGTCATTGTTATCAATCTCAGTATTTATTACCACAGTCAGAAAATAACTCTCACTTGGTCAGTTTGGATTAGACCAGAATATAAAAGCAGTAAATGGGTAATGTATCACAAGCGTAGAGTTGTACACACTAGTGTTGGGGTAATTTTTAAATGTACATCTAAATTGCAGGAGTAACCCACAGACTGTCACACGCTCAGGGTGGATCACACCACAATATAACAAGAAGATCCGCAAGAAATAATCACACATGTGGGACAATGTTCCAGGTGTCAATGATACACTTAGAGTGGTGGGTAGAGGAGGACTTCCTGGCAGAAAGGGTACAGTATCACCAGATACCAGGTATATATAGCATAGTTTAAACATTAAAAATGTACGTCTATATATTCAGGAGTAGTGTTGAGCCACCCCGCTAGTGTTCCAATTCGTTTTGGTTCGTCGAACATGAGGCAAGTTCGTCGATTGTTTGTCGAACGTTCGACGAACAACGTCGAACACCATTGAAAACAATGGCAGGCAAACACAAACACATACAAACACATAGAAAACAATTACAAAACACCTTAAAAGGTGTCTCAAAGCAGACACAATGCTCAGAAGACAAAAATAACATATGGAAAAGGGCAAATACATATAGAAAAGAGGTGGAGGAGTAAAAGGAGGAGGAGACACAGATATAGGCATGTCATGCCCTTAATGAAGTCAAGAAAGGCTGGAATAAAAATGTAAAATACCAAAAAACAGTAAAAAACATGAAATCGAAGACGATCATATACCGTCGGACTTCCCACCATAAATTAGGCCAACTGCTGATCGGGCGGCGTTATTTCCACGAACCTCCGAACAGCGTCCATGAAAGCAAAGTGTTTGGTTTCCGGGGGCAGTATGGTTCCAAAGCTGAACCTTAAAGGAATGTCCAGAAGGGCACCACCAGGAGTGGAGCCTGCGGCTTAATTCGACTCCACCCGGGAAACCTCAACCATGCCAGCTACAGAAAAGATTGACAGATTGCCAGCTTTGTTGATTCTGTGGGTGGTGGTGGATGTCCATTTTTAGTTGTGCTAGTGATTTGTCAGCTTAATTCCAGTAACGAACGAGACTCCGGCATGCCCCCGCGGTATGCGTCAAGCTTACTAGAGGGACACGCGAGGCTCTGGCACGCGAGATCGATCAATAACAGGTCTGTCATTCCCTTACATGTCCGGGGCTGCATGCGCGCTACACTGAAAGGTTCTGCGTGTGTCGCTTACAGGTGCAGATAACCCGCTGAACCCCGTTAGTGATGGGGATCTGGGATTACAATTCTTCCCCGCGAATGAGGATTTCCCAGTAAGTGCAGGTCAACTAGAATTCCGGAATTAGGCCTAACCGGCATTCCAGAAAAAATGAACAAGTTAAGTGTCCAAACCACAGGTGCTGTAGCTTGCTTAACAGCTGGGCTCCTCTGCTGAGTAGCACGCAGTTCTTACATAAACAGGCGGCATAGCTTGGTTCACTGGTGGGCTCCTCTGCTGAGTAGCAGACAGTTCTACAAGGCCCAAAAGGATTTTCTGGACAAGATGTGGTAAAAAATAATTAGAAACACACACGGTGTAGCTCCTTGACAGGTGTACTACACCGCTTGCTACCACACACCGCTACTATGCCATGAAACAGTCTATTAACATTGAAAACCAATATTAATGTGAAAATGGTGAACGAACCGTTCTCGAACGGAACCTCGAACAGCCGAATTTTAAGCAAAGTGTTCGAGTTCGACGAACGGCTCGAACACCGCCCAAAACAGCTGGAATTTTAACTTGGCGAACAGGTCGTCTCGAACACCGCTCATCCCTAATCAGGAGGCAGACTCAGACGTTCTAAGGCCCAGTATGGATTCAACAAGATTGTAGAAGCATCACCTGATAACAGGCATATAAGTAGCATAGTTTATATATAAAAAAACCTATGTCTATATATCAGGAGGCAGACTCAGAGGGTCTCAGGCCCATTATGGATTTGACATGACTGTGCAAAGCTGAGAAAGGGTACAGTATTACCGGATAACAGGTATATATAGCATAGTTTAAACATTAAAAACCTATGTCTATATATCAGGAGGCAGACTCAGACGGTCTCAGGCCCAGTATGGATTTGACGTGATTGTAGAAAGTTGAGAAAGGGTACAGTATCACTGGATAGCAGGTATATATAGCATAGTTTACGTAAACATTTAAAATCTGCGTGTATATTTCCGGAGTCGGACAAAGAAAATAACAGCCTAAGTATGGATTAGACAAGAATCTAAAAAGTAGAAAAAGGGTTATGTATTCGAAGCGTACACCAGTACACACTGTTGGGGTATTTTTCAATCTTCATATATATTTCAGTCTCACTAAGACAGTCCAGACTCTCCGCAAGAGGAAACGAGATGGATACAAGTACAGATGGAAAGTCGACTGATTGCAGAAATTTTAGAATTACTAATCACGGCAAAAACTCCAGGGAGAATTCTCAGAGGCGATGCTGACCCTCAATTACTTTGTCTGTGGTGACAGCGAAAACAGTTCTTGTGAAGAAAGGTTTGCTGTATCGCAGTACCATGGAACCCATCAACGTTACTCTTCTCCATCAAATTGTGAGCACAGGGACAGATGTAGACATTGCCCTCACTGCCTATCATGATCTGTCAGGTAACTTTGGAGTGCAAAAGACTCAAGCCACAGGCCGTAGGCGATTCTATTGGATTGGCAAGAGAGGACACATTTAAAAATGTGGTCAGGAATGTCACACGTCTGTGAGTCGGAAAACCGTGAAAGCTGATGATAAACCACTGCATCTCATTGTGAGTCGACGTCCATAACAAATGGAAGCCTTTGATCATCTGAAGATAGAGCCCAGCAGGACAGGGCATGGCTACGTCTTAACCATTATCTATCATTTCACCAAATTTGTATTGGCAGTCCCAGTGAAGTATTTAACAGGCCAGACTACACAGTGGTGGAGCAGGGAGAGGTAAGTATTGCAAATGCTTGTGCCCTGAGCAAGCGGGGGGGACCCACTTGTGGGCGGCGGTACTGGCATAGTACGCCGGTGTGTCTGACGGCGGGTGTGCACCCCCACAGTCAGAGACACTTGATTTTACTATGAGGGACCTTGTGCCAGTGCTTTTGCCAAAGAGTGTGCCACCCACCTGTTCAGGGCAACAGCACTCGCACGGGTGCGTGCGCCAGGTGGTGACCACGGCCCTGTAGGGGGAGGCAGCCCAGTTAGGGAGGTGGAAAAAATGGCATATGTTGATGTTGGACATTCAGCAGATGCAAATGGAGTAATTGGAGAAGTCCGCGGAACAGGAGGACAAAAGCAAGCCATTTTTCTGGCAATCTACGTGTCAGCAGGGGAGGGTGGGACAAAATCCTTTGAAACCCATGCATGGTTCATTTTAATGAAGGTTAGATCATCAACATTTTGGGTTGACAGATGGGTCCTTTTTTCCATCAAGATTGATCCAGCAGCACTGAAGACTCGTTCAGATAACACACTAGCAGCAGGGCAAGCGAGCTCCTGTAAGGCATATTGTGCCAATTCAGGCCAGGTGTCAAGTTTACTGGCCCAATAGTCAAAGGGGAATGACCAGTGAGGGAGAACATCGATATGGGAGGAGAAGTAGTTCGTTACCATAGTTGACAACTGCTGTCTCCTGTCACTTTCGATCGATGCAGTATTACCAGTCGTGTGAGCGGTACTTGAAAGATCAGTCCACAACATGGTCATGAAACCCCTGTGTCCAATGCCACTTCGGCTGTGTGCACCACGAACACCTCTTCCATGTTGTCCCCTATGGCTCGTTGGAAAAACATCACCACCGCTGTGTGCTGGGAATACCTCAAACAAACGGTTTACCACAGTTGCTTGCTTGTTAGCCAATATTAGCTCTAGGTTCTCCTGTGGCATGATGTTTTGGAATTTGCCTTTATAGCGTGGATCCAGGATGCTGGCCAACAAGTAGTCATCATCGTTCATCATTTTGGCAATGCGAGGGTCCCTTTTTAGGATCTGCAAGGCATAATCAGACATGTGGGCCAATGTTCCATGTATCAATGATGCTTCTGCGAGTGCTGGGTGGAGGAGCACTTTCTGGCAAATCCACATCCCTCCAGTCACGCACAAATCCTGTACCTGACCTTGCCACGCCAACATTTTTTCTTGCCCCCTGAGAAGCATCCTCCTCCCCAAAATAATCATCCTCCTCCTCCTCGTCTTCCTCTTCTTCCTCCACCTCGTCCACGAGACTTCCCTGAGCAGACAATGGCTGACTGTCATCAAGGCTTCCCTCCTCCTCTTCCTCCTCGGCTGCAGACGCCTGCTCCTTAATGTGGAGCAAAGTTTGCATGAGCAGACGCATAAGTGGGATGCTCATGCTTATGATGGTGTCTTCTGCGCTTACGAGCCGTGTGCATTCCTCAAAACATTGAAGGACTTTACAGAGGTCTTTCAGCTTCAACCACTGCACACCAGACAACTCGATGTCTTCTTGCAAACTGCCTGCCCGTGTATCCTCCCACAAATGAATTACAGCCTGCCTCTGTTCGCACAGCCTCTCAACCATGTGCAGGGTGGAGTTCCACCTTGTTGCAACGTCGATAATTAGGCGGTGCTTAGGAAGGTGGAGCAATCGCTGCAGCTTCTGCATACGACTGGAGTGTACGGGCGACCGGCGGATGTGCGAGCACAGTCTTCGCACCTTATGGAGCAGGGGTGTTAACTCTGGATAATTATTGAGGAAGCACTGCACCACCAGGTTCAAGGTGTGAGCCAGGCAAGGTATGTGTCTGAGTTTTGAAAGGGCTATGGCTGCTACAAAATCTCGGCCGTTATCACTAACTACCTTGCCTGCCTCAAGATGTAGACTGCCCAGCCATGACTCAGTTTGTCGCTGCAAGTAGTCTGCCAGTACCTCAGCGGTGTGTCTGTTGTCGCCCAAACACATCATCTTCAACGCAGCCTGCTGACGCTTACCACTAGCTGTTCGATAGTGGGACAACTTGTGTGCAACACTGGCAGCTGCGGATGGAGTGCTCGTGCGACTGCGCTCTGTGGACGAGCTTTCGCTTCTGGAGGAGGGTCGAATGCCTACAGCCAATTGTTTCCTATACCGTGGGCTAGGCAGCACTGTCCCACCGCCGCTGTCCCCTATGGACCCTGCATCCACCACATTAACCCAGTGCGCAGTGATGGACACGTAATGGCCCTGGCCATGCCTACTGGACCATGCATCTGTTGTGAGGTGCACCTTTCCACTCACTGATTGCTTGAGTGCATGGACAATGCGGTCTTTCACAGGGCTGGGATGGCTTTTCGCAAAAAGAAGTGCCGACTGGGTAGGTCATAGCGTGGTACTGCTTAGGCCATGAGCTCGCGGAAAGCTTTGTTTTCAACCAACCGGTAGGGCATCATCTCTAACGAGATTAGCTTGGCAATGTGGACATTCAAAGCCAGTATACGCGGATAAGAGGATGAGTACTTTCTTGTCCTACTCAGAGTCTCTGGTAGGGTGAGCTGGACTTCAGAGCTGCATATGGGGGAACTAGCGGTGGACCGGACAGACTGAGAGGGGGTTGGTGATGGTGAAGGTGTTGGTGATGTTGTTGATGGCCTAGATTCAGTCTTTTGTAGCAATAACATTGTGATTCCATGACTGCTTTGGCCTTGCGACGACACCTCGACATTTGCTGATGGTGGTGTGCTAACCGGTGGGCTTACAGTGGGGGAAGCGATGTAGCGTTGCTGACTACCTTCATTCAGAGCAGGTGCACATGTGGTACGTGAGGTTTGGTAGTCCGTCCATGCTTGCAAGTGCACGGTGGTTAAATGTCTAAGCATGCAACTGGTATTCAAATTTCTCAGATTTTTCCTTCGGCTAAAGGTCTTTGCGCACTTCTTACCGATAACTTTTGCCTGATCATTAGGATTTTGTTCAAAAAAGTGCCACACTGCACTCTTCCTACTATGGAAGACATTTTGAGACCTTGCACGCTGTGCTAATTTGAACGTCCGGCCAAGCTGTCCTGCAACTCTTTTGGTTTTTGTAACACGTTTTTGGACTGCTACGGTCATGCCAGATAACAGCTGTTGCGATGTCGTTGCCTGCTGCGGATCCTCCTCCTCCTCTTCTGAGCTATTGGCAGCGGCACCCTTTTCCCCAATGGATGCCAATCTGGGTCAACAACTGGGTCATCCATCACCTCCTCTTCAATGTCATGTGCATCTTCCTCTGTGTCACCGTGTAAGGTGGTATAGTACGCGGGAAGGGGCACCTGAGTTTCATCAGAGTCTGATTCTGCCTCAGTACACTGCGAGGACAATGTAGTGCTCTGAGTGAATGTACCAGCAGAAAAATCTAGCTCTGCATCAGTGCACTCCATGTCAGATTCATCTTGGACTGGGGAATTCACGATTTGACTTGCTAATCCAGGCATGGTATGTGAAAAAAGCTCCATGGAGTAATCGGTAGTGTGACCTGCCACATCCTTCACTTTTGGTAGGGGTGAAGGACACAAGCAAAGGTGTTGTTCCTGATCAGGAGCCTCCACTGACGACTCAGTGCTTTTATTTTTTAAAACTTCAGAAGAGGAGGCGAGAGAGCTGGAGGCTGTGTCAGCAATGTAAGCCAAAACTTGTTCCTGAAGCTCCGGCTTTAAAAGTGGATTACCTACTCCCAGAAAAGAGAACCTTCGAGGCCTTGTGGAGCCAGACGATGACGCAGGCTCAACACCTCCTGCCTTAGGTGCTATTGTGCTTTTGCCACTACTAACAGATGCAACACCACCACCATCGGGACTAGCTGGCGACCCCCGCCCACTTCCATGGCATCTTCCACCATACTTCCTCATTTTTGTGAAAATGTACCCAAAATACCACCAACTATATGGTACTGTAAAACAAGGTAGAAGGTGTATCTACTATTGGTAAGAATTTGAATCTCACTATAGATTTGAGGACTCAGAACTATTGTCTCAGGCCCAGGAGAGATTACACCTGAAAGTAACAGGCTGAAATTGGATGGTGTATGACAAGGTGGAGGGTGTCTGTAGGATTGGTGAGAATTTGAATCTCACTATAGATTTGAGGACGCAAAACTATTGTCTCAGGCCCAGGAGATATTACACCTCAATGTAACAGGCTGAAATTGGATGGTGTATGACAAGGTGGAGGGTGTTTATAGGATTGGTGAGAATTTAAATCTCACTATATATTGGAGGACGCAGAACTATTGTCTCAGGCCCAGGAGAGATTACACCTCAATGTAACAGGCTGAAATTGGATGGTGTATGACAAGGTGGAGGGCGTCTATAGGATTGGTGAGAATTTGAATCTCACTATAGATTTGAGGACACTGAACTATTGTCTCAGGCCCAGGAGAGATTACACCTCAATGTAACAGGCTGAAATTGGATGGTGTATGACAAGGTGGAGGGCGTCTATAGGATTGGTGAGAATTTGAATCTCACTATAGATGTGAGGACACAGAACTATTGTCTCAGGCCCAGGAGAGATTACACCTCAATGTAACAGGCTGAAATTGGATGGTGTATGACAAGGTGGAGGGTGTCTATAGGATTGGTGAGAATTTGAATCTCACTATAGATTTGAGGACACAGAACTATTGTCTCAGGCCCAGGAGAGATTACACCTCAATGTAACAGGCTGAAATTGGATGGTGTATGACAAGGTGGAGGGTGTCTATAGGATTGGTGAGAATTTGAATCTCACTATAGATTTGACGACACAGAACTATTGTCTCAGGCCCAGGAGAGATTATACCTCAATGTAACAGGCTGAAATTGGATGGTGTATGACAAGGTGGAGGGCGTCTATAGGATTGGTGAGAATTTGAATCTCACTATAGATTTGATGACACGGAACTATTGTCTCAGGCCCAGGAGAGATTACACCTCAATGTAACAGGCTGAAATTGGATGGTGTATGACAAGGTGGAGGGTGTGTATAGGATTGGTGAGAATTTGAATCTCACTATAGATTTGACGACACAGAACTATTGTCTCAGGCCCAGGAGAGATTACACCTCAATGTAACAGGCTGAAATTGGATGGTGTATGACAAGGTGGAGGGCGTCTATAGGATTGGTGAGAATTTGAATCTCACTATAGATTTGAGGACGCAGAATTATTGTCTCAGGCCCAGGAGAGATTACACCTCAATGTAAAAGGCTGAAATTGGATGGTGTATGACAAGGTGGAGGGTGTCTATAGGATTGGTGAGATTTTGAATCTCACTATAGATTTGAGAACACAGAACTATTGTCTCAGGCCTAGGAGAGATTACACTTCAATGTAACAGGCTGAAATTGGATGGTGCATGACAAGGTGGAGGGTGTCTATAGGATTGGTGAGAATTTGAATCTCACTATAGATTTGAGGACGCAGAACTATTGTCTCAGGCCCAGGAGAGATTACACCTCAATGTAACAGGCTGAAAATGGATGGTGTATGACAAGGTGGAGGGTGTCTATAGGATTGGTGAAATTTTGAATCTCACTTTAGATTTGAGGACGCAGAACTATTGTCTCAGGCCCAGTAGAGATTACACCTCAATGTAAAAGGCTGAAATTGGATGGTGTATGACAAGGTGGAGGGTGTCCATAGGATTGGTGAGAATTTGAATCTCACTATAGATTTGAGGATGCTGAACTATTGTCTCAGGCCCAGGAGAGATTACACCTCAATGTAACAGGCTGAATTTGGATGGTGTATGACAAGGTGGAGGGTGTCTATAGGATTGGTGAGAATTTGAATCTCACTATAGATTTGAGGACACAGAACTATTGTCTCAGGTCCAGGAGAGATTACACCTCAATGTAACAAGCTGAAATTGGATGGTGTTTGACAAGGTGGAGGGCGTCTATAGGATTCCTGAGAATTTGAATATCACTATAGATTTGAGGACGCAGAACTATTGTCTCAGGCCCAGGAGAGATTACACCTCAATGTAAAAGGCTGAAATTGCATGGTGTATGACAAGGGGGATGGTGTCTATAGGATTGGTGAGAATGTGAATCTCACTATAGATTTGACGACACAGAACTATTGTCTCAGGCCCAGGAGAGATTACACCTCAATGAAACAGGCTGAAATTGGATGGAGTATGACAAGGTGGAGGGCGTCTATAGGATTGGTGAGAATTTGAATCTCACTATAGATTTGAGGACGCAGAACTATTGTCTCAGGCACAGGAGAGATTACACCTCAATGTAAAAGGCTGAAATTGGATGGTGTATGACAAGGTGGAGGGTGTCTATAGGATTGGTGAGAATTTGAATCTCACTATAGATTTGAGAACACAGAACTATTGTCTCAGGCCCAGGAGAGATTACACCTCAATGAAAAAGGCTGAAATTGGATGGTGTATGACAAGGTGGAGGGCGTCTAAAGGATTGGTGAGAATTTGAATCTCACTATAGATTTGAGGACACAGAACTATTGTCTCAGGCCCAGGAGAGATTACACCTCAATGTAACAGGCTGAAATTGGATGGTGTATGACAAGGTGGAGGGTGTCTATAGGATTGGTGAGAATTTGAATCTCACTATAGATTTGATGACACAGAACTATTGTCTCAGGCCCAGGAGAGATTACACCTCAATGTAACAGGCTGAAATTGGATGGTGTATTTCAAGGTGGAGGGCGTCTATAGGATTGGTGAGAATTTGAATCTCACTATAGATTTGAGGACGCAGAACTATTGTCTCAGGCCCAGTAGAGATTACACCTCAATGTAAAAGGCTGAAATTGGATGGTGTATGACAAGGTGGAGGGTGTCCATAGGATTGGTGAGAATTTGAATCTCACTATAGATTTGAGGATGCTGAACTATTGTCTCAGGCCCAGGAGAGATTACACCTCAATGTAACAGGCTGAATTTGGATGGTGTATGACAAGGTGGAGGGTGTCTATAGGATTGGTGAGAATTTGAATCTCACTATAGATTTGAGGACACAGAACTATTGTCTCAGGTCCAGGAGAGATTACACCTCAATGTAACAAGCTGAAATTGGATGGTGTTTGACAAGGTGGAGGGCGTCTATAGGATTCCTGAGAATTTGAATATCACTATAGATTTGAGGACGCAGAACTATTGTCTCAGGCCCAGGAGAGATTACACCTCAATGTAAAAGGCTGAAATTGCATGGTGTATGACAAGGGGGATGGTGTCTATAGGATTGGTGAGAATGTGAATCTCACTATAGATTTGACGACACAGAACTATTGTCTCAGGCCCAGGAGAGATTACACCTCAATGAAACAGGCTGAAATTGGATGGAGTATGACAAGGTGGAGGGCGTCTATAGGATTGGTGAGAATTTGAATCTCACTATAGATTTGAGGACGCAGAACTATTGTCTCAGGCACAGGAGAGATTACACCTCAATGTAAAAGGCTGAAATTGGATGGTGTATGACAAGGTGGAGGGTGTCTATAGGATTGGTGAGAATTTGAATCTCACTATAGATTTGAGAACACAGAACTATTGTCTCAGGCCCAGGAGAGATTACACCTCAATGAAACAGGCTGAAATTGGATGGTGTATGACAAGGTGGAGGGCGTCTATAGGATTGGTGAGAATTTGAATCTCACTATAGATTTGAGGACACAGAACTATTGTCTCAGGCCCAGGAGAGATTACACCTCAATGTAACAGGCTGAAATTGGATGGTGTATGACAAGGTGGAGGGTGTCTATAGGATTGGTGAGAATTTGAATCTCACTATAGATTTGATGACACAGAACTATTGTCTCAGGCCCAGGAGAGATTACACCTCAATGTAACAGGCTGAAATTGGATGGTGTATTTCAAGGTGGAGGGCGTCTATAGGATTGGTGAGAATTTGAATCTCACTATAGATTTGAGGACGCAGAACTATTGTCTGAGGCCCAGGAGAGATTACACCTCAATGTAAAAGTCTGAAATTGAATGGTGTATGACAAAGTGGAGGGTGTCTATAGGATTGGTGAGATTTTGAATCTCACTATAGATTTGAGGACACAGAACTATTGTCTCAGGCCCAGGAGAGATTACACCTCAATGTAACAGGCTGAAAATGGATGGTGTATGACAAGGTGGAGGGTGTCCATAGGATTGGTGAGAATTTGAATCTCACTATAGATTTGAGGACGCTGAACTATTGTCTCAGGCCCAGGAGAGATTACACCTCAATGTAACAGGCTGAATTTGGATGGTGTATGACAAGGTGGAGGGTGTCTATAGGATTGGTGAGAATTTGAATCTCACTATAGATTTGAGGACACAGAACTATTGTCTCAGGCCCAGGAGAGATTACACCTCAATGTAACAGGCTGAAATTGGATGGTGTTTGACAAGGTGGAGGGCGTCTATAGGATTGGTGAGAATTTGATTCTCACTATAGATTTGAGGACACAGAACTATTGTCTCAGGCCCAGGAGAGATTACACCTCAATGTAAAAGGCTGAAATTGGATCGTGTATGACAAGGTGGAGGGTGTCTATAGGATTGGTGAGAATTTGAATCTCACTATAGATTTGACGACACAGAACTATTGTCTCAGGCCCAGGAGAGATTACACCTCAATGAAACAGGCTGAAATTGGATGGTGTATGACAAGGTCGAGGGCGTCTATAGGATTGCTGAGAATTTGAATCTCACTATAGATTTGAGGACGCAGAACTATTGTCTCAGGTACAGGAGAGATTACACCTCAATGTAAAAGGCTGAAATTGGATGGTGTATGACAAGGTGGAGGGTGTCTATAGGATTGGTGAGAATTTGAATCTCACTATCGATTTGAGGACACAGAACTATTGTTTCAGGCCCAGGAGAGATTACACCTCAATGAAACAGGCTGAAATTGGATGGTGTATGACAAGGTGGAGGGCGTCTATAGGATTGGTGAGAATTTGAATCTCACTATAGATTTGAGGACACAGAACTATTGTCTCAGGCCCAGGAGAGATTACACCTCAATGTAAAAGTCTGAAATTGAATGGTGTATGACAAGGTGGAGGGTGTCTATAGGATTGGTGAGATTTTGAATCTCACTATAGATTTGAGGACACAGAACTATTGTCTCAGGCCTAGGAGAGATTACACTTCAATGTAACAGGCTGAAATTGGATGGTGCATGACAAGGTGGAGGGTGTCTATAGGATTGGTGAGAATTTGAATCTCACTATAGATTTGAGGACGCAGAACTATTGTCTCAGGCCCAGGAGAGATTTCACCTCAATGTAACAGGCTGAAATTAGATGGTATATGACAAGGTGGAGGGTGTCTATAGGATTGGTGAGAATTTGAATCTCACTATATATTTGAGGACGCAGAACTATTGTCTCAGGCCCAGGAGAGATTACACCTCAATGTAACAGGCTGAAAATGGATGGTGTATGACAAGGTGGAGGGTGTCCATAGGATTGGTGAGAATTTGAATCTCACTATAGATTTGAGGACGCTGAACTATTGTCTCAGGCCCAGGAGAGATTACACCTCAATGTAACTGGCTGAATTTGGATGGTGTATGACAAGGTGGAGGGTGTCTATAGGATTGGTGAGAATTTGAATCTCACTATAGATTTGAGGACACAGAACTATTGTCTCAGGCCCAGGAGAGATTACACCTCAATGTAACAGGCTGAAATTGGATGGTGTTTGACAAGGTGGAGGGTGTCTATAGGATTGGTGAGAATTTGAATCTCACTATAGATTTGAGGACGCAGAACTATTGTCTCAGGCCCAGGAGAGATTTCACCTCAATGTAACAGGCTGAAATTAGATCGTGTATGACAAGGTGGAGGGTGTCTATAGGATTGGTGAAATTTTGAATCTCACTATAGATTTGAGGACGCAGAACTATTGTCTCAGGCCCAGTAGAGATTACACCTCAATGTAACAGGCTGAAATTGGATGGTGTATGACAAGGTGGAGGGCTTCTATAGGATTGGTGAGAATTTGAATCTCACTATAGATTTGAGGACGCAGAACTATTGTCTCAGGCCCAGGAGAGATTACACCTGAATGTAAAAGGCTGAAATTGGATGGTGTATGACAAGGTGGAGTTTGTCTATAGGATTGGTGAGATTTTGAATCTCACTATAGATTTGAGGACGCAGAACTACTGTATTGTCTCAGGCCCAGGACATTTTTCCACACACAAAAGGGTGGAAAAATGAACGCTTGGTAACTGTGCAGCAGTGTGCAAACAGCAATGCAGCTATCAGGGAGCCTTATAAGGCAGCCTATTAACCAACAGAGCTGATGCACAAAAATAGAGCCTCCCCTGTCACTGCACACAAAGTGTTGTGTTGTAAGTGGAAATCGCTAACAGCAGAAGCAGTTTTTTTGCTCTTCTTCCCTGCCTAACGCTCTCCCTTATTCTGAATCAGCAGCAGCCAGCAACCTCTCCCTAATGCTAAGATCGGCAGAAGTAAGATGGCGGTCAGCGTTCACGCCCTTTTAAAGCCCCTGTGATGCCACACAAAGCCAGCCAATCACTTGCATGCCCTTCTCAAAGATGGTGGTGACCGATGCCTATGTCATCGCGCTGCCCACAGTGTGCGTCCTCCATCATTGGCTGAAAAAGGGCGCTGGAAGCATCTTTTGAAACGCGACTTTGGCGCTCTGGTTGCCGACCTCACGCTATGGTCGGGTTTCGTTTCATGAAACCCGACTTCAGCGAAAGTCGCCGACTTTTGAATATGACCGACCCGTTTCGCTCAACTCTATTGCCTAGTTCTTTGAAAATGCATCCTGTTTTTCTCGTTTCTCTGCTTAAACCGGTAGTGGCAAATCTTTTCTCCGAGTGCACCTCTGCTCCTCCTGATCCAATTCTCATTGACGGGCAGGAGGAATTCATCGTGGAGAAGATCATTGATTCCCGGATCCATAGGTGACGACTCTAGTATCTGGTAAAATGGCAAGGATACTCGTCTGAAGAGAATTCTTGGGAACCTCTGGAGAATATTCACGCTCCTCGTCTGATCAGACAGTTCCACAAAAGATACCCCAATAAACCAGATGTAAGATCATCCAGAGGACATCTTTAAAGAGGAGAGTATTGTAAGGACTGGGACTGCATATCTGTTTTGTCTGCTCTTGCCCTTACTTCTGATGGATTCTGCCCTTAACTAAAATGGAGTTGCTGGCTTCACGGGGGACATCTTGTTTCCTGTCTGAGACTCCTTGTTTCCTGTTTGCTGTATACATAAGGGAACTCTGCACACTATGCATTGTGTCAGAGACACCGCACTACACTTGCTCATAGAGCCAGTGCACGTGTCCTGAGTACAGAAGCAGTGCTAAGAGTTACCTGGGGAGCAGGGCAGCAGAGGTGACAAAGCGTGCTTCAAGCTAATAGTGTCGGGGTCCAGAGAACTCAGATTATGGCAAAGCAGAAGTCATGCACAGTACAGACCAGCGAGGTACAGGAGGGATAAACAGACGGGAGGTCAGACAAAGCCAAAGGTCATACACAAGATATCAGTACAGTACCAGGGAGGAGACAGAGCGGATAATCAGGGCCAAGCAGAGATCAAAACCAAACAGACATAGGAGGTACCTGGCAGAATCCAAAGCGATATCCAGGGAACAGACCGAGTCATACACAGAGAATCAAGTAACCAGAACACAGCACTAACACACTCAGGGGTCACCACACAATGCCAAGGGCGAAAGTATAACTGACAGGGATGGGAGCGTCCTGAGGCTATAAGAAGCCTCCCCCAGAACCAGGGAGAGGCCACAATCATAGCCCCAGGTGTGCAGGTAAGCCTGCACCGGGATCACAACCTTTAACCCCAGAAATGCCAGTCATCAGCACTGGTTCCAGGCATTAACCCCACGTATGCGAGTCAAACCCGCACTGAGATCATGACACATTGCTTGTGTATCTTGTTCGTTACTTGCTGCCAAGCTAGAAGGACTAGCAACCTGCTTGCCTCTTCTACTCCTCAGGATACCCCACTTGTTTCTGGATCTACGTACCACGGAAGGACTCTGCTGCTATACCCGCTCTGCACCCACCTCTGCTACGGTCTGCCCTCCATTAGGAGCTGGCCTTGGCTCTGGGCCCTGCATCCCGCATTGCTGGACTGGTATTCGCACCCTCGGTCTGTACTACTACTACATGTGCATACTACTGAGACTGTCTTATTGCTTGCTTTGCATCTGTCAGCTGAAGTGCATATTTCTTCAATAGATATATACATCTTGAACTGTGATATACCGTGTTTGTCTTCATTTCTGACCCACATCATCGGGCTTCTTAGAAACTCTAGTATAAGCTTATAACAGGTGCACAAGTAGGGTCCCACACCTTGTGTAAAGTAAGAAAGAAACTTGGCACTCAACTTCTGAATGAAGGCAGTAGTATTTAATGCAGCCAAATTAAACAAAATGTTTCAGTCTCATGTGGCCTTCATCAGTTAGCAGACTGCTCAGAGATAGGAAAAGACCTTGGTCAATGAAACAGGTAGGGGAATATATCCCATTTAAATGCAGCCGCTGGTAAGCAGCAGTAGGTGTGGACGCAATGCTGTACAGCGTCCTTACAGACGTCAAAAGAGTGTGCGCGTGCTGCCTGCAGTGATGCGGTTTCCACCGTTCGTTGGTTCATCAGGTACCACCCGATGAAGATAGTGTTATGCTATCGAAAGGCATTGTGGAGATCGAAGGGTTAATAAAGGTTTGTTAACCAGATTGCCATCCCTATAATTATCCCTTATATCAGCGCTCCACAGACTGCTACAACTTTTTCTCCTTCATCAGTCTGTGCCTTTAGGCCCACCAGCTTTCTGCCATTCCCCTGGTCTTACTTTGAATTACAGGGTAACAAGCTCGCTGTCTCAGCCGTAAGCTTCGGATCATCCTCGGAACGGTTCTGTTCAAGCTGGTGACTGCCTACACGACAGTCAGCCTGAGGTCCCTTCCTGCCTTAGCAGCTTCACCTCCATGGCTGTCACTGTCTCTACTCACTGCTGCATCTCCTCTGCACTGAACTCTAACCATGTGTCACGATCCATTTTTGGATCAATGTCAGATTTGGATCCTCATATATAACCTTTTTTCCTTTCAGGCCATCGGGGGTTAATATCAGTTTTTGCCCCCCGGTGGCCGCTGGTGTAATTGCATGGCTGGTCTATCTGTTGAGGCAGGTGGAATCCACTCCCACCTTCCTATATAAGCTCACCAGGTGCACCAGCTAACTGTTGGTGATACTATTCCTCTTTGGAGACCAACCAAGCTGGAGTCAGGAGCAGGTTGTGTTGCAGTGGAGCTCTAGCCATTTCCTTGTTCTGGTACCTAACTCTGCTGTTCGGTGCTTAGCAGCAGACAAAGCTAAGTTTTGTTTTTCAGTTGATATTTCCCCCTGGTGTCTGTTTTATCTTTCCTTTGGTTCAGGTGTAGTACTCTGTTTTCCCTGTCTCACTTCCTGGGGAGGGGGTTGGGGGTTTAGCTCAGGACTAAACAGGAGACAGGGACAGGTCAGAGACTTGGGCCTTACTACCATTAAGTGTACCCCCAAGTTAAGGAAAGTGAGGGCACCCCCCCTTTAGCCTGAGGGGCAGTTCAGGGGCCCTGGTTCCTCGTCCTGTCTTCCCACTACTGCCCCGTGACATTATCACCAACCGTCCCATTTTGTCTGGTGAGCCATGGCCCAAATGCCGGCCTTTGCCCAACTACTTCAGACCCTCACTGATGAGCTTAGGGTGCTGCATGGTGAGGTGGTGCAGCAGCTGCAGCAGTTAGTGGGGTATGGAGCCTTGGTTCAGGTGCAGGCTCAACCAGAACCCAAGATATATCTCCCTGACAGGTTTTCTGGAGGGAGAGATAAATTTTTGCTTTTTCAGGAGGCCTGCAAGCTATACTTCAGGCTTCATCATCATTTATCAGGGAGTGAGGAACAACGGGTGGGAATCATTATGTTCCTTCTTAAGGGTGATCCCCAATCCTAGGCCTTCTCCCTGCCGGTCGATTCACCATCTCTACGATAAGTGGATGAGTTTTTTGCGGCATTGGCGCTGGTGTATGGAGATCCTGATGGCGTCTCCCTGGCGGAAACCCGACTCCGTAAGATCAAGCAGGGGGGCCGGCCTGCTGAGGAGTACTGCTCAGAGGTTAGGAGGTGAGCCACTGACACACAGTGGAATGACCCTGCCCTTAGGAGTCATTTTGTGCAGGGTCTGGCCCAAGGTTGCAGGATACTCTTGTGCAGTACGCCGCCCCCAGGTCGCTGGAGGCCGCCATGTCCCTTGCCATCCGGGTGGATAGACGCTACAGGGAGAGACTTACACCATATATGCCCCCTATAGTCCTTGCTAGGGAGGAGGACACACATGGAAAGTCGGAGGAACCCATGCAGTAGTTGATCCCAAAAAGGGGTTGCCTGAGGTTCGCCATGGTGTGGGGGCATATTTTTTCTGTGGGCAGACTGGCCATTTTATAGGAGTCTGCCCAGCATGCGCCAAATCTTCGGTACTACCTAAGAAGCTGCGCACCCCTGGTCATGTGGAGGGAGAGTGCCAGGGAGAGTATGTTTCCTCCATTTTGCCCTCTCAGTATACTTTATCAGCTGAAGTGGTGGTTGGCGGGGTACCTGAGGTCATACCGGTGGTTGTGGACAGTGGAACGGGAGTCAATTTGGTGGATGCTCACTTTGTCCAGACTTATGGCCTGAAGTGTAGGATGCTGGCCAAACCCCTAAGCGTCCAGGCCATTGACTCTGTCCTACTGAGCCAGGGGAGGTTGACCCAAGTCGTATAAAATATACATCTGTGTATAGGGACTCATCATGAAGAGTCCCTGTCATGCTACGTCTTGGGGGGTATGCCATCACCTATCGTTTTAGGCCTGCCTTGGTTGGAAAAACACAACCCGGTGATTGGCTGTCCAGGGAAGTAGTCCGCTGGGGTCAGTCGTGTGAGGGCTGCTGCCCAGGGGCTACTGTCTCTGCCGTCATTCTACAACCATCCCCTTCTTCTCCAGTGGGGGCAGCAGAGGTGCTGCCAGGGAATAGGGGCAAGTCTCAACCCGCACCATTTGCCAACCCTGAGAGGCAGAGTCCTCGTAGGAGGAGGGGTCGGCAGAGGGTGGTGGTTTCCTGTGAAAATTGTGGGGGTGTGAGTGTGATGACACAGGGGGGGCATGTTGTGAATTCTCTTGCATCTGAGTCGGGGCTCCCTATGGTGGTTACTGTGGGTAGTGGAGCTGGCCGGATTGACAGAATTCTGCCACCTGACGATGATGATTGGAAATCTGGGGTTACTGATTGGGTGTATTTAAGTGAGCAGGCTTCCCTCAATTGTTGCTGGTGATTAGTTCTTCCTGTGCAACTTGAGGTCTGCTGTCTCCTGCCTGATCCTGCATTTTTCAGTTAAGTTGTCTATTTGCTAATCCTTTGCATCTGATCTGGTTTTGCCTCTTTCTGCTTTGTGTGCGGGTTCAGCGTGCTCCCTCCTGGGGCTGTGCTGGACCCCTCTCCATATGTTACAGCTTGTGTAAGTTTGTTCAGTCCCCTGTTATATTAGTCTCTTTTGCTTTGCTGCCAGTTTACACCAGAATGCTGATATAGTGGGGGAGAGGTCGTGAGACCTCTTGTACATCAGACGTGTTGGATTTTTTAGGGTTTTTGCATAATTGCAGACAGTGTCTTTCCTTTCCTATCCTATCTAGACAGTTTGGGCCCCATCATTTGCTCAGTCTATTTTCTGCCTGTGCTTGTTCCTCTTCTGGTCTCACCGATAATATATGTTTGGGGGCTATTTCTTTGGGGTTCTACTCTGGGGCAGTTTAGATTTCACCTTTCTTGCTTTAGGCCTTATTAGTTCTCCGGCTGTGTTGAGGCGTCTAGGGCATCGTAGGTACGCTCCACGGCTACTGTTAATTGTGTTGTTAGGATTAGGGGTCTGCAGTTTACTAAGTGACCAACCTTTCGGGTTTCCTGGTGGCCTAGCCTATTCCTGCCATCCTCCTCGGTGACCTGTTCATAACAAGGACGCCTCTGATGTCAGATCTACAAAGAGTTCACCATTTTGTGGCAAACGCATGAGTGGCAATAAACGTTCAGGTCCGGACCTTTGTGTGAACGAGTATGTAGGGGTGTCCACCAATCACATCCGGTGGAAGTGTGCTGCTCGGGTCTGGAGTTCTCGAGTTATCAGTCCTTATTGGGTGTCTGCCATTCTCGGCATAGTGACCTACCAGCTGGAGTTACCCTCTGTTATGCCCATACACAATTCGTTCCCCAGGTCGGCGCTCTGGAGATGTGTGTCGCCTCTGGAGCATACATATAACCGTGTTTGACATAAACCTGTGGGTCAGGTAGTTGCGAGGTGAACTCTGGTGGATCTAGGCGTCCTCATTGTAGGTTCTGGTGAGGTGCGGTTTTGAGGGTCCAGATGCCCCTCATTGGGGGTACTGTCACAATACATTTTTGGATCTTTGTCAGATCTGGATCCTCATAAATAACCTTTTTTCCTTTCAGGCCATCGGGGGTTAATATCAGTTTTTGCCTCCGGTGGCCGCTGGTGTAATTGCATGGCTGGTCTATCTGTTGAGGCAGGTGGAAACCACTCCCACCTTCCTATATAAGCTCACCAGGTGCACCAGCTAACTGTTGGTGATATTATTCCTCTTTGGAGACCAACCAAGCTGGAGTCAGGAGCAGGCTGTGTTGCAGTGGAGCTCTAGCCATTTCCTTGTTCTGGTACCTAACTTTGCTCTTCAGTGCTTGGCAACAGACAAAGCTAAGTTTTGTTTTTCAGTTGATATTTCCCCCTGGTGTCTGTTTTATCTTTCCTTTGGTTTAGGTGCAGTACTCTATTTTCCCTATCTCACCTCCTGGGGAGGGGGTTGGGGGTTTAGCTCAGGACTAAACAGGAGATAGGGACAGGATGGAGACTTGGGTCTCACTACCATTAAGTGTACCCCCAAGTTAAGGAAAGTCAGGGCACCACTTTGAGCCTGAGGGGCAGTTCAGGGGCCCTGGTTCCTCGTCCCCTGTCTTCCGACTACTGCCCCTTTGACACCATGAAGTACTTCCCTACACTGCGTGCAGAATTATTAGGCAAGTTGTATTTGAGAGTGGAGATGAGCGACTTTGCCTTTTTTCGGGTCGAGTTGGGTTTCACGAAACCCGACTTTCGCATGAGAGGGCACATTTAAAAATGTGGGCAGGAATGTCACACGTCTGTGAGTAGGAAAACTGTGAAAGCTGATGATAAACCACCACTGCATCTCATTGTGAGTCGACGTCCATAAGAAATGGAAGCCATTGATCATCTGAAGCTAAAGCCCGGCCAGCAGGACAGGGCATAGCTACGTCTTAACCATCATCTATCAATTCACCAAATTTATAGTGGAAGTCCCAGGGAAGGATTTGACAGCGCAGACTACACAGTGGAGGAGCAGGGAGAGGTAAATATTGCAAATGCTGGGGCCCTGCCCAAGCAAGGGGGGCCCACTCGTGGGCATTGGTACTGGCACTGGGCCCCTCATAGTACGCCGGTGTGTCTGATGGTGGGTGTGCACCCCCACCGTCAGAGACACTTGATTGCACTATGAGGCACCCTGTGCCAGTGCCGGCGCACAAGAGTCGGCCCACCCACCTGTCCAGGGCAATGGCACTCGCATGGTTGTGTGCATTAGGTGGTGAACCGGGCCATGGGGGGGAGGCAGCCAAGTTAGGGAGGCTTGAAAAATGGCATATGTTGATGTTGGACTTTCAGCAGCTGCAAATGGAGGAATCGGAGAAGTCCGAGGAAGAGGAGGACAAAAGCGAGTCATTTTTCTGGCAACCTATGTGTCATCAGAGGTCGGTGAGACAAAATCCTTTGAAACCCATGCATGGTTCATTTTAATGAAGGTTAGATCATCAACATTTTAGGTCGACAGACGGGTCCTTTTTCTGTCAGGATTGAGCCAGCAGCACTGAAGACTCTTTCCGATAGCACACTAGCAGCAGGGCAAGCGAGCTCCTGTAAGGCATATTGTGCCAATTCAGGCCAGGCGTCCAGTTTAGAGGCCCAATAGTCAAAGGGGAATGACCTGTGAGGGAGAAAATCGATATGGGAGGAGAAGTAGTTTGTAACCATAGTTGACAACTGCTGTCTCCTGTCACTTTCAGTCGATGCAGTATTACCAGTCGTGTGAGCGGGACTTGAAAAATAAGTCCACAACATGGTCATGAAACCCCCGTCTCCAACGCTACTTCTGATGTGTGCACCACAAACAACTCTTCCATGTTTCCCCTATGGCTCGTTGGAGAACCATCACCGCTGCTGTGTGCTGGGAATGCCTCAAACAAACGGTTTACCAGAGTTGCTTGTTTGTTAGCCAATATTAGGTCAAGGTTCTCCTGTGGCATGATCTTTTGGAATTTGCCTTTATAGCGTGGATCCAGGATGCTGGCCAACCAGTAGTCATCATCATTCATCATTTTGGCAATGCGGGGGTCCCTTTTTAGGATCTGCAAGGCATAATCTGATATGTGGGCCAATGTTCCAGGTGTCAATGATGCACTGCGAGTGCTGGGTGGAGGAGCACTTTCTGGCAAATACACATCCCTCCAGTCACGCACAATCCCTGTACCAGTCCTTTCCACGCCAACATTTTCTCTTGCCCCACAAGAAGCATCCTCCTCCCCTAAATAATCATCCCCATCATCATCATCCTCCTCCTCCTCTTCCTCTTCTTCCACCACCTCGTCCAGGAGAGATCCCAGAGCAGACAATGACTGACTGTCATCAAGGCTTCTCTCCTCCTCTTTCTCATCCTCCTCGGCTGCAGATGCCTGCTCCTTAATGTGCGTCAAAGTTTGCATGAGCAGACGCATAAGTGGGATGCTCATGCTTATGATGGCGTCGTCTGCGATTACAAGTCGTGTGCATTCCTCAAAACACTGAAGGACTTTACAGAGGTCTTTCAGCTTCGACCACTGCACACCCGACAACTCCATGTCTGCCCTCAAAGTGCCTGGCCGTATATCCTCCCACAAATGCATTACAGCCTGCCTCTGTTCGCACAGACTCTCAACCATGTGCAGGGAGGAGTTCCACCTTGTTGCAACGTCGATAATTAGGCGGTGCTTGGGAAGTTGGAGCAATCGCTGCAGCTTCTGCATACGACTGAAGTGTACGGGCGACCGGCGGATGTGCGAGCACAGTCTTCGGACCTTCTGGAGCAGGCCTGTTAACTCTGGATAATTATTGAGGAAGCACTGCACCACCAGGTTCAAGGTGTGAGCCAGGCAAGGTATGTGTCAGAGTTTTGAAAGGGCTATGGCTGCCACAAAATTCCGGTCGTTATCACTAACTACCTTGCCTGCCTCAAGATGTAGACTGCCCAGCCATGACTCAGTTTGTCGCTGCAAGTAGTCGGCCAGTATCTACACGGTGTGTCTGTTGTCGCCCAAACACATCATCTTCAACACAGCCTGCTGACGCTTACCACTAGCTGTTCGATAGTGGGACACCGAGTGTGCAACACTGGCAGCTGCGGATGGAGTGCTCATGCGACTGCGCTCTGTGGACGAGCTTTCGCTTCTGGAGGAGGAGGAGGCGGGTCGAACGCCTACACCCAACTGTTTCCTATACCGTGGGCTAGGCAGCACTGTCAGACCACCACTGTCCCC
Source organism: Dendrobates tinctorius (assembly GCF_039654945.1). Lineage (NCBI taxonomy): Eukaryota > Metazoa > Chordata > Amphibia > Anura > Dendrobatidae > Dendrobates > Dendrobates tinctorius. The sequence goes on along the minus strand of NW_027361788.1, from coordinate 12,284,495 downwards.
TGTGGACCCTGCATCCACCACATTAACCCAGTGCGCAGTGATGGACACATAACGGCCCTGGCCATGCCTCCTGGACCATGCATCTGTTGTGAGGTGCACCTTTCCACTCACTGATTGCTTGAGTGCATGGACAATGCGGTCTTTCACATGAAGGTGGAGGGCTGGGATGGCTTTGCCAGAAAAGAAGTGCCGACTGGGTAGGTCATAGCGTGTTGATGCGTAGGCCATGAGTTCGCGGAAAGCTTCGCTTTCAACCAACCGGTAGGGCATCATCTCTAACGAGATTAGCTTGGCAATGTGGGAGTTCAAACCCAGTGTACACAGATGAGAGGATGAGTACTTTCTTGTCCTACTCATAGTCTCTGGTAGGGTGAGCTGGACTTGAGAGCTGCATATGATGGAACTAGCGGTGGACATGGCGGACTGAGAGAGGGTTGATGATGGTGATGGAGTTGGTGTTCTTTCTGATGGCCTAGATTCAGTCTTTCATAGCAATAACATTGTGATTCCCTGACTGCTTTGGCCTTGCAACGACACCTCAACATTTGCTGCTGGTGGTGTGCTAACCGGTGGGCTTACAGTGGGGGAAACGATGTAGCGTTGCTGACTACCTTCATTGGGAGCAGTTGCACGTGTGTTACGTGAGGTTTGGTAGTCCGTTCACGCTTGCAAGTGCATTGTGGCTAAATGTCTAAGCATGCAACTGGTATTCAAATTTCTCTGATTTTTCCCTCGGCTAAAGGTCTTTGTGCACTTCTTACAGATAACCTTTGCCTGATCATTAGGATTTTGTTCAAAAAAGTGCCACACTGCACTCATCCTACTATGGAAGACATTTTGAGGCCTTTCACGCTGTGCTAATTTGACCGTCTGGCCTAGCTGTCCTGCAACTCTTTTGGCTTTTGTTACCCGTTTTTGGACTGCTCCGGGCCTGCCAGATAACAGCTGTTGCGATGTCGATGCCTGCTGCGGATGCTCCTCCTCCTCTTCTGAGCTATTGGCAGTTGCACCCTCTTCCCCCAATGGATGCCAATCTGGGTCAATAACTGGGTCATCCATCACATCCTCTTCAATGTCACGTGCACCTTCCTCTGTGTCACCATGTAAGGTGGTATAGTATGCAGGAAGGGGCACCTGAGTTTGATCAGGGTCAGATTCTGGTTCAGTACACTGCGAGGACAATGTAGTGCTCTGAGTGAATGTACCAGCAGATAAATCTAGCAGTGGCTATGCATCAGTGCACTCCATGTCAGATTCTTCTTGGATAATTCATGATTTGACTTGATAACTCAGGCATGGTATGTGAAAAGAGCTCTATGGAGTAATCTGTAATGTGGCCTGCTGCATCTTTTACTTTGGGTAGGGGTGAAGGACACAAGAAAAGGTGTGGTTCCTGACCATGAGCCTCCAATGACAACTCAGTGCTTTTATTTTTTGAAAGTTCAGAAGTGCAGGGGATAGAGCTGGAGGCTGTGTCAGCAATGTAAGCCAAAACTTGTTCCTGAAGCTCCGGTTTTAAAAATGGTTTACCTCCTCCCAGAAAAGGGAGCCTTCGAGGCCTTGTGGAGCCAGACAATGACGCAGGCTCAACACCTCCTGCATTAGGTGCTATTGTGCTTTTGCTACTACCAGCAGATCCACCACCATCATTACCAGCTGGCAACCCACGCCCACTTCCACGGCCTCTTCCAACACACTTCCCAACTTTTGGGAAAATTTACCAAAAATACCACCAGCAATATGGTACTGTAAAACAAGGTACAAGGTGTATATAGTATAGGGGAGAATTTGAATCTCTCTACAGACTTGAGGACACTGAACTAATATCTCAGGCCTAGTGTAGATTACACCTCAATATAACAGGCTGAAATTGGATGGTGTATAAAATGTCTATATAGGACTGGGGAGAATTTGAATCTCCCTACAGACTTGAGGACACCGAACTAATATCTCAGGCCCAGTGTATATTACACCTCAATATAACAGGCTGAAATTGGATGGTGTATAAAATGTCTATATAGGACTGGGGAGAATATGATTCTCCCTAGAGATTTTAGCAAGCTGACAATGATGCTCTCAGTCCCAAGTATGGCAGCAGGCAGCCTAATAAGCAGGACTGCTGCACACAAAAGTGTGGGAAAATAAACGCTTGGTAACTGGGCAAAAAAGAGGATGAAAAGTATTTTTGCTGTTAAAAAAAAACAGTTTGCACAGCAGTGTGAAAACAGCAATGCAGCTATCAGGGAGCCTTATAAGGCAGCCCAATAACCAACAGAGCTGATGCACCAAAATATAGCCTCCACTTGCACTGCACACTAACTGGTGTGTTGTACAGGCAAAATCGCTAGCAGCAGAAGCAGTTTTTTGTATCTTCTTCCCTGCCTAACGCTCTCCCTACAGAATCAGCAGCAGCAGCAGCTCTCCCTATTCTGAGATCAGCAGAAGTAAGATGGCGGTCGGCGTGCACGCCCTTTTATAGCCCCTGTGACACCACACAAAGCAAGCCAATCACTTGCATGCCCTTCTCAAAGATGGTGGTGACCACTGCCTATGTCATCGCGTTACCCACAGTGTACGTCCTCCATCATTGGCTGAAAAAGAGCGCTGAAGCATCATTTGAAACGCGACTTTGGTGCCCTGGTCACCAACCTCGTGGCCGACCTCACGCTATGGTCGGGTTTCATTTCACGAAACCCGACTTTTGCGAAAGTCGGCGACTTTTGAAATTGACCCACACGTTTCGCTCAACTCTATTTGAGAGGATTCTTTTTATTATTGAACAACAACTATGTTCTCAATCAACCCAAAAGACTCATAAATATCAAAGCTTAATATTTTTGGAAGTTGGAGTGGTTTTTTTTTAGAGTTAGCTATCTTAGGAAGATATCTGTTTTTTCAGGCAACTATTACTGTGCAGAATTTTTAGGCAACTTAATAAAAAACAAATATATACCCATCTCACTTGTTTATTTTCACCAGGTAAACATATATAACAACACAAAATTTAGACCAATATAGCCACCTTTCTTTACAATGACACTCAAAAGCCTTCCATCCATAGATACTGTTAGTTGCTTGATCTGCTTATGATCAACATTGTGTGCAGCAGCCACCACAGCCTCCCAGACAATGTTCTAAGAGGTGTACTGTTTTCCCTCCTTGTAGATCTCACATTTTATGAGGGACCACAGCTTCTCTATGGGGTTCAGATCAGGTGAACAAGGGGGCCATGTCATTATTTTTTCTTCTTTTAGACCTTTACTGGGCAGCCACGCTGTGGAGTATTTGGATGCATGTGATGGAGCATTGTCCTGCATGAAAATCATGTTTTTCTTGAGCGATACCAACTTCTTCCTGTACCACTGCTTGAAGAAGGTGACTTCCAGAAACTGGCAGTAGATCTGGGAGTTGAGCTTCACTCCATCCTCAACCCGAAAAGGTCCCACAAGTTCATCTTTGATGATACCAGCCCATACCAGTACCCCACCTCCACCTTCCTGGCGTCTGAGTCGGAGTGGAGCTCTCTGCCCTTTACTGATCCAGCCTCGGGCCCATCCATCTGGCCCATCAAGAGTCACTCTCATTTCATCAGTCCATAAAACCTTGGAAAAATCAGTCTAAAGATATTTCTTGGCCCAGTCTTGACATTTTATCTTACGTTTATTGTTCAAAGGTGGTCATTTTTCAGCCTTCCTTACCTTGGCTATGTCCCTGAGTATGGCACACCTTGTGCTTTTTGATACTCCAGTAGCATTGCAGCTCTGAAATATGGCAAAACTGGTGGCAAATGGCATCTTGGCAGCTTTATGCTTGATTTTCCTCAATTCATGGGCAGTTATTTTGCGCCTTTTTTTTTATCAACACGCTTCTTGCGACCCTATTGGCTATTTGCCATGAAATGTTTGATTGTTCGGTGATCACGCTTCAAAAGTTTGGCAATTTCAAGACTGCTGCATCCCTCTGCAAGACATCGCACAATTTTTGACTTTTCAGAGTCCGTCAAATCTCTTTTCTGACCCATTTTGCCAAAGGAAAGGAAGTTGCCTAATAATTAAGCACATCTTATATAGGGTGTTGATGTCATTAGACCACACCCCTCCTCATTACAGAGATGCAAATCACCTGATTTACATAATTGGCAGTTCGCTTTCAAGCCTATACAGCTTGCAGTAGGACATGTATAAAATGGATGATGTGATCAAAATACTCATTGCCTAATAATTCTGCACACAGTGTATATCCCACTGCTCTATGCTGCACCCACTGTGACTCCTCCCCGTCAGGAAAACCCCTATGCTGGCTATACCAAAGCTAATAACTCCTATTCCCTATCTCTAGTATTCCCCCTCTATTCTAATTCCACTGTCCTATACTATTACCTTACACTATCCTTAGTCTTATCCTTAAGGTACTGTCACACTTAGCGATGTACAAGCGATCCCGACCAGCGATATGACGCGGTCAGGATCGCTGGTACATCGCTAAGTGGTCGCTAGTGAGCTGCCACACAGGCAGATCTCACCAGCGACATCGCTAGGGACGGGGGTCGCTACTTACCTGTCACACCAGGCGATCCTGTGTCCTCCCGCCCGGCCCCTCGCGTCGTTAGTCGTCACAGCAGGAAGCGCCGCAGGAAGCTGACGACGAGAAACGGTCCAGGACGTTCTCGCGCGATCAGCGATAAGCAGCGGGGGAGCGGGTCGTAGGTAAGTATCAGACACAGAGATATCGCTAGCAATATCGCTATAACGTCACAAGTTATAGCGATATTGCTAGCGATATCGCTTAGTGTGACATGCCCTTTAGTCTTATAAACGGTACATATCAAAATACATTCACAATACAATTACATTACAGGAACAGAATAGCATTGATAAACGACAAGGTGCCGCTCGTAATCAATGTGTACAGTGCCCAAAGAGGAAGAAGCATGTGATGATCTTGGTCACCTCTTTGCAGAGTCACAGTAGGAGACCTGTAATAATGTTGTATTGCTGTATATAGTACACGTGATCTCAAGTTCATGTCCTCTAAGGGAACCAATAAAGGAGAAAATAGAAAAAAATAAGTTTTTAAAAATATCAAAAAAATGTAAAAATTTTAATCATCCTCCCTCTTTTCAAGAAATGTAAAACATATATACATATGTAGTATTGCTGCTTCCAGAATAGTCAGATCTATCAAGATATAAAATTAGTTAAGTTGATCGGTAAATGCCATAGCAGGAAAAAAATCAAAACACCACAACTGTGGTCTTTTGTTTGCAGCAATAACACTAAGGCTGGTTTCACACTTGCGTTTTTTTTCCGCGGTATTTTAGCGCTAAATAGCGCATGCGTTTTTTTCCTATACTTTGCATGGGATGCGCTTATGTGCGCATACACATGCGTTTGTACGCGTTTTTCCGCGCATGCGTTTTTTTGCGGTATGTGCTCGGGCGCACAAAATGCAACCTGTTGCATTTTTTGGGCGTCCGACTTGCCTCAAAAAAACGCATGCGCGCGCAATGCGTTTTTTTACAGCAAGACACCCATTATAAGTCTATGGGTGCGCATATGTGTGCATTGGCATGCTTATGTATGCGTTTTTTTGCACATGCGTTTTTTTTGTTAACCATGGAATTTAGGGGTTTGGGTTAGAGTTAGGGTTAGTTAAGGGGGTTTAGGGTTAGGGTTAGGGTCAGGGTCAGGGTCAGGGTTAGTTAGGGTTTAGGGTTTGGGTTAGGGTTAAGTATGGTTTGGTTAAGGGTTAGGGTCAGGGTTAGGGTTAGGGTTAGGGTCAGGGTTAGGGTTAGGGTTAGTTAGGGTTTAGGGTTTGGGTTAGGGTTAAGTATGGTTTGGTTAAGGGTTAGGGTTAGGGTTAGGGTTAGGGTTAGGGTCAGGGTTAGGGTTAGGGTTAGGGTCAGGGTTAGGGTTAGGGTTAGTTAGGGTTTAGGGTTTGGGTTAGGATTAAGTATGGTTTGGTTAAGGGTTAGGGTCAGGGTTAGGGTTAGGGTTAGGGTCAGGGTTAGGGTTAGGGTTAGGGTCAGGGTTAGGGATAGTACAGTCATGGTTTGGGTTAGTGTGAGGGGCCACCTAATGTTTGGAAAAAACGCAAACGCGGTTAAAACGCACTAAAAACGCATACAAACGCATAAAAACGCTGCGTTTTTTTCATGCATGCTCATAAAAATGCTTGAAAAAAACGCAGCAGTTGTATGCTTTTGTATGCGTTTTTTCAATGCGTTTTTTTGCGGGAAAAACGCGCTGCAAAAAAAAGCAAGTGTGAAATTAGCCTAACAAATGCAGTAAAAAGTCATCTGTGCATAGTATGTACCCCAAGGTTGCTCAACCCCTTTCTGACATCGGGCGTATATTTACGCTGATGTCGGACTCCCTCCCTTTGATGTGGGCTCCGTCAGTGAGCTCACATCTTTACCGTGACATGTCAGCTGTTTTGAACAGCTGACATGTGCCCGCAATAGGCACGGGTGGAATCGTGATCCACCCGCGGCTATTAACTAGTTAAATGCCACTGTCAAACGCTGACAGCAGCATTTAAAAAAATGCTTCCGGCAATCGAGCCGGAAATGCGCACACCAGTGACCGGCTTCACGTGATCCGCATCACCAGTGTGTCAGCATGATAATCGGAGGTCTCCTGGACCTATGATTGTCAGTGCCGGATTGCTGTGATCACCACCCAGTGGTCGGCGCTCATAGTAAATCAGCAATTCTACTACATAGAGGCGATCTGACCATCACCTCTATGTAGCAGAGCCGATTGTGCCAGCTTCTAGTCTACTGTGGTATCAGTATCGCTGCGTTCAGAATTGCCCGATCTATCAGTAAAAAAAGAATTAACCTGATCGCTGAACGGCGTAGTGAGAAAAAAAGTCAAAACGCCAGAATTACATTTTTTTTGGTAGCCGCGACATGCATTAATATGCAGTAAGGGGTGATCAAAAGATCGTGCCTGCACCAAAATGGTATAATTAGAAACGTCATCGCAGCACTCAAAAAATAAGCCCTCACCCAACCTGAGATCACGAAAAATGGAGACGCTATGGGTATCGGAAAACGACGGAATTTCTTTTTTTAGCAAAGCTTTTTTTCACCACTTAGATAAAAAAGAACCTAGACATGTTTGGTGTCTATGAACTCATAATGACCTGGAGAATCATAATGGCAGGTCAGTTTTAGCATTTAGTGAACCTAGTAAAAAAGCCAAACAAAAAACTAGTGTGGGATTGCACTTTTTTGCAGTTTCACCACACTTGGAATTTTTTTCCCGTTTTCTAGTACACGACATGGTAAAACCATTGGTGTAGTTCAAAAGCACAACTCGTTCCACAAAACATAAGCCCTCACATGGCCATATTGACGGAAAAATAAAAGTGTTATGGCTCTGGTAAGGAGAGGATCACAAAATGAAACCGCAAAACAGAAAAAAGCTCTGAGGGTTAAGGGGTTAAATAAAACACCAGCTCACTGCGCAAAAAACAATCCCCCACCCAGCTACTTGATATACATATAGGTCTCGGAAAATGGCGACGCAACCCAATTTTTCTTTTTTTTACAAAATTTGGAATTTTTTAAGCTAATAAAATAGTAAAAACTAGACGTGTTTGGCATCTCTGCAATCGCACTGACCTAGAGAATCATGTTTCCATGTCATTTGTACTCTACAATGAAGGTTTTAGTTGCCACACATTTTTCTAGTAAAATGGAGAACTGTAGGTGCAGTGATACCTGTATTTTTCTTGGCTTTCTCTCTCTCTTTAATTTATGTTCATTCTCTCATATTTTCTGTGCTGATTATTTGTTATCATTAATCTCAGAATGTTCTTGGTCATACCCATCATTTACAGTATTGTAGGTTAACCATATGCACAGCAATTTGATCTTTTCTCTTTCTGTATTTTCATGAGGTCTGTATAACCCAGCCTCCCCTACGGCTGATTGGTCGCTTTCTGCCTATGCACAGTGTGCACAGAAAGCTGCCAATCAATGGAGTGGGTGGGGTTATACAGAGCTCAGCATTCAGAGTACTGATCGAGAAAACTGTGATTTTATTAAAACTGCACCAAGCAGCCCAGTATGTGACACATTGCTGGCATAAGGGTCTCTCCCATGCTGCTCTCAGAAGGGGTAAGAAAAAACATGGTGATAGATTCTCTTTTAAAGGCTACTCTTATCTAGGTAACATGCCGAGAGTCACTTTTTTAAATCAACCCATGAAAAGCTAATATAATATTGCATTTTGTTTGGGGAGGGGGTTGGATTTTTCTTTATACTGACCTCATCCTTCACTTCTGCCGCTTTGTGTTATGAAAAAAAAAGTGAAAAACATTTAAATACTCATTAGCATTACCTCTACTAAATGTCACACACGGATATTTTGTTAGACGTTAGTAAAACTGGCATGCAGAGGCCACGGGATAATTATGCCCTAACTTATCAAGGGATTTACATAATTTCAGACAGCAATTAAAGAATCCAACTGAATATATTTTTTCCTGCCTCTTTCTCATGCCGTTTCTCGTACAAAGAAAGTGTTCGTTTACATTAAGGACTCAGCTCCGAGCTGCTTATTTGCATAAAATGAAAGGTTTCTGTATTGTGAACCAGCGGGGTACCATTTAAAATTCCGTTTTAAAAACCTCACCTTAAAATAAGAAAATGTTAATATCATTTTGCAGCCTGCGTGAGCAGTCGACAGATGCCTGCTCGTTTCTAACTTTTATACAATGGTGAGGGTTTTTTTGTTGTTTTTTTTTCTTCTTCTGTTCTGGTTAAGATTTCAATGTTGCTGATAATGTCTTTACTGCAACAAGAGCTTATTTTATCACTTGCTTTCTCCTTTCATCTCCATTTCCTTCTCTCTTTGTTCATTTATATGTTTTAAAAGTCATGTACAAAGATCAGCGTTCATCTCCTGAAGGTTACTGTGCTCTGTGTCGACTACGTATAGAATATGCCTTGCAAATTCTGTTTTGCTATATAAATGGTTAAAAAAAGAGGTTAATAATGTCCAAATTTGAAAACTATCTTTTGTATGGTGGTCTGTTGATGACCTGGGGAAGATGCCCAATACCTATTTATTTCCTTTCAAAAAACATAACATAACACATGTACTCAATGGCATATCTGGGGGGAAGCAGGCAGGTATTTGCCCATGGTGCAGCCGGCATGGGGAAGCAGTCGGGCCACCTGATGTGGGGGTTCAAGGTGTCTCCTGGCGGCTGCATTTTGCCACCCCGTAGGTTGAGTCGGTGGTTCTCTGAGCCTTCTGTCAAGCTGCCAGCCAGCTCAGAAAGGGTGCAACGCGCCGGCTCACAGTTATCAATTGCACTTGCGTATTTCGGGCATGAGTACAATTAAATCAATGACCGACGGCACTTGTGGATCAGTGCGATGTCAGCAGTGTGATCAGTTCAAGTGATCACATTGTTCATGACACTCCTCAGTGCTGTATAGGTGGCAGAGGTTTGGTGTGGTAAGTGCTCCAAAGGAATATTTATTGTAATTAGAGGAAATGGGGAGAAATTTATGTACATAGTTTTGGGAGAGAGTGTGGGAAATGTATGCACAGTATGGGGAGTGAGGGGGAATGGGTGCAGACACACTATGGGAAGCAAGGGGGAGTGTATGCAGACACAGTATGGGGTAAGGAATTTGAGGACAGAATATGGGAAGCGAGGAGAGGATGGATGCAGAAACAGTATGGAAAGCGAGGTGGCGGACAGGTGCGTATACAGTATTTGTAGCAAGGAGGATATTTGAGGACACAGTATGAGAATCAAGAGAGTTGGATGTGGACACAGTATGGGGAACAATGGGAAGTGAGGGGTGGGATGGGTGTAGAGAGTATTTGGGGCGAGGAGGACATGTGAGGACACAGTATGAGGAGTGAGGAGGATTGGATGTGGACACAGTATGGGGAGAAAGGGGTGAGAAATTTGAGGACAGTATGGGGAGCGAGGAGGTAAATTTGAGAACACAATGGGGAGCAAGGATGCATGATGGGTGCGGATACAGTATGAGGAGGAAGGGGAGATGTACGCGGACAAAGTATGAGGAGCAAGGGGGCTGAGTGTGGAAACAGTCTGGAGAGCGGGGGAATGTGTCAGGAGACTATTGAGGAAAATAGTGTCAGGAGACAGTATAGGATGAAAAAAATGTGAGGGAGCATAGAATATTGACTTGGTAGTGTGGGAGGGCGGTATGAAGAGGGGGCAGTATGGGGGGAACAGTGTGAGGCCATAGCAAGGAGGGGACAGTATGCCGAGGAGGGGGTGTGTGATGAGGGAGCACAGTATACAGACTGGCCAGTATAGGGAGACACAGTATGAGAGGACAATGGGAAGATGGAACCCACTATGGAAATGAGAGGGCAGTGAGGGTATGCACCATAAGATGGACAGTGTGTGGGTCAAATTTTGTGCAGGGAACACAATAAGGAGCAATTATTTATTCAAGGGCATAGCGTAGGGCTGATATTTTTAATTTATGTACCATGTACAGATGGTGGTTCTGTTGCGGAATTCATGTACTCATGATGGTCCTCGTGATGTATTCATGTACTGATAGCAGTCCTGGTAATATATTCATGTACTGATGGTTTGGGTGATATATTCTTGTGCTGATAGTGCTTGTTGCGGCCATCGCTGGGCCGAACAGACTCTAAAACCCAGCCATAGCGCACGTGGATTTGTGGACTCACTGTGCTATAGGACTGGGCCTAACCAGAAAGGGGTATAACTAAGCTACTTTGGTGTTCACTAGAGCCTCTAATGGTGAGGTCAGACTTGTGTGGCAGGTAGCCACCAGGTACCACTCCTGGGCAGAACCTGGTACTGCAGCTGCTGACCCCAGGGGTTAGATATGCTGACACTACTTTAGAGTTTAGTTCAGACACGCCAGTCAAGGATTCAGGATCAGTGTTAGGACACTCATGGACCAGGGAATATTGTTCATGTACTGGCTGCACTAAGACCAGGGAACTTTGGGAACAGGACTGGCCACTCTGGGACCAGAAGACAATGTTCATGCACTGGCTGCCCTGGGACCAGGGGACAAAGTTCAGGCACTGGCTGTTCCAGGACCAGGGGATGTGGTTTAGGCATTGACCGCTCCAGGATCAGGGGCCAAGGTTCAAGCACTGACCGCTCCAGCACCAGGAGATGAGGTTCAGGCACTGGCCACACAGGGGACAGGTAACTACGGATATAGGACTGAATGGGACTAGGAGACTGCAGCCACAGGAGTGCCATAATTACTGGACACCCGACCCAGGAGATAACATTCAGGCCCTGGCCACACCAGGACCAGGGAAACTCACAACTCACTAGCAGTACACCTTACTAACTAGTGATTCACTACATTGCTTGGCCAGGGCCAGGGAGTCTTTTATAACAGATGCCTCCCAGCTATTGGCTGGTAGCCATTTTGCACGTGTACTACTTATGCTAAATGCCTCTCAGAAACAAGCTGGGAGCATTTAGCATAATACACGCTGCCCCTTTAAGATCAGGGAAGCGCGGGAACGCGCATACTAGGAAAGCAGGATTTGGCAGGGATGCAGGAGGATGCTGGGGACCACGTCGCAGGGCTAAGGTGGTGAGTAAGCCTGGCGTCCCTGCATGGAGGGGATGGGGACACCATGCAGGGGCGCTGGCAGCAACATTACAGTACCTCCCATTATGCCACCTCTTCTTCATTCCCCTGAGAACTCTCTGCAGAGAAGTTGGAGGCTGACACTTTTTCACAGACTCCCACGACTTCTCTTCAGGACCTCAACTTCCGTCTACTAGAAGAAAAGTGACACCTCTCACCATCTTCAACCGCAGATGTAAAAAAGACCTACGGTTTTGCTGCAGATGAAATGCTGCAGATCGGGAGGAGGGAAGTGTGGGCGGAGTGTGGGCAGTGACTGTGTGCGTGTATGTGTGTGGGTGGGGTCTGTGGGGCTGTGTGTGCCCGGGTCTGTGTGTGCCTGTGTGTGTGTATGTGCATGTGTGTGTGTGTGTGTGTGTGTGTCCCTTTGTGTGTGTCTGTGTAGGCATCCATTGTCTGATGGGACTACTGCTCCCATCCGGCAATGAATGCTCACAATGACAGCATTGTCGCTAATGGGAAAGTAGTCCCATCAGACAATGGCTGTGTTCAGCAGTAAAAAAAAAAAAAAAACACATACAGAACATGCAACATATAACATACAGAACATACACATAACATACAACACATAACATAGAGTGCATACTTACCAATCACCTAGTCCCCGATGTCCTTGTCTCCTTTAATAAAAATAAAATAAAAAAACAACCTATTCTTACCTTTCCACCGTAGTCCAATTATTAACGAGTGTCCCGCGACGATCTCCAGTGTAGAACACTGACATTTGGTGATGTCAGTGCTCTACACGGCCTCCATGATGCACTGACAGCAGAGGTAATCCCTCCGCTGCTGGGAGAGAGAGGTCACTTAACTCCTTAAGCCCCAATGGTGGTTTGCACGTTCATGACCAATTTTTACAATTCTGACCACTGTCCCTTTATGAGGTAATAACTCTGAAACGCTTCCATGGATCCCGGTGATTCTGACATTGTTTTCTCGTGACATATTGTACTTCATGTTAGTGGTAACATTTTATTCAAATAACTTGCGTTTATTTGTGAAAAAAACGTAAATTTGGCGAAAATTTGGCAAATTTTGCAATTTTCCAACTTTGAATTTTTATGCCTTTAAATAACAGAGATACAGCACACAAAAAACTTGATAAGTAACATTTCCCACATGTTTACATCAGCACAATTTTGGAACCAAAATTTTTTTTGGTTAGGAAGTTGTAAGGGTGAAAAATTGACCAGCGATTTCTCATTTTTGCAACACCATCTTATTTTTACGGACCACATCACATTTGAAGCCACTTTGCGGGGTCTATATGATAGAAAATACCCAAAAGTGACAACATTCTAAAAACTGCACCCCTTAAGGTGCTCAAAACCACATTCAGGAAGTTTATTAACCCTTTAGGTGCGTCACAGGAATTTTTTGAATATTTAAAAAAAAATGAACATTTAACTTTTTTTCACAAAAAAATATTTCAGGTTCAATTTTTTTTATTTTACCAAGGGTAACAGGAGAAATTGGACTGCAAAAGTTATTGTGCAATTTGTCCTGAGTACGCTGATACCTGATATGTGGGGGGAACCACTGTTTCGGCGCATGGCAGAGCTCAGAAGGGAAGGAGCGCCGTTTGACTTTTTCAATGCAAAATTGGCTGGAATTCAGATCGGACGCCATGTCGCGTTTGGAGAGCCCCTGATGTGCCTAAATAGTGGAAACCCCCCACAAGTGACCCCATTTTGGAAACTAGACCCCCCAAGGAACTTATCTAGATATGTGGTGAGAACTTTGAGCCCACAAGGGCTTCACAGAAGTTTATAACGTACAGCGGTACAATTAAAAAAATCATATTTTTTACACAAAAATGATCTTTTCACCCCCAATTTTTATTTTCCCAAGGGTAACAAGACCCTAAAAGTTATTGTGCAATTTGTCCTGAGTACGCTGATACCCCACATGTGGGGGTAAACCACTATTTGGGCGCATGACCGAGCTCGGAAGGGAAGCCGTGCCATTTGACGTTTTTGGCTGGAATTGAGATCGGACACCATGTCGCGTTTGGAAAGCCCTTGATGTACCTAAACAGTGGAAACCCCCCACAAGTGACCCCATTTTGTAAACTAGACCCCCTAAGGAACTTATCTAGATGGTGAGCACTTTGAACGCCCAAGGGCTTCACAGAAGTTTATAATGCCCGGGCATGAAAATAAAAAAATCATATTTTTTCCACAAACATGATCAATTAGTCCCCAATTTTTTTATTTTCCCAAGGGTAACAGGAGAAATTGGACCCCAAAAGTTGTTGTGCAATTTGTCCTGAGTACGCTGATACCTCATATGTGGGAGAAAACTACTGTATGGGCACACGTCGGGGCTCGGAAGGGAAGTAGTGACGTTTTGGAATGCAGACTTTGATGGAATGGTCTGCGGGTGTCATGTTGCTTTTGGAGAGCCCCTGATGTACCTAAACAGTGGAAACCCCCAACAAGTGACCCCATTTTGGAAACTAGACCCCTAAGGAACTTATCTAGATGTGTGGTGAGCACTTTGAACCCCCAAGTGATTCACAGAAGTTTATAACGCCCGGGCGTGAAAATAAAAAAATCTTTTTTTTCCACAAAAATGATATTTTTGCCCCCAATTTTTTATTTTTCTAAGGGTTACAGGAGAAATTGGACCCCAAAAGTTGTTTTGCAATTTGTGCTGAGTAGGCTGATACCCTATATGTCAGGGTAAAACACTGTTTGGGCGCATGGCAGAGCTTGGAAGGGAAGGAGCACCATTTGACTTTTTCAACGCACAATTGGCTGGAATTGAGATCCGATTCCATGTTGCATTTGGAGAGCACCTGATGTGACCAAACAGTGGAAACCCCAAATTCTAACTCCACCCCTAACCCCAACACACCCCTAACCCTAATCTCAGCCCTAACCCTAGCCCTAGCCCTAACCCTAGCCCTAGCCCTAGCCCTAACCCTAATGGGAAAATGGAAATACATACATTTTTTTAATTTTATTATTTTTCCCTAACTAAGGGGGTGATAATGGGGGGTTTGATTTACTATTTATGGCAGTTTTTATGTTTGGCAGTTGTCATAGGCTAAAAGACGCTTTTTATTGTAAAAATAGTTTTTGCATCACCACATATTGAGAGCTATAATTTTTCCATATTTTGACCCACCGAGTCACGTGAGATCTTATTTTTTGCGGGACGAGTTGATGTTTTTATTGGTATCATTTTCGGGCATGTGACTTTTTTATCGCTTTTTATTCCGATTTTTGGAACGCAGAATGAGCAAAAAACAGCGTTTCATGAATTTCTTTTGGGGAGTACGTTTACACCGTTCCGCGTGCGGTAAAATTGATAAGGCTGTTTTATTCTCTGGGTCAGTACGGTTGCAGCGATACCTCATTTATGTTCTTTTTTATGTTTTGGCGGTTTTATGCAATGAAAACAATTTTGTATAAAAAATAATTATTTTTGCATCGCTTTATTCTGCGAGCTATAACTTTTTTATTTTTTCGCTGATGATGTTGTGTGGCGGCTTGTTTTTTGCGGGACAAGATGACGTTTTCAGCGGTACCATAGATATTTATATGCATCAGCGATTTTTTTTAAATTAGTTTTACACTTTTTTTTTTTTTAACTTTATTAGGTTGTCCCAGGGGGGACATCACTGTCCTGTGACAGATCGCTGATCTGTCACATCACAGATCACTGTGACAGAGCAGCGATCTGTCACAGGCATAGACGCAGACTTCCTCTTGCCTGCGCTTTGCAGACACTGAGGAAGTCAGCTCCCTACAGGCCCCCGAAGGTCCCCGTCACCATCTTGGATCCGGGGACCTGTAGGTAAAGAGACCCCCACAGCAGCGCTGTACATTGCGCTGCGGTGGGGGGCTCAGGGAAGCACGGAGGGAGCCCCCTCCTTGCAGATGCTTCCCTTTAACCCCGATACACCGCGATTGTGTTTGATCGCGGTGTGCAAGGGGTTAACGTGTCAGGGGCAGTCCGTGACCGCCCCTGACACATTGTGCCGGGTGTCAGCTGTGATAATCAGCTGACACCCGGCCGCGATCAGTGGCGCTCACCACGTGGGTGCCGCTGATCGCTGTGACGTACTATCCCGTCCCTGGGAATTAAGTCCCAGGGCACATGGACGGGATAGTACGTCACATGGGATTAAGGAGTTAAGTTCATTCTCTCACAGGCAATGCTGTGTGAGAAAATTTCCACGCAGCATTGCCGTAAAGTGAGAGAATGAACTCAGGTAACCTCAGTGATGCACTGCAGGAGCCATTGTCTCCTGCCAGTGTGTCACTGGAGGCCCTATAGAGCAGTGACATCACCTGATGTCACTGTTCTATAGGGGAAATTATCGTGGGACACTCGTTATTAATTGGACTGCGCCGGACAGGGAGTATACTATTGGTTTATTATTTTACTTTTTATTACAGGAGAACGAGGGCATCGCATGGATTTTAGGCGTGCAATAAAAATATGAAAACTGTGTAGTGTTTTATTTCTTTAAAATACTTTATTTTTATGTGTGTGTTTTTTTTAACCCCTTCATACTGTAAGATTAATAATGAATAGGTATCTTATTGACGCATCTCCATAATTAACCGGGCTTAATGTCACTTTACAATACAAAGGTGACATTAACCCCTTATTACCCCCTATGCCACTGCTACACGGCAGTGGAAGAGAGGGGCTAAGTGCCAGAATTGGTGGATCTTAGAGATGCCCATTTCTGGGGCGGCTGCGGGCTGGTGTTTGTAGCCGGGGCGACCAATATCCATGGCTCCTTCCTAGGCTATGAATATCAGCCCACAGCTGTCTGAATAGCCTTTCTGGCTATTAATTATAGGGGGACCCCACGTCATTTTTTTTTTTGGGGCCCCCCTATTTTAATAGCCAGTAAAGGATATGCAGACAGCTGCAGGCTGATATTCATTGCCTGGGAAGGGACCATGGGTATAACCCCCTTCCCAGGCTATAACCATCGGCCCCCAGTCACGGGCTTTCCCTCTCTGGACGTGAAAATTGCGCAGGAGCCCACGCCATTTCTTTTTCCAATTTTTAAAAAATTAAACATATTATGTTTTAGACCGGGGTCACACTTTACGAAAAACTCACACAAGTCTCGCACCTCAGTACCCGGCACTGCTGCCGGCACTCGGGACCGGAGTGTGAGGCTGCTTGTATTTCTATGCAGCTGAAAGCTCTGGTCCGTGTGCCGGCGGCAGTGCCGGGTATTGAGGTGCGAGACTCGTTCGAGTTTCTCGCAAGTGTGACCCCGGCCTAACGCAGATTTTTTCTATCTATAGATAGATAGATATATCTATAGCTACATCTATCTATCTATCTATCCATCCCATATCTATATATCCCATATCTATCTATCTATCTATCTATCTATCTATCTATCTATCTATCTATCTATCCCATATCTATCTATTCCATATCTATCTATCCCATATCTATCTATTCCATATCTATCTATGCCATAGATAGATAGATAGATAGATATGGGATAGATAGATAGATAAAAAAAAATTAAAAAAACGACCAGCACCTCCTAGTGTGAACATGTGTAAGCTGCAAAAACTGCACAATATAGACAAAAAGAATACAGCAGCACATGTACATGAATCTAGGCCATGTGAAAACACAGGAAAACATTAAAACCATTCATTTTATATAATAATCCTCAAAAAATTTTTTTTCAAAAAAATGTTTTTCTTAAACTTACAGTAAGATGAAAATGAAGGTTCTTAGTGTACAAATTGGCCAATTCATGTAAACCCATCAACCATGGCAAGGTGGCCTCCCCATCAAGGGTTGATGGGCTTACATGAATTGGCCAATTTGTGCACTAGAACCTTCATTTTCATCTTACTGTAAGTTTAAGAAAAAAAATTTTTTGAAAAAAATATTTTTGAGGATTATTATCTAAATTGAATGGTTTTAATGTTTTTCTGTGTTTTCACATGGCCTAGATTCATGCACATGTGCTGCTGTATTCTTTTTGTCTAGATAGATAGCTAGATATTGGATAGATAAATGATAGATAGATATGGGATAGATCTATAGATAGATCGACCGATAGATAGATATGGGATAGATAGATCGATCTATCTATAGATCTGTCCCATATCTATCTAGTATCTATCTGTCTATCTATCTGTCTGTCTATCTGTGTGTGTAATGGAGTGTGAGTTGGACAAATGTAAAAGAGGAGGTTGGACAAGAAATGACATCACTAGAGTTGAGCGAAACGGGTCAGTCAAATTGATAAGTCGCCGACTTTCACTAAAGTCAGGTTTCGCCGATCAAAACCTGACCATAGCGTGAGGTCGGCCATGAGGTCGCCGACCCGTGCGCCAAAGTCGCGTTTACCATGATGCTTCCAGCTCCTTTTCTCAGCCAATCATCAAGGACGCACACTGTGGGCAATGCGATGACATCGGCAGTTGCCACCACCATCTTAGAGAAGGGCATTCGTGTGATTGGCTTGCTTTGTGTGGCGTCACAGTGGCTATAAAAGCCCTGACCGCCGACCGCCATTTTACTTCTGCCGATCTTAGCATAGGGAGAAGTTGCTTCTGCTGATTCTCAATAGGGAGAGCATTAGGCAACAAAGAAAAAGAAACTGTGCTTCTTCTGATAGTGATTTCAACTGTACAGTTAGTGTGCAGTGACAGGGGAGGATTTTTGTGTGTGCAGCAGAGCTGGTGGTTTTTAGGCTGCCTTATAAGACTACCTGATAGCTGCATTGCTGTGTGCACACTGCTGTGCAGACTGCTTTTTTAAAAGCAAAAAAACTTTTAATCTGATCTTCTGCACAGTTGCAGAGCATTCATTTTTTCACACACCGTATAGAGGTGTATGCTCCTCACACACTACCGTGTACCGGCTGGTATCACGAACATATACATGCTATCTGTGTGTCACTCTGTAAAAAAATAGATGGAGATTTTAAAATTTCCTTACATACACCGCATAGAGCTGTCCGCTTCTCAAACAGTATCGTATATCTGCTGTTTTTATTGCGGTCAAATCTATACAGAGACAGCGTGTGTGTGTGTGAGACTCCGTAAATACATATACGGACATTTCAATTTTTCCATACACTGTATAGAGCTGTCCGCTTGTCAAACAGTATCGTATATCTGCTGTTTGATTATGGTCAAATCTATACAGAGACAGCATGTGTGTGTGACTCAGTAAAAAATAAACAGAGATTTAAAATTTTCCATGCATACACCGTATAGAGCTGTCCGCTTCTCAAACAGTATTGTATATCTGGCGTTTGTCTTACGGTCAAATCTATATAGAGACAGCGTGTGTGTGTGATTCCATAAAAAAATAGACGGAGATTTAAAATTTTCCATACATACACCATATAGCGCGTGTGTGTGTGAGTGCTTAAATACATAGACGGACATTTCCATTTTTCCATACACCGTATAGAGCTGTCCGCTTCTCTAACAGTATCGTATATCTGCTGTTGACTCCATAAAAAAATAGACGGAGATTTAAAATTTTCCATACATACATCGTATAGAGCTGTCCACTTCTCAAACAGTATCATATATCTGGCGTTTGTCTTACGGTCAAATCTATATAGAGACAGCGTGTGTGTGTGATTCCATAAAAAAATAGACGGAGATTTAAAATTTTCCATACATACACCGTATAGAGCTGTACGCTCCTCACACACTACCGTGTACCGGCTGGTATCACGGACAAATACATGCTATCTGGGTGTGATTCCATAAAAAAATAGACGGAGATTTTCATTTTTCCATACATACACCGTATACTGTAGTGCTGTCTGCTTTTGATACAGTACCGTATATCTGCTGGTTGGATTACGGTCAAATACATACTATATACAGAGATTTAAATTGTTACCTACACCTTATACAGCTGTACGCTCCTCATACCGTACCATATATCTGCTGGTATTTTTGTTACATTTTCACAAACATGAGGAATTGTGGTGGAAGAGGCCGCTAACGTGGGCGGGGGGGCAGCTGGTACTGATGGTGGTGGTGGCGCATCTGCTGGTTATGCCAAAAGCACAATAGCAGCTAAGGCAGGAGGTGTTGAGCCTGCGTCATCGTCTGGCACAAGAAGGCCTGTAAGGTTCCCTTTTCTGGGAGTAGGAAAACCGCTTTTAAAGCCGGAGCATCAGGAACAGGTTTTAGCTTACAATACCAAAACAGCCACCAGCTCTATTGCCTCCTCTTCTGAACTTTCAAAACCTGAAAGCAGTGAGTCGTCAGTGCAAGGTTCTGGTCAGGAAAAACAACTTTCCTTGTGTCCTTCACCCCCACCAAAAGTGAAGGATGCAGCAGCCCACACTTCAGATTACTCCATGGAGCTCTTTTCACATACCATGCCTGGGTTATCCAGTCAAATCCTGAATTTCCCAGTCCATGATGAATCTGACATGGAGTGCACTGATGCACAGCCACTGCTAGATGATTCTGCTGGTACATTGACCCACAGCACTACATGGCCCTTGCAGTCTACTGAGCCAGAATCTGACCCTGATGAAACTCAGGTGCCCCTTCCCACACACTATACCACCTTACACGGTGACACATAGGAAGGTGCAGATGAAATTGAAGAGGAGGTGATGGATGACCCAGTTGTTGACCCGGATTGGCATCCATTCGGAGAAGAGGGTGCCACTGGCAATAACTCAGATGAGGAGAAGGATCCGCAGCAGGGATCGACATCGCAGCAGTGGTTATCTGGCAGGCCTGTAGCTGTCCAAAAACGTGGAACAAAAACCAAAAGTGGTGCAGGACAGCTTGGCCACACGGTCAAATTAGCACAGCGTGCAAGCCCTGAAAATTTATACCATAGTAGGAAGAGTGCAGTGTGGCACTTCTTTGTTCAAAATCCTACTGATGAGGCAAAGGTTATCCCTTCAGCCGAGGGAAAAATCTCAGAAATTGAATACCAGTTGCATGCTTAGACATTTAACCACCATGCACTTGCAAGCGTGGACGGACTACGAAACCTCAGGTACCACATTTGCACCTGCTCCGACTGAAGGTAGCCAGCAATGCTCCATCGCTTCACCCAGACCACCGCCACCGGTAAGCACACCACCAGCAATAAATGTTGAGGTGTCGTCGCAAGGCCAAAGCAGTCAGGGAATCACAATGGTTTTGCAACGAAACACGGAATCTAGGCCATCACCACCAACACCTTCACCATCACCAACCCCCTCTCAGTCTGTCCGGTCCACCGCTAGTTCCCCCATATGCAGCTCTCAAGTCCAGCTCACCCTAGCAGACACTCTGAGTAGGACAAGAAAGTACTCATCCTCTCATCCGCATACACTGGCTTTGAATGCCTACATTGCCAAACTGATCTCATTAGAGATGATGTCTGTCATGATCCATGCTGGATCATGTCAGATAAGAGCACTGGTAACCTTTTTTCCCCCCTCTTTCTAGCTTTGCACTGGTGTGCTTAGAGATAGTTTTGCCCCCGGTGGCCAGTATGGTCATTGCACTGGTGTTTTTAGAGATAGTTTTACTCCCGTTGGTGGTTAGTGTAATTGCACGGGAAACACTAACAGGTGTGTTTACTCAATAAAGGTGTGTCAGTTGTGCTCACTGATGTTGGTGATATTGTTGGGCTTTTCCAACCATCCTGGGTGAAGGAAGGAGCTGAGGAGAGTCCAGGGCAGCTCAGTCAGAGTCCTGGAGTGGCAGCTATGGTGTCAGCGAGGAGTTCGTGTAAAGCATGGTGGAGTGGCAGCTATGGTGTAGAGCTGCACTCAGTTGCTGGACTCTGTTGCTGGAAGCTGCACTCAGGTGCTGGATTCCATTGCTGGACAGTTGCACTCAGATGCTGGACACTGTTGCTGGACAGCTGCACTCAGGTGCTGGACTCTGTTGCTCCAAGGCGGCACTCGGATGCTGGATGCTGTTGCGGTAAAGCTGCACCCCGGTGTTGGACACGGTGGGAGGAAGATGCACTCAGGTGTTGGACTCTGTTGCCTGGAGCAGGTGCATCAGAGCAAAGCTAAGTGTTTCCCTCTTTGTCACTTTTCCTCATGTTGGTGTTAGTACAGCAATGGGGCCATTGCCTTCACCATCCAGCTCCCTAGTAAGGAATAGGTGTAGGGTATGCTAGGGTGACAGGTATCCTCATCGGCGACAGGTGAGGAGCCTGTATAGGGAACATTAGTAGTGTTAGGGACACTGACTCAGGGGAGTGCAGGAGGTCTCCACACCCCCTGCTCCCTATCGCAGGGCCCACCATTGTAAATGTTTCCCTATCCCCTGTGTCGTGTTGTATTAGTTACTGGACTGGACAATTACACGTGCCATGTCATGTTGTACTAGTCACCGGCCTCCTGGCCGTGTCACACAGGACGGGGCATGTGACAATGCCTTTCTGTTTGGTTGAAAGTGAAGCTTTCTGAGAGCTCATGGCCTATGCTGTCCCACGCTATGACCTACCCAGTCGGCACTTCTTTTCTCAAAAAGCCATCCCTGCTCTCCACCTGCATGTGAAAGACCGCATTGTCCATGCACTCAAACAATCAGTGAGTGGAAATGTGCATCTCACAACAGATGCATGGTCCAGTATGCATGGCCAGGGCCGTTAGGTGTCCATCACTGCGCACTGGGTTAATGTGGTGGATGCAGGCTCCACAGGGGACAGCGGTGGTGGAACAGTGCTGCCTAGCCCACGGTATAGGAAACAGTTGGCTGTAGGTGTTCAACCCTCCTCCTCCAGAAGCGAAAGCTTGTCGACAGAGTTCAGTCGCATGAGCACTCCATCCGCAGCTGCCAGTGTTGCACACAAGGTGTCCCACAAACTGAGTCATGGCTGGGCAGACTACAATTTGAGCCAGGCAAGGTAGTCAGTGATAACGGCCGTAATTTTGTGGCAGCCATACCCCTTGCAAAACTCACACACATATCTTGCCTGACTCACACTTTGAACCTGTTGGTGCAGTAATTCCTAAATAATTCTCTGGAGTTAACAGCCCTGGACCAAAAGGTGCGAAGACTGTGCTCGCACATCCGTTGCTCGCGCATACACTCCAGTCGTATGCAGAAGCTGCAGCGTTTGCTCCACTGTTTCGGGTTTGCCTCTGGCTTCTGGTGATTGTTATGGAACTGGCTGTGCTGACAGAGGAGTAGTGAGTTCTCTATCTGGACTCCCTCTATTGGTGAAGGGAGGTAATGAAGCTGATCTAAATGGCAGAGACCGGCCACCTGAGGAAGAGGACTGCGATTGGACATCAGGAGTTTCTGATTGGATTTAAGGCAGCCGACTCCCTAGTTTCTTGCTGGTGATTTTTCCTGACTGTGACTCCTGGTTTCCAGTTTGGTTCCTGCCTTCCTAAAGTTTTCTCTGCTATTGTTCATATGAGTTTTTGTCTGGTTTACTTAGTTTTTGTGTTCAGCCAGCCCTGGCTGGGACTGGGCTGAATCCCCATTTTTGTCTCTGATCAGTTGATCTCTTTTGCTCTGTCTTCGGAATAAACCTGAGTGCTGATATAGTGATTTTGAAGTCTAGCGACTTCAGGGCCTTTTTCTATCAGACGTGTTGGACATTCTTTTTGGCAGGGTTTTTTGCGTGACTTGTTGTGAGTTCATTTTCCCCTTCGTCACTGGGGTCTGGTGAACTCCCTATTCTGGTAAAGGAAGGTAATGAGCCTGATTATCAGGCACCTGAGTCTAATGAAGATGACTAGCTGAGTGGAGTCACGGACAGGATATAAGGCTGCCGACGCCCTTCTGCCCTGCGGGTGATTTCTCTGTGGACTTCTAGGACACCAGTCTGATTCCTGCTCCTCTCAAGCTAAGTTTTCTGTTTTGCCTGTTAGCTTTTGGTTTTGTTTTTTGTTTTCCTTGCTTTTCAGTATTCTGCCTTTCCCTGCTGGGTTGAGCTGAATCTCCTTTTGCCTGTAGCTCTGTCTTCAGTATATTCCTGAGTACTGACATAGCTTTTTTGAAGCCTAGCGTCTTCAGGGCCTTTTTCACTGTCAGTCTGTTGGCTCTTATTTTCATAGGGTTTTTCACGGATTGCAGACAGCAGCCTTCCTGTCCTTTTCTATCTAGTTAGCTTGGGCCCCTCCTTTGCTCTGTCTATCTTTCTGTCTGTGTTAGTATTTTCATCTTGCTTCACCGTCATTATATTTTGGGGGCTGCCTATTGCTTTGGGGTCTGCTCTGGGGCAGTTTAGATTTCCCCTTTCTTTCTTTAGGCCTATTTAATTCTCCAGCTGTGATCGAGGGGTCTAGGGCATCGTAGGAACCCCCCACGGCTACTGCTAGTTGTGTTGATAGGTTCAGGGGTCTGCAATCCGATAGCTGCCAACTTCTCTGGTTTTCTGGACTTAGGCTGGTTTCACACTTGCGTTTTTTTTTGCGGGATTTTAGCGCTAAAAAACGCATGCGATTTTTTTTCCTATACTTTGCATGGGATGCGCTTATGTGCGCATACACACGCGTTTGTATGCGTTTTTGCGCGCATGCGTTTTTTTGCGGTATGCGCTCGGGCGCACAAAATGCATCCTGTTGCATTTTTTGGGCGTCCGACTTGCCTCAAAAAAATGCATGCACGCGCAATGCGTTTTTATACAGCAAGACACCCATTATAAGTCTATGGGTGCGCATATGTGCGCATTGGCATGCTTATGTATGCGTTTTTTTGCACATGCGTTTTTTTTGTTAACGATGGAATTTAGGGGTTTGGGTTAGAGTTAGGGTTAGTTAAGGGGGTTTAGGGTCAGGGTTAGGTTCAGGGTTAGGGTTAGGGTTAGGGTCAGGGTTAGGGTTAGTTAGGGTTTAGGGTTTGGGTTAGGGTTAAGTATGGTTTGGTTAAGGGTTAGGGTCAGGGTTAGGGTCAGGGTCAGGGTTAGGGTTAGGGTTAGGGTTAGGGTCAGGGTTAGGGTCAGGGTTAGGGTCAGGGTTAGGGTTAGTTAGGGTTTAGGATTTGGGTTAGGGTTAAGTATGGTTTGGTTAAGGGTTAGGGTCAGGGTTAGGGTTAGGGTCAGGGTTAGGGTTAGGGTCAGGGTCAGGGTTAGGGTTAGGGTCAGGGATAGGGTTAGTTAGGGTTTAGGGTTTGGGTTAGGGTTAAGTATGGTTTGGTTAAGGGTTAGGGTCAGGGTTAAGGTTAGGGTCAGGGTTAGGGTTAGGGTCAGGGTTAGGGTTAGTAAAGTCATGGTTTGGGTTAGTGTGAGGGGCCACCTAATGTTGGAAAAAAACGCATACGCGGTAAAAACGCACTAAAAACGCATACAAACGCATAAAAACGCTGCTTTTTTTCATGCATGCTCATAAAAATGCTTGAAAAAAACGCAGCAGTTGTATGCGTTTGTATGCGTTTTTTCAATGCGTTTTTTTGCGGGAAAAACGCGCTGCAAAAAAAAGCAAGTGTGAAATTAGCCTTAGCTAGCATTTTGGTTTTTTGCCTCCTACGGTGACTCAATCATAACAGAATCACCCGCCATACCGCAGATCCTAGGGTACTCAATAGCAGGAAAGAATTGTGTTTTAAAAAAAAAAAAAAAAAAAAAAGGGTGTGTGTATATTCTATCCTCTATATCTCTGAGGCCGTAGGGGGAATTTTTTTTCTCTCAATGGAGATAAAGCAATTGTCTGATCGTGTGGAGCAGCTCGCTGCGGAAGTGCGGGGGAATTTCCGCCTACCTTGCTCGTTCGCATGCTGTTGAACCAAAGATCCCTACACCTGATGTATTTTTTGGGGATCGATCTAAATTTTTGAGTTTCAAAAATAATTGTAAATTATTTTTTGCCTTGAAGCCTAACTCGTCAGGGAGCTCCGCGCAGCAGGTTAAAATTGTCATCTCTTTGCTGCATGGCGATCCCCAGGATTGGGCATTTTCTTTGAAACCAGATGATCCTATTCTGACTAATGTGAACGCATTCTTTCAAGCTTTGGGGTTGTTGTATGACGAACCTAATGCTATTGATCAGTCTGAAAAGACCCTGTTGGCATTGAACCAGGGTCGAGATTCTGCAGAGTTGTACTGTCAAAAGTTCCGAAAGTGGGCGGTCCTTACTACCTGGAATGATAATGCCTTGGCTGCTCTCTTTCGGAAGGGTTTGTCAGAAGCTGTAAAAGATACTATGGTGGGATTTCCTGTTCCCTCTGGTCTGGACGATTCTATGTCATTAGCCATTCAGGTTGATCGGCGTTTACGTGAACGCAGGATTGCACGAGAGGTGTTGCCACCGGTTGAACAGACGTCTGAACCTATGCAATGTGATAGAGTTTTGTCTAAGGCGCAACGTCAGGAGTTCAGAAGGCGTAATAAGCTGTGTTTTTTCTGTGGAGATGCCTCGCATATTATTTCTGTTTGTCCTAAACGAGAGAAACGCTTTGCACACACGTTTTCTGTTGGTGGTGTTCAACCTAAGTTTTTTCTGGCAATTACTCTGATCTGCTCCCTGTCCACATTTTCCGCCAAGGCTTTTGTGGATTCGGGAGCAGCGCTAAACCTAATGGACTTGGATTTTGCTAAACGTTGTGGATTTCCGATGACACCTCTGTGGACGCCTATCCCTTTGAGGGGGATTGATGCTACTCCTTTGGCTAAAAATAAACTTCAGTTCTGGACCCAGGTGGTCATGTGGATCGCCCCAGACCATCAAGAAAATTGCAGATTTTTGGTATTGCATGGTCTGCATGATGCCGTTGTTCTGGGGTTTCCCTGGTTGCAAATTCATAATCCAGTTTTGGATTGGAAATCTGTGTCTGTGGTGAGTTGGGGTTGTCGGTGTGCCTTTAGTGAGGCTCCGGTTTTTTCCACCTCTCCTCAGTCGCATGATGTTCCTGACTATTTGGCGGACTTTTATGATGTATTTAGTGAGAATGAGTCTGCGTCCTTGCCTCCTCATAGGAGTTATGACTGTGCAATTGACCTAAACCCGGGGTGTAAATTTCCCAAGGGTCGGCTCTTCAATTTATCTGTACCCGAGCACGAGGCTATGCGGTCCTATATTAAGGAGGCGTTGGAGAAGGGTCATATTAGACCATCCTCTTCACCCTTAGGTGCCGATTTTTTTTTTGTGGCCAAAAAGAATGGTTCTTTAAGGCCTTGTATTGATTATCGTGCCCTCAATAAAATTACTATTAAATATCAGTATCCGTTACCCCTGATTTCGGATCTATTCTCTAGAGTTAGAGGTGCTTGCTGGTTTACCAAGCTTGACCTCAGGGGGGCGTATAATCTTATCCGCATTAAGCAGGGGGATGAATGGAAGACGGCATTTAATACTCCGGAGGGACATTTTGAGTACCTGGTGATGCCTTTTGGGCTCACTAATGCCCCTTCTGTCTTCCAGTGCTTCATGAACGATATTTTCCGAGACTTTGTCGATAAATTTTTGATTATCTATCTGGATGATATTTTGATCTTCTCCAAGGATTGGGATTCTCATGTGGAACATATTCGGACTGTGTTCCGGATCTTGAGGGAGAATTCCCTGTATGTCAAAGGATCGAAATGCCTTTTTGGAGTACAGAGGATTTCATTTTTGGGATTTATTTTGTCTCCGTCAACTATTGAAATGGACCCGGCCAAGGTACAGGCCATTTATGATTGGGTTCAGCCCACTTCTTTGAAGGCCCTCCAGAAGTTTTTGGGTTTTGCTAATTTTTATCGGAAATTTATAGCAAAGTTTTCTAGTATTGCCAAGCCATTGACTGATCTGACTAAGAAGGGTGCTGATGTGTTGAATTGGTCTCCGGAGCCTGTTGCTTCCTTTCAGGAGTTGAAGCGAAGATTTACCTCCGCCCCGGCTTTGCGGCAACCTGATGTCTCACTCCCGTTCCAGGTAGAGGTGGATGCTTCTGAGATTGGTGCAGGAGCTGTTTTGTCCCAAAAGGATCCTGTAACATCTAAAATGAATCCCTGTGCTTTCTTTTCCCGAAAGTTCTCTCCATCTGAACGTAACTATGATGTGGGGAATCGGGAACTGTTGGCCATGAAATGGGCATTTGAGGAGTGGAGACATTGGTTGGAGGGAGCTAAACATCAAGTTGTGGTCCTCACTGACCACAAGAATTTGATTTACCTAGAGTCGGCTAAACGCTTGAACCCTAGACAGGCTAGGTGGGCCTTGTATTTTACACGTTTTGATTTTGTGGTCTCTTTTCTTCCTGGAACTAAGAATGTCAAGGGAGACGCCCTGTCTAGGAGTTTCTTTGCTGATTCTCCTGTGGTGACCAAGCCTGCTACCATCTTAGGCGAAGGTGTAGTTCTTTCTGCCATCTCGCCCGATTTGAGACTTGCTCTGCAAGAGTTCCAGGGGGACGAACCTGAGCGTTGTCCCAGTGGAAAGTTGTATGTTCCTGACCAGTGGAAGAAGAGAGTGATGTCTGAAGTTCATTGCTCTGCATTGGCTGGTCATCCAGATATTTTTGGTACTAGAGATCTGGTGAGTCGCTCTTTTTGGTGGCCCACCTTGTCTCATGATGTCAGGAATTTTGTGCAGTCCTGTGGGACTTGCTCCCGGTCTAAATCTTGTTCTCGCTCTAGTGGGTTGTTGATGCCTTTGCCGGTCCCCAGGAGGCCATGGACCCATATTTCAATGGATTTCATCTCTGATATGCTGGTCTCTCAAAGAATGACTGTTATTTGGGTGATTTGTGATAGGTTCTCTAAGATGGTTCATCTTGTACCACTCCCTAAGTTGCCATCTTCCTCTGAGTTGGTGCCCCTGTTTTTGCAACAGGTGGTTCGCTTACGCGGGATTCCTGAGAACATTGTATCTGACAGAGGAGTTCAGTTTGTGTCTAGATTTTGGAGGACTTTCTGTTCCAAGCTGGGAATTCAGTTGTCCTTCTCCTCTGCTTTTCATCCTCAGACCAATGGGCAGACAGAGAGAACAAACCAGACCTTGGAGTCGTATTTGAGATGTTTTATTTCCGCTGATCAGGATGATTGGGTTTCATTTTTGCCCTTGGCCGAATTTGCTTTAAATAATAGAGCTAGTTCTGCCACTTTGATGTCATCTTATTTTTGTAACTTTGGGTTTCATCCTCGATTTTCTTCAGGGCAGGTGGAGCCCTCTGCCTGCCCAGGTGTTGACACTGTGGTGGAGAGAATGCACCAGATCTGGGACCAAGTGGTGGATAAGTTATCTCTCTCCCAGGAAAAGGCCCAGCGGTTTTCCAATCGACATAGGACCATTGGTCCCCAGTTTAAGATTGGTGATATGGTGTGGTTATCATCAAAAAATATTGCTATGAAGGTGGCTTCTCCTAAGTTTAAGCCTAGATTTATTGGACCTTACAAGATTTTGGAGATTATTAATCCGGTCTCTTTTCGTTTGAGTCTTCCTGTCACAATTAAAATCCATAATGTGTTCCATAAGTCCTTGTTGAAGAGGTTTGTTGAACCAGTTGTTCCTGGGGTGGCACCTCCAGACCCTGTATTGGTTGAAGGTAACATGGAATATGAGGTAGAGAAAATACTGGATTCCGTCTGGCTAGATGGAGACTCCAGTATTTGGTTAAGTGAAAGGGTTATGGTCAGGAGGATAATTCCTGGGTCTCTGCCTCTGATATTCATGCCAAAAGATTGGTGCGTGCCTTTCATCGGGCTCACCCTGATCGCCCTGGTGGCGTGGTTGAGGGTTCGGTGACCCCTCCTCAAGGGGGAGGTACTGTTGTGAGTTCATTTTCCCCTTCGTCACTGGGGTCTGGTGAACTCCCTATTCTGGTAAAGGAAGGTAATGAGCCTGGCTATCAGGCACCTGAGTCTAATGAGGATGACTGGCTGAGTGGAGTCACGGACTGGATATAAGGCTGCCGACGCCCTTCTGCCCTGCGGGTGATTTCTCTGTGGACTTCTAGGACACCAGTCTGATTCCTGCTCCTCTCAAGCTAAGTTTTCTGTTTTGCCTGTTAGCTTTTGGTTTTGTTTTTTGTTTTCCTTGCTTTTCAGTATTCTACCATTCCCTGCTGGGGTGAGCTGAATCTCCTTTTGCCTGTAGCTCTGTCTTCAGTATATTCCTGAGTACTGACATAGCTTTTTTGAAGCCTAGCGTCTTCAGGGCCTTTTTCACTGTCAGTCTGTTGGCTCTTATTTTCATAGGGTTTTTCACGGATTGCAGACAGCAGCCTTCCTGTCCTTTTCTATCTAGTTAGCTTGGGCCCCTCTTTGCTCTGTCTATCTTTCTGTCTGTGTTAGTATTTTCATCTTGCTTCACTGTCATTATATGTTGGGGGCTGCCTATTGCTTTTGGGGTCTGCTCTGGGGCAGTTTAGATTTCCCCTTTCTTTCTTTAGGCCTATTTAATTCTCCGGCTGTGATCGAGGGGTCTAGGGCATCGTAGGAACCCCCCACGGCTACTGCTAGTTGTGTTGATAGGTTCAGGGGTCTGCAATCCGATAGCTGCCAACTTCTCTGGTTTTCTGGACTTAGCTAGCATTTCGTTTTTTTGCCTCCTACGGTGACTCAATCATAACAGTGATTGTAGACAGCAGCTTTTCTTTCCTGTCCTTTCTAGTTAGCGAGGGCCCCATCGTTTGCTCAGCCTATCTTTCTACCTGTGTCTGTGTTTTCATCTTGTTTCACCGACATTACATGTTGGGGGCTCTCTATTGCTTTGGGGTCTGCTCTGGGGCAGTTTAGATTTTCCCTTTCTTTCTTTACGCTTATTTAGTTCTCCGGTCGTGACGAGGCATCTAGGACCACCGTAGGCACGCTCCACGGCTACTGCTAGTTGTTGTGGATAGGATCAGGGGTCTGCAATCCGCTAGTTACCAACCTCTCCGGTTTTCTGGGCTTAGCTTGCTTTTTGTTTTTTCCTCCTCGATGACTCATTCATAATACTCCACCTCCCCAAGCACCGTCTAATCATAGATGTTGCAACAAGGTGAAACTCCACCCTGCACATGGTTCAGAGGCTGTGCGAACAGAGGCAGGCTGTAATGCATTTTGTGGGAGGATACACTGGCAGGCAGTTTGAGGGCAGACATGGAATTGACGGGTGTGCAGTGGTCAAACTGAAAGACCTCTGTAAAGTCCTTCAGTGTTTTGAGGAATGCACATGGCTGGTAAGCACAGACGACTGTTATGAATGAGTCACCGTAGGGGGCAAAAGCAGAAATACAAGCTAAGTCCAGAAAACCAGAGAAGTTGGCAACTATCAGATTGCAGACCCCTGAACCTATCAACACAACTAGCAGTAGCCGTGGGGGGTTCCTACGATGCCCTAGACCCCTCGATCACAGCCAGAGAATTACATAGGCCTAAAGAAAGAAAGGGGAAATCTAAACTGCCCCAGAGCAGACACCAAAGCAATAGGCAGCCCCCAACATATAATGACGGTGAAGCAAGATGAAAATACTAACACAGACAGAAAGATAGACTGAGCAAAGACGGGGCCCAAAACTACCTAGATAGGAAAGGACAGGAAGGCTGCTGTCTGCAATCTGCCAAAACCCTATCAAAGACATAAGCCAACAAGCTGATATGAAAAAGGCCCTGAAGCAGCTAGGCTTCAAAAACTAAATCAGCACTCAGGTATTTTCAGAAGACAGAACTAAATGAATTCAGCACACCCCAGCAGGGAATGGCAGAAATCCAGAAAAACAAAGCAAAACAAAGTCAAAGCACCAAAGCAAAAGGCCAAGCAGCAAACTTAGCTTTAGAGGAGCAGGAATTCAGACTAGTCTGCAAGGATCTCACAGAGAAATCACCGCAGGGCAGAAGGGCGTCGGCAGCCTTATATCCAGTCAGTAACTCCACTCAGCCAGTCATCATCATCAGCCTCAGGTGTTTGATAATCAGGCTCACTACCTTTCTTTACCAGAAGAGGGAGTTCCTCGGGCCTCAGTAATGAAGGGGAAAATGAACTCACAACAGTACCTCCCCCTTGAGGAGGGGTCACCGAACCCTCAACTACGCCACCAGGGCGATCAGGGTGTGCCCGATGAAAGGCACGCACCAATCTTTTGGCATGAATATCAGAGGCAGAGACCCAGGAATTATCCTCCTGACCATAACCCTTCCACTTAACCAAATACTGGAGTCTCCGTCTAGCCAGACGGGAATCCAGTACTTTCTCTACCTCATATTCCATGTTACCTTCAACCAATACAGGGTCTGGAGGTGCCACCCCCGGAACAACAGGTTCAACAAACCTCTTCAACAAAGATTTATGGAACACATTATGGATTTTAAATGTGACAGGAAGAGCCAAACGAAAAGAGACCGGATTAATAATCTCCACAATCTTGTAAGGTCCAATAAATCTAGGCTTAAACTCAGGAGAAGCCACCTTCATAGCAATATTTTTTGATAACCACACCATATCACCAACCTTAAACTGGGGACCAATGGTCCTATGTCGGTTGGAAAACCGCTGGTCCTTTTCCTGGGAGAGAGATAACTTATCCACCACTTGGTCCCAGATCTGGTGCATTCTCTCCACCACAGTGTCAACACCTGGGCAGGCAGAGGGCTCCACCTGCCCTGAAGAAAATCGAGGATGAAACCCAAAGTTACAAAAAAAAGGTG
Source organism: Dendrobates tinctorius (assembly GCF_039654945.1). Taxonomy (NCBI): domain Eukaryota; kingdom Metazoa; phylum Chordata; class Amphibia; order Anura; family Dendrobatidae; genus Dendrobates; species Dendrobates tinctorius. The sequence goes on along the minus strand of NW_027361788.1, from coordinate 12,252,340 downwards.
ACATCAAAGTGGCAGAACTAGCTCTATTATTTAAAGCAAATTCGGCCAAGGGCAAAAATGAAACCCGATCATCCTGATCAGCAGAAATAAAACATCTCAAATATGACTCCAAGGTCTGGTTTGTTCTCTTTGTCTGCCCATTGGTCTGAGGGTGAAAAGCAGAGGAGAAGGACAACTGAATTCCCAGCCTGGAACAGAAAGTTCTCCAAAATCTAGACACAAACTGAACTCCTCTGTCAGATACAATGTTCTCAGGAATCCCGTGCAAACGAACCACCTGTTGTAAAAACAGGGGCACCAACTCATCGGAAGATGGCAACTTAGGGAGTGGTACAAGATGAACCATCTTAGAGAACCTATCACAAATCACCCAAATAACAGTCATCCTCTGAGAGACAGGCATATCAGAGATGAAATCCATTGAAATATGGGTCCATGGCCTCTTGGGGACAGGCAAAGGCATCAACAACCCACTAGAGCGAGAACACTATTTAGACCGGGAGCACGTCCCACAGGACTGCACAAAATTCCTGACATCACGAGACAAGGAGGACCACCAAAAAAAACGACTCACCAGATCTCTAGTACCAAAAATACCTGGATGACCAGCCAAAGCAGAGCAATGAACTTCAGACATCACTCTCTTCTTCCACTGGTCTGGAACATTCAACTTTCCACTGGGACAACGCTCAGGTTTGTCCTCCTGGAACTCTTGCAGAGCACGTCTCAAATCGGGCGAGATGGCAGAAAGAACTACCCCTTTGCCTAAGATGGTAGCAGGCTTGGTCACCACAGGAGAATCAGAAAAGAAGCTCCTAGAGAGGGCGTCTGCCTTGACATTCTTTGTTCCAGGAAGAAAAGAAACCACAAAATCAAAACGTGTGAAAAACAAGGCCCACCTAGCCTGTCTAGGGTTCAAGCGCTTAGCCGACTCTAGGTAAATCACATTCTTGTGGTCAGTGAGGACCACGACTTGATGCTTAGCTCCCTCCAACCAATGTCTCCACTCCTCAAATGCTCATTTCATGGCCAACAGTTCCCGATTCCCCACATCATAGTTACGTTCAGATGGAGAGAACTTTCGGGAAAAGAAAGCACAGGGATTCATTTTAGATGTTACAGGATCCTTTTGGGACAAAACAGCTCCTGCACCAATCTCAGAAGCATCCACCTCTACCTGGAACGGAAGTGAGACATCAGGTTGCCGCAAAACCGGGGCGGAGGTGAACCTTCGCTTCAGCTCCTGAAAGGAAGAAACAGCCTCCGGAGACCAATTTAACACATCAGCACCCTTTTTAGTCAAATCAGTCAATGGCTTGGCAATACTAGAAAATTTTGCTATAAAATTTCCAATAAAAATTAGCAAAACCCAAAAACTTCTGGAGGGTCTTCGAAGAAGTGGGCTGAACCCAATCGTGAATGGCCTGTACTTTGGCCGGGTCCATTTCAATAGTTGACGGGGACAAAATAAATCCCAAAAAAGAAATCCTCTGTACTCCAAAAAGGCATTTAGATCCTTTGACATACAGGGAATTCTCCCTCAAGATCCCAAACACAGTCCGAATATGTTCCACATGAGAATCCCAATCCTTGGAGAAGATCAAAATATCATCCAGATAGATAATCAAAAATTTATCGACAAAATCTCGGAAAATATCGTTCATGAAGCACTGGAAGACAGAAGGGGCATTAGTGAGCCCAAAAGGCATCACCAGGTACTCAAAATGTCCCTCCGGAGTATTAAACGCCGTCTTCCATTCATCCCCATGCTTAATGCTAATAAGATTATACGCCCCCCTGAGGTCAAGCTTGGTAAACCAGCAAGCACCTCTAACTCTGGAGAATAGATCAGAAATCAGGGGTAACGGATACTGATATTTAACAGTAATTTTGTTGAGGGCACGATAATCAATACAAGGTCTTAATGCTCCATCCTTTTTGGCTACAAAAAAAAAACCGGCACCTAAGGGTGACGAGGATGGTCTAATATGACCCTTCTCCAACGCCTCCTTAATATAGGATCGCATAGCCTCGTGCTCGGGTACAGATAAATTGAAGAGCCGACCCTTGGGAAATTTACACCCCGGGCTCAGTTTAATTGCACAGTCATAACTCCTATGAGGAGGCAGAGACGGAGACTCATTCTCACTAAATGCATCATAAAAGTCCACCAAATAATCAGGAACATCATGCGACTGAGGAGAGGTGGAAAACACCGGAGCCTCCCTAAAGGCACACCGACAACCCTAACTCACCACAGACACAGATTTCCAATCCAAAACTGGATTATGAATCTGTAACCAGGGAAACCCCAGAACAACAGTATCATGCAGACTATGCAACACCAAAAATCTGCAATTTTCTTGATGGTCTGGGGCGACCCGCATTACCACCTGGGTCCAAAACTGGGGTTTATTTTTAGCCAAAGGAGTAGCATCAATCCCCCTCAAAGGGATAGGCGTCTGCAGAGGTGTTATCGGAAATCCACAATGTTTAGCAAAATCCAAGTCCATTAGGTTTAGCGCTGCTCCCGAATCCACAAAAGCCTTGGCGGAAAATGTGGACAGGGAGCAGATCAGAGTAATAGCCAGAAGAAACTTAGGTTGAACACCCCCAACAGAAAACGTGTGTGCAAAGCGTTTCTCTCGTTTAGGACAGATAGAAATAATATGCGAGGCATCTCCACAGAAAAAACACAACTTATTACGCCTTCTGAACTCCTGACGCTGCTCTCTGGAAAAAACTCTATCACATTGCATAGGTTCAGACATTTGTCCAACAGGTGGCAACACCTCTCGTGCAGCTTTGCGTTCGCGCAAACGCCGATCAACCTGAATGGCTAATGACATAGAATCGTCAAGACTAGAGGGAACCGGAAATCCCACCATAGTATCTTTTACGGCTTCTGACAACCCCTTCCGAAAGAGAACAGCCAAGGCATTATCATTCCAGGTAGTACTGCCCACTTTCAGAATTTTTGACAGTACAATTCTGCAGAATCACGACCCTGGCTCAATGCCAGCAGGGTCTTTTCAGCCTGATCAATGGCATTAGGTTCGTCATACAACAACCCCAAAGCTTGAAAGAATGCGTTCACATTAGTCAGAATAGGATCATCTGGTTTCAAAGAAAACGCCCAATCCTGGGGATCGCCACGCAGCAAAGAGATGACAATTTTAACCTGCTGCGCGGAGCTCCCTGACGAGTTAGGCTTCAAGGCAAAAAATAATTTACAATTATTTTTGAAATTCAAAAATTTAGACCGATCCCCAAAAAATACATCAGGTGTAGGAATCTTTGGTTCAGCAGCATGTGAATGAGCAAGGTAGGCGGAAATTCCCCGCACTTCCGCAGCGAGCTGCTCCACACGATCAGACAATTGCTTTATCTCCATTGAGAGAAAAAAAAAAAATTCCCCCTACGGCCTCAGAGATATAGAGGAAAAAATATACACACTTTTTTTTTACAATTCTTTCCTGCTATTGAGTACCCTAGAATCTGCGGTATGGCGGGTGATTCTGTTATGAATGAGTCACCGTAGGAGGCAAAAGCAGAAATACAAGCTAAGTCCAGAAAACCAGAGAAGTTGGCAACTATCAGATTGCAGACCCCTGAACCTATCAACACAACTAGCAGTAGCCGTGGGGGGTTCCTACGATGCCCTAGACCCCTCGATCACAGCTGGAGAATTACATAGGCCTAAAGAAAGAAAGGGGAAATCTAAACTGCCCCAGAGCAGACCCCAAAGTAATAGGCAGCCCCCAACATATAATGACGGTGAAGCAAGATGAAAATACTAACACAGACAGAAAGATAGTCTGAGCAAAGACGGGGCCCAAAACTACCTAGATAGGAAAGGACAGGAAGGCTGCTGTCTGCAATCTGCCAAAACCCTATCAAAGACATAAGCCAACAAGCTGATATGAAAAAGGCCCTGAAGCAGCTAGGCTTCAAAAGCTAAATCAGCACTCAGGTATTTTCAGAAGACAGAACTAAATGAATTCAGCACACCCCAGCAGGGAATGGCAGAAATCCAGAAAAACAAAGCAAAACAAAGTCAAAGCACCAAAGCAAAAGGCCGAGCAGCAAACTTAGCTTTAGAGGAGCAGGAATTCAGACTGGTCTGCAAGGATCCCACAGAGAAATCACCCGCAGGGCAGAAGGGCATCGGCAGCCTTATATCCAGTCACTAACTCCACTCAGCCAGTCATCATCATCAGCCTCAGGTGTTTGATAATCAGGCTCACTACCTTTCTTTACCAGAAGAGGGAGTTCCTCGGGCCTCAGTAATGAAGGGGAAAATGAACTCACAACAGACGACGCCATCATAAGCATGAGCATCCCACTTATGCGTCTACTTATGCAAAGTTTGATGCACATTAAGGATCAGGCGTCTGCAGCGGAGGAGGAACAGGAGGAGGAGGGAAGCCTTAATGACAGTCAGCCATTGTCTGGTCAGGGAACTGTCCTGGACGAGGTGGAGGAAGAAAAGGAAGAGGGGGATGATTATTTTGGGGAGGAGGATGCTTCTCTGGGGGCAAGAGAAAATGTTGGCGTGGCAAGGTCAGGTACAGGGTTTGTGCGTGACAGGAGGGATGTGGATTTGCCAGAAAGTGCTTCTCCACCCACCACTGCCAGTGCATCATTGACACCTGGAACATTGGCCCACATGTGATTATGCCTTGCGGATCCTAAAAAGGGACCCCCACATTGCCAAAATGATGAAGGATGACGACTACTGGTTGGCCAGCATCCTCGATCCACGCTATAAAGGCAAATTGCACAACATCATGCCACAGGAGAACCTAGAGATAATATTGGCTAACAAACAAGCAACTCTGGTGAACCGTTTGTTTGAGGCATTCCCGGCACACAGCAGCAGTGCTGGTTCTCCCACTAGCCAAAGTGGGCAAAAAGGAAGAGGTGTTCGCGGTGCACACAGCCGAAGTGGCGTTGGAGACAGGGGTTTCATGACCATGTTGTGGACTGATTTCTCAAGTACCGCTCACACGACTGGTAATACTGCATCGATTGCAAGTGACAGGAGACAGCAGTTGTCAACTATGGTTACAAACTACTTGTTAAGGGCTGGCGGAACACACCAAATAATAAGATGGTGTTTAGATGCGTTCGCAGCCCGAGGTCCACCGTGCAGAGGTGTTAACTGCTGCTCGGTAATGGCGGACGCGATATGGCGGTGCAATAACGGCACACACGGGGTTAACCTCACCCAAGGTGTACCGAGGCGAACTCTTAAGACTTAGAGCCGCACTACCGCTAATAATAGATGCCGTAGCCTGTTTTCGCTCACAGAGCTCGGCAGAGTAAGCGCTAGCGTAACGTCACAGGACTCAGCCCTTAGACAGCAGGACTGAAGTCCCTCTAGACCGCTAGCGCCTGGCACCGCGACTGCGATACCAACAGGGATCAAATAAATGGCGTGTGCAAGTGTGCAGACGGCCGGTATGCACTGTGGCCTACAGGCTAGCCACTAGCAGGCGCTGACTCAGACTCTAAACCCTAACAACAGAAGTATCAAAGGGTAGGGGTTTCATAATGAGTCAGACACCAGATACATGCATCCATCATCATACACACCAAACTATTTGAGTCTATCTTAGCGCATGGCCGAGCGGCCATGCGAACCTTTTATAGCCGCAGGCGTCCGTGATCCTCCTTGCTTCTCGGATGGGCCAATCCGAACACGAGCAGGACCTGAGCACATGACCTTTGATCTCCAATGGGAGATCACTCCACAGGCATGCTCAGTGGCCCGACATGAGGACTTAGTCCCTGGAGGATCTTGCTGCTGAGCAGCATGCATTGCCAAAGCTGAACCAGGGGTGGCAGCAGCAAGCAAACCCACGGAGCTGGTCTGGACAGAGCGCCGGGACCGACGACTTTGCTGAGCAAGCTCCTCTGCGGCTGGGGAGGAATGGGAGACCGTCGGAGGCAAGGCTCGGGATTCCCGCTGTGCAGCACTGGAAATCCGACACCTAACATTACCCCCCCTCCTCTCTGAGCCTCGCTCCGCTCAAACTCTGCAATGAGAAGAGGAGCGTGGATATTCTCCACCGGCTCCCAGGTCCAGGCCTCTGGACCATGACCCTTCCAATCCACCCAGTAAAAATTTTTGCCCCGCATCACCTTGCATCCCACGATGGCATTGACCTCAAACTCGTCAGACGACAGATCTGATGTTCTGGCAGCTGGCTCAGAAAACCGGGACATGTGAACTGGCTTGAGGAGAGACACATGAAACGTGTCCGAGATAGCCAAGTGTGGTGGAAGGGCTAGAAGGTAGACCACAGGATTAATCTGCTCGAGGACCTTGAAAGGACTGATGTAGCGTGGTGCGAACTTAGCGGATTCCACCCGCAGCCTGATGTTACGGGCAGAGAGCCACACTAAGTCGCCAGGGGCAAAGGTCAGAGCAGGGCGCCGGCTGGGTATCAGCGGAGGACCTCATTCTCTCCTTGGAGGCCCGGATAGCATCCTGCGTGCGGTCCCAAATGTCACGTGCCTCCACCGCCCAGTCTGCCACCCTAGAGTCGGTGGATGACACGGGCATGGGCACGGGGACGCGCGGATGCTGACCGTAATTTAAGAGAAATGGGGTCTGACCGGTGGAATCGGCTACCGCGTTGTTCAAGGCGAACTCCGCCCACGGCAGTAAGGACGCCCAATCATCCTGCCTAGCCGAGACAAAATGTCGCAGATATGTCACCAGGGTCTGGTTGGCTCTCTCCACCAACCCATTCGTCTCGGGATGATAGGCCGAAGAGAGATTTAGCTCAATGCTGAGCAGAGAACAGAGCTCTCTCCAGAACCGAGAAGCAAATTGGGGACCACGGTCGCTGACAATCTTATCCGGCATGCCGTATAGGCGGAAAACATGTTTAATGAACAATTCCGCAAGGCCTCGTGCCGACGGTAGCCGAGAGAGTGGTACTAGGTGCACCATCTTGGAGAAATGATCGGTGATCACCCAGATGACGGTGCTGCCACTGGACTTGGGCAGACCCACCACAAAGTCCATACCAACCATCTCCCAGGGCCTGTCCACAACCGGCAGAGGATAGAGTAACCCAGCGGGCCGCTGCCGAGAGGGCCGATTCTGGGTGCAAGAGACGCACGCCTGAATATAGTCCTTGACGTCACAGGCCATATGCGGCCACCAGTACGTCCTCGCCAGTAGTTCAGTGGTCCGTTTGATCCCGAAATGACCTCCCACTCTGGACGAATGAGCCCACGAGAGGACCTCCGGTCGCAGATGGACAGCGACAAAAGTCTTGCCCGCAGGTACAGACTCAAGAGCAACCGGAGCCACGGTCCTCAGGCTCTCCGATGGGACTATCAGTCGAGGCTCCTCCTCCTCCTCTGATGACACCACAGAGCGAGAAAGAGCATCGGCTCGGACGTTCTTCTCCCCGGAGAGAAAATGTAGTGTGAAATGGAACCGGGAGAAGAACAAGGACCATCTGGCCTGACGAGAATTCAGCCGCTGAGCCGTCTGCAAATAGACCAAATTTTTGTGATCAGTGAACACCTGGAAAGGATGGCGAGCCCCCTCCAGGAGATGTCTCCATTCTGAGAAGGCCAGCTTCATTGCTAGCAACTCCCTGTCCCCGATGGAATAATTCCTCTCCGCCGGTGTGAAGGTCTTGGAGAAGAAGAAGCATGGGTGCTTCCGACCTTGCGAGTCCTTCTGGAAAAGGACCGCCCCAGCACCGACGGAGGAGGCATCCACTTCTAGAATGAATGGTTTATCTACATCAGGGCGATGTAGAATGGGAGCGCTAGCAAAATGGGACTTAATGGAGGCGAAAGCCTTGGAGACAGTCTCCGACCACAGTTTGGGGTTCGCACCCTTCTTGGTGAGGGCTACCACGGGTGCAACCAAAGTTGAGAAATGGGGAATGAATTGGCGATAGTAATTTATGAACCCCATAAAGCGCTGCACCGCTTTGAGAGAATGGGGTTCCTGCCAATCCATCACCGCCTGTAGCTTGGCAGGATCCATGGCCAAACCCTGGGCTGAGATGATGTAACCCTGGAAAGGCAAGGACTCCTGCTCAAACACACATTTCTCCAATTTGGCATAGAGGGAGTTGACCCGCAGGAGATCGAAAACTTTGCGAACATCTCTCCGGTGGGAGTCAATATCTGGAGAAAAAATAAGAATATCATCCAGATAGACTACTGCCGAGGTGGCAAGCATATGAAGATATCGTTCACAAAATCTTGGAAGACGGCTGGGGCGTTACATAGCCCGAAGGGCATCACCAGATATTCATAGTGCCCATCTCTGGTGTTAAATGCCGTCTTCCATTCGTCCCCATCACGGATGCGAATCAGGTTATAGGCTCCCTGCAGATCAAGCTTAGTAAACACTCTCGCTCCCCGTAGCCTATCAAATAGTTCCGATATCAGGGGCAGAGGATACTTGTTCTTAACGGTTATGGCGTTAAGTCCCCTGTAATCGATGCACGGACGTAATTCCCCATTCTTCTTTTGGACAAAGAAGAATCCCGCTCCCGCCGGGGACACCGACTTCCTAATGAATCCCCTTGCCAGATTCTCCCTGATATACTGCGACATGGCCTCTGTCTCTGGGAGAGATAGGGGGTATACTCGACCCCGGGGAGGCTCAGCGCCGGGCAAGAGGTCAATAGGACAGTCGTAAGGGCGGTGCGGCGGAAGGATCTCCGCCGCCTTCTTGGAGAAAACGTCTGCATACTGCCGATATGGCTTGGGAAGCGAGGAGAGATCTGCAGGAACCTCAGAAGTAGCGACCTGAATGCAGTCCCTCAGACACCTACCCTCGCAGGACTTACTCCAAGCGAGGATTTTCCCCGAGGACCAGTCTATGTGGGGAGAGTGGGCCCGTAACCAGGGAACCCCTAGGAGGACCTGGTCGATACCTTCTGGCATCACAAGGAGAGACAGCATCTCCTGATGAGACGGAGACAGTGAGAGTCTCAGTGGAGCCGTTTGGTGGGTGATTAGGGACGGGAGTGTCGCCCCATTCACCACCCTAATGGTGACTGGCTGAGGTAGCAAGACCAGAGGGACTGCGTGTTGTTGAGCGAAGGCAGATGACATAAAGTTGCCCTCTGCTCCAGAGTCCACGCAAACCTCCACCATCAGAGTGGAAGACTCAAACTCTAACGCCCCTTTAAACAGGAGCTTGGAGGATAAATTAGCTGTGTCTAGTAGACCCCCTCCGATAACCACTAGACGGGGGCGTTTCCCGGCCGCTGTGGGCACAGGTTAGCGTGGTGCCCAGTCTGCCGACAACGGAAGCAGACTGGGGGTACCCGCACGGACCGGACCCTGGACCCAGAGCGGGACACCTCCATGGCCTCTGGAGGCTCAGGCGGTGGGCCGAGGGGTTCCAGCGGTCTGGCAAAATTTGGAGCCAACTTATAGCGTTGGCGGGACCTGGAGCGCTCCAACCCTCGCTCAGTGAAGCGAATGTCAATCCGGGTGGAGACTGTAATGAGCTCCTCTAGGGTGGTAGGCACCTCCCTGGTGGCCAGGGCGTCCTTGACATGATCAGCCAGGCCTCTCCAGAATATGGGTATGAGCACCTTATCTGGCCACTCCAGCTCAGAGACCAGAGTTCTGAAGAGGATGGCATACTGGCTGACCAAAGACGAACCCTGGGTTAGCACCAGCAACTGGAGTGCCGTGTCATGTGTGACCTGAGGTCCCAGGAACACCTGTTTCAGAGCGACCAAGAAGTGGGTGGCACTCTGTACCAGGGGATCCCCACGCTCCCACAGTGGAGTGGCCCATTCCAAGGCCCTGCCCAACAGGAGGGAGATGATAAATCCCACCTTGGCCCGCTCAGAGGGAAATCGTGTAGCCAGCAGCTCTAGGTGAATGGAGCACTGACTCACGAAACCCCTACACGAAGCACTATCCCCTGAGAACTTCTCGGGCAGCGGGAGGAGGGACAAGGTTGGGGCAGGACTGGCCGTGGAGACACGAGCGACAGCCTCTGTAGCTGCCTGAACGGCGACCGAGGTAACATCCGCAGCTGAGGTGGAACGCTCTAGCGCTGCCAACCTACCCTCCATCTGCTGGATGTACTTATGCAGTCGTTGTTCATCCGCCATTATCGGCCAGACCCGGGCGCTAAGATAATGTTAAGGGCTGGCGGAACACACCAAATAATAAGATGGTGTTTAGGTGCGTTCGCAGCCCGAGGTCCACCGTGCAGAGGTGTTAACTGCTGCTCGGTAATGGCGGACGCGATATGGCGGTGCAATAACGGCACACACGAGTTTAACCTCACCCAAGGTGTACCGAGGCGAACTCTTATGACTTAGAGCCGCACTACCGCAAATAATAGATGCCGTAGCCTCTTTTCGCTCACAGAGCTCGGCAGAGTAAGCGCTAGCGTAACGTCACAGGACTCAGCCCTTAGACAGCAGGACTGAAGTCCCTCTAGACCGCTAGCGCCCGGCACCGCGACTGCGATACCAACAGGGATCAAATAAATGGCGTGTGCAAGTGTGCAGACGGCCGGTATGCACTGTGGCCTACAGGCTAGCCACTAGCAGGCGCTGACTCAGACTCTAAGGCTAAGTGCACACGTTGCATTTCTTGTGCATATTTTTCCTGATAAAAATCGCATGGTACTGCTCCCAGAAACCGGTCGCAGTTTTTTTGCGGTTTTTCATGCGGTTTATATGCGTTTTTGGCTTTATGAAGTCATTTCCTGGTCAAACCCTATTCTCCTTGTTTTTGGCAAATTGCAAGATGCCTCCATTGCAGAGCCTGTGTTTTACCCCAGAAATTGCGCTTATTTTGCATCTTACAACATTGATTTTGCTGCACCATCACATTAATGAGCAGGTAATGCTGGATTCACATTATTTTTTTTTTCACGTACCGCATCTATTGTCTCATTGTGCGTGTCTATGCGCATGGCGTGCACATGGTCTTGACTTTTCCTGTGTTTAAATATGCATTTCTCTTTCGGGTGCACTCACAGGGTTCACATTGCATTAGGGGCAATTTTCTGCTGGATACGTTACATAGTGGCAATATGTTAAGGATGCCTTAGTCCGCCATTGCCCGCAATGAAAATGCATCATAAGGCATGTACAAATCGCAGTGTTTTATCAAGTAGGCGGTAATGATGCACCCTTGAACGCTGCTTGCCATCTTTTGGTTGCGTTGTTGAACGCACTTGTTTGCTGTTCCTCGATGTACATGTGTTGTTTTGCGTTATAGTGCGCATGCATTTTTTGACGACAGAATTGTATAAACTGTGTTTTACCACTAGATTGTTAGTGCGCTTACAAAATGCAAGCATGTGCAACTAGTTATATATTACATTGGTTTTTTGGTAACACAATGCGCCTAAAAAAAAAATGCTGCAAATTAGCATTAGGCTGGAGTCACACTAACCAGCGCAAAATACGCTCCGTATTTTACATGCGTAATACGGATGAATCACCACTAAACAGTGCTCCGTATGTCATCTGTAATCAAGGTGTGGTCGCGTATTTTGCGCATGTCAGCATCCGTATGTGATCCGTATGGAGAGATTTTCTCGCAGGCTTGCAAAATGGACATATAATGGAGCCCTATGACAGGGTTTCTAACAGAAACCAAAGAATAGATATAGACACATTGAATGTATATATATATATATATATATATATATATATATGTATTCTATGTGTCTATATCTATTCTTTTGTTTCTTTATTAAACCTGTCAGTGTGAGTTTACTGTATAGCGCACTGAATTGCCGGCTTTGCTAAAAGACACCGGGTGCGTATTTCTCGCAAGTCACATGTGTGGTCCGTGTGTACTCCGTATTTTTTGCGCACCCATAGACTTGCATTGGTGTATTACGGGCGTAGTACGCTGACAGTCCCAGCATGCTGCGATTGGCACGGAGCGTAGAATACTGATGAGAAATATACGCCTGGTGCGAGGGACCCCATAGAGAATCATTTGTCCGTGTCTAATGCGTGCTTTTTGCGCCTCTCACTCTCCCGTATTCCTCGCCAGTGTGACCCCGGCCTTAATGTCTGTATAGTTCTTATCAGATTATTTAGATGTTTTTGCGACTCATATTAAATTCTCCCATAGGAGCGATGTCGTACAAGGGTGAGGAACAGGAGGACAGCTCCCAAAAGAATGTGGGTCCACCCAATAGTTCAAGAGCGTGAGGACAAGGGCCACTTCAATCTTCTTTACCAGGATTTAAGAAAGTAAGATATAGTAGGGCAACTTATGTTTTTTGTACTCATTGACCAACAAATATAATGTTAATTTTTTTTGGTTTTTTGTTCAAATCATGTTCAATAATTACCTCTTATTTTGTTTCCTGTTTCAGGTATCCAGAAAAATTTGTCAACTTCTGCCGGCTGACAATACCAGCATTTGATCGCCTACTCGACCTTCTTTCCCCCGAGTTAAATTATCAAGAAACAGTCATGAGAAGACCCATCTCTGCTGAGGAAAGGCTGCTCATCACCTTGCGGTAATATTTTTTTTTTTTTGGGATACACATTTAACCCCTAAGATCCCAATGAAACATGTTTTTCTTTGTTTTTTTTCCAGGTTTTTGGCCACAGGAGAGAGCTACACATCACTGCACCTCCAATTTAGGGTTGGTAAATCCACCATCTCTCAAATTGTGAGGTGCACATGTGCCGTCATCTGGCGGAAGTTGCAGCCCATCGTCATGCCATCGCCGACCGTGGAGACTTGGTTGCAGGTCGCAGCTGGCTTTCAGTCTGTGGCCAATTTCCCAAACTGCATTGGTGCAGTTGATGGTAAACATGTGAGAGTGCAGAAGCCACCACGATCGGGCTCACGCTTCTTTAATTATAAGAAGTATTTTTCAGTGGTCCTGATGGCGGTGGCTGATGCACATTACAAATTTGTTGCCATCGACGTTGGTGCCTATGGTAGTACTGGGGACTCTCGGGTTTTGCGATCATCTCAGATCGGACTGCAAATTCTTCAACATGGCGGAACGCTTCCAGCCCCAAGACCTTTGCCGGGTTCCACAATTCCAGTGCCCTTTGTGATGGTATCGGATGAGGCCTTTCCCTTAAAGACCAACCTGATGCGACCATACCCACGAAGGACACTGGATGACCGGCGGAGGATTTTTAATTATCGGCTGAGCCGTGCACGAAGATATGTGGAATGCGCCTTTGGGATCATGTGTAGTCAGTGGCGTATCTTTCACACAGCCATCCAGTTAGAGACTGACACTGTTGACACTGTAATTAAGGCGTGCTGTGTACTCCACAACTACCTTCAAGAATACAGAACAGAGGTAGATGAGGAGTCACAGGTGTCTGAATTAGTTGCAGTCGAAACCTCGGGTCATGGAAGGCTTTCTAACTCGGGGGTGCGTGTGCGAGAAACCTTCACAGACTACTTCATGAGTCCTGAAGGTGCCGTGCACTGGCAATACTCCAGTGCCGGTGTTGATCAGCCTGTACATGAGAAAAGAAATGATGATTGATCCCAAGCAACCGAGTTCTATGTTGATCAAAAATTTTTGCCAAAATGTTAAAAATTAATAAAATTTTCGGTTGTTAAACAGTAATCTTGCCTCTGTGAAAATCGATTCTTTACACACCACCATTTTCCACTACACTCAATTTTCAGAACATATATACTATAATTGCTTTTAATTTAAACATATAGCCCATGGTGCGTTACTTTACAAGGGGTAACATACCAAATATCACTACAGTACACAAAGGAGGCAGTAGTTTGGGGTGTCACAGCAGTACGGTGGTTGGTTGAGCTGTTAGCTCCAATAGTAGTGAGGATGCAGCGTGTTGTGAGTAGAGTTTATGTCCACAGCTGATTTTGTTGAAGTCTGCGTTGTCCGTTGTGGGTGTATGAATGACTAACCAAAAATTTCAACTGTTTTTGTGGTATAATTAAAAAACAAAGTATGTCACGTTGGGCAATCTAGTAGAGGAGAGGACTCATCTAAATGCAAGTGTTTATTGCTTCATTACAGTGAGTAGTCTTTTGCACTGAAAATATATTTACACACACACACAGAGTCTTGAAACCATTATTTTTTATATAAACAGTAACAAACTTGTATAAACCACAAGTAAAAAAACAGTATGAAACATACTACAACATAACGACAAACATTGTCGGAATAATGTAACCCTGTCAACAGGACAGGCAAGGTGTCTGGTGGCTACGGAGGTTTTTGGACCCGACTAATTACTTATTGATTAACCAAGCATCAAAATTGTTGGTAGTCTGGATCGTAGCTATACGAGGGGTATAGATTTTGAGACAACACCTGACTCATTGGAGAGTTTCCATGTTGTCCAATAGTTTGTGATGGATTTGGGCGGCCATAAACCAATGAATCTGGATGTTCCGGACGAAAGGATGGCGCGGGTCCAAACCGCTGCGATGCATCTGCTGCTGGTGGTGGTGGTGGCACACTGCGGGGATTACAAAGGTTCATAATCCCAGTGATTATGTCATTGGAAGGTGTTGGAATTGATGCTGTGTCAACAGACATAATAAGTACATGTACAGCTGACATTATTAAATTCTGACGGTCCCGTGTCATGGACCTCAGGCGGCTGGCTATGTTTACCCCAAAAGTGTCTAGTTCATCTTGATGTCTGACATTATCTATAAGACTGAGTGTTCTGCTAGTGAGTTGTTGAATTGCACTAGCGGAATTCTCAGTTGTTGTCCCTTTTTTTTGTGCTACCCTTGTCGATGACACGGGACCGCCAGAACCTGCCCGTATCCAAGTGCGCCTTGACACACCACCACCTGGGGTACTGCTAGCGGCAGATGCAGTAGCGTTAACAGTGGAGCCAGACGCCTCCTCCACGACAGAGGACACACTGGTGTCCAAACAGGAACCACAACCAGAAGGTTCGGATGCTGTGGAGGAAATGGCTGAAGAGGGCCTGTCATTCGGAGGACCTGGAGAGGAAGACATGTCCAGGACCTCCTCGGCCTGACCCTGTTCCGAGCTGTTCTGTTCAGTGTCCATTGACGTCCCGGGACTGATATTTCCATCCGTTCTGTAGAAGGAAGAACAACTAAATTATTATACACCAAAAAACAAGAGTCAAACTTTATAACTGAGCAGAAATATAAATAAATAATGGATACACTCGGGAATGACATGCGATTTTAGGGTCTTTTTTGGAGCATCAAGTATACCTCACGGAATATAAACAAGTGATCAAAGATGGGTAGCAGCATATGGGGACATAGTCTATGGCCTAGCATATTTGGGAAGAATCTATGGAGCATTTTGGAGCCAAAACAAGGATCATTATATCTTTACCATCTTATGTGGCCATTTTGTACCTTTGTGCTACTTTTTTTTTTTTTTTTTTTTACGTTTTCATTTGTCTATTTTCAACAGAGTCTCAACTTCCGCTTACCAAAAATCAATGTTCCCCCATTGTTTTGTCAAAGAGACACACCGCACTACGACAACAACTACAAATGTCCAGTCATCATCTAGAGCCACCGTATATCCATTGTTTTGACAACAGCCATATATAACCCCAGTTATCAAAGCGCAATGTACCTCCGCAAATTCCTGCTGGTTAAAACAAACTGCAGCAGATCTGCAAATGGAACCTTCTTTCTAGGAGGTGAACTTCCGCTTGGTGTTTTCATAGACTTTACCAGCCTGTCTGTTATGGAGCGCCAACGATTTTTAACATCATCCACTGCAATGAAATCAAATAAAAACATTACTTTAATTTCAAAAATTACAGGCCAACTTAGTACTCATAATACAAACTTACTAATCTGTTTTTTCCCAGCTCTTGGAAGGTCAGGCCACTGCGGATATATTTCCGTCACTATTGCTGGCCAAGCATCCCTTTTATTGTATGTTCCTTTGTATGCCTCGCTGGCGCGGTCCCACACTTCAGGATGTTTCTCTATCTGGAAAGTGAAAATTCCGTGTTAATACGTGTTATTTCAAAGTAATGTGAAATACAAAAGTCCGTTTTATCTCTATAATTTGGTCAACACATGTAGAGATATATAGCCACACTAAAACACACCTAGGCCTAACACAATGCCAAACCCCACACTCTCTGTATGACACCTGTGTAACAAAAGATACGGCAAGGATGGCCTTATACGCTTTCCCTAACACCACACCAATTCTCCATGGCTAAGGCGAGTTTCACAGTAGCGCCTTTGAGTTTTTATTATAGACGCATGAGTTAATACTATTCTATAACCATGTTCAGGCATGATACTAAAAAAGCTGACGTGCGCATGGCAATCCACGCTACAGCGTGTCCTTGCCACACAAATGACCTTTTTTTTTAAAAAAAAACACAGGTGAGGCGGAGGAAAAATAATACCGTTTACGTACGCTGTGCCATGGCGTACTGTTCAAAAACCAAAATTTAAAAAAAAAGGTACGTGCACAACACCATGCTGAAAAAAATTAAACATAGGGATGCAGAACGCATGCGCATGGACGCGCACGAAATGCAACCCTAGAAACAATATATTTTTTTATTTAACACCGAATCCAATGCCTGACCCTTGATTTTAAAATATATACACAAAATTAAAAATATGGTTGACATGAAGTCATCAATGTTATGTTGTTTATTAATGGTGTTAAATATGTTTTTTTCTAATTTAGGGGTTCAATTTCGGTGTATAATCTAGAAAAAATTTGGCGTGGGCTCCCGCGCAATTTTAGACACCAGAGAGGGAAAAGCAGGTGAGTGACGGCAGATTTAAATAGCCTAAGAAGGGACCATTTTTTTGGCCCCCCCGGCTACAAAAATCTGCCGACAGACACCCCATAAAGGGCACATCTGTAAGATGCGCCTTTTATGGCACTTAACCCTCTCTCTTCCCACAGCCAGAGGCATATGGGGTAATAAGGGGTTAATGTCACATTGCAATTGGAATGTGACATTAAGCCGGGTTAATAACAGATGGGCGTCAATCAGACGCCGATCCATTATTAACCATATATTAATGAAGGGTTAAAAAAATTAACACAAACAATATTTTTAAAAATTTTTATTGAAAATAAGACAACTTGTTTTTGACCATTTTTTATTTCTCGCCCAATCCATCCATTGAAGAAAGAGAAAAAAAAAAAAAAAACATTCATTGCTGACCTGAGATCAGCCCAGGAGTGTGAGAAATTTTCCCACGGTCCTGAGTTCATCTCAGGACAGCATGGTAGTCTGCGCATGCGCAGACCGGACCGCCCGAGTTCACCCGAGCAGCGCGAGCTGACTTCGGGTGAAGTCGGTAAACAATGAGCCGGGGCGCTTTACGGCCCCGCTCATTGTAGCGGCGTCGGGAGTTTAGAGCGGCCACATGTTATGTGGCTGCTCTAAACTTTAGATCTTCGTGGGACACTCGTTTTTATGGGATGCTGCGGAGGGTAGGTATTTTTGTGGTTTGTTTTTTTACATTTTTATTTAGGTTGAGCATGGTCTTCGGGGAATTAGCAGAATAGGTGAGTAGGGGTTTTTTATTTTTATTTTTTTTTTAGGTGGCGACGTCGGGGACAGGTAATTATAATTTTTTTCCACAGGTAAACACTGGCCACCAATGAAAAAAAATTATTTGACACTTTAAAAAAAAAAATAAATAAAGGATGATGGGGGAAAAAATGATAAATAAATATATATATGGGGGGAGGCAGGAATTAAAAAGGCGCATTAATGGAGGCCCTAAAATTAAATATTGGCGGGGGACAGGGAAAATAAAAAAATATTCACAGCAGGAACGGCGCAATGGGAAATACTGCTCCCATTGCGCTGAGCCTGCTGGCACTACTGTATGGGAACACACATAGGCCGATGGGACTAGTAGTCCTATCGGCCTATGGCAGATAGCAGGCCCAGCAGCGGTCACAGACGCCCCATACACCACATCCACGCCATATACACCAAACACTGACACATACACAGACACCACGCACACACACTCACCACGCTAATCATGAAGGGGACATTCAGCTCCATCCGGTCGTACCACTCCATGCCTGCAGCGCCAGCCATGATACAGGAAGAAGGAAAGGATTATGGGATTTCCTTCTTCCTGTATGGGATGGTCCTTGCATGGCATGATGGGATGGGCTAGATGACATTTCCTGGCCGCATGCGGTATTTACCGCGAAAAAGATGCTATTTTTATTTAAAAATGCGGTTTATATGCGATCCCATACAACCCTATGGGGCCGGGATCGTCGCGGATCCGCAAAATTAATGAGCATGCTGCGTTTTTTTCCGCGATGCGATTCCGCCGCGGAAAAAAACGCAGCATTAGCACAACAGAGCGGAATCCCATAGGATTGCATGGCATGCTTATTTTTTGCGATTTCGCGGCAGAAACGTGCGGTAAATACCGCCGCGGAAACGCGAAAAAAACTGATCGTGTGAACGCAGCCTAAACCCTAACAACAGACGTATCAAAGGGTAGGGGTTTCATAATGAGTCAGACACCAGATACATGCATCCATCATCATACACACCAAACTATTTGAGTCTATCTTAGCGCATGGCCGAGCGGCCATGCGAACCTTTTATAGCCGCAGGCGTCCATGATCCTCCTTGCTTCTCGGATGGGCCAATCCGAACACGAGCAGGACCTGAGCACATGACCTTTGATCTCCAATGGGAGATCACTCCACAGGCATGCTCAGTGGCCCGACATTAGGACTTAGGCCCTGGAGGATCTTGCTGCTGAGCAGCATGCATTGCCAAAGCTGAACCAGGGGTGGCAGCAGCAAGCAAACCCACGGAGCTGGTCTGGACAGAGCGCCGGGACCGACGAGTTTGCTGAGCAAGCTCCTCTGCGGCTGGGGAGGAATGGGAGACCGTCAGAGGCAAGGCTCGGGATTCCCGCTGTGCAGCGCTGGAAATCCGACGCCTAACACTACTTCTCCCATATCGATGTTCTCCCTCACAGGTCATTCCCTGTTGTGAACTCATTTTCTGGTCTACCAGTTGTGAGTTCTCCTTCCGGGCTCCCTCTGGTGGTAACAGGAGGTAGTGAGGTTGATTAAATTAGTAGAGATCTGCCACCTGATGATGATGAGGATAACGATTGGATCTCTGGAATCTCAGACTGGAATTAATACAGCCGACGCCCTATTCTCGTGCTGGTGATTCCTTCTGGCTTTTCAGGTCTTGGTTTTCAGCTCTGTTCCAATCATCTCAAGATAAGTGTTTCTGCTAATGTTCACACTTGATTTTGTTGGTCTATTCAGTTTTTTGTGTGGTCAGCCAGCCCCGGCTGGGGCTGTGCTAAATTTCCACTCTTATTTATCTGTATTTGCCAATTTCCTTTTTGTCCCTTATTAGATTGGCCTCCTTTTTGCTCTGTTTCAGAATATTTCAGAGTGCTGATATAGTGAGAGAAGTCTAGTGACTTCAGGGTTTTCTGTGACTTAGCTTGTTTAGTTTTCCTCCTCGGTGACCCATTCATAACAATTCCCCTTTGACTATTGGGCCTGTAAACTGGACACCTGGCCTGAATTGGCACAATATGCTTTACAGGAGCTCGCTTGCCCTGCTGCTAATGTGCTTTCTGAAAGAGTCTTCAGTGCTGCTGGATCAATCCTGACAGAAAAAAGAACCCGGCTGTTGACCCAAAATGTTGATCTAGCCTTCATTAAAATGAACCATGCATGGGTTTCAAAGGATTTTGTCCCACCTTCCCCTGATGACACATAGGTTGCCAGAAATTTGGCTCGCTTTTGTCCTCCTCTTCCTCGGACTTGTCAAATTCCTCCATTTGCAGCTGCTGAATGTACAGCCTACACATCAACGTATGTCATTTTTGAAACCTCCCTAACTGGGCTGCCCCCCAAGGGCTGGGGTCACCACCTGGCGCACCCGGGCAAGTGCCGTTGCTCTGAACAGGTGGGTGGGCCCACTCTTGGCCAATGGCACTGGCACAGGGTCCCTCATAGTACAATACAGTGTCTCTGACAGTGAGGGAGCCCACTCGCTATCAGACACACCAGCGTACTATGAGGGGCCCTGTGCCAGTACCATTGCCCACGAGTGTGCCCCCCCTGCTTGGTCATGGCCACAGCACTTGCAAGTTGCAATTCTTACCTCTCCCTGCTCCACCGCTGTGTAGTCTGGGCAGTTAAATCCTTCACAGGGATGGCCACTACAAATTTGGTGAACTGATCGATGATGGTTAAGATGTAGCTATGTCCTGTCCTGCTGGCCTCTACCTTCAGATGATCAATGGCTACCATTTGTAATGGACGTCAACTCACAATTGAATGCAGTGGTGCTTTATGATCAGTTTTCCCAGTCACAGATGTGTGACATTCCTGCCACCATTTTTCAATGTCTCACCTCATGCCAAATCAATAGAATCGCCTACAGCCTCTGGCTTCTGTCTTTTGCACTCCAAAGTGATCAGACACATCATGATAGGGAGTGAGGACCATGTCTACATCTCTCCCTGTGTTCACAATTTGATGGAGACGAGTAACGGTGATGGGATCCACGCTACTGCGATACAGCAATCCTTTCTTCACAAATAACCGTTTTCGCTGTCTCCACAGACAAAGTATTTGAGGATCAGCATCGCCTCTGCGAAATCTACCGGGAGGTTTTCCCGTTATCAGTAATTCCCAAATTTCTTCAAACACTCGACTTTCCGTCTGTACTTGTATCCATCTAGTTTCCAGTAGCAGAAAGTCTGGACTGGCTTGCTGAGACTGAAATATATACGAAGATTTAAAAGTACCCCAGCAATGTATACTGGTGTACGCTTTGAATACATTTCCCTTTTTCTACTTTTTATATTCTGATGTAATCCATACTGAGCCTGTGAGTGTCTGTGTCTGACTCTGGAAATATAGATGGAAATTTACAATTACCCCTAGACTGGATACACCAGGTATCTGCTGATACAGTACCTTTGTTCTAAATTTTTTATTACCTTATAATCCATACTGAGCGAGCGTGTGTGGTTTCCTCCTTCTATATATACAGAGATAAAAATTTTACCCTATACTATATACAGCTTCTGTCTTGTTATACAGTACCTTTGTTTGACATTTAGTATTACTGTCAAATCCATACTGAGTTAGCGTCTGAGGGTGACTACGGGAATATCTATACGGAGATTTAAAGTGTACCCTATAATATATATATACTTGCTATCTTGTTATCCAGTACCTTTTTTTTCAACATTTTGTATTATGGTCAAATCCAGACTGAGTGAGCGTTTGAGGGTGACTCCAGAAATATATACCGAGATTTCACATTTGCCCGACACTGTATACAGCTCTACGCTTCTGATACAGTACCCTTTTTTGCTATTTTGATTCTGGTGTAATCCATAGTGAGCCTGTGAACGTCTGTTTGTTACTCCGGAAATATAGTTGGAGATTTAAGATTACACCAACACTGTATACAGCTGTATGCTTGTGATACATTACCTATTTACTGCTTTTTATATTCTTTTCTAATCCATACTGGGCCTGAGAGTGTTTGTGTCCTGAAATATATACAGAGATTCAGAATGTTTAAACTATACTGTATATACCTTGTATCTGGTGATACTGTACCCTTTTTCAACTTTTTATATTATTGTGTAATCCATACTGAGCCTGTGAGCGTCTGTGTATGACTCATGAAATATATACAGAGATTTACAATTATCCCTTGACTGTATAGAGCTGTACGCTTCTGATACAGTACCATATATCTGCAGGTATTTTGGGTACATTTTCACAAAAATTAGTAAGTATGGTGGAAGAGGCCGCTGACGTGGCCGTGGGGGGCCAGCTGGTACTGATGGTGGTGGTGGTGCATCTGCTCATAGTGCCAAAAGCACAATAGCAGCTAAGGCAGGAGGTGTTGAGCCTGCGTCATGGTCTGGCTCCGGAAGGCCTGTAAGGCTCCCTTTTCTGGGAGTAGGTAAACTGCTTTTAAAGCCGGAGCATCAGGAACTGGTTTTGCCTTACATTGCTGAAACAGCCTCCAGCTCTATTGCATCCTTTTCTGAAGTTTCAAAAAATGCAAGCACTGAGTCGTCAGTGCAGGCTTCTGGTCAGGAGCAACCCCTTTCCTTGGGTCCTTCACCCACACCAAAAGTGAAGGATGCGGCAGCCCACACTTCAGATTACTCCATGGAGCTCTTTTCACATACCATGCCTGGGTTCATTCTAAATGGGGCAGATTATATATGGAGCATTATTTGGGCCCATATGACACTGGAGAATCATCCATGGGGCCCATCATATACTGGAGCATTCTAAATGGCGCAGATCAGACATTGGAGCAGCGTCTATGGGGCCCATCATACACTGGAGCATTAGAAATGGGGCCCATTATATATGGAGCATTATTTGGGCCCATAACACAATGAAGCATCATCCATGGGGCCCATCATATATTGGAGCATTCTAAATGGGTCAGATTATATATGGAGCATTATTTGGGCCCAGCATACACTGGAGCATCATCCATGAGGCCCATCATATACTGGAGCATTCCAAATGGGGGACATCAGACACTGGAGCAGCATTTATGGGGCCCATTATACACTGGAGCATTAGAAATGGGGCCCATTATATATGGAGCATTATTTGGGCCCATAACACACTGGAGCATCATCCATGGAGACCATCATATACTGTAGCATTATGTGGAGCTCATCATATACTGTATGGAACATTATATGGGACCAATGATTCTGTATGAAGAAATATATGGGGCTCATTATTCTAGACGGACTTACCATGTGGTGGCCTAATACTGTATGGAGTAATTTACTGTCCCTTTTTTGAGCTATTGTAGAATGTAAAATACCTACCAGTCATGTCATGTAAGAAGTGAAGTATTTTTCATTGTACTATACCTATATTTCTGTGCCGTATCGGAGCATCATGAATTGTGGTATGTATTAAAGGGGCGCATTGACACTCTTTGGCCCGGGGCACACGAAAACTTGGAGCCAGCCCTACCCCCCCACAACTTTAGCCAAATAACCCCCAGTTTTCAATGCGTAACTATTATTATAAAGTAAATTAAGGTTGACAATCTTAAGTGATAAGAATTGATGTTGGCATTGAAATGGGCACTGTAGGTGTGCTTACTGTCCTCCATTCCATGTCGACTTTGCTTCCCCATTGACTTGCATTGGGCTTCGTGTTTCAGTCGGACCCCCGACTTTTCACTATAGTCGGCCGATTTCGTTCGACTCGACTTTTGAGAAAGTCGGGTTTCATGAAACTCGATTCGACCCTAAAAAAGGTAAAGTCGCTCATCTCTAGACAGCACAAATCTTTTTTTTTGTTAAATAACATATCTTTATTTAGGTTACAAAAACGCATACAATCCACATGAAAAAAATGCATGAAAATCTGCATAAAAAATGCACAGATTTTTATCTCCGTTTTCTGCCAAGAGGTGCAGATTCTCTGCAGAAAATTCCACAGACCAGTCTGCAACGTGTGCATATACCTTACAAGTGTGCGGTGCATGCGCTTTGATAATTCAGAAGCCTACAGTCATCTAGAGTGATTGCAGACTTAAATCTGAAACCTGGGCAAGCCCTTCAACTATAAAATGAAGTCCTGCAGCTAATCCTAACAGCGTGTAATATACTCACTGTCAGGATTCAGTTCTGCTTGCTGGTTCCAGCAGTTATCACAAGGCCACTTCACTCATAAGCGATTTTCATACTTATGGTCACATGACAACTAGCTTCTCTCAGTTTTTCATTGAACATTGAGAGAATTAGGAAGAGCCGCTCGTCGGCACGTGACTGTAAGTGTGCAAATCGCATATAAATTAGGACTACTCCAGCCACTCTGGAAGGGGGCTAACTGAATTTTTGCTCCGGTTGCCGGAAAACCTAGGTACACCTCTGCCTTACTAATAAAGGTAACGTTAACATGCAGTTCTCTAAGAAATGTCACCAAAGCATCCAAATATGTTTCTAAAACTATAGAAGTAACCATTTCTTACAAGGATTTTCTAAGAGAAGGCATTCACTAGAAATACAGTGTACTTTACAGTGGTACTTTTAAGGTATGTGCACACATTGCAAATGTGGTGCGGTTTTGTCTTGTTTTTTCTGCGTGGATTTGTGACAAAACCTGAAGCAAAACATGATGGCAGTAAAGTGACTGAGAAACCTGAAGTGTCATGTGTCTCACCCAGAGCGGGGTACTCAGGTCGCCGGGCAGCGATGGATTCATGGTCATGGGGTTGGCAGCCGTGCCTTGTGTCTGTGCTCTGGGGACAGTGAAATGGGGGTTAAAAAATAAAAGAAAAATAAAAGAAATTTGAAAAAGAGTATGTGACGCCAGTTGGAGTGTTCGACTGTAGGATGCCGGCACTGCAGATGATCCCTGGGCGGTAGATGGTGATGGCAGTGCAGGTGTTTAACCCCCTCCAACTAGGGCTGACCCCCCAGAGATAGTGATGAAGTAGATGGCATGGAGTAACAAGGCAGGAGACAAGGAATGCCACTTTATCATTTACTGAAGTCCAGATGCAGTTCAGAGGACAAATACAACTCTCACCAGATTTACAGTCTGCTCTGCATGATGGGAGTTATCCTTCTCTCTGCTGAAACTTGGTGTAAACTTCCTGCTGTTCTAATCCCTTCAGGGACCAAGGTTTCCTAGAGTCTGAAACTTTCAGTACAGCCACTTACTCACTGTGTTTTCTCCTCTTGGCAACTTGCAGCTTGAATCCAGTGTGAAGCACAAGTTTCTCCTTGCTCAATTCCTCACTGATTCTTTTGTTGCTGTAGTTCACCTGAGAGAAGAAACTTCACAGTTGGTTGTATAAACTCACACAATCTCTCAGCTTACCATCTCACTCTAGAAGCATAGATGGCCAAGGGGCTGAAACCCTGATTTTCCTCAGCATTGTTCCAGGGGAGAGCACATGTCACTGCTCACTGAACAATCTCCATTTTCTCCTCACCGTCTTCTCCACAGAACAACAACTCACTAAACTCCTCCCCTCCCAGTTAGGGTATGTCTCCAAAGCTCTAAGCTTCAGGGAAGCAAGGGAGTGAGGTAAAATTGTGTGTTTGCAGTTGTCTCCAGCAGAGAAAGCATAACTCCCATCATTTACAAAACACATACAACAGAGTACATATTTGACCATTTTGTGGCGGCAAAGACACAGGGCGCCACACATGCACACGTTGATTATTTTGACTTGTAGATTAGGTGCAGAAAATAGTCTGCGGTATGTCGATTCTCTGTGCGTTTTTGGCCCGGTGTTTTTCACCATTGACTTCATTCAAATCAATCAAAAACGTACCCAAAACACGGAAAATAGAATTAGCGTTACCGATAATTTAGTTTCTAATAACCTACCATGACAGCACATAGGAAGATGTCATCTCATCCTAATAGGGAAAGGAAATATGAAAGAGGTCAAATAGCACCTCCCACCTCCTTACCCCAGTGTTATTATAAAGGACCACAATAGTATGAATGCTTTAACATATTTATTACTACTAGATCCAATAATTGAGTAAAAGGGTGGGAATTACATGTGCTGTCATGGTAGATTATTAGAAACCGAATTAAAAGTAAGTCTAATTCTATTTTCTCTATTAACCCCCCACGACAGGACACAGGAGGAATACCAAAGACTAATGTATATAGAGGGACAACCGCCTGGAGAATCTTTCTCCCAAACTATAGATCTTTGACGGATGTTAAATCAAGTCTATAATGTCTGATGAAGGTGTGGACAGATGACCAGGTAGCGGCTTTGCATATCTGTTCGAAAGAGGCGCTTGCTTTTTCTGCCCATGAAGCTGCTACTGCTTTGGTAGAATGAGCTGTGAACTTCTGTGGAGGTGTGAAATCTTGAACTTGAAAAGCTTCAAATATTGCTCTCTTTATCCTATTTGTCACCGTAGTCTTGGATGTTTTCTTTCCCCTATTCTGGCCATAGGGTTTAATAAAGAGGTTTTTATCTTTCCTCCACTCTTTGGTTATGTGGAGATAATGTAGGACCACTCTCCTTACATCAAGAGAATGAAACTCCTCTTCTTTTTTTGGGTTCTGGCAGAAGGAAGGTATTACTATATCCTGATTTCTATGAAAGTCTGTAACCACTTTTGGCAAAAATTAAGGATCAAGTCGAAACACCAGCTGGTCTTCTAATATTCTCAGGAAGAGCCTGTAACTCCCCCACTCGCCTGGCCGTTGTGATTGCCACCAGGAACGCCATCTTCCAGGCCAGCTTATCCAACATTATCGATGGTAGGGGCTCAAATGGTGGTAGCGTTAATCCTTTAAGGATGATATTGAGGTCCCAGGTGGGGACCAGACTGACCAATCCAGGACAAAGCCGTGTAGATGCTGTCATGAACCATCTCACCCACCAATGTTCCGCAAGGGTCTGGTCAAAGTATAAGCTCAATGCTGCCACTTGTACATTAAGAGTACTGAGTCTGAGTACTTTTTCTAAGCCATCTTGCAGAAAACCTAGGATCTGGGCGATATTGGCCTGTTGGGGATCTGGCCGATCCGGGTCACACCATGACACAATCGTCTTCCAGGTCTTTTGGCATATGGCATTTGTCACCAGCTTCCCACTGTTCTGTATTGTGTTGATGACTCTCTCAGAGAAACCCTTGACCCTCAGAATCGAGAACCCAGAAGCCAAACCACTAGATGCAAGTTCTCTTTGTCTGGGTGATAGACCAGCCCCTGGTACAGGAGATCCTCGATTGATGGAAGGATTAGAGCCCCGTCTACACACAGGCTAGTTATGGTACCTTGCCAGCTTCTCTTCGGCCAGGGGAGTGCCACTAGAATTACTCTGGTCTGTTAGCATCTTGTCTTCTGTAGAGTCCTTGGTAAGACCAGGATTGGAGGAAAGGTGTAAGCCTGACTGAATTGCCACTGGTGAGCGAAGAAGTCTAGTAAGGAGTAAACAGGGCTTTGCAATGACAAAAGACAATTTACAGGAGTGATATTCTTTAGCTGGGCCGTCAAATAGCACGGTGCTCCAACTATCACAGAACAATATATTTTCCAACAGGAAAGACAACACAGTAAAACACAGTATGATGCTACTCTAACAATGGCCTAGCTGGCCTCTGCTACGCAGGCCACATAGCTGCCGTCCTGTCTATTGCAGCCTATCCTAGGCCCTAACATGTCCACATACGGGGTTAAACTCACAGTAATGTTGGGGACTAGTCCAGTCCCGGGGGCCCCCTGCAGTCCTATACGATGGTGCGCACGTCTCTCCGGAAGCTCTGTGAAACGTGATATTCTCTTTACTTGACAGTCCTGGAGATGCTCCTGGAAACTGTAGATTCCTTTCTTGTTATTCTTCGTGACTCCTCACAGTAACACAGGACAGTCACCTTTATTATCCTCAGAAGAGTCTACACAATCTCACAAGTTCAGTCAGTCTCAAGCTATGCGTCTTCTTCTCACAGTTGCAGGCACACCAGCCCCTGCAGCGTCTTCAGCTCAGAATCTGCATACAGGAGCCAAAACCCCTCCCCTCACCAGTCTTTGCAGAACAACACACACAGTCTTTTGCAGGGGAGACAGAATGTACCATCACACCAGCCAAGGGGGGTGCTGTCTCTTAAAGTGGCAGTGTATCTCTTACTGTCCATAGCAACATCACCCCTTACATGCCTCCCTATTTAAAGATGGTTATCCTCGGCCATCACAGTAACAAGATTGCAGTGTGATGAAGAAACTTGCAATGCGAAACAGCACCTATAGGGGAGGCAACACAAGTTGTAAAACAGACAGAGAACACTGTTCTACATATCAGACTGGTGGAACCCCTGCAGTAGACCTCTGGGATGTCCGGAAGTCTTGACTATCTTCCAGAGGAACACTTGCTGCAGGAGTCGTAGTAGGCTCTTTTCAGGATTCGTTGTCACGTGTGGTAGTGGTACATCCAAAAGATTACCTTCTCTGTCCACCTGAGGACCCCCACGGTGTCAGGGCAGGTCCACCATTCTGCATTTATTTCACTAGCAGGCAAAACAGGTTCAGGAAGGGGAGCAGCGCCTTCAGGCAGCAATGGTACAGAACGGGCTTCAGATCAGCATGGCCGTAGCATATTTCTGTGGCGTACCCTAGGGGTGGACGCCCCACTTTCAACCTGCACCTTGAAGACCGGGCCGTCAGCATACACTCGCTGGTGTATCCTGTAAGACTGTACTTCCCATCTCTCGCTTAGTTTACCCTTGGGGCATTTCTCTCTGACTAATACGCGATCCCCGGGCTGGAGCGGTATCTTTTGAATCGGTTTACGGCCCGTATATTCTTTTTCCTGCAGCTGCCGTATCATTTGCAATCATTGCCGATGTTCTTTCACCCATGAAGTGACATTTCGCTCTATCAGTTCCTCTGGCTGGTTCAACTTCCACTCAATGATCTCTCGTCCAGCTCTTCCAAACAGCAACAGATATGGGGTGTAACCCGTGGTGGAGAGGACCCAATTGTTGTAGGTCTAGACCAACTCTGGCAGGAAGTCTGGTCAGCATGCCTTCTTATCCTCCTCCAATGTCCTCAGCATTTGAAGTAAGGTACGGTTGAAGCGTTCACATGCTCCATTGCCTTGAGGATGGTAAGGGATGGTCCGGGACCGCTCGATGCCATACAAATGATACAGTTCTTCCATCACCTTGCCTTAGAAATATGCACCTTGGTCAGAGTGGATGCGCTTTGGGCTCCTATACTCTCAGATGAAGTCTTGACAGATGGCGCGCGCCGCTGACTCTGTAGTCTGATCTCTAGTCGGGGTGACTACTGTGAATTTGGAGAAAAGGTCGGTCATTGCCAAACAGTACTGTAGCCCCCGGGCTGAGTGTCCCATGAGAAGATAGCTGATCATCAAGACTTCTAGCGGTTCCTTAGGTTGTATGGTTTGGATGGGTGCCCTCTGTTCAGTACTCTTAATGAGGTCACATACCCGACATTTCCAGCAAACCTCCTCCACCACAGACTACAAGCGGGGACAGTACATGTACCGGTGTAACCACTGGTAGGTCTTTGTGGACCCGAAGTGGACTCTGAATTTGTGGGCTTCTTTAGCCACTTCTTGGGCTATTCCTCCTGGGAAGACCACATGCCACCTTACTTCCATATCTTACTTCCATATCTTTTGGCTGGTGTCTCTTACGATATAACACTGATTCTCGCACTTCCAGCCTATCCCACTGGTGTAAGACACTCTTCATCTATGCGTCCAAACTATCTCTTTCTTGTTTGCCTGGCTTCCTCTTCTGCATTACCCACCATTTCATCTATCTCAGCCCTTCGTCTTCGTCCTGAATATATCCCCATTCCTCATTGGTTCTCTCCAGGGATTGGGGTAGTGCGCAGGCCTCCCTACTTGACTGGACCGCAACCGCTGGGGGCCTAAACTTACAGAAATCTGGGGTTTCTTCCTCTTTGAGTTGTTCATCGAGGTCCCCCACTGGAGTTTCCACCGTCACTCGTGACAGCCCGTCAGCATTTGCATTTTCAGTAGCAGAGCGATAACGGGTGGTAAAGTCAAACTTGGCTAGGCGAGACACTCACCGTTGTTCCAAGGCCCCCAACTTAACATTCTCAAGGTGGGCAAGGGGATTATTGTCTGTTCAAACTTGAATCTTGGTTCCTGTCAGGAAGTCTGCAAACTTCTCTGTAATGGCCCATACGAAGGCCAGGAGCTCTAACCGGAAAGAACTGTAATTGTGGGGGTTTCTTTCGCTGTCTCGCAGGGACCTACTGGCATACCCGATGACTCTCTCATGTCCATCCTGTATTTGAGAAAGTACTGCACCAAGGCTACCATCTGTGTACAACAGGAACGGTTGATCGAAATCTGCGTAGGCCAAAATTGGGGCTGAAGTAAGAGCATTCTTTATAGCCTGGAAAGCCTCATCTTGTCTCTGGTCCCAAGGGATGCACTGGTTTTTCGGCACTCCGGTGGTCCCCCTCAGCAGCTCATTCAGAGGACCCGCCATCTTTGCGAAGTCTTTGACAAACCGTCAGTAGTACCCGGCGAGCCCAAGGAAGGCCTGAAGTTCCCTCACTGTTCGAGGGACTGGCCACTGGTCAGGATAGCAGCCACTTTTTCTGATGAGGGCAGAACTCCATCTTGTCACACTATGTGGCCCAGGTACTCGATCTCCCTCTTGAAGAGGTGGCACTTGTTTGGCTTCACTTTCAGGTTATGAGCCCGCAGTCTTCCGAGTACCTGTCCAAGCCGAGCAAAGTGTTCTTCGAGTGAGGCAGAAAACACAATGATGTCATCCAGGTAGATCTGGGTAGCTTCAAAATGTAAGTCTCCCACACACTTTTCCATCAGCCGTTGAAATGTGTCCGGAGCATTGGAGAGCCCGAAGGGCATCCGGTTAAACTCAAACAATCCCATAGGGAGGATGAAGGCAGTTTTTGCTTTGTCTTTCTCTGCCACAGCCATTTGCCAATATCCGCTTGCTAGGTCCAAGGTGGTGAAATACTTGGCTTTCCCCAATGCTGTCAAGGATTCCTCGATGCGGGGTAACGGGTACGAGTCTTGGAGAGTGCAGGCACTGAGTTTCCTGTAATCTACACAGAACCGGATTGTCCCATCCTTCTTCTTGACGAGCACCCCTATGGCCGCCCAAGGCCTCTGACTACGCTGCATTACTTACTCCTGAATCCAGCATTTGCCTCAGTAATGTCTTTACCTCTTGGTACATCTTGGGTGGGATTTGCCGGTATCGTTCTTGATTTGCGCGAGCATCCCCGGTCGTTATCTCGTGCGTGATGGCTTTGGTACAGTCGAAATATTCGGCATGTCGCCCAAATGCGGCCTGATTTTCCCACAGCATAGCTTCTATTGCCTGCACACGCTCAGGGCCTAGAGCCTTCACATCGACTTCCATTTGATCAAGGATGACCCGTCTATTCCACTCCGGGGATGGCGTCTCTTCGGGCCCCGCAGTGACTGCTAGGGTACACCCCGTGCCTTCTATTGGCGATAGACATCTTCTGACTGACCACTTCGCCCTTATGTAGGTACACCAGGGCCAGATCTGTCCCTTGCGGCAAGGTGACCTCCCCGGGGCCCACGTTCAAAGCTCTTATGGGGACGAGTCCTCGCTTGACTACAGCTATCGTATGAGCTATCCTGACTTCTTGGTCCACTCTTCCACCTACCACAGGCTGAACAATCACTTCCAGCCCGTCAAAATGGCGATGAGTCCCCACTGGAAGGTGTAATATACTTTCTTGCTCGGGAGGCAGGATTACAGACTCTTTCCCAGGGGCCCTGATGACCCCTACCATCTGATAAGACGGCACACTCTTTTGCGTCCCACAGATGCGGATCAGTCGCTGAAGGGCTTCTTGAGTAGGCTTGTGTGTAGCAGCCTTCTTCCAATAACTGGGTCCCTGTTTGGTAAACATTATCTGATCGAGTTCTCGTAGGATATTCATTCCCAGTACTACAGGCACATCTTCTTTGATGGGTTCAGGGACTAGCAGGATCCTTTTTTTCCCACTTCTTGCCCACAGATTCGAAAATTCATCCACACGACCCCTGTGACTGGGATCGGTTGTTGATTGGCAGCAAACAACTGGATCAATATCTCCTTCTCTAGCTTGGCAAGGGCCTGAAAATGCTGCTTGAAATACATTTCTGGCATCGTTGTCACTTGTGATCTATCAAGCAGTCCACTGGAACACCCTCAAATTCAGCACGCAGGATGAGACTCCCAGCAATCATATGTTCATTATGATGAGGTGCGGCCTCTCTCCTCGCCTCCCCCACAGAGTGCCGTGTTAGGCTACGTTCACACGTAGCGGAACTCTCGCGGAAATTACCGTGAGAATTCTGGATTCCATTCCGGGGGAAAATCGCATTTTAAATTCCCGAGATTTTCCCGCGGAAAAACTAGCATTTTGCAAGCATAATTAGCTTGCAGAATGCTAGCGTTTTCCAAGCGATCATCGCTTGGAGAACTGATTGACAGGTTGGTCACACTCGTCAAACATAGTGTTTGACGAGTGTGACCAACTTTTTACTACTGATGCTGCCTATACAGATAGATAGTAAAAGATAGGATGTAAAAAATAATAAAAAAAATAAAAAATATTGTTATTCTTACCTTCCGGCGTCCCGCGCAGCCTTCCTGACTCTCTCCACGCTCCCGGTCCCATTAATCCTTTGTGAGAATGACCGCGATGGCGTCCGTTCTCGCGGGATCGCGACGTCTCGCGGTCATTCACGATGACGTCACGAGACGTCGCGATCCCGCGAGAACGGACTCCATCGCGGTAATTCTCGCAAAGGATTACTGGGACCAGGAGCGTGGAGAGAGGTGGGAAGGCTGTGCGGGACACCGGAAGGTAAGAATAACAATATTTTTTATTTTAAATTCTATTTTTTACAGGGATATGGTGCCCAGAGCCCGGAGGACAGTCTCCTCTCCTCCGGACCGTCGGTACCATCCGCAAATGTTCTGCTTACTTTTCGCATGGTGTGCACAGCCACATGCGGAAAGTAAGCAGAACAATGCATTCCTATGGGTGCGGGATCACTGCGATTCCGCTAAATTAATGAGCATGCTGCATTTTTTACCGCGAAGCGATTCCGCCACAGAAAAAAACGCAGCATTAGCACAGCATTGCGGAATCCCATAGGAATGCATGGGATGCTTATTTTTTGCATTTTCGTGGCAAAATCGCGCGTTTAAAACTGCCACGAAAACACGAAAAAACACAACGTGTGAACTCAGCCTTACTGCAGGGGTTGGTAGTTTAACGGTGTCTGTTGCTGGCTTTGGGCATAATTCCGACAGTCCCTGGCAAGATGCCCCCGTCCTCCACTTTCCCAGCATTGGATTCTTCCTCTTCACCGGGGAGCACCTCGAGCCTGTCCTTGTGCCTCCGATGCCTGATGGGAGGGAGCTTACACCCAGTAATCCCTTATAGGTCGGGCCGAAGGATAGTTGTATGAGTACTATGGGTTAGACTGATGGTCTCCCATTCTCTGCTCCATCTGGGTTAATTTCTCTTGCATATTAACAAGGGACCGCTGCAAGTCTTGCACTACCTGGACCAGCTCCTCCTGATGACTTGGGTCCCCTCTGGTATTGGCGCCCTGGACACGCATCACCCCAGATGCGTAACTGTCTTCCTTACTTCGGGCCACTTCTTCTGCCACAATTTGATGAAATGAAAGAGCCGGATCTGCACGGACCCATTCTGACAGTGCTCTCCACAAGGATGTGCTGTGCAGTCCCAGAATGAATTGTTCCCGGAGTATCTGGTCTCTGGAGCCCATGCCACTAAGCCCATCCGACTCCTTTCTCTGCACTTCTACTAACACTTCTTGCAGTGCTGTCGCATACTTCCCCCTGCAGTCTCGAGAAAAATTTGGCGCGGAGGTGTCCCGCGCTAGCAGTCTCGCCGTAGATCTCTTCTAAGAATTTCACTAACTCCTTCTGGGTACTACGGGTAAGTTCCAGCTGTAAACAGACATTTCTATGGGCCTCTCCCTCTAGGGCAGTCAAAGCAATGTCCACTTCAAGGTCTATGCTGATGTTATAAATCTTCAGGGTGCTTTGCAGCCGGGACACCCAGTCAGACAGGGGCACACTAAATATGGTGCCCACAGGGAGTGTCCTTGCAGGGGTTCCACCAATGCCCACAGCATCCCCACTACCACTAGCATTCCCGCTGTTGCTGTCTGCTACCTCCATCTTGGTCACAGTCACCCTGCTCGCAGCGCCACTTGAAGCGATGGCCGAGGAAACCACCACTGGGAAGGAGACTACGGTACACAAGATGAGGTACATACAGCAAAGGGTAAATTTGTTGAAAGGCAAGAAATATATTGATAGGAAGGAGTAAGCAGGGGTATGCAATGACAAAAGACAATTTACAAGAGTGATATTCTTTAGCTGGGCCGTCAAATAGCACGGTGCTCCAACTATCACAGAACAATATATTTTCCAACAGGCAAAACAACACAGTAAAACACAGTATGATGCTACTCTAAAAATAGCCTAGCTGGCCTCTGCTACGCAGGCCACAAGGCTGCCGTCCTGTCTATTGCAGCCTATCCTGGACCCTAACATGTCCACATACGGGGTTAAACTCACAGTAACGTTGGGGACTAGTCCAGTCCTGGGGGCCCCCTGCAGTCCTATACGATGGTACGCACCTCTTTCCGGAAGCTATGTGAAACGCTATCCTCTCCTTGCTTGACAGTCCTGGAGATGCTTCTGGAAGCTATAGATTTCTTTCTTGTTTTTCTTCGTGTCTCCTCACAGTAACACAGGTCCTCCACCTTTATTATCCCCAGAAGAGTCTACACAATCTCACAAGTTAGGTTCAAGAAATTCCCTAATACCAGGATTAGCACAACTCACATGCCATATAACCAACTCATAATTCAAAGCACTCAGGGAATCACAATGGTTTTGCAACACAACACTGAATCTACGCCATCACGACCAATACCATCACCAACCCCCTCTCACTCCATCTGGTCCACCGCTACTTCCCCCATATGCAGCTCTCCAGTCCAGCTCACCCTACCAGACATTCTGAGTAGGACAAGAAAGTACTCATCCTCTCATCCGCGTACACTTTGTTTGAATGCCTATATTGCCAAACTAATCTCATTAGAGATGATGCCCTACCGTTTGGTTGAAAGCGAAGCTTTCCGCGATCTCATGGCCTATGCTGTCCCACGCTGTCCCACGCTATGACCTACCCAGTCGGCACTTCTTTTCTTGAAAAGCAATCCCTGCCCTCCATCGGCATGTTAAAGACTGCATTGTCCATGCACTAAAACAGTCAGTGAGTGGAAAAGTGCACCTCACAACAGATGCATGGACCAGTAGGCATGGCCAGGGCCGTTACGTGTCCATCACTGCACACTGGGTTAATGTGGTGGATGCAGGCTCCACTGGGGACAGCAGCGGTGGAACAGTGTTGCCTAGCCCACAGTATAGGAAACAGTTGGCTGTAGGCTTTCGATCCTCCTCCTACTCTATCAGCAAAAGCTCGTCCACAGAGCGCAGTCGCACGAGCACTCCATCCGCAGCTGGCAGTGTTGCACACGAGGTGTCCCACTATGGAACAGCTAGTGGTAAGCGTCAGCAGGCTGTGTTAAAGATGATGTCTTTGGGCAACAACAGACACACCGCGGAGGTACTGGCGGACTACTTGCAGTGACAAACAGAGTCATGGCTGGGCAGTCTACATCTTGAGGCAGGCAGTGATAATGGCCGTAATTTTGTGGCAGCCATAGCCCGTGCAAAACTCACACACATACCTTGCCTGGATCACACTTTGAACCTGGTAGTGCAGTGCTTCCTTTATAATTATCCGGAGTTAACATCCCTGCTCCATAAGGTGCAAAGACTGTGCTTGCACATCCGTCGCTCGGCCGTACACTCCAGTCGTATACAGAAGCTGCAGCGATTGCTCCACCTCCCCAAGCACCGCCTAATCATAGACATTGCAACAAGGTGGAACTCCACCCTGCACATGGTTGATAGGGGGTGCGAACAGAGGCAGGCTGTAATGCATTTGTGGGAGGATACACAGGCAGGCAGTTTGAGGGAAGACATGGAATTCTCAGGTGTGCAGTGGTCAAAGCTGAAAGACCTCTGTAAAGTCCTTCAGTGTTTTGAGGAATGCACACGGCTGGTAAGCGCAGACGACACCATCATAAGCATGAGCATCCCACTTATGCATCTGCTCATGCAAAGTTTGATGCACATTAAGGATCAGGCGTCTGCAGAGGAGGAGGAGGGAAGCCTTGATGACAGTCAGCCATTGTCTGGTCAGGGAACTGTCCTGGATGAGGTGGAGGAAGAAGAGGAAGAGGAGGAGGAAGAAGGGGATGATTATTTTGAGCAGGAGGATGCTTCTCAGGGGGCAAGAGAAAATGTTGGCATTCCAAGGTCAGGTACAGTGTTTGTGCGAGACTGTAGGGATGTGGATTTGCCAGAAAGTGCTCCTCCACCCACCACTGGCAGTGCATTATTGACACCTGGAACATTGGCCCACATGTGCGATTATGCCTTGCGGATCCTAAAAAGGGACCCCCGCATTTCCAAAATGATGAGAGATGACGACTACTGGCTGGCCAGCATCCTCGATCCACGCTACAAAGGCAAATTACACAACATTATGCCACAGGAGAACCTAGAGCTAATATTGGCTAACAAACAAGCAACTCTGGTAAACAGGTTGTTTGAGGCTTTCCCAGCACACAGCAGTTGTGCTGTTTCTCCCACGAGCCGCAGTGGGCACAATGGAAGTGGTGTTCGTGGTGCACACAAACGAAGTGGCGTTGGAGACAGGGGTTTAATGACCATGTTGTGGAATGATTTCTCAAGTACCGCTCACACGACTGCTAATACTGCATCGATTAAAAGTGACAGGAGACAGCAGTTGTCAAATATGGTTGCAAACTACTTATCCTTCCATATCGATGTTCTCCCTCACAAGTCATTCCCCTTTGACTATTGGGCCTCTAAACTGGACGCCTGGCCTGAATTGGCACAATACGCGTATGCCTTACATGAGCTCGCTTGCCCTGCTGCTAGTGTGTTATCTGAAAGAGTCTTCAGTGCTGCTGGATCAATCATGACAGAAAAAAGGACCCATCTGTCTACCCAAAATGTTGATGATCTAACCTTCATTAAAATGAACTATGGGTTGCAAAGGATTTTGTCCCACCTTCCCCTGATGACACATACGTTCCCAGAAAACTGCCTCGCTTTTGTCCTCCACTTCCTCAGACTTGCCCAATTCCGCCCTTTGCAGCAGCTGAATGTCCAGCCAACACATCAACATATGCCATTTTTTAAACCTCCCTAAGTGGGCTGCCCACCCCCCAATGGCTGGGGTCAACACCTGGTGCATCCGGGCAAGTGCCGTTGCTCTGAACAGGTGGATGGGCCCACAGATGTCCGACGGCACTGGCACAGGGCCCCTCATAGTACAATACAGTGTCTCTGATGGTGGGGGGGCCCACTCACCATCAGACACACCAGCGTACTATGAGGGGCCCTGTGCCAGTACCGTCGACCATGAGTGTGCCCCCCCTGCTTGGTCATGGCCACAGCACTTGCAAGTTGCAATACTTACCTCTCCCTGCTCCACCACTGTGTAATCTGGGCAGTTAAATTCTTCACAGGGACGGCCACTAGAAATTTGGTGTATTGATCGATGATGGTTAAGATGTAGCTATGCCCTGTCCTGCTGGCCTCTACCTTCAGATGATCAATGGCTACCATTTGTAATGGACGTCAACTTACAAGCGGATGCAGTGGTGCTTTATGATCACCTTTCACAGTTGTGATAGTCACAGACGTGTGACATTCCTGACAACATTTTTCAATGTCTCCTCTCATGCCAATCCAATAGAATCGCCTACGACCTGTGGCTTCTGTCTTTGGCACTCCAAAATGACCAGACACATCATGATAGGCAGTGAGGACCATGTGTACATCTCTCCCCGTGATCACAGTTTGATGGAGACGAGTAACGGTGATGTGATCCACGCTACTGCGATAGAGCAATCCTTTCTTCACAAAGAACCGTTTTTGCTGTCTCCACAGACACAGTAATTGCCTCTGCAACACCTACCGGGAGGTTTTCCCGCAATGAGTAATTCCCAAATTTCTGATAACACTCGAATTTCCGTCTGTACTTGTATCCATGTAGTTTCCAGTAGTGGATAGTCTGGACTGGCTTACTGAGATTGAAATATATGCGAAGATTTAAAAGTACCACAACACTGTATACTGTTGTACGCTTCGACTACCTTCCCTTTTTCTACTTGTTAAATTCTGGTGTAATACATACTGAGCCTGTGAGTGTCTGTGTCTGACCCCAGAAGTATAGACGAAAATTTACAATTACCCCTAGACTGGATACACCTGGTATGTGCTGATACAGTACCTTTGTTCCAAATTTTGTATTACGGTATCATCCATAGTGAGTGAGCGTGTGTGGTTTACGCCTTCTATATATACGGTGAATCTGTCGTGTCGGACACGGTTCGCACCGGGTTGTCCGGCAGACAGCGGTAATACCCCATCCTACCACTTTGTTCTCAGCAGCGCCGGTTGGTCTTCTGATCCGGTTTGGATTGGGTTAAACCAGGTTGTTAGTTTGGGTGAGGGCTTAGCCACACCCCCTGCCTTTAAATTGTCCTGTGTGACTTTAGGCGTCGCCGACTATAGCTCTTGCCTTGTGCTAGCGATACCGGTCTGAAGGGGGCATCTTAGGAGCATACAATATCTGGTGTAGTATATTCCATTGTTGCTATTATTTCCTCCCTGCGTGGTATTATTTGGTTGCCCTTGCACCTTATTGTTTTCTCTTGTGTGTACGTGGTGTGGTGTGTTTCCCTTACCCTTGTCCATACTTATTTGTGGGGTCTGGTGTTTGGTCTCTTCACTGGGTGGAGGGTGGTGGGTTCAGCTTAGGGCTGGACAGGAGACAAGGACAGGGTGGAGGCCCAGGCAGGCACACCTTCAGTGTAAACCCTGGGTTGAGGGACAGTCAGGGTTTCCTCTAGTCTGAGGGACACCGCAGGGGCCCCGGGGTTCAGCCTAGAGTTACCTAAGCTTCCCATGACATTATAGTCAGCCCAAGAATTAGTTACCATGGATCCTATAGTCTCCATAACCAAACAGCTGGAGGCTCTGTCCTTACAGGTCACTGACCTGAGGGTGGCGGTCCTGCAACAAGGCCTGTCAGTTCCTGCTGTTCAAACTGAGGCAGCAGTCAGGGCAGCTGAACCCAAGTTACCTCTCCCTGAACGATTTTCTGGTGATCGCTGTAAGTTCGCTGTATTTCGTGAATCCTGCAAATTGTATTTTCGTATGCATCTATTCTCCTCAGGAAATGAGGCTCAGCGTGTGGGTTTGGTAATTTCCTTGCTGAGTGGTGATCCACAAGCATGGGCCTTTTCACTACCTTCTGATTCACCTGCATTTGAGTCTGTAGACCTTTTTTCTGCTCTTGGTTTAATCTATGACGATCCTGACAGACTGGCGTTAGCAGAATCTAAAATACACTCTCTGCTCCAGGGTGAGCGACTGGCGGAGGATTACTGTACTGAATTTCGTCGCTGGGCTGTGGACACTCAGTGGAATGACCCTGCACTAAGGAGTCAATTTTTGCAAGGGGTTTCTGGAAGGGTTAAACAGGCTCTGTTAATGTATGAGACTCCCGCCTCTCCGGAGGCTGCTATGGTGCTTGTAGTACGCATTAATCACCGCTTTCGTCAGAGGTCGCAGGAGACATTTCCTGTGGGGGGGCAGTTTTTGGTGAGGCTACTTCGGGTGAATCCATTGAGCCTATGCAGATCGCTGGTATATCACATTCACAAAGTAACAAGCATAAATGTCCCTTGCCCAGAAAGCAAGGGGTTTGTTTTTTTTGTGGCAAGAAAGGACATTTTATTAATGCTTGCCGGCTGGTACCTAAGAAGGACGCGCCGGCGGAAAACTGCTAGGCTCACAGGGTTTGGAGGAGTCTAATCTGAGCCTTTGCATATTCTCCATGCTGGTCTCCCAGTGTATACTCCCTGCCAAGGTAGTAGTCGGGGGCCAAGAGCTGTCGATTACTGTATTTGTTGATAGTGGTTCAGCTGCAAATCTCATTGATGAGAGATTTGCGTGGACAGCAGGATATAAGGTGGAGAAGCTGCCTAATCCTATCCGGGTGGTTACCATCAATGCCTCCCCACTCTCACAAGGGGAGATTAAAGAGTTTGTGGCTGATGTACAACGCCACATTGGGGTCTTACACTCTGAGCGGGTAACATGTAAGGTGCTCAGTAATTTACCTGCTCAGGTAGTTCTGGGGTTTCCATGGTTGTCTATGCACAATCCGGTGATTGATTGGAAAACCCAGGACATAATTCAGTGGAGCAGAGATTGCCAGGAGAGTTGTCTGGCCACTTGTATTTCCGCGGTGACTTCCAGCATCCCGGAGCCACTGCTGGACTTTGCTGATGTATTTTCTGAAAAGGGTTGTTCAGAGCTGCCACCGCACCGACCCTATGACTGTGCTATTAGGTTAAAACCGGGAGCTAAGTTACCGAAAGCCCGGATGTTTAATATCTCAGGTCCGGATAGGCAAGCTCTCAAAGAATACATTGCAGAAAGTCTAAGCAAAGGGCACATTAGGCCTTCATCATCTCCAATGGCGGCAGGGTTCTTCTTTGTCAAGAAGAAAGATGGCGGATTACGCCCGTGTCTGGATTTTAGGGAACTCAACCAGATTACGGTTCGCGACCCATACGCGATGTCACTCATACCCGATTTGTTCAACCAGGTGTCTGGTGCCAAATGGTTTTCCAAACTTAACCTCAGCGGGGCGTACAATCTCATAAGAGTCCGTCAAGGGGATGAATGGAAGACGGCATTTAGTACCCCTGAGGGTCATTTTGAGAATTTGGTGATGCCATTTGGGTTGACAATCGCGCCAGCAGTATTTCAACATTTCATAAATGATGTCTTTTCTCATCTTTTGGGGAAATTTGTTATCATATACCTTGATGACATTCTTATTTACTCATGCGACCGTGATACACACATAGAGCATTTTAGGCAGGTATTACAGTTGCTCAGAGAGAACAAGCTCTATGCCAAGCTTGAGAAATGAGTATTTGTCGTCCAAGAATTACCTTTTTTGGCTTATGTAATTTCCGCCTCAGGGTTTAAAATGGACACCGCTAAGGTGCAAGCGGTGCTGCATTGGGATCGGCCTTATAATCTCAAGGCGCTTCAGCGGTTCCTAGGCTTTTCCAACTATTATAGGAAATTTATTAAGAATTTTTCTCTAATTGCTAAACCGCTCACCGACATGACTAAAAGAGGTACTAATTTTTCTGACTGGTCTGAGGCTACGGTGCGCGCGTTTGAATTCCTCAAAAACAGTTTTGCTTCAGCTCCCATCCTGGTTCAGCCTGATGTCTCCCTACCATTTACTATGGAGGTGGATGCATCTGAGGTGGGAGTGGGGGCGGTACTGTCTCAGGGCCCATCCTTGGGAAAATTGCATCCGTGTGCCTACTTCTCCAAGAAGCTGTTGCCTGCTGAGCGTAATTCCGATATTGGTAGCAGGGAATTGTTGGCCATCAAGATGGCATTTGAGGAATGGCGACACTTCTTGGAGGGGGCTGTCCATCAGATTACTGTTATTACAGACCATAAAAATCTGCTTTATTTAGAGTCTGCTAAACGCCTGTCCCCCAGACAGGCTCGCTGGGCATTATTCTTCACCCGGTTCAATTTTTTTGTGACCTACCGACCAGGTTCTAAGAATACTAAGGCGGACGCCCTGTCCAGATGTTTTCCTGGGGGAGAGCCATGTGAGGAGCCGGTGCCTATCCTCCAAAAGGGTGTTGTAGTCTCGGCTATCACGACAGAAGTGGAGGCAGAGATTGCTGAGGCTCAGGAGGAGGTACCACCGGGTCTGCCTCCTAATAAATCTTTTGCGCCACTACACCTACGCTTAAAAGTGTTAGGGGAACATCACGATACTGTCCTGGCAGGCCACCCAGGGGTTAAGGGCACTCTGGAACTTGTATCATGTCGTTTTTGGTGGCCCAAAATCCGGCAGGACGTGGCCTCATATGTGTCTGCCTGTACCACGTGCGCACGGGCCAAGACACCATGTTCCCGTCCTACTGGCATGTTGCATCCTCTCTGTGTGCCCAGTATGCCATGGACTGAGATTTCCATGGATTTCATTACGGATTTGCCCTCCTCGGCTGGGAACACGGTCATTCTGGTAATAGTTGATCGGTTCTCTAAAATGTCGCATTTTGTTGCTTTGCCATCTTTACCCAATGCGAAGACCCTTGCTCAGGTATTTATTCGCGAGGTGGTAAGACTTCATGGTGTCCTGTCTGACATTGTATCTGATAGAGGT
Source organism: Dendrobates tinctorius (assembly GCF_039654945.1). Taxonomy (NCBI): domain Eukaryota; kingdom Metazoa; phylum Chordata; class Amphibia; order Anura; family Dendrobatidae; genus Dendrobates; species Dendrobates tinctorius. Next base: position 12,210,399 of record NW_027361788.1, on the reverse strand, counting down.
ACACAATTTGTGGCAAAATTTTGGAGAGCGTTTTGTTCACATCTAGGGATCAAATTGTCTCATTCTTCGGCCTTCCATCCTCAGTCGAATGGGCAGACTGAGCATATGAACCAAAACGTGGTACAATACTTACGCTGTTTTGTGTCTGACAATCAGGAAGAGTGGTCGGCGTTTCTTCCTCTGGCTGAATTTGCGATAAACAATCATTGTCAGGCATCGTCTGGGGAATCTCCTTTTTTTTGTGTTTATGGTCAACATCCCCAATTCTGTACCTTGCGCCAGGGGTGCTCTGTTGGCGTCCCTGAGGAGGACCAGTTGGGAGCACAATTGTCATCCATTTGGAGGAGAGTAAAGCAGCGCTTGCTGAGTGTAGGATCTAGGTATAGACGTGTGGCTGATGGTAAATGTGTGCCAGGTCCGGAACTGTGTGTGGGTGATTGGTATGGTTGTCTACAAGGAACATCAAACTCAAAATACCATCGCTTAAGTTGGGTCCCAGGTTCATTGGTCCGTTTAGGATCTCCGCAATTATCAACCCTGTGGCATTTCGTTTGGAGTTACCTGCCATATACAAGATACATAATGTGTTTCACAAGGCGTTACTTAAAAAGGTCGTGGGTTCTGTTGATGTTTCTCCCGTGCCACTGCCTCCCGTCTTGGTGGAGGGCACGTTGGAGTTTGAGGTGTCCAAGGTGGTTGACTCTCGGGTAGTGTGTCGCACTCTACAGTACCTGGTTCACTGGCGTGGCTATGGTCCTGAGGAGAGAACTTGGGTGCCGGCTTCGGACATACATGCAGACCGACTGGTTACGATGTTTCATCGCCGCCATCCGACAAGCCAGGCCCTCGTCATTGTGAGGTTCCTGGGGTCCCTCATAGAAGGGGGGGTACTGTCATGTCGGACACGGTTCGCACCAGGTTGTCCGGCAGACAGCAGTAATACCCCATCCTACCACTTTGTTCTCAGCGGCGCCAGTTGGTCTTCTGATCCGGTTTGGATTGGGTTAAACCAGGTTGATAGTTTGGGTGAGGGCTTAGCCACACCCCCTGCCTTTAAATTGTCCTGCGTGACTTTAGGCGTCGCCGACTATAGCTCTTGCCTTGTGCTAGCGATACCGGTCTGAAGGGGGCATCTTAGGAGCATACAATATCTGGTGTAGTATATTCCGTTGTTGCTATTATTTCCTCCCTGCGTGGTATTATTTGGTTGCCCTTGCACCTTATTGTTTTCTCTTGTGTGTACGTGGTGTGGTGCGTTTCCCTTACCCTTGTCCATACTTATTTGTGGGGTCTGGTGTTTGGTCTCTTCACTGGGTGGAGGGTGGTGGGTTCAGCTTAGGGCTGGACAAGAGACAAGGACAGGGTGGAGGCCCAGGCAGGCACACCTTCAGTGTAAACCCTGGGTTGAGGGACAGTCAGGGTTTCCTCTACTCTGAGGGACACCGCAGGGGCCCCGGGGTTCAGCCTAGAGTTACCTAAGCTTCCCATGACAGAATCAGAGATACCAATTTTTACCCTATACTCGATACAGCTTGTATCTTGTTATACAGTACCTTTGTTCGACATTTAGTATTATGGTCAAATCCATACTGAGTAAGCGTCTGAGACTGACTACAGGACTATGTTTACGGAGATTTCAATTGTACCCTATAATATATATACTTGCCATCTTGTTATCCAGTACCTTTTTTACAACATTTTTTATTATGGTCAAACCCAGACTGAGTGAGCATCTGAAGGTGACTCCGGAAATATATACCGAGATTTCAAATTTGCCCAACACTGTATACAGGTGTATGCTTGTACTACATTACCCATTTACAGCTTTTCATATTCTTGTGTACTCCATACTGGGCCTGAGAGCGTTTGTTTCTGCCTCCTGAAATGTATACGGAGATTCTGAATGTTTACACTATACTATATATACCTTGTATCTGGTGATACAGTACCCTTTTTCACCTTTTTATTTTATTGGGTAATCCATACTGAGCCTCTGAGCGTCTGTGTATGACTCATGAAATATATATGGAGTTTTACTGTTATCCCTAGACTGTATGGAGCTGTACGCTTCTGATACAGTACCATATATCTGCTGGTATTTTGGGTCAATTTTCTAAAACATGAGGAAGTATGGTGAAAGAGGCCGTGGACATGGGCGCGGGGGGCCACCTGGAACTGATGGTGGTGCATCTGCTGGTAGTGCCAAAAACACAATAGCAGCTAAGGCAGGAAGTGTTGAGCCTTCGTCATGGTGTAGCTCTGGAAGGCCTGTAAGGCTCCGTTTTATGGGAGTAGGTAGACTGCTTTTAAAGCCGGAGCATCAGGAATTGATTTTGGCTTACATTGCTGAAACAGCCTCCAGCTCTATCGCCTCCTCTTCTTAAGTTTAAAAAAATGCAAGCACTGAGTTGTAAGTGCAGGCTTTTGTGTCCTTCACCCACACCAAAAGTGAAGGATGCGGCAGCACACACTTCAGATTACTCCATGGAGCTCTTTTCACATTCCATGCCTGGGTTAATTAAAAATGGGGCCCATCATATACTGGAGCATTCCAAATGGGGAACATCAAACACTGGAGCAGCATTTATGGGGCCCATTATACACTGGAGCATTAGAAATGGGGCCTATTATTTATGGAGCATTATTTGGGCCCATAACACACTGGAGCATCGTCCATGGGGACCATTATATACTGTAGCATTATGTGGAGCTCATCATACACTGTATGGAACATATGTGACCAATTATTCTGTATGGAGAAATATATGGGGCTCATTATTCTGTATGGCGCACAATGTGGTGGCCATAATACTGTATGGAGTAATATACTGTCTTTTTTTGAGCTATTGTAGAATTTAAAATAGATCAGTCATGTCATGTAAGCAGTGAAGTATTTCTGATTGTACTATACCTATATTTCTGTGCCATATTGGAGCATCATGAGTTGTGGTATGTGTTAAAAGGGCGCTCTTTGGCCCAGGGCACATGAAAACCTGGAGCCAGCCCTACCCCCCCACAACTTTATCTAAATAACCCCCAGTTTTCAGTGCGTAACTATTATTATAAAGTAAATTAAGGTTGACAAGCTTCAGTAATAAGAATTGATGTTTTTGGCATTGAAATGGGCACTCTAGGTGTGTTTACTGTCCTCCACTCCCTGCCGACTTTGCTTCCCCATTGACTTGCATTGGGTTTCGTGTTTCAGTCGGACCCCCGACTTTTCCCTATTGTCGACCGATTTCGTGACCAGACTTTTGAGAAAGTCGGGTTTCATGAAACCCGACTCGACCCTAAAAAAGGCAAAGTCGCTCATCTCTATATTTGACGTATGCACATTTTGATTTACCATGTTGATTTATTATACCACATTTGCACTTTATAAATTGTACCTTTGCGCACATGGACTTTGAAGACTTATTCATTCATTATTAAGTGCTATTTTTTCACAATTGTGATTTATAAGGATATAGTAACTTTGCCCTGTGTAATATTAGTATTTATGCTCTGTTTTATATTTTAAATATGCATAATAAAATTTGTTATTTTTAGCTTTAAAAACTCTATGATCTCTATTTCTTAATTGAATTATGAGTATTTGTTGGTTACAATCTCACAAGTTCAGTCAGCCTCAAGCTATGCGTCTTCTTCTCACAGTTGCAGCATCTTCAGCTCAGAATCTGCACACAAGAGCCAAAACCCCTCACCAGTCTTTGCAGAACACACACAGTCTTTTGCAGGGGAGACAGAATGTACCATCACACCAGCTAAGGGGGGTGCTGTCTCTTAAAGTGGCAGCGTTTCTCTTACTGTCCATAGCAGTACCACTCCCTTACACTAGCACATAACTCTGTAGGTCTCTGGTGAGCGCCTGGGCCCAGGCTATCAACTGGATGCAAGATGTCATAGAGCCGAGGACCGACATGGCAAATCTCATGGATACCGGTTTTCTGCTCTGCAGGACATTTATCTTTGTCCTCAGTTGAATCTGTTTTTCATTGGGAAGAAGGATGTTTGCCCCTGAGATCAGGACATGATAATATGCGTCCTGCAGATCAATTGTTACCATGACAAAGCTTTTTCCTTTCAGAGGAACTGCCGACTTGACGGACTCCATCTTGAATCTCCTGTAATAGATATATTGGTTCAGAGGCTTCAAGTTTATTATAATCCTGTGGGCTCTGTTAGTTTTTTTTTTATTATGAAGAGCCTGGACTTTCTTCTTCTCCATCTCCGGGACTAGTGAAATTGCTCCAGAGGCCAATAAGCTTGTAAGGCCTGACTCCAGGGCGCCTTGGAGTGTCTGTTTAGAGAGATGCATAATTTTTACTCTCTGTGGAGGGTTGGAGGTAAATTCTATTTTCACTCTTTCCTGGACGGATCTTAGAACCCATGGGTTGGTGAATATCTCCCACCATTGATGAAGGAAATGAGAAATGTGACCTCCTACTTTCCTTTGAGCGTCATGGTTTACTCTGATGCTTGCCCTGGGAGAGAAATAAATTTCTACCCCGGCCTTCTTTAGGGTAGCTCCACTTCCCTGCCTTTCTGTTAACTCTGTACTGGGAAGACTGCTCCTGAGGAGGCCGAAAGGACCTCTTTTTGGCACTCTTTGGCTTAAGCAGTGACTTTTTCTTGTCCAAAACCTTCTCCAGTAAGTCATCCAGAGCTGGCCCAAACATATATTTCCCTTTAAAGGGAGTGGAACATAGCTTGATCATAGATGCTACGTCCCCACCCCATGATTTTAGCCATAGGGCTTGTCTCACCGAGTTGAAAAGGGACGCTGATCTAGCCGCTACTCTGAGGAATTCCGCCGAGGTGTCTGCCAGGAAAGCTGTGGCATTTTGGAGGAGGGGTAGCGAGGCGAGGATCTCTTCTCTGGGAGTCCCTGCTGCCAGGTGTTCTTCTAGCTGTCCCAACCAGTGAGATATTGATCTGGCTACCGATGTAGAGACTGCATTTGTATTTAGTAATGCCGCTGATATTTCCCAGGTTTTCCTGAAGAGTCCCTTCAATTTGCGCTCCAGAGGATCCTTCAATTGAGAGGAATCCTTAAACGGCAACATAGTTCTCTTGGCCACCTGGGCAACCTGAATGTCTACCTTGGACACCTCAGACCAGCATTCTGCAGTCTCATCATCCTCTAGGAATCTATCCTTCAACTCTGAGGGAGTGCTCAGCCTTTTTTCTTTTCCCACTGCTCCAGCTCACAGATATTCTTGTGTATCCAGAAAACCAGCTTCCTTTTTGATCAGAGACCTCTGAACATTTCTTCTTGCACTGTAAGTGCTGGTTTCTCCTCTTCCACTTGCATGGCTGTTGTCGCCGCTGTGAGGAGTTTCTCCATGTTATCCGAGGAAAAGTAGTATCTCTTCTCCTGCATCTCTGGGTCAGGACTCAGCTTGCCTTCTTCCAGGAATTCCTCCGGCCTGGACTACTGGGAGTCCGAATCCTCTTCCTGATAAATCTTCCTCTTTTTTGCTGCTGGAGGGACACTAGGAGCAGGTATTGCCCAGGAGAAGGATGCTAGGGAAGATTGTATCTCCTGATGCACTATCCCTTTAATCTCTTCTCTTAAAGAGGGCTGTTCTTCATTTAGAACCTTCTCTATACAGTCCTGACATAACGGTTTTCCACGTGAGGAGGAGAACTTTTTTGCACATTTACGACTAGTGGCCTTGAATTTACTCCTTGGTGCAGGTTCATTGTCCCCCTGAAAGAGAGGAGAAGGTAAAAAAGGATTTAAGTATCTCTACCTGCACCATGGAGGGGATCCAAAGCCTGTATACTTACAGGGATCGTAACAGCACTGAGCTCCACAGGCGCAGAGCGGGAAGGATCAGACTCCATGCTACAGTACCATAGTTTGTCCTATCTTACTTGAACTTCTGCCCAGTGCTCCTTAAGTAGGGCAAACGGACCAGCACCTTCCTCTAATCAGAGGGGTTCCTCCCCCGCTTTTCCCCGGTTGGTGGACTCCCCCTGTGGAGTCCAGCTGAGTCTTGCATTTGAATTTCCCTATGCGTTCCACTGTGGAACGCAAAATCGGAAGTGATGATCTCAGCATGTCGGCCAGCATCTGATGTCATTTGCAGCCACTGGGAATGCATCAGTCTACAGAGATGGAAGCCTGAAGCAACGCTTGCTTCGCAACACTGCGGTCCATGATCCACAGGAGCAGGGGGAGGAGATGGGACCCAGAGAGCTCAGAGACGCCTCCCGCCCGAGAACTCCCCCAGACTTTTATCCAGATTTGCAGACTTGGAGACACCAGCAACGTCCTGAGTCCAATGGAGACAGGAACAGCATCCTGAAGGAGGGTAAGACCGACTGATCTCCTGCTGCCCGGCTATGAATTTTCAGGTGTCTGCCACTGGCACAGAGCACTGAGAATGACCTCTTCATCCCTATAGGAACTGGAAAAACATTGGGTAAGAAGGTGGGAGGGGCTATTTGAACTCTTTCGTATTTCCTGTCCCTATTAGGATGAGATGACATCCTCCTGTGTGCGGTCGTGGGCGGTTATTAGAGAAAAAAATGCACATTTTTACAGTTGCATTTTTCCTGCCAAAAGAGGCAGAAATAGTGCAGAAATTTTCCTCAATGTATGCACACATATAAAGGCTACGTTCACACTTTGCATTTTTGCAGCAAGCTTTTTTTCATTCAAAGTTTAAGCTGCGTTTTAGTTGCTTACAAAAAGCTTTGCTGCTTTTTTTGTTTAGTTTTTGCTGTTTTTTTTTATTTCTTTGTTTTTGTCCACGTACATTCTTGTGCATGCCAATAAAATTTAGTGCATGAAAAAATAATGTTATTCAACTTCATCAGGTTTGGCACCAAAAACGCATCAAAACCTGATACCTGCATTTTTTGCAGCATTTTTGCAGTGTTGTTTGCACTACCTATTGCTATCTATGGGTGAAAAATGCTTCAAAAGCGCTGAAAGAAGTGATATGCTACATTTTGCAAAAACGCAGCTCTTTGACAATACGGTCAGGAAAAAAAAAGGTGTACGCATGAGATTTCTGAAATCTCAAAGTCTTTGCTGTTACTGTGAAATGCAGCGGAAAATGTGCATTAAAAATCACAACATGCGAACTATGGTTCTAGTTTGTTTTTTGTGCCATAGTGAGCAAAAATCGCATGCCTGTTTAATATATTGCTAGTAATAGAAGTAATCACTTCCTCGTTGTGTGGAAACAGTGTTCTGATAAGATAGGGATTTTGGTTTCTCTGTTTTCACATTGTCATGTAATGATTCTTGTTTTTAACAGGCAGAGAAGAGGTGGTAAAAACTTTCATCCTGTCAACCACTGAGTCCTCATTCACAAGCACCTATCAGCTGATCAACATAGCTGTTATCCATGTTGTTAAGATTGTCGGCACCATATGTAGTGAATCTTTTTCAATTTACTGCAGATATCCATCATAATTAGCAACAATCAAGCATATGTTCCTTCCAAAGAATGATTTCCATTTTACATTTATTTTTTTACGTTTTTAGAAACATTTAAATGAAGTGACAATTAAATGTATCTGCAAATTTATGCGAGGAAAATTCAAGTCATCAACATTGTGTCAGTTGTGCTGGAATCATAAAGGGAAAATTGGGTGTAGCAAAAAACACTTAAAGAGAAAGTGTCATTACAAAAGGACCTATTATTTTTAATCAGTTCTTTGCTTTCCATGTATTTAAAAAAATGTTCTCAATTTTTTTTTCTTTATTAAAAAAAATAGTAATTTTTTTCACACTGGCCATATCACGGGGATAACACAACAGAGAGTGGTCTCCTCTATTTCCGTGGTCAGAAGATAGCAGCGATTGGCTATACGCACACCTGCACTGGTTGGATCGGCTTTGCTTTTCAGTTAGCTGTGCAGATTTCCCTTGTTCGTTTGTTACAAGGGTTTAACACTCATGTTTGTCTCTTAAAGCTTTCAGTCCTGAGTTATCACAGCTGTTCTGGCTTTCTCCACTCCCCTCTGGTATTAGTACTCACCTATTAGCTTGAGTAGTTGCCAGTGATAGCTTATTATACCTTGGATTTGGCTTGAAGTTGTGAGCCATGGAGAGAGAAGTCGTTTAGATTGCTGTTTGGAAGTTTTTCTGGTGTCCTTCTCCTTATCTGCCATTTAGTTTGCCTCTCCATTTACAGTTGTGCTCAAAAGTTTACATACCCCAGCAGAATTTATGCCTTCTTGGCCTTTTTTCAGAGAATATGAATGATAACACCAAAACTTTTTTCCACTCATGGTTAACGGTTCGGTGAAGCCATTTATTGTCAAACTACTGTTTTTCTCTTTTTAAATTATAATGACGACCCAAAACATCCAAATGACCCCGATCAAAAGTTTACATACTCAATTTCTTAATATTGTGTGCTGCCCCCTCTAATATCAATGACAGCTTGACGTCTTTTGTGGTAGTTGTAGATGAGGTTCTTTACTTTCTCAGATGGTAAAGATGCCCACTCATCTTGGCAAAAAGCCTCCAGTTCCTGTACATTCCTGGGCTGTGTAGCATGAACTGCACGCTTGAGATCTCCTCAGAGTGGCTCAATGATAATGAGGTCAGGAGACTGAGATGGCCACTCCAGAACCTTCACTTTGTTCTGCTGTTGGCAATGACAGGTTGACTTGGCCTTGTGTTTTGGATCGTTGTCATGTTGGAACGTCCAAGTACATCCCATGAGCAGCTTCCAGGCTGATGAGTGCAAATTTGCCTTCAGTATTTGCTGATAACATGCTGCATTCATCTTTCCTTCAACTTAGACCAAGTTTCCTGTGCCTTTGTAGCTCACACATCCTCAAAACATCAGTGATCCATCTCCATGTTTTACAGTAGGAAAGGTGTTCCTTTCATCATAGGCCTTGTTGACCTCTCTCCAAATGTAACGTTTATAAATATGGCCAAAAAATTCAGTTTTGGGCTCATCACTCCAAATTACCTTGTTCCAGAAGTTTTAAGGCTTGTCTCTGTGCTGTTTTGCATATTGTAGGTGAGATACTTTGTGGCATTTGCACAGCAATGGCTTTCTTCTGGCGACTCGACCATGCAGCACATTTTTCTCTTTTTCTCTTAAGTGCCTCCTTATTGTGCATCTTGAAACAGCCACACTGCTAGTTTTGGGAGAGTCCAGTATTTTAGTTGATGTTATTTGTGGGTTTTAGTTTACACCCTGAACAATTTTCCTGGTAGATATGGACAAACTTTTTGATGGTATACCTGACCGTGGTTTTGTTTTTACAGAGCCGCTGATTTTCCAATTGTTAATCACAGTTTGAATGCTGCTGACTGGCATTATCAATTCCTTGGATATCTTTTTGTATCCCTTTCCTGTTTTTTACAGTTCAACTACCTTTTCCCGTAGATTCGTTGACAATTCTTTTGCTTTCCCAATGACTCACAATCCAGAAACATCAGTAGTTGGATGAAAGATGCAAGAGTCCTTCTGGATCCCAGAGACTCACTCAGTTTTTATGCACACACAGTGATTACAAGTAAACAGGTCACAGGTGAGGATATTACCTTTAGTAGCTATTCAAGCCCATTTGTGTCAATTTCTGTGCATGTTATCAGGCCAAAATCACCAGGGTATGTCAACGTTCGATCAAGGCCATTTGGATGTTTTGGGTTGTCATTATGATTTAAAAAGAGAAAACACAGTAGTTTGAAAATAAATGGCTTCACCCAACCACTAACCATGAGTGGAGATAAAGTTTTGGTATTATCAATCATATTCTCTGAAAAAAGTCCAAGAATGCAAAAAATCTGCTGGGGTATGTAAACCTTTGAGCACAACTGTATATATCATTCCATAGTTTGGGTACACGTTGAATGATTGCTGTTTTCTGTTATCCTTGTCTGTTTCCCTTTTTGTCTGTATTATAGAGTCCTGCTGCCCCAACGCACTAGCTAATGCCGAACTTAGGGCAAGACAGGAATAGGAACGTCTCAGGGTTGCACAGGTTTCAGGTTGTCCCTGTAATCTTTTCCTAGTGGCAGTTCTCCCCTTCCCATCTGTCTCATCATGCTTCGTCTGGCTACTTGGTGGGGCATTAACATGCCACTGGGGCTTTTTTAGACTTATACTTCCTATCTTTTCAGGAAGAGTTTTCAGCAGGCTCCTTATTATCATAGATGACCACCAACATAAAGAACCCAAATTATCAAATCAGACAGGGAGACCTTCAAGATATAACAAATGATCTCCTTGTGAAGAACCCCTATGTGCAAGTTCACCCCTTGTACTACCTGCATAAAATTTTCTTGACTGAGAGGCACAGTGTCAATTGCAAGTATGGGAACGAGCTTTGCCAAAGTACTACAGGGAAGACCAAGGTTCTGAACAAACCGAGCATCCACCATATTCCCTCCTGCCCCAGTATCCAAGAGGATAAATATTTTTTCAGTTTTCATACCCAAAACAACTTCAACAGGTAAGAAAAACTGAGCTACACATTTGGAGGAGATGTATACACTCAGGTTGTTACGCTCCACACAACTTGAGATTAGAAGTTTTCCAACAGCTTTTTGTGCTTTTGGTAAAGAAGGACAGACCGCAATAAAATGCCCCACAGAAAAAACAAAACCTCGTTTTGCAGCGAACTTTAAGAGACTCATACTGAGGGGACGCTCCTCCTAACTGTGTTGGTTCTTGAGAGCACACAGGGAGAATCTCGGCTTTAGGGAGTACCATTGGGGGCGGAGTCACAACAGTTCTATCTCTGAGGCATTTATTGATAAGTATGGCAATAGCCATGGCGGCCTCCAACGAAACTGGAGTTTCATACTGCGCCAATGCATCCTTTAAGCAATCAGACAGGCCCTGACAAAATGGGGTCCTAAGGGCAGGATCATTCCACTGGATATCAGTGGCCCATCTACAAAATTCCTCTGCCCGTCGGTCTCCCTGCTGAATCTTACGAAGTTTAGACTCCACCACGGAGACCCGGCCCGGGTCATCATAAACGAGACCAAGAGCCGCAAAAAATCCATACACCGACTGGGGTGACAATGAGTCGGATTGAAGTGAGAAGGCCAAGAATTGAAGGTCTCATTGAAGAAGGAAAACAACAATCCCCACCCTCTGTACCTCGCTCCCAGATGACCACTGACGAAGCCTGAAATAGAGCTTACAGGCAACAAAGTTATCCCAATCTCCAGACAATATATCTGGGAACGCTACTTTAAGTTTTGGTTCAACAACCAGTTGCGTCCAGACGTTACACCATAGGTCAGACAGTCCAATAGACAGATATGCAAATAAAGTCTGTGCAGCCTCATTTAAGAGTGTTTGAGACTCTTAAATGAGACTGCACGGACTTTATTTGCATATTCGTATTTCCCAGGGAGCAATGCACCTAGGATTTCACTGATTGAGTGCCTTTGCCGGTTGCCGCAGTGTTTTCTTTGACTGGTCTCCCTGAGGTCAGTGATTGTTTCGTGATGTTAGTCCAATAGACAGACCCTGCAGCTGTCTTGCAAGGTTAGCAACGAGATCCATGTCAATATCCAGAAAAATGTGAAGCCAGTGAAAATGTCACGCTGTGACAGTCTCCTGTTATGAATGAGTCACCGTAGGAGGCAAAAACGGAAATACTAGCTAAGTCCAGAAAACCAGAGAAGTTGGCAGCTATCGGATTGCAGACCCCTGAACCTATCCACAACAACTAGCAGTAGCCGTGGGGGGTTCCTACGGTGCCCTAGACCCCTCGATCACAGCTGGAGAACTAAATAGCCTAAAGACAGAAAGGGAAATCTAAACTGCCCCAGAGCAGACCCCAAAGCAATAGGCAGCCCTCAACAAATAATGACGGTGAAGCAAGATGAAAAAACACTCACACCGACAGAAAGATAGGCTGAGCAAATGATGGGGCCCAAGCTAACTAAATAGGACAGGACAGAAAAGCTGCTGTCTGCAATCCGCCAAAAACCCTATCAAAACAAGAGCCAACAGACTGATAGGGAAAAAAGCCCTGAAGACGCTAGGCTTCAAAAAGACTATATCAGTCCTCAGGTATTTTCTGAAGACAGAGCAAAAAGGAATTCAGCACACCCCAGCAGGGAATGGCAGAAATCCAGAAAAACAAGGCAAAACAAAACCAAAACACAAATGCAAAAAGCAGAGCAGAAAACTTAGCTTTTGAGGAGCAGGAATCAGACTGGTCTCCTAGAATCCCTCAGAGAAATCACCTGCAAGGCAGAAGGGCATCGGCTGCCTTATATCCAGTCAGCAATTCCAGTCACCCAGTCATCATCATTCTGCTCAGGTGCTTGGTAATCAGCCTCACTACCTTCCTTCACCAGAAGAGGGAGTTCATCAGACCTCAATGGTGAAGGGGAAAATGAACTCACAACAGTAACCGGGAAGGAAGGGAGAATTCAAACTGTCCTTGGAACTTGGACCCTAACTATCCATGCCCCAGGGAACGCTTGATGGTAGAGAGGCCCAAGTCTCTGACCTACTGTGCTTCTATTATACTCTGGGTTGTCCCCTCCCCCAGGAGGCCTGTGACAGTGTTACACCGCTCCGTCATACTCACCCAGCCTCCGCTCCCATGCCGCAGCCGGCCTCCGCTCCCACGCCACAGCCTCTCTCCACCTCTGATGGGCTCGCGCCTCACTTCTGCTTCTTGTGCTCTGGCTGTGCCCTGACCCGGAAGCACCTTCAGACCAATGGCAGACCAGACGGGGCCATATCAAGCCGCTTCCCCCTGAGGGAGGCGCCTGATCGTTGTGTTACCTTGCACACTGGGCCCTGCTTCCTCCTGTGCTCTCTGCAGCCTCTCGGTTCTGTCCGCTGTGTTTCCTACAGCAGCCTCGCAGCCCTGTTTCCCATGTTCCAGTTCCATCCTACTCCAGTCCTGTTCCTGTGTTCCTGTTCCATCCTACTTCAGTCCTGTTCCTGTGTTCCTGGTCCATCCTACTCCAGTCCTACACCAGGGTTCCTGCTCCACCCTACTCCAGTCCTGCCTCCAGTGTTCCTGCTTCATCCAGTTATCCATACTCCTACAGTCCTACTTCAGTCCTGTCTCCTGTATCCGCTGCTCCAGCCATCTCTCCATATACCAGCCTTACAGTCTATGATCCAGTCCCGCACTCCTACTCCAGTCCATTCTGAGCCGCCCCTCTCGGTACCGGCTACCGTGGTACTTGAACCCCTGGGACTGCTCCTAGCGGTCCCTGTATAGGGGACGGTTCCACCTGGCAGCTCGCCTGGGGCCCCTTGGAGCCACGGTCCAGAGGGTTCACTCCTGGAGATTCCGGCTCCTGACCACCCACGATAACAGACAGATATGTTGGTGTATAAATACATAAGACAAACAGTGATAACAAAAAGCGACTTACATACAAAAACACTCACCAAGGGTAGGGAAGTATGCAGGAAATGATAGGTAGGTACTAACCAAATGGGACTAGGGATAAAGAGGAAGGCATACACCCAAAACAGCACTCAACAATCTCCAGTAGCAACACGATCTCCAATACAGCACAAGGTCTCCAAGGAGCAAGGAAGCAAAGCTTTCACTGGCAAGACAGAGGGGGTCTGACCACGTTTTATAGGAAGAGTCAATGACCAGATCAGAAGCAGCTGAAATGGAGCTGCATGTTTCAGACCAGCATAGAATGGGTCGTTAACCTCTTCAGTACCAAAGGAAATAGCATTCATTTAATATGGGACACAAACTCACGGGTTAAATGGAAGATCTGCAATTCACAATATACAGTGATCTTCTACTCTCAGATCTCCCATGTTGACATAACACACTTGTGACAATATTACTTCCATCTGTCTCTTACTTCTTGCTGAATTACCAAAAATATTAATCTGAAGTAGGAGATGAGAGGACATCAAGCAAGATGGCCTCATTTTCAAGTAAAACAAATAATTAAAAAGAAATCCAGCAAAAACTAAAAAAAAAAAAGTTTTCAAAAAATACTTTTAATTGAGTCAAAAAGTGGACAAGTATTGCTCTTAATTCATTCCCACTGCTCCCTGGAGCATTGTGTTTTTTGTTAGGTGTTTTGTTTTATTTCTTTCTTTTAAATCTGCTATACAGTTTCAGAAATATGAGCCTCTTTATTTAGTGTGCCCAGTATGCTTTTTTTTAAGGCTTTTTACCAAGCAAATGGTGCTCACATGTTAATTATGCAGAGCAGCTTTAAACCCCCCACCCCAGAGAATCCTTAGCTATGCCTCCCTGGTAAAGACCATAGCCCCACCAAGATCTCATTACTGATTGACAGCTTTTTGCCTATGCACAGTATACACAGAGAGCTGCCAATCAGTGGTGTGGGTGGGGTTATACAGAGCTCAGCATTCAGAGAACTGATAAATATGTAGCAGATAAAACAGGGATTTTTATCAAAACTACAGCAATCACCACTGTAATAGCTGGAATCAGGATCTTTACCCTTACATTACGCTCTTCTCAAATGAGGTATCAAAAACCTGGTTACAGGTTTAAAGCAATTTCTGTGTGGAAACTGTGGCAGGCAGCCTATTATTAGTCATTCTGAATAAAGCACATTTGTATGTGCGCATGCGGCTTAACCAAAAGTTTTGTGCCATGGACTTTATAGCAAATATATGAGGTGTCAACACAGTCTAAGATGTTAACTGTTGTTTTAAGCAATAAATATTTTCTCAAACAGTTACCCAACTTTTTGGCTTTCAAGATTTACACATCTGACTTATTATGGATTTTCAAGCCAAGAGGGTTTAGGAACATTTTGCACCAGAACCAAATCTTGGAGCAATATTTGTTCCTCTGCACTATAGATGTACAGTATATAGATAAATGCTGTATGGTATAAAGTAGCTGTGATGTATTACAAAATACAACAGTTAAAGCAAGGCTTTTGACTATTATCTAAAAAGAACAATTAATATTATTGAAAAATAAGTTTGGGGAAAATCTTGACAAATGGAGCATGGATGAAAGCTGACAGGAGACAGAAACAATGATAAATATGATTGCCTGAGAAATCAGTAGAGAAGTACTTAAATGTCTGCAGCGCAGAGAAAATGTTGAGTAGCATCGGAGGATGCTGACGCGAAAACACTAAAGCTTTCCTGCACGAAAATTTCTGCTCAAAACTGCATTACTTTGGGCCAATAAATAAAACATCTAAACTGCGGAAGAGAAGAGAAACATATCTATCTCATGGCAGGTTCATCAGCACTCCCAATTTTCATGGTGTCGAGGACAAATATCTCGGGACTTGTGTCTTTTGCTTGCAATGAACTGCAATGCAGATCAATAATTCCTCATGGCTGATAATGAACGAGGCTTGGACAGAGCTGCAGATTCTGAGAAGTTCTTCCCCGACTGCTGTGTAGTTGTTTAGTGGTTATTTCATGTACAGCAGTAAAAGGACATTCTAGTAAAGGGTAAAATAAGCCAGAAATGGACAAAGACTTTTTTTAAGAGCCTGAGAAATGTGCTCTACACCCAAGTGCACTTAAAAAAGTGACAAGTGCCCACAAAAGAAGTGCAAAAATATAGGTCAATCGTTGTCTTCTCCAACAGGAGAACGACCCCACCAATAAACTTATCCCTTGTCCCTTCAAGCAAGAAGGGTCAGGGACTAGTGTGCTCCCCCAGTCGCAGCCAAGGGAGACCCAATCTTCAACCTCAGCAGAACTAGAAGACATCAATGTTGGTTCTACTTCCTTCACCAGACCGATCTGAGATGTTTTACAGTGTAATATAGACCTTCAACCAGGAATTGTAAAAATTCCCCATCCTAGCCAGAAGATCTGGAAAATGGTGTGTGCTCAAAAGTATGAAAGGATGAAGTGCAGCGCAAATGTGCCAAAACGCAAGTGGGTTTCCCAAGTCCGGTGAATTAGGGCATGCCAGGGTCATCTGGTGAACTTAACACCTCGGCCTCTCAAACTACCCAGTCTAATGGCTTTGATTCTGGAGGGCTAGGGTTTCTACCAGATGACACCGACACACTGCCCAGAGCATCATACCCAGTGTGCATAATGTACCAACCTACTAGGCCGGCCCTCAGACAAAAGCCATCTTTTCGAACTATACTACACTTGTTCTTAGCCAAAGCCCAAAAAAATACCACACAGGTATGTAATGGAGCTCTTGAGGAGTGAAGAACCCAATACTGTTTAGTCTTCAGGGGCGGATATATCATTGGTGCAACTTGTACGGCCGGACAGGGGCCCAAAAGGTAAAGGGGACCAATTTTCATCTGCAAAGCAGGTGGAATTTTGCATTATATTGAACTATTGCACTGCAAAGGTTATTCTGTTCTTGCACAGGGGCCTTGTCTGTCTGTGTCTACCAGTGTTGGTTCTATCTACCTCTACTATCACGTAAACTTTTGCAGGACTTTTCTCTGTATAGAAGCTGCATTGCTTGTAAATAAAAGGGGGCAGAGGATTAACCCATAAAAATCCAGAATGTGATGTCAAAAACAAACACCATAATGGTAGGTCCATACTGATCTTAGCTACGAGGTCCCCTCTCTTCTATGTTGACAACTGAAAATGGAATCCAGACAACCCATGCAAATGTTTTCTTAATTTCTTAGAGTAGCAATAATATTTTTTCAGTTCCAAGAGAGTGGCTATGTACATACGGAGAGTTTTTAGGGGTTTTTAGAGCAGAAACTGATTTGGAGAATTTGGAGAATGATTGGATGATTTCTTTTCTCAAAACTCCTAAAGAACCTCTGTATATGTGAAAGCAGGTTGCAGGATGCAGTGACAGACAGAAGGCAGAGCAAGGGTTAACACACTTAACAGTTTTAATTTAACAGGGGGTTAACTCCTCGCAGGGAGGTGAAGGGTTAAATGGGAGAGCAGCAGTCCAATTGCAAAGGATATGAAGGGTTAATAAACAAAGGGACAGCAGTTCTTTGGTGCACTTCTCGTATCAGCTCTTCAGACTGCAGGTACGACTTGGGGGGTTGGTAGCGCCTGCAATGGCTGGCACGGTATTGATCCAAGGAGATTCTGTTGGCAACGGTAGTCCGTCTTCTGGCAGCAGTGATCGGGCTCTGGCACCTTCTGCTCAGCCCCTAGTCCATGAGCTTATGCGGCTGAAACAAACAAGGCCACAGAACTATCAGAGTCCACCGTGGGCGGGCAGGGATATGCCGGTAAGGTGAGGCGCAAACGTCTGTTCGGTGCCTAATGCTCTCTATGCGGAACGTTTGCTGTACTCACGGTCATGAAGCGCACGGCACCTCACTCTCTGCCAGTTACAGGGCACACTGCACTCCCCAGGGAACACTTCTCTCTCTGTGCTGCATGCTGCCTGTTCCCGCCAAGACTGACTGCTTCTGTGCGCGCCGTGGCTCTTGCCGCTTAGCCACACCCCCTGTTTCCGAGTGCAAAGGTCTGCACGGTCTCTTACTCCTTCCCCTGGACAACAGAGGAGACAGCCCCGACAGTTCTGGACCCGGCCTAGGACAGGTATCCACGGCCCGATTCTCCTCCTTACATGTGCATAGTTACTGAACGGAAACCAGATGGACCCCATATAAATCAATGGTGGGCCTCCTACTTTCATTTGCAAGGAATCCTAATTCTATTTATCTATTTTGTTTGCCTGTTCTAAACTGCATTGCTTCTATATTTAGTGCTGTCTCAGAAGAAGTCTTTGCAAACCATTAATGTTTTGGAGATGCAGCCTTCTTAAGAAAGGGAAACACAACCTTCATCCTAATGGTAATATGGTGGCAATTAAATGTGTCTTAGCATAAAAAAACAGTAAGTAGAGGTAAAGGGTGGCAGAGCCTCTGTCTATACTCTAGGCTGATGGATGACACAACGAATGTCATCCATTTTTCAGTTCCAGGGTGGAGGGTCATTTTAAAGGGGTTGTCCTCACAAAATGCAACAATTGCGATCCCATGCAGTCCTGTCTGTATCCTATCCTTTGCTTCCTCTCTTAGGCTAGTTTCACACTTGCGCCGTTTTGTGCAGCGGTTTGAGCGCACATGAAACGCATGCAAAAAACGCAAGTAAATGCTTGTAAACACTGCGATTTTTCGTCGCACCATCATGCGCATTACGACAAAAAACGCATCGTTTGTATGCGTTTTCAAGCGTTTTTCCATGCGTTTGCGTTTTTTATGCGCCTGGGTTGTCTAGGTGTCACATTTCACAGAAGAAAAATCCTTGAAAAATTCTTGCAACAGACTCCACCAATGGGACAGCAGTGGGCTTGTGTTATGGTAATTCTTTATATAGACCCTGTTTACAGCTGAATTCTTCAGATTTGGTTGCATTTTCCTTTGTGAAACATGGATCTGCGCTGGAAGAGTTTTCACTTCAACTTGGATCTGTACATCAGGATGGCTCAGGCTTATGCAGTTGCTTGCCATCAACAAAGGGAGAGAGAGAGACAGTGAAGACGGCAGCGGCGGCATTTGTGGATACATCCGATTATTGAACTCTGGGAGAGCTGTGGAGCGTACCACACCCTCTACAGCAAGCTCCAGGCAAACCCGGAGAAATTTACTGATTATACCCGAATGTCCCAACAAAGCTTCAGTGATTTACTTGCTAGTGTCCAAGAAGGCATCTGGAGACAGGACACATGTCACGGCCACGCTCGACTGGACACAGCGCCTCCAGCAGGGCGGATTTAGATGACACGCGTGATCCTGGATACACCGCCTCCAGTTGGGCGAATTTAAATAATAAAACGTGCAGCTGGATACGCCGCCTCCAACAGGCGAATTTAAACAATAAAAGGGAAAACCTGGGTAACAATAACAATGGTGGCCCTGCGATAGGGAATGGGGAAGTGGAGACCTCCTGCACTCCCCTAAGTCAGTGTCTCTACACTCCTTACGTTCCCTAGGCCGATTCCGCACCGGGCGACGATCAGGAACCTAAAAAACCCTGATTCGCCCTGCACCTAAACCCTCACTAGTGAAGTTGACGGTGTAGAAACTAATTCCACCACTGCACTAAAACACACATAAGGAAAAGAGACAAAACAGGGATACACCACTTAGCTTTGCTCTGTTGCTTACGCTCCCAGCAACAGAGCCCACCACCTGCGTGCATCTTTTCCTCCGACCGGATCCAACACCATAGTGCAGCCTTGGAGCAAACAGAGTCCACCACCTGCATGCAGCTGTCCAGAAACAGAGTCCAGCATATGAGTCCAGCTTTCCAGCAAGAGTCCAGCATCATGAGTGCAGCTCTACACCATAGCTGCCACTCCACCAAGCCATGCAAGAACTCCTTGCTGACGCCATAGCTGCCACTCCACCATGCTTTACACGAACTCCTCGCTGACAACATAGCTGCCACTCCAGGACTCTGACTGAGCTGTCCTGGACTCTCCTTCAGCTCCATCCTTCACCCAGGCTTGCTTGTAACTGAGGACTATCACCAACAGTGATTACCAAACCTGACACTCTTTTATAGAGCAATCACACCTGTGTTATAATTACGTGCACAAACTAAAGTAACCAAGTGCAATGACGCTCACCACCACTGGGGGGCAAATTTAGAGCAAAAGACACCACAGTGCAATAATCCAAATGGCCATCGGGGGCAAAAACCAAACCTAAGCACAGATAAAAAAGGTTACCTGTGCTTTATCTCTGTCATATCCAACCTGGATCATGACAACACACAGCTCCGTCGTGCGATTCCTCCGGAGGAATGGCTCCTGGTCACATTATGGTACGTAGTATTGCAAAACCAATGCCTGCATAATTTTCTTTGTTGTGTCATGTACTATTTCAAATCTGGCAGAATTATATTTCTGCCATGTAGTAAACAAAAGGCTGCAGTTTTATTTTTATGCCATGTAGTAAACAAAAGGCTGCAGATTTATTTTTATGCCATGTATTTTTTTTTTATTTTTTTGTGTTTTAAAAATCCATATACATAAATATTAATTTTTGTATTTTTTTGGTTTCCCAGATTTCTGGCTACTGGAGAGTGCCTCTCTTCACTCCACTTCTAGTACCGGATTGGAATATCCACCTTGTCTGGAATTGTTGCGGACACTTGCTGGGCCTTGTGGAACGTTCTCTGTCCTGAATTTATGCCCCTGCCCACCACCAAAAAGTGGATGGAAATAGCAGAAAAATTCTGGACAGTCTGCAATTTCCCCAACTGTTTGGGAGCGGTGGATGGGAAATACATCCGGATTATCAATCCAAAATGAACTGGATCTGAGTACTATAACTACAAAAAGTACTTTTCTACAGTACTCATGGCCATTTCGGATGCAGACTGTATGTACAGTGGGGAAAAAAAGTATTTAGTCAGTCAGCAACAGTGCAAGTTCCACCACTTAAAAAGATGAGAGGCATCTGTAATTTACATCATAGGTAGACCTCAACTATGGGAGACAAACTGAGAAAAAAAAATCCAGAAAATCACATTGTCTGTTTTTTTTTCATTTTATTTGCATATTATGGTGGAAAATAAGTATTTGGTCAGAAACAAAATTTCATCTCAATACTTTGTGATATATCCTTTGTTGGCAATGACAGAGGTCAAACGTTTTCTGTAAGTCTTCACAAGGTTGCCACACACTGTTGTTGGTATGTTGGCCCATTCCTCCATGCAGATTTCCTCTAGAGCAGTGATGTTTTTGGCTTTTCGCTTGGCAACACGGACTTTCAACTCCCTCCAAAGGTTTTCTATAGGGTTGAGATCTGGAGACTGGCTAGGCCACTCCAGGACCTTGAAATGCTTCTTACGAAGCCACTCCTTCGTTGCCCTGGCGGTGTGCTTTGGATCATTGTCATGTTGAAAGACCCAGCCACGTTTCATCTTCAATGCCCTTGCTGATGGAAGGAGGTTTGCACTCAAAATCTCACGATACATGGCCCCATTCATTCTTTCATGTACCCGGATCAGTCGTCCTGGCCCCTTTGCAGTGAAACAGCCCCAAAGCATGATGTTTCCACCACCATGCTTTACAGTAGGTATGGTGTTTGATGGATGCAACTCAGTATTCTTTTTCCTCCAAACACGACAAGTTGTGTTTCTACCAAACAGTTCCAGTTTGGTTTCATCAGACCATAGGACATTCTCCCAAAACTCCTCTGGATCATCCCAAATGCTCTCTAGCAAACTTCAGACGGGCCCGGACATGTACAGGCTTAAGCAGTGGGACACGTCTGGCACTGCAGGATCTGAGTCCATGGTGGCGTAGTGTGTTACTTATGGTAGGCCTTGTTACCTTGGTCCCAGCTCTCTGCAGTTCATTCACTAGGTCCCCCCGCGTGGTTCTGGGATTTTTGTTCACCGTTCTTGTGATCATTCTGACCCCAGGGGGTGGGATTTTGCGTGGAGCACCAGATCGAGGGAGATTATCAGTGGTCTTGTATGTCTTCCATTTTCTAATTATTGCTCCCACAGTTGATTTCTTCACTCCAAGCTGGTTGGCTATTGCAGATT
The DNA here is from genome assembly GCF_039654945.1 of Dendrobates tinctorius. Taxonomy (NCBI): domain Eukaryota; kingdom Metazoa; phylum Chordata; class Amphibia; order Anura; family Dendrobatidae; genus Dendrobates; species Dendrobates tinctorius. The sequence goes on along the minus strand of NW_027361788.1, from coordinate 12,188,986 downwards.
CAGTCTTCCCAACCTGGTGCAGGGCTACAATTTTGTTTCTGGTGTCCTTTGACAGCTCTTTGGTCTTCACCATAGTGGAGTTTGGAGTCAGACTGTTTGAGGGTGTGCACAGGTGTCTTTTTATACTGATAACAAGTTTAAACAGGTGCCATTACTACAGGTAATGAGTGGAGGAAAGAGGAGACTCTTAAAGAAGAAGTTACAGGTCTGCGAGAGCCAGAAATCTTGATTGCTTGTTTCTGACCAAATACTTATTTTCCACCATAATATGCAAATAAAATGGAAAAAAAACAGACAATGTGATTTTCTGGATTTTTTTTTCTCAGTTTGTCTCCCATAGTTGAGGTCTACCTATGATGTAAATTACAGACGCCTCTCATCTTTTTAAGTGGTGGAACTTGCACTATTGCTGACTGACTAAATACTTTTTTTCCCCACTGTATGTTGCAGTGGACATTGGGGCATTTGGCCGTGGGAATGACTCCCAGGCTTTTAAGAACTTGGACATGGACCGGAGGTTGTATGGCAACCAGTTCAATTTCCCCATGCCACGGCCTCTTCCCAACACCGAAGGTCCGCCACAGCCTTTTATAATGGTTGGGGATGAGGCATTCCAGATATGCCAAAACCTGCTCAAACCCTACTCCAGCCGGGACTTGGACCACACCAAAGAAAATTTTTAATTACAGGCTGACCAGGGCCAGAAGAACTGTAGAGTGTGCCTTTGGTATACTTGTCTCCAGATGGCGCATTCTCGGCACAGCCATTAATCTGAAACTGGAAACAGTGAATGAGGTGGTGAAGACCTATGTAGTTCTACATAATTTTGTGATGCTAGAGAGCACCCGAACTTTGAACTCGATGATGCATCTCTTAACCCATTGCCTGAATTTACTCAGCACCCTCTAAGGTCATCTGTTGAAGTTGGCCAAATGAGGGACCAATTTGTGGCCTACTTCAACTCAGATTTAGGATGGGTGGAATGGCAAGATCAAATGGTGTAAAAATGTTTTCTTGTGTGTATGTTAATAATAAAAACCTGTTTTGATAACTGTACCGAGTGCACTCTGTCTTTTTACACTCCAATACAATAATCAACTGGTCAGGTGTACCAGTGAATTCATGAGCCTGTGTTTTGTGCATCATGAATTTACTAGTACTCCTGACCAGGTGACTATGCATACACACACAAGTTATATGACCTTTATCATCTCTACAGTTTGTGTTAAATTTGCAGCGACGGTGGAGATAATACAGCTAATATTTGTGTCACATGGCCTGATGTTACAAATAGTGATTTGGGGATGCACTAGCATCCGTCACTCTTTAGGACACATGACCCTGTGACTATAAATATTATTTGTAGTATCATCACTGTGGCTTGAGTTTGAACGCAGACTGGAGTCATAATAAAATTTATACAACTTCTACAATACCCAGGCCTGGTGTCATGCTGAAGTGAGGACGCACAAACAAACGAATCCTGACTTCAGAAAGTTATCACACATGGGCAGGAGAATACACATATGAGTTAAACTCCAGCATCGCTACAGTCTGCTGAAATATATGCAGACTGAAGCGATGCTGCAGGTTAAAACTCATGTATATTCACCTGCCTAGGTGTGATAGTTAAGATACAAGGCCAGGGTATTGTACATATGACGTGTATTTTCCCCATCATGTCATCAGTTTACTCAACACACACTTTATAGAGGATGTGGTTAATTACAAGGTATATCTAGAATCCCCTTGCCTTGTCTCACAAATAGTTAAATGATGATGGTAAAAAAACACCATAGTCAATTAACTTTTATGATACCTGGCAAGGTAACAATAGATATGCCTTGCACTCAACACCATCCTCTATTACAGGGTTCCCCAACTCCAGTCCTCAAGGCCCACCAACAGATCATGTTTTCAGGATTTCCTTTGTATTGCACAGGTGAAGCAATTATCACCTGCTATCTTTTTCCCTGAGGAAGCCACAATTGTGGCGATACGCGTGGGAACCTATCCCACACCATCTTTCTCCCTACTGCCAGGGCCCTGGCTCAGACTCTAGGATTCACACTCACTCTGGTGTGTGAGCATACTTCAGACCAGGAATGGGTTTGTTATCTTCCATAAAATTGCGTGCTACTAGTTTCTCTTTTTAGGCTATGTTGAGGGACCTGTATTTAACAGGCTTATTACTTTTTCTCACATGCCTTTTTGTGTTTCTCTGGGCCCATATGGTACTATTGTTATGCACTTCATAGCCATTTAAGGTTTTTTGTCATCTTTTATAATATCTGTATGCTATTGCTATTTTTACCTTTTGCCATTGCTGAGAGATCTGCATTCAACAGGTTAAATTACTCTCTTCTCATACGCTTTTTTTTCTGTGGATCTCTGGGCCCACATGGTATTTCTCATATGCACTTTATAGACACTTAAGTATTATCTGATGCTGCTGCATATGTATTATATTTATGATATGCAATACCTTTGACAGTGGCTTTATGTACTTATCTGGTTCTTTGGGAGATTAGTAGGTGTGGTAAGTCATTGCTTCTATAATAAGGCATGACTCATTGTAGGTCCTTTTTGAATTTTAAATGTTTTCAATATGCTTTGTGTGCTTTGTGTGCTTTTTGCAATATTGTCTAATAAAGTGTCATTATTTTCTATATATACAATTTAAGTGCTCCTTAATATATGGGCATGATCTTTTTTCTTGCTCTTCTATGTCATGTTTTTTTCCAGGCCCTTAGTGAGCCCTCTTGTTTTGAAATTTATGAGCGGTGCCCTCCACTTCTCCAATAATTAACACATAAGCAATACAAAGGAAATCCTGAAAACATGATCTGTTGGTGGGGCTTGAGGACTGGAGTTGGGGAACCACAAGTGGTGGTGAAAATACAAGTCATACATTTGTGTTTTTGACTACACATATCTCCAAGACTGACACAAGAAATATGTGTCAGTAATGGAGCTATGTGGTGTCAAAAACGCAAAGTGTATGGCGCAGTGTGTGTATGGCGCAGTGTGTGTAGGCGGCGAAAGACACTTTAATGAAACCGTATTTTGTGAAAGCAGAATTGCACATTTTATTTTTAAACAAAAAAAAAATCAAATTTTTATTGTGAATGACGTGTGGGGGAAGATTGGGATACTTTGGGGTTGTGGAGAGACAAGGAACGGCTGGAAGTTGAGGAAGGGGTTCTAGGGGAAGGGGCAATGAAAGTACTGGGGGAAGGGAGCTCAGGGATGAAACTGGAGGCAGGTTGAGACACATTACGAGGAGAAGGGGTGGGACAAACAAAGTCTTTTGTTTTTTTTGCTTCTTTGTGGCTGGAATCTCCTGCCTGGACCGACTTCCACCATGTGACCGACTTACATTGCTTGACCGCCTTGAGCTGCTGGACCGTGGCCTTGATGGGTAAAAGAGGGAATGTGGATCACCCCTCTGATGATCGGTGGTGGTGCTCCTAGAAGTGGCGGTGGTGGTGCTCCTAGAAGGAGAAGTCGTGTCGGTGTTCCTAGAAGAAGAAATGGTGTCGGTGCTCCTAGGAGGAGAAGTGGTGGCGGTGCTCCTAGGAGGAGAAGTGGTGGCGGTGCTCCTAGGAGGAGAAGTGGTGGCGGTGCTCCTAGGAGGAGAAGTGGTGGCGGTGCTCCTAGGAGGAGGAGTGGTGGCGGTGCTCCTTGAATGATGAGGAGTGGTGGCGGTGCTCCTTGAATGATGAGGAGTGGTGGCGGTGCTCCTAGACGGCGAAGTAGTGGCAGTGCTCCGAACAGGAGAATAGGTGGCGGTGGCCCAAGCAGGTTCTGCGGTGGCAGTGCTCCAAGATGGTGCTCGGGTAGCGGTGGTGGTGCTCCAGACAGGAGCAGCGCTTGCCATGGTGTGGCGGGGGTGGAGTGTCCAGCAGCACTCAGCATTGGTGTGGTGTAGTGGTGTCCGGCTTGGCTAGGAATGCAGGTGCCCGTGCAGTGGTATGCAGCAGAAGTCAATGGTGGCACTTTTGGAAATGATACCACTGACTGTTGCATGTACCGATTCTGCTGCATAGCCTGCAAGTAAGCAGTGTTTCAGTCCTGCAATACACTCAGCTGTTGCTCAGGACTAAGGTGTTCTGCCATGCTCCGTTCAATTTTACTGAAAAAATGGTGCACTGATCTGTTGAGGTCAACCTCCAGATGGTCAAGGCGCAGGTCGACAGAGTGGAGCTGGTTGACAGAGTGGAAGCGGTGTTCCATGTGGGTAAAACCGCGTTCCATGAGTGAAAAACCGCTTTCCACTCTGTCTGACAGCGACTTGAGGCTGGCATGAAAGGCCTCGCTCAAGTGCATGAACTTGGGCAAGACAGGCCTGTCCGAGACCCTCTGCCGCTGGCGGGAAGTGCCCGCATAACCAGTGGCAGAGACCTGGGACAGGGGAACACCTGATTTACCAGCTTCCTGGTTACTAGCTGTCCGTGTTGCTGACCTGCAAGATGCTTCCTAGCTGTCGGATGGCTGGGACGGGTCCTAGGTCGATCGATGAAGGACCGCTCCAGGGACAGGTTGCAGGGTGCTGCTCCAGGTGCTGTGGAAAGAAAAGAAAAACATTACTATCATGCATTTACAAGAAGCATCAGCTGTGGTATAGAAAAGCACAGGTTATTAAAAAAAAATATATATATATATATCTAATATATAAAGCTCAAAGTGTGTATGTGTGTATGTGTGTATGTATGTATGTGTGTGTGTATGTTTGTTTGTATGTCCGGGATAGGCATCCGCACCGTCGCAGCTACAGCCACAAAATTTGGCACAGTCACACGTCTGGACCCCGAGAGTATCTTATGCTATGTTGTGAGGCGAAATTTTAACCCCGCGCGTTCCAATTCACCAAACAATTTTGCCCCTATCTACATACTGGGGGAAAAAGTGTGTGCGCGTCAAGCCCCGCCCCTCATTGTGATGTCACAATGCCCCTATTTGCATACTGGGGAAGCAGTGTGTGCGCGCCAAGCCCCGCCCCTCATTATGATGTCACAATGGTTGCCATGGCGACGCTGATGTCATCAAAGGTTGCAAGCCCCGCCGCCGCTCATAATGATGTCATAATGGTTGACTATGAGATGGAGGATGTGTGATGAGTATATGGGCACCGGACTATGGGATGGAGGATATGTATGATGGGTATATGGGAACGGCACTATGGGATGGAGGATATGTATATGGGCACGGGACTATGGGATGGAGGATAGGTATGATGGGTATATGGGAACGGGACTATGGGATGGAGGATGTGTGATGGGTATATGGGCACTGGACTATGGGATGGAGGATATGTATGACGGGTATATGGGCACGGGACTATGGGATGGCGGATATGTATATGGGTACGGGACTATGGGATAGAAGATGTGTGATGGGTATATGGGCACTGGACTATGGGATGGAGGATATGTTTGACGGGTATATGGGCACGGGACTATGGGATGGTGGATATGTATATGGGCACGGGATTATGGGATGGAGGATGTGTGATGGGTATACGGGCACTGGACTACAGGATGGAGGATATGTATGATGGGTATATGGGCATGGGACTATGGGATGGAGGATATGTATGATGGGTATATGGGCATGGGACTATGAGATGAAGGATGTGTGATGGGTATAAGGGCACTCGACTATGGGATGGCGAATATGTATGATGGGTATATGGGCATGCGACTATGGGATGGAGAATATGTATGATGGGTATATGGGCATGGGACTATGAGATGAAGGATGTGTGATGGGTATAAGGGCACTCGACTATGGGATGGCGAATATGTATGATGGGTATATGGGCATGCGACTATGGGATGGAGAATATGTATGATGGGTATATGGGCATGGGACTATGGGATGGAGGATGTGTGATGGGTATATGGGCACTCGACTTTGGGATAAAGGTATGTATGATGGGTATATGGGCACGGGCCTATGGGATCGTGGATATGTATGAAGGGTATATGGGCACGGGACTATGGGATGGAGGATAATTATAATTTTCTATAACTAACCACAGTTAGTTACTATGCCCGGGCAGCGCCGGGCTCTTCAGCTAGTATATATATATAATACTTACGCTCTGGTGGCAAGGACAAGTCTTAGGAAAGCTAACTCGCGATGATAGCGGTATTTTGTTCTGGTCCTTGCCGCTGAACCACTGTGAACCTGTCCCTCAGCACGAACATCAGTGTTGAAGCGGTCCTTCATCAAGCGCCAACGTGTGGGGACTTTGTTCACTGTTGAAAAATACAAAGAAAAAACATTATACAATGACTGATGGCAACATCTGTATCATCACACACACCTGAGAACTTGGCAAACACTCAATGCGGCATCACAAAAGAATTCAATAGACAATGCATTCATTGTTGATCCTGAGGGCACTGTTGTGGTTCCTACAAGAATATATCTTGCAAGAAACACACCAGTATCATCAGGAACAAGAGTGAAAGCATGATCAATACAGCAGTACAATACACAATGCAGTCACTGTTGATCCTGAGGACACTGTTTTGTTTCCTGCAGGAATATATCTTGCAAGAAACACACCAGTATCATCAGGAGCAAGAATGAAAGAATGATCAATACAGCAGTACAATACACAATGCAGTCATTGTTGATCCTGAGGACACAGTTGTGTTTCTGCAAGAATATATCTTGCAAAAAACACATCAGTATCATCAGGAACAAGAGTGAAAACATGATCAATACAGCAATACAATACACAATACAGTCACTGTTGATCCTGAGGACACTGTTGTGTTTCCTGCAAGAATATATCTTCCAAGAAACACACCAGTACCAGGAGCAAGAGTGAAAGCATAATCAAAACAGCAGTACAATACACAATGCAGTCACTGTTGATACTGAGGACACTGTTGTGTTTCCTTCAAGAATATATCTTGCAGAAAACACACCAGTATCATGAGGAACAAGAGTCAATGTGGCATTACAGAGCATGGAAATACTTACAAAATGCCTTTTTGGAAGTTGGAGAGGCGCTGTCCCAGCCATCCATCATCGCTGCGGCCACCTCATTCCTGAGCTGCTGGGTCACCACAGTGTCGTTGTACTGCTGGTCACGGCTATGCCACAACGGGACACGCACCTGGACCAGGTGGATCAGGTGCTCATTGTCCAAGTAAATGTCTTCATCCCGTTGCGGAACCTAGAAAAAAATTATCATCTTGGAAATTTTTGAGAATGAAATAGAAAAATAGAAATAAAAGAAGCAAGATAGAAGATGAAAAAAGGACAGAAAAAAGGAAGAGAAAAAATAAATTTAAAATAAAAGGGACATTGAAAGACTATATACTTACAATCCGTCTCCTCGCCGGGACTTGGCTAGGTTGCTCCCGCTGTTCCGCCTCACTTGCCAGGTCCAAAGGCAGCAAGATCCTCACCTCACGCTCTGCTTGGGACATTTCTTGCTGGGATGGAGAATATTCCGATCCAGAAGACATGCTGGAATTTAAACAAAAAAAAACATTAGTACATAATAAATTTGAAAGGACAGGCAGACATTATGTTGAAGAATACTTACATTTTGGCTGATGCAGCTTGTATCCAAAGCTGTGGCTCTTCCTTGTTCAAGGCTGTTATCTCTTCCAGGCTGTCTGTAGAGTAAGTGGTCTGACCGTGCAGACACCTTTTATCTGCACTCCTCCCAAACAATGTTGCTTGTGTAGGGGGTGGTTTAAACCAGTGTTTAGACATTGTTTACTCTAAAATCGCGTGCACGCTAAAAGCGCTGATGAGCGCACGACCACGCGCACGCCAGCGACCCCATAGACTGTAATGTTATTTTTTGCGCATTCCGTGCGCACACGTGCGCATGCGATTTTTTAGCAAGGTTGGGCGGAACAAAAAATGCAACATGTAGCGTCTAGCGTGTCTGGGCACACACCTGGAATATGCGCAGCACACTAAAACGCTGGTGAGCACATGCAATCGCTAGACACTGTGCCCGCCATTTTAAAGTTAGGGGACCATTGCACGTGCGTCCGATAGCGCACGATGCGCTGCGCGATAAAACGCTAGTATGAAACAAGCCTTAGTCAGGAGATGTGGTATGATCACACCATGTTCCTGTATGGTCAGACACAGACATTACACATAAGGGTATGTTCCCACGTAGTTTTTAGTCTCTGCGGATTTTGTAGAGAAAACCGCAGGAAATCCGCAGGACAAAGTGCTGCGGTTTTTCTGCGGATTATCTGCGTTTTTTCTGCGATTTTGCCCTGCGGTTTTACACCTCATAATGGATGAGGTGTAAAACCGCAGTGTTTCTGCACCAAACAATTGACATGCTGCGGATTGTAAACCGCAGCAAAACCGCGCGGAAAAAAACGCAGCATGTGCACAGCTTTTTTTTATTTCCATAGGAAATAAAGGTACTGTGCAACGCAGCAAAATCTGCTGCGTTTCTGCAGAGCCAAAAACGCTGCGGAAACGCAGCAGAATCCGCAGCGTGTGCACATACCCTTACACAGCAGGGACACATTTATAAAATTATCTCAGTACAGGAACATGTTTTAACACATCAAACTGTGGCACTTATTATTGTTCCAAAATCTGTTTATTAAAATATACTTTGCTTGCAGGAAAACCTCTTTTACCTTTTTAGACCACTCTCTAAACACCCCAAGAATATTAGTGAACTGGAAGTAATTCACCACAATGAAAGGTCTAAGGCTAAGTGCACACGTTGCAGAAAATTTCTGCACAAAAACTGAATCCCTTCCCAGAAACCGCACCTATTTTTCCGCGGCGGTTTTTGCGCGTTTTTTGCGCGGTTTTGATGCGTTTTTTACCGCAGCGGTTTCTAAAAGCATGGGAGAAGCCTAAACTGCGGAAAAAAACGCAAAATTAATGTGCATGCTGCAGTTTTTACCGCGATGCGGTTTTTTCGCGGTAAAAAACGCATCAATGTGCACAAAAAGTGCAAAATGCATAGAAATGACTGTGCACCTTATTTTTAGCGGTTTTATAGTAAAAACCGCTAAAAAAAACGCTGTGTGTGAACACAGCCTAAAATTCCTCAGGAACGCTGCCAGAAGCTGTTATCTAGCGATGTAACACTGCAGGTCATAACAGCCAGAGATGCTCTTACTAAGTATTAAAGACGCTTTTCATGAAGGTGCTCAATAATAGTGATATCAAACTTGTCTGTAAAAGTATTTTTTTTTTATATATTGTTTGTGTTGAACTTTCTAATAAACAGCAGAAAATTTGCAGATTTTGCTAATGAATTAATTTGGAATGGTGAGGGCTGAGTAATTTTGATTGTAACAATAGTCTTTGGCTTCCAAATATGTAATCATATCATGGGGGATGCTTGTGTTTTCCATAGGTAGTGAGACTATTCAAATAATTGTAGAATTAAAGGAAGAGATGGGGAGGTACTAAATAGAAGAGCAAAAATAATAATTGTTCCAACAGGAGGTCAGGACATGGATGGTCGGAGGTCGGGCAGAAAGGCTGCTAGAAAAATCAATAGTGTTATAGCTGTAATGCATAGAAGCACATTCAATTACTATACTCAGGCGATAATGATGGAAAAAAAGGCAAAATTGCACTAACAAAAGGATTGTAGAAAAGAGCAAAATATTCTGGATATAAAATGAATTAATGAAAACACTGCCTTTCTGTAACTTATAATCCAAATCAGCAAAAGATTTTCAATATATACAATACTTATAGCGCGTATATACTGTCTATATATATATATATTACATTATATATATATATATATATATATATAGTAATTTATATGTGATCTTTCAATCTCTGATTTGGCATAATGGTAAATTTAAAATTTCACCTGAATTCCTGTTTTGAGTGGGTGTTACAATGTGGGAATCTGAGACCACATACAGTTATTGATTAACAAGGTTATTCCTTGAAGGGTTTTAAGGAACATTTTTTGTTCTTACATGTATGTAATTGGGGGCTAACAAGTAATGTTTGCAATTGGTATTAACTAAATGTTTCACCATTTGTGTTTAATAGCCCAGGGGCAGACATATCATTGGTGCAACTTGTGCAGCCGCACAGGGGCCCAAGATGCAACGAGGCCACTGTCACCTTCAAACAGGTAGAATTGTGCGTTATGATGAGATATTGGAATGCAAAGGGCCCATATACTGATCTTGCACAGGGGTCCTGATCTCCACCACTGCGATGGCCTCTGCTTTTTGCTGGCTGCAGAATGAAATAACTGAGAATCAGTCAGTCAGTCCACTATGTTGATCTGACTTGGAGTTTGTAACTCTTTTAGGCTAGCTTCACACTAGCGTTTTGGGCCACAGCGCATGGCCGCCGCTAAGCCCCACCCCCTGCCCGCCCCCTCCGGTCATCTCCGCCTAGTATCGCACATGGCTGCATGTGATCTGCACACCCTATCTTTAGCATAGGGTGCGCAGACCGTGAGCTAGCAGAATTTTGCGTGCACTGCGCCCTTTTGGCGGTGCGCCGGTGAGCGCCAAATGCACCATGTTGTATTTTGGTGCGCTCGGAGCACCGTCAAAAGGGCGCAGCACATGCAAAATACTACTAGTGCATGGTCAGCACATGGTCTGTGCACCCTATGCTAAAGATAGGGTGTGCAGATCGCATGCAGCCGTGTGCGATACTAGGCGGAGATGACCGGAGGGGGCGGGCAGGGGGCGGGGCTTAGTGGCGGCCGTGCACTGCGGCCCAAAACACTAGTGTGAAGCTAGCCTTATATGTCCTTTGCGCTCCTCTTGGCTGATTTATGACCACAGACCACTACTCGGACAACTCCCTTCTCAATCCCTATGTTTCCCCCCTTGTAAAATAATAACACCCAAACTGACCTTCAGTGCTGGTGCCATTCCAGTGGTATCTGCACTGGCTCTTCAGGGGAGCGTATGACATTGTTATGTCACACAATCTCTGTGGTCAATCAGTGATGGATTCACTCTCGCCACCTTTGGACAAATCACATACACCAGTAATACGTTACAGCTGCGGCTGCTCTCTCACTTGATCCGAATGTATGTGATTCATTTGAAGGAGGAGGAGTGAATCCAGCGCTGATTGGCTGCAGGGATAGTGTGACATAATGCCGTATGATCCACTGAAGAGCAAGTGCTGATAATGCTGGAATTGCGCCGACACCAGAGGTCAGTTTAGGTGCTATTATTTTACAAGGGGTTAAAATAAGGATTGAGAAGGGGATGTCCGAGTAGGTGATTGCCACTTTAACTACCTACCCGAAAGGTAGGTCATCAATATCAAAGCCCTGGACAACCCCTAAGGCTGCATTCACACATACGTGTGTCAGGCTTTGAGCAAGGACCTCAATGACCAGACCGGCTGCTTATCTCCTGACCCAAACGCAGCAGCCTCATAGTAGTATATAAAGTTGCTTAGTTTGAGTCTGCACTGTGACACATGGATGTGTGAATCAAGTCTTATTGTGATTGAGCTCCAATACAAGACACAATCTAAGATCAAGTGTGTAATACAGAAAAAGTTGTCCTTGTCCTTGTAATTGCTGTGGGTTTGAGGCTGGTATTTATGCAGCGTCCAACACGCAGCCTCCAGATGTGAGAGCATAGTGGATGGGATTTTTAGAAATCCCATACCCACTATGAGTCCACAGACACCCTGTAGTGCCGGTGGGTTTGTGCTTTGTTTCTCCAGACTTACTCTGCATATCTCTGCTTTAACCCTTTGCTCCTCTAACCTATCCGCTGCATGACCATCCACATGTGCGGTCCCTGGCTGCCACTGTGGAAGCTATCCACGGTTTGCAAGGTCCTCTGCAGCTGGTGCATGACTTTCCACCTGTGTCCAGGCTTGCATTTGCTGCCAGATGCCCTAAGCCTCAGTTCCTGTGCTGACTGTGCTGTAATGGTTTCTGTTTGTGCTTAGGGTGCGCACAGCCACACCTTCCCTGCTTTTATTAGGGTTAGTGCACGCACCTGAGTTGCTTTCCCAGCCTATTGCTGAGGGGCAGCTTGTATATAAAGTTACTCTTTCCTGTTGGGCATTGCCAGAGCTTTGCATTAAGTTTCTGAGTCTTGTCATGTGTGTTGGGTTTTCAGCTCCTGTTCTGCCTGCATTCAGTTCTGGGAAAGCTGATACCTGTTCTTCCACCTGCTCTGGGGGCTGAATACCCAGATCCGTTTCGTTTTGTGTCTTGTTTTTCCGCCTGCTCTGGGAGCTGAGTGTCAGAGACACCGCACTACACTTGCTCATAGAGCCAGTGCACGTGTCCGGAGTACAGAAGCAGTGCTAAGAGTTACCTGGGGAGCAGGGCAGCAGAGGTGACCAGGCGTGCTTCAACTAATAGTGTCAGAGAAGCCAGAGAACTCAGATTATGGCAAAGCAGAAGTCATGCACAGTACAGACCAGCGAGGTACAGGAGGGGTAAACAGACGTGAGGTCAGACAAAGCAAAAGGTCATACACAGGATCACAGTACAGTACCAGGGAGGAGACAGAGCGGATAATCAGGGCCAAGCAGAGATCAAAACCAAACAGACATAGGAGGTACCAGGCAGAATCCAAAGTGATATCCAGGGAACAGACCGAGTCATACACAGAGAATCAAGCAACCAGAACACAGCACTAACACACTCAGGGGTCACCACACAATGCCAAGGGCAAGAGTATAACTGACAGGGATGGGAGCGTCCTGAGGCTATAAGAAGCCTCCCCAAGAACCAGGGAGAGGCCACAATCATAGCCCCAGGTGTGCAGGTAAGCCTGCATCGGGATCACAACCTTTAACCCCAGAAATGCCAGTCATCAGCACTGGTTCCAAACATTAACCCCACGTGTGCGAGTCAAACCCGCACTGAGACCATGACACTGAGTACCCGGATCCGCCTTTCCTCGAGGCTGCATATGCAGGCCCGTTTCTGTTGTGATTTACTTCTCGCCTCCCTGAGGGCTGCATTCTCAGTCCTGAACCCTTGTTCCTGTATCCATTCCTGTGCCTGACCCTGTGAACTGTGTCCTCTGTGTTATGTTCCTGAAGTCCCTCTGTGTCTGGAACCCTGTACCCAGTGACTGTGAACTAACCTGGGTTCATCTTTTAAAGGTGGATTCCGGTGTTTTTGCTGAGTGTTTACTATGCTGTGCTCAGCTTGCTATGTGGTTCTAACTCCGTCCGGTCCCGGTCCAACCCGGCAGTGCTTGCACCATCCCGCTTGAGTTCCTTCCTAGGTCCGATGTCTGGAGCCTGACGACCGTAGTTTGGAACCTGAAGACCGCTGCCTGGTGCCTGGAGATCGTGTCTGATATCCGAAGAGTGGCGACCACTGTTTGTTTCCTGCTGCCCGACCACCGCTGCCTGGTTCTGTGCCATCTGTGTCCCAGCCGATGACCTGGGCCACTACGTCTGAGTCCCGATGTCCTGCCTGTGTCCCGATGTTCCCCAGGGTCCACCCTGTGATGACGTCTGTCCTGGGTCAGTTTCTGATGTTCTCCTGCTGAGCCTGTGCTACACGTGAGAGAGAGGCTGTCCTAGTATGCCAGTGCCAGATGACCCTGGACTGCATCAACCCGTGATGACCCCTGCCATTGTCTGAAGTCTGTCCGAGGTCGGTGTCTGATGTTCTCCTGCTGAGCCTGTGCTACGCCTCAGGCCTCAGAGAGGCCGTCCTAGCATGCCTGTGCTAGATAACCCTGGACTGCATCAACCCGTGATGTCCTCCTGCCTTCATCTGTTATCTTGAGACATGTAGGCTAAGTGCACACGTACCGGAACTCTCGCGGAAATTACAGCGAGAATTCCGGAATTCCAGTCCGCGGGAAAATCGCATTTTAAATTCCCGCGTATTTAGCTTGCAAAATGCTAGCGTTTTCCAAGCGATCTGTAGCATCGCTTGGAGAACTGATTGACAGGTTGGTCACACTCGTCAAACAAAGTGTTTCACGAGTGTGACCAACTTTTTACTACTGAGGCCGCCTATGCAGCATCAGTAGTAAAAGATAAAATGCAAAAAAAAATAAAAAATGGTTTTATTCTTACCCTCCGACGTCCCGCGCATCCGTTCCCAGTAATCCTTTGCGAAAATGCCCGCGATGACGTCCGTTCTCGCGGGATCGCGATGTCTCGCGGTCATTCGCGATGACGTCGCGCGAATGACCGCGAGACTTCGCGATCCCGCGAGAACGGACGCCATCGCGGGCATTTTCGCAAAGGATTACTGGGAACGGGAGCGTGGAGAGAGGCGGGAAGGCTGCGCGGGACGTCGGAGGGTGAGAATAACAATATTTTTTATTTTTAAATTATTTTTTTTACAGGGATATGGTACCCAAAGCCCGGAGGACAGTCTCCTCTCCTCCGGACCGTGGGTACCATCCGCAATTGTTCTGCTTACTTTCCGCATGGTGTGCACAGCCACATGCGGGAAGTAAGCGGAACAATGCATTCCTATGGGTGCGGGATCGCCGCGATTCCGCAAATTAATGAGCATGCTGCGGTTTTTACCGCGAAGCGATTCCGCCGCAGTAAAAACCGCAGCATTAGCACAGCATTGCGGAATCCCATAGGAATGCATGGGATGCTTATTTTTCGCGTTTTTGCGGCAAAATCGCGCGATTAAAACCGCCGCGGAAACGCGAAAAAAACGCCACGTGTGAACTTCCTTGATGTGCGGAATCGGGAGCCTGGCATCGTTATGTTCTGTTTATGTACTGTGATTTCATTTAAGTAAACTTTGTTTCTTCATAAGTGAAGTTGTGCGGTGATATCTAGTTCTGCTTGTCGCCTTCTTGTCCACATGCTCAGCTGCCACAGACTCTGCTTGCTGCCCTTCCCTAGTCAGGGTAGGTCCAGGTTACCGTATGTGGTCCAGTGGGTCCACATTCCGTCCCCACCTGGGACGCTCGCCCCACATCGTCGTGGTCTGGTGACGTGGAGGCGTCGACTGGGCCGCGTCCGCGGTTGCAGCCGTAACACACCCGCAGATCATCGGCAGAGACTGACATGCGGCCGTCTTTCCAGACCGCAGCGTGTCAATTTCTCTAGTCTTCGCAAGAGAATTTACATTAATAGAATGTATTGGATGCGGTATATTCAGTGATCACATGCGGATTCATCTGCGTTCAATACAAGACAGGGCTTTGGATGCAGCGGACATGCACTGTGTCCAAAGTGATGCTAGTGGGCATGTTCCCACGATGAGCATTTGGTGCATTTTTGATGTTGCAGATTTTATGCACCTATTAAGTAAAATACAGTAGGTTACTTGAATTTTTTTAAAAATACGCAGCATAAAAAAAACAGCATGAAAAACTCACCAAAAAAATCATTGTGGGAATGTAGCCTTAGGCTCCTACAATAGAAATGTTCATTTGGATGCAAACAGCAGTCTGTATCTTTCTTAAATTCAATTAGTAACATAAGTCTGAGACTACTGAATTGTGTTGCATTATTTCCATGTATTTCCAGGCACACAATGGTGCCGGAATGACACCTGCCGCCGATCTTCAGGTTGACATTGCACTCTTTCTGTTGCAATAAATATTTCTAAAGCATAGGGGGCATTCCTGATAGTATTAAGTGCTGCAAGAGGCAAAGTGCAAATGGGAGAGCAGATGTGTTAGAATGCAAGTTGTTGGAAGAAGGAAAGGTGACAAGTATGAGCGGTGCCACTCACAGACACAACACCGACATGTGACAATAATAAGTGTCACCATAAAGATGACAGAATCAGTAACTCGAGGGAAATACGGGCTGTCATTTGGAATATGGAGCATAAGTGACAGCAGATGTAGCAGCCACCCTGAGGCATGGACGAGCTTTCTAGCCTCCCCTCTGTCACTGCAACATGTAACGCTATGTTACCAATTCCCTGTATGCAAGGTGAAGGCAGGTGTGCAGGCCATAGCTGTAGAGCGCACCGCACGCCGAAATTCTCACATATTAATAGTGGCAATGATTTGTAACCGTCTGGTGCATAGAATTAGTTTAATCGACTGACTTTCATAAGTAGTATAATTTAAAGAAAAAAAGCAAAATTTTGAAAATTGTGTCAAGTTTTGTTTTCAATTTTTGGGGTGTTTTTTGAAATTTTGCACAAGGTTGGGCAAATTTTAAGACCCACTGAGAAGAACGGGAGTAGCCCAGGGTATCAGAAACTTAGAGTGAATTCTGCTCTACTTCTCAATTTTATAAGAAAAACTAGGAAAGGAAGAAAAGCTCAAAAAGCTGAATCAGCAGATGCGTTTAAAAGGGGTATGACCACTGTTTATTATCGTAACTTTGCAAACACAGTTATCATAGGGGTCTTGCTGTTAGGATCAGGTCACATTTTGTCATGCCAAGACAGGCGGAGCAAGGTTAGTGAAAACACTAGACCACAATTAGCAAAGCTTTATTCAGGTTATAAAGCAGGTGAACCCACAAGGGAGAACCCCCTGTGCTGAAACACAGAGGGTGAACCTCTATACAGGGGTAGACCCAGCGCAGCCAAGAAAGCTCACGTTCAACAGCTCCAGAGACCAGAGGGTCAGACTCAAACGGGACAGTGGTACTGGGAGAGGGGGAGCGAGAGGCCCAGGGAACCAGAGACTGAGAACCAGCAGGGCCCAAGGATACCGTCAGTGTTTGAACGTAGATGGTAGGTATTCGGGACAACGGCACTAGGGGAAAAAAACACTGAATATTAGTTCAGGCAAGACAGAATGAGCAAGGGCTGATCTGGGACCTGAGAACAGCAACTAAGAACAAAACACAAAATTGCCCAGGCACCTCTCAAAGGAAGTGAGTGAGGACCTTAAGTATGCACAGATCATCACAGCACAGACAGCCCTAATAGAGAACAGGTGCACTGCTGCTTTAAGTATGTGCAGGAAGCGGGGCCTGCATTCTAACAGCATTTCCAGGAGACCTGCCAAGAGGATGCAGGTACCTAGCAGGGAACGAAGCCGCCAATCGTCTGGAACCAATGACAGGGTGAGTGAGGAGCAAAGCGCCACGTGAGGAGCTCCGGTCTCCCTGTCCATGAGAGACCGGGCCCGTGGCTGAGGGCATGACACATGTGAAGGAGCCAAAATATAAATTGTTAAAAACGAGGCATAAAAAAATAAATGGTGTATCCCAGAACCTAATGATAAGAATCTTTTTGGATTTTAAGGTTCAGCAAAATGAAATAGCTATGACAAAATGACTGTGCAAACCAAGAACAAGTGCTCAGGGCATCCGTGATGTGGCCAAACAGTTTAGAGCACCTTCCCACCCTTTTTTTTTGCATCTCCTCTTCATTGATTCACAGGAGCCAGAGAAGGACAGAGATAGATGGAAAATAAGGAGGTGGTAAGGTTCATTGAACTGTTTGTCCACGCCAAGGGTGCACCGGGAGCAGGATTGAACAGTTATTTTGTGCTGACATACTTCCTTTAAAATTCGGTATATTATTTTGGACCCATGTTCTGAACGAAGTTAGCTTTCTGACCTCAACATCTTTTTCATCCATTGCTTTGTAGGTCTAAACTACCAACCTCTCAAACAAAACTTCTATGTAAAGTTCTGGTGCTTTATGAACCCTCTTTAATGGAACCAATCCCATATTAGGAAGGGTATGGCTTCAACTCTCATCTGAACCAGACAGAAGGAATCCGTAGGCATGAACACACACCTGTGCAGGTTTTCCGTCTGCAGGAAGGCCGATGTAGGTGGGTTGGTGTCCTGCACTTTTCCTTCTGTCTATATTTTTCCTTAAGGTGTACCATATGATGGCTAACGTAAACCACTGTATGGAGAAGAAATTAAACTGAAAACTGTCCTGCCAAGCAACTAGAGAATGTAAAATCATCATGCGTATTTACCTTTCCATAGATTGGCCTCAAATTTAGGAATCTTTGACATAAGCTTCAAGTGCCAAGTAATGTCTGAGCTATCCCTTTGCTTACTAGCTCCTTCAGCCCCCCGAGATATTCCATCAGCCTCCGCAGTATTCACATGAGCTATCCTGTCTCCTCCACGTGTTTCTGTGTTTGGCTTCCACTTGTTGGAAGGGAATAAGGCACACATTCCAGTGCCTAGTTCAGACATCACAGGTATGTCCACCGAAGAAAGTTTCTGATGTTCTCATATGGCCAAAACAATCTGAACTTCTCTTGCCTTCAAGCCATCTGCCATTGAACTCTTACTTTATCTACATATAACTCCAGCTAATCTAACTAGGAAGTTATATGACCTTGCCCCTCCCATGCTGGGCTGGTCTAAAACATTTTAACCATATGTAAACGTGTGCACTACTCCTATAACTAATATTCCTACACTACATATTTCCCTTTCTTTCTTTAAACTATAAGCCCTATACTATGCCTTATGTCCTTATCCTATCTCTATACTTTCCCTATACACTATACAGTGAGTGTGTGCCTTTACAAATCAAGGCCTATTAGTTTAATTTAACACAGCTGGACTCCAATGATAGAGTAGAACCATCTCAAGGAAGATCACAAGGAAATGGACAGCATGTGACTCAAATATGAGTGACTGAGCAATGGGTCTGAATACTTATGGCCATGTTATTACAGTTTTTCTTTTTCAATAAATTTGCAAAAATTTCTACCATTCTGTTTTTTCAGTCAAGATGGGGTGCAGAGTGTACATTAATGAGGGAAAAAATTAACTTTTTTGAATTTACCAAATGGCTGCAATTAAACAAAGAGTGAAAAATGTAAAGGGGTCTGAATACTTTCCGTACCCACTGTACTTTTAATACCATTGTACATTAATAATCATACATGAGAAGAACCACATCTGTTAGTGCCTACAAGTTCTATGCACTTTACATTTCACACTGCTAAGAAAATACAATAAAACTGCATATTTAAATACACTTTTGGCAAACATTATTTTCAGTGGGAAAGGCTTATGACAGTCCCTGTCATACCCTTGCAAGAGAGCAAAATAACTTCTTTGGTTAAACAGAGGAATGGTCATCAAAAGAGGAAACAAGCTTAAAATTCCTGAAAAAAGTGTTGGCTGATGGCACATGTCATCCATCACTTCCATCAGCCCAACCTCTAAGAACAAAGTGGCAGTGACTGACAGTAGTTATGGGTACAGGATCGGACATGGGTAACTATGTAACAGGCCATTAATTTTTGCGCAGGATTCCCAGATTGCCCAAAACCGTAGTTAGGATATGGAAATTGAATAGATTTTCCTGGTCATCTTTTATTTTTGTTTTATGACCTCCCATTGTCTACATGAGGTTTTATGATCCATCTAATCCTTGTACAAAACAATATTATTTTGAATCCTATTACTGTTATTCATGGATGGATCATGGCATAGTTCCATGAAAGCAGTGATGGTTGATGTGACGACGCAGAGTTTATTCTTAATTATGCCAGACATACTGTTCAGTTGGTCAAGAGATATGAGCCTGTATGTTGACTCTTATTGTATGTTAATTTGTGGAATGCCTGCTGATTATGCATTGTATCATCCCCCTGCGGTTTACTAGTCTATACACCATGAAGGACAGAACTGCAGGTTAATTGAACAATCGAACAATGAGGGATTACCTCCCCTCACCTTCCCCCAATCCTGTGGGAGAATGCCCTGAATGAGATCTGTGGAATATAAAAATAGGGCTTCCTCTATTTACATAAACTCTACAGGATCAGCACAAGGGACCATGGCTCCAGCTGATGAAATACAGATCTGCTCCACTGCCCATCACTGAATTCACAAGGACGTTTGGAGAAGCCTGGTTGTGACTGTACTATATGTTGTTACTGGCTGGAGCTGGATGCACATGCTACAGTCGTGGTATCCGTTGTCTGGAGGAACATGGCAGTGACTAAAGTCTATTCCAGTGGGAGATACAAAAGCTGTGGGCCAACCAAAAGCCTGGTTTCACCTGTTACGGGGCAGTGGAACGACCAGCCCCAGGTTGGGATATCGTTGGCTAGATGCATTGCATTGTGGCCATCTATTCGGAGTTGCTGCAAGACTGTGGTCGAAAGAAATAAAAATAGTTCCATTGTTAACCTGCCTAGGTGATTATTACAGCCCACAACCATAGATCTTCACAGTTGGCAAAAAGAAAATTCAAGATCTGTACATTGGGGTTTGAAATTAAGTGATTTATAATAAATATTAATAATAATAAATTTTATTTCTATAGCGCCGACATATTCCGCAGCACTTTACATTTCAGAGGGGACTTGTACAGACGATAGACATTACAGCATAACATTAATCACATAGATCATAACAGATACCAAGATGAATGAGGCCCTGCTCGCAAGCTTACAATCTATGAGAAAAAAAGGTAGACACGAAAGGTGAGTGGTAACAATTGCCCTGAATGTATGGACCAGCCATAATGTTAAGTGTGTAACAGTACAGACACAGAGGGCTAATGGATGTATAAGGCATGTGGGAACATGATGCGGGGAACCTGGTTATCGTAAAAACTTTTGGCTGTGCCACACAGGGATAGATTAGGTTTATGTGCTGAGGCGGTAGGCCAGTCTGAATAAATGCGTTTTCAGGGCACGCTTAAAATTGTGGGGATTGGGGACTAATCGTATTGACCTGGGAAGTGCATTCCAAAGAATTGGCGCAGCACGTGTATAGTCTTGGAGACGGGAGTGGGAGGTTCTGATTATTGAGGATGCTAACCTCAGGTCATCAGCAGAACGGAGGGCGTGGGTAGGGTGGTATACTGAAACAAGGGAGGAGATGTAGGGTGGTGCTGAGCCATGGAGAGCTTTGTGGGTGAGGGTAATAAGTTTGTACTGGATTCTGGAGTGGATGGGTAGGCAGTGTAATGACTTGCACAAGGTAGAGGCGTCGGTGTAATGATTGGCGAGGAATATGATCCTGGCTGCAGCATTCAAGACAGATTGGAGGAGGGAGAGTTTGGTAAGAGGGAGACCGATTAGAAGAGAGTACCAATAGTCCAGACGAGAATGAATAAGAGAAACAGTAAGAATTTTTGCGGAGTCAAAAGTAAGAAAAGGTCGAATTCTAGAAATGTTTTTGAAGTGCAGATAAAAAGAGCGAGCCAGTGATCGTATGTGGGGGGCAAAGGAAAGCTCGGAGTCAAGTATGACCCCAAGACAGCGGGCATGTTGCTGGGGAGTAATAGTGGAACCACACACGGAAATGGCAATGTCGGGTATAGGTACATTAGTAGCGGGAGGAAACACAAGGAGTTCAGTCTTTAATACATGATACATGAATTCAACCTTTCAGGTCAACGTGGTTATTTTACACTAAACAAAACTTTGTCCGCATGTTTAGTCTTTTTTTCAGTCAATATAAACTTAGAATGTTTTCCAAAGTAATAAAAGAGCATTTTTAAGAACTTTAGAAAATAAAAAGTATAATTTCTTTAGTAATGGATGGACAACGGCAACGAGTTAGATTAGCCGTTGCTGGCTTGAATTCTCCCCCATCACTTAAATCCCGCAGGGTATAAGAATACACGATGACAAATCTGCTTGTTTTCTTGAACAGCGTGAAAAGCTCCTATTGTTTGAGGGAAAAAATAAATGAAATAAATTATTTTTTCATGTTGCTAGAAAGAAAAGTTTTGGCTGGCACCTTCTCCGGAACACTGACACACTGGGCCATTTGACAAGACACCACTTCATTTGCACAAAAAAGGGCAGGGAATTTGAAAGATTAACTTGTTTATTCTTAGTAACAAACACTTTCCTTGTGTTTCTGGTAATTTCAGGCCTGTCACCAAGCAGGATTGAGCAGTACAAAAACTACACAGGAAAAGAGAAGGGGGAACTGTTTTAAAGCACCCCCACGCTGATAAAAAAAAAATGCACAGGTCTAATTACCCTGTCCATTGCCGACTCTTTTTTTTCTTAAAATATAATTTAAATGCTTTACATGTTTTTGAAAAGTTATTCACTAATGTATATCTGGCAGGAAGCGTTACACTTCAATGGGAAAACAGACTTCCAACTGCATACTTAGTGCGCGTTATGGGAGTAAATATATTCAGCAAATTGATTTAATGATTATATACAGAGAAACTACAGTATATGGAAAAAAAGAACAGAATAAACCGTGTTTTAAAAGCTGTCACCGTTTGGTGCATAAGGCCATGCAGTAGGAGATAATCTTGATATGAAGAAGCTCCTTCCCATCTTAAGGTGTATAAGATTATATTACATTTATTATATGCACTTCAAAATCATTTGGACAAAGGTAGTTTTGAATTGAAACAGTTAAAAGTTGTCAAGTGATCTATTAGAGGCTCACCTCTTCAAGTGGGTTTTCTAAGCCAAACACCAAGGTAAGCAGCAGGTATCCAGATGGTGTGATGCAGTGGAGCAGGTCTAGCCAGAGTTCATGTGGACCAGCAAAGACCAGGGCAAGACAGACAGACAATCAGAGAAGGAAATGCTGGTGCTGGTTGAGACCAACCTGAGGCTGCAGCGTCATTTGCAATTGGACCGTCATAGACAATGTCGTCTCCTGTTCTTCGGCCTCACTGGGTACTTTGCTGGCTGTGGTGAGATAAATGATTTCTTTGTTGGATGAAACATCCATCATGGAACTAGAGAACTCGCTGGTTACGTAGCTCGCCGCTGGAGAGGAATCACACATGTCTGTTCCAGTCCGATGCTGTAAACAAGATGGCGCCTGCTAGTTACTTCGGTGAGCTTCGCACCTGGCTGGCTCCACCCTTGGACACGCCCTTTTTTCACATTGTCCCTTACCCTGTGAGCCATCTCTTTTCCTGGATCGCGCCTCCATCTGCACCACTCCACCTTTTCAGGGCTGGACCTTGGATCCCTCACACCACCACCTTGAGGTCATCGCTCCGGTAGGCTGGACACATAATTTTTGCACCTTTAGAAGCCTAACACTCCCATGATGGGCAGGATCTCCCTGCTTCGGACCATAAATAACAGCCATCTTGGGACTAACGCTGCTATCTACCATCTTAGAAATCATGCCACCGTCCTCCATTTTGGAGCTGATGTTACTATCCGCCATCTTGTTTGCCTTTAAGATACTTAGTTTTCCATTTTCTTTGGTTACTTAGTTCGCAAGGGCCTGTCCCTGGTCATAGCGCCACTTGAAAGGGGAGACAGGGCTTGGTGCTGTGGGCAGGAACGGAGTTCTCTTTGACCTGAGACCCCTCTTCTAAACAGTAATCTGACATATGTGTGTTGTGCTGTATGATGCATTTTGTATTCACTTGTTGTTCGGGAGTCCTTGTTACCTCCGCATGGGACCGGATACAGTTATACAGTTATACATATAATAGGAGACCTTGGGTCAAGTTCAACAGGCTTGGTTTCACTGTACAGTTCACTTACATTCGGTTGGGGTATACAGTATGAGTCGATTTCCCCCCGGTTGGTGTTGCCTTTGCCCAGTATTTTATCAGTTCTTGCCTCTGTTCTGCCTGATCTTTCCCCACCTCAACAGCTTCCTTGGTTCCAGGAGCTTCCTATATGGCATTACAGCATCCCTGAGGCCCACCATCTTTCCCTCTCGTTGTTACCTGACTGACCTTTTCCACCCAGGGAAGAAAGAGTCATGGATACCGATGCCTCTTCCGAGTCCTATTCTGTGGACTGCCCTGGGATCTGCGGAAAACGTCAGATGTTTCCTCATTCTGTATAGGAGACTTCACTCTGACCGAACACTTTGACACCTCTGCACCTACTGACCTTGAACCTGTAGAACTTCACACTCTCAGAGACTAACTACTCTCTCACTCTACTCCTATCCACTCTTACTCCTCTAATCTAAGCCCTCCCCAAATGTGGGCTAATCCCAAGCTGTTAACTATGCCTTATCCAAACTGCTGCAACTATATCCCTATGCTTTCTAATGGTTCCACTATAGACAGACTCCCCCAATCTCTGGGGACGGCCTTGAGGTAGAACTTCCAGGAAAACCAAGACACAAACCAGACATGAGGATAAAGTGCAAAGTTATATGAAAAAGGAATAACCATAAAACATTAATGAACATTCCTATATCATTTAAATCTTCCTGACTCGGCGGCTTCTTCTACCACCTGTACAAATCCATGTGATAGACAGTTCCATTATCATAAAGCAACAAAATAATGTCAATATACAGTGCATGAGGGTTTAAAAACTATATTAAATAAAAATGCTACAAAATTAAAAAGATTTAAAAAAAAAATAAATAAAAAAAAAACATTCTCTTTTCCCATTCTGGAAATAGCAAAATTAAAAAATGATAAAAATAAGCATATTTGCTATTGTCGTGTCTACAAAAGTCCAATCATTACAGTGAATACTTTAATATAAAAAAAAAGAGCAGGAAGTTAAATAATTAATTGAATGGTATCTTTTTGATTAAAAAAGTTATGGCTCTTGAAAGCAATGGTGTAAAAAATTAGGGGTTAGAGTGCACATATGTATTTGGATAAATGTTAATTTTTACACTGTCTATATAAATCCAAATGTTACGGTGATTCTTTGTAGAAAAAATTTCAGATCTTATTTTTTTTTTATAAAACATATAGGGAAATGGATGTTGAAGGTATCAAGGGTAGAGATGGACGGACACCTGGATGTTCTGGTATGGAGAGTTCGGCCCAACGGTTACAAAAAGTTCGGGTTCGGGTACCAGAACAGTACCCGAACCCCATTCACTTGAATGGAGGGCCAGAATATACAGTGTTTGCTGTGCTGTAATGTTTATGACAGAGCAGCAAACACCACTTCTGATCGGCGGGGAAATCGTCCCTGCCGATCAGAGAGCTGCGGTTCCAAAGCTGTCAAAAGACAGAGTGAGCCAGCAACTGTGATCGGAGGTATAAAGTTTACCTCTGGTCACTGGTGTCAGCATATGGGACTACTGATCCCATCATCCGACACCTGATGCTACTAATTACAGTGAGAGCAGGAGCGGCGGATGGGAGTATTCATCAGCCGCTCCTGCACTGATGAGTAGAGTTGAGCGAAACGGGTCGAAAAATTTCAAAAGTCGCCGACTTTTGGCAAAGTCGGGTTTCATGAAACGAAACCCGACCCTAGGATGAGGTCGGCCACGAGGTCGGCGACTTACGCGCCAAAGTCGCGTTTCAAAAGTTTGTTTTGCGCTCTTTTTCAGCCAATCAGGATCCACGGACACTGTGGGCAACGTGATGACATAGGCACGGGTCACCACCATCTTTCAGAAGGGCATGCAAGTGATTGGCTTGCTTTGGTGGGCGTCACAGGGGGTATAAAAGGGCGTGCACGCCGACCGCCATCTTACTTCTGCCGATCTTAGCATAGGGAGAGGTTGCTGCTGATTCTGTAGGGAGAGCGTTAGGCAGGGAAGAAGAAAAAAAAACTGCTTCTGCTGCTAGCGATTTTGCCTGTACAACACACCAGTCACTGTGTGTGCAGTGCAAGGGGAGGCTATATAGTGGTGTATCAGTGGTGTTGGTTGTTGGGCTGCCTTCTAAGGCTTCCTGACATTCCTGCATTGCTGTTTACCCACTGCTCCGCAAACTGCTTTTTTAAAAGCAATCCCAATTTTTTTTTTTTTGTCCTGCTGAGAAGAAAAAAAAACTGCTTCTGCTGCTAGCGATTTGGCCTGTACAACACACCAGTCACTGTGTGTGCAGTGCAAGGGGAGGCTATATAGTGGTGTATCAGTGGTGTTGGTTGTTGGGCTGCCTTCTAAGGCTTCCTGACATTCCTGCATTGCTGTTTACCCACTGCTCCGCAAACTGCTTTTTTAAAAGCAATCCCAATTTTTTTTTTTTGTCCTGCTGAGAAGAAAAAAAAACTGCTTCTGCTGCTAGCGATTTGGCCTGTACAACACACCAGTCACTGTGTGTGCAGTGCAAGGGGAGGCTATATAGTGGTGTATCAGTGGTGTTGGTTGTTGGGCTGCCTTCTAAGGCTTCCTGACATTCCTGCATTGCTGTTTACCCACTGCTCCGCAAACTGCTTTTTAAAGCAATCCCAATTTTTTTTTTTTGTCCTGCTGAGAAGAAAAAAAAACTGCTTCTGCTGCTAGCGATTTGGCCTGTACAACACACCAGTCACTGTGTGTGCAGTGCAAGGGGAGGCTATATAGTGGTGTATCAGTGGTGTTGGTTGTTGGGCTGCCTTCTAAGGCTTCCTGACATTCCAGCATTGCTGTTTACCCACTGCTCCGCAAACTGCTTTTTTAAAAGCAATCCCATTTTTTTTTTTTGTCCTGCTGAGAAGAAAAAAAAACTGCTTCTGCTGCTAGCGATTTGGCCTGCACAAAACACCAGTCACTGTGTGTGCAGTGCAAGGGGAGGCTATATTGTGGTGTATCAGTGGTGTTGGTTGATGGGCTGCCTTCTAAGGCTTCCTGACAGGCTGGCATTGCTGTTTACCCACTGCTCCGCAAACTGCTTTTTTAAAAGCAATCCCAATTTTTTTTTTTTGTCCTGCTGAGAAGAAAAAAAAACTGCTTCTGCTGCTAGCGATTTGGCCTGTACAACACACCAGTCACTGTGTGTGCAGTGCAAGGGGAGGCTATATAGTGATGTATCAGTGGTGTTGGTTGTTGGGCTGCCTTCTAAGGCTTCCTGACATTCCTGCATTGCTGTTTACCCACTGCTCCGCAAACTGCTTTTTTAAAAGCAATCCCATTTTTTTTTTTTTGTCCTGCTGAGAAGAAAAAAAAACTGCTTCTGCTGCTAGCGATTTGGCCTGCACAAAACACCAGTCACTGTGTGTGCAGTGCAAGGGGAGGCTATATTGTGGTGTATCAGTGGTGTTGGTTGATGGGCTGCCTTCTAAGGCTTCCTGACAGGCTGGCATTGCTGTTTACCCACTGCTCTGCAAACTGCTTTTTTAAAAGCAATCCAGTCTCCCTTATCCTCTAGTCACTTTTGTCACAGCTGTGCCATCGAGCCTGTGACATAGCGCTCAGATATCAGTGGGCCTCACACAATCCAAAAGTGTCCAGTGTCCACAAGTGTCTGCAGAAATTCAAAATCTCCCTTATCCTCTCGTCACTTTTGTCACAGCTGTGCCATCGAGCCTGTGACATAGCGCTCAGATATCAGTGGCCCTCACACAATCCAAAAGTGTCCAGTGTCCACAAGTGTCTGCAGAAATTCAAAATCTCCCTTATCTTGTAGTCACTTTGGTCACAGCTGTGCCATCGAGCCTGTCACATAGCGCTCAGATATTCATTGGGCCTCACACAATCCAAAAGTGTCCAGTGTCCACAAGTGTCTGCAGAAATTCAAAATCTCCCTTATCCTCTCGTCACTTTTGTCACAGCTGTGCCATCGAGCCTGTGACATAGCGCTCAGATATCAGTGGCCCTCACACAATCCAAAAGTGTCCAGTGTCCACAAGTGTCTGCAGAAATTCAAAATCTCCCTTATCCTCTCGTCACTTTTGTCACAGCTGTGCCATCGAGCCTGTGACATAGCGCTCAGATATCAGTGGCCCTCACACAATCCAAAAGTGTCCAGTGTCCACAAGTGTCTGCAGAAATTCAAAATCTCCCTTATCCTCTCGTCACTTTTGTCACAGCTGTGCCATCGAGCCTGTCACATAGCGCTCAGATATCAGTGGGCCTCACACAATCCAAAAGTGTCCAGTGTCCACAAGTGTCTGCAGAAATTCAAAATCTCCCTTATTCTCTCGTCACTTTTGTCACAGCTGTGCCATCGAGCCTGTGACATAGCGCTCAGATATCAGTGGCCCTCACACAATCCAAAAGTGTCCAGTGTCCACAAGTGTCTGCAGAAATTCAAAACCTCCCTTATCTTCTAGTCACTTTGGTCACAGCTGTGCCATCGAGCCTGTCACATAGCGCTCAGATATTCATTGGGCCTCACACAATCCAAAAGTGTCCAGTGTCCACAAGTGTGTGCAGAAATTCAAAATCTCCCTTATCCTCTAGTCACTTTGGTCACAGCTGTGCCATCGAGCCTGTCACATAGCGCTCAGATATTCATTGGGCCTCACACAATCCAAAAGTGTCCAGTGTCCACAAGTGTGTGCAGAAATTCAAAATCTCCCTTATCCTCTAGTCACTTTGGTCACAGCTGTGCCATCGAGCCTGTCACATAGCGCTCAGATATTCTTTGGGCCTCACACAATCCAAAAGTGTCCAGTGTCCACAAGTGTGTGCAGAAATTCAAAATCTCCCTTATCCTCTCGTCACTTTTGTCACAGCTGCGCCATCGAGCCTGTGACATAGCGCTCAGATATCAGTGGGCCTCACACAATCCAAAAGTGTCCAGTGTCCACAAGTGTCTGCAGAAATTCAAAATCTCCCTTATCCTCTCGTCATTTTTGTCACAGCTGTGCCATCGTGCCTGTCACATAGCGCACAGATATCAGTGGGCCTCACACAATCCAAAAGTGTCCAGTGTCCACAAGTGTCTGCAGAAATTCAAAATCTCCCTTATCCTCTCGTCACTTTTTTCACAGCTGTGCCATCGAGCCTGTGACATAGCGCTCAGATATCAGTGGGCCTCACACAATCCAAAAGTGTCCAGTGTCCACAAGTGTCTGCAGAAATTCAAAATCTCCCTTATCCTCTCGTCACTTTTGTCACAGCTGTGCCATCGAGCCTGTGACATACCGCTCAGATATCAGTGGCCCTCACACAATCCAAAAGTGTCCAGTGTCCACAAGTGTCTGCAGAAATTCAAAATCTCCCTTATCCTCTAGTCACTTTGGTCACAGCTGTGCCATCGAGCCTGTCACATAGCGCTCAGATATTCATTGGGCCTCACACAATCCAAAAGTGTCCAGTGTCCACAAGTGTGTGCAGAAATTCAAAATCTCCCTTATCCTCTAGTCACTTTGGTCACAGCTGTGCCATCGAGCCTGTCACATAGCACTCAGATATTCATTGGTCCTCACACAATCCAAAAGTGTCCAGTGTCCACAAGTGTGTGCAGAAATTCAAAATCTCCCTTATCCTCTAGTCACTTTGGTCACAGCTGTGCCATCGAGCCTGTGACATAGCGCTCAGATATCAGTGGGCCTCACACAATCCAAAAGTGTCCAGTGTCCACAAGTGTCTGCAGAAATTCAAAATCTCCCTTATCCTCTAGTCACTTTGGTCACAGCTGTGCCATCGAGCCTGTCACATAGCGCTCAGATATTCATTGGGCCTCACACAATCCAAAAGTGTCCAGTGTCCACAAGTGTCTGCAGAAATTCAAAATCTCCCCTGCCTATAGACACCTTGTACCTTGTTTTACATTACTATATAGTTTGTTGGATTTTGTCTACATTTCTACCAAAAATGAGGAAGGCTGGTGGAAGAGGCCATGGAATTGGGCGGGGGTTGGCAGCTGGTAATGATGGTGTTGGTGGTGGATCTGATGGTAGTGGCAAGAGCAAAATAGGACCGAATGCAGGAGGTGTTGAGCCTGCGTCATCGTCTGGCTACATAAGGCCTCGAACGCTTAGTTTTCTAGGAGTTGGCAAACCGCTTTTAAAGCCAGAGCATCAGGAAAAAGTTTTGTCTTACATTGCTGACTCAGCCTCCAGCTCTATCGCCTCCTCTTCTTCAGTTGTAAAAAGTAAAAGCACTGAGTCGTCATTGGAGGCTCATGTTCATGAACCACACCTTTCCTTGTGTCCTTCACCCCAACCAAGATTGAAGGATGACGCAGGCCATACTACTGATTACTCCATGGAGCTGTTTTCACATACCATGCCTGGATTATCAAGTCAAATGGTGAATTACCCATGCCAAGATGAATCTGACATGGAGTGCACTGATGCACAGCCGCTGATGGATGATTCTGCTGGTACATTCACTCAGAGCACTACATTGTCCTCGCAGTGTACAGAGCCAGATTCTGACCCTGATGAGACTCAGGTGCCCCTTCCCGCACACTATACCACCATACACGGTGACACAGAGGAAGGTGCACATGACATAGAAGAGGAGGTGATGGATGACCCAGTTGCTGACCCAGATTGGCATCCATTGGGGGAAGAGGGTGCTGCTTCCAATAGCTCAGATGAGGAGCATCCACAGCAGACATCGACATCGCAACAGCTGTTATCTGGCAGGCCCGGAGCACTCCAAAGACAGGTTCCAAACATCAAAAGAGTTGCTGGACAGCTTGTCCAGAGGGTCAAAAGATCACAGCGTGCTAGGCCGCAAAATGTCTGCCAAAGTAGGAAGAGTGCAGTGTGGCACTTTTTTGACTAAAATCCTCATGATCAGGCCAAGGTTATCTGTAAGAAGTGCGCAAAGACCTTTAGCCGCGGGAAAAATCTGAAAAATTTGAATACCAGTTGCATGCTTAGACATTTAACCAGCATGCACTTGCAAGCGTGGACACAACACCAAACCTCAAGTGCCACATGTGCAACTGATCACAACGAAGGTAGTCAGCAACGCTACATTGTTTCCCCCACTGTAAGCCCACCGGTTAGCACAGCAGCAAATGTTGAGGTGTCGTTGCAAGGCCACAGCAGTCAGGGAATCCCACTGTTATATCAACGAAAGACTGATTCTAGGCCATCAGAAAGAACACCAACTCCATCACCATCATCAACCCTCTCTCAGTCCGCCCTGTCCACCGCTACTTCCACCATATGCAGCTCTCAAGTCCAGCTCACCCTCCCAGACACTATGAGTAGGTCAAGAAAGTACTCAGTCTCTCATCCGCGTACACTGGGTTTGAACGCCCACATTGCCAAACTAATCTCGTTTGAGATGATGCCCTTTCGGTTGGTGGAAAGCATAGCTTTCCGCGAACTCATGGCCTATGCAGTACCACGCTATGACCTACCCAGTCGCCACTTCTTCTCTCGCAAAGCCATCCCAGCCCTCCACCATCATGTGAAAGACCGCATTGTCCATGCACTCAAGCAGTCAGTGAGCGGAAAGGTGCACCTCACAACTGATGCATGGTCCAGTCGGCATGGCCAGGGCCGTTACGTGTCCATCACTGCGCACTGGGTTAATGTGGTGGATGCAGGGTCCACAGGGGACAGCGGTGGTGGGACAGTGCTGCCTAGCCCACGGTATAGGAAACAGTTGGCTGTAGGCGTTCGACCCTCCTCCTCCTCCTCCTCCAGAAGCGAAAGCTCGTCCACAGAGCGCAGTCGTACGAGCACTCCATCTGCAGCTGCCACTGTTGCACACGATGTTTCCCCCTATCGAGCAGCTAGTGGAAAGCGTCAGCAGGCTGTGTTGCAGATGATGTGTTTGGGCAACAGACACACCGCCGAGGTGCTGGCCGAGTACTTGAAGCGACAAACTGAGTCATGGCTGGGCAGTGTACATCTTGAGGCAGGCAAGGTAGTTAGTGATAACGGCCGTAATTTTGTGGCAGCCATAGCCCGTGCAAAACTCAGCCATATACCTTGCTTGGCTCACACCTTGAACCTGGTGGTGCAGTGCTTCCTCAAAAATTATCCGGAGCTAACAGCCCTGCTCCAGAAGGTGCGAAGACTGTGCGCGCACATCCGCCGGTCGCCTGTACACTCCGTTCGTATGCAGAAGCTGCAGCGATTGCTCCACCTTCCCAACCACCGCCTCATTATCGACATTGCAACAAGGTGGAACTCCACCCTGCACATGGTGGAGCAGCTGTGCGAGCAGAGGCAGGCCATAATGCATTTGTGGGAGGATACACGGCCAGGCACTTTGAGAGCAGACATGGAGTTGACAGGTGTGCAGTGGTCGAAGCTGAAAGACCTCTGTAAAGTCCTTCAGTGTTTTGAGGAATGCACACAGCTGGTAACCGCAGACGACGCCATCCTAAGCATGAGCATCCCACTTATGCGTCTGCTCATGCAAACTTTGACGCACCTTAAGGAGCAGGCGTCTGCAGCCAATGTTGATGAGGAGGAAGAGGAGGAGGGAATCCTTGATGACATTCAGCCATTGTCTGCTCAGGGACCTCTCCTGGACGAGGTGGAGGAAGAAGAGGAGGAGGAGGAGGATGATGGGGATGATTACTTAGGGGAGGAGGATGCATCTCGTGGGGCAAGTGAAAATGTTGGCGTGGCAAGGTCTGGTACAGGGTTTGTGCGTGACTGGAGGGATGTGGATTTGCCAGAAAGTGCTCCTCCAACCAGCACTCGCAGTGCATCATTGACACTGGGAACATTGGCCCACATGTCAGATTATGCCTTGCAGATCCTAAAAAGGGACCCACGCATTGCCAAAATGATGAACGATGACGACTACTGGTTGGCCAGCATCCTGGATCCACGCTATAAAGGCAAATTACAAAACATCATGCCACAGGAGAACCTTGACCTAATATTGGCTAATAAACAAGCAACTCTGGTAAATCGGTTGCTTGAGGCATTCCCAGCACACAGCAGCGGTGATGGTTCTCACACGAGCCGTACGGGCCGGGGGCAGCTTGGCAGAGGTGTTCGTGGTGCACACAGCAGAAGTGGCGTTGGAGACAGGGGTTTCATGACAATGTTGTGGACTGATTTTTCAAATACCGCTCACACAACTGGTAATACTGCATCGATGGAAAGTGACAGGAGACAGCAGTTGTCAACTATGGTTACAAACTACTTTTCCTCCCATATCGATGTTCTCCCACACAGGTCATTCCCCTTTGACTATTGGGCCGCTAAACTGGACACCTGGCCTGAATTGGCCCAATATGCCTTACTGGAGCTCGCTTGCCCAGCTGCAAGTGTGCTATCGGAAAGAGTCTTCAGTGCAGCTGGATCAATCCTGACAGAAAAAAGGACCCGTCTGTCAACCTAAAATGTGGATGATCTAACCTTCATTAAAATGAACCATGCATGGGTTTCCAAGGATTTTGTCCCACCTTCCCCTGATGACACATAGGGTGACAGAAAAATGGCTTGCTTTGGTCCACCTGTTCCTGGGACTTCACCTATTTCGCCTTTTGCATCAGCTGAATGTCCAACATCAACATATGCCACTTTCTAAAACTCCCTAACTGTGCTGCCTCCCCCCCCATGGCCGGGGTCACCACCTAGCGCACGACACCGTGCGAGTGCTGTTGCCCTGGACAGGTGGGTAGGCCGACTCTTGGGTGCGGGCACTGGCACAGGGTCCCTCATAGTGCAATCAAGTGTCTCTGACGGTGGTGGTGCACACCCGCCGTCAGACACACCGCCGTACTATGAGGGGCCCAGTGCCAGTACCGACGCCCACGAGTGGGCCCCCCTTGCTTGGGCAGGGCCCCAGCATTTGCAATCTTTACCTCTCCCTGCTCCTCCGCTGTGTAATCTGGGCCGTCAAATCCATACTGTGCCTGACACCGTCTGAGCCTGCCTCCTGATGTACAGACATATATTTTGAATGTGTACGCTATCCATACATGTTATCCGGGGATACGGTACCCTTTCTAACCTTTGTGCAATCACGTGCAATCCATACTGGGCCTAACACCGTCTGAGCCTGCCTCCTGATGTACAGACATATATTTTGAATGTGTACGCTATCCATACATGTTATCCGGGGATACGGTACCCTTTCTAACCTTTGTGCAATCACGTGCAATCCATACTGGGCCTAACACCGTCTGAGCCTGCCTCCTGATGTATAGACATATATTTTGAATGTGTACGCTATCCATACATGTTATCCGGGGATACGGTACCCTTTCTAACCTTTGTGCAATCACGTGCAATCCATACTGGGCCTAACACCGTCTGAGCCTGCCTCCTGATGTACAGACATATATTTTGAATGTGTACGCTATCCATACATGTTATCCGGGGATACGGTACCCTTTCTAACCTTTGTGCAATCACGTGCAATCCATACTGTGCCTGACACCGTCTGAGCCTGCCTCCTGATGTATAGACATATATTTTGAATGTGTACGCTATCCATACATGTTATCCGGGGATACGGTACCCTTTCTAACCTTTGTGCAATCATGTGCAATCCATACTGGGCCTAACACCGTCTGAGCCTGCCTCCTGATGTACAGACATACAGTGGGGAAAAAAAGTATTTAGTCAGTCAGCAATAGTGCAAGTTCCACCACTTAAAAAGATGAGAGGCGTCTGTAATTTACATCATAGGTAGACCTCAACTATGGGAGACAAACTGAGAAAAAAAAATCCAGAAAATCACATTGTCTGTTTTTTTTTTCATTTTATTTGCATATTATGGTGGAAAATAAGTATTTGGTCAGAAACAAAATTTCATCTCAATACTTTGTGATATATCCTTTGTTGGCAATGACAGAGGTCAAACGTTTTCTGTAAGTCTTCACAAGGTTGCCACACACTGTTGTTGGTATGTTGGCCCATTCCTCCATGCAGATCTCCTCTAGAGCAGTGATGTTTTTGGCTTTTCGCTTGGCAACACTGACTTTCAACTCCCTCCAAAGGTTTTCTATAAGGTTGAGATCTGGAGACTGGCTAGGCCACTCCAGGACCTTGAAATGCTTCTTACGAAGCCACTCCTTCGTTGCCCTGGCGGTGTGCTTTGGATCATTGTCATGTTGAAAGACCCAGCCACGTTTCATCTTCAATGCCCTTGCTGATGGAAGGAGGTTTGCACTCAAAATCTCACGATACATGGCCCCATTCATTCTTTCATGTACCCGGATCAGTCGTCCTGGCCCCTTTGCAGAGAAACAGCCCCAAAGCATGATGTTTCCACCACCATGCTTTACAGTAGGTATGGTGTTTGATGGATGCAACTCAGTATTCTTTTTCCTCCAAACACGACAAGTTGTGTTTCTACCAAACAGTTCCAGTTTGGTTTCATCAGACCATAGGATATTCTCCCAAAACTCCTCTGGATCATCCAAATGCTCTCTAGCAAACTTCAGACGGGCCCGGACATGTACAGGCTTAAGCAGTGGGACACGTCTGGCACTGCAGGATCTGAGTCCATGGTGGCGTAGTGTGTTACTTATGGTAGGCCTTGTTACATTGGTCCCAGCTCTCTGCAGTTCATTCACTAGGTCCCCCCCGCGTGGTTTTGGGATTTTTGCTCACCGTTCTTGTGATCATTCTGACCCCACGGGGTGGGATTTTGCGTGGAGCACCAGATAGAGTGAGATTATCAGTGGTCTTGTATGTCTTCCATTTTCTAATTATTGCTCCCACAGTTGATTTCTTCACTCCAAGCTGGTTGGCTATTGCAGATTCAGTCTTCCCAGCCTGGTGCAGGGCTACAATTTTGTTTCTGGTGTCCTTTGACAGCTCTTTGGTCTTCACCATAGTGGAGTTTGGAGTCAGACTGTTTGAGGGTGTGCACAGGTGTCTTTTTATACTGATAACAAGTTTAAACAGGTGCCATTACTACAGGTAATGAGTGGAGGAAAGAGGAGACTCTTAAAGAAGAAGTTACAGGTCTGTGAGAGCCAGAAATCTTGATTGCTTGTTTCTGACCAAATACTTATTTTCCACCATAATATGCAAATAAAATGAAAAAAAAAACAGACAATGTGATTTTCTGGATTTTTTTTTCTCAGTTTGTCTCCCATAGTTGAGGTCTACCTATGATGTAAATTACAGACGCCTCTCATCTTTTTAAGTGGTGGAACTTGCACTATTGCTGACTGACTAAATACTTTTTTTCCCCACTGTATATTTTGAATGTGTACGCTATCCATACATGTTATCCGGGGATACGGTACCCTTTCTAACCTTTGTGCAATCACGTGCAATCCATACTGGGCGTGAGAACGGCTGGCGAGCTGTTAAGCAAGCTACAGCACCTGTGGTTTGCACACGTAAGTTTTTCATTTTTTCAGGAATGACGGTTAGGCCTAAATCCGGAACTGCGGTTGACCTGCACTTACTGGGAAATCATTGTTCGCGGGTAATAATTGTCATCAGTGATCCCCATCACTAACGTTGTTCAGCGGGTTATCTGCACCTGTAAGCGACAAACGCTGGCCTTTTCAGTGTAGCGCACATGCAGCCACGGACATGTAATGGCATGACACACCAGTTATTGGCCAATCTCATGTGCCAGAGCCTCACGTGTCCCTCTAGTAAGCCGGACTCGGACCGCGGGGCATGACGGAGTCTCGTTCGTTAACGGAATTAAGCTTGCAATGTGTGCATCTGTTCTGTAGCTGGCATGGTTGAGGTTTCCCAGGTGGAGTCGAATTTAACCGTAGGCTCCACTCCTGGTGGTGCCCTTCTGGACATTCCTTTAAGGTTCAGCTTTGCAACCATACTGCCCACGTAAAACAAACACTTTGCCTTCATGAACGCTGTTTGGAGGGTCATGACTCGTGGGAATAACGCCGCCCAATCAGTTAACCTGCTAGAGAGATCGTTCGTTGCTCCCAAGCATGACATCACACTCCCTAGGAAGAAGGTAATGCCACTGTGGCGACCGTACGCCTGGGGGCGACACAAGTGCACTGATGCCCAGCCACTGCTCGATGAATCTGCTGGTACATTGACCCAGACCACTATATTCCCCTCGCACGCTACACGGCCTGAATCTGACCCTGATGAAACTCAGGTTACCCTTCCCATATACAGTTCCATCTTACACGGTGACAAAGAGGAAGCTGCAGATGAAAGTGCAGGTTCGGCCCACCCGCCATCAGACACACACCGTACTATCAGGGGCCCTGTGCCAGTGCCGTCGCCAACGAGTGGGCCCCCCCCTGCTTGCTCAGGATCACAGCACTTGCAAAGTTGAAATACTGTGCAGTGAGATGAAAGATGGGGACGACGAGGAGTCCAGACAAGCACAGGGATTCCCTAGCGAGGAGACTTATTTGATTGTTTTCAATGTTGGGACAGCAATTTTTGGGGAGCACTATACTCTGGAGAATGATAGATGGTGCCCACCATACACTGGAACATTCCAAAGGTGGACATCAGACACTGGAGCAGCATTTACAGGGCCCATTATACACTAGAGCATTAGAAATGGGGCCCATTATGTTTGGAGCATTATTTGGGCCCATAAGACAGTGGAGCTTCATCCATGGGGACCAACATATACTGTAGCATTATGTGGAGCTCATCATATACTGTTTCAAACATTATATGGGACCAATGATTCTGTATGGAGAAATAGATGGGCCTCGTCATGAGATGTAAAAAGTGAAGTATTTTTCATTGTACTATACCGCTATTTCTCTGCCGTATCGGAGCATGATGAGTTGTGGTATTATGTGTTAAAGGGGTGCTCTTTCGCCCAGGGCACATGAAAACCTGGAGCCAGCCCTACCCCCCACAACTTTAGCCAAATAACCCCCATTTTTCAGTGCGTAACTTGTATTATGAAGTTAATTAAGGTTGACAAGCTTAAGTAAGAAGAATTGATGCTTTTGGCATTCAAATGGGCACTGTAGGTGTGTTTCCTGTCCTCCTCTCACTGCCGACTTTTATTCCCCATTGACTTACATTGGGTTTCGTGTTTCAGGACGACCCCGACTTTTCCCTATAATCGGACGATCTTGCTCGACCCGACTTTTGGAAAAGTCGGGTTTCACGAAACGAAACGCGACCCTAAAAAACCAAAAGTCGCTCAACTCTACTGATGAGGGCTGCAACCCTCAGCTGTCAGGAAGGCTAGTTATCAAGAATAGAGGGGTCCCCACGTTGTTTTTGTATTTAAATAAATCATTTTAAAAAACAGCGTGGGGTCTCCCCATTTTTGACAACAATCCTTGCTAAAGCAGACAGCTGGAGGCTGGTATTCTCAGGCTGATAAGGGGCCATGGATATTGGCCCCCCAGCCTAGAAATAGCAGCCCGCAGCTGCCCAGTAAAGGCACATCTATTAGATGCGCCAATTCTGGCGCTTTGTCCGGCTCTTCCCACTTGCCCTGTATTGGTGGCAAGTGGGGTTCATATTTGTGGGGTTGATTTCACCTTTATATTGTCCAGTGACGTCAAGCCCACGGCTTAGTAATGGAGAAACGTCTATAAGACACCTATCCATTACTAATCCTATAGTTATATGGTAAATAAAGACACAGCCAGAATAAAGTTCTTTAATTGAAATAAGACAAAATATAAATGGAAAACTGTGTTTAAATGCCTAATTCCACCAAAGCCCTCATTCTCCTGTAATAAAAGTACAATAAAAAAAACAACAATATACACCATACCTGTCCGTCGTTCTGTCCCATGCCATAATCCATGTCTGGAGGATAAACAGTTTTCAACCTGGACAATACCAAGATGCGACTGACCAGGCTGAAAACCACTAGTGATAGAACTACTGCGAGCGCAGCCTCAGAGACTGGTGATGACATCATTGAGGTTACATCTGGTCAGTGAGGCTCCATTCCCAGCCAGGCTGAACTGCGGTGACCTCGGTGAGATCCCTGGTAGCACCGTGAGAAAAACTCCCTGGTGAAGTCCGTGTTTGGTGTCCATGCCTGAACAGTAGATGTTCGGTACGGATGCCGAACTGAACTGTTCGGGTTTGCCCATCTCTAATCAAGGGTCTAGAACCATTTGGATTGCTGTATTATATCACAGCTTGGGAGTCATTTCAGAGTTGGTGACGAAAATTGGTCTCCAATGTTAAGCTATTCATAGATTCCTAAAATATTTTTTAATGCACCGTATACTTGTTTTACAACTAAAGGAAACATCCAATATGGCAGCACTTTTCGTTGCTACTATTTCCAAAATTGCTGCTCTTAATGAAACAAAAAAATTGGCAAAATTTCTGTGAGGAAAGAAAAACACACCTCTTATTGTATTTGGCTTGAAAAAGGCCCTATGTGGCTGAAACGTTGCTTGTATTTTTTACCTTTTGTATGCCGTAGCCAAAAAAGACATTCCTTGGAGGAAAATGTCTCGTACCTTGGACCTTCTTTTATTTTTGAGGAAAGGAAATCTAATTCTGAAACGTTATCTGCTGATTTACCAATAGATAGCATTTTTTTTAAAAATAGACATTTTTATTGTACACACAGGTTTGTAACGCATTATACCTACGATATATTTATTGTCTGTAAGATCATTGCTGCTCCTTTATTT
The DNA here is from genome assembly GCF_039654945.1 of Dendrobates tinctorius. Taxonomy (NCBI): domain Eukaryota; kingdom Metazoa; phylum Chordata; class Amphibia; order Anura; family Dendrobatidae; genus Dendrobates; species Dendrobates tinctorius. Next base: position 12,150,093 of record NW_027361788.1, on the reverse strand, counting down.
GAACCTTTCTATGATTCCAGAATTGGGGGGATTGTGAATGTTCAATTAGCACCAAAACACCTCCATGCGTAAAATATTCTCCCATTAACCCCTCCACCCTCCATCCATCAGCTGCCACCCTGACCGAATCTGCCCTGAGAGCACATTAGTTTAATCAGGCCGGAGGGTGTTAATACTCTATTGATTGAAAATGCTGCTACACTGTAGCCCAGGTTCCATATTCTTCCTGTGTGTGACATTCAGGTACATGTGAAAAATTATACCAATTATGAAATCAGCCACTTACTGCCTTAAAGTGCACTCGTGTGTCACAGTGTAAAGTGCTTGCTACCAAATAATATTAGATGGATCCTGAGCTCGGGGGAAAGTGCTGTGAGGAAAGACTTTAACCAAAGGGCAATTGCATGAAATTTACTTAGAAATAGCTATTTATCACCCTACGATTTCCTGCTGTTCACATCCGACGTAGACACTTTATGGAATGAAACAGCCATCCAGCCGGTATAACGCAGCCATTGTGAGAAGTGGCGGGTTTTTTTCCCACTACGGTGACATTAAATGAAAAATTTAGAAGTCATTTTAACAGCTTAAAGATGCATTATCCTCTTTGAGGTGCCATTTGAGCTGCACATAAAAACCCATATAAAATAACCCCACAGAAATAAAAGGAACTTTAGAAAGTTTTATGATTCACCATTTAATGCACCTCTCTCTCCCCCTCTCTTGTTCTCTCTCTCGTCTTGTTAAATCCATCTTTCTCTCTAATACTTGCTATCTCTCATTCGCATTTCATAGTTTTGCTCGGCTTCACTCAATGACAAAGCAGCAGGCATCATATTATTCCCCTCCTGTTTCACACCTCAACTTTCAACATTCATTGCCTGGCAGGCTTCGGTTGAGACATTTTCTCAAGACCCATGAAACTTATGAAATACTTGCGACTTAAAGAGGTTGGCCACTACTTTTTTTTATTGATGAACTATCCATAAAAAGGCCAACGCTGATGATGTCAGAAATGTTTGCTGGGTTACCAGACTAACCCAGGACAGATTAGTACAGTTCAAGCTGACAATGTGAGAAGGGAGCAAAGCCCGGCGCTGGAGCCCGGACAGGTGTGTAATAGAAACAATAGCAAATAGAAAGTCAGTAATGGAGGTGAATTATAAGTCTAGTAGGAACAAACAGGATTTGGTCAAGAAAGGAGCTCATGGGTATGATGAAGTATATGTTGAGTATACCCATAGATGTACTCCATGTGATAGACAGTTCTATTATCATAAAGTAACAAAATAATGTCAGTATAACATGGAGAGGGGGCTTACATTAATTTAAAGAATTCATATCTGAAGGCGGGGAAGCGCCAGCCGTTATTGGCAGAGGTTGGAAGTTCTCAGATGCTACTGGAACACAACAGCTCCGTGAAAACTTAAATGGACACGGCCAGATACTAATCATCCACCGCCTTTTCATTTTACAACTTTTTTTAAATTTCATTTAACTTTTCAGACCCCACATGGGACTTGAACCTTAGATCTTCTCATCGCCTGTGCTATATACTAGAATGCGTTAGTATATAATAGAAATCATGGTCTCTTGCGCAGCTCAATTTTGTCAATTAGGACTCTAGGAAAGCAAGGCAATAATCTGTGTACAACTGTAATGGTGGAAATATTGACTGTTCCTCATCATTCTATGAAACCGCTTCAAGAGCTTACTCAGAAAGTGATTGTGATTGTTTTTAGCATCCGTATAGCAGCCGCAAATGAGTAGACCCATGGTACCATCTGGTATTATGGCAACTTCTTACCTGTTCATCCTTGCCTTCTCTTTCAAATCATCCAGGAGGCTTACAGAAAGAGGAGAGACGTCCAAACTCTTAGAACAGTTGGCAAAGTTTTCAGGTGCCACACAAACGGCCTGCAACACAGTGATGTTCCAAGGTTTTCTTCCACACAGGGCAAGAAATGAGATGTAGATTGGAAGTGGCCGTAAAGTGATGTATTATGAGAAAGAGGCACATGGTTATGCAAAAATAACTTGAAAAAATGGGTTATCTATTCCCCCTGGAGATATTTTATAAAAATTGCAATATGGACTAAGAATGTGTTAATCACCTCTCGAAACTACAAGTTGTGTCTCCACTCGGCTGAATCCAGGTCCATTTGCTCTTCCACACATTGGGCTAGCGCTGCAAACCGATGATCGCCTGTAATGTCAAACTATAGATTATTTGAGCCTGGCTCAGGCAGTAGGACAAGGCCTGAGTATTCAGGTAGGTTGGCTTCCTGCCAGTCTGTTCTGCTGGGAATGATTTTACTGCCACAGCTCTGTCATTTGATGGTTACTGCACTATAGCATCAGTCATCGATTTGCCAGATCTGCTATATTCTACCACCATTGCAAACTAAGCTGCAGTGGTTCCCCATTGCTATGTCAACTCTGTTATTCTGCTGTACCAGCTCTGCTACGCTGTACCAACATTATAACCTCAGCTAGACTGCATCTTTTCCTCATTACTGTGTCAACTCTGCCACAATGTGGTGTCTACGCCACTGCAGCATTGATTTTAGCTCAATCAGTACAGTTGCCGATGTTCCAGCTCTGCCTCACTACCCACCGTTCTTCAAACCTGACCTATCTGCTGCCCCAGCACCACCTGTCTGTGCTGGATTAAAGCTCCATTTCTGGCCTAATGGCTATGAGAATTGACTTCACCTGGTGAGACAGCCACATAACAGTATGTAAGCAAGTATAGCTTAATTTGGAAAAGACTTTTAAAAAAATGGAGTAAATTAAGGGCCTGCTCTCACAGTTAAGTATAGTTTTTCTTGTAATTTTAAGAGAAAGTGTCATCCGAAAGTGACCTATTGTTTAAACTATTTTTTGCTTTGTGTCGAATTGTATTGTTACATACATGCCCCTGTCTGTTTGATTTTCTGGTGCTCCACATCGGGCTTGGCACTTACACAACGAAATCCATGTGTTGTATTTCCAATGTCTATATAAAAGCTCCCTGGAGACACATCGGGGCCTTGATATTCCTGTAAGACTTGCTACTAAATCTTTTAGTTTTTGGTGCACAGTTCCAGTTCACAGTCAACAGAATGTCTCCTGCTTGTCTGCGGTTTCCAGTCTCTGAGTTACCTGTTTGTGGTTTCTAGTATCCTTGTTACCTGTCTATGGAGGACTTCACCTACTTACCTGCGGTTTCCAGTACTGCTACCTACATGACTGTGGTTTCTAGTATCATTACTTACCTACCTACAGTTTTCAGGACATCTTCCTGACTGTTCGCGGCTACCAAGGTTTTAGACTTGGTCACTCCGGATCATGATATGAAGAAAAAAACATTGCCTTTTTTTAAATAAAAGTAACACAAAAAACTGATTTAAACAATAAGTCATTTTTTTGTTGACACATTTTCTTTTTGCCTTATGGGGCTGCTGGGGTTTTATATTCAAGATCCCTAAGATAACAGATAACTTGGGCAATTGCTCAGTTTTTTTTATCCCCAAACATCAAAGTAATATAAAATAAAAATGTAGAAAAGCCTTTTTAAAGGTCTGTTTACACCAGCTGTTCAGCTGCACCAAACAAAATCCATGCCACTACTTGTTTTCTGATCGACTATTGTTTAACCCATTCATCACCGGAGCTTTTTTCGAGTTTTGCGTTTCTGTTTTTCGCTCCCCTTCTTTCCAGAGCCATAACTTTTTTATTTTTCCATCAATATGGCCATGTGAGGGCATATTGTTTGTGGGACGAGTTGTACTTTTGTACGACATCATTGATATTAGCATGTCGTGTACTTGAAAACGGGAAAAAAATTCCAAGTGTGGTGAAATTGCAAAAAAAAAGTGCAATCCCACACATGTTTTTTGTTTGGCTTTTTTCCTAGGTTTGCTAAATTCTAAAACGGACCTGCCATTATGATTCTCCAGGTCATTACAAGTTCATAGACTATAAAACATGTCTAGGTTCTTTTTTATCTAAGTGGTGAAAAACAATTCCAAAGTTTGCTTTAAAAGAAAAAAAAAATTCCGAGACCTGTAGCGTCTCCATTTTTCATGATCTCAGGTTGGTAAGGTGCTTATTTTTTGTGTGCCGAGCTGACGCTTTTAATGATACCATTTTTGTGCAGATACGTTCTTTTGATCGCCCATTATTGCAATTTAATGCAATGTCGCGGCGATCAAAAAAACGTAATTCTGGCGTTTCGATTTCTTTCTCGCTACGCCATTTAGTGATCAGGTTAATCCATTTTTTTATTCATACATCGGGCGATTCTGAACACGGCAATACCAAATATGTGTATGTTTGAAATTTTTTTATTGTTTTATTTTGAATGGGGCAAAAGGGGGTTGATTTGAACTTTGATATTTTTTTATATTTTTAAATCTATTTTTCTTTAAGTTTTAACATGCTTCAATATCCTCCATGGGAGGCTAGAAGCTGCCACAACTTGATTGGCTCTGCTACATAGAAGCGATGCTCAGATCGCCTCCTCTATGTAGCAGAATTACTGCATTGCTATGAGCACCGACCACTGGGTGGCGCTCATAGCAATCTGGCATCAACAACCATAGAGGTCTCCAGGATACCTCTGGTTATGCTGACGAACTGATGACTCCTGATCACGGATGGTCGGAAGCGCTTGTTAAATGCCGCTGTCAGAGTTTGACAGCGGCATTTAACCAGTTAATAGGCATGGGTGGATCGCGATTCCACCCTCACCTATTGCGCGCACATGTCAGCTGTTCAAAACAATGGCAGTAAGGGGTTAATTGTCTGTTTATCTGTAATCGATTTAAAAATTGTTCTCAGCAGCACAGGACCTATTTACACAGGATGATGTGCTGCCAAGAGCCATGCTGCCATGATCTTATGGGCAAATTAAAAGACAAGACCCTTTCATTTGTCAAATGAGAATTTTGCTCATTCATTGGTTGATCAGCCTTTTTAGCCTGCACAATGGTCGTGAAACAAGTATTCCAAAGAACCTCTGTTCACGATAATCATGCAATGTAAATGCAGCTTAAGCAAGAAAGAAACAATTTGCATGTTTTATCATTTGTGAACACTTTACGTTTTCTGAAATTAATGCTATATTCTAAATTTGCAGGTAAAATCCGGCACAATTCCTACACCCGTCATTAGCGATTTACTCTACACTCCCTATCCGCTCTGCTTGTCAAAAATCCATTTTTCTATTAATGTCTCCAAGCTTTCTTGTAAGGCTTCTTGCAGCCTGCAGTAACCTCTAAATTCTTCATTCTTCCTTATTACATTGCCAGAACATAATACTTTCTCGCTGTTCTCGTGCATCGCTAACCTTTCAAGTTTTTTCATAAAATGCTGTTTCGGAGTTCATTTGTAGTTTGTGGTCCGGTGTTTTAGTTCTCCGAGCAGAATAAATATTACACCTGCTATAAAACCTAAACATGTAAGATTTTGGGATGCGCGGCGCAAAGTTTAGAACCTGGTCACAAAATGAAGCAATGGATTGCCTGTGCCATAACCGGGCGCAGGACGTTGGATGAGGATAGAAGATGCCACTGCAGAAATGTTGTGCGAGATGTTCCGCACACTGCAGCCCCCCAACCCTCCCTCTTGTCTGTAAATTAAATGAGCTGAGACCGGTAATACAGTTTGCTGTGTGTGAGTGACAGGCCTGTTCCTTAGGAGTGCTGCCATTAAGCAGACAAGACAGGAGCTCAGGCAGCAAGCTGCCCCTAAAATATAATGAAAGAACACTCTTTGTGGGGCAGAGCCGTACCCATGGGGGCATCCAAGTGAGGAATTGAATTTCTGGCCATTCTGGGGCTCGATGGCTCGTGACGATAGCAATCTCCTGTCACCAGGGGGTCGAAGGCACTGTGAGAAGGGCCGGACAGCCGAGGAATTGAATGTAATTACATTTCACTGCCACGGTTCGCAGGATGCCACGGACATTGCTGTGATCTCAGTATTAATCGGGGCATTCAGACTTGGCAATCAGTATGCAGATCCCTCTCAATGAAACGCCGTTGTCAGTTTTCTAATTTAGTTGTAGAGTGCCCCAGTTCTAATCATTGACTTCTCAGGAATATATTTCTGCTTAAGACATTTCTTTCTAAGTTATTACGACATATTTTTGTGCTTGTGCATCTTAGCTAAAAAAAAAAAACAATAACTAAATCTGTTGATTTTATAAAATATTATTTCTGAATTTTGCATCTTAGCTGTCCATTTTTATAAAATTTTGCTTAGCTAATTTTAAAATGTTATCAAACTTTAAAACGGGGTGTCTGGGACTTTGTGAAAAACCAAAAGTTTCCCCAAGCACTAACAGGCGGGTAGTTGCTACTTCCAATCTTCCCCAACACTGACCGCTCCTGCCAGATATTAAGCTGCTTTCGCTGACGCCACGTCAACAGAGCGGCAGCTTCTTTTCCACCCTGGCATTTCGATGGGGCATGACTTCCAACCCCATGCAGATTGCCAGTCAGCTCCCCCAGTTAGGCAACAGGAATTCGGCTGTCAATCAGAATGACGTCGGAAAGCCCCCCTGCCAACAGAGGGGTGGTGGAAAAGAAGCCACCGCTCTGTCAACGTGATGTCAGCAGAGGCAGCTGAATCACTGGCAGGAGCGGTCTGTGACCGTTCTGTGGCGGTGAAGAACATCGCAGGTAGGTAGAAAGCAACTACCTGTCTTTAAGTGCTTTGGCACTTTTTCACAAAGTCTCGGACATCCCCTTTACGTTTACATTACCTAACACTAGATTATTATATATACAGTATAGCAATTATCTAACATTTCTGGTATTGAGGTTATTTACTTTATGAGCGGTGATAGAGTCAAAATGTCACCGCTGATTAACTATATAAAGAATTTTTATTTTTAGTATTTTTATTATGTCTTTTAAATGGCAACTTGGAATCACAACCAGCTATAGTTTCTTATGTTTCATGTCGACAGAATCAATTTGAAGAGGTGTGGCCCATTTATACAAGCCAATAATCGGGAATGAGTATTTATATAAACCCTCACTTCCAACTATATAGCTTTCCACTGTGGCTGCACAGTTGAGACCCGGTCTTGCTCTGCCCTTAACTATTTGGACGTCTGCTGACACATAGTGAGGTGAACTTCAAGAGTTAGGTACCAACCCGATTGGGGTATACCTAGTCATGGCAGGATGGCTTTTACGCTTTTTTGATCAAGATAATGTCAACTAAGTACACTATATTACATGTACTATTACCCTCTAGTGAGCAATTAAATAGTATTTGCTCATTTTGTTTATAACTCAGGCTCTGTCTGTTAAATGGTCACCGTGTGAATGCGCCCCTATGCATTGCCCTTAAACTGGTTAGCAACAATCACATGATGAATTCAAGTTTTGCTAGCTTGGACATTATGAAACACAGAGATTTGTTTTATCGATACTCTATGCCCACAGAGCTATTACATTAATGACTATTTTGTGCATAGAATGTTTTTTGACCCGTGTAAACATTTCAGTAAGGAATGTTGCAACTAACCAACCAGCGAATGTTTATCTGCCTGGATCGGCCCGTGTAAGGGAATGTGCACATGGCAACTTTTAGATGCCGGCATACCCGCATTGTTTATGAAGCAGAAGACTCTTCAGGAATCCCCATAACACAATGTTTCATACTATCAGTATTTGGTCAGTATTTTACATCAGTATTTGTAAGCCAAAACCTGGAGTGGGTGATAAATACTAAAGTGGTGACGTGTTTTTGCTATTCTTTTCCTGTGACTGTTACTCTCCCAATTTTTGGCTTACAAATACTGACGTAAAATACTGACCAAATACTGAACGTGTGAACGTGGCCTTAGTCTAACATCTTCTCAGACATCTTTAGTAGCGGCCTTGCTGACAACATTCTTTTTTTAATCCTATATAGGACACAGTGGCATCTTCCTAGCGGAAGCCGCCAGAAGAATGGACTGGTCACTTTTAGCAGCTTCACAGCTTTTGAAACCTGGAGCAGTAAAAAGTGACAAAAGAATTAACATATGCGCAGTAAAGTTATTTTGACATTGATGTGCACATGATCATTCCTTTTGGCATTTCTTAAGCAGGTTCCAGGGGAAATTTGTCAGAACAAAATGCCATGTGCACATATCATAAAATTCAACCACTTAGATGGGTCCTTCGTCTTTTGAAGAGTTCCAAAACCTTGAGATTTTCAAGCAGAAACCACTTCAGGAAAATATTGCTTTTTGGTGTTCCTTTCCTAAAGAGTATACTGGAGTAGTTTTGAAGAGGTTTCAAAGAGTTTTAGAAGAGTTTTTTTTTTTTTCCTGAAGCATTTTTGGCAGCCTTTTAATTGGACACTACCTAGTTTGGAAGCATTTACTTCAGGGTCCATATAAAAGAAGTGACATGTGCTTTTATTTTTTTTTTCCATCAGATGTTTTGTAAAGAGGACTTTTCACCCAATGTATTATGTTGAACTGGACACATAATGTAACAGTGGCTGCAGAGCAGAACGAAAACATCTTTTTCTTTTATCTCTCTGTTGCGGAGATAATAGCAATCAAAGTATTAGGCACCTACTGAGTCAACTTTTGCTAAGTCGAAGTGGGTGTTATTAGAAAGCAACTCATACAGGAAGGAGTAGAGGCCCCCATCCTAAGCATAGGTCATTAATTTCTGATCAGTGGGATGGCAACACCTGGCACCTCCGCCAATAAACTGCTACCACAGCACAGCTCCATTGACTGTCTAGTGGCCGCAACCAGGTACTGCAATTCTGCCCATCAATAAGGGGTGGATGTGCAGTACCCTACCGCATCCACTATTCCATTAATGGAGCTGTGCTGTGCAGCTCCTTAACTGAGCAGTACCGGCCACCACCAACACCCAAAACAGTTGATCCTTGGAGGTGCCGGTTGTTGCACCTGCATCGATCTGACATTAATAAGGCTAGGCCATCAATGTTAAAGTCCCAGGCAACCCCTTAAATACGTCTTCAAGAGAAAAAAAACTTTAAAAAAATCCTCATATGAACAGGAAAGTAGATTCCCCTGAAAATTACCTAAATGAGTTTTCTATGAGATTTTGCAGATGTTTTTGGTGAAGATCCGTTGAAAAAAAAAACTCGTAAAAACACACAATGTGAATTTAGCCAAAGCCAAATCTGCCAGATAGTCCATAGCTTCTCCTGTAAGCGTATGACACGCAAAAATTATTTTTCTGAGACTAAAATGAGGACTGAACCAAAAAAAAATAATGGCTATCCTGATAAATACAAAAAAATGGTACACAACCTGTTGAAGCCATGATTGTGTTGTACAACGGATCCTAGAGATTTCCAAAGAACCCATTGGGGTGGTCAAGATTTCCATCAATTTGGGCAATTGTTTCTCTTCAAAGTTAGAGAACTGGCAAGAAAAAAACTTTTTTTTTCATGGAAATCCAATAGAAAAAGCCTCATTATGAAATTAAAGGTACTGTAGAATCCCTTTTATGGTGAAAGAATCCAGGAGGCTTTAATCTCCTGTGGTTTAAGATTTTTGTTTTCCACTTTAGGTACAGATAAGCTGTGGTAATTATATAACATTGTTAATTCTTGTACTCTCTTCAAGTTTGGCATTGTGTATAAATTACTACGAAGAAGATCCGAGGATTGTGCACTTGTTTTTAAATTAACAGCAGTAATACAAGTAAGAAAAAAAAATTCTAATACATTGTAAGCCGGCTCTTCATACTTAAACAAACCATAATGATATCTGGGCTCCGTCACCCTCTGCCACCGTGTGAATTACATGTTTGCATATTGTCTTATTCTAAATGACAACAGAGGGGTAATTGCTTTTTCCACATCTGTCACTTGAGTTATAAAACTTTGAGAAATATAATTAGGTTTGAACATCCCAAATGCAACGTAATGTATTTTTTCCCTTTTAGAGCAGGGAGGGCTACGTAAAGACGAAATGAAGAGATCCACAATGAAAACAAACCAGTTCTACAAGTCTAAAGAAAATACTCAAATATTTTCAATTATAATTAGGAATTGCTTAAATCTCGGCAGGTAGTAATAGTCTCATTGTCTACAGGGATACAATGAGTTTTCCACCCGTTCTAGAAGACCGTTCTAGAAGAAATAGGTTAAAAGACAGCAATATGTCAAATGTTCCAAAATTAACACTATCTTATAAAAAGAAATGGTCTTTAGGTCCCATTTAAAAGAATATGTCCATTTTCTGTAGCTTATTTTTTACTGTACCTCCATGTACCATCAGTCAATCAGAAGTGAGGCTTCCATAACAATAATATAATAATCACTAGATGGTGGCCTTCTAACGCATTGGGTATTCTAGACTATGTACCGTATTTTTCGCTTTATAAGACGCTCCGGATTATAAGACGCACCCCAAATTTTGAGGAGAAAAATAGGAAAAAAACTTTATTTTTAATAAAATGGTGGTGCATCTTATAATCCATGCGTCTTATTGCTTTCCAGGGGTGGTGATGGAGGAGGCCGGAGTGGAACATTGCTGCTGGGATGAGGGGGTGTTTTGATGTGCAGCGTGCCGCTGCCGGTGTCTGTTACTGCCGCCGCCCTCTGTCCCCTGATGCTTGCCACCACCGCCACGCTCTGTCCCCCCGGTGCCTGCTTGCCACCACCGCCGCGCTCTCCCCCGGTTCTTACCGCCACCACCGCGCTCTGTCCCCCCGGTGTTTGCCGCCATCGCCGCGCTCTGTCCCGTTCTGAGGGTACTTGCCGCGGCACTCTGTGCCCTGATGCTGCCGCTGCGCTGTCCGCCACCGCCGCGCTCCTGTCCCCCGGTGGTTTCTTCCGCCCCACCGCCGCCGCCGCGCTCTGTCCCGTTCAGCGTGGGGGGGTCTCTGTCGCTCCATGCCTGCTTTCTTCCTGGAAAATGGCCGCCACGCATGCGCAGACGGACATCTCGGCACTGAAATCTCGGGAGATGAGATTTCAGCGCTGAAATCTCATCTCCCGAGATTTCAGTGCCGAGATGTCCGTCTGCGCATGCGCGGCGGCCATTTTCCAGGAAGAAAGCAGGCATGGAGCGACAGAGACCCCCCCACGCTGAACGGGACAGAGCGCGGCGGCGGCGGTGGGGCGGAAGAAACCACCGGGGGACAGGAGCGCGGCGGTGGCGGACAGCGCAGCGGCAGCATCAGGGCACAGAGTGCCGCGGCAAGTACCCTCAGTGGCAGCGCAAATGTATATCCTCTTTGTAAGACGCACCCCCTTTTTCCCCCCAATTTTGGGGGAAAAAAAGTGCGTCTTACAAAGCGGAAAATACGGTATGTAGTTTATTTAAAGGGAATCTGTCACTTCATTTTTACCCCATTAGCTGGGGCCACCGCCATCAGGGGCTTATCTACAACATTCTATAATGCTGTAAATAAGCCCCCGATGAAACCTGAAAAATAAAAAACACGTTAGATTGTACTCACTGGGGGGCGGGGGCGGTTGCGGTGGTCCGGTGCCTCCCATCTTCATACGATGTCCTCCTCCTTGCTTCTCCCTCGGCTCCTGCACATGTGTACTTTATCTGCCCTGTTTTGAAAGCAATTTTGGAGTAGAAATTATTCTGACTCTTCAAGGCAGTATGAGTCTCTAAATCCTTAGCCATCAATCCCTTAGATAACTGTATGATTGCTGTACTCACATGCCAACTCAGCTAGCAGTGACTTGTAATAAAAGTCCAGGAGAAAGAGTTGATATTTTCTGAAATCTTGTATTAAGTACAATGCAGCAGGTGGAAAGTGTAATCCCAAACAGAGAAGTATACATGTGTATCCAAAGATGGCTACAGCAAACTGATAATGAAGAAGAAGGAAGGAGCTAGGGTTAACATCATCATCTACAGAAGGGAAGAAGGGACAAACTTCAGAGGACAGCGCTTCTCCCTAGCAACAGCAAAATGAAATGCATAACATAGAAAACACATAACAAGTTGTTCCATTCATGGGACACAACACTCCCTGTCTGAAATCTTCAGATTTCACAATGTCTCTGTATGACGTGATGAGTCATTGCTGTCCAATGCCGACATGGAGCCTGAAAAGAAGAGAGAGAAGAAAACACTATGCAACAATAATGCAACAATTCAAGTCCACACTTAAGCGATGACGCATAGTCCTTGAAAAAATAAATAACAAAATGTTTATGAGTTCAGTAGAAAAACCCATCTTTGGGCTGGGAAAGCCACAACAAGCCAACTCTTCCACCAACCCTAAATCCAATAGTAACATTTAATCCACGGGGAAGTGTTCAAGTCCGGTTGCACGCAGAGCATTTTATGCCCTAACATGGGTGGGGTATGAGGAAGTATGCTCCCCACCGTGACGGAGTCCAGCAACAATTTTCAGTTCATGTGACATCTTCCTTCGGTAAAAGTAGCACCAGTTCAGTAACTTCTACCTTCTGAATCCTTCCATCATCGTTGGGCACAACCTTGGTGATAACTCCCATCGGCCAGTGGTTACTGTTAGGCACGGCGGAACGCACTAAATAAAAATAAATAATAAAGTGCGTTCGCCGCTCGGGGTCCACCGTGCAGTAGATGTTGCACCGCTGCTAGGTAATGACAGACAAGCAATATGGCGGTATAATGCACATGGGTTAGACTTCACCCGAAGTGCGCAAAGCAGGCTCTGCTCACACACAGAGGCGCCGCAACATAAACATACAAAAACACTGAGCCTGTTAGTATCACAGGCCTCAGGTAAATGCACACACGGTATCAGGTCACAGGAGCAGGACCTAAGACAGAGGAGCTGCGTCCATCTAGACAAATAAATGGTAAACTCCATATCAACATGGATTTATGAAGGATCGCTCCTGTCAAACTAACCTGATCAGCTTCTATGAGGATGTAAGCTCTCAAATGGATCAAGGAGAATCACTGGATGTCATTTATCTCGACTTCTCTAAAGCATTTGACACTGTCCCACATAAAAGATTGGTAAGTAAGATGAGAAAGCTTGGGCTAGGGGAAAATGTGTGTAGATGGGTAGGTAGCTGGCTTAGTGATAGAAAACAAAGAGTGGTTATTAATGGCGCATACTCAGATTGGGCCAGGGTTACTAGTGGGGTACCACAGGGTTCTGTATTGGGCCCCCTACTATTTAATATATTTATTAATGATCTAGTGGATGGCTTACACAGTAAAATATCAGTATTTGCAGATGATACAAAACTATGTAAGGTAGTTAACACAAAGGAGGACAGTTTGCAACTACAGACAGATTTGAGTAAATTGGAGAATTGGGCTGAAAAATGGTAAATGAGGTTTAACACAGATAAGTGTAAGGTTATGCACATGGGAAGGAGAAACAGATGCTATAATTACTTACTAAATGGGAAACTGCTGGGGAAATCAGACATGGAAAAAGACTTAGGCATCTTAGTCAGTAAGAAGCTAAATTGGAGTGCCCAGTGTCAGGCAGCTGCCACCAAAGCAAATAGGGTCATGGGATGCATTAGAAGAGGTCTGGGGACACGAGATGAAAACATAATTCTCCCTCTGTACAACTCACTCGTCAGACCACACTTGGAGTATTGTGTGCAATTTTGGACGCCGCTGCTCAAGAAAGACATTACTGAACTTGAAAGGGTTCAAAGGCGGGCTACTAAAATGATAAATGGAGTTGGTTCACTACAATACCCAGAAAGGTTATCAAAATTACGTCTATTTACTCTAGAAAAGACTTAGGGGAGACTTAATATATATGTACAAGTATATCAGAGGGCAATACAGAGATCTCTCCAATGAACTGTTTGTACCAAGGACTGTGACAAGAACAAGGGGGCATTCTCTTCGTTTGGAGGAAAGACAATTTCTGCACCAGCATAGAAGAGGGTTTTTCACGGTAAGAGCAGTGAGGCTCTGGAATTCTCTTCCTGAGGAAGTGGTGATGGCCATCTCACTGAATGAATGTAAGAAAGGAATGGAGGCTTTTCTTGTAACAGTATATAAGGTTACGAATAACAGAATATTATAGGTAGATGGTTGACCCAGCTTAGGGGAAGGAATTTTTTTCCCTATGGAGAAAATTGGCTTCTACTCTGTGGGTTTTTTACCTTCCCCAGGAACAACAATGCAGAACAGCTGCACTAAAAATAGGCTGAACTAGATGGAAATAAGGTCTTCCTTCAGCCTTCAAAACTATGTTACTATGTTACTATGTTACCGTGTGTGCGGGGTCGCTACTGCGAGCGCCAAGAAGGGCTGCAACTGCAGCGCGGTGTAGGACACTGCCGCAGGATGACACAGCTACAAAGCAGGTGCAATGTCGGACGCTAGCGCAGAGGTGCGGTGTGCACAGTGGCCTAAGGCTTGCCACTGACTGGCGCTGACTGCTGAACTACAGTTGTGGCCAAAAGTATTGACACCCCTGCAATTCTGTCAGATAATACTCAGTTTCTTCCTAAAAATGATTGCAAGCACAAATTCTTTGGTATTATTATCTTCATTTAAATTGTCTAAAATGAAAAAACACAAAAAAAATTGTCCTAAAGCCAAATTGGATATAATTCCACACCAAACATAAAAAAGATGGTGGACAAAAGTATTGGCACTGTTCAAAAAATCATGTGATGCTTCTCTAATTTGTGTAATTAACAGCACCTGTAACTTACCTGTGGCACCTAACAGGTGTTGGCAATAACTAAATCACACTTGCAGCCAGTTGACATGGAGTAAAGTTGACTCAACCTCTGTCCTGTGTCCTTGTGTGTACCACATTGAGCATGGAGAAAAGAAAGAAGACCAAAGAACTGTCTGAGGACTTGAGAAACCAAATTGTGAGGAAGCATGAGCAATCTCAAGGCTACAAGTCCATCTCCAAAGACCTGAATGCTCCTGTGTCTACCGTGCGCAGTGTCATCAAGAAGTTTAAAGCCCATGGCACTGTGGCTAACCTCCCTAGATGTGGACGGAAAAGAAAAATTGACCAGAGATTTCAATGCAAGATTGTGCGGATGTTGGATAAAGAACCTCGACTAACATCCAAACAAGTTCAAGCTGCCCTGCAGTCCAAGACTACAACAGTGTCAACCTGTACTATCCGTCGGCATCTGAATGAAAAGGGACTGTATGGTAGGAGACCCAGGAAGACCCTACTTCTTACCCCGAGACATAAAAAAGCCAGGCTGGAGTTTGCCAAAACTTACCTGAAAAAGCCTAAAACGTTTTGGAAGAATGTTCTCTGGTCAGATGAGACAATAGTAGAGCTTTTTGGGCAAAGGCATCAACATAGAGTTTACAGGAGAAAAAAGAGGCATTCAAAGAAAAGAACACGGTCCCTACAGTCAAACATGGTGGAGGTTCCCTGATGTTTTGGGGTCGCTTTGCTGCCTCTGGCACTGGACTGCTTGACCGTGTGCATGGCATTATGAAGTCTAAAGACTACCAACAAATTTTGCAGCATAATGTAGGGCCCAGTGTGAGAAAGCTGGGTCTACCTCAGAGGTCATGGGTCTTCCAGCAGGACAATAACCCAAAACACACTTCAAAAAGCACTAGAAAATGGTTTGAGAGAAAGCACTTGGAAATTCTATGGTGGCCAGCAATGAGTCCAGACCTGAATCCCATAGAACACTGATATGAATGGGTCACCGAGGAGGAAAAAACAAGCTAAGTCACAGAAAACCAGATAGGTTGCTAACTATGCAGATTGCAGATCCCTGATCCTAACTACACAACTAGCAGCTGCCGTGGAGCGTTCCTACGATAAACCTAGACCCTTCATCACGGCCGGAGGACTAAATAAGCCTAAAGTAAGAAAAGAGGAAAACTAACTGCCCCAGAGCAGACCCCAAAGAAATAGACAGCCCCCACACATGTATTGACGGTCAAATAAAATGAAAACACAAACACAGGCAGGAAAATAGGCTGAGCAAACGATGGGGCCCAAACTAACTAGAAAGGATAGGAAAGGAAAGACACCGTCTGCAATCTGCCAAAAACCCTACAAAAATAATGTCCAACACTTCTGATAACAAAATTAACCCTGAAGTCACTAGACTTCTCCCACTATATCAGCACTCTGAAATATTCTGAGACAGAGCAAAAAGAGGCCAATTTAATAAGGGACAAAAAGCAAATTGGCAAATACAGATAAATAAGAGTGGAAATTCTGCACAGCCCCAGCCGGGGCTGGCTGACCACACAAAAAATTGAATAGACCAACAAAATCAAGTGTGAACATTGGCAGAAAAACTTAGCTTGAGCTGACAGGAACAGAGCTGAGAACCAAGCCCTGAATAGCCAGAAGGAATCACCAGCACCAGAATAGGGCGTCGGCTGTCTTAAATCAAGTCTGAGATTCCTAAGGTCCAATTGTCAACCTCCTTATCAGGTGGCAGATCTCCACTGATTAAATCAGCCTCACTACCTTCTGTTACCACCAGAGGGAGCCTGGAAGGAGAACTCACAACTGGTAGACCAGAAAATGAACTCAGTGGCCAACTCAGCGGAAGATGGCAACTTTGGGAGTGGTACAAGATGGACCATTTTCGAAAATCTATCACAAATCACCCAGATAACAGTCATCCTCTGAGAGACAGGAAGATGAGAAAAAAATCCATTGAGATATGGGTCCATGGCCTCTTGGGCACCGGCAGGGGCATCAGCAACCCACTAGAACGAGAACAGGGTGTAGACCGAGAACAAAATTCCTGACATCACGAGATAAGGCGGGCCACCAAAAAGACTGACTCACCAAATCTCTGTTACCAAAAATACCTGGATGACCAGCCAATGCAGAGCAATGAATTTCAGACATCACTCTCTCCACTGGTCAGGAACATACAATTTTCCCATAGGGCAACGCTCAGGTTTATCCTCCTGAAATTCCTCCAGGGCCCGTCTCAAATCGGGCGAAATGGCAGAAAGAACTACCCCCTCACCTAGGATGGTAGTAGGCTTGGTCACATTAAGAGAATCGGCAAAGAAACTCCTAGAAAGGGCGTCTGCCTTAACATTCTTAGTGCCCGGAAGAAAAGAGACCACAAAATTAAAACGCGTGAAAACAAGGCCCATCTAGCCTGTCTAGGATTCAAGCGTTTGGCCGATTCCAGATAAATCAAATTCTTGTGATCGGTGAGGACCATAACTTGATGTCTAGCTCCCTCCAACCAATGTCTCCACTCCTCAAATGCCCATTTCATGGACAACAATTCCCGATTCCCCACGTCATAGTTGCATTCAAATGGGGAGAACTTTCGAGAAAAGAAGGCACAGAAATTCATCTTAGAAGTCACAGGGTCTTTTTGGGACAAAACAGCTCCTGCACCAATCTCAGAAGCATCTACCTCCAGCTGAAATGGAAGTGAGACATCAGGTTGCCGTAAAACTGGAGCTGAAGTAAATCTCCGCTTAAGCTCCTGAAATGCTGAGACAGCCTCAGGAGACCAATTCAGCACATCAGCGCCCTTCTTGGTCAGATCAGTCAGTGGTTTGACAATACCAGAAAAAATACCTATAAATTTACGATAGAAATTAGCAAAACCCAAAAACTTCTGGAGGGCCTTCAAAGAAGTAGGCTGAACCCAATCATAAATGGCCTGTACCTTGGCCAGGTCCATCTCAATAGTCGACGGAGACAAGATAAATCCCAAAACTGAAATCCTCTGTACACCAAAGAGGCATTTCGATCCCTTAACAAACAGGGAATTCTCCCTCAAAATCCGGAACACAGTCCGGACGTGTTCCACATGAGAATCCCAATCACTAGAAAAGATCAAAATAATATCCAGATAGATGATCAAAACTTATCCACAAAGTCACGGAAAATATCATTCATAAAGGCCTGTAAGACAGAAGGGGCATTAGTGAGCCCAAAAGGCATCACCAGGTACTCAAAATGTCCCTCCGGAGTATTAAACGCCGTCTTCCATTCATCCCCGTGCTTGATGCGAATAAGATTATGCGCCCCCCTGAGGTCAAGCTTAGTAAACCAGCAGGCACTCTTAACTCTGAAGAATAAATCAGAAATCAGAGGTAACGGGTACTGATATTTAACCGTCATCTTGTTAAGGGAACGATAATCAATACACGGTCTTAATGAACCATCTTTCTTGGCCACAAAAAAAAACCCAGCACCTAAGGGTGACGAGGATGGTCTAATATGACCCTTCTCCAATGACTCCTTAGTATAGGATCGCATAGCATCATGTTCGGGTACTGATAAGTTGAAAAGCCGACCCTTGGGAAATTTACACCCAGGCATCAACTCAATTGCACAGTCATAACTCCTATGAGGAGGCAAAGACGCAGACTTACTCTCACTAAATACATCAGAAAAATCGGCCAGATAATCAGGAATATCATGAGACTGAGGAGAGGTGGAGAAAACAGGAGCATCCCTAAGAACACACTGACAACTCCAACTCACCACAGTCCCAGATTTCCAATCCAAAACTGGATTATGAGTTTGCAACCAGGGAAAACCCAGAGCAATAGTATCATGCAAATTATGCAGCACCAAAAATTTACAATTTTCTTGGTGGTCTGGGGCAACTCGCATTATCACCTAGGTCCAAAACTGAGGTTTATTCTCCGCCAAAGGAGTAGCATTAATACCCCTCAAAGGAGTAGGCGTCCGCAGAGGCGTCATAGAAAAACCACAACGTTTAGCAAAGTCCAAATCCATCAGATTCAACGCTGCTCCTGAATCCACAAAAGCCTTAGTGGAAAGCGTGGATAAGGAGCAGATCAGAGTAATTGCCAAAAGGAACTTAGTTTGTACATTGCCCACAGCAAATGTGTGTGCAAAACGTTTCTCTCGTTTAGGGCAGACAGAAACAGTATGAGAGGCGTCTCCACAGAAAAAAGACAGCTTATTACGCCTTCTAAACTCCTGATGTTGCGCCCTAGACAAAACCTATCACATTGCATAGGTTCAGACATTTGTTCAAAAGGTGGAAGCGCCTCCCGTGTAGTTTTACGTTCACGTAAACGCCGAACAACTTGAATGGCTAATGACTAGAGATGAGCGACTTTCCTTTTTTTCGGGTCGAGTCGGGTTTCGTGAAACCCGACTTTCGCAAAAGTCGGGTCGAACAAAAACGGCCGATTATCGTGAAAAGTCGAAGGCCGACTGAAACACGAAACCCAATGCAAGTCAATAGGGAAGCAAAGTCGGCAGGGAGTGGAGGACAGGAAACACACCTACAGTGCCCTTTTGAAAGCCAAAAACATCAATTCTGATTACTGAAACTTTTCAACCTTAATTTACTTCATAATACTAGTTACGCACTGAAAAATGGGGGTTATTTGGCAAAATTTGTGGGGGGGGTAGGGCTGGCTCCAGGTTTTCATGTGCCCTGGGCCAAAGAATGCCCCTTTAGCACATTCCACAACTCATGATGCTCCGATACCGCAGAGAAATAGCGGCATAGTACAATGAAAAATACTTCATTTTTTTACATCTCATGACTGATATCCATTTTTAATAGCTCCAAAAACGGACAGTTTATTACTCCATACAGTATTATGGCCACCGCATAGTGCGCTATACAGAGTAATGAGGCCCATATATTTCTCCATACAGAATCATTGGTCCCATATAATGTTTGAAACAGTATATGATGAGCTCCACATAATGCTACAGTATATGTTGGTCCCCTTGGATGAAGCTCCACTGTTTTATGGGCCCAAATAATGCTCCATACATAAAGTAATGGGCCCCATTTCTAATGCTCTAGTGTATAATGTGCCCTGTAAATGCTGCTCCAGTGTCTGATGTCCACCTTTGGAATGCTCCAGTGTATGGTGGGCCCCATATATCATTCTCCAGAGTATAGTGCTCCCCAAAAATTGCTGTCCCAACATTGAAAACAATTAAATAAGTCTCCTCGCTATGGAATCCCTGTACTAGTCTGGACTCTTCGTCGTCCCCATCATCCATCTCACTGCACTTGGCTGTTTAGGCAGAGGGCGTACAGACGTGATGTCATTGCGCTCTCTGATCAGACTATCACTGTCAGGAAACGCGGAAGACGTCATGTCGGTGGAGCAGGGAGAGGTAAGTATTTCAACTTTGCAAGTGCTATGAACCTGAGCAAGCACTCGTTGGCGACGGCAGTGGCACAGGGCCCCTCTAATAGTACGACGGTGTGTGGCGGTGTGTTTGATGCCGGGTGGAGGGCCCTCCCACCGGCAGAGACACTTTTGCATACTATGAGGGGCCCTGTGCCAGTGCCGTCGCCCATGAGTATGCCCCCCACCAGCTTAAGGAACCTGCACTTTCATCTGCACCTTCCTCTTTGTCACCGTGTAAGGTGGTATAGTATGTGGGAAGGGGAACCTGAGTTTCCTCTGGGTAAGATTCTGGCAGTGTAGAGTGCGAGGGGAATGTAGTGGTCTGGGTCAATGTACCAGCAGAATCATCTAGCAGTGGCTGGGTATCAGTGCACTTGTGGGGTCCCCAGGAGTACGGTCGCCACAGTGGCATTACCTTCCTCCTAGGAAGTGTGATGTCATGCATGGGAGCAACAAAGGATCTCTCTAGCAGTTAAACCAACATACAACACATTTCCCACTCCACGCCAGCAGGGAGACCTCTGAACATGACTGCTGAGGAGCTGCTCTCTGTGGTGGGGAGGAGGTAAGTTAGGCCATTCTGTGCAGGGAAGGGGAAGTGTGTGGACGTGAGAAGGGGAGCTGGAGGATGAGCAGAGTTAAGGCTCACTCCTAGCTGGAGCGCATGGTCCGGATTCCGGTCTCCGAGTTTATAGGGACACTGATGTTCCTGCAGCAGAATCCGGAGGAAGTAGCAGCTGTAAATGCTCTGTACCCAACTAAGGCTCAGAGGCCCCAGCATCGACGTGTGCGAGCCAGAAGGAAAAGGCTACGGCTGCCAGCCATACGAGAAAGTTCCAAAAGAGAGTCAACAGGGGGAACTTCATTGAACTCAGCACCGCAAGTACCTCAGATAAGCGCTAGAACGGAGGCCACACTACCTATCTGCAGAGAGAGAAATCCAAATTGGCTTCCAGGCTGACCATCTGTACTCTGGGTCCTGGACAGCACATACCAAGTACAGGTAAAGGAACTGCACGACTGTGTCTGTCATCTTTCTCCTGCACCTGGCGCACGGCTCAGCTACATCCTGCACTGCACACCATCTCCCAACTCTTTCATCTGCCTTGCGACTATGGCCCTACCTGCGCAGGTCTTCTACATCTTACCTGCACCACAACATCTGTCCCACAGAAGCGACACTGCAGCGCTGGTCAATCTAATCAGAAACCAGAGGTGGCGTCACGTATCATTCACCTATAAACGTAATTAACCCCTTTGCATGGACGCCCAGGGCCACGGAACGGGTCACCACCACCGTGACACATCCCAGTGAGACACCGGCCCGGTACCGATTAACCCCACTGCCCTGGCTGGCCACCCACACTCCATGTCAGATTCACCTTGGACTGGGGAATTCACGATTTGACTTGATAACCCAGGCATGGTATGATAGAAAGAGCTACATGGACTAATGTGAAGTGTGGCCTGCTGCCTCATTCAGATTGGGTGGGAGTGCAGGACACAAGGAAAGGGGTTCTTCCTGACCAGGAGTCAGCACTTGACCACTCAGTGCTTGCATTTTTTGAAACTACAGAAGAAGCGGGCATATTTGATGGAGTCTGTTTCGGCAATGTAAGCCAAAAGCAGTTCCTCATGCTCCGCCTTTAAAAGCGGTTAACCTACTCCCAGAAAAGGTATCATTCCAGGCATTCCGGAGCCAGACCATGACGCAGGCTCAACACCTCCTGCCTTAGCTGCAATTGTGCTTTTGCCACTACCAGCAGATGCACCACCACCATCATCACCAGCTGGCCCCCCCGTGCCCACGTTCGCGGCCTCTTCCACCAAGCTTCAAAATTTTGCACAAAATAGACACAAAATAACATCAGATATATATCGCACTGTATCAGAAATGTACAGCTCTATTCAGCCAAAGGATAATTGTCAATCTCCATATATATTCCATCAGTCACACAGAGACGCTCACAGGCTCAGTATGGATTAGACAAGAATATAAAAAGTAGACAAAGTGTACAGTATCATCAGATAGCAGGTATATATAGCATAGTTTAAACATTAACAATGTACGTCTATATATCAGGAGTAATGTTGAGCCACCATGCTAGTGTTTTGGTTCGTCACACAGGAGGCAAGTTCGTTGAATGTTCGTCGAACCCCATTGAAAACAATGGCAGGCAAACACAAACACATACAAACACATAGAAAACAATTACAAAACACCTTAAAAGGTGTCCGAAAGCAGAGAAAATGCTCAGAAGACAAAAATTACATATGGAAAAGGTCAACTACATTTAGAAAAGAGGTGCAGGAGTAAAAGGAGGAGGTGGGGGAGACACAGATATAGGCTTGTAATTCCCTTATGAAGTCAAGAAAGGCTGGAATAAAAATGTAAAATACCAACCAAAAAAAAAAAATTCTGAAATTGAATACGATCATATACTGTCAGACTTCCCACCAATAAATTATGGCAACTGGCGATCGGGCGGCGTTATTCCCACGAACCTCCAAACAGCGTCCTTGAAGGCAAAGTGTTTGCTTTCCGGGGGCAGTATGATTGCAAAGCTGAACCTTAAAGGAAAGTCCAAAAGGGCACCACCAGGAGAGGAGCCTGCGGCTTAATTGGACTCCACCCGGGAAACCACAACCATGCCACCTCAAGAAAAGATGCACATATTGAAAGCTTTGTCGATTGTGTGTGTGGTGTGGTATGTCCGTTTGAAGTTGTGCTAGCAATTTGTCAGCTTTATTCCGTTAACGAACGAGACTCCGACATGCCCCCGCGGTACGCGTCAAGCTTACTAGAGGGATACGCGAGGCTCTGGCGCTATCATGGTCTATCATGACGTTACATGTCCGGGGCTGCATGCGCGCTTCACTGAAAGGACCAGCTTTTGTCGCTTACAGGTGCAGATAACCAGCAGAACACCGTTAGTGATGGGGATCTGTGATTCCAATTATTCCCCGCGAACGATGATTTCCCAGTAAGTGCAGGTCAACCGCAATTATTGAATTAGGCCTAACCAGCATTCCTGAAAAAATGCAAAAAATTACGTGTCCAAACCACAGTAGCTGTAGCTTGCTTAACAGCTCGGCAGCCGTTCTCAGGCCCAGTATGGATTAGACAAGATTCTAGAAAGTTGATAAAGGGTACAGTTTCACCGGGTAACACGTATATGTAGCATAGTTTACACATTAAAAACCTATGTCTATATATCAGGAGGCAGGCTCAGACGGTCTCAGGCCCAGTATGGATTAGACGTGATTGGACAAAGGTGAGAAAGGGTACCGTATCACTGGATAACAGGTATGTATAGCATAGTTTACACATTAAAAACGTAGGTCTATATATCAGGAGGCAGGCTCAGACGGTCTCAGGCCCAGTATGGATTAGACGTGATTGGACAAAGGTGAGAAAGGGTAACGTATCACCGGATTACAGGTATGTATAGCACAGTTTACACAATAAAAACCTATGTCTATAGATCAGGAGGCAGGCTCAGACGGTCTCAGGCCCAGTATGGATTTGACCAGCTTGTACAAAGTTGAGAAAGGGTACATTATCACTGTATAGCAGGTATATATAGCATAGTTTAAATATTTAAAATCTCCCTGTTCTCAGTATGGATTAGACAACAATCTAAAAAGTAGAAAAAAGGAAATGGATTTGAAGCGTACACCAGTATACACTTTTGGTGGTATTTTTAAATCCTCATATATATTTCTGTCTCAGTAAGACAGTCCAGACTCTCCGCAATAGGAAATGAGATGCATACAATTACTGACATAAATTCTAGTGATTGCAGAAATCTAGGAATTCCTATTCACGGGATAAACTTCCGTCACAATTCTCAGAGGCGATGCAGACCCTCAATTAATTAGTGTGTGGAGAAAGCAAAAACCTTTCTTTGTGAAGAAAGTGTTGCTGTATCGCAGTACCGTTATATCCATATAATTTTGATCACAGGGAGAGATGTAAACATGGTGCTCACTGCCTATCATGCTCTGTCACGTAACTTTGGAGTGCAAAAGACAGAAGCCACAGGCCGTAGGCGATTCATTTGGATTGGCATGAGAGGGCACATTTAAAAATGTGCGCTGGAATGTCACACGTCTGTGGGTAGGAAAACTGTGAAAGCTGATGAGAAACCACCACTGCATCTCATTGTGAGTCGATGTCCATAAGAAATGGAAGCCATTGATCATCTGAAGCTAGATCCCGGCCAGCGGGACAGGGCATAGCTACATCTTAACCGTCATCTTCTATCAGTTCACCAAATTTGTAGTGGCAGTCCCAGTGAAGGACTTGACAGCCCAGACTACACAGCGGAGGAGCAGGGAGAGGAAAACATTGCAAATGCTGGGGCCCCGCCCAAGCAAGGGGGGCCCACTTGTGGGCGTCGGTACTGGCACTGGGCCCCTCATAGTACAGCGGTGTGTCTGACGGCGGGTGTGCACCCCCACCGTCAGAGACACTTGATTGCACTATGAGGGACCCTGTGCCAGTGCCCGCGCCCAAGAGTCGGCCCACCCACCTGTCCAGGGCAACGGCACTCGCACGGTTGCGTGCGCTAGGTGGTGACCTCGGCCATGGGGGGAGGAGGCAGCCCAGTTAGGGAGGTGTACAAAATGGCATATGTTGATGTGGGACATTCACCTGCTGCTAAAGGCGAAATTGGTCAAGTCCCACTAAGAGGCGGACCAAAGAAAGCCATTTTTCTGTCAACCTATGTGTCATCAGGGTAAGGTGTGACAAAATCCCTGGAAACCCATGCATGGTTCATTTTAATGAAGGTTAGATCATCCACATTTTGGGTCGACAGACGGGTCCTTTTTTCTGTCAGGATTGATCCAGCAGCACTGAAGACTCTTTCCGATAGCACACTTGAAGCTGGGCAAGCGAGCTCCTGTAAGGCATAGTGTGCCAATTCAGGCCAGGTGTCCAGTTTAGCTGCCCAATAGTCAAATGGGAATGACCTGTGTGGGAGAACATCGATATGGGAGGAAAATTAGTTTGTAACCATATTTGACAAGTGCTGTCTCCTGTCACTTTCAATTGATGCAGTATTACCAGTCGTGTGAGCGGGACTTGAAAAATCAGTCCCCAACATGGTCATGAAACCCCCGTCTCCAACGCCACTTTTGATGTGTGCACCACCAACACCTCTTCCAAGTTGCCCCCGGCCCCTACGACTCGTGTGACAACCATCACCGCTGCTGTGTGCTGGGAATGTCTCAACCAACCGGTTTACCAGAGTTGCTTGTTTGTTAGCCAATATTAGGTCAAGGTTCTCCTGTGGCATGATGTTTTGGAATTTGCCTTTATAGCGTGGATCCAGGATGCTGGCCAACCAGTA
Source organism: Dendrobates tinctorius (assembly GCF_039654945.1). Classification (NCBI taxonomy): domain Eukaryota; kingdom Metazoa; phylum Chordata; class Amphibia; order Anura; family Dendrobatidae; genus Dendrobates; species Dendrobates tinctorius. The sequence goes on along the minus strand of NW_027361788.1, from coordinate 12,124,695 downwards.
GTCATCATCGTTCCTCATTTTGGCAATGCGGGGGTCCCTTTTTAGGATCTGCAAGGCATAATCTGACATGTGGGCCAATGTTCCCAGTGTCAATGATGCACTGCGAGTGCTGGGTGGAGGAGCACTTTCAGGCAAATCCACATCCCTCCAGTCACGCACAAACCCAGTACCAGACTGTTGTGAGTTCATTTTCCCCTTCGTCACTGAAGTCTGGTGAACTCCCTATTCTGGTAAAGGAAGGTAATGAGCCTGATTATCAGGCACCTGAGCCTGATTATGATGACTGGCTGAGTGGAGTCACGGACTGGATATAAGGCTGCCGACGCCCTTCTGCCCTGCGGGTGATTTCTCTGTGGACTTCTAAGAGACCAGTCTGATTCCTGCTCCTCTAAAGCTAAGTTTTCTGCTTTGCCTGTTAGCATTTGTGTTCTGTTTTTCTTTGGCTTGCTTTTTTGGATTCTGCCATTCCCTGCTGGGGTGAGCTGAATCTCCTTTTGCCAGTTGCTCTGTCTTCAGAATTTTCCTGAGTACTGACATAGCTTTTTGAAGCCTAGCGTCATCAGGGCCTTTTTCACTGTCAGTTTGTTGGCTCTTATTTTCATAGGGTTTTTCATGGATTGCAGACAGCAGCCTTCCTGTCCTTTCCTATCTAGTTAGCTTGGGCCCCGTCTTTGCTCAGTCTATCTTTCTGTCTGTGCTAGTGTTCTTTCTTCTTGCTTCACCGTCATTATATGTTGGGGGCTGCCTTTTGCTTTGGGGTCTGCTCTGGGGCAGTTTAGATTTCCCTTTCTGTCTTTAGGCTATGTAGTTCTCCGGCTGTGTCCGAGGGGTCTAGGGCATCGTAGGAACCCCCCACGGCTACTGCTAGTTGTGTTGATAGGTTCAGGGGTCTGCAATCCGATAGCTACCAACTTCTCTGGTTTTCTGGACTTAGCTAGTATTTCTGTTTTTGCCTCCTACGGTGACTCATTCATAACAGAATCACCCGCAATACCGCAGATCCTAGGGTACTCAATAGCAGGAAAGAATTGTGTTTAAAAAAAAAAAGTGTGTATATTCTTTCCTCTATATCTCTGAGGCCGTAGGGGGAATTTTTTTTTTTCTCTCAATGGAGATAAAGCAATTGTCTGATCGTGTGGAGCAGCTTGCTGCGGAAGTGCGGGGAATTTCCGCCTACCTTGCTCGTTCGCATGCTGTTGAACCAAAGATCCCTACACCTGATGTATTTTTTGGGGATCGATCTAAATTTTTGAGTTTCAAAAATAATTGTAAATTATTTTTTGCCTTGAAGCCTAACTCGTCAGGGAGCTCCGCGCAGCAGGTTAAAATTGTCATCTCTTTGCTGCGTGGCGATCCCCAGGATTGGGCGTTTTCTTTGAAACCAGATGATCCTATTCTGACTAATGTGAATGCATTCTTTCAAGCCTTGGGGTTGTTGTATGACGAACCTAATGCTATTGATCAGGCTGAAAAGACCCTGTTGGCATTGAACCAGGGTCGAGATTCTACAGAGTTGAACTGTCAAAAGTTCCGAAAGTGGGCGGTCCTTACTACCTGGAATGATAATGCCTTGGCTGCTCTCTTTCGGAAGGGTTTGTCAGAAGCCGTAAAAGATACTATGGTGGGATTTCCTGTTCCCTCTGGTCTGGACGATTGTATGTCGTTAGCCATTCAGGTTGATCGGCGTTTACGTGAACGCAGGATTACACGAGAGGTGTTGCCACCGGTTGAACAGACGTCTGAACCTATGCAATGTGATAGAGTTTTGTCTAGGGCGCAACGTCAGGAGTTCAGAAGGCGTAATAAGCTGTGTTTTTTCTGTGGAGATGCCTCGCATATTATTTCTGTTTGTCCTAAACGAGAGAAATGCTTTGCACACACGTTTTCTGTTGGTGGTGTTCAACCTAAGTTTCTTCTGGCAATTACTCTGATCTGCTCCCTGTCCACATTTTCCGCCAAGGCTTTTGTGGATTCAGGAGCAGCGCTAAACCTAATGGACTTGGATTTTGCTAAACGTTGTGGATTTCCGATGACACCTCTGCAGACGCCTATCCCTTTGAGGGGGATTGATGCTACTCCTTTGGCAAAAAATAAACCTCAATTTTGGACCCAGGTGGTCATGCGGGTCGCCCCAGACCATCAAGAAAATTGCAGATTTTTGGTGTTGCATGGTCTGCATGATGCAGTTGTTCTGGGGTTTCCCTGGTTGCAAATTCATAATCCAGTTTTGGATTGGAAATCTGTGTCTGTGGTGAGTTGGAGTTGTCGGAGTGCCTTTAGTGAGGCTCCGGTTTTTTCCACCTCTCCTCAGTCGCATGATGTTCCTGACTATTTGGCGGACTTTTATGATGTATTTAGTGAGAATGAGTCTGCATCCTTGCCTCCTCATAGGAGTTATGACTGTGCAATTGAACTGAGCCCGGGGTGTAAATTTCCCAAGGTTCGGCTCTTCAATTTATCTGTACCCGAGCACGAGGCTATGCGATCCTATATTAAGGAGGCGTTGGAGAAGGGTCATATTAGACCATCCTCTTCACCCTTAGGTGCCGTTTTTTTTTTTGTGGCCAAAAAGGATGGTTCTTTAAGGCCTTGTATTGATTATCGTGCCCTCAACAAAATTACTATTAAATATCAGTATCTGTTACCCCTGATTTCGGATCTATTCTCTAGAGTTAGAGGTGCTTGCTGGTTTACCAAGCTTGACCTCAGGGGGCGTATAATCTTATCCACATTAAGCAGGGGGATGAATGTAAGACGGCATTTAATACTCCGGAGGGACATTTTGAGTACCTGGTGATGCCTTTTGGGCTTACTAATGCCCCTTCTGTCTTCCAGTGCTTCATGAACTATATTTTCCGAGACTTTGCCGATAGATTTTTGATTATCTATCTGGATGATATTTTGATCTTCTCCAAGGATTGGGATTCTCATGTGGAACATGTTCAGACTGTGTTCCGGATCTTGAGGGAGAATTCCCTGTATGTCAAAGGATCGAAATGCCTTTTTGGAGTACAGAGGATTTCATTTTTGGAATTTATTTTGTCTCCGTCAACTATTGAAATGGACCCAGCCAAGGTACAGGCCATTTATGATTGGGTTCAGCCTACTTCTTTGAAGGCCCTCCAGAAGTTTTTGGGTTTTGCTAATTTTTATCGGAAATTTATAGCAAAATTTTCTAGTATTGCCAAGCCATTGACTGATCTGACTAAGAAGGGTGCTGATGTGTTGAATTGGTCTCCGGAGGCTGTTGCTTCCTTTCAGGAGCTGAAGCGAAGATTTACCTCCGCCTCGGTTTTGCGGCAACCTGATGTCTCACTCCCGTTCCAGGTAGAGGTGGATGCTTCTGAGATTGGTGCAGGAGCTGTTTTGTCCTAAAAGGATCCTGTAACATCTAAAATGAATCCCTGTGCTTTCTTTTCCCGAAAGTTCTCTCCATCTGAACGTAACTATGATGTGGGGAATCGGGAACTGTTGGCCATGTGTATACTATGAGTTATTTTTATATGGTTTCAACACTCCAATTAATTAATACCAACTATTGATATAGTTTCAATCAGTTATACTCAGCTCTTTGAACCATCCTAGAAGGTCATTGAAACTTGTTTCAATGAGATGGTCAAATTGTCCAAGCAGAGCAAATAACTGGCTTACACTTATCTACCAACAAAGGACCTTCATTGCCATAATTAGGTTATCTTGTGCTCCAAAGCCCCTCCTCCAGCTTGCTGTATTTTTGCTATGTGGCACACAGGATGCCCCCTCCTCCAGCTTCTTGTATTATATACTGGTTAAAACAGGTATTGAGGGGATGTGTTTATAGCCAATGGACAATAGACTTGTGACATCATTCCCCACATGGTGGGGCTGGACACACCTTTTTAGCTGGACATTTAAAAAGAACCAGGACACATGTTCTCTGGCACTCTTGGCTCATGGAGGATGACTGGTCGACGTCTATCTGAATAATGTAACGTATGAATAATGCTTGTTTCTGATTAGTGCATTTGTATTTATAGTTTTATATTGTTCATTATTTGATCTTATCACTTATTAAGTAAATCAATTTAGTAAATTCAATTCTTGTGTGAGCATTTTCTTATTCATCACAATCCATTGGAACCCTTACAATACAAATTGGTGTCAGAAGTGGGATTGTTTTGAATAAAAATGTTTGCAAAATTGAATAAGTTTGTTAACCGTAGGAAAGCAGTTGAGAGTAGTGTTAGATCTTTGCCAGAATGGGTGTTACCAGGAAAGTGGACTGAAATGGCACAGGAATGTAACAAGTATATGGAGGGACAGCAGTTATCAAATCCCCAGGAAGTGGCTGCAAAATTTGATCTCTCAAGGTATGATGCAAAAGAGCAGAAAGCTGCAGCAGCCGTTGGATGGATTTTTGTGCAAGTGTCCCAAAGATTACAGGAGGAGATAGACAGTTTGCGTTTAGAGCTGCATACAGCTATAGAGCAAAGGATTAGCTTGCAATCAGCCTTGAGAGACCAAATGAAACAGCATGACAATATGCAAAGGAATTTTGAAGCTTATGTAATGAAAAATGTGAATAAGAATAGGCGCAGGAGGAGACAGTGGCCAGTGTCAGATATTTGTACTGCACAGATTAGAACCATGATTGCATGTGAGAAATGGTCAGATTTGCTAGAATGGGAAGGCTCTGACAGCGAGACAAATAGGGAAGAAAAGCAAGCCAGACCGATTGTGACTACTAAAACTAGGAGAGAAGTCACACAGTGTAGTGGAGATAGGATGGATGCAGGAAACACAGCTACAGGAGCAGAAGCTTCAATGACCGAAGTAACTAGGAATTATACAGCAGGAGAATTATCAGAATTAGCTACCAGGTACAGGCAGCAAGCAGGAGAACCTCTGTTAGCATGGATTCTCAGATTATGGGATCAGGGAGCCGATACTATAATCTTGAACCATCTTGAGGCAAAAGGACTTTGTAGTATTTGTATTGATCCTATGGTCAGTCTAAAAATGAGGCGTTTAAGGGACACTGCAGAGAATTTCTCTTTGCTGCATTTGGTGAGGGATTCTGTGGCACAAGTGTATGACTCTCCCATGGAATTATTACCACAGACACGATGGGAGACTCTTGCAGATGGAGTTCAGAGATTGAGAGAAATTGCAGGTATAGGTGGCATAACTCGCAATCCTTTGCCAGATCTGAATGATCACTTTGCTGTTGTTGAGGATTGGAAGGGACCAGATGCTGCAATATTGACAGTATTGATGAAGAATAAGTTCATAGAAGGTGCCCCAGCATCATACAAAGCCCCATTATTCACTATGTTCAGTGCACTTATGGGAAATTCCACTACTGTATACACAGCATGCAACTTAATCTCCCAGCTATCTGCTCTAGAGAGAGCAAAAGTTTCAAAAAATAGTACAGTCAAGAGAATAGATCAAGAAAGGAGAAAAGAGGATGATACTCAAATTAGAAAGAGCAGGACGGAGTTGTTTTGTGACCTGATAGCTAGTGGAGTTCCATTCCAGGAGATAGATGGGATCTCTACAAGTGACCTGTTGAGGAGATGGCAAGATCTGAGGAGAAAAGGTAAATTGCAACTTGCCAGACCCAAGAAGGTGGCGACAAATGAGATAGGGGGTTGGAAAGATAGAGGTGGGACACCTGATGGAGGCATGCAAAGCCCCCACTGTAACCGCCCCTTGCACTCTTCCAATACCATGGCATACTACACCCCCAGCCAAGATTCCCTCATGGACTAATTATAAAAGTTCTTGAATATCCCTGAAAATTGTTGTTTGAACAGTTTTGCCATTTTTTGATGTCTAATGATGTTTGTTTTCATTCTAGAGTTTCTTAGAGAAATACTCCTGTGAGCATACTGTGACATATGCGCTGGCTGATATATGATGAATTGGGTTTGGTCTTGGTGATGCATAAATGTACATTCCTCTCCTGAGGGTTTGTAATAGACCTTGATGTTTTAAAAGGCAAAAGACCACAGCAGATATAAGATGATTCTGTATGTGGGAGCCATTGTGGGAGAACCATACAAGGCAAAGAGGGAGTGACAGTACAGACAATGAATTTAAGACTGACCTAAAGTTAGATGACTGATAATATACTGGGGGTTGACAAGATAAATAGATGACTTATTTGTACTAAGTGTTGTATTGTCATTGTATGTGCTTTGTGTATTTGTCATGGATATCCCTTGATTAAAATTGGTTCACAGCCAAAGAAAAATCCACGTGGTATTTTTATATTTTTATTTGGTATAATTTTTATGAGCTCCTTTTCTGAATTTTAATTGTACTGTGTTTATCATTCTTGGTATTTAAAGGAATTGTTTTTTCTTTTTTCAGTCCATACATGTTGGATTGGGGGGTGGGGGGTGTAATTAACCTTTTGTTTGCAGGATTGAAAGAAACCTTGGCCATTTAATTAGCATGTAACTACAGTGCACAGTAAATTGTTCATTCCTGCAGTAGTAAAAAGGAGTCCATCTAATATAAGATTATATTTTATGACTTATTTTTGAGTTTTAACATTTTTTGGGAGCTCCCTTGCAAATTGGGTTTTGAAGAATATATATGTTAAATGATTTCAATGAATGCTAGTTTGTTAATGTCTTGATATAGCTTTGTTCACCTACACCTGAGTCATGCAATACCCACCCAAAGTGTGTGTTTGTCTATATATAAATGAGAATCTCTCCTGCTTACTGAATGAATGCATTAGGTTAAGCCAGAGTGTGTGTTTGTTGATGTAATATGTATATTATGTAAAAATAATAATTTGCTAGAATTGGGTTAATAGCAAATTGGTTTGGGTTCGGTTTTCCTTAACATGTAATTGTACTGATTCTGATTAGTAGTAACATTATTTTGTGATCTCCATGAACATGATTGTACTGGTAATCATGATCATCATTCTTATGCAAATGTGATTGACATTAATTTGATGTGTTTGATCAGTGTATATGTCCATACACATATGATATATATTTTATGTAGTATTATTATCTAGAGTAGAAATATTTGCTACAGTAGAAAATTTCAAAGGTCATTCTGGGCACAATTAATTTGGACCAACAAACCTACGGTAATTTTGTTTGATTCATTTGATCAAGGGGTGGAAAACAAGCCACCAGGACTGAGTTATTTTGGACTGTTGCTCTGGACTGAGTTAGCTCTGCCAAGACTTTGGAACTTTCAAGTATGATTGTGAACTTCACTTTCCCTCAGTGCAGGCTGTGTCTTGTGTGTAGACTGAAGATGTCCAATTGAGCGCTGAGACTGAGCCCAGATGATGCTGAACCGTCAACCAGGGTGAATCCTCATGACTGCCAGCTGATGCAAATGGCATATAAAGTGAGGACCTGAACAGCTGCAGCAATAGAAGATGAAAGGTACTCTTATGCTCAGCCATGGACACCTGCACTTCCCTCACCCATTGCTTTGGAGAAATGAGGGGTTAATGTTATGAAGGGCAGGGACAGATTGCTCTTTAGAGTCTGTTCTTTTGCTAACCAGGGAAAGTAGTGAAGTCACCCCAAAGTGATGAGGGCATAATAATCCCCGTGCTTTCCCTGCAACAGAGACCCATTTAAAAATTGCGGTCAAGAAGATCCGAAGAAAGAAGATTTCTACAGACATTTGATATTTCATTACCTGTTGGTCCAATGTTGTTTTTGTTTTGATTTTTTCCGTTTTAAGCCCAGGATGTTATTTTTTACCAAAGCGGTTTTCTATTGGTAGCAAATAAATAAAATATATATATAAATGAGCAATGCAAATAATGAAAAATGGTATAGTTTAGTGGCAGGTTAATTAATTAAAGTGATTGAAACCAAGGGGTGGAATGTATACTATGAGTTATTTTTATATGGTTTCAACACTCCAATTAATTAATACCAACTATTGATATAGTTTCAATCAGTTATACTCAGCTCTTTGAACCTTCCTAGAAGGTCATTGAAACTTGTTTCAACGAGATGGTCAAATTGTCCAAGCAGAGCAAATAACTGGCTTACACTTATCTACCAACAAAGGACCTTCATTGCCATAATTAGGTTATCTTGTGCTCCAAAGCCCCTCCTCCAGCTTGCTGTATTTTTGCTATGTGGCACACAGGATGCCCCCTCCTCCAGCTTCTTGTATTATATACTGGTTAAAACAGGTATTGAGGGGATGTGTTTATAGCCAATGGACAATAGACTTGTGACATCATTCCCCACATGGTGGGGCTGGACACACCTTTTTAGCTGGACATTTAAAAAGAACCAGGACACATGTTCTCTGGCACTCTTGGCTCATGAAGGATGACTGGTCGACGTCTATCTGAATAATGTAACGTATGAATAATGCTTGTTTCTGATTAGTGCATTTGTATTTATAGTTTTATATTGTTTATTATTTGATCTTATCACTTATTAAGTAAATCAATTTAGTAAATTCAATTCTTGTGTGAGCATTTTCTTATTCATCACAATCCATTGGAACCCTTACAATACACCATGAAATGGGCATTTGAGGAGTGGAGACATTGGTTGGAGGGAGCTAAACATCAAGTTGTGGTCCTCACTGACCACAAGAATTTGATTTACCTAGAGTCGGCTGAACGCTTGAACCCTAGACAGGCTAGGTGGGCCTTGTTTTTTACACGTTTTGATTTTGTGGTCTCTTTTCTTCCTGGAACTAAGAATGTCAAGGCAGACGCCCTCTCTAGGAGCTTCTTTGCTGATTCTCCTGTGGTGACCAAGCCTGCTACCATCTTAGGCGAAGGGGTAGTTCTTTCTGCCATCTCACCCGATTTGAGACTTGCTCTGCAAGAGTTCCAGGAGGACAAGCCTGAGCGTTGTCCCAGTGGAAAGTTGTATGTTCCTGACCAGTGGAAGAAGAGAGTGATGTCTGAAGTTCATTGCTCTGCATTGGCTGGTCATCCAGGTATTTTTGGTACTAGAGATCTGGTGAGTCGCTCTTTTTGGTGGCCCACCTTGTCTCATGATGTCAGGAATTTTGTGCAGTCCTGTGGGACTTGCTCCCGGTCTAAATCTTGTTCTCGCTCTAGTGGGTTGTTGATGCCTTTGCCGGTCCCCAGGAGGCCATGGACCCATATTTCTATGGATTTCTTCTCTGATATGCTGGTCTCTCAAAGAATGACTGTTATTTGGGTGATTTGTGATAGGTTTTCTAAGATGGTTCATCTTGTACCACTCCCTAAGTTGCCGTCTTCCTCTAAGTTGGTGCCCCTGTTTTTGCAACAGGTGGTTCGCTTGCACGGGATTCCTGAGAACATTGTATATGACAGAGGAGTTCAGTTTGTGTATAGATTTTGGAGGACTTTCTGTTCCAAGCTGGGAATTCAGTTGTCCTTCTCTGCTTTTCACCCTCAGACCAATAGGCAGACAGAGAGAACAAACCAGACCTTGGAGTCGTATTTGAGATGTTTTATTTCCGCTGATCAGGATGATTGGGTTTCATTTTTGCCCTTGGCCGAATTTGCTTTAAATAATAGAGCTAGTTCTGCCACTTTGATGTCACCTTTTTTTTGTAACTTTGAGTTTCATCCTCGATTTTCCTCAGGGCAGTTGGAGCCTTCTGCCTGCCCAGGTGTTGACACTGTGGTGGAGAGAATGCACCAGATCTGGGACCAAGTGGTGGATAAGTTATCTCTCTCCCAGGAAAAGGCCCAGCGGTTTTCCAATCGACATAGGACCATTGGTTCCCAGTTTAAGATTGGTGATATGGTGTGGTTATCATCAAAAAATATTGCTATGAAGGTGGCTTCTCCTAAGTTTAAGCCTAGATTTATTGGACCTTACAAGATTTTGGAGATTATTAACCCGGTCTCTTTTCGTTTGGCTCTTCCTGTCACATTTAAGATCCATAATGTGTTCCATAAGTCCTTGTTGAAGAGGTTTGTTGAACCAGTTGCTCCTGGGGTGGCACCTCCGGACCCTGTATTGGTTGAAGGTAACATGGAATATGAGGTAGAGAAAATACTGGATTCCCGTCTGGCTAGACGGAGACTCCAGTATTTGGGTAAGTGGAAGGGTTATGGTCAGGAGGATAATTCCTGGGTCTCTGCCTCTGATATTCATGCCAAAAGATTGGAGCGTGCCTTTCATCGGGCTCACCCTGATCGCCCTGGTGGCGTGGTTGAGGGTTCGGTGACCCCTCCTCAAGGGGGAGGTACTGTTGTGAGTTCATTTTCCCCTTCGTCACTGAAGTCTGGTGAACTCCCTATTCTGGTAAAGGAAGGTAATGAGCCTGATTATCAGGCACCTGAGCCTGATTATGATGACTGGCTGAGTGGAGTCACGGACTGGATATAAGGCTGCCGACGCCCTTCTGCCCTGCGGGTGATTTCTCTGTGGACTTCTAAGAGACCAGTCTGATTCCTGCTCCTCTAAAGCTAAGTTTTCTGCTTTGCCTGTTAGCATTTGTGTTTTGTTTTTCTTTGCCTTGCTTTTTTGGATTCTGCCATTCCCTGCTGGGGTGAGCTGAATCTCCTTTTGCCAGTTGCTCTGTCTTCAGAATTTTCCTGAGTACTGACATAGCTTTTTGAAGCCTAGCGTCTTCAGGGCCTTTTTCACTGTCAGTTTATTGGCTCTTATTTTCATAGGGTTTTTCACGGATTGCAGACAGCAGCCTTCCTGTCCTTTTCTATCTAGTTAGCTTGGGCCCCGTCTTTGCTCAGTCTATCTTTCTGTCTGTGTTAGTGTTCTTTCTTCTTGCTTCACCGTCATTATATGTTGGGGTTGCCTTTTGCTTTGGGGTCTGCTCTGGGGCAGTTTAGATTTCCCTTTCTGTCTTTAGGCTATGTAGTTCTCCGGCTGTGTCAGAGGGGTCTAGGGCATCGTAGGAACCCCCCACGGCTACTGCTAGTTGTGTTGATAGGTTCAGGGGTCTGCAATCCGATAGCTGCCAACTTCTCTGGTTTTCTGGACTTAGCTAGCATTTCTGTTTTTGCCTCCTACGGTGACTCATTCATAACACCAGACTTTGCCATGCCAACATTTTCTCTTGCCCCACGAGAAGCATCCTCCTTCCCTAAATAATCATCCCCATCATCATCCTCCTCCTCTTCTTCCTCCACCTCGTCCACGACAGTTTCCTGGCCAGACAATGGCTGACTGTCAGCAAGGCTTCCCTCCTCCTCTTCCTCCTCATCTACCTCGGCTGCAGACGCCTGCTCCTTGATGTGCGTCAAAGTTTGCATGAGCAGATGCATAAGTGGGATGCTCATGCTTATGATAGCATCGTCTGCGCTTAACAGCCGTGTGCATTCCTCAAATCATTGAAGGACTTTACAGAGGTCTTTCAGCTTCGACCACTGCACACTTGTCAACTCCATGTCTGCCGTCAAAGTGCCTGCCTGTGTATCCTCCCACAAATGCATTACGACCTGCCTCTGTTCGCACAGCCGCTCAACCATGTGCAGGGTGGAGTTCCACCTTGTTGCAACGTCGATAATTAGGCGGTGCTTGAGAAGGTGGAGCAATCGCTGCAGCTTCTGCATACGACTGGAGTGTACCGGCGACCGGCGGATGTGCAAGCACAGTCTTCGAACCTTATGGAGCAGGCCTGTTAACTCCGGATAATTAGTGAGGAAGCACTGCACCACCAGGTTCAAGGTGTGAGCCATGCAAGGTATGTGTCTGAGTTTTGAAAGGGCTATGGCTGCCACAAAATTCCAGCCATTATCACTAACTACCTTGCCTGCCTCAAGATGTAGACTGCCCAGCCATGACTCAGTTTGTGGCTGAAAGTAGTCGGCCAGTACCTCCGCCGTGTGTCTGTCGCCCAAACACATCATCTGCAACACAGCCTGCTGACGTTTTCCAGTAGCTGAACGATAGTGGGACACATCGTGTGCACCACTGTCAGCTGCGGATGCAGTGCTCGTGCAACTGCGCTCTGTGGACGAGCTTTCGCTTCTGGAGGAGGATGAGGGTCGAACGCCTACAGCCAACTGTTTCCTATTCCGTGGGCTAGGCAACACTGTGCCATCACAGCTGTCCCCTGTGGACCCTGCATCCACAACATTAACCCAGTGCGCAGTGATGGACACGTAACGGCCCTGGCCATTCCTACTGGACCATGCATCAGTTGTGAGGTGCACCTTTCCACTCACTGGTTGCTTGAGTGCATGGACAATGCGGTCTTTCACATGAAGGTGGAGGGCTGGGATGGCTTTGCGAGAAAAGAAGTGGCGACTGGGTAGGTCATAGCGTGGTACTGTGTAGGCCATGAGTTCACGGAATGCTGCGCTTTCAATCAACCGATAGGGCATCATCTCTAACGAGATTAGTTTGGCAATGTGGGCGTTCAAACCCAGTGTACGCGGATGAGAGGATGAGTACTTTCTTGTCCTACTCATAGTCTCTGGTAGGGTGAGCTGGACTTGAGAGCTGCATATGGTGGAACTAGCGGTGGACATGGCGGACTGAGAGAGGGTTGATGATGGTGATGGAGCTGGTGTTCTTTCTGATGGCCTAGATTCAGTCTTTCATTGCAATAACAGTGTGATTCTCTGACTGATTTGCCCTTGCAACTCAACATTTGCTGCTGGTGGTGTGCTAACCGGTGGACTTACAGTGGGGGAAATAATGTAGCGTTGCTGACTACCTTCTTTGGGAGCAGTAACACATGTGGTACGTGAGTTTTGGTAGTCCGTCCATGCTTGCAAGTGCATGGTGGCTAAATGTCTTAGCATGCAACTGGTATTCAAATTTCTCAGATTTTTCCATCGGCTAAAGGTCTTTGCGCACTTCTTACAGATAACCTTTGCCTGATCATTAGGATTTTGTTCAAAAAAGTGCCACACTGCACTCTTCCTACTATGGAAGACATTTTGAGGCCTTGCACGCTGTGCTATTTTGACCATCTGGCCAACCTGTCCTGCAACTCTTTTGGGTTTTGTAACCCGGTTTTGGACTGCTCCGGGCCTGCCACATAACAGCTGTTGCGATGTCGATGCCCGCTGCGGATGCCCCTCCTCCTCTTCTGAGCTTTTGGCAGCGGCACCCTCTACCCCAATGGATGCCAATCTGAGTCAACAACTGGGTCATTCATCCATCACCTCCTCTTCAATGTCATGTGCACCTTCCTCTGTGTCACCATGTATGGTGGTATAGTATGCGGGAAGGGGCTCCTGAGTTTCATCTGGGTCAGATTCTGGCTCAGTACACTGCGAGGACAATGTAGTGCTCTGAGTGAATGTACCAGCAGAATCATCTATCAGTGGCTGTGCATCAGTGCACTCCATGTCAGATTCATCTTTGCCTGGGTAATTCACGATTTGACTTGATAACCCAGGCATGGTATGTGAAAACAGCTCCATGGAGTAGTCTGTAGTGTGGCCTGCCGCATCCTTCAATTTTGTTTGGGGTGTAGGACACAAGGAAAGGTGTGGTTCATGAACATGAGCCTCCAATGATGACTCAGTGCTTTTATTTTTTAAAACTTCAGAAGAGGAGGCGATAGAGCTGGAGGCTGAGTCAGCAATGTAATCCAAAACTTTTTCTTGAAGCTCCGGCTTTAAAAGCGGTTTACCTACTCCCAGAAAAGGGAGCCTTCGAGGCCTTGTGGAGCCAGACGATGATGCAGGCTCAACACCTGCATTAGGTGCTATTTTGCTTTTGCCACTACCAGCAGATCCACCACCAACTCCAACACCATCATTACCAGCTGCCAACCCCCCGCCCACTTACACAGACTCTTCCACCACACTTCCTCATTTTTGGGGAAAATGTACTGAAAAAACCACCAACTATATGGTACTGTAAAACAAGGTGCAAGGTGTATATAGTAGTGGGGAGAATTTGAATCTCTCTAGACTTCAGGACACAGTTGGATTCTGTCAGGCCCTGTTTATTTTACACTGCAATGTGACAGGCAGATTATGGATGGTGTAATAAAGGTGGATATAGGACTGTGGAGAATTGGAATCTCTCTAGACTTCAGGACACAGTTGGATTCTGTCAGGCCCTTTTTATTTTACACCGCAATGTGACAGACAGATTATGGATGGTGTAAGAAAGGTGGATAGAGGACTGTGGAGAATTGGAATCTCTCTAGACTTCAGGACACAGTTGGATTCTGTCAGGCCCTGTTTATTTTACATCGCAATGTGACAGGCAGTTCTGGATGTTGTAAGAAAGGTGGATAGAGGACTGTGGAGAATTGGAATCTCTCTACACTTCAGGACACAGTTGGATTCTGTCAGGCCCTGTGTCTATAACACCGCAATGTGACCGGCAGAAATTGCCTAGTGTATGACAAACTACAAGGTGTATATAGAATTGGGCAGAATTGGAATTTCCCTAGAGTGTAGGTCTGTAAGAACGGACAAACTCATCGGCTTTTCCTTACAGAGTCACACACTTAGATAGCTTCAATTTGGCCATGATAACAGCCGTTACACGGTACTGAGAGAGGAGCATGCATGTACACTGCTGTACGGTGTATGTAAAATTGTCAAGCTCCGTGTTTTTGTATACGGACTGACACACGCTGTCTCTCTCTAGTTTTGAATGTAATCAAACAGCAAATATACTAAACTGTTTGAAAAATGGACAAAACTATAAGGTGTAGGTCTGTGAGAAAGGACAAACTCCTCGACTTTTCCTTACAGAGTCACACACGTAGATAGCTTCAATTTGGTCGTGATAACAGCCGTTACACAGTACTGAGAGAGGAGCGTGCACGTACACCGCTGTACGGTGTATGTAAAATTGTCAAGCTCCGTGTTTTTGTATACGGACTGACACACGCTGTCTCTCTCTAGTTTTGAATGTAATCAAACAGCAAATATACTAAACTGTTTGAAAAACGGACAAAACTATAAGGTGTAGGTCTGTAAGAACGGACAAACTCCTCGACTTTTCCTTACAGAGTCACACACGTAGATAGCTTCAATTTGGCCGTGATAACAGCCGTTACACGGTACTGAGAGAGGAGCGTGCACGTACACCGCTGTACGGTGTATGTAAAATTGTAAAGCTCTGTGTTTTTGTATACGGACTGACACACGCTGTCTCTCTCTAGTTTTGAATGTAATCAAACAGCAAATATACTAAACTGTTTGAAAAACGGACAAAATTATAAGGTGTAGGTCTGTAAGAACGGACAAACTCCTCGACTTTTCCTTACAGAGTCACACACGTAGATAGCTTCAATTTGGCCGTGATAACAGCCGTTACACTGTACTGAGAGAGGAGCGTGCACGTACACCGCTGTACGGTGTAGGTAAAATTGTCAAGCTCCGTGTTTTTGTATACGGACTGACACACGCTGTCTCTCTCTAGTTTTGAATGTAATCAAACAGCAAATATACTAAACTGTTTGAAAAACTGACAAAACTATAAGGTGTAGGTCTGTAAGAACGGACAAACTCCTCGACTTTTCCTTACAGAGTCACACACGTAGATAGCTTCAATTTGGCCGTGATAACAGCCATTACACGGTACTGTGTGAGGAGCGTACACCGCTGTACGGTGTGTGAAAAAATGAACGCTCACTACCTCACCAGGACAAAACAATACAATTTGGATTGCTTTTAAAAAAGCAGTTTGAACACCAGTGTGCACACAGTAATGCAGCTAGCCTTAAAAGGCAGGTTAATCACCACCAGCGCTGCTGCACAAAAGCAAAAATCTTCACCTTTAACTGCACAGTAACTACAGTGAAAAGCGCTAGCAGCAGAAGCAGTTTTTTTTTCTTTTTGCCTTCCTAACGCTCTCCCTATAGAATCAGCAGCTGCAGCAGCTCTCCCTATTCTGAGATCAGCATGAGTAACATGGCGGTCGGCATCCCTGCTCTTTTATACCACCTGTGACACCACACAAAGCAAGCCAATCACTTGCATGCCCTTCTCCAAGATGGTGGAGACCGCTGCCTATGTCATCATGTTGCCCACAGTGTCCGTTCTTCCTGATTGGCTGAAAAAGGGTGCTAAAGCATCTTTTGAAACGCGACTTTGGCGCTAAAGTTGCCGACTTCGTGGCCGACCTCAAGCTAAGGTCGGGTTTCGTTTCATGAAACTCGACTTTGGCGAAAGTCGGCGACTTTTGAATTTTTTAGACCTGTTTCGATCAACTCTACTAATGACATAGAATCATCCAGACCAGAGGGAACAGGAAATCCCACCATAACATCTTTTATGGTCTCTGATAAACCCTTCCGAAAGAGAGCTGCCAATGCACTATCATTCCATGTAGTAAGGACCGCCCACTTTTGGAATTTTTGACAGTATAACTCTGCAGAATCCTGACCCTGGTTTAATGCCAACAGGGTTCTCTCAGCTTGATCAACAGCATTAGGGTCATCATACAACAACCCCAAGGCTTGAAAAAATGCATCCACATTAGTCAGAATAGGAATTTCAGGTGTCAGAGAAAAAGCCCAATCCTGGGGATCGCCGCGCAGCAAGGAGATGACAATTTTAACCTGCTGCACAGAGCTCCCCGATGAGTTAGGCTTCAAGGCAAGAAATAATTTACAATTATTCTTAAAATTCAGAAATTTAGACCGATCCCCCGAAAACACATCAGGAGTAGGGATCTTAGGTTCAGCAGCATGTGACTGAATGAGGTAGGTGGAAATTCCCTGCACTTCAGCAGCAAGTTGCTCCACACGATCAGACAATTGCTTAATCTCCATTAGAAAAAAAAAATCCTCCTATGGCCCCAGAAAAAAAAGAGGAAAAAATACATAAAAAAAAAAAAAATTCTGACACTTCTCCTGCTTTTGAGTACCCTAGAATCTGCGGTATGGCTGGTGATTCTGTTATGAATGGGTCACCGATGAGGAAAAAACAAAACAAGCTAAGTCACAGAAAACCAGAGAGGTTGGTAACTATGCAGATTGCAGATCCCTGATCCTAACCACGCAACTAGCAGCAGCCATGGAATGTTCCTACGATGAGCCTAGACACTTCATCACAGCCGGAGGACTAAATAAGCCTAAAGCAAGAAAAGAGGAAAACTAGCTGCCCCAGAGCAGACCCCAAAGGAAAGACAGCTACCACACATGTATTGACGGTGAAACCAGATGAAAACACAAACACAGGCAGGAAAATAGGCTGAGAAAATGATGGGGCCCAAACTAACTAGGAAGGATAGGAAAGGAAAGACACTGTCTGCAATCTGCCAAAAACCCTACAAAAATAATGTCCAACACTTCTGATAACAAAATTAACCCTGAAGTCACTAGACTTCTCCCACTATATCAGCACTCTGAAATATTCTGAGACAGAGCAAAAAGAGGCCAATCTAATAAGGGACAAAAAGCAAATTGGCAAATACAGATAAATAAGAGTATTCACCAGCACCAGAATAGGGCGTCGGCTGTCTTAAATCCAGTCTGAGATTCCTGAGGTCCAATCGTCATCCTCCTTATCAGGTGGCAGATCTCCACTGATTAAATCAGCCTCACTACCTCCTGTTACCACCAGAGGGAGCCTGGAAGGAGAACTCACAACTGGTAGACCAGAAAATGAACTCACAACAGAACACCTGTGGAGAGATCTAAAAATGGCAGTTTGGAGAAGGCACCCTTCAAATATCAGGTACCTGGAGCAGTTTGCCAAAGAAGAATGGTCTAAAATTCCAGCAGAGCATTGTAAAAACTCATTGATGGTTACCGGAAGAGGTTGGTCCCAGTTATTTTGGCTAAAGGTTGTGCAACCAAGTTTTAGGCTGAGGGTGCCAATACTTTTGTCTGGCCCATTTTTGGAGTTTTGTGTGAAATAATCAATGTTTTGCTTTTTGCTTCATTCTCTTTTGTGTTTTTTCATTTAAGACAAATTAAATGAAGATAATAACACCAAAGAATTTGTGTTTGCTATCATTTTCAGGAAGAAACTGAGTATTATCTGACAGAATTGTAGGGGTGTCAATACTTTTGGCCACAACTGTAATTCCCTATCCACATGCATAATATCAGAGGGAAGGGGTTTCTTAATAAGTCAGTCACCAGAAAAATACATCCGTCACCATTCACACATAGCAAGTGTAGTCTATACTAGCACATGGCCAAACGGTCATGCGCGCTTTTTATAGCCGTGCGGGACCTTCCAGATCTCCGAGATGGACCAATGAGATCTGGAGCAGGTCCTGGGCACATGACTCCCGATGTCCAATGGGAGATCGTCTCATGAGCATGCCCTGCATGAGCACAGAGGAACTTAGTCTCTGGAGCGGTCTGCTGCAAAGTAATCTTCTCTGCAGTAGATAGACGAGGAAAGTGACCAACACTTCATGGGTGAGAGGACGCTTGTGATCCAACAACATGGAATTGAAAATTTTCCATGCAATTCTAATCATGCCATCACAGGATCCACCCATGTGTGATGAGTGTGGAAGATTAGGGGTTAGTTTGGCATTAACCAGAATGAAACCACCATCATTGTGCGCTCCCAAGGTCATCAGATAAGCAACTACGGCTATGGCTTCTGTAGACGCGTCGGAGAAAATGTGGGCTTCTCTTCTGACAGCTACTGAAGAAGATCTTACAGAATAACAATGTGGGACTTGGAGTTGCTCTAGGACCTTCAGTGACTTCTTCCAGGCCTCCCATCTTTGTTGTTTCCGGGATGGCAGGGAAGCATCCCAATAGGTTTTTTCAGCAGTGAGCTGTCTTCATTGTGCGCTCCCGAGGTCTTCAGATAAGCTACTACGGCTATGGCTTCTGTAGACGCGTCGGAGAAAATGTGGGCTTCTCTTCTGACAGCTACTGAAGAAGATTTTACAGAATAACAATGTGGGACTTGGAGTTGCTCTAGGACCTTCAGTGACTTCTTCCAGGCCTCCCATCTTTGTTGTTTCCGGAATGGCAGGGAAGCATCCCAATAGGTTTTTTCAGCAGTGAGCTGTCTTCATTGTGCGCTCCCGAGGTCTTCAGATAAGCTACTACGGCTATGGCTTCTGGAGACGCGTCGGAGAAAATGTGGGCTTCTCTTCTGACAGCTACTGAAGAAGATTTTACAGAATAACAATGTGGGACTTGGAGTTGCTCTAGGACCTTCAGTGACTTCTTCCAGGCCTCCCATCTTTGTTGTTTCCGGGATGGCAGGGAAGCATCCCAATAGGTTTTTTCAGCAGTGAACTGTCTTAGCAGTATCTTGCCTTGAATGGTAATGGGTTCGACGAATCCAAGAGGGTTGTAGATACTGTTTATGACAGATAGGACTCCTAATTTGGTGAATGGATTGTCACAGGGTGACACTTAAAGGTGAAAGCGTCCTGTTTAATATCGCATAGCAGACCGAGGCTGCGTTGCGTGTGGGAAGGACGTCGGAACCTAAATCAAGGTCTCTTAAGCTTGTGGCATAGTCTTCAGATGGAAACACTTCCATTACCTCTTGACTGTTGGAGATAATGGTGTGGAGCCTGAGATTTGATGAAGTGAGCATTTTCTGAGTCCCGAGAGATCGATAGCCTCTTCACTCGAGGATAAAGACTTGAGGCCATCGTCCACACAGAAGTTTTTCTCTACAAATTGACTAGCATCGCTTCCATATTCTTTCTCACCTTCCAGGGCTGCCCGTCTCAGTCCATAGACCGTTACAGCAGGTGAAGGGCTGTTGTCGAAGACGTGTACCTTCTTCCGGTAGTCCACAACCTCATTGTGGATGTCGTTGCCCTTGTGCCATAGGAACCTGAGATAGATTCTACTGTTTTCCTTCACAATGAGGCAATGAAACATCTGCTGAATGTCGGCCATTATCACCATGGGTTTCTACCTGAAGCGAATCAACAGTCCTTTGAGGCTGTTGTTCATGTTAGGTCCAGTAAGAATCAAGTTGTTGAGGGAGACGCCTTCATGCTGAGCACTGGAGTCAAATACCTCCCTGATCTGGTTAGGTTTTTGAGGATGGTAGACCCTGAAGGATGGAAGGTACCAGCAGTCTTCTCCTTCCTTCAGTGGTGGTGTGGGTTCTGCATGATCTCTATCAAAGATGTTTTGTATGAAATAGATGAAATGTCTTTCCATCTCTGCTCTTCTTTTTAAAGTGCGCTTTAGAGAAGAGAACCTTGCAGTTGCTTGCTGCAGTTTGTTTGGCATCCTTGGTCTTGGAGAACGAAAGGGTAATGGAGCCACCCAGCTGTTGGAGTTGTCTTGAGCGAATTCTTTGTCCATAACCCTTATAAACTATTTATCTTCTTTTGTGGGTGCCAACTTGTTGTCTCCACTTGTGGAATTTAACACCGTTGACCCTAGGTCATCGTCCCATGGACGGTCCATGCTCGCACTGTCAAGTGGTGGTCGTTGCCACTTGGTGTCCCTCAATTTCTCTTTTACCCCAGTAATGATGTGGGCATTTCTGGAAATGAGTGCTATCACCATTTGGCAAGGTGTGCATCTTGTAGAGATCGATAGCGATAGGTTTCTTCATTTTGTTTACGCAGATGTTCCCTATGATCACCCAGCCTAGATCGAAGCACTGAGCAAATGGGGCGTCGTGTGGGCTATTGATTTGCTGGCGTACCTTGTGTAAACGGAGGATGTCTCTCCCAACTAGAATCAGGATTTTTGCGTTGTGATCGAGAGCTGGAATCTTGCTGGCTATAGTCTTCAGGTGAGGATGATGAAGAGCGACTTCCGGCATTGGGATCTCTTCCTTGTTGGATGGAATCTGATTCCACTCGACGAGTGTGGGTAGAGGTATGTCTATGGTATTTTCAAGAGATGTTACCATGAGAACACTGGCCCTTCTTCCGAAGACATCTGAGATGCCGCTACAGGTGCCTAAGGTGTAAGGGTAGGCACTTCCCTTTAAATCTAACAGATCAAAGAGTTCTGACCTTGCTAGTGAATGGTTGCTCTGATCGTCCAGAATGCTATACACCTTCATGGCCTTCTCTGGGTGACCTTTGGGATATACCTTTACCAGGCAAACCTTTGCACAAGACTTGGGTTAAGCTGGGATGGATGGAGCGCTTGTACAAGGTCCTCGATGCCACACTCCATACACTTGATTGTAACCTTACAGTCCTTAGCAAGGTGTTCTGTAGAAGCACAGCATCTGAGGCACACTCCGAACTTCTTCAGAAGCTCCTTGCATTCTTGGAGTGGTTTCTTTCTGAAGCCAATACATGTATTCAGTGGATGTGGCTTCTTGGGATGGGACACTGACTATTTGGATTCTCAACTCTTTTACCCTTGCCGTCCTTGTCAAGAACCGATGCTGGTGTGGGAAGAACGTCAGTCTTTTTTGCAGATATTGGGCCTCTACGTTTACTGTCAATTTGACAAGGGTTCTCATATTTAAGAGCGGGTGAAGCTGTGACGGTGGGTTCTCCACAGGTGAAGCTTGGATCGGCCTTTGATGAACTCGCAGAAGTAGGAGAATGGAGAAGTAGGAGAATGGAGAATGGAGGAAAGGACACATGGTGCTCCTTTTTGTAACTTGTCCCTAGTAGAGTTGAGCGACTTTTGGTTTTTTAGGGTCGCGTTTCGTTTCGTGAAACCCGACTTTTCCAAAAGTCGGGTCGAGCAAGATCGTCCGATTATAGGGAAAAGTCGGGGTCGTCCCGAAACACGAAACCCAATGTAAGTCAATGGGGAATAAAAGTCGGCAGTGAGAGGAGGACAGGAAACACACCTACAGTGCCCATTTGAATGCCAAAAGCATCAATTCTTCTTACTTAAGCTTGTCAACCTTAATTAATTTCATAATATAAGTTACGCACTGAAAAATGGGGGTTATTTGGCTAAAGTTGTGGGGGGGTAGGGCTGGCTGCAGGTTTTCATGTGCCCTGGGCGAAAGAGCGCCCCTTTAACACATACCACAACTCATCATGCTCCGATACGGCAGATAAACAGCGGTATAGTACAATGAAAAATACCTCACTTTTTACATCTCATGACGAGGCCCATCTATTTCTCCATACAGAATCATTGGTCCCATATAATGTTTGAAACAGTATATGATGAGCTCCACATAATGCTACAGTATATGTTGGTCCCCATGGATGAAGCTCCACTGTCTTATGGGCCCAAATAATGCTCCAAACATAATGGGCCCCATTTCTAATGCTCTAGTGTATAATGGGCCCTGTAAATGCTGCTCCAGTGTCTGATGTCCACCTTTGGAATGTTCCAGTGTATGGTGGGCCCCATCTATCATTCTCCAGAGTATAGTGCTCCCCAAAAATTGCTGTCCCAACATTGAAAACTATCAAATAAGTCTCCTCGCTAGGGAATCCCTGTACTTGTCTGGACAGGTGCTGTAGCTTGCTTAACAGCTCGCCAGCCGTTCTCACGCCCAGTATGGATTGCACGTGATTGCACAAAGGTTAGAAAGGGTACCGTATCCCTGGATAACATGTATGGATAGCGTACACATTCAAAATATATGTCTATACAGCATGAGGCAGGCTCAGACGGTGTTAGGCCCAGTATGGATTGCACGTCATTGCACAAAGGTTAGAAAGGGTACCGTATCCCTGGATAACATGTATGGATAGCGTACACATTCAAAATATATGTCTATACAGCATGAGGCAGGCTCAGACGGTGTTAGGCCCAGTATGGATTGCACGTCATTGCACAAAGGTTAGAAAGGGTACCGTATCCCTGGATAACATGTATGGATAGAGTACACATTCAAAATATATGTCTATACAGCATGAGGCAGGCTCAGACGGTGTTAGGCCCAGTATGGATTGCACGTCATTGCACAAAGGTTAGAAAGGGTACCGTATCCCCGGATAACATGTATGGATAGCGTACACATTCAAAATATATGTCTATACAGCATGAGGCAGGCTCAGACGGTGTTAGGCCCAGTATGGATTGCACGTCATTGCACAAAGGTTAGAAAGGGTACCGTATCCCCGGATAACATGTATGGATAGCGTACACATTCAAAATATATGTCTATACAGCATGAGGCAGGCTCAGACGGTGTTAGGCCCAGTATGGATTGCACGTCATTGCACAAAGGTTAGAAAGGGTACCGTATCCCTGGATAACATGTATGGATAGCGTACACATTCAAAATATATGTCTATACAGCATGAGGCAGGCTCAGACGGTGTTAGGCCCAGTATGGATTGCACGTGATTGCACAAAGGTTAGAAAGGGTACCGTATCCCCGGATAACATGTATGGATAGCGTACACATTCAAAATATATGTCTATACAGCATGAGGCAGGCTCAGACGGTGTTAGGCCCAGTATGGATTGCACGTGATTGCACAAAGGTTAGAAAGGGTACCGTATCCCTGGATAACATGTATGGATAGCGTACACATTCAAAATATATGTCTATACAGCATGAGGCAGGCTCAGACGGTGTTAGGCCCAGTATGGATTCCACGTCATTGCACAAAGGTTAGAAAGGGTACCGTATCCCCGGATAACATGTATGGATAGCGTACACATTCAAAATATATGTCTATACAGCATGAGGCAGGCTCAGACGGTGTTAGGCCCAGTATGGATTGCACGTGATTGCACAAAGGTTAGAAAGGGTACCGTATCCCTGGATAACATGTATGGATAGCGTACACATTCAAAATATATGTCTCAGGAGGCAGGCTCAGACGGTGTCAGGCACAGTATGGATTTGACGGCCCAGATTACACAGCGGAGGAGCAGGGAGAGGTAAAGATTGCAAATGCTGGGGCCCTGCCCAAGCAAGGGGGGCCCACTCGTGGGCGTCGGTACTGGCACTGGGCCCCTCATAGTACAGCGGTGTGTCTGACGGCGGGTGTGCACCACCACCGTCAGAGACACTTGACTGCACTATGAGGGACCCTGTGCCAGTGCCTGCGCCCAAGAGTCGGCCTACCCACCTGTCCAGGGCAACGGCACTCGCACGGTGTCGTGCGCTAGGTGGTTACCCCGGCCATGGTGGGGGAGGCAGCACAGTTAGGGAGTTTTAGAAAGTGGCATATGTTGATGTTGAACATTCAGCTGATGCAAAAGGCGAAATAGGTGAAGTACCAGGAAGAGGTGGACCAAAGCAAGCCATTTTTCTGTCACCCTATGTGTCATCAGGGGAAGGTGGGACAAAATCCTTGGAAACCCATGCGTGGTTCATTTTAATGAAGGTTAGATCATCCACATTTTGGGTTGACAGACGGGTCCTTTTTTCTGTCAGGATTGATCCAGCTGCACTGAAGACTCTTTCCGATAGCACACTTGCAGCTGGGCAAGCGAGCTCCTGTAAGGCATATTGGGCCAATTCAGGCCAGGTGTCCAGTTTAGCGGCCCAATAGTCAAAGGGGAATGACCTGTGTGGGAGAACATCGATATGGGAGGAAAAGTAGTTTGTAACCATAGTTGACAACTGCTGTCTCCTGTCACTTTCCATCGATGCAGTATTACCAGTTGTGTGAGCGGTATTTGAAAAATCAGTCCACAACATTGTCATGAAACCCCTGTCTCCAACGCCACTTCTGCTGTGTGCACCACGAACACCTCTGCCAAGCTGCCCCCGGCCCGTACGGCTCGTGTGAGAACCATCACCGCTGCTGTGTGCTGGGAATGCCTCAAGCAACCGATTTACCAGAGTTGCTTGTTTATTAGCCAATATTAGGTCAAGGTTCTCCTGTGGCATGATGTTTTGTAATTTGCCTTTATAGCGTGGATCCAGGATGCTGGCCAACCAGTAGTCGTCATCGTTCATCATTTTGGCAATGCGGGGGTCCCTTTTTAGGATCCGCAAGGCATAATCTGACATGTGGGCCAATGTTCCCGGTGTCAATGATGCACTGCGAGTGCTGGGTGGAGGAGCACTTTCTGGCAAATCCACATCCCTCCAGTCACGCACAAACCCTGTACCAGACCTTGCCACGCCAACATTTTCACTTGCCCCACGAGATGCATCCTCCTCCCCTAAGTAATCATCCCCATCATCCTCCTCCTCCTCCTCTTCTTCCTCCACCTCGTCCAGGAGAGGTCCCTGAGCAGACAATGGCTGAATGTCATCAAGGATTCCCTCCTCCTCTTCCTCCTCATCAACATTGGCTGCAGACGCCTGCTCCTTAAGGTGCGTCAAAGTTTGCATGAGCAGATGCATAAGTGGGATGCTCATGCTTAGGATGGCGTCGTCTGCGCTTACCAGCCGTGTGCATTCCTCAAAACACTGAAGGACTTTACAAAGGTCTTTCAGCTTCGACCACTGCACGCCTGTCAACTCCATGTCTGCTCTCAAAGTGTCTGGTCGTGTATCCTCCCACAAATGCATTATGGCCTGCCTCTGCTCGCACAGCCGCTCCACCATGTGCAGGGTGGAGTTCCACCTTGTTGCAATGTCGATAATGAGGCGGTGGTTGGGAAGGTGGAGCAATCGCTGCAGCTTCTGCATACGAACGGAGTGTACAGGCGACCGGCGGATGTGCGCGCACAGTCTTCGTACCTTCTGGAGCAGGGCTGTTAACTCCGGATAATTTTTGAGGAAGCACTGCACCACCAGGTTCAAGGTGTGAGCCAAGCAAGGTATGTGGCTGAGTTTTGAAAGGGCTATGGCTGCCACAAAATTACGGCCGTTATCACTAACTACCTTGCCTGCCTCAAGATGTACACTGCCCAGCCATGACTCAGTTTGTCGCTTCAAGTACTCGGCCAGCACCTCGGCGGTGTGTCTGTCGACCAAACACATCATCTGCAACACAGCCTGCTGACGCTTTCCACTAGCTGCTCGATAGGGGGACACATCATGTGCAACAGTGGCAGCTGCAGATGGAGTGCTCATACGACTGCGCTCTGTGGACGAGCTTTCGCTTCTGGAGGAGGAGGAGGAGGAGGAGGGTCGAACGCCTACAGCCAACTGTTTCCTATACCGTGGGCTAGGCAGCACTGTCCCACCACCGCTGTCCCCTGTGGACCCTGCATCCACCACATTAACCCAGTGCGCAGTGATGGACACGTAACGGCCCTGGCCATGCCGACTGGACCATGCATCAGTTGTGAGGTGCACCTTTCCGCTCACTGACTGCTTGAGTGCATGGACAATGCGGTCTTTCACATGATGGTGGAGGGCTGGGATGGCTTTGCGAGAGAAGAAGTGGCGACTGGGTAGGTCATAGCGTGGTACTGCATAGGCCATGAGTTCGCGGAAAGCTGTGCTTTCCACCAACCGAAAGGGCATCATCTCAAACGAGATTAGTTTGGCAATGTGGGCGTTCAAACCCAGTGTACGCGGATGAGAGACTGAGTACTTTCTTGACCTACTCATAGTGTCTGGGAGGGTGAGCTGGACTTGAGAGCTGCATATGGTGGAAGTAGCGGTGGACAGGGCGGACTGAGAGAGGGTTGATGATGGTGATGGAGTTGGTGTTCTTTCTGATGGCCTAGAATCAGTCTTTCGTTGATATAACAGTGGGATTCCCTGACTGCTGTGGCCTTGCAACGACACCTCAACATTTGCTGCTGTGCTAACCGGTGGGCTTACAGTGGGGGAAACAATGTAGCGTTGCTGACTACCTTCGTTGTGATCAGTTGCACATGTGGCACTTGAGGTTTGGTGTTGTGTCCACGCTTGCAAGTGCATGCTGGTTAAATGTCTAAGCATGCAACTGGTATTCAAATTTTTCAGATTTTTCCCTCGGCTAAAGGTCTTTGCGCACTTCTTACAGATAACCTTGGCCTGATCATGAGGATTTTGTTCAAAAAAGTGCCACACTGCACTCTTCCTACTTTGGCAGACATTTTGCGGCCTAGCACGCTGTGATCTTTTGACCCTCTGGACAAGCTGTCCAGCAACTCTTTTGATGTTTGGAACCTGTCTTTGGAGTGCTCCGGGCCTGCCAGATAACAGCTGTTGCGATGTCGATGTCTGCTGTGGATGCTCCTCATCTGAGCTATTGGAAGCAGCACCCTCTTCCCCCAATGGATGCCAATCTGGGTCAACAACTGGGTCATCCATCACCTCCTCTTCTATATCATGTGCACCTTTCTCTGTGTCACCGTGTATGGTGGTATAGTGTGCGGGAAGGGGCACCTGAGTCTCATCAGGGTCAAAATCTGGCTCTGTACACTGTGAGGACAATGTAGTGCTCTGAGTGAATGTACCAGCAGAATCATCCATCAGCGGCTGTGCATCAGTGCACTCCATGTCAGATTCATCTTGGCCTGGGTAATTCACCATTTGACTTGATAATCCAGGCATGGTATGTGAAAACAGCTCCATGGAGTAATCAGTAGTATGGCCTGCGTCATCCTTCAATCTTGGTTGGGGTGAAGGACACAAGGAAAGGTGTGGTTCATGAACATGAGCCTCCAATGACGACTCAGTGCTTTTACTTTTTACAACTGAAGAAGAGGAGGCGATAGAGCTGGAGGCTGAGTCAGCAATGTAAGACAAAACTTTTTCCTGATGCTCTGGCTTTAAAAGCGGTTTACCAACTCCTAGAAAACTAAGCGTTCGAGGCCTTATGTAGCCAGACGATGACGCAGGGTCAGCACCTCCTGCATTCGG
Source organism: Dendrobates tinctorius (assembly GCF_039654945.1). NCBI lineage: Eukaryota > Metazoa > Chordata > Amphibia > Anura > Dendrobatidae > Dendrobates > Dendrobates tinctorius. The sequence goes on along the minus strand of NW_027361788.1, from coordinate 12,097,262 downwards.
TCCTATTTTGCTCTTGCCACTACCATCAGATCCACCACCAACACCATCATTACCAGCTGCCAACCCCCGCCCAATTCCACGGCCTCTTCCACCAGCCTTCCTCATTTTTGGTAGAAATGTAGACAAAATCCAACAAACTATATAGTAATGTAAAACAAGGTACAAGGTGTCTATAGGACAGGGGAGATTTAGAATTTCTGCACACACTTGTGGACAGTGGACACTTTTGGATTGTGTGAGGCCCACTGATATCTGAGCGCTATATGACACGCTCGATGGCACAGCTGCCTGTGACCAAAGTGACGAGAGGATAATGGAGATTTTGAATCTCTGCGTACACTTTTGGACACTGGACACTTGTGGATTGTGTGAGGCCCACTGATATCTGAGCGCTATGTGACACGCTCGATGGCACAGCTGCCTGTGACCAAAGTGACGAGAGGATAATGGAGATTTTGAATCTCTGCGTACACTTTTGGACACTGGACACTTGTGGATTGTGTGAGGCCCACTGATATCTGAGCGCTATGTGACACGCTCGATGGCACAGCTGCCTGTGACCAAAGTGACGAGAGGATAATGGAGATTTTGAATCTCTGCGTACACTTTTGGACACTGGACACTTGTGGATTGTGTGAGGCCCACTGATATCTGAGCGCTATGTGACACGCTCGATGGCACAGCTGCCTGTGACCAAAGTGACGAGAGGATAATGGAGATTTTGAATCTCTGCGTACACTTTTGGACACTGGACACTTGTGGATTGTGTGAGGCCCACTGATATCTGAGCGCTATGTGACACGCTCGATGGCACAGCTGCCTGTGACCAAAGTGACGAGAGGATAATGGAGATTTTGAATCTCTGCGTACACTTTTGGACACTGGACACTTGTGGATTGTGTGAGGCCCACTGATATCTGAGCGCTATGTGACACGCTCGATGGCACAGCTGCCTGTGACCAAAGTGACGAGAGGATAATGGAGATTTTGAATCTCTGCGTACACTTTTGGACACTGGACACTTGTAGATTGTGTGAGGCCCACTGATATCTGAACGCTATGTGACACGCTCGATGGCACAGCTGCCTGTGACCAAAGTGACGAGAGGATAATGGAGATTTTGAATCTCTGCGTACACTTTTGGACACTGGACACTTGTGGATTGTGTGAGGCCCACTGATATCTGAGCGCTATGTGACACGCTCGATGGCACAGCTGTGACAAAAGTGACTAGAGGATAAGGGAGATTGGATTGCTTTTAAAAAAGCAGTTTGTGGAGCAGTGGGTAAACAGCAATGCCAGCGTGTCAGGAAGCCTTAAAAGGCAGCCCAACAACCAACACCACTGATACACCACAATATAGCCTCCCCTTGCACTGCACACACAGTGACTTGTGTGTTGTGCAGGCCAAATCGCTAGCAGCAGAAGCAGTTTTTTTGTCTTCTTCCCTGCCTAACGCTCTCCCTACAGAATCAGCAGCAACCTCTCCCTATACTAAGATCGGCAGAAGTAAGATGGCGGTCGGCGTGCACGCCCTTTTATACCCCCTGTGACGCCCACCAAAGCAAGCCAATCACTTGCATGCCCTTCTGAAAGATGGTGGTGACCCGTGCCTAGGTCATCACGTTGCCCACAGTGTCCGTGGATCCTGATTGGCTGAAAAAGAGCGCAAAACAAACTTTTGAAACGCGACTTTGGCGCGTAAGTCGCCGACCTCGTGGCCGACCTCATCCTAGGGTCGGGTTTCGTTTCATGAAACCCGACTTTGCCAAAAGTCGGGGACTTTTGAATTTTTTCGACCCGTTTCGCTCAACTCTAGTCCCTAGCATAGTTTACCTTTCTTGCATGTTATATGGTAGCTTGGCAACTTTTGGTTTCACCCCGCGTGTGGTATCCAGATAACTGAGGCCAGGTAGATGTGTGTCTGTCTTGGTCAGCTGGAGTTCAAACAGCAGGTCACTGAGTTCCTTGTATTTTGAAGCATCCTTGCCGGATATTTTAGGAAAAACCTGTAATTGTTTGAGCAGTCCATCTTCTATAGCTTCAGGACTGCCAAAACTTTTCTCTAGTCTGTCCCATGCGGTTGTGAGACCAGCCACTGGATCGCTGATGTAAACAGATCTGAGTCTCTTGATTCGCTCTGTGGATCGTGGTCCCTGCCACCTGATCAGCAGGTCCAGCTCTTCAGCAGCAGTAATGCCAAGGTCACTAGTTGCAGTTTTAAAGGCACACATTCACCCTTTGTAGTTTTTGGGTTGGTCATCAAACCTTATAAGACCGGTGTTGGTGAGTTCTTGGCGAATCATGCACCTCACAAAGTCGGACATGTCTGTTCTTTCTGACTTTGGGAGCACACTTGCTGGCCGAGTAGTTCTGTTCACTTTGGTTGCAGTTTCTTGGTTCAGAAATGTGGGAACGTATGGAGTGGCATAAGCGTTTAACCCAGCAACTGGTTTGGTGTATACAGTCTCTGTCGTATGGGAGGCTGGAGCCATGTGGTTGTCAAGGGTATAGTGACTTTCCATCATGTTAAGTTGCATGTAGACGTCGGCATATGGAGTTTGCTGGGGTGCAGTGTTTGGCTGTGTGTTGGAGCGTGAATGAGATTCAGGTTTGAACATTGGTTGTGCGTTGGACTGACCTTGAAAGCGTCTTGGTGCCTTGGAGAAGTGTTGGAACTGACAGGAACGTTAGTGGTGGTTGGTGGTTTGTTGTTTGGCTTAGTATATAGTCTCTTGTGCGATTAAGGGGGTTTTCTGTATCTATCTCACACAAGCTGATACTGTCCCCTTGACTCCCACTTAGAGCTTGTTCGAAGACCTTTAACCTTGCCATGGCTGTTGCATGTTCACATTCTTTCTCTAGGACTTCTATTTCCACCTTACTTGCAGCCTTGGCTTCTGCGCTTGCTGTCAATGCATCCATGTCTGCCTTCTTGCATACAGATTCAGCTTTGATGTCTGCCTTCTTACGTGCAGATTCAGCTTCCATCTCTGCTTTCTTTTGGGCGAAGACGGCTTGCACTTTTGTAGTTTCTGCTTCAGCATGTGCTTTTATAAGCTGCTCACTGTGGGTAGAGAATTTTGATGCACTTGATCTGAATGAGTGCTTTGAGTAGTTAGCGGATGTGGATTTGTGAGAAGACACTTCCGACATCTGGCCTATTTTTGCTTCTATTTTATTCACGATGTCGTGCACAGTGCAGTCTCATTCAGAATTGAGTTGTTGAAAGCTCTGAAGTTCCTTTAGAGACTCTGGCATGTTTAGTCTCACCAAGACAGAGGTATATTTTTCACAAGTGTCCTTAAAAGACTGGTATGCTGAGTACAATCGTTCCAGGGCTCCCTCTAGTGGTAACTTATGAGCGCCAGGCATAGATAAGACAGTCACTTGATTCTGCACCCTTTCCCATAGGGAAGATACTTTGGAAAGTAATTCACATTTGGCAGTTTCTAGATTGTCTTTGACCTTCAATGTAGGTTTATTCCAGCATTTGGATCTTTCACTGAAGGCTGCGTGAAAGTCTGTGTCTTTTTCTTGCTGTTGTAAATCAGGCAGAGAATTAGAGATCCTTCCTCTATATGCAATTCTACACAGGAATGCAAAGGTGAGGGCTGTTCTGCTCCAAGCTGCAGAGGAGCTCACATACAATGTTGCAATTTTTAAGCAGTACAGGGCAGTGTCTGCAGACTCTATGTAAGCCGCTGTGTCTTCACATTTAGCTTAAAAGATGTTCCTTTCTCTGGATTGTAAGCCATGGGCAGACATACTGCATGTGCAGCCTGTGCGGCTGCATGGGGGCCCAGAGGTGGTGGTGGGGCCCCTGCAGGGTGGCTAATAATGAGGGCAATCTGTCCCCTGGCAGCTCCCTGAGAAAATAGCAGCGTAGCAGGGCTACAGTTATCTGTCCTGCTTCCTGCCCACACTTCCTCTCACACAGACAGCAGCTTGATGATGTCATCATTCAGCGGCAGGCTGTGCCAGAGAGAGGAAGGCGACGGTGATGCTGAGGCAGAGCGTGGTGAGAGATGCTGTGCTTGTGTGTGTGTGCTTGCATGTGTAGCATTGTGGGGGGAATGTGCAGAGAGGTGAATAGTGCTGTGTGTGTCTGTGTGTGTGTGTAGGGGGAGGAGAGGGGGCAATGATGGGGCTGATGGGGAGAAGGAAATGATGGGGTGATGGAGAGGGCAATGGAGGGGATGGTGGGGGGAGGAGGAAATGATGGATGTGGTGAAATGGGCAAGGATGGGGATGGTGGCGGAGGAGGAAATGATGGATGTGGTGGGAAGGGCAATGGTGAGAATGGTGGGGAGGAGCAAATGATGGATGTGGTGGAATGGGCAATGATGGGGGTGGTTGGGGAGGAGGAAATGATGGAGGTTGTGGAATGGGCAATGATGGCGGTGGTGGGGGAGAAGGCAATGATGGTGGTAGTGGAAAAGACAATGATGGGAGTGGTGGGAAAGGAAGCAATGATGGGGTGGTGGAGGAGAAGGATGTGATGAAGGTAGTGGAAAGGGCAATGATGGGGGTGATGGAGAGGGCAATTATTGAGTGGTAGGGGAGAAAGCAGTGATGGAGGTGGTGGAAAGGGCAATGATGGGGTGGTGGAGGAAAAAGCAATGATGGAGGTGGTGGAAAGAACAATGATGGGGTGGTGGGGGAGAATGCAATGATGGTGGTGGTGGAAAGAACAAAGATGGTGGGCGTGGAAAGGGCAATAATGGGGGTGGTGGGAGAGGAGGAAATGAAGGAGGTGTTGGAAAGCCCAATCAAGGGGTGGTGGGGAAAAACAATGAAGGAGATGATGGAAAGAACAATGATGGCGTAGTGGGGGAGGAGGAAATAATGGAGGTGGTGAATGGGCAATGATATTTGGTGTGGTGGAGAAAGCAATGTTAGTGGTGGTGGAGAAGGCAGTGATGAGGGTGGTGAACAGGGCAATGATGGGAGGAAGGGGGACTTATAATGGACTTAGGAACAGGGGGAGGTGGAGGAAGACATTATTATCGCTTATTATGTCTAACACAGTCCCTTAGTATAGAGCGTACACACTACTTATGTATAACAGAGTCCCTTGGTATACTATGTGCTCACTAATTCTGTATAACACCATCCTTAGTTACATAGTTTCCTCATTTATTATGTACTAGCTGAAGAGCCCGGCGCTGCCCGGGCATAGTAACTAACTGTGGTAAGTTATAGAAAATTATAATTATCCTCCATCCCATAGTCCCGTGCCCATATACCCATCATACATATCCACGATCCCATAGGCCCGTGTCCATATACCCATCATACATATCCTCCATCCCATAGTCAAGTGCCCATATACCCATCACACATCCTCCATCCCATAGTCCCATGCCCATATACCCATCATACATATTCTCCATCCCATAGTCCCATGCCCATATACCGATCATACATATTCTCCATCCCATAGTCCCATGCCCATATACCCATCATACATATTCGCCATCCCATAGTCGAGTGCCCATATACCCATCACACATCCTTCATCTCATAGTCCCATGCCCACATACCCATCATATATATCCTCCATCCCATAGTCCCGTGCCCATATACCCATCATACATATCCGCTATCTCATAGTCCCGTGCCCATATACCGTCATACATATCCTCCATCCTATAGTCCAGTGCCCATATACCCATCACACATCCTGCATCCCATAGTCCAGTGCCCATATACCCATCACACATCCCCCATCCCATAGTCCCGTTCCCATATACCCGTCATATATATCCTCCATCCCATAGTCCGGTGCCCATATACTCATCACACATCCTTCATCTCATAGTCAACCATTATGACATCATAATGAGCGGCGGCAGGGCTTGCAACCTATGATGACATCAGCGTCGCCATGGCAACCATTGTGACATCATAATGAGGGGTGGGGCTTGATATGCACACTGTTTCCCCAGTATGCAAATAGGGGCATTATGACATCATAATGAGGGGCGGGGCTTGACGCATACACACTTTTTCCCCCAGTATGTAGATAGGGGCAAAATTGTTTGGTGAATTGGAACGCGCGGGGTTAAAATTTCGCCTCACAACATAGCTTAGGACGCTCTCGGGGTCCAGACGTGTGACTGTGCCAAATTTTGTGGCTGTAGCTGTGACAGTGCGGATGCCTATCCCGGACATACAAACATACACACGCACACACACACACACATACACACATACATACACACTTTGAGCTTTATATATTAGATAATATTTTCCTTTATTACATACCATCCTCTCTAGTTATATACTGTATGGTGCCGTCCCTTATTATGTAGCTTCCTCTGCTGTTTTGTAGAGTACTGTCTCATGTATAGTGTATTCTTGTTAAAAGAGGGCGCTGTGAAAAACTAAATTATCACATAGTCCCCTCTCTTTTTAATCAAATAAATAAGGCAGCACTCAGTAGCGCTCTAGCTTGCAAACATAAAATATGAAAGTTGAACTGCATAGCTGCATTAGAAATCTGAAAAATTGAGAATGCTTAGCGTATAAATTGGCCAATTCATGTGTACCTGGAAGCCACGTTAAGGCGATTCTCGTTTTCCAGGAGCTAACACTGCCTAACCTCTCTTATACTAAAGTCTTCATGTGTATGGAAATCTGTGAATCCTCTCCTGGACTGAAATCTATATATTTGTGGAAGGGTAGGGTCCTGCTATAACTTAAATTAAAATAAAAAATGCCTGAGGCTAAAAGGCAGAATGCTCAGTCAGAAGGCTAATGAATACAAATTTCAAAAAACTGACCGTCACATCCAAATTTAGGCTAGGTGTGAACAGGTGCTTACCTAGAGTCACCAACCCATATATTATCAAATAAATAAGGCAGCAATCTGTAGTGCCGTAGCTTGCAATCATGAAATATGAAAGTTGAACTGCATAACTGCATTAGAAATATGAAAAATTGAGAATGCTTAGTGCATAAATTGGCCAATTCATGTGTACCTGGAGCCATTCTAAGGCAATTCTCGTTTTCCAGGACCTAACACTGTCAAAACTCTCTTAGACTAAAGTCTTCATGTGTATGGGAACCTGTGATTCTATATCTTTGTGAAGGGGTAGGGTCCTGTTATAAATAAAAACGCCTGAGGCTAAAAGGTGGAGTGCTCAGTCAGAAGGCTAATGAATACAAATTTAAAAAAACTGACCAACACATCCAAATATAGGCTAGGTGTGAACAGGTGCTTACCTAGAGTCACCAACTCATATAATGAAATAAATAAGGCAGTACTCTGAAGCACCATAGCTTGCAAACATGAAATATGAAAGTTGAACTGCATAACTGCATTAGAAATATGAAAAATTGAGAATGCTTAGCGCATAAATTGGCCAATTAATTTGTACCTGCAAGCCATGTTAAGGCGAGTCTCGGAGGAAAGGGGACTTATAATGGACTTAGGAATGGGGGAGGTGGAGGATGACATTAATATCGCTTATTATGTCTAACACAGTCCCTTAGTATAGAGCGTATGTATTTATTATGTATAACACAGTCCCTTAGTATATAGTGTACTCACTAATTCTGTATAACACCATCTTTACATAGTTTCTTCTTTTATTATGTATAACATTGTCCCTTATTACATACCATCCTCTCTAGTTATATATGGTGCCGTCCCTTATTATATAGCTTCCTCTGCTGTTATGTATAGTACTGGCTCTTACATAGTGTATTCTTGTTAATTTTGTTTTTCACAGCCCCCTCTTTTATTACATAGTCCCCTCTCTTTCTAGATATAAAATGACTGCTGATGGAGGGGCCAGTGACCAGATGACAAGTCCATTAGCTCCTCCATTAGAAAAGAAGCTTTCCTATGCTCCATCAGCCATCATTGCATTGTACAGCTAACAAGACAGGACGGTATGTAATAAAAAACAGGGCTCTATATAATCGAATATATAAGGAACAGTACTGTATATAACAAGAGAGGGCACTATATAATAAGGGTTGGCAAAGTACATAATAAAGGAGACTATGTAATATATACATGCATGTGTGTGTGGCTATATATGGCTTTGTTACTGTGATGAACAAAGCAGGATTTAGGGCTCCAATGTTGAATAGCAAGGTCTTTTAGTATGTTAATGAGATAAGGCCCAAAACAGAACTTCAAAGCCAAGTAGGAGCCAAGTCATCATGGGGCAGGGTGGCGCCTGGGGGCTTCAATTAGAATATACCTGTCAGCTAGACACAGAAATACGCATCCATTGTCTCTCCCAGCTGCCCCAACTCCATCCTAGGATCATGAATTATGAGCACATCTTTCGAGTTATGGACTTATGGAAAATATACGCGTGACCCTGAGGAAATCGCACAACTGGCAGTGCGACTCCTGAGGAGGTGAGGGTTCTGGGACCTGAGAGACATAGATTGGCCCTCCACAGCGACCCAATGGGGCCATGTTTGCTCTCCACAAGACAGGCAAAGCAAACCGCATTCACTGGTACCCCTCATGTCCTGATCCAATCATGCTGTTGAAAGTTACCCCCTTTCTTAGATATTGGGAATAAGTTCAGCAGGGAGCTAAAGGGTGGAGATTATTAGCCCACCCTCTGACACAGAGGGAGGGACCTAGCGTGCTTAAGAACTAGCAGCCCATGGCAGAGAGGGTCTCTCTCTCAGAAGAACCAGACGATGATGATCTAAGAAGGAACTGGGGACAGATCTGCCAAGGGGCGCAGCAGCCCATGCTTTGGGGTCTGTTGTGAGTTCATTTTCCCCTTCACCATTGAGGTCTGATGAACTCCCTCTTCTGGTGAAGGAAGGTAGTGAGGCTGATTACCAAGCACCTGAGCAGGATGATGATGACTGGGTGACTGGAATTGCTGACTGGATATAAGGCAGCCGACGCCCTTCTGCCTTGCTGGTGATTCTCTGAGGGATTCTAGGAGACCAGTCTGATTCCTGCTCCTCAAAAGCTAAGTTTTCTGCTCTGCTTTTTGCATTTGTGTTTTGGTTTTGTTTTGCCTTGTTTTTCTGGATTTCTGCCATTCCCTGCTGGAGTGAGCTGAATTCCTTTTTGCTCTGTCTTCAGAAAATACCTGAGTACTGATATAGTCTTTTTGAAGCCTAGCGTCTTCAGGGCTTTTTTCCCTATCAGTCTGTTGGCTCTTGTTTTGATAGGGTTTTGGCGGATTGCAGACAGCAGCTTTTCTATCCTGTCTTATTTAGTTAGCTTGGGCCCCATCATTTGCTCAGCCTATCTTTCTATCTGTGTGAGTGTTTTTTCATCTTGCTTCACCGTCATTATATGTTGGGGGCTGCCTATTGCTTTGGGGTCTGCTCTGGGGCAGTTTAGATTTCCCTTTCTGTCTTTAGGCTATTTAGTTCTCCGGCTGTGATCGAGGGGTCTAGGGCACAGTAGGAACCCCCCCACGGCTACTGCTAGTTGTTGTTGAAAGGTTCAGGGGTTTGCAATCCGATAGCTGCCAACTTCTCTGGTTTTCTGGACTTAGCTAGTATTTCTGTTTTTGCCTCCTACGGTGACTCATTCATAACAGGGGTCTGTCCAGCAACTAAGATTCTTGTACCTGTGGACTGCAGAGCTCCTGGCACCCACATGCAACCTACAATCTGGTAAATTGACCTCCAGCTTAATATCTCTAAGTCTTGTACCCTTATTGTTATGTTTTACTCTGACTGCAAATCCACTGTAATTCCATTGTATAGCTTACTGTATATTTCTGTAATTATCTAGTGTGCCCTTAAGGCAATTAAACCATAAAATTAATCTTGGGCTGATGCTTTTACTCTGATTACGAATCTTAGAATACCCAGCGGGTAACAGGACATCCTCCCCGGCGGCCATTTGCTCTAGGTGCAGTTCCCTTACTGACCTGAGAGATAAAGGGGTGCCGGAGAGCTGTGCCTGTCTAGTTACGTCACATTGGTGACGTGGGAGGAACGAGTCCTGTTTCCTCCACATTGGTGGCAGCGGTGGGATCAGAGTAATAGTGTGCGTGGGACCTCTACTCCCAGACACTAAAGACTACCAGCGGTAACTTTCACTGCTGGGGTCAGCCCAGCACTAGACGGTCAGAGTGCAAATATAATAAGTTGTGTGCGAGGTCAGGGTGGCAGCTGTGTCAGTAACCAGAGGTTCCCAAGATGGCGGAAGGCACCAGGAGTAAAGCAAAGGGGGAGGCCAATGCTATGTTCTCTGAAGAGGTGGTGGAGGACAATACCAATGAAGGCGAGGGGGAGCTCAGCGAGGGCTCCCCAAGGAGCCAGACCCCCGTGCTCAGTCCCGCAGTGGACTGTCCACCACCTGCCCGCCCCAGCCTGTCCAGATCGGAGGCCCTTTTCCAAGCGGCTATGGCACAGCTTGAGGCTGGTAACGCCGCCGCCCATGACACTCCTGGTGGCGGCAGAGAAAGCAGCAGAGCGTGAGCATGCCGAACGTGTGCTGCAGGCTGCAGAATGCCGTGAAGCTGCGGAGCGTCGGCACCGACTAGAGATGGCTCAGCATGGGCTCCCGCTGGACGCTCCAGTCCCACCGGGGACCAAGGCTTCCAAGGTCCAGGCGGAGGACTTTCCCCTGCTTGAAAAGGATGGAGACCTGGATTCCTTTCTGCTGGCCTTTGAGAGAACCTGCCTCCAATACCATCTGGCCCTGGATCAGTGGGCAAGGTACCTGACCCCCCGTTTGAGGGGTAAGTCCCTGGAAGTTTTGGGGGACTTACCTGCCGGGGAGGAGCAGGACTACAACAGCATCAAGCGGGCCCTGATCCAGCACTACAACCTCACCTCGGTGTCGTACCGCAGGAAGTTCCAGAGCCTGCAGCGGTGCTCAAAGGACACCTGGACCGACCACATGCGGGCACTGCTGAGAGCTGCGGAGCAGTGGACCTCGGGTCTAGAGCTCACCACCCACCAGGAGGTCCAGGAACTGTTCGTCACGTAGCAGTTCTTGTTGAATTGCCCAGAGGACCTCCAGCAGTTCCTCTGTGACTGGAAACCAAAGGGGGCTTCTGCTACAGCCGCCCTGGCAGACAAGTATGCCAACAACAGGGCATCCGAGCCAAAGAAGCCTGCCAGCAGCACCTGGAGAGGGGGTAAGCCCAATCCTGCCCCTGTCCCCCCAGCCCCCAGAGTGCAAGGGGTGTACCCCCCTGCTGCCCTCTCCAGGCCAGGAGCAGAACCCAGACGTTGTCATCATTGCAACCAGCCGGGACACTTTAAGGCTGCGTGTCCCCAGCGCCAGAAGGCCCCATCCCTGTCCCAGAAACCGTCCACTGTTTGGTGTGTGGGGGGGTGGGAGGTCCCTGAACAATTACCAACACGTCACCATCGGCTGCTAAGCGGTCATGGGACTGCGGGACACAGGCGCTGAACGAACCCTGGTACGTCCTGAGGTGGTGTCCCCTCAAGACTTGTTGCCTGGGAAAACCCTTTCCATCTCCGGAATTGGAGGTGTTGAACCGGCGCTGCCCGTCGCCAAAGTGTTTTTGGACTGGGGTGCCGGGAGGGGAATGCGGGAGGTGGGAGTAACGCCAAATATTTCTGCCAATGTGTTGCTTGGGACCGATTTGGGGCGGCTAGTGTCTCAGTATGTGGCCACTGAACTCCCAAGTCCGGCTCCCCAAGAATATATAACAAAAATGGGGCGCACCAACTGTACCAATCACAAATATATAAATGAAGGTTTAGGTGCAGCAACAGTGGAATAATAAACATGAGAAGAGAAGAAAAAGAACCACTGCAAATAGCGCACACTGAACCAGTACTAAAACAATGTTTTATTGATGCAGCAATACAATTAAAAACATAATAAAAACATATGAAGCATCCCACAATATAAAACAGTGAAGTATGGCATATCACAATTACAGATTATGCTGTAATAACCTGTATATCAACCATGTGGTCCAACCTCACTGCAATTAATCACAACAACCACCCCATAAACCTGCTCATGGAGACCAAGGGCCCTAATATTGCACAATCACTGCATGAAATAATTCCATGCATGTGTCCCTAAATATTCACTGGTTAGGGCACACAGGCCATAATAAGCCAACAGCAATATGGCCAATGCCCACAATCCAATATTCAATTGTACCACACAAAAATTACTCCAGAGCAACCAATAATAAGGCCGCAGTGAAAATACAGCTATAACCAAGTGGGTGCTACACCCAGGATCATACCCCACGCGTATCGCCGCAACCCATGCGGCTTCATCAGGGGAAGTTCCCTGATGCAGGTTTATGGGGTGGTTGTTGTGATTAATTGCAGTGAGGTTGGACCACATGGTTGATATACAGGTTATTACAGCATAATCTATAATTGTGATATGCCATACTTCACTGTTATATATTGTGGGATGCTTCATATGTTTTTATTATGTTTTTAATTGTATTGCTGCATCAATAAAACATTGTTTTTGTACTGGTTCAGTGTGCGCTATTTGCAGTGGTTCTTTTTCTTCTCTTCTTACGGCTCCCCAAGAATGTCATGACTCTACTGTGACTGCTAATGTTAATGTGTTGAATGTGCCTCCAACAGTGGAGGTGGGAGTATCGCCTAATATTCCTGCCAATGTGTTGCTTGGGACCGATTTGGGGTGGCTAGTGTCTCAGTATGTGGCCACTGAACCCCCAAGTTCGGCTCCCCAAGAATGTCATGACTCTACTGTGAATGCTAATGTTAATGTGTTGAAAGTGCCTCCAACAGTGGAAGAGGGAGTGAAACCTGATGTTAAGCCATGCACTGATACTACACATACAGGGCTCACAGTGAGGACAGGTGAGAAGACTGCAGGGGAGAGCTCAGAGGTGGAGTGAGGGGCTGCTATGGGCAGTGTAGGGCCCCTAAGTGAATCCAGCCTGCTGAGTCTAGGGCCTATGCAGAAAGAGGAACAGGCCATGGGGGGGAGGGGGTGTCCCAGGAGAGGAGCCACCAGGTAAGACCCCAGGGCAGGAGTTCCCCACATCCGGGATGTCAGGAGGCCAGGGAAGTCTGCCTGACCCGACAACTTGGTCGGGGGCCGAGGGAAAGCAGGCGCTACCTGTGGTCTCAGCGGTCGTAGCCGCTGTTACCAGGAGTAGGAGCGCTGGAGCCTCGCCGGGTCCTGTTTCCTCCACAGTCACTATAAAAGGAGGGGAACCAGGCACATTTTTTGCACAGGGGGCCCAAGCTGTAAGTGTTTGCCCCTGTTGTAAGCTGTATATCGTTCTTGGTGGCAGGCCACTCTTTCCACTATCCTAACTCTTCACGGCAGTATGAGTCTCTAAATCCTTAGCCATCAATCCCTTTGATAACTGTATGATTGTTGTGCTCACATGCCAGACATACTCAGATAGTGCCAAACTTAGCTAGCAGTGACTTGTAATAAGAGTCCCGGAGAAACAGAGTTGTTATTTTCTGAAATCTTGTATTAAGTACAATGCAGCAGATGGAAAGAGTGATCCCAAACAGAGAAGTATGCATGTGTATCCAAAGATGGCTACAGCAAACTGATAATGAAGAAGAAGGGAGGAGCAAGGGCTAACATCGTCAACTACAGTGTAACATCCCTGCCAGCATCACTGCATGGCTTCCCATCTCCCATCTGACTTATACACCGACTTACTCACCACTCCAGGCAATGCTGTGAGTTCTGCCCTCTGCCTGCTCCATGCTGTGAACCTCATGTCCTCTGCCTGCTGTGTGCATACTTCCTGGCTGTGTGCTTAAGGAGGCGTAACCTGCACTGCCTGAGACTTATAGAGAGTATGCACAATTCTAATGTGTCCTCAGCCTGTTGCCAAGAGGTACCGGGTACTTAAGGCATCTCCACCAATAGGAAGAGGCCTGAGCAAAAATCTCTCTCAGTCTGCTTTCTGCTGCTAAGTTGCCAGGTCCTGTCCTGTTTCTACCACCCTGTGGGCCGTATACCCAGGCCCTTATCTGCATTCTTTGTGTCTCATTTCTGACTTCCTGGGGGCTGCATACGCAGACCCGTACCTGTATTCTATGTGTCTTGCTTCCGCTACCCTGGGGGCTGTATACCCAGGCCTGAATCTCGTGTCCTGAACTTGTTCCTGTGTCTGTTCTTGTTTGAACTTCGTCCTATACCGATACCTGTTTGTTTCCTTGTCTGTAGCCTTCCCTACCCAGCCGTTTCTATCCTGCGGCTCTGCTTTGCTCTTGTTCTGCATCCTTCGGTTCTGCTCTGCTCCTGTCCTGAATCCTGCTGCTCTGCTTTGCTCCTGTTCCACATCCTGCGGCTCTGCTTTGCTCCCGTCCCACATCCTGCAGCTCTGCTCCCATCCCGCACCCTGCAGCTCTGCTCCCGCCCCGCACCCTGTGGCTCTGCTCTGCTCCCGCTCCGCACCCTGCTGCTCTGTTCTGCTCCCGCTCCGCACCCTGAACTGGCTCCTACCTGTTCCTATATCCTACTCGTCCCTGCCCCACATGAAACAGTTTCTGCTCCTCCAGTCTGAGTCGTGCCCGCCTGCCTGCCAGAGTGCCAGCCGTGACCGCCAGAGTGCTAGCCGTGCCAGCCGTGCCCGCCAGAGTGCCAACCGTGCCCGTCAGTACTTGACCGCACCTGTCACTGGTGTTCTGTCCCCTGTGGGATCAGCTGCTACAGCCAGACAGACAGTGTAGTCAGTCCAATAATGGCTGGAATGCTTACAGCAGATGAAGGGTTCATCAGCAGGTCTTAGTAACTAGGTTCTAGAAACTACAGGAGCTTGCAGATATGATTGCTGTTGAAATAACTGGAAGTTAGAAATTGCCAACGCACACACTAACTGAACACAAAGCTTATTCAATACTCAAGCATACATTAGTTTCTGAGTCTGCCTTTAAAAGGCCTTGGGTGTTACTGCCACTACAATACACCAGGCAACTTGTGAAACTAGACATGAAGTACAGCAAGTGGCAGCAGCCATAGACGAAGGAGGCAGATCCCGTCCATGGAGTCGAGACAGGTGCAGAACATATTTACATGGTCAGTCTCAGCACCATGCAAACATTTTGCAAAGGCCCAAGTTTCTATATTGGATTTCATTTGGAAAATTGTCTAAGGGGCACAACTATTAATCTTGTGTATTTACAAAGATACTGTCAGGAACACCGCACTACACTCGCTCACTGAACCAGTGCGCATGTCCTGACTAAAAAAAAACATGCTCAAAGATACCTGTGGAGCAGGGCTGCAGCGGTGACAATGCGTGCTTCAAAATATCAGGACCTGAAGCATGTGACTGCTGGGGGCGTGGCCTAAGCTCCACAGAGCTAGGAGCTGCAGGGAAACTCCTAGAAAGGTAACTACGGGACAAGTTACCAAGGGGCATAGACAGGGGAGGAAACCAGATCAAGCCGGGGTCAATGCACGAGATTGCAGGACAGTACCAAAGGGTTAGACAGAGCGGATAGTCAGGACGTAGCAATAGATCAGAAAACCAGAATGGGCAGTAGACGGTACAATAGGGGCAAACAGTAGCGGAGTAACAATAGCCAAGCCAGGAGGTCAGAACCATATAAGACAATAGTAGCTAAAACGTGAGATGGAGTTCAGAGCGAGGGGGACAGGCTGGGTCATACATGGGAATCAAACAAGCAATGCAGTACACGCACACCAGGGGGTCGGTCAGACACACAGCCAGAATAATAGTATAGCTGACAGAGAATGCTAGTTTGGAGTGAGTATAAATACCCCTCCCAGAGCCAGAGAGGCTGACAAAAGTTAACCCTGTGAGAACAGGACATTAACCATGTCCTAACCATGACAGTACCCCCCTCTTAATGGGGGGCCACTGGACCCCCAGGTTTCTCAGGGTATCTGGCATGAAAAGCCCGCACCAGTCGATCAGCGTGCACCGAACTGGCCGGAACCCACGACCGATCCTCAACGGAATATCCCATCCAATGGATAAGGTACAGAAGTCTCCGGCGCACCCACTGTGAATCAATGATGCGCCCTACCTTGTACTCCTGTTGACCCTCTACCAACACTGGTGGAGCCACAGATGAGGGATCTTCTCTAACTGTCCCCACAGGTTTTAATAGGGACCTGTGGAAGATATTAGAGATTTTGAAGGAGGTGGGCAACTGTAATCTGTATGCCACTGGGTTGATCACCTCTACAACCTTGTATGGGTCAATAAATTTGGGGCCCAACTTCATAGAGGATATTTTAAGTTTGATGCTATGGGTGGACAACCAGACTTTTTCCCCCACTGTCAACGCAGGAACCACCCCCTCCTCCTGTCTGCAAAATGTTTGAACTTCTTCTGGGCTTTGGAGTTGTTCCCCTGCACCTCCTTCCAGAGGGTTTTTAATTGTTGTACCATCCCCTCGGCACCAGGGCGATCCGAATCCATACAGGAAAATTCCCCGAATTGCGGAACAAAACCCATAATTGACCTGAAAGGGAGACTTTCCGGTAGACTGATTAATCCGACAGTTGAATGCAAATTCTGCCATGGGTAATACCTCACACCAGTCTTCCTGTCAGGAGGAGGCCAGGCATCTCAGAATCTGCTCCAATGACTGGTTGGTGCGTTCAGTTTGTCCGTTGGATTCCGGGTGATAGGCAGAGGAGAATGACAACGTGACCCCCAACTTCATACAAAACGCTCTCCAAAACCTGGCCACAAATTGCACAACCCTGTCCGACACCACGTTCACAGGCACTCCATGCAGTCGAACAATGTGCTGTATAAACAAGCGGGCCAAGGTTTCAGCAGATGGTAATGCAGGTAATGGCACAAAGTGGGCTTGCTTAGAAAATCTATCAACCACTACCCATACCACTGAGTTGCCCTTGGAAGGTGGAAGATTAGTGATAAAGTCCATGGACAGGTGTGTCCATGGTTTATCCAGAATTGGCAAAGGCACCAATTCCCCGGCCGGCCGGACCTGAGAGCTTTTAGAGCGCGCGCACACCCCACAAGTATTCACAAACCTTTTTATATCAGTACCCATAGAGGGCCACCAAAAACCCCTAGCTACTGCCCCCCGGGTAGCTGCAATACAAGGGTGTGCACTTAACACAGAATCATGAAATTCTTCAAGGAGTGTGGGACGGAATTGTTCGGGTACAAACAATTCACCTGGGGGTTTGTTACTGGGAGCTTGTGCTTGTGCTTCCAGAATCTCTCTCTGTAACTCAGAGGAGATTTCGGCTACAACCACTCCCGGTTGAAGAATGGAGGAAGGCGGTTCTGGAGGGGACACAGAATCAAAACTTCGGGATAAGGCATCCGCCTTTACATTTTTAGATCCTGGTCGGAACGTGATGGTAAAATGAAATCGAGAAAAAAAAAGTGCCCACCGAGCCTGTCTGGGGGTCAATCTCTTAGCAGACTCGATATAGGCCAGGTTTTATGATCAGTGATGACCGTAATGGGATGAGCGGCCCCCTCCAAAAAATGCCTCCATTCTTTGAAGGCCAATTTAACTGCTAACAATTCCCTGTTACCGACATCATAGTTTCTCTCGGCCAATGAGAACTTCTTAGAGAAAAAGGCACAGGGTTTGAGGTTAGTCAGGGTAGAGGGGCCCTGTGACAATACTGCCCCCACCCCCACCTCGGAAGCGTCAACCTCGACGATAAAAGGTCTTGATGAATCGGGTTGTACCCACACAGGGGCTGTAGTAAAACACTTCGTTAATGCCAGGAAGGAATTTTTTGCGGCCACGGACCAATTTTTAACATTTGCCCCTTTAAGAGTGAGGTCCGTCAAGGGTTTCACCACCTGCGAGAACCCTTTAATGAACTTCCTATAATAATTAGCGAAGCCCAGAAATCGCTGCAACCCCTTCAGGTCATGAAGGCTGCACCCAATCTGTAATGGCCTGAACCTTCCCTGGATCCATGCGGAATCCCTCCCCGGATACAATTACACCCAGAAAAGATAGTTCTTGCATAAAGAATGAACACTTCTCTAGCTTAGCATACAAATGGTTCTCCCGAAGTCTCATAAGAACCGTACGCAGATGGTGCAAGTGTGACTGACTGTCCTCAGAGTAAATCAAGATGTCATCCAGGTAAATGACTACGTAACGTCCAATCAAGTCAGAAAAAACAACATTAATAAAGTTCTGAAAAAATGAAGGAGCGTTAGTGAGGCCGAAGGGCATAACCAGGTTTTCAAACAGCCCCTCAGTTGTCAGGAACGCTGTTTTCCATTCGTCCCCCTCCAGGATCCTTATAAGGTTATAAGCCCCTCGTAGATTGAGCTTAGAAAACCATTTGGCCCCTGTGAGTTGATTGCATAGATCAGGAATCAACAGGAGAGGGTACGTGTTCTTAACAGTAATTTTGTTCAGTTCTCGAAAGTCGAGGCACGGTTGCAACCCACCATCTTTTTTCTTTACAAAGAAAAAACCCGCTGCCACGGGTGAGACCGAGGGCTGAATATGTCCCTTGCGAAGGCTTTCTTTAATGTACTCTTTCATAGCTTGGTGCTCAGGCCCGAACAAATTAAACAAACAAGCCTTGGGTAATTTGGCTCCAGGTACTAAATCGATAGTACAATCATATGGTCTATGTGGTGGGAGCGCCTCAGCCTCGCTTTCGGTAAACACATCTTTAAAGTCTCTCAGGTACTCTGGAATACCCTCCAGACCGACAGATGACAGATACAGATTTTATCGGATTGACAAAAGGAACCGGGTTACAACACAGACTAATATCATTACATCCCCATCGGGAGATCTCCCCCTTCACCCAATCAATAAGAGGATTGTGGCGTTGCAACCAGGGCATTCCCAATACCAGTCCTGCAGGCAGATTATTCATAATGAAACAACTTAAATTTTCCACATGAGTGGAACCCACTTTCATAGAAAAAACTTCAGACATAAAACAAATTCCATCCCGGGTAAGAGGGGATGAATCCACAGCCACAATTTTAACAGGGTCTTTTAACCTGACTGTCCCTATCTTATTAAGAGTCACAACTTGGGCATCAATCAGATTAATGGAGGAACCACAGTCGACAAAGGCGGTGGTCATAACAGGACCGCCAGCAAGTTCCAATTCAACCTGGAGCACCATTTTTATACATGAGAAAAAATGTACCTGGGAGTCTGGACAACCTCCTCGATTGTTGCCCAGACTCTGTCGTTTCTCTGATGGTTTCTCTGAAGAAGGGCAGGAGGGGCAATTCCTTTTCCAATGTCCAGAGGCTCCACAGTAAAAGCATAGTAGGTTGTCTCTACGGTGCCTTCTCTCTTTCTCCTTAACCGAGACTGACCCAACCTCCATGGGCTCAGATACAGGTGCAGTGTTACACAATTTGGGGTACAAGGGAGACTCTTGTTGCATCATTCCTCTAGCATGGAGTCTCCGGTCCATACGGACCGCCTGCATCATGGCGTCCTCCAGGCTATCAGGAGGCGGATGTAATGTCAGAGTGTCCTGCAGACGGTCAGACAGGCCCCTCCGAAACAACCCTCTCAGGGCAGCGTCGTTCCAGGATACTTTGGACGTCCAACATCTAAAATCTGAGCAGAACCATTCAGCAGAGTGCCTCCCCTGTGTCACACTCATCACCATATCCTCTGCCAGACGCACTCTATCAGGTTCATCATGTGACCCAGAGCCTCAAAGAACAAATTCACAGACATACGTTCAGGAGCAGAGGAAGAGAGAGAGAAAGCCCATGCCTGTGGAGCCCCCTGAAGTAGGGAAATAATGACCCCCACCCTCTGGAACTCATCCCCAGAGGAGCGGGGCCTTAGAGAAAAAAAAGCTTGCATCCTTCTCTGAAAGACCTGAACTCCTTTTTATCCCCTGAGAAAGGGTCTGGCAATTTGACCGGAGATTCGGGGGACGCTAATGACATATCTCTACCCCCAGAACTAGAAGCCCCTGCATCGACAGCCCCCTGCACAAACACCACCAACTGTTGCTGGGTATGGGCCATCGTGCGATGTTCCACATTGAGTTTATGGAACATTTGGGTCAGGTGCTTGACCTGATCAGCCAAAGCTTGTATAGGATCCATGAGGATAACACACTTTTTTTTTTTTTTGTTCCTTCAGAGAAAAAAAAAAGAGAACTGAAACGGTCAGCTATAATGTCAGGCACACCGCACTACACTCGCTCAGTGAGCCAGTGCGCATGTCCTGAGTACAAAAAACCGTGCTCAAAGATACTTGAGGAGCAGGGCTGCAGCGGTGACAATGCATGCTTCAAACTATCAGGACCTGAAACATGTGACTGCTGGAGGCGTGGCCTAAGCTCCACAGAGCTAGGAGCTGCAGGGAAACTCCTAAAAAGGTAACTATGGGACAAGTTACCAAGGGGCATAGACAGGGGCGGAAACCAGATCAAGCAGGGGTCAATGCACGAGATAACAGGAGAGTACCAAAGGGTTAGACAGAGCGGATAGTCAGGACGTAGCAATAGATCAGAAAACCAGAACGGGCAATAGATGGTACAATAGGGGCAAACGGTAGCGGAGTAACAATAGCCAAGCTAGGAGGTCAGAACCAGAGAAGGCAATAGTACCTAAAACGTGAGACGAGTTCAGAGTGAGGGGCAGGCCGGGTCATACACGGGAATCAAACAAGCAATGCAGTACATGCACACCAGGGGGGTCGGTCAGACACACAGCCAGAATAACAGTATAGCAGACAGAGAATGTTAGTCTGGAGTGAGTATAAATACCCCTCCCAGATCCAAAGAGAGGCCGGCAAAAGTTAACCCTGTGAGAACAGGACATTAACCATGTCCTAACCATGACAGATACGCTCAGAGGGGACACAAGTGTTGAAAATGCATTTTGTGTCTCAGATTCAGCTGTTTGAGTATAAAGACACCAATATTTGGCTCTATAGGGCAATTTTAACAAACCTCTGGTTCCAAACATGTTAAATCATTTTGAATATTTTTACTAAGCAGATTTGAGTAATAAATCAGGCAGAGTACGTGTATAAAATTCCAATTCATCAGCAGCGTACCAAATGAGCAGACTGATGCTATTGAAGTAATATTTCTGCTTTAATTATGTACGATAAAGAATTATGGTGTTTCTGCGTGAAATCTATTTCACTTCAAGCCAAGAATTAATTGTCAGTCTTAAAGAATGAAATCTGTAAATCTGTGACCCTAAAAGACAACAATATTTACTTCCGGCAGCCTAAAGTGGACATTACCAAAGAGGCATCCAAAAAATAGAAGACATGTAAATCTAGGACACTAATGGATGCACGCAGCGAGAATACGAGCAAGGCCATATAGTTCATAAACAGATCCAAGAAATATTCGTACATACCAAAGTCCTTGTGGTGGTTTGAAAAGGTTTCTCCAGGTCAGTGCGATTACAGCGATACCCAACTTATATGGTGTTTTAGGCTAGTTTCACACTAGCGTTTTTTTGCGCTGCGCCTCGTGCGCATACTAAACGCATGCAAAAAACCCATCATGTGTTTTGTGTGCATTTGCTGTTTTTTTGCTCATGTGGGTCGCCCTCCCAGGGCTGTGGGGTACTCGGTACCGGGCCCGATGAGCTTCAGTGGGAGATATCACGGTAGCTGAGACCCGGCCCGTGGCCCTGGGCACCCATTGTAAAAGGGGAAAGTTTATGAATGATTCGTGACGCCACCTGTGGTGTTCGGCAATGAAGATGTTAAGCCGACACTGCAGACAGATCCTCTGGGACAGATGGTGTGGTGCAGCAGTGATGTTATAGCCCTCCACAGGCAGGGCTGTAGTCCCAGGGCAGAGTAGGTGTAGTGACACTTAGATGGTGTAGTGTCGGGTGCAAGGGATATAGCAGTGCTGGGCGGGCTGGCGCAGGAATAAGTGGAGGACACCAGGGCATGTAGTTCCAAAGCTTTACTCACAGTCTGTTGCAGATACAGGAGCCCGCATCCGTGCCGTGTCCTCCGGGTCAGGAGCTAAGCCAACTTCCAGGCAAGATGAAGTACTCCTTTCCAACACTCCGCCAACATATGTGCCTTTTTTGAACGTCTCCCTCTTAGCGCCTTTAGTAAAGTACTCACAGTACTGAGTTGCACTGGAGTTCCTCCTAACAGATGTTCCTATGAACTCTACTTGTACGGCAGACAGCTGTAGCCTGCTTCGGGGACTGCTTACTACTTAGTCCCGGCTCTCTCTTATGTTGCTGTTGTGCCCCCAAGTCTTGTGTGGGAATAAAGTGATGACAACTTCTATTCCTCCGGTGTCTGCTGCAGGACCATTAGTATCCATACAACCTCGGGGACCGGACCCCGGCCTTGCTCTGTGAACTTCGGAAGGGTTCTCTCTTCCAACCCTGATCCTTAGTCCTCCTATTCTCCTTACGTTCCATGCTAATCCTTCCCAATGGAGAATCAAGCTTCATTTCTCTGTCTCTTTCCTGTGCCAGCAGACCCAGATCACTGTGGCCTGCTGCAGACTTCCTTCTTCCATCTCTTTCCCGGGGATCTTCTCTGTCTCACTCTCTGTCCTTCTACATCCTCACTCACTCACTGAATGAATGACTGACTGACTCAACTCTTCCCGCTCTTTTATGTAAATTAAGCTCCACCCACCTCCCAGCATGTTTCGTGTTCCAAGCAGGGAGCCACCAAGGGGTGCTATGCTACACTCCAAGCAGGGAGCCGCCGAAGGTGCTTTGCTACACTACTTTGTGGTGTGGGGTGCAGGTGTTGGAGTGTGGTCAGGTGTCTCAACCTTACCTGGATGGTGGGGTACAATACCTCAGGAGGAGGTGCAGTACCTCTGTGGCGACTGAACCCTCAGGGATGCCACACATGTGATTTAACCAGTTTGTCACCATGATAAGTGAAAAAACATATGCAATTTTAAACGCATGCGTGTACATGTCCTAGCGTGCGTTCCCATAGACTGTAATGCTGTTTTTTTGTGCATTCCGGGCGCTAACGTGCGCATGCGGGGGTGCGCACATCACAGAAGCAAAGCGTCATGAAGATAAGCATCGTGATACAGCAGTTATTACATGGCACAGAGCTAAAATCCATCTTCTCTCTTTATACAGGTAAAAATTCCCTCTGCTTGCTGTCTTCTGCAACATATTCAAATGGTACAACTTCCCACCTCTGAATGCTGTCTCATCTGCTGCAATAGACTCTTATGGTAAAAATTCCCTCTGCTTGCTGTCTTCTGCAACATATTCAAATGATACAACTTCCCACCTCTGATTGCTGTCTCATCTGCTGCAATAGACTCTTATGGTAAAAATTCCCTCTGCTTGCTGTCTTCTGCAACATATTCAAATGGTACAACTTCCCACCTCTGATTGCTGTCTCATCTGCTGCAATAGACTCTTATGGTAAAAATTCCCACCTTATATTTTAATGTGTCTGCTAATTCATTGTTATAAATCATTTGGTGCATTGTACTTAAAACTCACTGTTGCATACCCATGACTGGGATCAGTGTAGATCTTATCTGGTGGAGGTGTTAAAATAGATGTTGCCAGGCTGAATGTCTTTGATCATCCAAAAAAAAAAAACCCTGGTGTGCTGACCCCAGCTGGCAAATTATCCTCAACCAGTTCCCACAATCCATCTCTTCTGACCCTGCAGTCTGGACTATAAATTTAGAACCATCCTTAGGGGTGCACGCATGTGGGGTGCACGCATCACAGAAGCAAAGCGTCACGAAGATAAGCGTCGTGATACAGCAGTTATTACATGGCAGTTAGTCAGGGCAGGAGTCAGGTAACCCACACTCTGTTCTCCCTTTTATCCATGTGCTTTATTCCTATCCTCCTATGTTCTCTTGCAATCCACTTTCACCGACCAATCCACCCTCCATCACGACTCATATACATCAGCTCCTCTCTCTTTCCTTCTCCCATGTACAGCTCCCATGCACTTCTCACCTTCTTAAAAAACCTCAGCCCATCTTACCCAAACACACTGCACAAAAAATCTTCATACAATTCCAAAAACTACTTGCTCTTTATCTTCCTGCTCCTACTGATTTCAGGGGACATCTCCCCCAACCCCGGTCCACCATCCCCCAACCTCAACCCCTACCCTATCACACATCGAAACCTTAATAATCTTACTAATATTATTTGCACTCCTTAATCTCCTTCTTTTAATTGTGCCCTTTGGAATCCACAGTCTGTATGCAACAAGCTTCCTTTCCTACACAATTACTTTCTGAAAAACTCTCTGAATCTGTTGGCCCTCACGGAAACCTGGATTCAGGATTCTGACACTGTCTCTCCTGCTGCCATTTCCCATGGTGGCTTACAATTCTCCCATTCTCTGAGACCGACAAACAGACCTGGTGGTGGAGTCGGCATACTCCTGTCCCCACAATGCACTTTCCAGGTCATCCCCCCAGTTCCATCACTCTCATTCCCTTCTTTTGAAGTCCACACCATCAGGCTCTTTCGTCCCCTCTTCCTAAGAGTAGCGGTCATATACCGGCCCCCAGGCTCACCCACTTCCTGGACCATTTCTCTGCCTGGCTGCCGCACTTCTTGTCCTCAGAACTACCAACCCTTATCCTGGGAGACTTCAACATCCCCATTAACAGCCCCACTTCCACATCTGCATCCCAGCTTCTATCACTAACCACTTCTCTAGGCCTCTCACAGCTCTCAACCTCTGAAACACACAAAGACGGTAACACCCTGGACCTGGTTTTCGCCCGGCTTTGCTCAATCTCCTACCTAGATAACTCACCGCTTCCCCTCTCTGACCACAACATTCTCTCCTTTACACTCACAAATCCTCGCTCACCCCAGCACCCTCCTACCTACCATTCAGTCAGAAATCTACAAGCCATTAACCCTTATACACTTTCAGACTCCCTACACTCATTGTCCCCAATCTCTTCTTTTTCCTGTCCTGATCTGGCTGTACATCACTTCAATGACACTCTTAGAAGCACACTTGACCAAGTAGCTCCCCTCACCCTCAGAACCTCCAAACACAGAGTGAAACATCCCTGGCTCACATCGCAAACCCGATTTCTCCAGCGACGCTCTAGGTGTGCTGAACGCTTATGGAGGAAAACACGCACACCAGAAGACTTCATACACTTCAAATTTATGTTAAGGACATATAACTCTGCCCTTCACCTCGCCAAACAGACCTACTTCACCACCCTGATCTCCTCACTATCCAACAACCCCAAGCAACTTTTTGACACCTTTCACTCCCTCCTCAGGCCAAAAGCACAAGCCCCTATCACAGACATTTGCGCTGATGACCTGGCCTCCCACTTTATAGAGAAAATAGACAATATCTGTCAGGAAATCCACTCCCAATCACCAAGTTCAGTGACTCACATCCCTCCCTGCATTTCCCCTGGCTCACTCTCCACATTCGATCCCATCACAGAAGAAGAAGTCTCCAGGCTCCTCTCTTCTTATCGTTCGACTACATGAAAAACTCTCTGAATCTGTTGGCCCTCACGGAAACCTGGATTCAGGATTCTGACACTGTCTCTCCTGCTGCCATTTCCCATGGTGGCTTACAATTCTCCCATTCCCTGAGACCGACAAACAGACCGACCCCATTCCCTCACATCTCCTCCAGTCTCTCTCTCCAGTAGTCACAACTCACCTAACTACAATCTTTAATCTCTCCCTCTCCTCTGGCATTTTCCCCTCCTCCTTCAAACACTCTATCATTACTCCATTACTAAAGAAACCCACCCTCGACCCATCCTGCACAAACAACTACAGACCAGTCTCCAATCGCCCCTTCATCTCTAAACTCTTGGAGCGCCTGATATACTCCCGCCTTACCCGTTACCTCTCCACTCACTCCCTCCTAGACCCTTCACAGTCCGGTTTCCGCCCCCTACATTCGACAGAAACTGCACTCATCAAAGTGACCAATGACCTTCTGACAGCAAAATGTAATGGTGACCATTCTCTGCTCATTCTTCTCGACCTTTCTGCAGCTTTCGACACTGCTGACCACCCTCTCCTACTCTCTAGGCTCCAGTCACTAGGCATTAAGGACACTGCTCTTTCCTGGTACTCCTCCAATCTTTCTGACCGCTCCTTCAGTGTTCTGTTTTCTGACTCCACTTCATCTCCTCTTCCTCTCACTGTCGGGGTATCTCAGGGCTCAGTCCTTGGCCCCCTTCTCTTCTCTCTCTACACGGCCCCAATTGGACAGACCATCAGCAGATTTGGCTTTCAGTACCGTCTTTATGCTGATGACACACAACTATACACATCATCC
The DNA here is from genome assembly GCF_039654945.1 of Dendrobates tinctorius. Lineage (NCBI taxonomy): Eukaryota > Metazoa > Chordata > Amphibia > Anura > Dendrobatidae > Dendrobates > Dendrobates tinctorius. The sequence goes on along the minus strand of NW_027361788.1, from coordinate 12,071,093 downwards.
CCTGACCTTACCTCCGCTGTACTACAGAACGCCACTGACTGTCTGTCTGCAGTCTCCAACATCATGTCTGCTCTCTATCTGAAATTCAACCTCTCCAAAACTGAACTTCTTCTGCTCCCGCCATCTACTAACCTCCCTAAATCTGACATTTCCCTCTCCGTGGGTGGCACCATAATAACACCCCGACAGCAGGCGCGCTGTCTGGGTGTTATGTTTGACTCCAATCTCTCCTTCACCTCCCATATACAATCTCTTGCCCGCTCGTGCCGCTTACACCTAAAGAACATCTCTAAAATCCGCCCTTTTCTCACCATGGAAACAACAAAAACCCTCACTGTCGCCCTGATCCACTCCCGCCTGGACTACTGTAACGCTCTATTAATTGGCCTCCTCCTCACTCGACTCTCCCCTCTCCAGTCCATCCTTAATGCAGCAGCCAGGGTTGTCCATCTGGCTAATCGTTACTCGGACGCGTCCGCTCTTCGCCAGTCGTTACACGGCTGCCCATTCATTACAGGATACAATTCAAAGTACTTGTTCTCACCCACAAAGCTCTGCACAGCGCAGCACCCCCTTACATCTCCTCCCTCATTTCTGTCTATCGGCCTAACTGACCGCTGCGCTCTGCAAATGACTTTCGACTAACCTCTGCCCTAATCCATACCTCCCACTCCCGACTCCAAGACTTCTCCCGTGCTGCGCCAATCCTCTGGAATGCTCTACCCCAAGATATTAGGACCATCCACAATTTGCATAGTTTTAGGCACTCGCTCAAAACACATTTGTTCAGAGCGGCCTATCACATTCAGTAATCAAATTCATTTTATGTTTGTGTGTGTGTAGCCCATTCACTATCTCCATCTAACCCCCACCCCTGAAGATGGCTGGACCATCATTGTAAATACATCATTGTAAATACAAACCTGTGCTTTGTATCTCCCCCACCTCATTGTAGATTGTAAGCTCCCATGAGCAGGGTCGTCTTATTTTGCTTTAATTATTGTATTGTTAACGTTGTTACTTATGACTGTTGTGTTTGAAACTGTTCAACTGTGAAGCGCTGCGGAATATGTTGGCGCAATATAAATAAAGATTATTATTATTATTATTATTATTATTATTATTATTATTATTTTGAGACAGGTCGGACGGACCAAAAATGCAACAGGTTGCGACCGGGGCGCCTAGTCGCACACTACAAAAAACGCATGTGCACGAAAACGCATACGAACGCGTGCATAGGCTAGACCATGCGCACCCAGGTTAAATATAGGGGAGCAATGCGCATGTGCACGATAGCGCACAAGGCGCAGTGCTAAAACACACAAGTGGGAAACCAGCCTTATTTATTAGTTTTGCTGCTTAAAAATTCTTAACTTTGTAAAAAGAAAAAAATTAGTTTGTCAAACCTATGACTTTTTTTTACTTTTTAATTGCTCCTTATTACATTTTTGGGAGAGGCGCAGCAGTCAAAAAAAGTCAATTTTCTATTATTTTTTCTTTACGATGATTATCTTATGGGTTTAATAAATTTGTATTTGTTTTTTTAAAAAACTTCATTCTTTTTTAGATTTGAAAAGGGGGAACTGAACTTAAAAAATATATATTTATTTTACTTTTCACTATAAGGTCACATTCACACGGTCAGTATTTGGTCAGTATTTTCATCTGTATTTGTAAGCCAAAACCAGGAGAGGAGCAATCAGAGGAAAAGTATAATAGAAACACATCACCACTTCTGTATTTATCACCCACTCCTGGTTTTGGTTTACAAATACTGATGTGAAACACTGTAGATATGAAGCAGCGTTTTTTTATGCATTTGTTTAGCGCAGAAAATTTGTGATTCTACACTTAACCCCTTCCCAACATGCACCATACATATACTGCTCTGCGTCAGCTGCGTTCCCGCAAACAGCAGTATATGTACCACGGCACAATCATGTGGGCTCACTCTGAGTGCCACAATGAGCGAGTGCGGGTGTCAGCTCTGTGTGAGAGCTGACACAGTGCAGCAATGCCCACGATCACTGCTAGCACCAATCGTAGGCATTTAACCACTCTGATGCCACTGTCAGTAGTCACATCAGCATAGAGGAGCGTCACACAGGGAATCAGTCTCTTGCTCGCTTCCATCAGGACAACGCAATGCGATCGCGTTGTCCTGATGGTGTCCATGAAGACCCTTGGCTGCAAGATGCCGTGGGGTCCTTCAGGGTTCTGCAGGGAAGGTGGTTTGTGAGCGCCTGCTGAGAGCAGGACCTGAGATGCCTCTACCCTGCCTGTCAGATGCTGATGTGATGCTGTGTAGAGAATCATGTCAGCAATCTGACACTATACAGTGATGTCCCAGGATGGGACAATATAAAAAAGCAACAAAGAAAAAATATTAAAAATTGTAAAAATATTTTTTTTAAAAATTCACAAATAAAAAAAGAGAAACAAATATTTTCTAATAAATACATTTATTTATGTAAATAAAAAAATAAACAATAAAAGTACACATATGTGGTATAGCTGCATCTGTAACGACCCACTCTATAAAACTGGTTAACCAGCTTCAGTGAACTCTGTAAAAAAAAGAAAAAAAAAAGCGAGGCAAAAAACAACGCTTTATCATCATACCGACGAACAAAAAGTGCAATGAAACACAATCAAAAAGAATATAAACAAAAATGGTACTGCTGAAAACATCATCTTTTCCCACAAAAAGCAAGCTATCATACAGCTCCATCAGCAGAAAAATAAAAAAGTTATAGCTCTCAGAATAAAGCGATGAAAATTTTTTTTTTTCTATAAAAGAGTTGTTTTTATTGTGTAAAAGCGGCAAAACACAAAAAATAATATATAAATTGGGTATCACGGTAATCGAGCTGACCTGAAGAATAAAGCTGCCATACCAATTTTACCACCCGCAGAACAGTATAAAAAAAACAAAAAAAACAAAAAGCAATTCCTGAATTGCTGGTTTTTGTTCATTCTGTCTCCCAAAGTTCAGAATAGAAAGCGATCAAAAAATGTCACGTGCGTGAATATGGTACTAATAAAAACATCAATTCATCCCACAAAAAAAGCAAGCTATCACATGACTGTCAGTCGAAATATGGAAAAATTATGGCTGTCAAAATATGGTGATGCAATAACTAGTTTTCGCAATAAAAAGCATCTTTCAGTGTGTGACAGCAGCCAAATATAAAAACCCAATATAAACCTGGTATCGCTGAAATCGCACCAACCCAAAGAATGAATTCGCCAAATCACTTATACCGCACAAGGAAAGAATAAATAAAACCAATTCTTCACATGCCGTTGATTTTTTCATTCTGCCTCCCAAAGATCACAGTTAGGCTCGGTGCCCATTTATCCTGCGCTCTACCCTGAGCGCTTACAATGGAGTTACCATGTATATCTCTGAAATACGTGATTCAGACAGAACCTCTGGAAGAAGATTCCCTATAAAGAGGCACATGGAGGCTCTCTTGACACCATAGGACCTGTGATCCTGTGGTGTCCGTCTTTATAGGATTGCATAAAAGTGCTGTCAGCCACAGTATTGTGCACTCTTGAAAAGAAAGACACTGCTAAACAGAGGCCAGACAGAGTCCAGAGTAATTCTGCTGCCTCATTATAGTGAATGGATCGATTGGGGGTTTCATTTGCCACATTGTCATGCCTTTATGCAAATGCATATAATCAGTTATGTTATGCTTTGTATTGAATTGTAGTGTATTGATAACATTGAAGTGTACTGTATTGTGATAACTTATCCAACATTGCCATCTGTTGACAATGTTCTAATTACAGTTTACTTTCTGTTTCATTGCTTACTGTGCAATTTAATATTTAAGGTTCATCAAGGCTTCCATAGTTCCCATCAGCCGCTGCATTAGCCTTGCCCCCTTCTTCTCCAGCAGCAATTTTGGCTTCATGGATACTGACATGCTGATTATCTCTCCCTGATTTTCATCCCATCTGGTTGTTTACCTCCACATAGCACAGTCGGTGAGTTATTTCCCACTTGTTAGAGCTCACCATATTGCATTATATGTTCCATATTTTTTATATCAAAGTAGTCTTTTGATATTACAGATGTTTATACTACCGCAATGTTATGCAATTACACTGTGAATGTCCTGTACTGTACCATACATAATGCTATGTATTTAGTTATGTTGTATGCCTTGTACTGAGTACTTTCATTTTTCTTATAGTTTTACACTGATCCTATCAATAAAAGTTGTAAAGGACCCTCTGCGTCTACCTCAATGCATTGATAGGAAAGAGTTTAGCTGTCTGTCAACTCGCTTTTCTTAAGCACAAAGTTGAGGGTGCCAGAACACACATCACTCGTTGATTTTGATGGAAACTCCGATGTAAGTGGTCAGTGTAGAGCGCCGGATAAATGTGATCATAAATGTTAAGTAAAATGTTCCTAATAAAATCTTCAACTCAATCCACAAAAAGCAAGCCCTCACTTAGGTCCATCATCTGTTAATGGAAATATAGGGGTTTCCACGTTACTGGTAGCACAAAGACTCTGGAAAAGCAAAATGGCTCCTTGCCCCCCATAAGAAATTCAGCAAATTCTCTGCTCCCAAATCCAAGTGCCCCCTCTTCCTTCTGAGCCCCAGTGTGCCTAAACCACATTTAGCGTCCACATTTTTGGCATTTCTGTAGTGATGAGAGCAAGCCTAACTTACCGGCGCATGTGTAAGGTTTGGTCAGGACCATAGTCGTAGCCGAGGACACCGGGGCTCTGGTGTCCTGGCCTCCCCTCACAGAAAATTCACATGCATTCATCAGCATACCTGTGTATCCTGGTCCGGCTCCTTCTTGGTCCCCCCTATGCAGTGGGAGACCGTTCCTTGGTAATTCCTGATTAACTGAGACACAGTCTTTCACACCTTTAACAAGAACATCTTTACTTGACTTGTTACACAGCATTTCCAACATTTCCACAGCATTAACAACAGGTTTCACATCGCAAGGTTCCTTCACTTTCCCTGCACTTTCGTCACGGCTACTCATCGTGGACCCCGGTCGGACCGCCCCTGACAGTTTCTCAACATTTTCTCTATACAACTCCACTACGGATATGCACCGCTCGGTCTGTTTCGCCCCAGACACAAGATCATTAATACCTGCAGTCAGTAGCTTCTGAGAGAGCGACCTGCTCCAATGTTCTATCCACTCTGCTGGCCCTGCTTTGTCACTGTCTGCACTCACTACTTCCGTGGGTTCCCTTGGCCATTCCGTCCCGATCCTAAGGGTTTGTGCCCAAGTAATGAGTTGCCACATCTTAGTACTATTTCTGGCCGCCAGCTGTGCTGGTCCACTGTTGTATGGTGCTGTGCTGTGCTGTGGTGAGCTTGGCTTCACTCTTAAATGTTTTGTAGTTGCTGCAGCATCCTGTACCTATAGCCAAGGGGGACCCTTGGGGTGCCTCTGGACCTCTGACTAAACCTAACACTGTACACTACCTTACCATGCAGCAGCCCCTCCTACACTTAACCATGTGTTTATTAACTATGAACCGTGTGCACTGGAATGCCCCATCTAGAGGCCAAACCTGTGAACTACAAGTACCCTATTCTTATACAATGCAAAACAGTACACATTTGACAGTAATGGTAATACACCATATGATGTAGCAGTACCAATTGAACACATAGCAGTAATACACTATAAGTGTAGCAGTACCAGAATATAATAACATATATACATTAATATATGTAAAAGAACATCAACATTTCTCTATCCCCTTACACATGTCTCCAGAAGCATGATCTGGGCATAATGTACTGGTCACTACAACAGCAGTTTTCAATTTTCAAGCAGCAACATGCACTGCTTCTTGTTTCTGGAAACACCCATGGAGTCAAAATCATCACTACATCTGTAGATAAATTCCCAAAGGGTTACAATTTCCAAAATGGGATCACTTGAGGGGGGATTCTGCTTTTCTAGCACTTAGGGGCTCTTTATCTGCAAACTATTCTAGGAAAATCTGCGCTCCAGGAGGCAAATAGCGCTTTGTCCCTCCTGAGTATTTTCATATGGTTAAGTAGTACTGTACAGCCATATATAGGGTATTGCCACAATCAGCAGATATTGTGGGACAAATTTTGGTGCCATTTTTACCCATTTCCCAGCATGAAAATGTAAAACTTGGGGCTAACACACAATCTTGGTGGTAAAAATGTAAATCATTTTATCTTCATTGCCCAATGGTATAAAAGTCTGTGACACACCTGTGGTGTCATTAGAATAACTGCACCCCTAGGTTTAGTTTGTAAAATGGGGTCACTTATTGGGAGTTGTGCTGTGATGGCACCTCAGGGGCTCTGTCAATGTAACATGGCAGCCTCAAACAAGTGCAGCAAAATCTGCACTGTAATATGGCGCTACTTCCCTTCTGAGCTTTGCACTGTGCCTCAGAAGTAGTTTTTGATGACATATGGAATATCAGTAAACTCAGGAACATTGCACAACAAGCTTTGGGGTCAATTTTCTCTGTTTACCCTTGTGAAAATATAACATTTGGAGTTAAAGATTTTTGCGGGAAAAATGTGACTTTTTTTAGTTTCACGGCTCTACACTATAAATTTCTGTGAACCACCTGGGGGTTCTAGGTGCTCAATACACATCTAGATAAGTTCACTAAGGGGTCTAGTTTCCAAAATAGTGTCATTTGTTGAGGGTTTTTACTGTTTAGGGACATCAGGGGTTCTCCAAACATGACATGGTGGCCGCTAATTTTGCCAGCAAATTTTTACGTTCAAAAAGTGAAATGGCGCTCCTTACCTTCCGAGCCCTGCCGTGTCCACAAACAGTAGATTTCCCCCACATATCGGGTATCGGCATGCTCAGGAGAAATTGCACAACAAATTGTGTGATCTATTTTCTCCTGTTACCCTCGCAAAAGTTAAAAAAAATATAGGTCTAAAAGGAAAATTTTTGTGAAAGAAAAGTAAATGTTTAATTTTTCCATCCACATTCCAAAAATTCCTGTGAAGAACCTGAAGGATGGATAAACTTCTTGAATGTGGTTTTGATCACCTTGAAGGGTGCAGTATTCAGAATGGTGTCACTTTTTAGTTTTTTCTGTCATTTAGACCCCTCAATGTGACTTCAAATATGAGGTGTTCCCTAAAAAAATGGTTTTTCAAATTCTGTTGAAAAAATGAGAAATCGCTGGTCAACTTTTAACCATTATAACTTCCTAACAAAAAAATTGTGTTTCAAAAATTGTACTGATGTAAAGTAGACATGTGGGAAATTTTATTTTATTAACTTTTTTGTGTGACACCACTCTTATTTCAGGGCAAAAAAATTAAAAGTTTGAAATTTTAGCCAAATTTCCTTTTTTTTCACAAATAAACGCAAATCATGTCAAATAAATTTTACCACTATGATGAAGTACAATACGTCACAATAAAACAATTCTCAAAATCAGTGGGATCCATTGAAGCGTTCCAGAGTTATGGATTCATAAAATGACAGTTGTAAAAATTGGGTTGGTCAGGAAGGTGAAAATAGGCTTCGGGGCCAAGGGGTTAAAAATACAGGTTTTTTTTTCTTATGTGCGTTTTTATATGTTTTTTTCCCATAAAAGTGTATAGAGAACAATGCATTAAAATAAAGTTCAGCAGAGGCATTCTTTTTGCACTGATTGTTTTACTGAAGCAATTTTCCAAAAACATGATAAAATCGTCACATTTTTGTAAAAAAAAACATGCATCATAAATGCATTGTGTGGACTCTGCCCTATTTTTCTTGGATGGTTAAACACAGAAGATTTTCTACACAAAACAACAAAGCAAATGGAAAAATAACAGTGTTTACACTATGTCGGAACACAATCTTAGGCCTCATTCAGACATCCGATCTTTTTTCACACGAGAAATCCATAATGATTATTCTGGTCAGAGTTTGATCAGAGTTCGGTCCGAATGTCATCCAATTTTCTCATACGTGGAGAAATTTTAAAAAAAGATGTCCAGTTGTCCACCTTCTCCATTCTGACAGTCCGTGAAAATCATATCACACTCAGATGTTATCTGAGTGCACTCCGATTTTTTTCATGGACCCAATGACTTGCATTGCAGATTTTGATCCAACCCCGATACAACCTCGGATCAAAATTAGACATGTCTCCGATATTTTCCACAGATCACTTGGTCCAAGGAAAAAAAAATCAAATATGGTCACAGCCCCATAGACTATCACAGGTACGAGTGCTATCCGTGAAAAACATGAATAGTACACGAAAATTGAACGTCTGAATAAGGCCTTATGCAGCCGACACTCGCCCTGTATGGAGCAGGCTCAGGGTCTGAGTCTGCTCCTTACACCCGAACCTTGACATAAATGTATTCTATGTAGCAGAAAGGGGTTCATTAGATAAACCATTCCCAATCTAAATATCTTTAAATGTGTCTAAAGTAAAAACATGTAAAACACATATTTTCGGCACTGCCGATGTTTCTCTGTCAGCACAGAGATCCTTGTGTTTGCACGTCATCAGAAAAGTTTAGGAACAAGGGATGCAGTGACGAGCAGGAGGCAGAGCAAGAGTCAACGGGTTGCTTGTAAAGAGTTATTATAACAGTGAATACTCCACCAGGGAGTGAGAGGGTTAGGGAATATAAGTGAACAAAACGTATACAGTAATAGAGCAATCATAGAAGTTCAAATAATGGGTTAACTTATCAGTCTGTGGTTCCCGGATGCAGGAGGCTGGAAAATCCTACGATGGCGCTGTAGGTGACGCATAAAATTCCCGAACTGGTTCCGGAGACAGGTGAAGCACTGTCACTTAACGGAGGCGACGTGTCCTGGCCTTCCCACGCGTAGTCTTGTGGTCCTGGAACAAGGTACTGCTCGATTGGGTATCTGCGGCACTGTGTTTGGTGAATGAAGTACTGAAGTGGAGGCCGCGGTCACGCTACCTGCTTCAGCGTGCACTGTTTGGTGAGTCTTGTGTCGCGGGCCGGCAGAAGTCAGCAGTAGAGATGACCGACTTTGCCTTTTTTCGGGTCGAGTCGGGTTTCATCAAACCCGACTTTCTCAAAAGTCAGTTCGAACGAAATCGGCCGATTATCGTGAAAAGTCGAAGGCCGACTGAAACACGAAACCCCATGCAAGTCAATGGGGAACCAAGGTTGGCAGGGAGTGGAGGACAGGAAACACACCTACAGTGCCCATTTTAATGCCAAAAACATAAATTCTTATTACTTAAGCTTGTCAACCTTAATTTACTTTATAATAATAGTTAGGCATTGAAAACTGGGGGTTATTTGGCTAAAGTTGTGGGGGGGTTGGGCTGGCTCCAGATTTTCGTGGGCACTGGGCCAAAGGGTGTCACTGGGGTCTTTTAACACATGCCACAATTCATGATCCTCTGATACGGCAGAGAAATAGCAGTATAGTACAGTGAAAAACACATCACTTCTTACATCTCATGACTGATATCCATTTTAAATTCTCCAATAGCTCCAAAAACGGACAGTATATTACTCCATACAGTATTATGGCCACCGCATAGTGCACTATACAGAGTAATGAGGCCCATATATTTCTCCATACAGAATCATTGGTCCAATATAATGTTTCATACAGTATATGATGAGCTCCACATAATGCTACAGTATATGTTGGTCCCCATGGATTAAGCTCCACTGTCTTATGGGCCCAAATAATGCTCCATATATAATTGGCCCCATTTCTAATGCTCCAGTGTATAATGGGCCCTGTAAATGCTGCTCCAGAGTCTGATGTTCACCTTTGGAATGCTCCAGTGTATGGTGGGCCCCATATATCATTCTCCAGAGTATAGTGCTCCCCAAAAATTGCTCCCAACCTTTAAAACAATTAAATAAGTCTCCTCGCTAGGGAATCCCTGTACTAATCTGGACTCCTCGTCGTCCCCATCTTCCATCTCACTGCACTTGGACTGTTTAGACAGAGGGCGTACAGACATGATGTCATCGCGCTCTCTGACCAGAATGTCACTGTCAGGAAATGCGGAAGATGTCACGGCGGTGGAACAGGGAGAGGTAAGTATTTCAACTTTGCAAGTGTTGTGATCCTGAGCAAGCAGGGGGAGCTCACTCGTTGGCGACGGCACTGGCACAGGGTCCCTCATAGTACGGCGGTGTGTCTGACGGCAGGTGGGCGGTGTGTCTGACAGCAGGTGGGGTGGGTCCTCCCACCGGCAGAGACACTTTTGCGTACTATGAGGGGCCCTGTGCCAGTGCCGTCGCCTATGAGTATGCCCCCCCACCAGCTCAAGGAACCTGCACTTTCATCTGCACCTTCCTCTTTGTCACCGTGTAAGGTGGTATAGTATACTGGAAGGGGAACCTGAGATTCATCAGGGTAAGATTCTGGCTGTGTAGAGTGCGAGGGGAATGTAGTGGTCTGGGTCAATGTACCAGCAGAATCATCTAGCAGTGGCTTGGCATCAGTGCACTTGTGGTGCCCCCAGGAGTACGGTCGCCACAGTGGCATTACTGTTATGAATGGGTCACCGAGGAGGAAAAAACAAAGCAAGCTAAGTCACAGAAAACCAGAGAGGTTGGTAACTATGCAGATTGCAGATCCCTGATCCTAACCACACAACTAGCAGTAGCCGTGGAGCATTTCTACGATAAACCTAGACGCTTCATCACAGCCGGGGGACTAAATAAGCCTAAAGCAAGAAAAGAGGAAAACTAACTGCCCCAGAGCAGACCCCGAAGAAATAGACAGCCCCCACACATGTATTGACGGTGAAACAAGATGAAAACACAAACGCAGGCAGGAAAATAGGCTGAGCAAACGATGGGGCCCAAACTAACTAGAAAGGATAGGAAAGGAAAGACACTGTCTGCAATCTGCCAATAACCATACAAAAATAATGTCCAACACTTCTGATAACAAAATTAACCCTGAAGTCACTAGACTTCTCCCACTATACCAGCACTCTGAAATATTCTGAGACAGAGCAAAGAGGCCAATCTAATAAGGGACAAAAAGCAAATTTGCAAATACAGATAAATAAGAGTGGAAATTCAGCACAGCCCCAGCTGGGGCTGGCTGACCACACAAAAAACTGAATAGACCAACAAAATCAAGTGCGAACATTAGCAGAAAAACTTAGCTTGAGCTGACTGGAACAGAGCTGAGAACCAAGACCTGAATAGCCAGAAGGAATCACCAGCACCAGAATAGGGCATCGGCTGTCTTAAATCCCGTCTGAGATTTGTGAGGTCCAATCGTCATCCTCATTATCAAGTGGCAGATCTCTACTGATTAAATCAGCCTCACTACCTCCTGTTACCACCAGAGGGAGCCTGGAAGGAGAACTCACAACTGGTAGACCAGAAAATGAACTCACAACAGTACCCTCCCCTTGAGGAGGGGTCACCGAACCCTCATCCACGCCACCAGGCCGATCAGGATGGGCCCGGTGAAAAGCACGAACCAATCTATTGGCATGAATATCAGAGGCAGAGACCCAAGAATTATCCTCCTGGCCATAACCCTTCCATTTGACCAAATACTGGAGTCTCCATCTAACCAAACGAGAATCCAATTTTTTCTCTCCCTCATATTCCACATTGCCTTCAACCAACACAGGGTCAGGAGGTGCTGCCATAGGAACCACTGGCTCAACAAACCTCTTCAACAGAGATTTGTGAAATACGTTATGGATCTTGAACGTAACTGGAAGAGCCAATCGAAAAGAAGCAGGATTAAGAATCTCCAAAATCTTATAAGGTCCAATAAATCTTGGCTTACATTTTGGAGATGCAACCTTCATAGGAATATTCTTAGATGACAACCAAACCATATCACCCACTTTAAACCGGGGACCAATCATCCTATGGGCCTTTTCCTGAGAGAGTGACAACTTATCCACAACTTGGTCCCATATCTGCTGCATTCTCTCAACCACAGTGTCCACACCTGGGCAGGATGAAGATTCCACTTGCCCTGAAGAGAATCGAGGATGAAACCCAAAATTACAGAAAAAGGGTGACATCAACGTGGCAGAACTAGCTCTATTGTTCAGCGCGAATTCGGCCAAGGGCAAAAATGAGACCCAGTCATCCTGATCAGCAGATATAAAACATCTTAAATAAGACTCCAAGGTCTGGTTTGTTCTCTCAGTCTGTCCATTGGTCTGGGGATGAAACGCGGAGGAGAAGGATAACTGAATTCCCAGATTGGAACAAAAGGCTTTCCAGAATCTGGAAACAAACTGGACTCCTCTGTCGGGCACAATGTTCTCAGGAATCCCATGTAACCGAACCACCTGTTGTAAAAAGAAGGGTACCAACTCAGCGGAAGATGGCAACTTTCGGAGTGGTACAAGATGGACCATCTTCGAAAATCTATCACAAATCACCCAGATAACAGTCATTCTCTGAGAGACAGCAAGATCAGAAATAAAATCCATTGAGATATGGGTCCATGGCCTCTTGGGCACCGGCAGGGGCATCAGCAACCCACTAGAACGAGAACAGGGTTTAGACCGAGAACAAGTCCCACAGGACTGCACAAAATTCCTGACATCACGAGATAAGGCATGCCACCAAAAAGACCAACTCACCAAATCTCTGGTACCAAAAATACCTGGATGACCAGCCAATGCGGAGCAATGAATTTCAGGCATCACTCTCTTTCTTCACTGGTCAGGAACATACAATTTTCCCATAGGGCAACGCTTAGGTTTATCCTCCTGAAATTCCTCCAGGGCGCTTCTCAAATCGGGTGAAATGGCAGAAAGAACTACCCCCTCACCTAGGATGGTAGTAGGCTCGGTCACATTAGGAGAATCGGCAAAGAAACTCCTAGAAAGGGCGTCTGCCTTAACATTCTTAGTGCCCGGAAGAAAAGAGACCACAAAATTAAAACGCGTGAAAAACAAGGCCCACCTAGCCTGTCTAGGATTCAAGCGTTTGGCCGACTCCAGATAAATAAATTTATTGTGATCGGTGAGGACCACAACTTGATGTCTAGCTCCCTCCAACCAATGTCTCCACTCCTCAAATGCCCATTTCATGGCCAACAATTCCTGATTCCCCACGTCATAGTTGCGTTCAGATGGGGAGAACTTTCGAGAAAAGAAGGCACAGGGATTCATCTTAGAAGTCACAGGGTCTTTTTGGGACAAAACAGCTCCTGCACCAATCTCAGAAGCATCTACCTCCACCTGAAATGGAAGTAAGACATCAGGTTGCTGTAAAACTGGAGCTGAAGTAAATCTCCGCTTAAGCTCCTGAAATGCTTAGACAGCCTCAGGAGACCAATTCAGCACATCAGCGCCCTTCTTGGTCAGATCAGTCAGTGGTTTGACAATACCAGAAAAATTACCTATAAATTTACGATAGAAATTAGCAAAACCCAAAGACTTCTGGAGGGCCTTCAAAGAAGTAGGCTGAACCCAATCATAAATGGCCTGTACCTTGACTGGGTCCATTTCAATAGTCGACGGAGACAAGATAAATCCCAAAAATGAAACCCTCTGTACACCAAAGAGGCATTTTGATCCCTTAACAAACAAGGAATTCTCCTTCAAAATCCGGAACACAGTCCGGACGTGTTCCACATGAGAATCCCAATCACTAGAAAAGATCAAAATATCATCCAGATAGATGATCAAAGACTTATCCACAAAGTCAAGGAAAATATCATTCATAAAGGACTGGAAGACAGAAGGAGCATTAATGAGCCCAAAAGGCATCACCAGGTACTCAAAATGTCCCTCCGGAGTATTAAACGCCGTCTTCCATTCATCCCCGTGCTTGATGCGAATAAGATTATACGCCCCCCTGAGGTCAAACTTAGTAAACCAGCAGGCACTCTTAACTCTGGAGAATAAATCAGACATCAGAGTTAACGGGTACTGATATTTAACCGTCATCTTGTTAAGGGAACGATAATCAATACATGGTCTTAATGAACCATCTTTCTTGGCCACAAAAAAAAAACAGCGCCTAAAGGTGACGAGGATGGTCTAATATGACCCTTCTCCAATGACTCCTTAATATAGGATCGCATAGCATCATGTTCGGGTACTGATAAGTTGAAAAGCCGACCCTTGGGAAATTTACACCCAGCCATCAACTCAATTACACAGTCATAACTCCTATGAGGAGGCAAAGACGCAGACTTACTCTCACTAAATACATCAGAAAAATCGGCCAGATAATCAGGAATATCATGAGACTGAGGAGAGGTGGAGAAAACAGGAGCGTCCCTAAGAACACACTGACAATCCCAACTCACCACAGACCCAGATGTCCAATCCAAAACTGGATTATGAGTTTGCAACCAGGGAAAACCCAGAACAATAGTATCATGCAAATTATGCAGCACCAAAAATTTACAATTTTCTTGGTGGTCTGGGGCAACTCGCATTATCACCTGGGTCCAAAACTGAGGTTTATTCTCCGACCCAAAGAATTGGCATCAATATCCCTCAAAGGAATAGGCTTCCGCTGAGGCGTCATGGAAAAACCACAACGTTTAGCAAAGTCCAAATCCATCAGATTCAACGCTGCTCCTGAATCCACAAAAGCCTTAGTGGAAAACATGGATAAGAAGCAGATCAGAGTAATTGCCAAAAGGAACTTAGGTTGTACACTGCTCACAGCAAATGTGTGTGCAAAACATTTCTCTCGTTTAGGGCAGACAGAAATAGTATGAGAGGTGTCTCCACAGAAAAAACATACCTTATTACGCCTTCTAAACTCCTGACGTTGCGCCCTAGACAAAACCCCATCACATTGCATAGGTTCAGACGTTTGCTCAAAAGGTGGCAGCGCCTCCCGTATAGTTTTACGTTCATCTAAACGCCGATCAACTTGAATGGCTAATGACATAGAATCATCCAGACCAGAGGGAACAGGAAATCCCACCATAACATCTTTTACGGTCTCTGATAAACCCTTCTGAAAGAGAGCTGCCAATGCACTATCATTCCATGTAGTAAGGACCGCCCACTTTTGGAATTTTTGACAGTATAACTCTGCAGAATCCTGACCCTGGTTTAATGCCAACAGTGTTCTCTCAGCTTGATCAACAGCATTAGGTTCATCATACAACAACCCCAAGGCTTGAAAAAATGCATCCACATTAGTCAGAATAGGATTTTCAGGTGTCAGAGAAAAAGCCCAATCCTGGGGATTGCTGCACAGCAAGGAGATGACAATTTTAACCTGCTGAACAGAGTTCCCCGATGAGTTAGGCTTCAAGGCAAGAAATAATTTACAATTATTCTTAAAATTCAGAAATTTAGACCGATCCCCAGAAAACACATCAGTAGGGATCTTAGGTTCAGCAGCAAGTGACTGAATGAGGTAGGTGGAAATTCCCTGCACTTCAGCAGCAAGTTGCTTCACACGATCAGACAATTGCTTAATCTCCATTAGAAAAAAAAAATTCTCCTACGGCCCCAGAAAAAAAAATAGAGGAAAAAATACATACAAAAAAAAATTCAGACCCTTTTTTTTTTTCTTTTTCCTGCTTATGAGTACCCTAGAATCTGCGGTATGGCTGGTGATTCTGTTATGAATGGGTCACCGAGGAGGAAAAACCACAGAAAACCAGAGAGGTTGGTAACTGTGCAAATTGCAGATCCCTGATCCTAACCACACAACTAGCAGCAGCCGTGGAGCATTCCTACGATGAACCTAGACGCTTCATCACAGCTGGAGGACTAAATAAGCCTAAAGCAAGAAAAGAGGAAAACTAACTGCCCCAGAGCAGACCCCAAAGAAATAGACAGCCCTCACACATGTATTGACGGTGAAACAAGATGAAAACATAAACACAGGCAGGAAAATAGGCTGAGCAAACCATGGGGCCGAAACTAACTAGAAAGGGCGGGAAAGGAAAGACACTGTCTGCAATCTGCCAAAAACCATACAAAAATAATGTCCAACACTTCTGATAACAAAATTAACCCTGAAGTCACTAGACTTCTCCCACTATACCAGCACTCTGAAATATTCTGAGACAGAGCAAAAGGAGGCCAATCTAATAAGGGACAAAAAGCAAATTGGCAAATACAGATAAATAAGAGTGGAAATTCAGCACAGCCCCAGCCGGGGCTGGCTGACCACACAAACAACTGAATAGACCAACAAAATCAAATCAAGTGTGAACATTAGCAGAAAAACTTAGCTTGAGCTTACTGGAACAGAACTGAGAACCAAGACGTGAATAGCCAGAAGGAATCACCAGCACCAGAATAGGGTGTCGGCTGTCTTAAATCCCGTCTGAGATTCCTGAGGTCCAATCGTCATCCTCATTATCAGGTGGCAGATCTCTACTGATTAAATCAGCCTCACTACCTCCTGTTACAACCAGAGGGAGCCTGGAAGGAGAACTCACAACTGGTAGGCCAGAAAATGAACTCCCAACACATTACCTTCCTCCTAGGGAGTGTGATGTCATGGTTGGGAGCAACGAAAGATCTCTCTAGCAGTTAAACCAACACACAACACAGTTCCCACTCAAGGCCAGCAGGGAGACCTCTGAACCTGACTGCTGAGGAGCTGCTCTCTGTGGTCGGGAGGAAGTAAGTTAGGGCAGTCTGTGAAGGGAAGGGGAAGTGTGTGGACGTGAGAAGGGGAGTTGGAGGATGAGCAGAGTTAAGGCTCACTCCTCGCTGGAGCGCATGGTCGGGATTCCGGTCTCCGAGTTTGTAGGGACACTGACGGTCCTGCAGCAGAAACCGGAGGAAGTAGCAGCTGTAAATGCTCTGTTCCCAACTAAGGCTCGGAGGCCCCAGCAGCGATGTGTGTGAGCCAGAAGGAAAAGGCTATGGCTGCCTGCCATATGAGAAAGTTCCAAAAGAGAGTCAACAGTGGGAACTTCAGTGGAATCAGTACTGCGAGTACCTCAGAAAAGCGCTAGAACGGAGGCCACACTACCTATCTGCAGAGAAAGAATTCCTAATTTGCTTCCAGGCTGACCAACTCTTTCTCCATCTGTACTCTGGGTCCTTGACGGAACTTACCAAGTACAGGTAAAGGAACTGCACAACTGTGTCTGTCATCTTTCTCCTGCGCCTGGTGCACGGCTCTGCTACATCCTGCACTGCACACCATCTACCAACTCTTTCATCTGCCCTGTGACTACGGCCCTACCTGTGCAGGGCTTTTACATCTTAGCTGCACCACAACATCTGCCCTAGAGAAGCGACACTGCAGCGCGGGTCAGTCTGATCAGAAACCACAGGTGGCGTCACGTATCATTCACCTATAAACGTTATTCACCCCTTTGCATGGACGCCCAGGGCCATGGAATGGGTCATCACCACCAACGTGACACATCCCTCTGAGACACCGGCCCGATACCGATTAACCCCACTGCCCTGGCTGGCCACCCACACTCCATGTCAGATTCATCTTGGACTGGGGAATTCACGATTTGACTTGATAAACCAGGCATGGTATGATAGAAAGAGCTACATGGACTAATGTGAAGTGTGGCCTGCTGCATCATTCACTTTTGGTGGGGGTGAAGGACACAAGGAAAGGGGTTCTTCCTGACCAGGAGCCAGCACTTGACAGCTCAGTGCTTGCATTTTTTGAAACTTCAGAAGAGGAGGGCATATTTGCTGGAGTCTGTTTCGGCAATGTAAGCCAAAACCAGTTCTTGATGCTCCGGCTTTAAAAGCGGTTAACCTACTCCCTGAAACGGTAGCCTTCCAGGTGTTCTGGAGCCAGACCATGACGCAGGCTCAACACCTCCTGCCTTAGCTGCTATTGTGCTTTTGCCACTACCAGCAGATGCACCACCGCCATCAGCACCAGCTGGCCCCCCACGCCCATGTCCGCGGCCTCTTCCACCAAACTTCATAATGTTGCAGAAAATTAAACCAAAATAACATCAGATATATGGTACTGTATCAGAAGCGTACAGCTCTATACAGTCAAAGGATGATTGTCAATCTCCATATATATACCATCAGTCACACAGAGATGCTCACAGGCTCATTATGGATTAGACAAGAATATAAAAAGTAGAAAAAGTGTACGGTATCATCAGATAGCAGGTATATATAGTATAGTTTAAACATTCTAAATCTCCGTAGATATTTCAGGAGTCAGACACAGATGCTCTCAGGCTCAGTATGGATTACAACACAATATAAAAAGCCGTAAAACGGTAATGGATCTGAAGAGTACAGTTGTACACAGTGTAGGGGTCATTGTTGTCAATCTCAGTATTTATTTCCACAGTCAGAAAATAACTCTCACTTGGTCAGTTTGGATTAGACCAGAAAATAAAAAGCAGTAAATGGGTAATGTATCACAAGAATAGAGCTGTATACACTAGTGTTGGGGTAATTTTTAAATGTACATCTAAATTGCAGGAGTAACCCACAGACTGTCACACGCTCAGGATGGATCACACCACAATATAAGAAGATGATCCGCAAGAAATAATCACACATGTGGGACAATGTTCCAGGTGTCAATGATACACTTAGAGTGGTGGGTGGAGGAGGACTTCCTGGCAGAAAGGGTACAGTATCACCAGATACTAGGTATATATAGCATAGTTTAAACATTAAAAATGTACGTCTATTTATTAAGGAGTACTGTAGTGTTGAGCCACCTCGCTAGTGTTCCAGTTTGTTTTGGTTCATCGAACACGAGGCAAGTTCATCGAATGTTTGTCGAACGTTCGACAAACAGCGTCGAACACCATTGAAAACAATGGCAGGCAAACACAAACACATACAAACACAAATACATAGAAAACAATTACAAAACACCTTAAAACGTGTCCCAAAGCAGACAAAATGCTCAGAATACAAAAATAACATATGGAAAACGGCAACTACATATAGAAAAGAGGTGGAGGAGTAAAAGGAGGAGGAGGAGACACAGATATAGGCATGTCATGCCCTTGTGAAGTCAAGAAAGGCTGGAATAAAAATGTAAAATACCAAAAAACAGTAAAAATCTGAAATAGAAGACGATCATATACCATCGGACTTCCCACCGTAAATTATGCCAACTGCTGATCGAGCTGTGCTATTCCCACGAACCTCCGAACAGCATCCATGAAGGCAAAGTGTTTAGTTTCCAGGGGGCAGTATGGTTGCAAAGCTGAACCTTAAAGGAATGTCCAGAAGGGCACCACCAGGAGTGGAGCCTGCGGCTTAATTCGACTCCACCCGGGAAACCTCAACCATGCCAGCTACAGAAAAGATTGACAGATTGCAAGCTTTGTAGATTCTGTGGGTGGTGGTGGATGTCCGTTTTTAGTTGTGCTAGCGATTTGTCAGCTTAATTCCGTTAACGAACGAGACTCCGGCATGCCCCCACAGTACGCATCAAGCTTACAAGAGGGACACGCGAGATCGATCAATAACAGGTCTGTCATGCCCTTACATGTCCGGGGCTGCATGCGTGCTACACTGAAAGGTCCAGTGTGTGCCGCTTACAGGTGCAGATAACCCGCTGAACCCCGTTAGTGATGGGGATCTGGGATAACAATTCTTCCCCGCGAACGAGGATTTCCCAGTAAGTGCAGGTCAACCGGAATTCCAGAATTAGGCCTAACCGGCATTCCAGAAAAAATGAAAAAATTAAGTGTCCAAACCACAGGTGCTGTAGCTTGCTTAACAGCTGGGCTCCTATGCTGAGTAGCAGGCAGTTCTTACATAAACAGGCAGCATAGTTTGGTTCACTGGTGGGCTCCTCTGCTGAGTAGCAGACAGTGCTACAAGGCCCAAAAGGATTTTCTGGACAAGATGCGGTAAAAAATTATTAGAAACACACACGGTGTAGCTCCTTGACAGGTGTACTACACCACTTGCTACCACACACCGCTACTATGCCATGAAACAGTCTATTAACATTGAAAACCATTATTAATGTGAAAATGAAGTTACGCTTTTGGTGAACGAACCGTTCTCGAACGGAACCTCGAACAGCTGAATTTTAAGCAAAGTGTTCGAGTTCGACGAACGGCTCTAACACCGCACAAAACAGCTGGAATTTTAACTTGGCGAACAGGTCGACTCGAACACCGCTCATCTCTAATCAGGAGGCAGACTCAGACGTTCTCAGGCCCAGTATGGATTCGACAAGATTGTAGAAAGTTGAGAAAGGGTACAGTATCACCGGATAATAGGTATATATGTAGCATAGTGTACACCTGAAAAACCTATGTCTATAGATCAGACTCAGATGGTCTCAGGCCCAGTATGGATTCGACGTGATTGTAGAAAGTTGAGAAAGGGTACAGTATCACTGGATAGCAGGTATATATAGCATAGTTTAAACATTAAAAATCTGCGTGTATATTTCCGGAGTCCGACAAAGACACTCACAGCTTCAGTATGGATTAGACAAGAGTCTAAAAAGTAGAAAAGGGTTATGTATTCGAAGCGTACACCAGTATACACTGTTGGGGTATTTTTCAATCTTCATATATATTTCAGTCTCAGTAAGGCAGTCCAGACTCTCCACAAGAGGAAACGAGATGGATACAAGTACAGACGGAAAGTCGACTGATTGCAGAAATTTTGGAATTACTATTCACAGTAAAAACTCCGGGGAGAATTCTCAGAGGCGATGCTGACCCTTAATTACTTTGTCTGTGGAGACAGCGAAAACAGTTCTTGTGAAGAAAGGTTTGCTGTATCGCAGTACCGTGGAATCCATCACCGTTACTCATCTCCATCAAATTGTGATCACAGGGACAGATGTAGACATTGTCCTCACTGCCTATCATGATCTGTCAGGTAACTTTGGAGTGCAAAAGACAGAAGCCACAGGCCGTAGGCGATTCTATTGGATTGGCATGAGAGGACACATTTAAAAATGTGGGCAGGAATGTCACACGTCAGTGAGTCGGAAAACTGTGAAAGCTGATGATAAACTACCACTGCATCTGGTTGTGAGTCGACATCCATAACAAATGGAAGCCATTGATCATCTGAAGATAGAGCCCAGCAGGACAGGGCATAGCTATGTCTTAACCATCATCTATCATTTCACCAAATTTGTATTGGCAGTCCCAGTGAAGTATTTAACAGGCCAGACTACACAGTGGTGGAGCAGGGAGAGGTAAGTATTGCAAGTGCTGGTGCCCTGAGCAAGCAAGGGGGGCCCACTCATGGGCGGCGGTACTGGCACAGGGCCCCTCATAGAACACCGCTGTGTCTGACGGCGGGTGTGCACCCCCCCATCAGAGACACTTGATTCTACTGGGACCTTGTGCCAGTGCCGTTGCCAAAGAGTGTGCCCACCCACCTGTCCAGGGCAATGGCACTCGAATGGGTGCGTGCACCAGATGGTGACCCCAGCCCTGTGGGGGGAGGCAGCCCAGTTAGGGAGGTGGGAAAAATGGCATATGTTGATGTTGGACATTCAGCAGCTGCAAATGGACTATTTGGAGAAGTCCGCAGAAGAGGACAAAAGCAAGCCATTTTTCTGGCAACCTACTTGTCAGCAGGGGAGGGTGGGACAGAATCCTTTGAAACCCATGCATGGTTCATTTTAATGAAGGTTAGATCATCAACATTTTGGGTTGACAGACGGGTGCTTTTTTCTGTCAGGATTGATCCAGCAGCACTGAAGACTCATTCAGATAACATACTAGCAGCAGGGCAAGCGAGCTCCTGTAAGGCATATTGTGCCAATTCAGGCCAGGTGTCAAGTTTACTGGCCCAATAGTCAAAGGGGAATGACTGGTGAGGGAGGAGGGAGAACATCGATATGGGAGGAGAAGTAGTTTGTTACCATAGTTGACAACTGCTGTCTCCTGTCACTTTCGATCGATGCAGTATTACCAGTCGTGTGAGCGGTACTTGAAAAATCAGTCCACAACATGGTCATGAAACCCTTGTGTCCAACGCCACTTCAGCTGTGTGCACCACGAACACCTCTTCCATGTTGCCCCCTACGGCTCGTTGGAAAAACATCACCGCCGCTGTGTGCTGGGAATGCCTCAAACAAACGGTTTACCAGAGTTGCTTGTTTGTTAACCAATATTAGCTCTAGGTTCTCCTGTGGCATGATGGTTTGGAATTTGCCTTTATAGCGTGGATCCAGGATGCTGGCCAACCAGTAGTCATCATCTTTCATCATTTTGGCAATGCAGGGGTCCCTTTTTAGGATCTACAAGGCATAATCAGACATGTGGGCCAATGTTCCAGGTGTCAATGATGCACTGCGAGTGCTGGGTGGAGGAGCACTTTCTGGCAAATCCGCATCCCTCCAGTCACGAACAAACCCTGTACCTGACCTTGCCACGCCAACATTTTTTCTTGCCCCCTGACAAGCATCCTCCTCCCCAAAATAATCATCCCCATCATCATCCTCCTCCTCCTCTTCCTCTTCTTCCTCCAAATCATCAACGAGACTTCCCTGAGCACACAATGGCTGACTGTCATCAAGGCTTCCCTCCTCCTCTTCCTCCTCGGCTGCAGACGCCTGCTCCTTAATGTGCATCAAAGTTTGCATGAGCAGATGCATAAGTGGGATGCTCATGCTTATGATGGCATCGTCTGCACTTACCAGCCGTGTGCACTCCTCAAAACACTGAAGGACTTTACAGAGGTCTTTCAGCTTCGACCACTGCACACCAGACAACTCCAAGTCTGCCTGCAAACTGCCTGCCCATGTATCCTCCCACAAATGAATTACAGCCTGCCTCTGTTTGCACAGCCTCTGAACCATGTGCAGGGTGGAGTTCCACCTTGTTGCAATGTCGATAATTAGGCAGTGCTTGGGAAGGTGGAGCAATCGCTGCAGCTGCTGCATATGACTGGAGTGTACAAACGACAGGCGGATGTGCGAGCATAGTCTTCGCACCTTATGGAGCAGGGGTGTTAACTCTGGATAATTATTGAGGAAGCACTACACCACCAGGTTCAAGGTGTGAGCCAGGCAAGGTATGTGTCTGAGTTTTGAAAGGGCTATGGCTGCCACAAAATTTCAGCTGTTATCACTAACTACCTTGCCTGCCTCAAGATGTAGACTGCCCAGCCATGACTCAGTTTGTCGCTGCAAGTAGTCGGCCAGTACCTCCGCGGTGTGTCAGTTGTCGCCCAAACACATCATCTTCAACACAGCCTTTTGACGCTTACCACTAGCTGTTCGATAGTGGGACACCTCGTGGGCAACACTGGCAGCTGCAGATGGAGTGCTCATGCGACTGCGCTCTGTGGATGAGCTTTCACTTCTGGAGGAGGAGGAGGAGGGTCGAACGCCTACAGCCAACTGTTTCCTATACCGTGGGCTAGGCAGCACTGTCCCACCGCCGCTGTCCCCTGTGGACCCTGCATCCACCACATTAAGGCCTCTTTCACACATCAGGTTTTCGCCGGCAGGCGCGATCCGGCTCTTTTGACAAAAACCAGATCCGGCGAAATGCAATGCCGGATCCGATTTCCCCCCCATTGACTTGCATTTGCGCCGGATCGCGCCGGATGGCCATGCGTTTCATCCGGTTTTCGCCAGATCCGGCAATGTGTCGCAATCCGGCGTCTGGAAAAAATGGCTACTGTAACGTTTTTTGTCTCTGGCGAAAAAGCCGGACCCACCGGATCCGGCGCGTCCGGCTTTTTCACACAATGAAAGTCTATGAGCGCTGCAATGCGCCGCAATGCCCGCAGCACACATATATAAAAGCATGACAGTGGGACCCTCAGCCACACCCAACATGCCATTCAAGACAGGAACCAGGCGCAGGAGAAGGCAGGAGACCACTGCAGCACCATCAGCACCACCACCACCCCAAATGGAGCAGCAAAGGGAACATGCTGAACAACGGGAGGGGAGTCCAGCAGCAGATGAGACACAGTAATTATCAAATCCCCCATTCCTCAAAACTAGGGCCAAGGAATATCAAGATATTCATTGGCCCTTTGTTTCTCTTTATTCAACAGCCGCCCAAGAGATGCAGCAGCAGCACTGGCAGCACTGGCAGCAGCAGCAGCACCACCCACAGCCATGGAGTCTGGCCAGCAACAGGACAGCACATCTTCTTCTGGGAGCCCTCCCTCGCATCGTCAGCGTTTGACGGTAAGTTTTTATTTCCAAAATCCATCATCTCTGTAATATATGTCTATTCATTGGCTTTTATTTCAAAACAGGAATCACAAGCTGAAGAGGAGCTCCCAGAAGAAGAAGGAAGGGGTGGACAGACACCTGGAGTGGACTCACAATTGGTAAGTTTTTTGCATCAAACGCAGAAACACAGCATCACACTACACACAACACATAGAAAACAATGTACCGCAGACATCACACAGCAAACAAATATGCCAACATCCAAACACATAAATTTTTTTCTTTTCTTCTCTAGTCTTCCCAATCTGGTGCTCGGCCAAGAGGTCCTCGCAGTGCCTCCCAGGGTCGTCGGCGACAGCAACGCGGCGGTCACCAGCGTGTAAGTATAATATTTAAGTTAAATTTTGGTACACTTTTTATTTCATGTCTTAAAGTGTGGTGACTAATTTTGCTATTTTTACTTTAACAGCCTTCACAGCGTGCTCCCGACTCTGACGGTGAGCATGGAGGAATTGATATGGACCACCTCATCGATCTCGTCAGAGAAAGGGAGCCGCTATGGAATATGGCTGACCGCCGCCATGCTGACCTGATTGTTACCCGACGGCTCTGGGAGGAAATCTGTTCGCTCCTTGTGGACCGCTGGGAGGACCTTGATGCTCGGGCCCAGATTAAAGAGCGTAAGTATATACAGTACCGGTTGCTTGATGTAAACCAGTGTTTCCCGAACTCCAGTCCTCGTGGTCCCCACGGATCATGTGTTCAGGATTTCTATTTACTATGGAAATCCTGAAAACATGACCCCTGGGGACCATGAGGACTGGAGTTTGGGAAACACTGATGTTGTATACTAACCACTTTGTCCTATCTCGTTTCAGGGGACAGAATTGTGAAGCGGTGGCGGTCTGTGAGGGATCGTTTCACGAAGGAGTTCAATATAGAGATGCGGGCCCCGAGTGGATCCGTAGGACACAGAAGCAAGTACAAGTATGCACGAGCCCTGTCGTTCCTCCGGGATACAATGGTCACCAGAAGGTAAATATTACACACCACATGTGGAAAAAAAATGTTTAGATGTAACAATTTTTTTTCAGCCAGGGCCATGCCATGTCACTATTTTAATTGTTTTTTTTTCTCTTTATTCCACAGCATGGTGAGCAGCACTCGGGAGCCTGCACGATTGGACCCTTCTGAGGTGATCCCTGAGGAGACCGGCACCGAGGGACACTTCGACCGCCCCGGTACATCTGCACCTTCTCAGCCTTCCCACACATTCGACCCATCTGTCCCATCCACCAGCACAGGAGCATCGTGGCCACCTACATTACATGAAGCTGCTGGTGAGGAGATCGCTTTCCCTTTACCCCACCCTTCTGCCCCTGCCACCTCTAGTACACCTGTGGGTACTGGGCGGCAGCGGCAGAGGGGTCAGGAAAAGACTTATGCGCCAGAGTTCTTGCATCTGAATGCATCTTTCCAGAACTGTCTAAAAGTCTTGTCAGAGCAAATCTCCGCAGGCTTTCAGCAGATCAACTCCAGAATTCTGGAGGTGAAGACACTTCTGCTAACCATGCATTCAGAAGCAAGATCTTCTCCAAACCACACCTTTTTCAGGTCTGTTGTGGAGCGCATGGAAACGCTCTCTCCTAGCCAGCAGATGCATGTAATGCATTCATGCCACGGTGCTCTCCAGCACGTTACCTCCCAACCTCCTCCTCCCACCCCAGAAGTTCCTCCACCTGCACCCCCTCCAGCCACTTTCCATCCTCCCCCTCCTATTACATACCAGCCACCTCCCCAGTACCAGCAACCTCCCCAGTACCAGCAACCTCCCCAGTACCAGACATCTCCCCACTTCCAGCAACCTGCCCCGTACCAAACTCCTTCCCCGTACCAAACTCCTTCTTCATACAACTTTCCATCAACATAATCTGCTCCTACAGTCCCTGCCCAACCCTCCACTCCACCGCCCACCACCTCTTCTGCCTCCCACATGTCCACCCATTCTCTAGCTTTTTCCACACCTTCACCTCTAACTGTTCCTTCCCCACCACGATCCCAGTCCTCTCTCCACACTCCCAGTGTCGAAGTGTCCCGCAGCCCCTCCAGCAGTATTTGCACCCCACACTACACAAATTTATAATGTAATAAAAATGACCAGTTTTATGGTTTCAAACCTTTATTAAAAAAGTTTTTTTAACTTTAAAAACAGTTTACAAAAAAAAAAATTTAAATAAAAGTTAAATTATTGTTTACACTGGTTGTCTGTCATTTCTTTCTGCGGCGAAATATGTTTAAAAAAAAGGTTAAATACAGGGTATTTAAAAGGTAAAAAGGTATTCAAAACCAGGTATATACTGTAACTGTGGGTAAATTTTAGCTTTTTGCCACAGTTGTGTTCCTGGTTGTGTTTGAAGCAAAGTATTTCACCTAAAAAGTTGTGTTTATTGTTGGTGATTTCCTAACAATGTACACAACTTTTGTTACAAGGTGAAATACTTTGCATAAAACACAACCAGGTACACACCTGTGGCCTAAAGGTAAAAATAGTAAGACCATGACAAGATAGCCAACTTTGGTTGGCAAAGGTATATACTGTTGGTACAGAAGGTACACAAGTTTGGTTAAGGGCACAAATCTTTCACACTCTGTCATCCTGCCAGTGTACTCTGCCTTGAGGTGACATAAAGTATAGTGCAAAATTGTCCCTCATTACTGAAACCGTCACAGAACTTCTAGTGGTAATGTCATGGTAATCTTGCAAGGTGGTTTCTTCAGAGGTGTCCTCAATGGAAATGGGTTCCTTGCAGATGACAAAATTGTGGAGTACCACGCAAGCTTTGATCACCTCGTCCACAGTTTCTGTCTTGAGGTTGATCGCAGTCAATAGGACCCGCCATTTGGCTGTCAGAATACCAAAGGTACATTCAACCATTCTTCTTGCTCTTGTGAGGCGGTAATTAAAAATGCGTTTTGTTCTTGACAATCCTCTGCTACCGTACGGTTTCAAAAGGTGTTCTGACAGCTGGAAGGCTTCATCCCCTACACAGACAAATGGCATAGGTGGACCAGATGTTTGCATCAGCGGTCAAGAGGATGGGAACTGGAAGGTGTTTCCATACAGTTTATGCCCCATGGCAGACAGTTTTAAAACTTGAGAGTCATTGGAGCGGCCATAGGCCCCAATATCAACAGCAATAAATTTGTATTCCGATTCAGCGATGGCCATGAGGACAATTGAAAAATATTTCTTGTAATTGAAATATTCCGATCCCGATCCGGCTGGCTTTACAATGCGGATATGTTTCCCGTCCACAGCGCCCAAGCAGTTCGGAAACTGACATATCTGTTGAAACTTTTCTGAAATTTCAATCCACCTCTCTGTTGTGGGCTCTGGTAAAATCTCTTCAGCTAAGGAGTCCCACAGTGCACGGCATGTGTGCTTCACTATTCCAGATATGGTGGAAATCCCGAGTCTGTACAGGAAATGCAGTGACGAAAGGGATTCTCCAGTTGCAAGAAATCTTTGGGGAATTAAAAAACAATCAATTAGTTTAAAATCACAGCATTACATACCAAAACTCAGCTATAACACTTGGAGATACAAACTACCACCAACAAGATTGCAGTGAAAGTGTGCTCTGATGCGAGCATATCCAATAAATGTGGCTTACCTTAAAGTCACCATCAGACGCTCTGCGGGTGAAACAGAGAAGCGGCAATAGGTGTCCGATTTTCTTATGAGGTGTGCAATGCGCTCCACCAAGTAATCAAAATTCTCCATTTTCATCCGAACATATCCAAAAAATGTATCCGGGTTTCGTCTAAGGTCCATGCAGAGTGTAGAATAGACCCCACGAGTCATTCTCTTGGCTGTGATGGGGTGGATCCACAAACGTCGTCTACGATGCCGGATGCGCTGCTGTCTCGCTCTCTCCTTCTCCAGAACAATCACCCTCAAACGATTCGCCTCCGCTGTAAAATCCGCCAAATTCTTTAAAATATTTCCATCTTCGCCAGTCACTTGCTCTTCTCTCCAACCTGCACTTTCTCCTCTACAACCTGTCAAAGAAGGGCTGTAGGAACACGGTATATATAGTTTTTCAGTAGCCAATCCCGTTCGGACGGCCACAAGGGGCCTTTTTAAAAACCGGATCCGGCGTAATCCGTCGAAAAACGGATCGAAAACTGGATGAACCGGATGAGACGGATCCGGTTTTGGCTGTCATGCGCAAGACGGATCTGGCAGAAAACCGGATCCGTCACATCCGGTTTTACAAAACATTTGCCGGATCCGGCGCTCCGGCACGACACCGGAACGCGCCTGACGCCGAAAACCTGATGTGTGAAAGTAGCCTAACCCAGTTTTCAGTGATGGACACGTAACGGCCCTGGCCATGCCTACTGGACCATGCATCTGTTGTGAGGTGCACCTTTCCACTCACTGATTGCTTGAGTGCAAGGACAATGCGGTCTTTCACATGCGCGTGGAGGGCTGGGATGGCTTTTTGCGAAAAGAAGTGCCGACTGGGTAGGTCATAGCGTGGTACTGCATAGGCCATGAGCTCGCGGAAAGCTTTACTTTCAACCAACCGATAGGGCATCATCTCTAATGAGATTAGTTTGGCAATGTGGACTGTTATGAGTTCATTTTCTCCTTCACCTCTGATGTCTGATGAATGCCCTCTGCTGGTGAAAGGAGGTAGTGAAATTGATCTGGATGGGAAGAACCTGTCATCTGAACAGGTGGAGTGTGATTGGACATCCGGAATTTCTGAGTGGATATAAGGCAGACGACGCCCTGCAGGGCTGCTGGTGATCCTTTCTGCTCTGAGCTCTGGCATCCAGTTTAATTCCTGTCTACTAAAAGCTAAGTTTTTGCTCTGCTATTTTTCCATGAGATTTTGTCTGTTTACTTAGTGTTTGTGTTCAGCCTGCCCTGGTTGGCACGGGCTGAACTCCATTTTTGTCTCTGATCGGTTGATCTCTTTGCTCTGTCTTCAGAATATACCTGAGTGCTGATATAGTGATTTTGAAGTCTAGTGACTTCAGGGCCTTTTCTATCAGACGTGTTGGACATTATTTTTGGCAGGGTTTTTTGCGTCATTGCAGCCAGCATCTTTTCTGTCCTTTCCTATCTAGTTAGTTGGGCCCCATCATTTGCTCTTTCTGTCTGTGTTTGTGTTTTCATCTGTTTTTCACCGACAATACATGTTGGGGGCTGTCTATTGCTTTGGGGTCTGCTCTGGGGCAGTTTAGATTTCCCCTTTCTTTCTTTAGGCTTATTTAGCTCTCCGTGACGAGGAGTCTAGGGCACCGTAGGAACCCCCCACGGTTACTGTTAGTTGTGGTGAATAGGATCGGGGGTCTGCAATCCGCTAGCTACCAACCTCTCCGGTTTTCTGGACTTAGCTTGTGTTTTTGTTTTTTCCTCCTCCGGTGACTCATTCATAACAGAATCACCAGCCATACCGCAGATTCTAGGGTACTCAATAGCAGGAAAGAATTGTAAAAAAAAAAAAAGTGTCAGAATTTTTTTTTTTGTGTATGTTTTTTCCTCTATTTCTCTGAAGCCGTAGGGGGAATTTTTTCTCAATGGAGATTAAGCAATTGTCTGATCGTGTGGAGCAGCTCACTGCTGAAGTGCGGGGAATTTCCGCCTATCTTGCTCATTCACATGCTGCTGAACCAAAGATCCCTACTCCTGATGTGTTTTTTGGGGGTCGGTCTAAATTTTTGAATTTTAAGAATAATTGTAAATTATTTTTTGCCTTGAAGCCTAACTCATCGGGGAGCTCCACGCAGCAGGTTAAAATTGTAATCTCTTTGCTGCGCGGTGATCCCCAGGATTGGGCATTTTCTTTAAAACCTGATTATCCTATTCTAACTAATGTGAACGCATTCTTTCAAACCTTGGGGTTGTTGCATGATGAACCTAATGCTATTGATCAGGCTGAAAAGGCCCTGTTGGCATTGAGCCAGGGTCAGGATTCTGCAGAGTTGTACTCTCAAAAATTCCGAAAGTGGGCGGTCCTTACTACCTGGAATGATGGTGCCTTGGCAGCTCTCTTTCGGAAGGGTTTGTCCAGAAACCGTAAAAGATACTATGGTGGGATTTCCTGTTTCCTCTGGTCTTGACGATTCTATGTCATTAGCCATTCAGGTTGATCGGCGTTTGCGTGAACGCAAAACTGCACGAGAGGTGTTGCCACCTGTTGAACAAATGTCTGAACCTATGCAATGTGATAGAGTTTTGTCTAGGGCGCAACGTCAGGAGTTCAGAAGGCGTAATAAGCTGTGTTTTTTTTGAGGAGATGCCTCTCATATTATTTCTGTCTGCCCTAAACGAGAGAAACGTTTTGCACACACATTTGCTGTGGGTGGTGTTCAACCTAAGTTTCTTCTTGCAATTACTCTGATCTGCTCCCTGTCCACATTTTCCACTAAGGCTTTTGTGGATTCGGGAGCAGCTCTGAACCTGATGAACTTGGATTTTGCTAAACGTTGTGGGTTTCCTATGACACCTCTGCGGACGCCTATCCCTTTGAGGGGTATTTATGCTACTCCTTTGGCGAAGAATAAACCTCAGTTTGGGACCCAGGTGGTTATGCCGGTCACCCCCGACCATCAAGAAAATTGCAGATTTTTGGTGTTGCATAATTTGCATGATACCATTGATCTGTTGTTTCCTTGGTTGCAAATCCATAATCCAGTTTTGGATTGGAAATCTTTGTCTGTGGTGAGTTGGGGTTGTCGGTGTGCCCTTAGTGACGCTCCTGTTTTCTCCACCTCTCCCCAGTCGCATGATATTCCTGACTATTTGGCTGATTTTTATGATGTATTTAGTGAGAATGAGTCTGCGTCTTTGCCTCCTCATAGGAGTTATGACTGTGCAATTGAGCTGAGCCCGGGGTGTAAATTTCCCAAGGGTCGACTTTTCAATTTATCTGTACCCGAGCATGAGGCTATGCGATCCTATATTAAGGAGTCGTTGGAGAAGGGTCATATTAGACCATCCTCTTCACCCTTAGGTGCTGGGGGTTTTTTTGTGGCCAAGAAAGATGGTTCATTAAGGCATTGTATTGACTATCGTTCCCTCAACAAAATTACTGTTAAATATCAGCATCCGTTACCTCTGATTTCTGATCTATTCTCCAGAGTTAAAGGTGCTTGCTGGTTTACCAAGCTTGACCTCAGGGGGGCATATAATCTTATTCGCATTAAGCATGGGGATGAATGGAAGACGGCGTTTAATACTCCGGAGGGACATTTTGAGTACCTGGTGATGCCTTTTGGGCTCACTAATGCCCCTTCTGTCTTCCAGTGCTTCATGAATGATATTTTCCGAGACTTTTTGAATAAATTTTTGATCATCTATCTGGATGATATTTTGATCTTTTCCAAGGATTGGGACTCTCATGTGGAACATGTTCGGACTGTGTTCCGGATTTTGAGGGAGAATTCCCTGTATGTCAAGGGATCGAAATGCCTTTTTGGGGTACAGAGGATTTCATTTTTGGGATTTATTTTGTCTCCGTCAACTATTGAAATGGACCCAGCCAAGATACAGGCCATTTATGATTGGGTTCAGCCCACTTCTTTGAAGGCCTTCCAGAAGTTTTTGGGTTTTGCTAATTTTTATCGTAAATTTATAGCTAATTTTTCTGGTATTGCTAAACCATTGACTGATTTGACTAAGAGGGGTGCTGATGTGCTGAATTTGTCTCCGGAGGCTGTTTCTTCCTTTCAGGAGCTGAAGCGAAGGTTCACTTCTGCTCCGGTCTTGCGGCAACCTGATGTCTCACTCCCGTTTCAGGTAGAGGTGGATGCTTTGAGATTGGTGCAGGAGCTGTTTTGTCCCAAAAAGATCCTGTAAAATCTAAAATGAATCCCTGTGCTTTCTTTTCTCGAAAGTTCTCCCCATCAGAACGTACAGTAACTATGATGTGCGGAATCGGGAACTGTTAGCCATGAAATGGGCATTTGAGGAGTGGAGACATTGGTTGGAGGGAGCTAAACATCAAGTCGTGGTCCTTACTGACCACAAAAATTTGATTTACCTGGAGTCGGCCAAACGCTTGAATCCTAGACAGGCTAGGTGGGCCTTGTTTTTCACACGTTTTGATTTTGTGGTCTCTTTTCTTCCGGGTTCTAAGAATGTCAAGGCAGACGCCCTCTCTAGGAGTTTCTTTGCTGATTCTCCTATTGTGACCAAGCCTGCTACCCAGGGGCGTAACTAGAACTGATTGGGCCCCATAGCAAACTTTTAAACGGGGCCCCCTCAAAGACACACCCCCTTCAAGACACACCCCCTTCAAGATGCACCCCCTTCAAGACGCACCCTCTTACCGATAATGCATACTAGAGTCACATTAAGTAACAGAATTAGAAATAATGTAACACAATTATTCCTAATCCTGTAATCCTGCATCGTTACCATCACCATCGCACAGCGCCATCACCATCATCGCACAGCACCATCACCACCGCACAGCGCTGCCACCATCATCGCACAGCACCTTCACCACCGCACAGCGCTGTCACCATCATCGCACAGCACCATCACCACCGCACAGCGCTGCCACCATCATCGCACAGCACCATCACCACCGCACAGCGCTGCCACCATCATCGCACAGCACCGTCATCATCGCACATCGCTGCCACCATCATTGCACAGCGCCGCCACCACCGCACAGCACCACCTGTGGATCTCCCTGCCACAGACATCACTGCGCTGTGATCAGTGTATCAGCCACCGTCGGATGGACGCAGAGGCTGCAAGACGAAAGAAACAGACAGGGTCCATAGGTGCTGGGACTTACAGTCCCTTATATACCGCAGTGTGTAAGTATTGCATTATGAGACTTGTAGTTCACTGGAGTCAAGGCATGAAGACAAGTGTGGTTCAACATATGCTGGGACTTGTAGTCCCACTTTTGCACGCTGGGTCTTGTGGTCCATATAATGCTGGCATTTGTATTTCATAAAATGTTGGGACTGGTAGTCCCCCTTTAGACGCTGGGAGTAGTAGTCCCTGCAATGCTGGTACCCCTGGCTTATTACATGCTGGGAGTTGTAATACACATGCTGCCCCCTGCGCTGACCGCCCTCTCACCGCTATGACATTGACAAGACAAAGGTGGTCTTCCCCGAGTGCTGCAGCCCGACCAGCGTCCATCTCCTCCTTCCAGAACAGGGAGCAGAACCAGTCCAGCAGCCGAGACAGGAGGGACAGCATGGCGGCTCAGGACTTGGGGGGCACAGGAGACGGAGCACATCGGGACCTCAGTAGCAGCCGCCTCACCGGAAGCGGAAGTGCCGCCCGTGTACGGGCCAGAGCCAGTCTTCCTCTAGCGGTGTAAAGTGGGACTGACAGCCCCAGCCCAGAGCGACGGTCGCCTCACTACAACTCTCATAATGCCCCAGCGCGAGAGGCCATAGCCAGGGATTCTGGGTAATGGTCTAATTGCACTACCAGGTAGCGCCGATGTGAGCTGGGGACCCGGGCCCCTATGTGGGCCGGGCCCCAAAGCAACCGCTTCGGCTGCTACCCCGGTAGTTACGACAGTGCTGCTACCATCTTAGGTGAGGGGGTAGTTCTTTCTGCCATCTCGCCCGATTTGAGACGTGCTCTGGAAGAGTTTCAGGCGGACAAACCAGAGCGTTGTCCCATTGGAAAATTGTATGTTCCTGACCAGTGGAGGAAGAGAGTAATGACTGAAGTTCATTGCTCCGCATTGGCTGGTCATCCAGGTATTTTTGGTACTAGAGATTTGGTGAGTCGGTCTTTTTGGTGGCCCGCCCGTGATGTCAGGAATTTTGTGCAGTCCTGTGGGACTTGCTCCCGGTCTAAACCTTGTTCTCGCTCTAGTGGGTTGTTGATGCCTTTGCCGGTGCCCAGGAGGCCATGGACCCATATTTCAATGGATTTTATCTCTGATATGCCTGTCTCTCAGAGAATGACTGTTATTTGGGTGATTTGTGATAGATTCTCTAAGATGGTCCATCTTGTACCACTCCCTAAGTTGCCATCTTCCTCAGAGTTGGTGCCCTTGTTTTTGCAACAGGTGGTTCGCTTGCACGGGATTCCTGAGAACATTGTATCTGACAGAGGAGTTCAGTTTGTGTCTAGATTTTGGAGGACTTTCTGTTCCAAGCTGGGAATTCAGTTGTCCTTCTCCTCTGCGTTTCACCCTCAGACCAATGGGCAGACGGAGAGAACAAACCAGACTTTGGAGTCATATTTGAGATGTTTTATTTCTGCTGATCAGGATGATTGGGTTTCATTTTTGCCCTTGGCCGAATTTGCTTCAAATAATAGAGCTAGTTCTGCCACTTTGATGTCACTTTTTTTGTAACTTTGGGTTTCATCCTCGATTCTCTTCAGGGCAGGTGGAGTCTTCTGCCTGCCCAGGTGTTGACACTGTGGTGGAGAGAATGCACCAGATCTGGGACCAAGTGGTGGATAAGTTATCTCTCTCCCAGGAAAAGGCCCAGCGGTTTTCCAACCGGCATAGGACCATTGGTCCCCGGTTTAAGGTGGGTGATATGGTTTGGTTGTCATCAAAGAATATCTCTATGAAGGTGGCTTCTCCAAAGTTTAAACCTAGATTTATTGGACCGTACAATATTTTGGAGATTCTTAATCCAGTCTCGTTTCGATTGGCTCTTCCTGTTACATTCAAGATCCATAACGTGTTTCATAAGTCTCTGTTAAAGAGGTTTGTTGAGCCAGTAGTTCCTGTGGTGGCACCTCCTGACCCTGTATTGGTTGAAGGTAATGTGGAATATGAGGTTGAGAAGATACTGGACTCTCGTCTGGCTAGACGGAGACTCCAGTATTTGGTTAAATGGAAGGGTTATGGCCAGGAGGATAATTCTTGGGTCTCTGCATCCGATATTCATGCCAAAAGATTGGTTTGTGCTTTTCATCGGGCCCATCCTGATCGCCCTGGTGGCGTGGATGAGGGTTCGGTGACCCCTCCTCAAGGGGGAGGTACTGTTAGGAGTTCATTTTCTCCTTCACCTCTGATGTCTGATGAACTCCCTCTGCTGGTGAAAGGAGGTAGTGAAATTGATCTTGATGGGAAGAACCTGTCATCTGAACAGGTGGAGTGTGATTGGACATCCGGAATTTCTAAGTGGATATAAGGCAGCCGACGCCCTGCAGGGCTGCTGGTGATCCTTTCTGCTCTGAGCTCTGGCATCTAGTTTAGTTCCTGTCTACTAAAAGCTAAGCTTTTGCTCTGCTATTTTTCCTTGAGATTTTGTCTGTTTACTTAGTGTTTGTGTTCAGCCTGCCCTGGTTGGGACGGGCTGAACTCCATTTTTGTCTCTGATCAGTTGATCTCTTTGCTCTGTCTTCGGAATATACCTGAGTGCTGATATAGTGATTTTGAAGTCTAGTGACTTCAGGGCCTTTTCTATCAAACGTGTTGGACATTATTTTTGGCAGGGTTTTTTGCGTCATTGCAGCCAGCATCTTTTCTGTCCTTTCCTATCTAGTTAGTTGGGCCCCATCATTTGCTCAGCCTGTCTTTCTGTCTGTGTTTGTGTTTTCATCTGTTTTTCACCGACAATACATGTTGGGGGCTGTCTATTGCTTTGGGGTCTGCTCTGGGACAGTTTAGATTTCCCCTTTCTTTCTTTAGGCTTATTTAGCTCTCCGGCTGTGACGAGGGGTCTAGGGCACCGTAGGAACCCCCCACGGCTACTGTTAGTTGTGGTGAATAGGATCAGGGGTCTGCAATCCGCTAGCTACCAACCTCTCCGGTTTTCTGGACTTAGCTTGTGTTTTTGTTTTTTCCTCCTCCGGTGACTCATTCATAACAGTGGGCATTCAAAGCCAGTGTATGCGGATGAGAGGATGAGTACTTTCTTGTCCTACTCAGAGTCTCTGGCAGGGTGAGCTGGACTTGAGAGCTGCATATGGTGGAACTAGCAGTGGACATGGCGGACTGAGAGAGGGTTGGTGATGGTGATCGTGTTGGTGGTCTTGCTGATGGCCTAGATTCAGTCTTTCGTAGCAATAGCATTGTGATTCCATGACTGCTTTGCCCTTGCGATGACAAATCGACATTTGCTGCTGGTGGTGTGCTAACCGGTGGGCTTACAGTGGGGGAAGTGATGTAGTGTTGTTGACTACCTTCATTCGGAGCAGGTGCACATGTGGTACGTGAGGTTTGGTAGTCCGTCCACGCTTGCAAGTGCATGATGGTTAAATGTCTAAGCATGCAACTGGTATTCAAATTTCTCAGATTTTTCCCTCGGCTAAAGGTCTTTGCCCACTTCTTACAGATAACTTTTGCCTGATCATTAGTATTGTGTTCAAAAAAGTGCCACATTGCACTCTTCCTACTATGGAAGACATTTTGAGAGCTTGCACGCTGTGCTAATTTGACCGTCTGGCCAAGCTGTCCTGCAACTCTTTTGTTTTTTTTAACACGTTTTTGGACTGCTAAGGACATGCCAGATAACAGCTGTTGCGATGTCGTTGCCTGCTGCGGATACTCCTCCTCCTCTTCTGAGCTATTGGCAGCGGCACCCTCTTCCCCCAATGGATGCCAATCTGGGTCAACAACTGGGTCATCCATCACCTCCTCTTCAATTTCATGTGCACCTTCCTCTGTGTCACCGTGTAAGGTGGTATAGTATGCGGAAAGGGGCACCTGAGTTTCATCAGGGTCTGATTCTGCCTCAGTACACTTCGAGGACAATGTAGTGCTCTGAGTGAATGTACCAGCAGAAAAATCTAGCAGTGGCTGTGCATCAGTGCACTCCATGTCAGATTCATCTTGGACTGGGGAATTCACGATTTGACTTGCTAACCCAGGCATGGTATGTGAAAAGAGCTCCATGGAGTAATCGGTAGTGTGGCCTGCCACATCCTTCACTTTTGTTAGGGGTGAAGGACACAAGGAAAGGTGTTGTTCCTGACTAGGAGCCTCCACTGACGACTCAGTGCTTTTATTTTTTGAAACTTCAGAAGAGGAGGCGAGAGAGCTGGAGGCTGTGTCAGCAATGTAAGCCAAAACTTGTTCCTGAAGCTCCAGCTTTAAAAGTGGTTTACCTACTCCAAGAAAAGAGAGCCTTCGAGGCCTTGTGGAGCCAGACGATGATGCAGGCTCAACACCTCCTGCCTTAGGTGCTATTGTTCTTTTGCCACTATCAACAGATGCAACACCACTACCACCACGATCGGGACCAGCTGGCAACCCCCGCCCACTTCCATGGCGTCTTCCACCATACTTCCTCATTTTTGTGAAAATGTACCCAAAATACCACCAGCTATATGGTACTGTAAAACAAGGTAGAAGGTGTATCTACTATTGGTGAGAATTTGAATCTCACTATAGAATTGAGGACGCAGAACTATTGTCTCAGGCCCAGTAGAGATTACACTTCAATGTAACAGGCTGAAATTGGATGGTGTATGACAAGGCGGAGGGTGTCTATAGGATTTGTGAGATTTTGAATCTCATTATAGATTTGAGGACACAGAACTATTGTCTCAGGCCCAGGAGAGATTACACCTCAATGCAA
Organism: Dendrobates tinctorius; assembly: GCF_039654945.1. Lineage (NCBI taxonomy): Eukaryota > Metazoa > Chordata > Amphibia > Anura > Dendrobatidae > Dendrobates > Dendrobates tinctorius. The sequence goes on along the minus strand of NW_027361788.1, from coordinate 12,033,513 downwards.
CAGGCTGAAATTGGATGGTGTATGACAAGGTGTAGGGTGTCTATAGGATTGGTGAGAATTTGAATCTCACTATAGATTTGAGGATGCAGAACTATTGTCTCAGGCCCAGGAGAGATTACACCTCAATGTAACAGGCTGAAATTGGATGGTGTATGACAAGGTGTAGGGTGCCTATAGAATTGGTGAGAATTTGAATCTCACTATAGATTTGAGGACACAGAACTATTGTCTCAGACCCAGTAGAGATTACAAATCAATGTAACAGGCTTAAATTGGATGGTGTATGACAAGGTGGAGGGTGTCTATAGGATTGGTGAGAATTTGAATCTCACTGTAGATTTGAGGACGCTGACAATGATGCTCTCAGTCCAAGTATGGACGCAGGCAGCCTAATAAGCAGGACTGCTGCACACTCAAAAGGGTGGAAAAATGAACGCTTGGTACCTGTGCAGAATAGAAGAAGAAAAGTATTTTTGCTTTTAAAAAAGCAGTTTGCACAGCAGTTTGCAAACAGCAATTCAGCTATCAGGGAGCATTATAAGGCAGCCTAATAATCAACAGAGCTGATGCACAAAAATAGAGCCTCCCCTGTCACTGCACACAAACTGTTGTGCTGTACTGTTGTGAGTTAATTTTCCCCTTCGTCACTGAGGTCTGGTGAACTCCCTATTCTGGTAAAGGAAGGTAATGAGCCTGATTATCAGGCACCTGAGTCTAATGATGATGACTGGCTGAGTGGAGTCACGGACTGGATATAAGGCTGCCGACGCCCTTCTGCCCTGCGGGTAATTTCTCTGTGGACTTCTAGGAAACCAGTCTGATTCCTGCTCCTCTAAAGCTAAGTTTTCTGCTTTGCCTTTTAGCATTTGTGTTTTGTTTTTGTTTGCCTTGCTTTTCTGGATTCTGCCATTCCCTGCTGGGGTGAGCTGATTCTTCTTTTGCCTGTTGCTCTGTCTTCAGAATATTCCTGAGTACTGACATAGTCTTTTTGAAGCCTAGCGTCTTCAGGGCCTTTTTCACTGTCAGTCTGTTGGCTCTTATTTTCATAGGGTTTTTCACGGATTGCAGACAGCAGCCTTCCTGTCCTTTCCTATCTAGTTAGCTTGGGCCCCGTCTTTGCTCAGTCTATCTTTCTGTCTGTGTTGTGTTCTTTCTTCTTGCTTCACCGTCATTATTTGTGGGGGGCTGCCTTTTGCTTTGGGGTCTGCTCTGGGGCAATTTAGATTTCCCTTTCTGTCTTTAGGCTATTTAATTCTCCGGCTGTGATCGAGGGGTCTAGGGCATCGTAGGAACCCCCCACGGCTGCTGCTAGTTGTGTGGATAGGTTCAGGGGTCTGCAATCCGATAGCTGCCAACCTCTCTGGTTTTCTGGACTTAGCTAGCATTTCTGTTTTTGCCTCCTACGGTTACTCAATCATAACAGAATCACCCGCCATACCGCAGATCCTAGGGTACTCAATTGCAGGAAAGAATTGTGTTTAAAAAAAAAAAAGGTGTGTATATTCTTTCCTCTATATCTCTGAGGCCGTAGGGGGAATTTTTTTTTTCTCTCATTGGAGATAAAGCAATTGTCTGATCGTGTGGAGTAGCTCGCTGCGGAAGTGCGGGGAATTTCCGCCTACCTTGCTCGTTCGCATGCTGTTGAACCAAAGATCCCTACACCTGATGTATTTTCTGGGGATCGATCTAAATTTTTGAGTTTCAAAAATAATTGTAAATTATTTTTTGCCTTGAAGCCTAACTCGTCAGGGAGCTCCGCACAGCAGGTTAAAATTGTCATCTCTTTGCTGCGTGGCGATCCCCAGGATTGGGCGTTTTCTTTGAAACCAGATGATCCTATTCTGACTAATGTGAACACATTCTTTCAAGCCTTGGGGTTGTTGTATGACGAACCTAATGCTATTGATCAGGCTGAAAAGACCCTGTTGGCATTGAACCAGGGTCGAGATTCTGCAGAGTTGTACTGTCAAAAGTTCCGAAAGTGGGCGGTCCTTACTACCTGGAATGATAATGCCTTGGCTGCTCTCTTTCGGAAGGGTTTGTCAGAAGCCGTAAGAGATACTATGGTGGGATTTCCTGTTCCCTCTGGTCTTGACGATTCTATGTCATTAGCCATTCAGGTTGATCGGCGTTTACGTGAACGCAGGATTGCACGAGAGGTGTTGCCACCGGTAGAACAGACGTCTGAACCTATGCAATGTGATAGAGTTTTGTCTAAGGCGCAACGTCAGGAGTTCAGAAGGTGTAATAAGCTGTGTTTTTTCTGTGGAGATGCCTCGCATATTATTTCTGTTTGTCCTAAACGAGAGAAACACTTTGCACACACGTTTTCTGTTGGGGGTGTTCAACCTAAGTTTCTTCTGGCAATTACTCTGATCTGCTCCCTGTCCCCATTTTCCGCCAAGGCTTTTGTGGATTCGGGAGCAGCGCTAAACCTAATGGACTTGGATTTTGCTAAACGTTGTGGATTTCCTATGACACCTCTGCAGACGCCTATCCCTTTGAGGGGGATTGATGCTACCCCTTTGGCGAAAAATAAACCTCAGTTTTGGACCCAGGTGGTCATGCGGGTCGCCCCAGACCATCAAGAAAATTGCAGATTTTTGGTGTTACAAGGTCTGCATGATGCCATTGTTCTGGGGTTTCCCTGGTTGCAAATTCTTAATCCAGTCTTGGATTGGAAATCTGTGTCTGTGGTGAGTTGGGGTTGTCAGTGTGCCTGTAGTGAGGCTCCGGTTTTTTCCACATCTCCTCAGTCGCATGATGTTCCTGACTATTTGGCGGACTTTTATGATGTATTTAGTGAGAATGAGTCTGCGTCCTTGCCTCCTCATAGGAGTTATGACTGTGCAATTGAACTGAGCCCGGGGTGTAAATTTCCCAAGGGTCGGCTATTCAATTTATCTGTACCCGAGCACGAGGCTATGCGGTCCTATATTAAGGAGGCGTTGGAGAAGGGTCATATTAGACCATCCTCTTCACCCTTAGTTGCCGGTTTTTTTTTTGTGGCCAAAAAGGATGGTTCTTTAAGGCCTTGTATTGATTATCGTGCCCTCAACAAAATTACTATTAAATATCAGTATCCGTTACCCCTGATTTCGGATCTATTCTCTAGAGTTAGAGGTGCTTGCTGGTTTACCAAGCTTGACCTCAGGGGGGCGTATAATCTTACCCGCATTAAGCATGGGGATGAATGGAAGACGGCGTTTAATACTCCGGAGGGACATTTTTAGTACCTGGTGATGCCTTTTGGGCTCACTAATGCCCCTTCTGTCTTCCAGTGCTTCATGAATGCTATTTTCCGAGACTTTGTCAATAAATTTTTGATTATCTATCTGGATGATATTTTGATCTTCTCCAAGGATTGGGATTCTCATGTGGAACATATTCGGACTGTGTTCCAGATCTTGAGGGAGAATTCCCTGTATGTCAAAGGATCGAAATGCCTTTTTGGAGTACAGAGGATTTCATTTTTGGGATTTATTTTGTCTCCATTAACTATTGAAGTGGACCCGGCCAAGGTACAGGCCATTTATGATTGGGTTCAGCCCACTTCTTTGAAGGCCCTCGAGAAGTTTTTGGGTTTTGCTAATTTTTTTCGGAAATTTATAGCAAAATTTTCTAGTATTGCCAAGCCATTGACTGATCTGACTAAGAAGGGTGCTGATGTGTTGAATTGGTCTCCGGAGGCTGTTGCTTCCTTTCAGGAGCTGAAGCGAAGATTTACCTCCGCCCCGGTTTTGCGGCAACCTGATGTCTCACTCCCGTTCCAGATAGAGGTGATGCTTCTGAGATTGGTGCAGGAGCTGTTTTGTCCCAAAAGGATCCTGTAACATCTAAAATGAATCCCTGTGCTTTCTTTTCCCGAAAGTTCTCTCCATCTGAACGTAACTATGATGTGGGGAATCGGGAACTGTTGGCCATGAAATGGGCATTTGAGGAGTGGAGACATTGGTTGGAGGGAGCTAAACAACAAGTTGTGGTCCTCTCTGACCACAAGAATTTGATTTACCTAGAGTCGGCTAAACGCTTGAACCCTAGACAGGCTAGGTGGGCCTTGTTTTTTACACGTTTTGATTTTGTGGTCTCTTTTCTTCCTGGAACTAAGAATGTCAAGCAGACGCCCTCTCTAGGAGCTTCTTTGCTGATTCTCCTGTGGTGACCAAGCATGCTACCATCTTAGGCAAAGGGGTAGTTCTTTCTGCCATCTCGCCTGATTTGAGACTTGCTCTGCAAGAGTTCCAGGAGGACAAACCTGAGCGTTGTCCCAGTGGAAAATTGTATGTTCCTGACCAGTGGAAGAAGAGAGTGATGTCTGAAGTTCATTGCTCAGCATTGGCTGGTCATCCAGGTATTTTTGGTACTAGAGATCTGGTGAGTCGCTCTTTTTGGTGGCCCACCTTGTCTCATGATGTCAGGAATTTTGTGCAGTCCTGTGGGACTTGCTCCCGGTCTAAATCTTGTTCTCGCTCTAGTGGGTTGTTGATGCCTTTGCCGGTCCCCAGGAGGCCATGGACCCATATTTCAATGGATTTCATCTCTGATATGCCGGTCTCTCAACGATTGACAGTTATTTGGGTGATTTGTGATAGGTTCTCTAAGATGGTTCATCTTGTACCACTCCCTAAGTTGCCGTCTTCCTCTGAGTTGGTGCCCCTGTTTTTGCAACAGGTGGTTCGCTTGCACGGGATTCCTGAGAACATTGTATCTGACAGAGGAGTTCAGTTTGTGTCTAGATTTTGGAGGACTTTCTGTTCCAAGCTGGGAATTCAGCTGTCCTTCTCCTCTGCGTTTCACCCTCAGACCAATGGGCAGACAGAGAGAACAAACCAGACCTTGGAGTCGTATTTGAGATGTTTTATTTCCGCTGATCAGGATGATTGGGTTTCACTTTTGCCCTTGGCCGAATTTGCTTTAAATAATAGAGCTAGTTCTGCCACTTTGATGTCACCTTTTTTTTGTAACTTTGGGTTTCATCCTCGATTTTCTTCAGGGCAGGTGGAGCCTTCTGCCTGCCCAGGTGTTGACACTGTGGTGGAGAGAATGCACCAAATCTGGGATCAAGTGGTGGATAAGTTATCTCTCTCCCAGGAAAAGGCCCAACGGTTTTCCAATCGACATAGGACCATTGGTCCTCAGTTTAAGATTGGTGATATGGTGTGGTTATCATCAAAAAATATTGCTATGAAGGTGGCTTCTCCTAAGTTTAAGCCTAGATTTATTGGACCTTACAAGATTTTGGAGATTATTAATCCAGTCTCTTTTTGTTTGGCTCTCCCTGTCACATTTAAAATCCATAATGTGTTCCATAAGTCCTTGTTGAAGAAGTTTGTTGAACCAGTTGTTCCTGGGGTGGCACCTCCGTACCCTGTATTGGTTGAAGGTAACATGGAATATGAGGTAGAGAAAATACTGGATTCCGTCTGGCTAGACGGAGACTCCAGTATTTGGTTAAGTGGAAGGGTTATGGTCAGGAGGATAATTCCTGGGTCTCTGCCTCTGATATTCATGCCAAAAGATTGGTGCGTGCCTTTCATCCGGCTCACCCTGATCGCCCTGGTAGCGTGGTTGAGGGTCCGGTGACCCCTCCTCAAGGGGGAGGTACTGTTGTGAGTTCATTTTCCCCATCGTCACTGAGGTCTGGTGAACTCCCTATTCTGGTAAAGGAAGGTAATGAGCCTGATTATCAGGCACCTGAGTCTAATGATGATGACTGGCTGAGTGGAGTCACGGACTGGATATAAGGCTGCCGACGCCCTTCTGCCCTGCGGGTGAGTTCTCTGTGGACTTCTAGGAAACCAGTCTGATTCCTGCTCCTCTAAAGCTAAGTTTTCTGCTTTGCCTTTTAGCATTTGTGTTTTGTTTTTGTTTGCCTTGCTTTTCTGGATTCTGCCATTCCCTGCTGGGGTGAGCTGATTCTTCTTTTGCCTGTTGCTCTGTCTTCAGAATATTCCTGAGTACTGACATAGTCTTTTTGAAGCCTAGCGTCTTCAGGGCCTTTTTCACTGTCAGTCTGTTGGCTCTTATTTTCATAGGGTTTTTCACGGATTGCAGACAGCAGCCTTCCTGTCCTTTCCTATCTAGTTAGCTTGGGCCCCGTCTTTGCTCAGTCTATCTTTCTGTCTGTGTTGTGTTCTTTCTTCTTGCTTCACCGTCATTATTTGTGGGGGGCTGCCTTTTGCTTTGGGGTCTGCTCTGGGGCAGTTTAGATTTCCCTTTCTGTCTTTAGGCTATTTAATTCTCCGGCTGTGATCGAGGGGTCTAGGGCATCGTAGGAACCCCCCACGGCTACTGCTATTTGTGTGGATAGGTTCAGGGGTCTGCAATCCGATAGCTGCCAACCTCTCTGGTTTTCTGGACTTAGCTAGCATTTCTGTTTTTGCCTCCTACGGTGACTCAATCATAACACTGTACAGTGGAAATCGCTAACAGCAGAAGCAGTTTTTTGGTTCTTCCCTGCCTAACGCTATAAATAGCGAGGGTAGTACAACACGGTATATATGACATGTGGGAGAATCTAATATAATCACTAAAAATAAGTATAAACAGCATATCACCCACATATATACCCAGTGACTATAATCGACCAGTTGTAATGTTATACAAAGCACAGGGGGAGGACGAATCCAAAATACAACTAACGGTCCTATATAAAATTGCTTTATTAAAGTGAAAGGCAAGGCACAAACATAGCATGCTTTACAGCCACAGAAATGATAAAAACAGCAGATAGGGACACAAGGCCCATGTAGCCAATAGTGCACTGATGGATACTTAAAGTTGCATAACAGTAGTATATATCGCACTCAATCATAATGAACCTGATATTTACAATTGAGTACCCAGCTGACATTTCTTTACTTAATAGAGGTTTCTCTTTCTCACCTACAGCTGGCTTTGATGCAGGCGATTAAAGACTTACATCTATTCGCCAGATTATTGTTGTCCAAGCGACATTTTTTGATAATGATTCCAGTTCATCTCTTTCCACAGAGAAAGAACAGAATGCGGTGAGGATCCTGGAGGAGCTCTCCGGAGAAAACACCTGGGAGGGAGGTAAGATACCACCCCTTTTCCACTTGCGCAAGCATCGACATGTTTGTTCAGGTGGTAACACAAGATTTCCTAAAAATTCCACAACGGCCTTCCAGGGATAATTTGAATGGGGATGAAAGGTTGAGATTACACCAGTTGAAAAATCTTCAGGATGTGGTACTGAAACCAGCAGACAAGGGGGGTAATGTGGTTATATGGCCTAAGGCTATGTATTAAAAAGTGGCCTTTCGCCAACTCAACAACACAGTCTATTATAAAAAGCTCACAAATAACCCCTTGTCCGCTTTCAGTTCACAATTAGATAACATCCTAAATTTATCGGTAGAGGATAATATAATCACTAAAAATCTGGCAGATGCTCTTAGAGTTCAAGAGCCCGTGATCTCGACCTTTTATCTCCTTCCTAAGGTCCACAAGGACGCTAAGGTTCCGCCTGGTAGACCCATTATCTCTGGGTGTGGGAACTTCCTGGAAAATGTTAATCGATGGATTGATTACCATCTTCAACCCTTAGTGGAGAGCTTGCCTTCCTTCTCAAGAAAGTAGATTGCCTTCATTTAGACAATGACACTGTCCTAGCCACAGCAGACGTTGAGTCGTTATATACGAGTATCAAACATCAGGATGGCTTAAGGGCAGTGCGCTTCTTTCTTGAGCACTCTGGATCCTCCTCACATTTTGGAGAACTTATTCTTGATTTGTTAGAATTTTCGTTAACTCATAATTTTTTTGTTTTTAAGGGGTCCTTCTACCTGCAGCTCCAGGGAACAGCCATGGGAGTGGTGTTATGAATGGGAAACCGAGGAGGAAAAAAAGACAACAAGCTAAGCCTCAGAAAACCAGAGAAGATGGTAACTATGCAGATTGCAGATCCCTGATCTTACCCGCACAACTAGCAGCAGTCGTGGAGTGTTCCTACGTTGGTCCTAGACGCCTCGTCACAACCGGAGAACTACATAAGCCTAAAGCAGGAAAAGAGGAAAACTAACTGCCTCAGAGCAGACCCCAAAGGAAAGACAGCCCCCCACATGTATTGACGGTGAAACAAGATGAAAATACAAACAAAGGCAGGAAAATAGGCTGAGCAAACGATGGGGCCCGGCTAACTAAAAAGGACAGAAAAGGCAATCTGCCAAAAAAAACCTACAAAACTATTGTCCAACACTTCTGATAGCAAAATTAACCCTGAAGTCACTAGACTTCTAAACCTATATCAGCACTCTGATATATTCTGAGACAGAGCAAAAAAGAGGCCGATCTAATAAGGGACAAAAAGCAGATTGGCAAATACTGATTAATAGGAGTGGAATTTCAGCATAGCCCCAGCAGGGGCAGGCTGATTACACAAAAAACTGAATTGACCAACAAGCGCAAGTGTGAACATTAGCAAAAAACAAACTTAACTTGAGAAGACTGGAAGAGAGCTGAAGTCCAGGACCTGAGAAGCAGACTGAATCACCAGCACCCGAATAGGGCGTCGGCTGTCTTATATCCAGTCTGATACTCCAGAGGTCCAATCATTATCTTCCTCATCAGGTGGCAGATCACTACCACTTAGACCAACCGCACTACCTCCTGTCACCACCAGAGGGAGAACGGAAGGGGAACTCTCAACTGGTGGAGCAGAAAATGAGTTCATGACAGAGCGGCCTTTGCGCCCTCCTATGCTAATTTGTTCCTGGGGCTGTGGGAGAGGGACCTCTTCCTGTTGGATCGTCAGTCATCAATGGACCGGGTCCTTCTCTGGACCCGGTACATTGATGACATATTTCTGATCTGGCAGGGTTCCCCGTTTGATCTTTCCCAATTTCTTTTGAACTTGAACAACAATGATCGCAATATCCGGCTGACATTCATGTATGATAGTGAGTAAGTGGAATTCCTTGACACTTCAGTCAGGAAGGATGTTATGGGCATGTTACAAACTGATATTTATCGTAAACCTATGGCCACTAACTCACTTCTGCATGCTACTTCATGTCATCCTGGGCATGTCATCAGAGCGGTACCTGTGGGACAGTTCCTCCGCTTGCTGCGTATCTGTTCCTCAGATTCAGATTTTGAGAAACGGGCTGAGGAATTGAGGAGTCGTTTTTTGGAGAGGTGTTACAGTCGGCGTTCGGTAAAAAGATCTTATAATAGGGCTAAATATAGTTCTAGTTCGTCCCTTCTCTATGGTAACGCATGTGGTACGTCCTCATCCAATGAGCCTCAGGTTAGATTTGTGACCGGTTATAATTCCCAGGCAAATAAGGTACGTAAAGCCCTCCAGGAGTCTTGGTCCATCCTAAGGGTGGATCCAATTTTGTCGAAAATTGTACCTGAGAGGCCTGCATTATCATTTAGAAGGGCTAGAAATTTGAGGGATTGTCTCACTCGCAGTCTCTATGTCAGTGAGCCAAAGACTACATTCCTTGACAGCAGGTCTATGCGGCATGGTTGTTATCCATGTGGCCACTGCATCGCTTGCCCAAGCATTGATCGCGCCACCACCTTCTCTGACTCGAATGGCAAGATTTTTAATATCGAGAAATTTATCTCCCGTGACACACGATATGTCATCTATCACGCTACTTGCCCGTGTGGTCTTATGTATGTAGGCCTTACTTCTCGTCAGTTGAAGGTGCGTGTGCGCGAGCATGTCTTGGGCATTGAGGCGTTAGTTGGCCAGGTGGATGCATCCTCCTTGAAGACAATTCCTCGACATTTCAAACTTTGCCATGATAGTAATGGCAGTTTGATTAGGTTTAGAGATATTGATGCCATTGATGTTGACATTAGGGGAGGGAAGTTATCGACTAAATTAGCACGTCTTGTGGCACGTTGGATTTGGACGCTGAAAACTGTGCACCCTCACGGGTTAAATGAGAGCCTCAGCTTTGCCCCTTTCTTAGAATAGGTTCTGTGTGGTGTCCCTTTGCTCTATAGCTTGTAGTTCTTTTTCTGATTTTATATTTTTATATCTTTTAGCTTTATGTTCTATCTGCGGGCATTCGGATGGATTAGTTGGTGTGTTTATACACTGAAACAAATCTTTTCCCCTCTGCTGGTGTGCCGGAAGATGATTGTGTTTCACTCGCGGGTTTCCTGTTGGATCTGCTGGTGTATATGCACATTTTGTTCCTGTTCGATTTGTGGGCTTCTGGATGAATCTGTTGGTGTGGACGTACACTGCTATGAAGTCTTCCATCTCTACTGGTCATGCACCATGAGTTTATGTGGCTGCATGTCTATGGAATTTATTTATGCTATGGACTTTTGATTTTCTTTGGTCTAATGATCTATTTATGTACCCTCTTTATATGGTGTTATACAGATTATGTGAGTCACCCATTTTGTCGCGCCCTTGATGCTATAATTGGAGTGCTATTGATTATATCGCACAACTGAAGTCTATATATGTACAGTGGGGAAAAAAAGTATTTAGTCAGTCAGCAATAGTGCAAGTTCCACCACTTAAAAAGATGAGAGGCGTCTGTAATTTACATCATAGGTAGACCTCAACTATGGGAGACAAACTGAGAAAAAAAAATCCAGAAAATCACATTGTCTGTTTTTTTTTCATTTTATTTGCATATTATGGTGGAAAATAAGTATTTGGTCAGAAACAAGCAATCAAGATTTCTGGCTCTCACAGACCTGTAACTTCTTCTTTAAGAGTCTCCTCTTTCCTCCACTCATTACCTGTAGTAATGGCACCTGTTTAAACTTGTTATCAGTATAAAAAGACACCTGTGCACACCCTCAAACAGTCTGACTCCAAACTCCACTATGGTGAAGACCAAAGAGCTGTCAAAGGACACCAGAAACAAAATTGTAGCCCTGCACCAGGCTGGGAAGACTGAATCTGCAATAGCCAACCAGCTTGGAGTGAAGAAATCAACTGTGGGAGCAATAATTAGAAAATGGAAGACATACAAGACCTCTGATAATCTCCCTCGATCTGGTGCTCCACGCAAAATCCCACCCCGTGGGGTCAGAATGATCACAAGAACGGTGAGCAAAAATCCCAGAACCACGCGGGGGGACCTAGTGAATGAACTGCAGAGAGCTGGGACCAATGTAACAAGGCCTACCATAAGTAACACACTACGTCACCATGGACTCAGATCCTGCAGTGCCAGACGTGTCCCACTGCTTAAGCCTGTACATGTCCGGGCCCGTCTGAAGTTTGCTAGAGAGCATTTGGATGATCCAGAGGAGTTTTGGGAGAATGTCCTATGGTCTGATGAAACCAAACTGGAACTGTTTGGTAGAAACACAACTTGTCGTGTTTGGAGGAAAAAGAATACTGAGTTGCATCCATCAAACACCATACCTACTGTAAAGCATGGTGGTGGAAACATCATGCTTTGGGGCTGTTTCTCTGCAAAGGGGCCAGGACGACTGATCCGGGTACATGAAAGAATGAATGGGGCCATGTATCGTGAGATTTTGAGTGCAAACCTCCTTCCATCAGCAAGGGCATTGAAGATGAAACGTGGCTGGGTCTTTCAACATGACAATGATCCAAAGCACACCGCCAGGGCAACGAAGGAGTGGCTTTGTAAGAAGCATTTCAAGGTCCTGGAGTGGCCTAGCCAGTCTCCAGATCTCAACCCTATAGAAAACCTTTGGAGGGAGTTGAAAGTCCGTGTTGCCAAGCGAAAAGCCAAAAACATCACTGCTCTAGAGGAGATCTGCATGGAGGAATGGGCCAACATACCAACAACAGTGTGTGGCAACCTTGTGAAGACTTACAGAAATCGTTTGACCTCTGTCATTGCCAACAAAGGATATATCACAAAGTATTGAGATGAAATTTTGTTTCTGACCAAATACTTATTTTCCACCATAATATGCAAATAAAATGAAAAAAAAACAGACAATGTGATTTTCTGGATTTTTTTTTCTCAGTTTGTCTCCCATAGTTGAGGTCTACCTATGATGTAAATTACAGACGCCTCTCATCTTTTTAAGTGGTGGAACTTGCACTATTGCTGACTGACTAAATACTTTTTTTCCTCACTGTATATGCCTTTTTTGGTCGAATGTGGTATTCTGATTTTTATTAGATGCATCTCTAATTATGATGTGACCATAATCTTCCTATTGTATTATTGTGTTATATACATGATGATGGTGCATATTTACATATACTGTATATATATATATGTTCCCTTTTTTGATACATGTATATGCATCATTTCATGTGAATTGTTCTTTATTCTTTTACATTATAATAGCTTCAGAGTATCTGTTCGTTATATTTAGAACTCCCTATTTTCTATTTATGGCATTAGTTATATATTTGATGCATAACATTTTGTTTTTATATGCCAGTAATTGCCCTTATTGACCTATGTATATCTGTGCATGGTTGCCAGCTTCCAATATGGTGGCGCTTCTCTCAGTGCTCCCTCTGCGCCTGTGTGACTCCCACAGTACTTCCTGTGCTGACGTAAGGAGCTATGGGTGTTCAATCTCGCGGGGCCCCGCGTGTTCTTGACGCCACATCTCCTTGTCGTTATGCCGGGGAGGATGTGGGAGTCCCCTAGACATCGGCCTACATTGCCGTTTTGTTTTAATTATACACGCGGTTGCGTGCGCGTCACCATAGTAAGCCATGACCACTTCCGGTTTTGACGTCAGCCCCATTTCCGGTTTATGCCCGGTATTTATACAGCGTTTTTCACACTATCTATTGCGCCCCCTGACGAAGGTGTTCCAAAACACGTGTTTGGGCGGACACAGGGACCCCTTGGTTGCCTTCTGCCGGCTGCTATTTTATTCAGGTAATTAGATTGTTCACATGATTATGTACTTCTGACTGTTGCCTGGACTTATTTTCATTCAGCCTGCCACTTGCTAATTTATTATGGGTACTCTATTGTAAATATCAGGTTCATTATGATTGAGTGTGATATATACTACTGTTATGCAACTTTAAGTATCCATCAGTGCAGTATTGGCTACATGGGCCTTGTGTCCCTATCTGCTGTTTTTATCATTTCTGTGGCTGTAAAGCATGCTATGTTTGTGCCTTGCCTTTCACTTTAATAAAGCAATTTTATATAGGACCGTTAGTTGTATTTTGGATTCGTCCTCCCCCTGTGCCTGCCTAACGCTATCCCTTATTCTGAATCAGCAGCAGCAACCTCTCCCTACTGCTAAAATCGGCAGAAGTAAGATGGTGGTCAGCATTCACGCCCTTTTATAACCCCTGTGACTCCACACAAAGCCAGCCAATCACTTGCATGCACTTCTCAAAGATGGTGGTGACCGATGCCTATGTCATCGCGTTGCCCACAGTGTGTGTCCTGCATCATTGGCTGAAAAAGGGCGCTGGAAGCATCTTTTGAAACGCGACTTTGGCACTCTGGTCGCTGACCTCGTGGCCGACCTCACGCTATGGTCAGGTTTCGTTTCATGAAACCCGACTTCAGCGAAAGTCGCCGACTTTTGAATATGACCGACCCGTTTCGCTCAACTCTAGTCAGCAGTAAAGAATGGTTTGTCTTAGTCACATCAGCGACAACAGGAGTGATGGCCTCTGGAGGTACACAGTCTGTATGCACGAGGGGTGACAGTGCACAAAGCGGGCCTGCTCGTTGGCATCGGTCTGCAGGGAGGGAGTCAACCTTCTCCTGTAACACATGCTGTCTTCCTGCCAAAAGCCCCGTCTGGCGTGCCCCACCCTTTTATATCAGACCCACCCCCTACAGTCATGTGCAAAGGTCTATTCCAGTCAGAAAGTCTTTCCCCCCAGTAACAATGGTGACAGTCCTGACAGTTCCGGCCCTGACATGAGAGAGATATCATCAGCCCGGTCCATCTCCCAACATTCCCCCAGCCCTTTTGCTCGGCACTACACGGGCGAGGATTCTTGTGAAACACATGTCCATCTTCCTTTTTCTTGAGCAGTTTGCTGCCAAATGAACTGATCATTGTCATAATGATTGGGGGGGTTTGTCAGCTGTTGTACACTTGGAGTGTTGTAAGTTGGAAGGAGTAGTGCAGTCCCCTTGGGTGGTAGTCCGGTTGCATATGTGAGAGCGATGGTGTGTCTATTCCCTCTGGGACAGATTCTTCATGGACCCTGGGTCCTTGTCCTGCTTGTCCAACCTCGGGAAGTCATTCAGAGCTTTCTTCCTCTTCTTCCTCGTCTACTACTGTAGGAGCTCTTTCGAGAGTTTCTGGTGCCTCTCCCACCTGAACAGGTTCTTTTCATAGACTGGGCCGAAGCATATTCCGGTGAACAATTTGAGCAGGAGAGATTTCTCCTTCCTCAGGTTGAATCTCATACACAGGCCCGTCGGAGCTGACTTGTCACTTTACCTGATACAGGTCTCTTTCCCACCAATTTTCCAGTTTGTCCCGAGGATATCTTTCTCATACTAAGACATGGTCCCCGTACTGGAGATCTGTCCCCCACGGTGGAGTCTTCTCAGCATGCTCCATCTCCCAAAGCCTGGTCTGTACCAGGCGATGTAAAGTCTGCAGACGATGGCGATGTTCTCGAACCCAGGAGGACACCCCCGTCCATGGGTAGTCCTCTTCTGGATCCAACTCTAGCTCAGTAATTCATTTTCCTGCATGGCCGAATAAGAGGGTATAGGGAGTATAACCCATGGTTTGGTGCACTCGATTGTTATATACCCATACTAATTCTGATACCTACTCAGGCCTCTGAGCTTTCCGGTCCTCCTCCAGGGTCCTCAACATTTAAATTAATGTCCAGTTGAACTGTTCACAGGCGCCATTCCCCTGAGGGTGTTACAGCATGGTGCGAGACTTTTCAATTGGTACATACGATGCAACTCCTCCATCACTTTTCCTAAAAAACAAGCTCCCTGATCAGAATGGATTCGCTTTGGGCAGCCGTAAACTTGAATGAAATATTTGCAGATGGCATGTGCAGCCGACTCTGTGGTCTGATCTCGGGTTGGAGTCACTACAGCAAAATTTGTGAAGTGGTCCTCCATTACTAAACAATATTCATACCCCTGATGGGCCGGCCCGATGGACAGATAGTCTATCATTAGCAGTTCCAAGGGGGCGGACATCACAGTAGTTTGTGTGGGGGCTCTCTGCTCTGGTGGTTTAGCCACTTCACATGTTCGGCGTAGCCTACAAGTCTCTTCCACTACAGCCTTCAGTCGAGGATGATAACCAGACCGCTGTAACAATTGAAAAGTCTTTTCCTGATCGAAGTGTGCTCCTTTTTCATGTGTCTCGAGAACAGTGTTTCTGGGACTAAGACCTGCCAGGTGGCACCCAGCTCTTTTTGAAGCTGAACATTCTGATACAGCAATCCATTCTTCATCTGAAGGCGTTCCCATTGTCGAAGAATCCTCAGAGTTTCTGGAGACAGAATATTTCTCTCTTCCGAACTAGGAAGTCTCTTTGATGTCACCCACTGCCTCAACAGAGCAAGTTCTCTATCTTCTTGTTGTAACCGGACCCACTCATCCCGGGATCACCCCAAGACGCCTTCCCGAGCCAAAACTTGAACCTGGTCCTTTCTGGCCAACATCGTCCTGGTGGGGTGTAGGAACCTGGGGATCTCCTCATTTTATAACTCTTCATCTCTATTTCGCCCAAGTTTAGCATGTTTCATCCTGGATAGGGCATCAGTATGAGTGTTCTCAGCTCCTCTTTTATAAGCAATCGTATTCCGAAACTTTGCCATTCTGGCCACCCATCGTTGCTCCAGAGCTCCCAGCTTCGCATTCTCCAGATGAGCCAATGTATTGTTGTCGGTGCACACTAATACTTCGGAGCCAGACAAATATTCCGCGAACCTCTCCATCATAGCCCACACCAATGCCAGTAGCTCTAACTTGAAGGAACTGTAATTGTCCGGATTACATTCGGAATCGTGAAGGGACCGACTTAGATAAGCGATCACCTTCTCCCATCCTGTATGTGTGACAACACAGCCCCAAGTCCATGCAAACTCCCTTCAGTGTGGAGAATAAGGGTATGTGCACACGCTGCGGATTCTGCTGCGGATCTGCAGCGGATTTGGCCCTGTGGATCCGCAGCAGTTTCTGCTGTGTTGTACAGTACCATTATAGTCAATGCAAAACAAAAAACGCTGTGCACATGCTGCGGATTTTTCCGTGCGGATTTGCTGCGGGTTCAAATCCGCAGCATGTCAATTCTTTGTGCGGAATCCGCAGTGGTTTCACACTTTCTCCATTGTAGAGGTGTGAAACCGCAGGACTAAACCGCAGGCTAATCCGCAGGTAAACCGCAGGTCTTTTGACCTGCGGATTTACCTGCGGATTTTGCCAAATCCACGTGGAAAAATCAATCCGCAGCGTGTGCAATTACCCTTAACAGTTTAGAAAAATCTGCATAAGCTAACACAGGAGCTTCAGTCAATGCCTTCTTCAGGTCTTGAAAGGATTTTTCCTGATGTTCCTTCCAACGTGTGGTCCAGTTCTTTGCATCCGAGGGCACTCACTTCAGCAGTTCTAGCAGCGGTTTCGCTATGTGGGCAAAATTATTCACAAAACAGTGGTAATACCTGGTCTGCCCCAGGACATCTTTCACCATCTCTGGAGTGGGCCAGTCCTGTATCACAGCAATTTTCTCTCAAGATGGTTTCACTCCTTCAGCAGAGACCACATGGCCCAAGTACTCAATCTGAGTGCGGAACAAATAGCATTTTGGTGGCTTCACTTTTAGCCCATGTCCTTGAAGGCAACTTAACATCTGTTCCAATCTTTGTAGATGATCCTCAAACGAAGCAGCGTAGACTATGATGTCGTCTAAATAGATGAACGTAGCTTCAAAGTTCAAATTGCCTAAACACCTCTCCATAAGACGCTGAAAAGTACCATGAACATTGGCTAGGCCAAACGGCATTTGGTTGAATTCGAACAGGCCCATCGGTAGTATAAAGGCTGTCTTTGCCCGGTCCTGTTCCGACATCGGTACTTGCCAATGACCGCTGACGAGGTCCAATGTTGAGAAGAATTTGGCATTTCCTAATGCGGACAAGGATTCTTCAATCCTGGGTAATGGATATGAATCTCTCACAGTACAGGCACTTAGTTTACGATAATCCACACAAAAACGCAGAGTGCCGTCCTTTTTTTGCACCAGGACAATAGGAGCAGCCCCATGGACTCTGACTCTCTCTAATGACACCTTTTTGTAACATCTGACTTAGCATACTCTTTACTTCCTGGCACAGCTGTGGTGGAATATGCCAATAACGCTCTCTTATGGGTGTGGTATTTTCAGTTAGTATCTCATGTGTGATGGCCATAATGCAGCCGAAATCGTCCTCATCTCTATAGCGCTCCAACAGAGCTTCTACCTCCTGCACCTGTGCCTGATTGAGTTCGGTCATCTCAGCCCGCATCTGCTCCAAAATAAATCGTCCTTCATGGATATGCCGGGGCTCTGGCGTCAAAGTGGAGTTTACTGTAATGATCCAGGGGTCTCCCTGCTGTACTCTCAGCTTCACGGTCTGAGGTGGAATTACTTCTTCAGGCATGCCCATAATCCGAGCTATTTCACTTTTGGAAGAAACTGTGATGTCCTGATTTTCTAAATTGAAACAACGTACAGAAACTGTTCCATCACGCACAATGGCTAACGTACGCACCACCAGGAGTCCCGGGGAAAGTTGCTCTGAAAGATATGGCTCAATTTGAACCTCTACTCCTTCTAACGGGGTGCGAGCTCGAACGGGCAGAGTGAGTACCGTCTGCCTGGGGGGGGGCAGAATGAGTTTGGAAGAAGCGGGAACGATCAGTTTTCCTAACGTTCCTCCGTTACTGAAAGACTGTTGAGCTTGAGGTACACGAATTAACTGTTGGAATACCTTCCTTTGCTAGAGGGTTCATTGATGAGGAGACTCCCAAACTCCTTTAATGTGTTTATTCCCATGGTGACTGTGTGTCTGCTACTCACTTCTCCCAGGGTTAGCACCACACCTTTCCAGCCCAGATCCTTTCCACACATGGAGATATGCATCCACGCCACCCCTGCGACCGGGATGGGCAGTTGGTTGGCAGCCATCAACTTTATCACTGGGCCTCACTCGCCTGAAATAGGCTCCGGGCATCGTAGTCACCTGTGAGCCGATGTCCACCAGACAACGCACTGCTCGACCATCAACCTCAGCCCAGACTAGAGGGCACATTGAAACTAAATTTGTGGGACTTCCAATACTCCTCCATATCTGTACTGGCTCTGGGCGGCATCCCCCAGGCTCGGAGCCCTCTAGATTAACGGACTACTTGGTTGGATTCTACCCCATCATGATGAACACTCCCGTGCCATATGTCCAATTTCTCCACAATTAAAGCAGGTGAGGGGTCTCTGTCAACGGAACATTCTAGAATCACAGTGGGAATCCGGTTCTTCCTTGCCTCTTAATGGATTTGAGGCAGCCTCAGACTTCTTTTTAACATCAGCCAACTCCCCCTTAATATCCAGAAGTTTCTTCCTTAATTCTTCAACCTACTGGGGTACGGTGATTGCATTCAAGATCACCTCCCCACTACGGACCTTCCCTACTGGGATTGTCACCCCCTGCTCCTATTCATGCGTGCGTGCTTCGCTTCCTATCTCAGAAAAAGTCATGCAAGGGTTCACACACACACGCAGGGCCTGTTTTGTCTTTGCGTCCAGCAAGCCCGTCACCAACAGGCCAAGCATTCTTATTAGGACCTATGCCTATGCCGTCTTTCCTGACAATCACAGTATGCAACTCCAGCAGTGCATTCATGTACTGAGTCACAGTCTCCCCTTCCTTCTGCATACGACTAAAGAGACGCTTCCTCAGTTCCTCTTTATCCGTGGGATCTCAATGAGTCTCTTCAAAAATTTGGAGCACCTTATTAAAGATGTCTCACTCTCTGGGAGGCCGTAGCATAGCTGAGTCTCTGGCTTCTCCATCTAATGCCATGATAGCCACCTCGGCTTCCAACACAGGGGTCATGGGGTGAATCCTCATCATCCTGCCGACTACGCCAAGTGTAAGGTTTTAGCAGGAATTCGGGGTGCAGTCACAAGCAGGAGGCAGAGCAATAGTTAACGGGTTGTTTATAAAGAGTTATTATAACAGTGAATACTATGTGGCGCCCCCCAAGGGTATGGTCGCCACACTGGCCTTGCCTTCCTCCGGGTGAGGGTAATGCCAGGCTTGGAAGCAGTGATGGGTCTCTCCAGCAGTTAACCTAATGCATGCAACACAGTTCCACTCCAAGCCAGCAGGGGGAACTCTGAACCAGGATGAAGGGGAGGGGGTGCTCCCTGAGGGCCGAGAGGAAGGAGTGGTCAGTGAGTTGAAGGAGGTCCACGTGTGCAGACGTTTGGAGGAAAGAGGAGGTTGAGCTCCGGGTGGAGAGCTCCCTCACTGCAAGAGTGCAAGGACTGTAGCCTTGTCTCCACGGTGGTACGGATACTAACGGTCCTGCCACAGATACCAGAGGAGTAGGAGGCTGTTAATGCCCTGCTCCCATCAGAGACTTGGGACACAACAGCAATTGAATAGAGAGCCAGGACTCAGGAGAGGAGTCCCCGAGAGAGGCTACAGCTGTCTGTCATACAAGTATAGTTCTAGGAACATCTGAAGAGAGGCATTCCAGAGTAACTAAGTACTGGGGTGCTTCACACCACAAGGCGCTAGGAAGGAGACTGCACAGCCCTTCTGCTGAGAGAGAATCCTGATCTGCTTCCAGGCTAACCTGCTCCAACACCATCTGTAATCAGGACCCTGGACTGCATATACTAAGTAAAGGTACAGAAACTGCAACCGCTGTGTCTTGTCTGTTCCCTACACTTCCAGCACTGCTACATCCCCGTGCTGGTTACATCTACACTGCCCTGGGACTACAGCTCCACATGTGGGGAGCTTTTACATCTCTGCTGCACCCTACCATCAGTCCCAGCGGATCTGTATGCAGGGCTGGCCTAACACCATACTTGCTAAACACCACGGGTGGTGTCACGAACTATTCTACCATTAACTACATCTCCCATTGCTTGAGTGCCCAGGGCCACGGACCGGTTCACCGCTGGTGTGACACATTCCCCTGACACCGGCCCGGTGCCGAGTACCCCACAGCCCTGGGAGGGCGACCCAACTACATGCAGGGAGAGAGAGAGGAATAGGGAATATAGGTGAACAAAACATATACAGTAATAGAGCAATAGTAGAAGTTCAAATAACGGGTTAACTTATCAGTCTTTGGTTCCCAGACGGAGGAGGCTGGAAAATCCCATGATGGCGTCGTAGGTGACACGTGAAGATTCCGAACTGGTTCCCGAAAAAGTTAAAGCACTGTCTCTTAACACAGGCAACATATCCTGGCCTTCCCAAGCATAGTCTTGTGGTCCTGGAACAAGATACTGCTCGAGTGCGTATCTGTGGCGATGCGTTTGGTGAATGAAGTCCCGAAGTGGAGGCCGGGGTCACGCCACCTGCTTCAGCATGCACTGTTTGGTGAGTCTTGTGTCGTGGGCCAGCAGAAGTCAGCGGTAAAGAACGGTTTGTCTTAGTCACGTCAGTTACAACAGGAGTGATGGCCTCTGGAGGTACACAGTCTGTATGAGCAGGGGATGAAAGTGCGCAAAGCGGACCTGCTCGTTGGCATCGGTCTGCAGAGAGGGAGTCAACCTTCTCCTGTAACACATGCTGTCTTCCCGCCGAAAGCCCCGTTCTGGTGCGCCCCATATATTTTATATCAGATTCACCCCCTACAGACAGGTGCAAAGGTCTCATCCAGTCAGAAAGTCTTTCCGCTGGCAACAATGGTGACAGTCCCGACAGTTCCGGCCCTGACACGAGAGAGATACCACCAGCCTAGTCCATCTCCCTACACTTTTCACAAAGCCAGTAAAGAAAATTGTTTTTATTTGTATTGCTAATTCAACAGAAAGATATCCACCATTTATTAACGAGGACTCGTCATACGCCATGATTGTATAACGGCATGGCATCCAAGAATATTTCACAAGTCAATAGAGAGTTTGTGCTAAAGTATACCCACAGCAACATGAACTCAGCTTGAATTAGTTTGAATGTATATAAAACATATGGGAAATAAATGACTCCAAATGAATAGTTGTTACCTTAAACTAGAATCTAAAGTTGGTTATCTGAATTCCGGTTAGCGAGGATCATGGTGCATCTTGATGATGAGTGTAAGGTACTTCACAGATTAAATGTGGAATTCATACCACAAGTCTTCCGGAGTGCTGTCCCTGCCGGTGACAGGCACTCCACGTTCCCCCTGTTCCAACGGTGTGCTAGCGTAAACTGTACACGTTGAGTAACTTCGGCATGCAGAGAGCCAGCAGGACCTTCGTGACGTCACTAGTCACGTGCTGGACCATTCCTGATGAATGAAACCGGGTTTTTCCAAGGAAAAGAGGAATTGGTCCACCACGCTCCATGCAATCCATCACATGACTAGTGACGTCATGAAGATCCTGCTGGCTCTCTGCACGCCAAAGTTACTCAGCATGCACAGTTTACGCTAGCGCATCGTTGGAACAGGGGGAATGTGGAGTGCCTGTCACTGGCTAGGACAGCGCTCCGGAAGACTTGTGATATGAATTCCATGTTTAATCTGTGAAGTACCTTACACTCATCATCAAGATGCACCATGATCCTCGCTATCCGGCTAAGAGGAATTCAGACAACCAACTTTAGATACTAGTTTAAGGTAACAACTATTCATTTGGAGTCATTTATTTCCTATATGTTTTTATCTTAGTTATAAACATTCAAACTAATTCAAGCTGAGTTTATATTGTTGTGGGTATACTTTAGCGCAAACTCTCTACTGACTTGTATTTACTTAATTGATCACTTTGATGGTGTGTGTTCCTGTTTGCAGCAAGTGTCCCCTTCTTCTTCTTATAGCTACTATCGCCCCCTACAGTTTATATATTTATTAAGTATATTTCACAATATAAACAAATATGTGATGGCTGGAACTCCAGAGACAAGGTTCAGAGCAACACATCAAATAAAACAGATGTAATTATGTCAGCTGTTATGTTAGATTAACCGGCTGGAGTCTCTGCCACTTGACAAGATCCCATATCTCATGCTAAAATATGGATGCAGAAGTCGTTCATGGGAACAGGAGCTTCAACTTTAGAGATAAGGTTACGATCGCAGCAAACTTGTGCACTTTTTCGCACATGAGAGATAGAAGATATGCTGGGGAAAACTCGGCAGCTGCGTCAGGCATCTCATATGCACAAAGCTTCGGAGAGTGTTCTAAGAGTTTTTCATTCCCCGAAGTGAGTCTTAAAACAGTTTTTGAAATGTTTTGGAAGAGCTTTTTTTTAAGCAATTTTCAGGCATTTTTTTTACAGTCTCCGCTCATAAAGAAAATATCTTTGCTTTGCAAAAGGGTGAAATAATGTGGCACAGCGCAGTGTGTTTCAGATGGGTTGGTGAGCAGTTGCATCACTGATGTCACCGCTCACCACACCATCTGGATGTAGCAGAGTTTGTGACCTCAGCATTATGGATCTATGGCGGAATGCTGAGGATTACTTTGATTTTTTATTTTTACGTTAATAAATGGGTTAAAGAGAGTCGCCGAGTGTTTATTTCAATGAAAGGACTTTTCTTTGTGTGTGTCTTTATTAAATTTGATAGCAGGGTTAGTAATGGGGGTGTCTGATAGATGCCTCTTCATCACTAACTCCTGGGTTTGATGTCAGCAGACATAAAATAACTGACATCAACTCCAAAACTATTACCCCACTTGTCGCTGCACCAAGGGAAGTGGGAAGAGTGGAGGCTAAACACCCGAATTGGTGCATCTAATGGATGTGCCATTTCTGGGGTGGCTGAAGGCTGATATTCTGAGTCTGGGAGGGGGCAAAAATCCATTGTCTGTTCTCAGACTATTAACCCCTTCATGACCAAGCCTATTTTGACCTTAATGACCTGGCCATTTTTTTCAATTCTGACCAGTGTCCCTTTATGAGGTAATAACTCAGGAACGCTTCAACGCATCCTAGCGATTCTGAGACTGTTTTTTCGTTACATATTTGGCTTAATGTCAGTAGTAAATTTAGGTCGATAATTTTTGCTTTTATTTGTGAAAAAAAACAAATTTGGCGAAAATTTAGGATTTTTTTCTGTTAAACCAGAGAGATATGTGACACAAAATAGTTAATAAATAACATTTCCCACATGTCTACTTTACATCAGCACAATTTTGGGAACAACATTTTTTTGTTAGGAAGTTATAAGGGTTAAAAGTTGACCAGTGATTTCTCATTTTTACAACAAAATTTACAAAACCATTTTTTTAGGGACCATCTCATATTTGAAGTCACTTTGAGGGGGTCTATATGGCAGAAAAAAACCAAAAGTGACACCATTCTAAAAACTGAACCCCTCAAGCTACTCAAAACTACATTCAAGAAGATTATTAACCCTTCAGGTGCTTCACAGGGACTAAAGCAACATGGAAGGAAAAAATGGACATTTTAATTTTTCCAACAAAAATTTTCTTTTAGCATCACTTTTTTCATTTTCACATGGGTAACAGGATAAAATGGACCCTAAAATTTGTTGGGCAATTTCTCCTGAGTACATCGATACCTCATATGTGGTCATAAACCACTGTTTGAGCACACGGCAGGGCTCAGAAGGGAAGGAGCGCCATTTGATTTTTTGAATGGAAAATATGCTGGAATATTTAGCGGACACCATGTCGTGTTTGGAGAGCCCCTGCGTGCCTAAACATTGGAGCTCCCCCACAAGTGACCCCAGTTTGGAAATTAGACCCTCCAAGGAACTTATCTAGATACATAGTGAGTACTTTGAACCCCTAGGTGCTTCCCAAATTGATCCGTAAAAAAAAGTACTTTTTTTTCACAAAAATTTTCTTTTAGCCTCATTTTTTTCATTTTCACATAGAATCATAGAATCATAGAATCGTAGAGTTGGAAGGGACCTCCTGGGCCATCTGGTCCAACCCCCTGCTCAAAGCAGGATTCGCTAAATCATCCCAGTCAGATGTCTGTCCAGCCTCTGTTTGAAGACTTCCATTGAAGGAGAACTCACCACTTCTCGTGGCAGCCTGTTCCACTCATTGATCACTCTAACTGTCAAAAAGTTTTTTCTAATATCTAATCTGTGTCTCCTCCCATTCAGTTTCATCCCATTGCTTCTAGTCTTTCCTTGTGCAAATGAGAATAAAGTTGATCCTTCTACAATGTGACAGCCCTTTAGATATTTGTAGACAGCTATTAAGTCTCCTCTCAGTCTTCTCTTTTGCAAACTAAACATTCCCAAATCCTGCAACCTTTCCTCATAAGACAGGGTTTGCAGACCGGTCACCATTCTGGTCGCTCTTTTCTGAACTTGCTCCAGTTTGTTGATGTCTTTTTTAAAATGTGGTGCCCAAAACTGGACACAATATTCCAGATGAGGTCTGACCAAAGAGGAGTAGAGGGAAATAATGACTTCACGTGATCTAGACTGTATGCTTCTGTTAATACATCCTAGAATTGCATTTGCCTTTTTTGCTGCTGCATCACACTGTTGACTCATATTCAGTCTGTGATCTACTAGTATACCCAAGTCTTTTTCACATGTGCTGTCACTTAGCCCTATTCCTCCCATTCTATATATGTTTTTTCCATTTTTATTGCCCAGATGGGCAACAGGGTAAAATGGATCCTAAAATTTGTTGGTCAATTTCTCTTGAGTACACTGATAACTCATATGTGGTCATAAACCACTGTTTGGGTGCACGGCAGGGCCTGGAAGGGAAGGAGCGCCATTTGTCTTTTTGAATAGAAGATTAGCTCCAATCATTAGCGGACACCATGTCGCGTTTGGAGAGTCCCTGTGTGCCTAAACATTGGAGCTCCCCACAAGTGAACCCATTGTGGAAACTAGACCCCCGAAGGAACTTATCTAGATGTGTGGTGAGCACTTTGAACCCCTAAGTGCTTCACAGAAGATTATAACGCAGAGCAGAGAAAATAAAAAATCATTTTTTTTCCTCAAAAATTATTATTTAGCCCGCTATTTTTTATTTTCACAAGGGTAACAGGAGAAATTAGACCCCAAAAGTTGTTGCCCAGTTTGTGCTGAGTATGCTGGTACCTCATATGTGTGGGAAACCAATGTTTGGGCGCACGGCAGGGCTCAGAAGGGAAGGAGCACCATTTGACTTTTTGAATGGAAAATTAGCTCCAATCGTTAGCGGACACCATGTCGTGTTTGGAGAGCCCCTGTGTGCCTAAACTTTGGAGCTCCCCTACAAATGACCCCATTTTGGAAACTAGACCCCCTAAGGAACTTATCTAGAGGCATAGTGAGCACTTTGGACCCAGAGGTGCTTCACAGAAATTTATAACGCAGAGCCGTAAAAATACAAATATTTTTTTTTCCTCAAAAAATGATTTTTTTAGCCCACTAATTTTTATTTTCACAATGGTAACAGGAGAAATTGGACCCCTAAAGTTGTTGTCCAGTTTCTCCTGAGTACTCTGGTACCCCATATGTGTGGGGGAACCACTGTTTGGGCACACGTCGGGGATCGGAAGGGAAGTAGTGACGTTTTGAAATGCCGACTTGATGGAATGGTCTGCGGGCGTCATGTTACGTTTGCAGAGCCCCTGATGTGCCTAAACAGTAGAAACCCCCCACAAATGACCCCATTTTGGAAGATAGACCCCCCAAGCAACTTATCTAGATGCACAGTGAGCACTTTGAACCCCCAAGTGCTTCACAGACGTTATAATGCAGAGCCGTGAAAGTAAAAAATCATTTTTTTCCACAAAAAATGATTTTTTTTAGCCCACAATTTTTTATTTTCACAAGGGTAACAGGAGAAATTGGACCCCAAAAGTTGTTGTCCAGTTTGTCCTGAGTACGCTGGTACCCCATATGTGGGGGTAAACCACTGTTTGGGCACACGTCGGGGATCGGAAGGGAAGTAGTGACGTTTTGAAATGCCGACTTGATGGAATGGTGTGCGGGCGTCATGTTATGTTTGCAGAGCCCCTGATGTGCCTAAACAGTGGAAACCCCCCACAAGTGACCCCATTTTGGAAACTAGACCGCCCAAGGAACTTATCTAGATGTGTGGTGAGCTCTTTGAACCCCCAAGTGCTTCACAGAAGTTTATGATGCAGAGCCATGAAAATAAAAAATCATTTTTTTTCCACAAAAATAATTATTTTAGCCCCCAATTTTTTATTTTCCCAAGGGTAACAGGAGAAATTAGACCCCCAAAGTTGTTGTGCAATTTTTCCTGAGTACGCTGATACCACATATGTGGGGGTAAACCACTGTTTGGGCACACATTGGGGCTCGGAATGGAGTGACCACTGTTTGACTTTTTGAACGCAAAATTGGCTGGAATAAATGGTGGCGCCATGTCGCGTTAGGAGACCCCCTGATGTGCCTAAATAGTGGAAACCCCTCAATTCTAACTCCAACCCTAACCCCAACACACCCCTAACCATAATCCCAACCCTAATCATAACCCTAACCACAACCCTAACCCCAACACACCCCTAACCCTAATCCCAACTCTAACCCTAACCACAAGCATAACCCTAATCCCAACCCCAACCCACCCCTAACCCTAATCTTAGCCCTAATTTCAACCCTAACCCTAATTACAACCCTAACCCTAATCCCAACCCTAATTCCAACCCTAGCCCTAATTCCAACCCTAATCCTAATTCTAACCCTAACCCTAATTCTATCCCTAACCCTATTTCTAACCCTAACCCTAATTCCAACCCTAACCCTAATTCCAACCCTAACCCTAACCATAATGGAAAAATAAAAATATTTTCTTTATTTTATTATTTGTCCCTACCTATGGGGGTGATAAACGGGGGGGTTTATTTACTTTTTTATTATTTTGATCACTGTGAGAGTTTATCACAGTGATCAAAATAAATGAATGAATCTGCAGCCGGCAGATTCCAGCGGGCGCACTGCGCATGCGCCCGCCATTTTTCAAGATGGCGGTGCCCATCATGTGGGACACCGGGACGGCCAGAGGGACAGGAGTTACCGGGGAGGGTGAGGGGGGGATCAGAAGGCTGGGGGGAGCGGAGGGAATGGGAACGACCGATCGCTGCCATCAGTCGTGGCGGCAGCCGATCGGTGCCGTCAGTCAGTGGGGGGTCTCCTCGGTGTCTGCAGCCATGGCCGATGCTATTGCAGCATTGGCCACAGTTTGATTGTAATATTTTACCAAATTTCATTGGTGAAATATTATAATCGCACTGCGCATGTGCCCGCCATTTTCCAAGATGGTGGTGCCCATGAGTCGGGACGGTGGGACACCGGGAGCCAGAGCGGGACTCGGAGGCACCATGGAGGGTGAGGGGGTAATCAGACTGCAGGGGGGAGCGGAGGGAAGGGGAGGGGGAGCAGATTGTGATGGCGGCGGCCGATGGCTGCCATCAGTCAGTGGCGGGGGCCGATCGCCCCTGCCAGCCGGTGTGGGGGGGTTAAATTAGTGTCTCCAGCCATGTCCGATGCTACTGCAGCATCGGCCATGGCTGGATTGTAATATTTCATCAAATTTCATTGATGAAATATTACTATCATTCTGATTGGCTGTTTCATTTTCAACAGCCAATCAGAGCGATCGTAGCCACGTGGGGGCTAAGCCACCCCCCCTGTGGTGAAGCCGCAGGAGGCTGATTTATACCATGACGCCTACTTAGGCATCATGGGTCATTTAGGCACGACTTTTCATGACGCCTATGTAGGCATCATGGATCGGGAAGGGGTTAATATCAGCCTACAGCTGTCATAGGAGAGACCCCACGTCATTTTTTTGGGAGGTCCACCCTTTATTAACCAGTAAAGGCTAAGCAAACAGCTGTGAGCTGGTATTAATAGGCTGGGAACCTTTATGGATATTGACCCCTTCCCAGTATGTTAACACCAGCCCCCAGCTGTCCGCTTTCCCTCAGCTGGTTAGGAAAATTAAGGGGGACCCCACATCATTTTATTTATTTAATGAATGCGATACACAGATGGTGGGCACTGATTTCAAGTCTCATCAGTGTCGCCTGGTCTCGATGGTCACAGGGAGACCAAGCAACAAAGATGAGAGATTGATTCAGTAGCTGGCACCTGGGAACAGTGCTAACTTTACTGCTTTTTCTCAGACGCCAGTACAGGTCACATTAATGAGGCACACGGATGTGATACACAGACACGGAGAGAGCACCAGTACTGTTTTTTCCAGTACCAGAAATATCAGGACATGTGAAATAGGCCTAAGAGACGTGAGCTCTTAATGAATCAGCATGTAATCTCATTGTGAACAATACTGATGTTGATGAATTGTGGCCATATTGTTCCTTCTGTTGGATCCAGCCACACTCAATCAATAGTACACATGAAAATAGAAATTTTTTGACATACAGTGGCATCTTAAAGTTTGGGTGGCCCTGGTTAAAATTATTATTATTGTGAACTGTTAACCTCTTACCGAGGTAATCTCATTGTGAGCAATACTGATGTTGATGAATTGGGGCCATATTGTTCCTTCTGTTGGATCCACCCACATTCAATCAATAGTACACATGAAAATAGAAATTTTTTGACATACAGTGGCATCTTAAAGTTTGGGTGGCCCTGGTTATAATTATTATTATTTTGAACTGTTAACCTCTTACCGATGCTGGGCGTTAATTTACGCCGACGTCAGACTCCCTCCCTTTGACCGGCGCTGAGCCCACATCTTTCTGGGGACATGTCAGCTGTTTTGGACAAACGCTGACAGCGGCATTTAACTCGTGCTTCCAGCCATTAGGCCAGAAATCCGCCCGCCTGTGACCCCCTTCACGCGGAGACCTCTAAAAAAAAGTTTTAAAAAATATAACAAAAAAATATAAAAGTTCAAATCACCCCCCTTTTTGCCCCATTCAAAATAAAACAATAAAAAAATCAAATATACACATATTTGGTATCGCCAAGTTCAGAATCACCCGATCTATCGATAAAAAAAAGGATTAACCTGATCACTACACCCCATAGTGAGAAAAGAAGTCAAAATGCCACAATTACGTTTTTTTTTTGTCACCGTGACATTGCATTGAAATGCAATAACGGGCATTCAAAAGATCATATCTGCACCAAAAGGTATCATTAAAAATGTCAGCTTGGCACACAAAAAATAAGCCCTCACACAACCTAAGATCACGAAAAATGGAGACGCTACGAGTATTGGAAAATGTCGCAATTTTTTTTTTAACAAAGTCGGGATTTTTTCACCACTTACCGTATATACTCGAGTATAAGCCGACCCAAGTATAAGCCGAGAATTTTGCCACAAAAAACTGTGAAAACTTATTGACTCGAGTATAAGCCCAGGGTGGTGCTGCACAAGGGTTAATGGTGGTCCAAAAATATGCTCCATAGATAAATACCCCCATAAAATGCTGCACAAGGGTTAATATTGGCCCAAGAAGATGCTCCATAGATAAATATGGCCCAGGCTGCTGGCACTGGCGATATTCACCTGTCCCCATTCCATCGCCGCGCGCCCCTCTAGTCTTCTTGTCTCCTGGGTCTCTGCAGTGACGTTCAGCAGAGGGCGCGCACTGACTACGTCATTGGCCTTCTGACCTGAACGTCACAGTCCGAGGATGCGGAGGACAGAGCTGCACGCGGCGGTGGAACGGGGACAGGTGAATATCGTCAGTGCCAGCAGCCTGCTCAGGACACCGGCGCCTGGCCCCCAGCGACGGAGAGGTGAGTATGTCATTTTTTTTTAATTGCAGCAGCAACCTTTGTCACCTCCTTAGTTAGATAAATATAATGGTGTGTGTTGGGATTAGAGTTGGGTTTAGGGCTGTGTTAGGATTGGAGTTAGAATTGGGGGATTTCCACTGTTGAGGCATATCAGGGGGCCTGGAAACGCGACATGGTGCCCGCCATCGATCCCAGCAAATTTTGCGTTCGAAAAGTCAAACAGTGCTCCCTCCCTACTGAGCCTTGCCATATGTCAAAATAGTTAATTTCCCCCACATATGGGGTATCTGTGTAGGAGGAGAAACAACAAATTTTTTGGTCTATTTTCTCCTGATACCCTTCTAAAAATAAAAAAAAAAATTGGGGTCTAAAGTAAATTTTTTGTGAAAAAAAATGATTATTTTTTCCTTCCACATTGCTTTTATTTTTGTGAAGCACCTGAACGGTTAATAAACTTCTTGAATGTGGTTTTGCGCACCTTGAGGAGTGTAGTTTTAAGAATGGTATCACTTTTGGGTATTTTCTGTCATATTGACCGTTCAAAGTCACTCCAAATATTATGCGGTCCCTAAAAAATGGTTTTGTAAATTTTGATGAAAAAATTATTAAATCTCTGGTCAACTTTTAACTCTATAACTTCCTAAAAAAAATTATGTTTCCAAAATTGTGCTGATGTAAAGTAGACATGTGGGAAATGTTATTAACTATTTTGAGTGATACCACTCTCTGATTTAAGGGCACAAAAATAAAAAGTTTAAAAATTGCAAAATTTTACAAATTGTTGCCAAATTTCCATTTTTTTCATAAATAAACGCAAGTCTTATCAAAGAAATTTTACCGCTAACATGAAGTACAATATGTCACGAGAAAACATTCGCAGAATCAGTGGATTCCGGTGAAGTGTTCCAGAGCTATAACCTCATAAAATGACAGTGGTCAGAATTGTAAAAATTGACTTCATCATTAAGGGGTTAAACAATGGTCATACCACACTTTGTCTTTGAGGCTGAAAAAAACCCCAATGTACTCCACTACAGTAGACACTGAGCGCACCCTTCGAATGCCAAAGCCGCATTTCTGGCCGTGATTTCTTCCCAGGTCAGTGATATATAATAAAGTCATAGAGAGTGCTGAATCCATAACTTCATGTCCAGCGGATCAAAGTATCGGCAAGGTAAATGAATCTAACTGGATCATACGCTTCCAGTGCCAGATAGAAGAGCGCTCATCATCTGCTGATTAATTCACCACTCACTTGTATCGAGCTGCTGTGTACCAGGTCACTAGCCAAAAAATGACAAAGTAATTGACTTACGTGAGCATTCAGATCACTCCTGATGTTGTAAAAGATAAATCTTTACCTGGACATGCAGACATTGTGCAATAGAAAATATATATGTGTGCAAAATGAGAGTTCTTTTGGAGCTTATTATCACAATATGTAGTTATTTTATTATTTTATATTCACACAGGCTTATAAAAGCAGACTATTTTTTCACATCTATCATTCTTATGTCATCCTCTTTTATACATCAGAATTTGTTAAAAATTAAATCAAATTTCCTATGTTAAAGAATTGCAATTGCGAATATAAAAATTGGATGACTCCATGTGTAATCCAATTTTTTGGGGACACTCATAGACTTAAACAGGAAATACAAAAGAAACTAGGGCACTTTGATGTTCAGATTCGGTCCTTGAAAAAAACAAAAACGCCCATCTGCAATGCCACATTGATTAACTTTGGTCTGAGTGCTATGTGTTTTTTCACTGAAAGCACTCAGGTCAATTTCACTCAAGTGCATTTTTGGACTATCATTTGAGGAGTTTCTTAATTAAGATTTCTGTTTGTTATTTTTTGTTTTTTTTTATGGGAGGGGGGAGGTTGTGCAAAGACCACAATGGGCCAGTTCCATCCTTTGTATTTGTCACTTCTTTTCTTGTCTCATGGTAGTCGCTGACAATTTTCCCACCAAGTTCTTTCAAACGGTGCTCGCATTATTGCCTCTGGCTCATTTTTTCGACTATTCAACGCAAAAGGTCACAAATGGCACAAAATTTCCTTCAAAATACCTAGTGGAAATAAAATTAATCCGGAGGAGAAGACTAGAGAACATTTGACACAATTTTTTGTAACTGTTTCAAATATCACAATTAATCAGCCAAAAACATCTGGAATACAAAAATCATGCCCACAATGGCAAACATAAAAAAACACAGAGGAACACACAAAAAATAGGCTTTAAAAAAAGCATAAATTAAAAGAATTAAGCAGAAATGAAAAACACCCAAGAACTGACAAATAAATGTGTAAATTATGGAGACATCATACTGTGTGAAGGCATCATATTGTGTGTGAGCACTGAGGGCGTCGCAGTGGGGGCATCATGCTGTGTGTGGGAGACCTGTGGGGGCATCATACTGTGTGAGAGCACTATGAGAGTTTGTGAGGGCAGCTCTGTGGGGCCTCATACTGCGTGTGGGTAGCACTGTGGGGGCATCAAGCTGTGTAAGAGTGTGAGCGGCAGCCAAGGCCGTAGTCATGGCCTGCAAAGGTGTCTGCTTTGCGCTCCCTGGCCACCCGTACCTTATACACAAAGTCTTACCATCTCACTTGCCTGGTTCTCAGAGTCCTCCCTTAGAAGCAGAGACACTTCTTCACATAAAGAGACAGAGTCCGATTCCAACTTTAAACGTAGAACTTTACTTGTTTTCAATCGCAGCATGTCCACATCAGTTACTGCATCAACACAGAGTTCTGCACAGTCCACATCCTTCACTTGCCCTGTGCTCTTCGCTATGTCCTTCAGTTTGTACCCGGGTCGTACCGTCTTGGCTGGTACCGCAGCGTTCTCCCTGTTCAGCTTCACTACATTCAGTAGTTCCCTTGTCTGTTTCACCTCAGACATGAGGGCATCTGTCCATGTAGTGAGCTGCCACATCTTAGAGTGACCTGCGTGTCAGTACTGCTGCACTTCTGGCTCCACGGTCGTGGACGGTTTGGTTACCCACTTCCCAACGTTACAGAGTTATCCACCCTGTCCGGGTTCTGTAGCCCTACTAACTAGAAAAAGGAAAACCCTCTATCGTATCTGCGGTCAGCTCCTCCTATGTCAACTATGTACATTATGGTACCCCATCTAGTGTCCACCTTGAGGTATTGCACTTTCCCTATCTACACAACATATATACATACAGTGCCTGGCTAAAGTATTCGGCCCCCTGGAACTTTTCAACCTTTTCCCACATATCATGCTTCAAACATAAAGATACCAATTTTTTGGTGAAGAATCAACAAGTGGGACACAATTGTGAAGCTGAATGAAATTTATTGGTTATTTTACATTTTTGTGGAAATTCAAAAACTGAAAAGTGGGGCATGCAATATTATTCGGCCCCTTTACTTTCAGTGCAGCAAACTCACTCCAGAAGTTCTTTGTGGATCTCTGAATGATCCAATGTTGTCCTAAATGACTAATGATGATAAATATAATCCACCTGTGTGTAATCAAGTCTCCGTATAAATGCACCTGCTCTGTGATAGTCTCAGGGTTCTGTTTGAAGCACAGAGAGCATCATGAAGACCAAGGAACACAACAGGCAGGTCCGTGATACTCTTGTGGAGACGTTTAAAGCCGGATTTGGATACAAAATGATTTCCAAAAATTTAAACATCCCAAGGAGCACTCTGCAAGCGATCATATTGGAAGGAGTATCATACCACTGCAAATCTACCAAGACCCGGCCGTCCCTCTAGACTTTCATCTCAAACAAGGAAAAGACTGATCAGAGATGCAGCCAAGAGGCCCATGATCACTCTGGATGAACTGCAGAGATCTACACTGCACAAATCTGGCCTTTATGGAAGAATGGCAAGAAGAAGGCCATTTCTCAAAGATATCCAGAAAATGTGTTGTTTAAAGTTTGCAACAAGCCACCTGGGAGACACACCAAACATGTGGAAGAAGGTGCTCTGGTCAGATGAAACCAAAATCGAACTTTTTTTAGTTTTTGAATCTCCACAAAAATTTAAAATAAACAATAAATTTCGTTCAACTTCACAATTGTATCCCACTTGTTGTTGATTCTTCACCAAAAATTTACATTTGGTATCTTTATGTTTGAAGCATGATATGTGGGAAAAGGTTGAAAAGTTCCAGGGGGTCAAATACTTTCGCAAGGCACTATATATATGTATATATATATATATATATACTGTATATACATAATGTAACAAATATTCAAGGCACATGTGCAATCACACTTAAATATATGTAGAGTAGGATATGGCCAGTGACTATCAAAGTAAGATGCACAATTGGACTAAATAAGAAAAAGGACACATCGGAACCTAAATCATATAACAGCGAAACAGATCTGAACAACAAATGTCCAATATTAAAAATAAAATAAATATTTTATTCACAGAATTCACAAAAATTGGATGGGAGACAAATACCAAATAGCTAAAACTAGGAACCCATATAACACCACAATGAAAAGGAATAATTCATAAGTGCCAAAGTGTTGCAAAATGTACAAAGAAAAAATATATAGGGTGATAGATATTAATCAAGTATATAAGACAATTCACAATAATACATCAGTAAAGTGCAAAGTGCAAATATTTGTGAAAAATATATATATGTGTGTACCGGCATATAAGATAAAGACACAATGGCCGTTTTTTAAAAGCGCCGAAACGCGCGACGGGGTCGGGCGCATTCTAGGAATCCTCCACCACGTACACCAGGTAATTATAGGGTATTGTTTTGATTTATTTGGCTTTGATTTCTGGTGCCATGTATTTCAGAGATGCGGTTTGAATGGCCATTGTGCCTTACATCGCTTAGGCTTGCATATGTTTCTCTTTAATAGAGGATGTTGTTATCAGTAGTATATATATACTTTAGAGACATATAAGCCAATATATATTGCTTCTTAGCACATATTGCTTTATTTGGAGCATAATATATGTTTTGTCAGGTGCTTTTAAAAAGCGGCCATTGTGTCTATCTTATATGCCGATACACACGTATATATATTTTTCACAAATATATGCACTTTGCACTTTACTGATGTATTATTGTGAATTGTCTTATAAACTTGATTAATATCTATCACCCTATATATTTTTTCTTTGTATATTTTGTAACACTGTGGCACTTATGAATTATTCCTTTTCATTGTGGTGTTATATGGGTTCCTAGTTTTAGCTATTTGATATTTGTCTCCCATCCAATTTTTGTGAATTCTGTGAATAAAATTTTTATTTTATTTTTAATATTGACGTATGTTGTTCGGATTTCTTTCGCTGCTTTATGATATATATATACATAGCAGCATCTGAAACATTACATATATATATATATATTTATATAAGCAGTACAATATCAAAATGAGGAAAGCGAGTGGAGCATCCCACGATCCTGGTACACCCCTTACAAGAGCACTATAAAAGCATCATACTGTGTGAGGGGAGCACTGTAGAGGAACTAGAACTTGTGTGAAAGCAGTGAGGGTCATCATACTCTGTGAGGGGAGTACTGTGGGGCCTCATACTGTATGGGGGAGCACTGTGGGGCATCATACTGTGAGGTTCCATCACTGTGAGGGCATCATACTGTGTGAGGGGAGCACTGTGAGGTCATCATACTGTTAAGGGGAGCACTGTGGAGGCATCATACTGTGTGTGATAGCACTGTGAGCCAGTGCAGTCACCACAGGTCCCACGTTCTTAGGGGCCCACCTGGATCTACACTACCCTTAACTGATCAGCGTGCCTAGCGTACTGATACAGATAAGCCCTGTGGTAGGGCAGGGAGACTCAGTCTTCCTTTACTATCTCTCTCAGCTATGTAGACCGCAGGTCACTTCAATCCTGCAGTCTACAGAGCATCCAAAGTGCCGACGCATGTACAGGATGTCAGATTCTTGATGCAGTGATGTTATTGCGCTGTGCCCGGACTCTGGCATTCTATGCCTGCGTCGGTGCTATGACAGCATGTTAACTTGCCACTAGACTCGTTAGGGTCCTGGGTTAGGTGAGTATATGATTTTTTTTTCAATTAAAACTTGTGGTATGATGTGGGGGAATCATAAACAATGGGGGCCCTTATACATAGTATGGGGAAACTTGAAACAGTGTGAGGGCCTCAAACATTTTAGGGACTAATGCTGGGGCCATTATACAGCTTGGGGACTAATTCAGGGGCCATTATACAGCTTCAGAACAAATGCAGGGGTCATTACACAGCTTGGAGACTAATGCAGGGGCCATTATACAGCTTAGAGATTAATGGGGGCATTATATAGCTTGTGGAAAACTGTGGGGGTCATTATAGAGTGTGGAAGCTAATACAGGTGCCATTATACAGCTTTGGGACTAATGTGGGGGCCATTATACAGTGTGAGTTGCTTAAGTGTGTCACATAGTGTAGGGGGCCCTGAAATAGTGTGGGGGCCTCATAAATTTTAGGGACTAATGCAGGGGCCATTATACAGCGTGAGAACTAATGTGGGGGCCGTTATACAGCTTG
Organism: Dendrobates tinctorius; assembly: GCF_039654945.1. Lineage (NCBI taxonomy): Eukaryota > Metazoa > Chordata > Amphibia > Anura > Dendrobatidae > Dendrobates > Dendrobates tinctorius. Next base: position 11,997,189 of record NW_027361788.1, on the reverse strand, counting down.
GGGATTAATGGGTGGTCATTATCCAGCTTAAGGACTAATGCGGGGGCATTATACAGCGTGGGAGATAATGTGGGGGCCATTATACAGCTTGAGGACTAATGTGGAGGGCATTATACAGCTTGAGGACTAATGCAGGGGCCATTATAAAGCTTGTTGGCTAATGTGGTGGTCATTATACAACTTGTGGACTAATGCAGGAGCCATTATACAACTTGTGGACTAATGCAGGGGCCATTATACAGTTTGTGGACTAATGCAGGAACCATTATACAGCTTGAGGGCTAATGCAGGGGCCATTATAAAGCTTGTTGACTAATGTGGGGGCAATTATACAGTTTGGGGACTAATATGAGGGTCATTATACAGTCTGAGGTCCCACTGTGGGAGTTATATTGTATTTTGTAAGAGCAGTGGGGTCATCCTACTATGTGAAGGCGGGCTGTGAGTTCATCATACTGTGTATAGCGGAGCTATGGGATCATTAAACTGTATTCAGCAAAGCTGTGAGCCCATTATACTGTGTATAGAGGAGCTGTGGGCCCATTATACTGTACTGTATATAGAGGAGCTGTGGGCCCATAAAACTGTGCATAGAGGAGCTGTGGGCCCATTATACTGTGTAGAGGGCAGTTGTATGTATAGCGTAGCTACCGGTGGGGCAGAGGGGGCGGTGGCCCCGGGCCCCGCGCTCTGAATGTGCCCACCCGGAGCTACGCTACTGTAACTGTATTGGCGTGCGCCAATATAGTTACATTCTGCGGCAGAGCAAGGAGAATAATATATAGTGAGGGAGCATTAGACTGTATATGAGAGCACCATATTGTGCAGAGGATAGCTTTAAAGGGGGAGACTCGGGATATTATTAAATGTAAAATCAGTTTACTGTGACTGTCAAAGAGACACACCCAGGGCATTATTACTTTCTAGGGAACAAAATGTGGGCACTGTTTTCTATTGCACTTGGCATTACTATATTCTAGAGGGTTGGTTTAGAATTTGGAGGGCACAGAGAACCACACAGCAGGTGCAGTAATAGGGACACATACGGAAGCAGCTGCTCAGCATTGGGGTATTAGTAGAATGAGGGGTTTGTGCAGGTTGGGAATAGATGGTGACAGTGCTGAAATGTGAGAAGTGAAATGTGTCTTTGTTGTATTCTCTGTAGTTGATTCCTGGCTGGAGGAGTTGTCATGTTGGTTTGGGCCAGATGGAAAAGACAGGAAAAGTGAACGATTCCATCAGAAAGAACGTCAGCTGTAAGTCATTATCTATAACTGTGCTGTAATCTTATATGTTCCTTAGGACTGGTATCTACCACTGACCATATGGCGGTAATATCAATATTGTTCTTTATATATCTGCTGAGGGTCTCCTACATCCACTATTAGAGTGCGTCACCGAGTCGTAATCAGGGTTACCTGGTTAGGGGCCCACTCAGAACTTTCGCCCCCCTGAACCAAAACCCTATGTATGCCTCTGGCTCACAATCAAAGAGGATGCATTGCAGGCGGAGCATGATGAGATGGAGCAAGAAACTATACAGGGTGAATATACACAGCCCAGCCTCATGTCATCCCAACGTGGATTGGTTGACAAGAAGAGGAGGAGAAGGAAGAACAGGAGCTACTTTCATGCACTATAGACGGTACTACAAGCACAACTGTCATACCGTCTGTTCAGCATGGATGGCCTGAGGACAGGGAGGTTAAGGAGGAGAGCATGGTCAGTCGCCTTCTTGGTGAGGAAACGGAAGTCTTGCCTGTTAGCAGTCTGGCACATATGGCTGTCTTTATGTTGCGCTGCCTTTCCCGTGAATCTCGTATTTTCCAAATTTTGAGAGATAATCATTACTGGTTGGTGACATATCTAGACCCATGCTACAAGGAGAACTTTCAATCTTCCAGAAGCAGTCAGGTGTACTAAAATGGTGCCGTACCAGAAGGCCATTGTTGCAGAATTATTAAAAAAATTTCCATCTGCAAACGCTGGTGGCAGAGGTCACAGTTCTTTGGCCAACCAAGGAGTACAGGCAAGAGAGACACAACTCCAATCCAGAAGAGGCAGGGGAACACTTTAAAAGTTCTGGGAGAGTTTTCTCAGACCCTCCCATCGCACTGGCCCTGAGGCACGGGAAACTCTCACAAGGAGTGCAAAGTTTTTTAAGATCCTGAGGGAGTACCTTGCTGACCGTACCAATGTCCTCCGTGATTCCTCTGTGCCTTATAATTATTGGGTATCCAAGCTGGACACGTGGTATGAACTGGCTCTCTACACCTTGGAGGTCCTGGCCTGCCCTGCCGCTAGCGTTTTGTGAGAGAGGGTTCTTAGTGCCGCTGGTGGAATTATAACTGATAAGCACATCCGCCTGTTAACTGAAAATGCTGACAGGCTGACTCTTATAAAAATGAACAAGGGCTGGATTGGGCCAGACTTCTCTACACCAACGAATGATAACAGCGAAACAACCTCAAATCCAGTGTCATTTTTTAGGAGGTATATTTCCATGCACCTCTTTACACCCACACATGGGTATACGCTTCCTGATTTTGGCTATTTGCTGTTCTTCTCCTCCTGCTCCTCATCTTCATCAGCCACCACCACTAGATTACCATGGTGACCGTGATTCATGATGCAACAGCCACGTTATTGTGCTAAAGGGTGTTTTTTATGCCTGTAAAAAATTTTTTTACACATTATGTTGATGTGTACCCCCCAGGGGGAAATGTTTGGCAGCCCATACGCTGAGTGTATGGGCATAACAAGTATAGGAGACCCACTCCTTTAAACTGGGAAAACATTTTTAGGAGGCCATCCTTTACGCCTCTTCTGACACCACCACTAGATCACCAGGGTGAACGTGTTCCGTGATGCAAAAAGCACGTTATTGCTTTCAAAGGGGTGTTTTTAGTGTCAGCAGAGTTCACCTAATATTTCTTGTGCCCCCCTCCCAATGAGGAGTTTAAATAAATATCAATTTAAAAAAATAATAGGGTTGTACAGGAAGAGCAAATAAATAGTTGTGGTATGGCACTGCGCCCTGCCTACACTTGAGAATGTTTTTTTTATTACCAGCATTAAATACAAATTTGTAAATGCAGATGAAGTTGATAGAAAACCACAATCTGTGCAATCCCAGCATTTCTCTGTACACATCTCAGTATTTAGATCACTATTAGCATGATCTACTTCCCTTCAGCATTTCTCTGTATTCAGATCACAGATATCACAACATGCTTCAGCCGCAGGGCAATAAGTATTGCCTACGATTGTAGGGTTCTGGATGAGATTTTCACAGTGTGCAACATTAGGCATAAAACATTTTTTGTCTAGAACACAATTGGTGAACACTTAGTAATTCCGCCCCATTTACTGGAATATGCAGGTCTTCACATCCATTTGGAAGAATCCAGATATTAAAACTACAAAACAACAAAGGTTATCTTTTAAACAGAAACAGATTATTGAAGAAATTTTAAAAAGTTATTCAACATTTAGCCTCCCTTGACATAACAGTAGAACCATAATCGTGCTGGATCAGAATACTAGAGCAAAGGTAAAACGGAAATTCTTGACGCAGTAACACAACTGCCCCACAACGAATGTGAACTGTACTACAATGCTGAGAACAGGATTAATTGTCCAATGTCTGATGCCAGACTCCTTCAAACATCAACTACCTGCTGCTGATGAGCACTAAACAGTTGGATGACTGCTGATGACTCTGAGGATTTAAAGAGTGCTTTAAGGCTGTGTGCACAAGTTGCGGATTCTGCTGTGTTTCCGCAGCGGTTTTGGCCCTGCGGAAACGCAGTAGTTCTGCAGACCAAGTACAGTACAATGAAACCCTATGGGTTTTCAAAAACGCTGTGCTCACGGTGCGGTTTTTTCCGTGCGGTTTTGATGCGGTTTACAAACTGCAGCATGTCAATTGTTTGGGCGGTTTCCGCAGCGGTTTCACACCTTTAACATAGTAGAGGTGTGAAACCGCAGGGCAAAACCGCAGACCAAACCGCAGGAAAACCGCAGGTCACTTTACCTGCGGTTTAACCTGCTGCTCCGTGCGGAAAAACCCGCAGGTGATTCTGCACCGTGTGCACATAGCCTTAAGATAGTATCAGGATCAACTTCAGCTGGAGGATTTGAAGCAACACTGGAGGAGGAGGAGGAGGCTGTGTTTCTTCTAGATTCACCTTCCTTATTTGATTGGTTGTCACTTAATCTTTGAAGGATGGGCTGGTCTGATGTTATCCCACTACCATTCAAATGAAGATTGCATTTCATTGGTTGTCCATCTAGGTATCTGTTGTTGTGTTTTTTATAGGCAACAACTGCATCTTCCTTTCTTATAAGCACAACCTCTGCAACTCCATAACTCAACAAGCGTGCAAGCTTCAAGGCACCATATACACATAAAAGCTACACGATATCTTCATCTGTGACTCTTGGATGCAAATTATTAGCGGTCAATTTTTTTGCCTTCTAAATGGCTAAAAACAGACTCTTTTGGAGTCGACCCTACTGAAGAACTGTCCTTCTTTGTAACAAGTGTCTATGACTTGTTGGTTAGAGCCCTTGTGTGCAATAAAGGTGGTGAAGTCTCATGCTGAGTAGACATGGAAGCTATGTGTGCATCATTCTGTACCACTTTAGTAAGAGGTAAAGTTTGCCCAAGAGAAAATGAATTTCCAGACATTCACGGCCTTTTTTGCACAGTGTTGGCAGCTGTGATTTTCGTCTTCTTGGTGGGGATGTGGGAAAGTTCCAAGTCGTCATCAATACCATCATCATGCATATCTTGTAAAGAGGAAATCTGTGGTTTCCCTAGTTCGTGGTTAACAACGTTCATTTGCATTCCTTTAACATTGTTCATTACACCTGAAGAAATAGTTTTCGGCTGTGAAATTTTGATGGTCTTGGTAATATTTATGGGTGAAGATGAAGAACCTTGTGCCAAAGGTGAGTTGATCGTTACGGCAGGTGCACTTCGCTTTAAACTTAGTTTTTCACGAGCATCCATCAGTTTGGTTGGTTGACCTCCAACACTAATCTGCTGCTTTCTAGAATTCATCATCTTACGAGCATCTTGCACTTTACCCTTTATATGGAAACGTGTGTCTTTTGCTACCACTTTTTCACGGGAATCTTTTATGCCTAGCTTGAGACGCGCATCTGTTACAGCTATCATCTGACAGGCATCAAAATGCATTCCAGTAATTGGTGGTGGGTAATCAACTAATCATTGTAGGTTGGATCCTGGATCTCATACCTCCCATAGCCCCCCTGTTATTAATCCTGTAGGTTCCCATTCCTGCTGTCACCATGCCCCTTTTCCTGATCACTTCATCCAATGACACGTACATCATATTACTGCTACAAACCTGCACCTTCCCAGCAGCAACTGTGTTATTGTTTTCAAGGGTGTTTATGATGCCCGTAAAAAAAATGTTGGCACAGGATGTTGATATGTACTCCCCAGGGGGAAATGTTTGTCAGCCCATAAACTTAGTGAGACCTGCTCCTTTAAATTGTGAAAACATTTTTCGGAGGCCATCCTCCACTTATCTTCCTTGAAGGATTGGAGTGCGGGTAAATTTGGGGCAGGCCTTGTGTCGAGGTAGCTATTGAGGGAGGGCTAAATTAACCCTTCACGGTTGACCAAGTGATTTCCAAATTAATCCACAGAGTGTTGCTAGCAACTGGAATGACCAGACGGAGATGTGTCTCTGTATGGGAGGATCAAAGGAGATCGCTAACCCCATTTATTATGTCACCTCTTTTTATAGTATTTTGCTTAATTATGCAAAGTACATAGCTACCAATAACATCGTCGTAATGCATTTACTTTATAAGCCAATAGTATTACAAGAAAACCGGAAACTACATATATGTCCATATCTACGTAGCATAGAGAAGAGAACAATAGCACATTCCTCAGGGTCTCAAATCTCATATCTTGTTCGGACTGGGACAGTCTGGTTTTATTACAGCCGTGAACTTTCACCTATTACAAAATTTAACCCGTAAACAACAAAATGGCGTCGCAAGCACAAAAATGGAGTCTTTGAGAACAAGATGTCCCGTACATCTGAATACTGTACATCACACTTGTATTCACTTCATGGGCAAACTTTATGTGGCATAAAAAATCATAATAATGGGAACTTTGGTTTCATGTGGCTATCCACTACGTGGGTTCAAAGGCTTATTGGGGTGAGTGTAATTTTGGTGCAGGGCAGTCCTTGCATTCAATGCATAAGCAAACAGTATGGGAGTACCAAAGGAATACTGGAAACTTTGGTTGCATGTGGTCATCCATGACGTCTGTTCAATGGGTTGTTGGGGTGCGTCCAAATTTTGGGCAGCCCTGCCACTCACTGCATACACAATTATAGTATAAGGGACCTACTGTTTAATAATGGGAACAACATAGCATAGCTGGCTGATGGCTCTCTAAGAAAAGTGAGGGCCGACTGCTGGCCCTATAAAAGTAGACTGTGACTTTCAGAGTCCCTCCTTCAAAAATTAAACAGGATGTGTCTGATGATGTGTCACACACCACATGGCCAAATAAGGTTGTAAAATGTTAAAATGCCATTTTCTAGTGAATGCATTTGCTTTGGTTGAAAGCAATGCTAAAGTTGAAAAACGCAACAAAAAAAATACGTATGAACATAGCCCAAATGGTGGAGGAACATTTTTGCTTTGGGTTATTTATTTTGCCTTACAAATCATTACCATGGAAAAGATGTTTTTTAACATATTTCCCAGGAAAATCCATTTTGGTTTCGTTATTGTATGTTTTATTGTGCGCCTGTAAAAGTGGCGTAAGACTCTGACAACATTGTTCACAGCTATGACCTGGGAGTCAGAAATGCTTTCAGGGCTATTTCCCTTGATGTTCCCAAGTCTTTTGAGCCTTATTCCCATTGATTTCAGACGTTTTTAGACCTTAAAAGGACCCCCGGGGGGGTCGCAGCAAAAAAAGCTCGGTTTTACCATAGACTTACATTGGGCTCTTTGCTCAGTTCAAGCACCCGAGCATTCCAATTTGCTTGGCCTGAGCAACAAGCACCCAAGCATTTTAGTGCTCGCTCATCACTAAAAGTATTCAACAGGATCACAGAAGAGCATATTTCACAATTTTGCAGCCCTTACAAAATAATTTTCCTCCTATTGAAGCACCTAGATTACCCTTTCATTGACCCCATTAAGTATGAAGCCAACAAAAGTGCCCCCAAATACAGTATGATACCCCACAATTAATTCCTAGTCCACAGTACCCTCCACACGCACAGTTTGATGACCTCACTGTAACGCTTTCCCCCACAAAGTATGGTGACCCCAAAACAGAATGATTACCACAACATAGCTCTCCATACATTATAATGGGACCCACACTCCTCCACACAGTATGATGGCCCCGACACAACCCAGGACACACTGTATAATTGCTCGCATAGATTATCATGGCTCCCACTATCCCTCTAAACAGTATAATGGCCCACCACATATAGTATGAAGGCCCCCACATAGCCTTCTAAACTGCATAATGGCACCTATAGTGTACTCATTGATTAAAAAAATGACTCATATATTCCCATCCTCCCTCTGAAATGGCCTCTGTAATGTGTTTTCTAAAGCTCTGCTCAGCACAGCAGGTGCAATGCAGTGACGACCCCAAGGGTACTGCAACAAGCAAGCAAGTGACAAAACAATTCAACGCATTTGGACTTCTTGTGCCTTTCTTGTTGCGGTCACAGTACCCTCAGATTCACAATGTGACCTCATTCACTTGTATTGGGCTGCGATGTAGCAGTGTCATCTATCAATTATTGGTTGCCATGCAGCCCCAATCTTATTGTTCAGGCAATGTTCCCTGTGAAAAGGATATGCAAATGAGCTCTCCTCCAGGAAGAAGAAAACTGACTCTCTAATGTCACCCAATGAATTTAGCTCCCCTACAAATCAATGTCTGACCCTTTACTTGACTTAGAATATTTAGCTAAAAAGAAAAGATGCCCATCCGCAGACATTGACTTATAGGTCAGCTACTCCTGATGGGTGGCACTAGAGAGCCAGCTTTCTCCCTATTGGAGGAGAACAAATTTGCATACTTTTTCCCAGGGAGCATTGCCTAGACTATAAATCTCCCTAGGTTAACTTGGTGGCCAACATAAGGAATTAGTTCTTTGCTTCCATGATTGGGGCCATTATTTTAGCTTTCACAAGACTTGTCATGCTTGGTATATAACATGGAAGAAAACTGTGACAAATTACAATTTGCTAAAGCTGTACCATAAAAATTGGTCATCTTGTGGTTATACCCCCTAGTATCTACTCCATCTATACATGTAGTCTTATAACAATCCACCACTTGTCTAACCCAGATTATTATAAACCCTACCTGGAAATATGGACTAAAGATGAATGCTATTCATTAAATGTCTCTGTCGTATGTATCTGCGTGTGCCGAAAGGTTACTTTTATCCTCAGCTCCTGGGTAACAAATCATGAAGGCTATATAATAGATTACAAGGCAAATGCTACTTGTAAAGCACAGTGCTGTACTAAAGTAGCCCAATGAAGACTCATCTGGGATCATTTATCAGCGGCGTTAATGCATGTGATAACGATAATGTATCTCGCTCATAAAGGATACACCGATAACGCAAACACCCTCAGACGCCTTGAAATATGTATGTATAAAAAAAGGCATAAAACACATATACACAACCTAACAATCACCTTCCGTGTAGACATGTTTTGGGAGAAGAGTTGTAATAAATCCCGCTAATATTCCAAATTCACCCCCCCCCAAAAAAAAAAAAACTGAGAAAGATCAGAAATATCTGTCTTTATCTGCAACAATGTCATGAATATTTCATCCCCGGCTGAACTTCAAAGCCCACTCTACGAGGACAGGAATAGAGGGGAAAACTGCCGAGAGAGAGGGAAGGAGAGAAAGAGTGAGAGGAATTCGAGAGTATAAAAAGAGGGGGTGGGGGGATGATTAAAGAACCTTATTAAAAGGCTGCTTGTAGGACCAGCTACATGAAAGAGAGCGCATCGAAGGGTTTATCCTTCTAAATGACAGCGTGCTCTCACCAACACGCCGAAACCTGATTATACTGACAGGGCCTGAGTGATACTGCAAACTTGTTAATAGCATCAAAATTAGAAGAGCCTCATGCAAAGACGGGAGATTAATTTTCGCTGGGGTAGTTCTCTCGCAAATTGCAAACTTGTGAATATGTTCTCAGATAATGAGCATCCGCAGTCCTCAGCCTGCCTGTCATTTTATGTAATTAATGTTAAGGAAGACTCTTTCCTGATGCGCAGAATTAGTCATGTAGCAGAAAAATATCTTCAGAGAAATAATTTCCATTTATTACCATCGCCCTGTTTGTGTGCTTTACTCTGTCGGAGGAGGAATTTATAGCTGGACTGCTTTGCCACCTTCCCTTTGATTAGTCTGTGATACATACACATATGTATACTATTAGGATCTGTGAAGTCATGCATATAGGAAATGTCTGCTTCTACTTGGTTTGCAGCAATATTACATCTTTTTTAATGAAATATATGGAACAGATTCATTGGTAGCATGTAATTATAAAGGCACACATGATGTCCTTGTGAAAGCCACGACTTTACCTCCCAATTTGGAATCAAGCACATGGGCACAGTTTTGCCATTAACTTAAAGGGGACTTGTCACTTAACATAAATATGTAATGTTTTTACCTGGTGTAAATGCCACTGTTCTCCTGAATCTGGCATTGTTTTTCTTTTGTTCCTGCGCCTCTCCATTCCTGAGATATGGACCTCTATTTTTTGTACGTAAATTTAGTCTTGTTACAAAGGGGTTGTGGTCATCGTGAAGGTAGCCACAGAGAAGGATTCAGGATCAAGTCCACTTGACTATCAAGATTGGCTCTATATACAGGGACGAAGAGGCCATATCTCAGGAATGGAGAGGAGCAAGAACAAAAGAAAAACATCGCCATATTCAGGAGAACAGCGGCATTTACACCATACAAATATATAATGTAAAAAATTCCATATTAATAGAAATGTACCATATATATTTGTGACTGTTTACAGACCTTGTTTCCTTGCAAATTCAACTTTGATGTGGTCATAACTAAGCTGAGAGAAACTAAAAAAAGTGAGATAAGATAGGAAGTTGAAGGGCAATAAGGTCTTTTCTGTGTAAATGGGGAGTTTGTGCGCAATGGTGCTCATTTGGTAGGGTTTTGTGATCACTACCTCAAAATAGGCTCAAGAAAAAAAAAAGAGGCTCAAGACTGCTGCAGACCCAACGCTTGGAGATCACCAGAGGATGGAGTGAATTAGGTTAAATCTGTGCTTCTTCATCAGTACAAACCATGGTGTACTACTGTGGTTTTGTTCTACACTGTGGTTAGTCTGGATGAACTATGGCACTTTTACATCATCGTTCACCGGCAGAGCAGATTTAACCCATTTCACTCCATTCTCTGTTAAAAAAAGTGAGATAAGAGAGAAAAATTCTCCCATTGGTCTGTCAGAATGAGCTCACTGATATATTTTCTTTTAACCTATTCTCCAGTCAGCAACGGCCAGTACAGCAAACACATTATCGAAAGCAAAAAAGTTTACATTTTTTTAATAAACACCAATGAGAAAAATAATTTTTAGGCAAAAATAAAGAAGAAAAAAATTATCCCTAAATATAGACAACCCCTTTAATTAGGTCATGCATACTCCAAAAATGGCTTGGTGAAAAATTTGTAACAACTCTAGATATGGAATATAACTATATTAGATCATTCTATGTATTAATCTACATAGTATCTAAATCTGCAACAAATATCTATGTATAAAAGGAGATATTTTAGCCAGATGGAGATGGACATGCCCCACATACAGCTTATAATATATTGGTATGGTATAGAGAGACACATACTATATAAAGATCGATTAATGTACCATAAAGATGGATTAATGTACTATAAATATAGTATATCAAGTAGATTAATGTAGATATATTATGCATATATATTGATCATTCTAGAATGCTGAACCACAATATTAAAACCACTGACAGGTGAGATTAGTTACATTGATTATCTTGTGATAATGGTACTTGTCATGGGTTGGGATATTTTAGGAAACAGGAGAACAGAGTGTACTTGAAGTTCATGTGCTAGAAGAATCACAAATGGGCTAGTGTAAGAATCTGAGTGACTTTGAAAAGGGCCAAATTGTGATGACTGGGTCAAAATATCACCAAATCGGTAGGGCTTTTGCAGTTATTTTTGTTATACAGTGGTTAGTACCTACCAAATAGAAGGAGCAAGGAATGAGAATGGGTAAAGCAATGACATGGCAAGAGTCACCAAGGCTCATTGATGTGCATGTTGGATGTAAAGGCTAGCTCGTCTTGTCTGATCCTATAGTAAAAGTCATTATTGCATAAATTGTTGACAGAGCAATACAGAGACAAGCAACAGTAATAATGAAGGAAATTCTGCAACTGTGCTTACAAGTCTGCATGTGAATCAGCTCTGAGATAAGATAAAAGCCTTGTCAGAAAGCTCAGCACGATCTTTCCATGTCTCACTCTGCCTGTTTCCTCACTCTGCTCCTCATTCCCCTCTCCATACATTATAATGGGCTGTGTTACATGATACTTACTCTCCATCTTGTCTGAGGAAGGATGGGGCAGAAGTGTCTGATAAGTGGGGAAGGGAGTTGATTACTCTGATAAGATACATTATCATTTTTTTATATTCGCCTGTACTTTTAATTAAGGCAAAGTGTGTTGAAAGTTCTGTTCCATTTAAAATGATCAGCTTAGAATGTTTTGGTGTCAGATACTACAGGACACCATTAGAGGCTTGGTGAGCTGCATGCCTTAATGTGTCAGAACTGTTTGGATGGCAGGTGGAAGAGCTACACAAAATTAGGACGTTGGTTTGATTGGAGCATAAACTGATTTTTGACCTAAATCTATCTACTGTTAAAGGGGTTGTCCAGGCTCGGGACTCAAGTCTGCAGTCATTCTATGTAACTATAGACTTTGTCTTGTGAATCCTCACAGTTTGCGCTGTTAGGATGCTACAGTGCAGGCGCAGGAAGTGAGCGGTTATGTGACTGCGAGTAGGCAATTTTTCTAATTCCAGCCCCATTCCAACTAGACAAGTCCAGCCTCGCTCTATTCACTTGTATTCAGCCTGTGCATGTCTATTTGGCATGTGGCTGCATTTATGCAAGTTGCATACTTTGGATCACATGACCATCGCCGCCCTTGGCACCAGAAAATCTTGACAGCGCACACTGTGCAATTCGTGAGGGTTCACAAGTCTGCAGTCACATAGAGTGACCCAAAGCCTGGACAACCCCTTTAACTGTAGATATAGATATACTGTTAATGATAGCGAGTTATGCTGATGTATAGAAATGAGTCTTTGTCTATAAATACACAGAATACATGAAAACACTTTTTATTACAGATGGAAAATGTAGGCATATGCATAAACTGTATTTGTAAAGTCACTTTGTCTTTTTGTCTTGTAGCATTAATTGACATTTTTTGCACCAGATTCCTTGAAATGGTGATTAATGAATTCAACGTAAAAGCAAAACTGCTCCTTTTTTATCTTATGCCTTTTTTGCTAAAATGTTGCAAAATCTGCACCAAAATTTCAGGTGTGCAAAAAGTAACTTCTGTGGGATAGGGAGGTTGGAACTGGAGTATATTTGCACAAAACTTTTTAGTTTTTTAAAAAGTAGAAATTGATGATGAGTCAGACAAAAACATCTGCTAACTCCAAACCATGCCTACAACGATGAACATGAAAGAAACCACACAAACACATATAAAATGCACTGTAATAAAGAACAAATGAAAAGAATAAGTCGCAAATGAAAAACGCCAAAAAATTGGATTGAGTGCAATAATGAATCCGGCATCGCTTTTTTCCACCAAGGCATTTAAATTACATTTATATTAATAAAATCATATTGTATCTTTTTTTTCTATCCACTTTGTCCTGGAGATCTGTGCCTCAGTTGTATTCTCTTCCATGGCTTTTGCTCCTAGTCTCCATTTTTTGCAGTCTACCTGGTCCCTTGCACAGATGGCACCTAACGTTTCTGGGAATAAATGTGGTTATGCCCAAAATATGTAACATCTATATGTTCTCCTTGTTTCTCTAAGCTAATAATCCCAATCATACTACATTATTATTATTATTATTATTATTATTATTATTATTCACAATGGTCACATTGCACGTTGGGATAAATTCAGTATCATCTTCACATTTCAGATTCAGGAATGACAAAAAAAGGAAATTTAAAAGACTGTAAAACGCAAGTTGACTTGGCCCGAGCCTCCCTCTATGCACACATCCCAACCTTTATCCTGATAATAATTGCTACTGCCTCCAAAATAAATTGTGAAATGTTTTTACAATGCAAAAAAGAACAGAGCAAACATCTTTAATTTTCTTTGTTTGCTCCTTTTTTTATCTTCTGTAAAGGCTGATTTCATACGTTTATTTTGCAACTCGGCACCTTACTTGCTATACGACAATATTTCATTTTGCTCATCCCCCCCTTCTTCCCCAGCCTTCGTTCCTTCAGTTAATTAAAGTCACACTCCATCAGTAGGGTTCGTGTGGCGCGGCAGCGTGATGAGCTACAAAGTGCCAAGTGTGCTTCGCAAAGCCTATTAATGACCCTGTGGAGCAACACAGCACCTGGATGGTTAATTCCTATCCGTTTCCTAAAAGCACAAAATATTCTTTAAAATTCGTAAAATTTTGATTTACGAATAAATATTTAGGAATATGCATGAGGTAAAAATAGCAATATTTAATCATAGAATGTGTCTGATATTACAAGCAAGTTCCATAAGCTGCAATGCCAGATACAGACTTAGACTAGAGTGGCACTGCTTCTGGAATAAAGCAGCCATAAGTTTTTTTTTTATTTAGTTAATAAAGTTTTCTGAAGCAGTAGTTGATGTAATCACATGCCTGTCAACATATATGGACAACTGGTAAATGGCCCATGGACTGGACAAAATCTATGTTTATTCCTATTCCAAAGAAGGAAGATACTATCAATAGTTTCCACAATTGGACTACTGTGCTCATACCTCTTGTCAGAAAAATAATACTGAAAATTCTACAAAGACAGTTACAGCCTTATTTTGACTAAGAGCTGCCAGAGGAACAAGCAGGATTCACAAAAGGCACAGGAACAAGAGATGTAATTGCTAACATTAGTTAGATAATGGAAAAGGCCAAAGAATTCAACAAGGATATCTATTTTTTCTTTGTCGACTATGTTGTTCACCAGAAACTTTGGAATACCATGAAGGATATGGGTGTGCCGAACCATCTGAGCAGCCTCATCAGGAACCTTTGCATCGACCAAGAGGCAACAGTCCGAACGGAGCACGGAAACACGGCATGGCTCAAAGTAGAACAAGGCACCAGAAGAGGCTGCATCCTGTCACCATTTCTCTTCAATCTATATGCAGAAAGCTTGGACTTGCCAAAAAAGAAGGAATTAAAATTGCTGGATGAATCATCAGCAATTTCAATATACAGACAATACAACATTGATAGCAACAAGCGTAGATGGAATGAAGGACTTAGTACGGACTGTCACGATGGAAAGCTCGAACATGGGACTGCTACTTAAGGAAAAGAAGACAAAGGTTTTGACTACTGCCATGTATGACCCAGACACTTTTGAGATGGACAGCGACTAACTGAAAGTTGTAAAGGACTTCAACCTACTTGATCAATTATCACTCAAGATGCAGTGGCGCCACTGTAAGTCAATAGGAGAATAGCTATGGGCAAATCAACAAAGAAATCATTGGACAAGGTCATCTAATCGAGCAACATTTCACTGATGAAATGGCTTGTACATAGTTTGGTCTTTTCTGTGCTAACGTACTGATATGAAATCTGGATGAAAAAGAAACTAGACAGAAGAAGCAGCCTTCGAAATGTAGTGCCGGAGAAGGATGTCATCAATACCATGGATGGCATGAAGAACAACAAACCAAGCCAGACATTTCACTGAAAGCAAGGATCACCAAGCTACGGCTTGCCTATTTTCATACACCTCATACAAAGAGAGCAATCACTGGAGAAAGACATCATGGTCAAAAGAGTAGAAGGAAGAAGCCAAAGAGGAAGACCAGGAACCCAATGGCTTGATAACAGCAGACAAGACCCTGTGGACCTATCTTGGCAAGATTGATCTTCCTACAGATCAGATCATTTATCTATGAAATTGCCATGGCTCAAGATATAAAAAAAAAAAAAAACACACCGAAATATAAATATAGATTCATTTTTTGTGTGTGTGTGGTGCCATTCATTGATTTTTTTTGTGGCAAATTCTCTAAAATGGCGCACGTGGATCATGAAATTTGCGTAAAATTAATAGCACTATTTTTTCTTTTTTTTAACTTTTTTACAAACTTTTATCTTCAACCTCTTTTCTAAAAATGCTGCAAGTTCCAGTAAAAAGTCACAATAATTGAGACCTATATAATATTATGAAGGGAGAGAGGGTTGAATTGATGAATTAGCCGAAAACATCTGAAAATCCCAAACCTCTCCCAGAATGATGAATGTTAAAGAAAAAAATGGAACACATGTAAAATAAACTTTTTAAAAGGATTAAATTTAAAGAATCATAGAATCGCAGAGTTGGAAGGGACCTCCTGGGCCATCTGGTCCAACCCCCTGCTCAAAGCAGATTTCGCTAAATCATCCCAGACAGATGTCTGTCCAGTCACTGTTTGAAGACTTCTAAAGAATAAGGTACAAATGAAAAAAACTGAAAACTACCAAAAAGTAGATAAAAAAATGCAGTAATGAATCTGGTCGATAGTTTCTCATCTGTCCTATTTACTGACAATGATGAAGATTAATAGAAAGCATACCTATGCCTCCCATCAAGAATATGAGCTTAAGGAAAGGTTGAAGGTAGACTTAAGTCTATTGAGTTCAACCTATAGTATAACATCTTTGAGCTACTACCTACACATGTGGTCAAAATTGTTGGTACCTCTCGTTTAATGACAGAAAAACCCACAATGGTGACAGAAATAACTTGAATCTGACAAAACTAATAATAAATAAAAAATCTATGAAAATGAACAACTGAAAGTCAGACATTGCTTTTCAGCCATGCTTCCATAGAATTAAAAAAAAATAAAACTCATGAAATAGTCCTGGACAGAAATGATGGTACCCCTGAAAATAATGTGACAAAAGGGACATGTTAAATCAAGGTGTGTCCACTAATTAGCATCACAGGTGTCTACAATCTTGGAATCAGTGAGTGGGCTTGTATAGAAGGCTACAGTTATAACATGGATGAATGTGACACGCATCTCTATTCTCTTCATACAGGTAACCAGCTCTTTCAATCTCTGCTCTGAATCAACTCCTGTGTTTCTCCACTCCATTCAATGTCAGCAAGAAGTTAATCCTGAATGCTATATATTTGTTTTCAACTATGCAAGCTTATATCTGGTAACTAGCTCTTTCAATCTCTGCTCTGAATCAACTCCTGTGTTTCTCCACTCCATTCAATGTCAGCAAGCAGTTAATCCTGAATGCTTTATATGTGTTTTCAACTATGCAAGCTTATATCTGGTAACCAGCTCTTTCAATCTCTGCTCTGAATCAACTCCTGTGTTTCTCCATTCAATGTCAGCAAGCAGTTAATCCTGAATGATATATATGTGTTTTCAACTATGCAAGCTTATATCTGGTATATAGTTATTTCAACTTACTCTGCTTGTCCCCTTATGTTGTGAGGTCAAGAAATTTTTCAAAGTGCTTTATGATCAATGTAGTGCTGGACATTTGTTTATCTGACCACAACATTTTATTGGGTCCTGCTGTCTCAATATAGTTTGATTGATTAAGGAGAAGAGAGAGAGCACAAAAAAAAATCTAAGCCTTAGCCTCCTATATATTCAGACATAGCTTGGGGGAGCATTTATGCATATGTGATCGAAGTACATGTATCAAAGTACTGGCAGTTATAACATGGCAGTTAGACAGGGCAGGAGACAGGTAAGACATTTATATACATCTACTCCCTGTACATTTGGAGTGCAACAAATATATACCATATGCATTTGTGTAATTTATATCCTGGCCGCTGCATTCACACACATCCACCGCCCTGGCATTAACTCTCTACACTCCATCCATATAGGCCCCTCGCTCCTTTCCTGTCCTATGTATAGCACTCATGCTCTTTTCACATTGTTAAATTGCACAGATCCAGTCAGTCCCACCATTCAACATAAGAGACGCTCTCACAAATCACTTAACCATCTGCTCATTCTTTCTATCCTCCTCCTAGTAGCAGGAGACATTGCTCCCAACCCTGGTCCCCCATGTTGTAGAAAGTCAAACCCCCCAACTGCTACACTCAGAAACCCCTCTAATCTTATTAATATTCCCTGCATGCCATCTGTCTCTCTTAATTGTGCACTTTGGAATTCTCGCTCAGTGTGTAACAAACTCTCCTTCACTCATGACTTTTTCCTTTCTAATTCTCTTAACCTCCTGGCTCTTACTGAAACCTGGATCCAGCAGTCAGACACTACCGCTGCTGCTACTCTTTCATAAGGGGGACTACACTTCTCTCATACCCCAAGATCAGACAATAGAGCAGGTGGAGGCGTTGGTCTGCTCCTATCACCAAAATGTACCTTTCAGGTTATCCCTCAACTACCCTCACTAGTCTTCCCTTCTTTTGAGGTTCATGCCGTCAGACTCTACACCCTCTTCTCCATGCGAGTGGCGGTGGTGTATCGTCCTCCCGGCCCCTCCTATCAGTTCCTGGATCATTTTGCCACTTGGCTTCCACATTTTCTCTCCTGTGACATCCCTACCCTCATCATGGGAGATTTCAACATCCCCATTGCTCTTCCCCTCTCCCCATCTGCTACTCAGCTTTTATCTCTAATCTCCTCATTTGGCCTTTCGCAGCTTACTAATTATCCAATGCATGAAGACGGAAACTCCCTCGACTTGGTCTTCTCTCAGCTTTGTGCAGTGGATAATTTTGCAAACTCCCCTCTCCCACTCTCTGACCACAATCTTCTTTCATTCTCTATCAAGAACTGCCAGGCTGCTCAAGTTACCCCCACTATCCATACTTATAGAAACATACAGGCCATTAACACCCAGAAACTTATGAAGAACTTGCAGTCTTCATTGGCCCCTATCTCCTCTGTTGTGAGTTCATTTTCCCCTTCACCATTGAGGTCTGATGAACTCCCTCTTCTGGTGAAGGAAAGTAGTGAGGCTGATTCCAAGCACCTGAGCAGAATGATGATGACTAGGTGACTGGAATTGCTGACTGGATATAAGGCAGCCGACGCCCTTCTGCCTTGCGGGTGATTTCTCTGAGGGATTCTAGGAGACCAGTCTAATTCCTGCTCCTCAAAAGCTAAGTTTTCTGCTCTGCTTTTTGCATTTGTGTTTTGGTTTTGTTTTGCCTTGTTTTTCTGGATTTCTGCCATTCCCTGCTGGGGTGAGCTGAATTCCTTTTTGCTCTGTCTTCAGGAAATACCTGAGTACTGATATAGTCTTTTTGAAGCCTAGCGTCTTCAGGGCTTTTTTCCCTATCAGTCTGTTGGCTCCTGTTTTGATAGGGTTTTGGCGGATTGCAGACAGCAGCTTTTCTATCCTGTCCTATTTTGTTAGCTTGGGCCCCATCATTTGCTCAGGCTATCTTTCTATCTGTGTGAGTGTTTTTTCATCTTGCTTCACCATCATTATATGTTGGGGGCTGCCTATTGCTTTGGGGTCTGCTCTGGGGCAGTTTACATTTCCCTTTCTGTCTTTAGGCTATTTAGTTCTCCGGCTGTGATCGAGGGGTCTAGGGCAGTGTAGGAACCCCCCACGGCTACTGCTAGTTGTTGTTGATAGGTTCAGGGGTCTGCAATCCAATAGCTGCCAACTTCTCTGGTTTTCTGTACTTAGCTAGTATTTCTGTTTTTGCCTCCTACAGTGACTCATTCATAACACTCCTCCCTCTCATGTCCTGATTCTGCATTGAAGCATTACAATGAAACACTTCAAAGTGCCCTGGATGAATTTGCACCCCCTATAAATAGAACACCACAACACAGACGGCAACAACCCTGGCACACCCTGCAAACACGTTTCCTGCAGCGGTGCTCCAGGTGCGCTGAATGTCTGTGGTGAAAATCCAATCTACACAAAGATTTCATCCATTATAAGTTTATGCTTAGAGCATACAACACTGCCCTTCACCTCTCAAAACAAACCTATTTCAACACTCTCATCATCTCACTGTCCAATAATCAGAAACGTCTCTTTAACAATTTTCATTCTCTACTCAACCCAAAAGTACAGGCCCCAACCATGGAGCTCCGAGCTGACGATCTGGCCAATTACTTCAAAGAAAAAATTGACCAAATTCGACAGGAAATTATCTCCCAATCACCTCATACCATGCACTGTCCTCCCTCCCCCACTGCATCTAGCTCACTCTCTGACTTCTCACAGAAGAAGAAGTAAGCAGGCTCCTTGCATCTTCTCGCCCAACCACTTGCACCAGTGACCCATTTCCGTCACATCTCCTCCAGTCCCTTTCCCCTGCTGTCACCCCTCACCTAATTAAAATATTTAACCTCTCTCTCTTCTGGTATCTCTCCCTCCTCATTTAAGCATGCCATCAAACATACACTACTTAAAAAAACATCCCTTGACCAAAACTGTCCCGCTAACTATAGACCTGACTCTAATCTTCCCTTCATCTCTAAACTCCTGGAACGCCTTGTCCACTCCCGTCTTATCCGATATCTCTTTAATAACTCTCTTCTCGACCCTCTCCAATCCGGTTTCCGCTCTTTACACTCTACTGAAACGGCCCTCACTAAATTGCTAATTCTCTTGGATCTCTCTGCAGCATTCGACACCGTGGATCATCAGCTCCTCCTCACTATGCTCCGTTCCATTGGCCTCAAGGACACCATTCTCTCCTACAAACGGGGAGCGGAGAATGTGCATGCGGACACCCTCAACAGGATTCAACGTACAACCATGGGGCGAAGCCGAGACGACGAACTAGAAGGAGAAGAGACGCCTTTCACTCTGACCTCCACTGGACTCACAGCTACAACCCGAGAACAATCCCACATAGGACTCACTAGGGGCCTGTTAGAACAATCCCGGGACAAATGGATCCAGCAGCAACCGGAAGATGGAGAGATTGGGCCCCTGCGTCAATGGGTGGCCACCGGCAAAATACCTAACGACACTCAGAGGCCGACTTTGACTAGGGACACGTTGTTAATGCTACGTCAATGGGAGAAATGGGTGATCAGAGGAGGACTATTGCACTGAAAAGCAGTTTCGCGGACGACATCAGCAATAGCTTGGCAGGTAGTAGTACTGGGAGCCCAACTTAGTGAACTAGCTCGAGAGGCCCACGAAAAAGGGGCTCATTTTGGGGCTCAAAAGACTTTTCAATGGTTGCAACAGCTGGCCTACCATCCTCGCTTGCAGACCGCTGTGGAAGAAGCTTGCCGTGCGTGCCGTCTGTGTGAGCTAACTAAACCACCCACACAACGGGCCCCAGTACAGATAATAGTAACGTCAGCACCCCTCAAACTCCTGATATTATACTATTTGACCATTGGCCCCACGCACCAGGGGTATGACCACTGTCTCGTCATGGTGGACCATTTCACCAAATTTGCCGTGGTAACCCCTACTCGAGATCAAACTGCGGAGTCAACCACCTACGTGATTTGTAAAAACTTTATCCAAGTATACGGCTGCCCCCAACGGATTCATTTAGATCAGGGTGAGTCTTTCCTGGGAAAACTCATGGAGGAGCTACACCGTCTATATGGTATCAATAAATCCCGGACCACTCCGTACCATCCCCAAGGGAATGGAGCCTGCGAACTATTTAATCGGATATTAGTCCAAATGTTACGCACCCTGGAGAGCGACCGAAAGGCCCTCTGGCCTGAATTATTCCCTGAATTGGTGTGGGTTTATAACAATGGGATACACCGAGTCACCAGTTACACCCCTTACTCGCTGCTATTTGGCTGAGAAGGCAAGGGAATCACGGAGGTGGTGTTAAATCCGGAAGAGAAACAACCATGGACAGGGGTCTCTTCGTGGGTCCAGAACCACCGGCATCGGCTGCAAACCCTGCACCGAATCATCCACACAAAACTTCAGGACCTGGAACATCCAGGAGGGACCCTACCTCAATCCATCAACCTCCAGGCTGGAGATCGGGTACTCGTACGAGATCAGTGCTCTCAGAACAAGTTGGAACCCCGCTGGGAAGAGAATCCCTATTGGGTGTTGTGCCGAGTAAGCCCCGATGGGCACGTGTACGAAATACAATCTGAAAAAGGCGGGACCACCCTACCCGTACCGTACACCATAATATGTTATGACCCTGTACCTCCACCGACCCCTCACGACCCAAGGCCCCTCCTCTGGTCTCAGAACCTCCGCCAGCAGTATGGGATGAGGACGATGAGGAAGACCTCCCAGCAGTTCAAAAGGACACATCAAGAGATAATATTCCAGCAGACCCAGTCAACCCACCAGGCCCAGTCAACCCGCCACCTTCCACCACCCCAGAGGACTCTACCACATGTCGAACCACAGCGCTGCGAGCGGTCAACAGCTGGCAAACCCCCCAAACACTATGAACAGGATCAGTTTGTGTGACAGAAGAAACTTTCATCTCAAGAAACTGGCCCAGGCCTTCCCAAACCCTCACCCGAGGACTGGTGAGCATACAGGATGGGGAAGTGTAAGAGGAGGAGACCCCGCTCTGTGCCCGGGAAGAGAGGAGAGCAGCGACTGGAGAGACTGAAGGGAGACTCACCACGGACAGAAGGGAGACGGCACCGAGCCATCCAGCAGAGAGACACCAACTGTCCGTCCGCGCTCCTAGTGGCCGCCACCTCCCGACTCCGGTCCGCAGTTGCGGCCTGTCCACTGCCGCCCGCGGCCGCCACCGCCCGACTAACCCACGTTTGCGGCCTGTCCGCTGCCGCCCGTGGCCGCCACTGCCCGACTCCATCCCGCGGTTGCGGCCTGTTCGCTTCTGCCCGTGGCCGCCGCCTCTGCACTCCAGCCTGCAGCTGCGGCCTGTCCGCTGCCACCCGTGGCTGCCACCTCTGCACTCCAGCACGCGGCTGCGGCCTGTCCACTGCCGCCCACGGCCGCCGCTTCACTCCAGCCCATGACTGCGGCCTGAGCCTGCGGCTGCGGCCTGTCCGCTGCCGCCCGCAGCCCCCACAGCTCGGCTCTGGCCCGCGGCTGCGGGCCTGTTCACCGCCACCACGGCCAACGCTGCCAGTCCCCATCTTGTGGCTGCGGCCTATATTGTTTGGTCCCCAGGCAACGCAGTACCGCCTCCGCCGGGAGGCGCAATGCAGAGGAACTCTCCAGGGGCCTGCTGTGCCCCCACTTTGCCTAGGCATAGTAACGCTCGAAGTCTCTGCCAGATCCTCGTCGGCTGGGCCCAACAGCTGAAACGCCGAAGCATCGCCGATCACCACTCTGCCGGACGTCAGAGAGGATAAGTGACATGTTGTAGTTAATATTCAGGACCCGTAGTTGGCCATACCGCGGCCCTATAGTGACCGGACTTTGCCGGGTTAGTCGTGTTCGTGTTACCAGTGTATTCTTGTTTTGATCCCTGTGAGGATAACTGTTGTTAGCTTGTTTGGTAGCTTGAGATAGCCCCTATAGGCATCTATATATATATATATACATTATATATATATATATATATATATATACAGCGTCGGACTGGCCCACCGGAGAACCGGTGGATTCTCCGGTGGGCCCTGGCATCTGGTGGGCTCTGGCACCTGCTGGCATACAGGGCCAGCAGTTGCCTAGGGCCCCTGCTGCTCCAGGGGCCCCCAGCCAGTGGTGTGTCGCACACCATGCAGCTGCTATGGGGGCCCCTGCCAGTGGAGCAGCAGCGGGTGACAGGAGGCAGAAGTCCCTGTCCCCGCTGCTAAAGAGAAATGAATATTCACTGCAAAGCAGTGAATATCATTTCACAGTCTCCACCCCCAGAGGCCCCGCCCCCAGCCCAGTAAGCCACTCTGCATCTGTAAATCAGGGCCGGTGCCGCCCTCAGTCCCCTCTGCTCCTCACAGCCAGTGCACGATGACGTCACTACATCGCGCACCCGCTGTGTGTCTGGCAGAGGGGGCAGCTCCTGACACTGAAGCCGGGATCAGCGTGGGAGCGAGGAGGAGAGGTGAGTATCGTGGTTTGTTTTTTTATATCTCTATCTCTCTCTATCTGTCTCTCTCTCTATCTATCTAGATATCTATCTCTATATCTATCTATCTCTATATATCTCTCTATATATATCTCTTTCTCTATTATCTATATCTATCTATCTTTCTCTATCTATCTATCTCTATTATTTATCTATCTATCTGTCTCTATATCTATCTATCTATCTCTATCTATCTATCCATTATTTATCTCTATATTTATCTCTCTGTCTATATCTATCTCTATCTATCTATCTCTATATCTATCTCTCTCTATATCTATCTCTATATCTAATGCTATGTATCTATCGCTCTATCTCTATAGCTATCTATTATCACTATATCTATCTATCTCTATATCTATCTCTATATCTATCTATTATCTCTATATCTCTATCTCTATCTATCGCTCTATCTTTATCTATCTAACTCTATTTCTATCTAACTCTATATTTATCTCTATATCTATCTCTATATCTATTATCTCTATATCTATCTATCTGTCTATCTATATATATCTGTAGCTATCTCTATATCTATCTATATATCTCTATATTATTATTATTACTATATCTCTATATTTCTATCTCTTATCTATCTCTATCTATTATCTATCTATCTATCTATCTCCATCTTACTATCTATAGCTATCTATCTCTCTATCTATCTTTCTATCTATAGCTATCTCTCTATCTATCTATCTATCTATCGTTTATCTATCTATCCATTATCTATTTTCTATCTATCTCTATATCTATCAATCTATCTCTATATCTATATTTCCATCAATATCTATCTTTATATCTATCTCTATCGATCTCTATCTATTATCTATCTCTATCTATCCATTATCTACTATCTATCTCTATATCTATCTATTTCTACATTTATCTTTCTATCTATATCTATCTAACTCTATATCTATATAGCATTATACCCTATGAGGGGGCAGCATTATACCCTATGAGAGGGCTATATTCTATGAGATGGCTGCATTATATTCTATGAGGGTGCTGCATTATATTCTATGAGGGGGCTGCATTATACTATATGAGGGGGCTGCTTTATATTCTATGAGGGGGCTGCATTATATTCTATGAGGGGGCTGCATTATACTATATGAGGGGGCTGCTTTATATTCTATGAGGGAGGCTACCCCAACTCCTGCTACATAATTAAGATTTGTACTACTTTATATTATACCCTGATATTAGTGTGTTTTACCACACAATTGGTGGTCTTGTATTTATTTCTATGTAGCTACATAGTGGGTCCCAAGAATGATTTTCTCTGGTGGGCCCAAGGTGCTCCAGTCCGACGCTGTATATATAAGTTACATCTTAAAGTTCATCCCGTCTCCCGTCTCATCACTGCATCCCGCGTACCTGCGATTACTACAGCTGCAGGAGGAAAATTGATGACAAATCAAAGAGACGGAAAATACGAATGGTAACGAAAGAGCCCAGAAAAACTTCTAAACAGATTAAAGGTTAACTTCAAGCTCAAGGAACATCAGTGTCAGCACCATCCGTCATTGTATGAGCCAAAGTGGACTTCATGGGAGACGACAAAGGAGGACACCGTTGTTGAAAAAAAATCATTAAAAAGTCAGTCTGGAATTTGCAAAACTACATGTCGACAAGCCACAAAGCTTCTGGGAGAATGTCCTATGGACAGATGAGACAAAAATGGAACTTTTTGGCAAGGCAAATCAGCTCTATGTTCACAGATGGAAAAATGAAGTGTGACGCCCCTGAGGCTTCAGTCGCCACAGAAGTACTGCACCTTCTCCTAAGGTGTAGTGCCCCACCATCCAGGTAAGGTGCACACTCCACACCTGCATTACACACACAGGATAGTTCAGTGGGGCCAACTAACAGCTTCAGGCTGGGTGTTAGCAGAGCACCCCCTCGTGGAACCCTGCTTCGTAACACGAGATGTGCTGGGAGGCGGGTAGAGTGAGATGATATAAAAGAGTGGGAAGAGTGAGAGTTAAGGGGTTAGTTGGAGAGAGAGAGAGAGAGAGAAGAGTGAAGATGGGTGTCTGAGGGACGTGCTGCAGCAGGTCCCAGTGATCTGGGCTGCTGGCACGAGAAAGACCAGAGAAAGAGACTGATAAGATTGATAACCTAACCTTCCAAGAGAGAGATAGAACAGATCAGAATGAAGGAGAATAGAAGGACGGTGGGAAGCTGTTTGAAGAAAGATAGAGAACCCTTCCAGTCCAGAGCGCAAAGGCTGGGGCCCGGTCCCCGAGGTTGATTGGATCTTTATGTCCGGCAACAGACACCGGAGGAGTAGTGATCCACTAACGCCTTGCTCCCATCATAGACTTGGGACACAACAGCAACTGAATAGAGAGCCAGGACGCAGAGAGGAGTCCACGAAGCAGGCTACAGCTGTCTGTCATACAAGTAGAGACTAGGAACACCTAGAGAGAGGCATTCCAGGGTAACTAAGTACTGGAGTGCTTTGCTCCTAAAGGCGCATTGGAGGAGTCGTTCAGCTAAGGTACATATTGGTGGAGTGTGGAAGGGAGAATCCTATCTGGCCTGGAGGTTGGCTGGAGCCCTGGCCTGGAGAGCACAGTACGGAGGCAGGCGTGTGTGTGAACTGCAAACAGTGAGTAAAGCCTTGGAACCGCATACCCTGTTGTCCTCCAGTTATTCCAGCACCACTGCACTTTGGTAACCACATCTATACCATTCTGCGCCTCTCCTCATCCATTGCACCTATACTGCCCTGGGACTACAGCTCCACCTGTGGAGAGCTACACCATCTTTGCTGCACCACACTATCAGTCCCAGTGGATCTGCACGCAGCGTTGGCTCAACATCTTACTTGCCAAACATCACGGGTGGCGTCACAAACTGAGTACCCCGCTGCCCTGGGTGTGAGGGGCGACCCAGAAGGATATCAAGAAAAGAACACTGTCCCTAATGTGAAACATGAAGGAGGCTCTGTTATGTTCTGGAGCTGCTTTGCTGCATCTGGCACAGGGTGTCTAGAATCTGTGCAAGGTACAATAAAATCTCAAGACTATCAAGGGATTCTAGAGAGAAATGTGCTGCCCAGTGTCAGAAAGCTTGTTCTCAGTCGCAGGTCAAGGGTCTTTGCAATAGGATAATGACCCAAAACACACAGCTAAAACTATCCAAGAATGGCTAAGAGGAAAACATTGGACTATTCTGAAGTGGCCTTCTATGAGCCCTGACCTAAATCCTATTGAGCATTTTTGGAAACAGCTGAAACATGCCGTCTGGAAAAGGCAACCTTCAAAGATGAGACAACTGGAGCAGCTTGCTCTTGAGGAGAGGGACAAAATACCTGTTGAGAGGTGCAAAAGTCTCATTGACAGTTACAGGAATCGTTTGATTGCAGTGATTGCCTCAAAAGTTTGTGCAACAAAATATTAAGTTAAGGGTACCATCATTTCTGTCCAGGCCTATTTCAGGAGTTTAATTTTTTTTTAAAATTCTGTGGACGCATGGTTGAAAAGCAATGTCTGACTTGCATTTGTTCATTTTCATAGATTTTTTATTTATTATTACTTTTGTCAGATTCAAGTTATTTCTGTCACCATTGTGGGTTTTTCTGTCATTAAACGAGGGGTAACAACAATTTTGACCACGTGTGTAGATGAGGTAAAACTTTCATTCATTTTGATCAGTCCTATGATGGCTAAAATATGTCCTGCTCCTGGTGAACCAAATAGAGATCAAACTGAATTCTCACTATGGAAAATTTAGAAAAAGTAAAAAATGGAGGTAGCGCTGCTGATTTATAGAATGGGTGCAAACAGTGTCAGAATCATTGAATATTTGTATTAACACAATAAATTGTATAAATTAAAGGCAAAGGATTTCTGCATCAGAAAGCTGTCTACAGGTCCAGATAAAAAGAAAGTCCACCCGCAAAAAATGGTGGTCCCATAAATGGGGTCCATTATCGAAATTCCTGTCCAAACGTTAATTTCTTAAACTTTTGAAAAACCAAACACCCTAAAAGCATCACTCACTTTTTTTTTTTGCTTACTCTTCTGCCAAGGTGGTGTGCCACCCATCCACAAGACCACTGCAGCTAATCATTGGCTTTATTGGTCCTGTAACCTACAATTCTGACCTCCAGCATCATCCATTGAAGCCGGCAATTGATTGCGGTGGTCATGTGCATGGACAGCATGTCATCACCTCTGAGACCATTGGGGCATCAAAGCTGAAGTGAAAGGGGATGGAACTAGAAAATAATAGGGGCCAAACATTGAAATGTCCATCAATCACCAAAACAGGGGTCCCAAAGTCTCCTGTGTGTATAAAACAGTGATGTACAAGCATGACTACCAATCTATTCATTGTTTATGGGAGCGGAGGTCACACGTGTTCACATAATCCCATATTAATGAGTAGGGGTTCATTCAGATGGCAGTTTTTCTCCTAAGCGCTATGCTTTTTTTTCACAGATGGATAGCACTCGTACCTGTGATTTTCTATGGTGTAGTTGTGGCTCCCCTGAGGGTTCAGTTGCCACAGAGGTACTGCACCTCACCCAGAGGTGTGGTACCCCATTCTCAGGTAGGGAGGGAGCACCACTCGGGACTCTAGCACCTGCATCCCAAAACACCTCACACAGCAGTTTCTTCCTTCTCTTCCTGCTGGGTAGGAAAGGGTGTTGGGAGGTGGGTGGAGTGTAACAGGAGGAAATCGGGAAGGATAGTGCAGAGTGAGGCAGAACGTGAGGAGAAGCTGAGAGGGAGCGGATGTGCTGACAAGCAGCTGCCTGGAAAGTTGAGGGAAACAGACAAAGAAACTCCTGGAGGGGAGCAGAAGGGGTCTTCAGGGCATGGGATGTGTGGATGCCACCCATGGGGCCCAATCCAGTAGTGGACGGGCCAGGTCTCAGTGGGGTACCGGCCCCCGAGTCCAGAGGAATAATCATCAGACTCAGCTGGCAAGCCGGAGGCAAAGGCATCTGTAGGTGCTTCAGTTACAAGCCACAGTTATCTTCACCGGAAAGGCAGCCATAGAGGAGCAAGGGAACGCAAAGAGGACGTTACCCGACAAGGTCCGCGGCTGCTGGCCTGGGACACTGACTGTGAGGTGTTGGGCAAGAGAGGCGAGAAACCAATGCAGTAAGATGGCCAGGAAAAGCACACACTGAAAAGAGTCCTGGAAAGGTGTATCCTGATCTACCTAAGAGTTTGCTGGACCACTCGCCTGGAGGACGCAGCGCCAAGCAGGCATTTGCGCATCAGAACAGTGAGTAAAGCTTTGGAACTGCACCCAGCTGTGTCTTCTGAATTCTTCCTGCGACACCCACTCAGCACTGCTACATCCCTTGCCAAATATTACATCACTACCATTGCCACATATTACATCTGCCCTGGGACTCAGCTCCACCTGTGGGGAGCCATACCAACTCTGCTGCCTCACCACCAGTCTCAGAGGATCTGCCTTGCAGCGTTGGTCCCCTCTGACCACAAACCACAGGTGGCGTCACGAACATATCCCATTTTCCTTTAATTTCAATTACACTACTTTTGCATGGACGCCCGGGGCCACAGACCGGGTCACTGCGACCGCGACATCCCCTTTAAGGAGTGAACGGCTCAGTACCGAGTATCCTGAGGGCCCCAGCGGGCGCGCCATATTTCACACGTCCAATTTGTCAAAAAGTGTATGCATCTGTAAAAAAATCGGATGTCATTCATGTGATGTCTGATTTTCATGGACTGTCTGATAGGCGAAGCTTGAGAAAACTCTTCTTTTGTTTCCATCTGAAAAAAACCTGATGAAACTTTGACCAAACTCTGAAGGTAAAAACTGACCAAACTCTGAAAACTTTGTCTGAATGAGCCTTGAACCAGTGATGACTCTTGCGCAGTCCTACTCCATTCACACAGGGGACATTGAGATCTCCACCATTCCTACATCTATGAGGATGGCTGACAAAACGTGTCTATGGATCAACCCCTTTAATGTTTCCGAATATTAGACTTTTTTGAATGCCGTTGCATGTTGGGGGTTTTGGGCAATAATTCAGATCATTGATGAAAAATTCCCTATAAACCATAATAAAGTACTTCTTCCCAGTAACGCAGTCTTGAAGCACCAGGCAATTTGTCTTTCCTAACCGAAAAAAAACCCTCTTGTTTTATGCGAGAGTCACTGTTCAGCAGATATAAAATATCTTAATAGCTGGTGATTACTATATATAAGTTCTCGCATAATGAAATGGCAGCTTTCCACTGATTACTGGAATAAGTCTGACTATGTGTCTGCAGAGTAACATATATTCTGTTTCACTCACTGGAACGCAGACTTTTATTGACAGGACTGTTCTGACTCACTCAAAATCTCAAGTAGTCAATCACGGGTTTCCTGTTACATGCAGAGAAGCATTACTTCTCCATTATTCCGGGCTGGCATTGAGTGACTGAGACTCTACAGCTGCTGGAGAACTTTTATTTTTAGGTTGATCAAATGGTACTTTTGCAACGTGAAGACCACTTGAAGGTTACCCATTAATCTCACTTTTGGAAATTCGCATAGTTATTTTCAGTTCCTTCATTGGCTTCTTTATTGATGTCGATCTGAATGCAATTACGAAACACGTTTTTTTTTTTTTACAAGAATAAATTATTTTAATAATAGCCAGAAAAATTCTACGAAGAGCAGTGGCTTGATGAAGAGCGTCAAGGCTTCTCTACTTATCAAAGTCATATCTGTTCGGAAGGATCTACTGTGTAGCAAATCGTGAAGGATTCCATTGACTCCTGATCTAGAAAAGAGCAGTGGATTATATTTTGATCATTTAAAAAAGCAGCAGAAGCACATTTTAAAGTGAACAGAGCCAAATATTCCAAAATGCTATACCAAATTAAGACAAATATATGGGTTGTAAAAATAGGAAATGAAGATGGTGGACTTTTGAGCTTGATGTGTGAGATGTTTTAGAATAACATACATGGCAAGTAAAGCAATAAACTAATTAATAAACCAAATTAAGTCTAGTCATGTACTTGAAACACTATGGAAGTCGAATCGCGGACATTACTAAGAAGCCGCTTTCTAACAGCACGGTGGCTCAGTGGATAGCATTGCAGCGCTGGAGTCCTGTGTTCGAATCCCACCAAGGACAACATCTGCAAGGAGTTTGTATGTTCTCCCCGTGTTTGTGTGGGTTTCCTCTGGGTACTCCGGTTTCCTCCCACATTCCAAAGACATACTGATAAGGAATTTAGATTGTGAGCCCCATCGGGGACAGTGATGATAATGTGTGTAAAGCGCTGCGGAATATGTTAGTGCTATATAAAAAATAAAGATTATTA
The DNA here is from genome assembly GCF_039654945.1 of Dendrobates tinctorius. NCBI lineage: Eukaryota > Metazoa > Chordata > Amphibia > Anura > Dendrobatidae > Dendrobates > Dendrobates tinctorius. Next base: position 11,966,510 of record NW_027361788.1, on the reverse strand, counting down.
TTATTATTATTAATAAAAGCCACAGTGAAATAATTAGAAATGAATTGTAAATGGCACGTTCATTGTTAGTAGTGACCATACTGTGGCGACTACAATTTCTTAGCAGCCGCAAGTCGGATACTCGTTGAATGCTACATGGTACACCACCAGCCTCAGTATAAAGATGGATGTAAGAATTTACCCAAAAGTCAATAACTATATGCTGAAACCTGGAAGTACAGGATCTTCTCTGGCAAATATGGTCAGCAAGAGTCCGAAATTTAATGTTTTTTAAGAGGTATTCCAGTTTCTAAAGTGTCTTACCTATCCAAAGCATGTGTCTAATTGTTATACCGGTGTGGATCCCATTCCTTGCGCCATCAATTGTCAGAATGGAAGACTGATGTCCCCGTTCAACTCTACCCATTAGATCAGTAGCACTACCATTGCTTTTTCGACAGGGAGTTATCCAACTTCTTTAAAAAAAAAAATTAAAGCAAACACATAAACACTACTTGCCACTACTTTCTAATCTCCATCTGATTTTCCAGAAGAGAATTGCATGTAACTGTGGCAGTCAATCGGTGGGCAGGTTAGTTAGTGGCATACTACTGGCATTATGGCTTTGCACTGACTGGTGATGCTGATAAAGTCACCATTTGTAGCAGTGACAGGTTTTGCACTGCCACTTCTAAACAAAGACCACCTTGACCACCAGAGCATCGCCTCCAGGTTAGAAAACAGGGGTAAATAGGGGTAAATAGTGTATATTCAAGTTTGCTTCCATTTTTTTTCAAAATTTGGATACGTCCTTTTAAGGGATGCGGGTACATCCTGCCAAATGCTGATGATAGCCAAGCGTAGCACTATCGGTCTTGGAACCATGGAAGAACAGCATGTGTATAAGTGTCATAGTGGTGGTCAGTGAGGTTGCATTGGTGCAACCAGTAAGATATGGTCCAGTTATGGTTGATCCAGTTGCCTTAGATGGTGAGAGCCTGTGAAGTGCTTCTTTTTCCATTGACCCTTCAATAGTAGCAAAGAAAGGAGGGAAAATTTAAGGGAAGAGCAAACAATCACCAAGGTTTTTCAGTCCTGGTTGGCATTACCAAATCTTGGTGCAATTTGATCCTTGTTATGTGCCGCACTCCTGAACAAAGAATAGCCAGAAATTATTATAATAAACAGAAATACCTTTAAAACTGGTGATAAGGCTGTATTAGAATTTGTGAAATAGAGCTGATATAAATGAATTACGGCAAAGAGAAATTGCTAGATGTTGCACTATGGCTACTAATGTTCTTCTTTGTGCTGTGCTCTAGTGATTCTATTGCAGTTTTCTTGCATTGAATGGGAATAATGTATCTTTTTAATTTATTTATCTATTCCATGTTATTGTAGCTTAGCACATGGTGATGAGCATAATGGCGAGTTTTATGGGCGAGGATTCTGGGCATATGGGCTTTTGTGTGTACATATTGTGATACGTAATGCATAATTTAGAAGTTCACACCTCTATATTGCTCATAAAAAGATAATTTATCACAGTTGCCATTTTTTAGATCCAATTGTACTTTAGATTTTGCTCCTCTAGATTTTTTTTGTTTTGTTTTTTACTCCTGGCCTTCTTTATTTTTTTAGGTGTTAAGCCCAGACGTATCAGGGTGTCACAATGTGACTGACCCGGTGTGACACGACCCAACATTTGGTCGGTCACCTAACAGCACAAAAATACAACGATGATGGAATAGGGGAGAGGAAGGCCCTGACAATAGGGAATCCGGGACGTTCACCTCCCAAGCTCCAACCTGAGCCTGTCTCTGTTCTAACCTAACACCCTATGCAGGTCCTTCCCCCTGCTGACGTCAGGACACCTCATCCCTAACATGTCACCTTAAACTGCCCTAGCTAGTGCATTGGCAGGTGACGGGCATTAGCCGCACCACTGCAGGTAAGAAACACAGGGAAGGGACAGACACCGAAGGGACGAGGTAACAAAAATATAACACTTAGCTTTCTGCTGCAAAGCACCGCACAGCAGAGTAAGGCACCAGACAAGAGGACTCAGCAAAGCACCACAGCACCCAGAGAGCTCCTTCCTGCAGCTTGGTCGCTGTAAAATGAACTAACACAGACAGTCAGCTGATGCATCAGGTGACCTCTTAAAGGATGGTGGGAGTGGTCACAACCTACATCAGCAAACCCAGCAGCAATGCAATTACACCAGCAGGCCAGCGGGGAATAACTGACCTTAACCCCCAATGGCCTGAAAGGAAAAAAGTTTTAATCTGAGAACCAGATCTGCCACAGATACAAAAATGGATCGTGACACAGGGATTGACCAAATGTATCAATCTCTGAAGATCAAGGTGTGACTCATTTGGAAATTATATTTTATTTTTATTATTTAAATAGAAGCTGTCACTTCCCATAAATATATAGGATTTTTGTAATCTGCTGTAAATCCCGCTGTTCTCCTGAATCGAGCGTTGTTTTTCTTTTGGCCCTGCCCCTTTCCATTCCTGAGAGATAGATATTTATTTCCTGTGGGTAAAGCTAGGTTCTTTGTGTTCCTCGTGAAGATGTCCACAGAAGAGTAAGTATCCTGCCCACTTGGCTAAAAAAAAATAGATTTATGAACAGTGAAGACAGGACCATATCTCAGGAATGGAGATGAGCAGGAAGAAAAGAAAAACATTGCCGGATTCAGGAGAACAGCGGCATTTACACCAAGAAAAAAATTACATTTATAGCAAGAAACTGTCATGTGTACGAGCACTTAAAGAGAACTTGAATACGGCGTTGTTTTTCTTTTGTTTCTGTGCCTTTCGGTTCCTGAGAATTGACCCCCTCTTCCCTGTATGTAATTCTAGTCTTATTTAGTGTAGGGGGTGTGGTCTCAACTCTATGTAGGTTTCTTCTTGAGTATCACACCCAGTTGGCTAAAAAGACTTGATTTATGTATAAAGGGAAGAAGGAGCCTTATCTCCAGAATTGAGAGGTGCAGGAAGAAAAGAAAACCATTGCCGGATTCGGGAGAACAGCAGCATTTACATATTTATGGTGAGAGACTGTAGTGCATATGAGCATTTAAAGAGGACTTTTCTCTTGTCGTAAATTAAATTTTTACCTGGTGTAAATGCCACTATTGTCTATATCTAATGTTCATACAAATTCAACAGTTCACCAATTTATTTATTTTACAATGGGTGAGCATACTTAGCAGGATATGAGCTCCTTAAACAGGACCTGTTACTTGCCATTAAAATAAAAAAAGTGTCTGCGTGGTGTAAATGCTGCTGCTTTCCTGAATCTGACACAGTTTTTCTTTTTTTCCTGCTCCCTTCCTGAGATATGGCCCTTTATTTCTTGTATGCAAATCTAGACTTGGTACTAAGGTGTTGTGGTTCTCATGAAGACACTGAGAAGAGTGGAATACCACACCCACTTCACTAACAATACTAAATTTACATACATGGAAGAAGGGGCCATATCTTAGGAATGGAGAGGTGCAGGTGTGGGAGGAATGGCCCCGTCGAGTGTCCGGGCCGGAAACAAAGAAGCTGTCATCTGTGTTCCGGGGGAAACTGTTCCCGGGGGACAGGATTCGAGGACGGACCGTTGTGACTGACAGGTGGGCTGGGGAGGGACCGGTATAAAGGAGGCAGGGAATCCTCCAGTCGATGAGTCAGCAGACCGAGACAGGGAGAGCAGGAGAGCGTGGGAGCGTCTGCCAGCTATAGCGACTGACCAGCGCCAGGGAGGACGCCGACTGAAGACTCCAGGGGGACGGTATCCATAGAGCCGTCCGAGACTTGTTGCCCCTGTCCAGACCGCAGCCACTGCAGCCCCAGCACAGCTCGCGGCCGCTGTCGCCACCCCTCTGCCCGCGGCTGCGGCCTACCCACGGTCGCCCGCGGCCGCTTCCCCTGAGCTCGTGACCGCAGCCTGTTCCCTGCCACCCGCGGCCGCCCTGCTTTCACCAGTGGCTGCAGCCAGCAACGCGCCGTCGGCGGCCACGACTGTCACGCTCCTGTCCGCAGCAGGAGCTGGGCCCCTCTTGATCGCGGACTCACCGTCGCAGCCATTAGCTGCGTGGGAAACCTGTGTTACCCCTGTTTCAGTGATCAGGCTGTCACTGAGGAAAGTCCACTCAAGTCCAATAAACGCATTCTTAAAAAGGCACCGTAGTTGTCTCGTGACTCGACACTGCATCCTGCGCACCTGCTAGTACTACACAGTAAAAAAAACGGCAGCATTTACACCAGGTAAGAAAACTACATACTTGTGGAAAGTGACAGATCCCCTTTAAGGGCTGGTAAAGACAACACTGATGCATATACTGACTGTATTACGGATAATTTATGCCTCTATAATGTTCCAACGCAAACCATTGTATTCTCATTTAGAAGCAATGCTAGAAGAAATGACCTTTGAAGTAGAGCATGTTACCTTTATACGGAATTTTCGAGAAAAAAATTTCCAGCATCTACGGGACAGTAGAATTTAATGTAACCAAATTACACATATGTGCTATGACCATGTATATAATACCTTACAGTTTCCACTATTCCATCATTATAGTTGCCCTCTGATATAATACCCTCTGGCCATCTCATACTTGTCCGCATGGAATATGCACTTGAGATACTTGAAGATATCTTACAGCTAAGATGCCTGACAGGCTATCTGTGTCACACTCAATTTCAGGTTATGCCTAAACCATACACTTGTAGTTCTCTAAATCATAGCGACAGACCAGATCTTGCATATTCTTGGGCAGCCGTGATTGCTGTCAGGCTTTGCTGATGCAAATTGACAACCCATCCTTCGTCACTCACTGTCAGGTGGCGATTGACAAAGCCTCCTCAACTCACTGTCAGGCTGTTGGAAATTTGCTTGCTAGCGAGCCAACTCAGGCTTGTTCCGTAGGTTGCTTTATGTGACTTTCTATTTATTAGTAAGTTGTTTGATTTGCTATTTTGTCTTGCAGAGAACTTTCATCCCATAGTTTTTTCAGTCTCTATGAAATCTGTTAACTTCCATTTTTCACATACATGAACAATCCATATTTTTCAGTGTCCTAGTCTACAGTGCCATTCACATGTCCATGTTTTGCTCCAGTTGACCTGCATGATTTTGATGAAAATCGCCAATATACTGTAAGTTTGTAGGTCTGAGAAATTAATGGACAGCACACTAATGCCATCCATCTGCTCTCCATTGTGTACAGTACGCCTGCTGCGATCTGCCGACCGGTACCCAGCAACAATAGGGAATTTTTCCTATTGGTTCCTTTTGATCACTGTGATGGACCCTATCACAGTGATCAAAATAAAAAAAACCCAGTAAATCAGTAAATCAAATGCCCCTTTGTCAACCTCTTAGTTATATTAAAAATAATAAAATAAAAAAAAATGTTTTCCATTCTTTGCAATTAGGGTTTGGGTTGCAATAGGGTTGCATTGGGGTTAGGGTTGTGTTAGGGTTTGAGTTAAAATTGTTTTTTTTTTTTGTTTTTTTTTTAAAGTAACCAAAAAAATGATATGATGGCTAGTGTTGAGCGCAAGTGCTCGCTACTCGAGTTTGCATTGGGTGCTCTGGTATGCACGGAGTATTGCAGATCCCCGTATGTTTTCTTTTTGGTGTCTAACAGCCACCAAACACGCAGGGCAGGGACTCGAGTACGTCACTCGAGCACACACGATATTTAGTGCATACCCTTGCCCCGATGCAGACTGGAGTGGCAAGCACTTGCACTCAACACTAATGACGACATATTCAATATGACAGCCTAATGTTATCAAATTCTGTGTCATACCGGTGGACTTCAAAATGCTCACTATACCCCTGGATAAAATCCTTGAGGGGTGTGGTTTCCAAAATGGGGTCACTTGTGAAGAGTTTCCAATGTTTTGGCACATCAGGGGCTCTCCAAACGCGACATGGCGTCCGCTATCGATTCCAGCCAATTACGCATTCAAAAAGTCTAACAGTGCTCCTTCCCTTTCGAGCTCTGCAATGCGCACAAACAATAGTTTTCCTCCACAAATATAGTATTGGTGAACTCAGGACAAATTGCACAGCAGATTTTGTGGTACATTTTCTCGTTGGAGAAAAAAGGATTTAGTTCAGCTCACCCCTCATTGATGCTGCAGCAAGGTCCGAGCAAGGGCACGTCTCCACTTGGACGTCTTGGAATACTTCATATACTTCGTCTTGGAATACTTCATTGGTTATTCTGAGCCTAAGAGCGTATACCGCGTGAAACGCGTACAGAACCTCCTGGGCACTTTCTGTTCGGCTATCCCATGTCAGGGTAAAAACCGCAATGATGACTATAGCAGCCATGCTTGTATTTTAATGAAATAAATAAATAGAATTCTGGATTTTAGTCCTTGAGCTGGACTTTCCTTTTTCTATGAAACATTTTCTCGTTACCCTTGTGAAAATAAAAAAGTTTGAGTCTAAAGCAAATTTTTTGTGAAAAAAGTTAAATGTTCATTTTATTCCTTCCACATCTTGTTAACCAACTGAAGGGGTGATAAACTTCTTGAATGTGGTTTTCAGCACCTTCAGAGGTGCAGTTCTTAGAATGGTGTCGCTTTTGGGTACTTTCTATCATATAAAACCCTTCAAGTTTGATGTGGTCCCTAGATATAATGGTTTTGTAAATTTTGCTGTAAAAATGTGAAATCGCTGGTCAACTTTTAACCCTTTTAAAGTCCTAACAGAAAAAAAAGGTTTCCAAAATTGTGCTGATGTAAAGTAGACCTGTGGAAAATGTTATTTATTAACTATAATTATTACGCTCTGATTAAAGGGCACAAAAATTAAAAGTTTGAAAATTGCTAATATTTTTCCTCACCCTACTATACAGGTGCATGCTCAGTCTTGCCAAAGGTGTATGTGTTGTGACTAGTGAGAAGGGAGTAAATCGCTCTCTGATAATTCTGATGGGAGCTTATCTCACCTCAATTAAAAAGGATTGGGCATGTTGAAAACTAGCAGCCCAGTTCTTCTTTCCCCAACATCGACTGATAAGTCAGTTCTGCCATAATCTGTAAGTTCACTGTAAGATGTATGGCCCCTAAATGTTTGAGTGCAGCCATTTCAAAAGACCCAAAGAATTTGATCAAAACTATTACCTACTGGATATTAAAAAATATTCAATCCACTATTGACTTCCAATACAATACATTGGTGAACCGAAACCTGCAGTTCCAGCAAAGGTAATAGGTTTTTGACAACTATGAGAGACAATTACCTTTCACAACTGGTTCAGGACCCAACAAGAGGGGGGGCACTGCTAGACCTAATATTAACCAACAGGCCATACCTCATATCAAATGTAAGGGTTGGGGGTCACTTGGGTAATAGTGATCGCAAGATAATAAGTTTCATGTATCCTTTAATAAGATGTGTAGTAGAGGGGTTACAAGGACACTAAACTCCAGGAAAGCAAATTTCCAACGGATGATCTTGGTGCAATTAACTGGGACGATATCCTGAGACGTAAAAATACACAAAGAAAATGGGAGACGTTTATTAGCATCCTGAATAGGAGCTGTGCACAATATATACTGTATGGGAATAAACATGCGAGAAATAGGAGGAAACCACTATGGCTAAATAGAGCTGTAAGGGGCGCAATAAGAGATAAAAATAAAGCATTTAGAGAATTAAAGCAAGTAGGTAGTGATGAGGCATTAACTAAATACAGAAGATTAAATAAATTCTGTAAAAAGCAAATCAAGACAGCAAAGATTGAGACAGAGAGACTCATTGCCAGAGAAAGTAAAAATAATCCCAAAATATTCTTTAACTACATAAATAGTAAGAAACTAAAAAATGATAGTGTTGGCCCCTTTAAAAATAGTCTGGGCGAAATGGTGGATGAGGATGAGGAAAAAGCCAATATGTTAAATTACTTTTTTTCAACAGTATTTACACAAGAAAATCCAATGACGGACCACATGATCAGTGATAAAAATTCTGCATTAAATGTCACCTGCTTAACCCAGCAGGAAGTACGGCGGCATCTTAAAATCACTAAAATTGACAACTCCCCGGGCCCGGATGGGATGCACCCCTGAGTACTGCAGGAATTAAGTACAGTCATAGATAGACCATTATTTTTAATCTTTAAAGATTCCATAATAACATGGTCTGTACAACAGGACTGGCGTATGGCAAATGTGGTGCCAATATTCAAAAAGGGGACAAAAACTAAATTTGGAAATTATAGGCCAGTGAGCTTAACCTCAACTGTGAGTAAAATCCTGGAGGGTTTTCTAAGAGATACTATACTGGAGTATCTGAAGAAGAATAACCTCATGACCCAATATCAACATGGGTTTACAAGGGACCGTTCCTGTCAGACTAATCTGATAAACTTTTATGAAGAGGTAAGTTCTGGACTGGACCAAGGGAATGCAGTGGACGTGGTGTACATGGACTTTTCAAAAGCTTTGATACAGTGCCACACAAAAGGTTGATACATAAAATGAGAACAATGTGGATAGGGGAAAAAATGTGTAAGTGGGTTAAGAGCTGGCTCAGGGATAGGAAGCAAAGGGTGGTTATTAATGGCGCACACTCGGACTGGGTCACAGTTAGCAGTGGGGTACCAAAGTGGTCAGTATTGGCCCGATTCTTTTTAACATATTTATTAATGACCTTGTAGGGGGCATAGAGAGTAGAATTTCAATATGTGCAGATGACACTAAACTCTGTAGGATAATCAATACAGAGGAGGACAATTTTATATTACAGGAGGATTTATGTAAACTAGAAGCTTTGGCTGATAAATGGCAAATGAGCTTTAATGGGGAAAAATGTAAGGTTATGCACTTGGGTAGAACAAACAAGATGTATTATTATGTGCTTAATTGTAAAACATTGGGCAAAACTGTCACTGAAAAAGACCTGGGTGTATGGGTGGACGACAAACTCACATTTAGTGGCCAGTGTCAGGCAGCTGCTGCAAAGGCAAATAAAATAATGGGATGCATTAAAAAAGGCACAAATGCTCATGAGGAGAACATAATTTTACCTCTATATAAGTCACTAGTGCGACCACACTTAGAGTACTGTGTACAGTTCTGGTCTCCTGTGTATAAGAAAGAGAAAGCTGAACTGGAGCGGGTGCAGAGGAGAGAGACCAAGGTTATTAGGGAACTGGGGGGTCTGCAATACCAAGACAGGTTATTACACTTGGGGGTATTTAGTTTGGAAAATCGAAGGTTTAGGGGTGATCTTATTACAATGTATAAATATATCCTGGGACAATACAAAGACCTTTCTAATGATCTTTTTACTCTTAGACCTGTGACGGGGACATGGGGGCATCCTCTACATCTGGAGGAAAGAAGGTTTAAGCATACTCACAGATGCGGATTCTTTACTGTAAGAGCAGTGAGACTATGGAACTCTCTGCCGTATGATGTTGTAACGAGTGATTCCCTAATAAAATTTAAGAAGGGTCTTTGAAAAGTATAATATTACAGGGTATGTAAACTAGTTTCCTTAATATAGCGTTGATCCAGGGAGCTAGTCTGATTGGCATATGTGGAGTCGGGAAGGAATTTTTTTCCCCAATGTGAAGCTTACTGTTTGCCACATGGGGTTTTTTTGCCTTCCTCTGGGTCAACATGTTAGGGCAAGTTAGGATAGGATAAGGGTTGAACTAGATGGAGTTAAAGTCTTCCTTCAACCTTAATAACTATGTGACTTGCAGGTCTGTTAAGCATTATTCCTGCACCATTCCTGTTGCACTCTTGGAGCAACTCAACATCTGGTTGTGCATTTGTACTTTAAATAGCACCTTAGACTGGTGTAAATTAGTTTTTGGATGCATGCATAGAAAGTGTTCCACCAGATTTATTGGGAGATGTGCAAAAAAAAAGTGTGGAAAGAAAAGCTTCAAAAACTACATTGACCCCCTACCAAAGCATGGCAAAACATGCATAAGGGGGCAATGGCACAGCCAAGCTTGTTTTGTTTTTATGTATATAATTTATTTTCCTCTTTTCATGTGTTTGCACCCAAGTTCTATTGTGGTTATTATTGCTTATTGTTACTCTAATATTTCTGCTAAAAATTTGCTAGCGACAGCTTCTAGTAAAATAATAATAATCTTTTATATAGCGCCAACGTATTCTGCAGTGCTTTACGGTTTGCACACATTGTCATCCCTGTCCGCGATGGGGCTCACAATCTAAATTCCCTATCGGTACTGTATGTGTCTATCAGTATATTTATCAGTCCCTGGGATATTGGTGCTTCTAGTGTTATAAGCACATTTTCACTATATTCACATTTTCAATGTCTTGTATTGTTGCTTGACCAGTGCACTTTACCAGATACCTTGTATTTTAATTGTAATAAGTATATTTTTCAATGAAGTTCAATTTTATTATCATATTGGATTAAACTTTTCTGTTGGTTTCTAAGCAAACTCATCAGATATGAAAAACCTTTATAAAAAAAAAGCATGGATTAATGTTGGATTTTTACTACTTTTGCAGATATCCTAAAGCTCAAAGATGATTGACAAAATCAGATGTCCCCAACCTTTCTTATCTTGAGAGTCACATTTGGCTCTGAGAGATGATTGCAAGCCACATTTAATGTGAAGAAATCATAGAAGCCTCTTTTGAAGGTCATAATTCCACAAGCTCCCCTTGTAAAATACAAATGTTGCAAATGCCCCCAGTAGTGCAGCGGTGTTCACCGAATACAGTAAAGAGGTCATTACCAGGTTAGTCCAACTTAAGTCTTTATTTTGGCAGCTCACAACAGAAAGGCAAACGTTATCCTCCGGATCGCAGCCGGATCCTCCATAACAGTTGGTAACACTCCATGTCATGGGTGACTACACCACCATATCTCTCACGGGTGCATCAGTGGTTTGGTTTCTCTGACTCTGGCCTGTGTCCACTCTCACACAGGCCTGTGCTGTAAAGAGATCTTGCTCTCCAGCTTTCAAACCAAAATAGTGACACACCCAAAGCTAAACTGAAAGTTTAACCCCTTAACCCCCAAGGGTGGTTTGCACGTTCATGACCAGGCCTATTTTTACAATTCTGACCACTGTCCCTTTATGAGGTAATAACTCTGAAACGCTTCCATGGATCCTGGTGATTCTGACATTGTTTTCTCGTGACATATTGTACTTCATGATAGTGGTAAAATTTCATTCAAATAACTTGCATTTATTAATGAAAAAAACAGAAATTTGGTGAAAATTTGTAAAATTTTGCAATTTTCCAACTTTGAATTTTTATGCCCTTAAATCACAGAGATACGGCACAAAAAAAACTTAATAAGTAACATTTTCCACATGTTTACTTTACATCAGCACAATTTTGGAACCAAAATTTTTTTTTGTTAGGAAGTTATAAGGGTTAAAAGTTGACCAGCGATTTCTCATGTTTGCAACACCATTTTATTTTTACGGACCACATCACATTTGAAGCCACTTTGAGGGGTCTATATGATAGAAAATACCCAAAAGTGACACCATTCTAAAAACTGCACCCCTTAAGGTGCTCAAAACCACATTCAAGAAGTTTATTAACCCTTCAGGAGCGTCACAGGAATTTTTTGAATATTTAAAAAAAAATGAACATTTAACTTTTTTCACAAAAAAAATACTTCAGATACAATTTTTTTTATTTTACCAAGGGTAACAGGAGAAATTGGAATGCAAAAGTTATTGTGCAATTTGTCCTGAGTATGCTGATACCTGATATGTGGGGGGAACCACTGATTCGGCGCATGGCAGAGCTCAGAAGGGAAGGAGCGCCGTTTGACTTTTCAATGCAAAATTGGCTGGAATTCAGATCGGACGCCATGTCACATTTGGAGAGTCCTTGATGTACCTAAGCAGTGGAAACCCCCCACAAGTGACCCCATTTTGGAAACTAGACCCCCCAAGGAACTTTTCTAGATATGTGGTGAGAACTTTGAACCCACAAGGGCTTCACAGAAGTTTATAACGTACAGCGGTACAATTAAAAAATCATATTTTTTCCACAAAAATGATCTTTTCACCCCCAATTTTTATTTTTCCAAGGGTAACAGGACCCTAAAAGTTATTGTACAATTTGTCCTGAGTACGCTGATACCCCATATGTAGATGTAAACGACTATTTGGGCGCATGGCAGAGCTCAGAAGGGAAGCAACGCCATTTGACTTTTTTGGCTGGAATTGAGATCGGAAACCATGTCGCGATTGGAAAACCCCTGATGTACCAAAACAGTGGAAACCCCCGCACAAATGACACCATTTTGGAAACTAGACCCCCCAGGAACTTATCTAGATGTGTGGTGAGAACTTTGAACCCCCAAGGGCTTCACAGAAGTTTATAACGTACAGCCATACAATTAAAAAATCATATTTTTTCCACAAAAATGATCTTTTCACCCCCAATTTTTATTTTTCCAAGTGTAACAGGACCCTAAAAGTTATTGTGTAATTTGTCCTGAGTACGCTGATACCCCATATGTGGGTGTAAACGACTATTTGGGGGCATGGCAGAGCTTGGAAGGGAAGCAGCGCCAGTTGACGTTTTTGGCTGGCATTGAGATCGGACACCATGTCGCGTTTGGAAAGCCCCTGATGTACCAAAACAGTGAAAACCCCCAACAAATGACACCATTTTGGAAACTAGACCCCCCCAAGGAACTTATCTAGATGTGTGGTGAGCATTTTGAATTCCCCCATGCTTCACAGAAGTTTATAACGCCGGGCGTGAAAATAAAAAAATCGTATTTTTTCAACAAACATGATCTTTTAGTCCCCATTTTTTTTATTTTCCCAAGGGTAACAGGAGAAATTGGACCCCAAAAGTTGTTGTCCAATTTGTCCTGAGTACGCTGATACCCCATATGTGGGAGAAAACTGCTGTGTGGGCACATGTCGGGGCTCAAAAGTGAAGTAGTGACGTTTTGGAATGCAGACTTTGATGGAATGCTCTGCGGGTGTCATGTTGCATTTGGAGAGCCCCTAATGTACCTAAACAGTGGAAACCCCCCCACAAAAGACACCATTTTGGAAACTAGACCCCCCCTAAGGAACTTATCTAGATGTGTGGTGAGCAATTTGAACCCCCAAGGGCTTCACAGAAGTATATAACGCCCGGGCGTAAAAATAAAAAAATCGTATTTTTTCCACAAACCTGATCATTTAGTTCCCAATTTTTTTATTTTCCCAAGGGTAACAGGAGAAATTGGACCCCGAAAGTTGTTGTCCAATTTGTCCTGAGTACGCTGATACCTCATATGTGGGAGAAAACTACTGTATGGGCACACGTCGGGGCTCGGAAGGGAAGTAGTGACGTTCTGGAATGCAGACTTTGATGGAATGGTCCGCCGGTGTCATGTGCGTTTTGAGAGCCCCTGATGTACCTAAACTATTGAAACTCCCGACAAGTGACCCCATTTTGGAAACTAGACCCCCCAACGGAACTTATCTAGATGTGTTGTGAGCACTTTGAACCACTAAATGCTTCACAGAAGTTTATAACGCCCGGGCGTGAAAATAAAAAAATCATTTTTTTCCACAAAAATGATATTTTTGCCCCCAACTTTTTATTTTCCTAAGGGTAACAAGAGAAATTGGACCCCAAAAGTTGTTTTGCAATTTGTCCTGAGTAGGCTGATACCCCATATGTGGGGGTAAAACACTGTTTGGGCGCATGGCAGAGCTTGGAAGGGAAGGAGCGCCATTTGACTTTTTCAATGCAGAATTGGCTGGAAATGAGATCAGATGCCATGTTGCGTTTGGAGAGCACCTGATGTGCCCAAACAGTGGAAACCCCCAATTATAACTCCAACCCTAACCCCAACACACCCCTAACTCTAATCTCAGCCCTAACCCTAGCCCTAACCCTACCCCTAGCCCTAGCCCTAACCCTAGCCCTAACCCTCACCCTAATGGGAAAATGGAAATAAATACATTTTCTTTCAATTTTATTATTTTTCCCTAACAAAGGGGGTGATAACGGGGGTTTTAATTTACTATTTATAGCGGATTTTTATTTTTGGCAGCTGTCATACGCTAAAAGATGCTTTTTATTGTAAAAATAGTTTTTGCATCACCTCATATTGAGAGCTATAATTTTTCCATATTTTGACCCACCAAGTTATGTGAGGTCTTATTTTTTGTGGGACAAGTTGACATTTTTATTGGTATCATTTTCGAGCACGTGACATCTTTTGATCGCTTTTTATTCCGATTTTTGGGACGCAGAATGAACAAAAAACGGCGTTTCATGAATTTCTTTTGGGGGTGCGTTTACACCGTTCCGCCTGTGGTAAAATTGATAAAACAGTTTTATTCTTCGGGTCAGTACGGTTACAGCGATACCTCATTTAGGTCTTTTTTTATGTTTTGGCGCTTTTATGCAATGAAAACAATTTTATATAAAAAATAATTATTTTTGCATCGCTTTATTCTGCGAGCTATCACTTTTTTATTTTTCCGCTGATGATGCTGTATGGCGCTCATTTTTTGCGGGACAAGATGACGTTTTCAGCGGTACCATGGATATTTACATGCGTCTTTTTGATCGCGCGTTGTTGCACTTTTTGTTTGGTGGTATGATAATAAATCATTATTTTTTGCTTAGTTTTTCATTTTTATTTTTTAAGGGGTTCACTAAAGGGGTTAACTAGTGGGACAGTTTTATAGCCCGGGTCGTTACGGACGCGGCGATACCAAATATGTGTACTTTTATTGTTTTGTTTCTTTTTATTTCCAAAAAATGAATTTATTAAGGAATATTTTTTTTTTAAATTTATTTAGCGATTTTTAAAAAATTATTTTTACACCTTTTTTTTGTTTTTTAACTTTATTACATTGTCCCAGGGGGGACATAGCTGTCATGTGACAGATCGCTGATCTGTCACAGCTAGTGTTGAGCATTCCGATACTGCAAATATCGGGTATCGGCCGATATTCGCTGTATCGGAATTCCGATACCGAGTACCGATATTTTTTCAATATCGGATAACGGAATCAGAAGTCCCCATAATGCAATGAGCCACTGTTGTGGCTGTGATTGTCTGCTGAAATGATGTCATCATGATGCGCGGTCTGTGCGCATCATGATGCGCGGTCTGTGCCGACTGCGGGGGGTCTGTGCCGACTGCCGGTGGTCTGTACGGGCCTGTCGAGGGTCTGTACAGGCCTTTCGGGGGCCTGTGCCAGCTGTCAGTGGTCTGTACGGGCCTCTCGATGGCCTGTGCCGGCTGCCAGTGGTCTGTACGGGCCTCTCGGGGGTCTGTACAGGCCTGTCGGGGGCCTGTGCCAACTGCCGGTGGTCTGTACGGGCCTGTCGGGGGCCTGTGCCGGCTGTCGGTGGTCTGTGCCGGCTGCCGGTGGTCTGTACGGTCCTCTTGGGGGCCTGTGCCGGCTGTCGGTGGTCTGTGCCGGCTGCCGATGGTCTGTGCGGGCCTGCCGGGGGGTCTTGTGTGTGTCCTCCATGGGAGATCGGCGTGGGACACGCGTGGATTTCTGCGGATGAGGAAGTATATTGTTTGTTTGTTATTTTCATATTTTTCCACAGATGACACTGGCTTCGGGGATCAAAGTGACAAGTGATGGTGAGTATGTACTCTATGTTATATGTACTGTATGTCTATGTATGTATTGTATGAATGTATTGTATGCAGTATGTATGTAGTATGTATGCAGTATGTATGTATGTAATTTGTATGTCTGTAGCATGTTGTATGTATGTAGTATGTATGTATGTATGTTGTATGTCTGTAGCATGTGATATGTATGTATGTAAGTATGTAGTATGTATGCTGTATGAATGTAGTATATATGAAGCATGTATGTAGTATGTCGTTTGTATGTATGTTGTATGAATGTAGTATATATGTAGCATGTATGTAGTATGTAGTATGTATGTATGCTGTATGAATGTAGTATATATGTAGCATGTATGTATGTAGTATGTATGTATGTTGTATGAATGTAGTATATATGTAGTATGTATGTAGTATATATGTATGTTGTATGAATGTAGTATATATGTAGCATGTATGTAGTATGTATGTTGTATGAATGTAGTATATATGTAGCAAGTATGTAGTATGTATGTATGTTGTATGAATGTAGTATATATGTAGCATGTATGTATGTAGTATGTATGTATGTTGTATGAATGTAGTATGTATGTAATATATATGTATGTCGTATGAATGTAGTATATATGTAGCATGTATGTAGTATGTATGTATGCTGTATGAATGTAGTATATATGTAGCATGTATGTATGTATGTAGTATATATGTATGTTGTATGAATGTAGTATATATGTAGTATGTATGTAGTATATATGTATGTTGTATGAATGTAGTATATATGTAGTATGTATGTATGTATGTTGTATGAATGTAGTATATATGTAGCATGTATGTATGTATGTTGTATGAATGTAGTATACATGTAGTATGTATTTAGTATATATGTAGCATGTATGTAGTATGTAGTATGTATGTATGTTGTATTAATGTAGTATATATGTAGCATGTATGTAGTATGTATGTATGTTGTATGAATGTAGTATATACACTCACTGGCCACTTTATTAGGTACACCATGCTAGTAAGGGGTTGGACCCCCTTTTGCCTTCAGAACTGCCTCAATTCTTCGTTGCAGAGATTCAACAAGGTGCTGGAAGCATTCCTCAGAGATTTTGGACCATATTGACATGATGGCATCACACAGTTGGCGCAGATTTGTCGGCTGCACATCCCTGATACGAATCTCCCGTCCCACCACATCCCAAAGATGCTCTATTGGATTGAGATCTGGTGACTGAGGAGGCCATTTGAGTACAGTAAACTCATTGTCATGTTCAAGAAACCAATCTGAGATGATTCGAGCTTTATGACATGGCGCATTATCCTGCTGAAAGTAGCCATCAGATGTTGGGTACATTGTGGTCATAAAGGGATGGACATGGTCAGCAACAATACTCAGGTAGGCTGTGGCGTTGCAACGATGCTCAATTGGTACCAAGGGGCCCAAAGAGTGCCCAGAAAAAATTCCCCACACCATGACACCACCACCACCAGCCTGAACCGTTGATACAAGGCAGGATGGATCCATGCTTTCATGTTGTTTACGCCAAATTCTGACCCTACCATCCGAATGTCGCAGCAGAAATCGAGACTCATCAGACCAGGCAACGTTTTTCCAATCTTCTACTGTCCAATTTCGATGAGCTTGTGCAAATTGTAGCCTCAGTTTCCTGTTCTTAGCTGAGAGGAGTGGTACCCAGTGTGGTCTTCTGCTGCTGTAGCCCATCTGCCTCAAAGATCGACGCACTGTGCGTTCAGAGATGCTCTTCTGCCTACCTTGGTTGTAACGGGTGGCAATTTGAGTCACTGTTGCCTTTCTATCAGCTCGAACCAGTCTGCCCATTCTCCTCTGACCTCTGGCATCAACATGGCATTTCCGGCCACAGAACTGCCGCTCACTGGATTTTTTTTCTTTTTCGGACCATTCTCTGTAAACCCTAGAGATGGTTGTGCGTGAAAATCCCAGTAGATCAGCAGTTTCTGAAATTCTCAGACCAGCCCTTCTGGCACCAACAATCATGCCACGTTCAAAGGCACTCAAATCACCTTTCTTCCCCATACTGATGCTCGGTTTGAACTGCAGGAGATTGTCTTGACCATGTCTACATGCCTAAATGCACTGAGTTGCCGCCATGTGATTGGCTGATTAGAAATTAAGTCTTAACACACAGTTGGACAGGTGTACCTAATAAAGTGGCCAGTGAGTGTATGTAGTATGTAGTATGTATGTATGTTGTATGAATGTAGTATATATGTAGCATGTATGTAGTATGTATGTATGCTGTATGAATGTAGTATATATGTAGCATGTATGTAGTATGTATGTATGCTGTATGAATGTAGTATATATGTAGCATGTATGTAGTATGTAGTATGTATGTTGTATGAATGCAGTATATATGTAGCATGTATGTAGTATGTATGTTGTCAGAAAGTAGTGTATATGTAGCATGTATGTAGTGTGTAGTATGTATGTATGTTGTATGAATGTAGTATATATGTAGCATGTATGTAGTATGTATGTATGCTGTATGAATGTAGTATATATGTAGCATGTATGTAGTATGTATGTATGCTGTATGAATGTAGTATATATGTAGTATGTATGTAGTATGCATGCATGTTGCATGAATGTAGTATATATGTTTTTTTTTTTTACATTCAACACATTAGCCGGATGATGGGACTACTACTGTCCCGTCATTGGCTAATGTGTCAATCACTGTCATTGTAGCAGGCATAGCCCGATGGGACTTGTAGTCCAATCGGACGATGCCTGCACACACACAAGACCCCCGGCAGGCCCGCACAGACCACCGACAGCCGGCACAGGCCCCCGGCAGCCGACACAGACCACCGATAGCTGGCACAGGCCCCCGAGAGGCCCGTACAGACCACCGACAACCGGCACAGGCCCCCGAGAGGCCCGTACAGACCACCAGCAGCCAGCACAGGCCCCTGACAGGCCTGTACAGACCCCCGAGATGCCCGTACAGACCACCGGCAGCCGGCACAGGCCCCCGACAGTCGGCACAGACCCCACCGGCACACACAGACACGCACAGTGTCCGCCCATGCACCGCCCACACTCTTCCCCCCTCCCGAACAGGATGTATAAGGCAAGAAAGGGATTTTTTTAATTCCGATATTTCTGTCCCATTGACTTGAATGGGACTTCTGGGATCGGAATCGGCGATACCCGATACTTTTTGTGTATCGGGCCGATCCAATCCGATCCGATATTTCTGAATATCGGATGGTATCGCTCAACACTAGTCACAACACAGATCACTGTGACAGATCAGCGATCTGTCACAGGCACTGCACAGGCTTTCCTCATGCCTGCGCTTTGCAGGCACTGAGGAAGTCAGCTCCCTGCAGGCCCCCCGAAGGTCCCCGTCGCCATCTTGGATTCGGGGACCTGCAGGGATGGAGCCCCCCGCAGCAGAGCTGCACATTGCGCTGCTGTGGGGGGCTCAGGGAAGCACGGAGGGAGCCCCCTCCCTGCCGATGCTTCCCTTTAACCCCCGGTACATCGCGATCATGTTTGATCGCGGTGTGCAAGGGGTTAACGTGTCGGTGGCGGTCCATGACCGCCCCTGACACATTGTGCTTGGTGTCAGCTGTGACACCCGGCCGCGATCAGTGGCGCTCACCACGTGGGCGCCGCTGATCGCTGTGACGTACCATCCCGTCCCTGGGAATTAAGTCCCAGGGCACATGGATGGGATAGTACGTCACATGACAGAAAGGGGTTAAATGGGAATAGTGGACATGAGCCACTCCCAAAACCCGGAGTGGAGGGAGAGATCCATCCCACTACCAATCCTATAGGTCTCTCCAAAAATAAAAGCCCATGTTAGGCTTTCCTAAATCTGACCTGGTCAAACAACTTGACCAAGTGTTCACTTATTTTTATTTTGCATTGTAACGATAGGTGTAGCTGTTATTACAATGAACTCCAGCATGTTCAATATGCATCTAAGCCTATTCTTGGGGATACGTAATGGCCCTTTCATATAATTCCCCTCACTGTCTCACACCCCACACAAAATAATAATGACCAAGCCCTCCCCTTATAATGTACTTATATCCTGAGTACCTCTTTATAGTATAATAATGATCCAAGTGTTTCATTTTAAAGTAATAATCGCCCAAATGTCCCCTTATAAAGTAGTAATGCCATGAGTAACCCCTTCAAAAGTAATGCCATAAGTGCCTTCTTTAAAATTGATAATGCCCTGTGTGCCCCCTAATAAAGTAATAATACCTCAAGTGTCCCTTTAAGTAGTAATGACCTGAGTGCCACTTACAAAGTATCAATGTCAAATGTAATAATGCCAATACAGATGAGTGGTACTCACCTGAGTAAACATGCAGGGCCCGCAAGCTAGATATCATTCACACTCGCTGGTTGGGGACCACTGGACTAAATTAAAGAAAATGGTAGAGGTGCTACGATACAGTAGAGGATCCCTGTGCAACAAGAGTATATGGTCCTTTACAGTCTAATAGCTCATAAAAATGCACAATTCCACCTGTTTTGGAATTGTGGGCTCCCTCATCTCTAGGGCTCCTGTGCAACTGCACAAGTTGCACCAATGGTCTGTCCGCCCTGATGCGGGTAACAAGGAAGACCTTTACATTTCCATGCTACTTTTTATTGTTAGGCGGTAGCAAGTTCTGGGTGCATCAGTAACTATTGCATCCCCTGGGTCAATAATAGTGTAAGTGGGTAAAATATAATGTCTTTGATGCCTCCCTTCCATCTGATTGTCTTATGTTTACAGATGTGTTTTATGATAATTGCCTGCGGTACTGCTACATGTATAACTATGTATTACTGCTCATTGCTTATGGTATTGCCACTTGAACGCGTTACCATTATATAGAGAACTGTAATATATTGCCTTGTATTCCTGTATTATAGTATTGCATACATATTATGTGTTCTTGGTATATGTACAGTCAGGGAAAGTTGGTGTATCCTCCTTGGGACATTAGAGGAGGGCACTCTTAGTATATAGTTTCCCCTATAGACCGTGTAGTTGTAATTATGTTGCGGGCCACTAGATGGGGGTATACTAGTGGGCCCTGATAGGAGGTTCATAGAGGGTTAATTGTAGGAGGGGCTGCTGAGAGTTAAGGTTAGTGATGAAGAGTGGTTTAGTCAGATGAGACCAGGGCGCCCAAGTGTCCACATGGGCTATAGGCCCGGACAGCTCGGCAGCCACGTAACGTTACATTGTTATTGCCCACGTTATCCACGGCCACTGCGTGCCTTTGCAGTGGGTCAGAATAAGAAAAGGAAGATGTGGTGTCTTACCGCCTGGGCCAGTGCTTTTAGGGCAGAAGTTGGCTGGACTAAGGAGATGAAAGGAGTTGAAGCTTTGACGAGATTGGTACAGACGGGTCAGATGCTTCACCAGGGGTCACCAAACATAGTGACTGATGAATTCATGTCTGAGGTGAAACAGGCTGAAGGAAATGTCATTATAGTGAGGTCAGGCCTGGAAAGAACTGGGAAGCAGTCTAGTACGGTCCGGGCGTGTACTGTACAGAAGTGACAACATGCAAGGGAAAGATCAGGAAGCAAGCAAATGTTATAATGTACCAACAGTGGATGTAACGTGTGAAATCCTAAGTAAAGAAAGTGTTAAAGATGTCTCGGACTGTGTCTCCATTGATGGGGGTCACCTAGAAGAGGGACAGTTATGGTCTGGGAAGTGCCCGGGTGAAGCTGAATCTGGAGATGCAGGTATGCCGAGGAGAATAGTATTGTTTCATGTAGGGGATTGACTGGACACGGCTGCCACCGGAATACAGGTAATGACTACAGTCCTGTCCCTCCCTTACAATAGTCTACTGTTGGGTGAAAGAATGGAGATTGTAATGTGGCAATTATTGTATTTTTCAGACTGATATTCTGGAGACAAGTCTTGGATAGTCTCTTTTCATATGTGTCCTCCATCCTGTCAGGAACATCTTGCTTAACTCCATTTCAAAGAAAATGAATAGGATAAAGCCACGATAACTGCCTTAAAGTTTGGCAGGTCAGTGATTCACAAAGAACAAGATACCAAAAGTTCTGTTCTGGAATTTCAAGGATAGACATCTGCAATTTAACTATTTGGCTGCTGTAGAAAGATTAATGCGGCTAGCAAGTCAATGGTCTCCACAAAGCAGCCTCCTTCGGGTAGGGTGAATGGCTTATTGTATTTTTCTGGGAGTGATTTTATCAATGTCGTTAGAACATTCATTGAAGTAAGTGAGAAATCCATCACCCGCTGACAGCTCCCTGCTCACTAATGGCTGTTAGATGGTAATCATTTTAATATGGTTTTTATTTCACTTAATTTCATATGTGCCTGACAAAAGGTCCTGTATCATCGGGGCGCTGTGTGGAGCCGCTAATAGTCTCCTGTGATGCTCCATTACATCTAGAGTCAGTAAGAGACACTAAGGATGGAAATTTCAGCGAGAAGTATACAGCCGAGAGGAGACTAGTAGGTTCATGGAGTAGTCGTGCAGCAAGGTTTAAACCAAAAGTAGGGACTCTACGCCGTATTACGTATATACATAATGTATCTGGGTATGCACAATACTCTATGCCTAAATATCGGACTCCGATATTGCATGTAGGGGGGCACACTTGCCCATACAGAATTTTTCAATGGACTTGATATTGGGATAGAAGGAAATTACCAAATCTCGTTCATATAGACCATCAGCAGCTAAACAACTAAGCATTAGTGATGAGTGAATGTGCTGAGATAAGGTGTTAATGCTCATGTTCTAACCGAGTGTGTTCGGCGTGCTCGAGTAATATCTGTTAGCCAATCCTCACATGTGTTGCAGCTGTCGAACAGCTGCGAGACATGCTGCCGCAGGGACTCCAACATACATATGGCCATACAGGTAAGCGCCTGTCTTAATCCTGCTCATTTAGACGCTGTTCACATGTTCAGGTTTTAAATATATTATATAGGGACTGCTTCGATAGGGGTTACCTTGACGTGGTGGAGCAGCTTGGCATACATTTTTTTGCAAAAAACGTATTGACTAAATACCCTGTATTTGTTGTCATCTTTTTATCAGCACTTGCTGACTACTGTCATACTGCAAGGTGTTTTTGCACATTTTTCATTCTGTACTTTGTTTACGGTTCTAGAGATGTGGGCTTTTTTATTTAGTGCTAATTTCTGTGATCTTTACAAAGGGATGTGACTCACAGGGTAATAATGCAGAGCAACCTAAAGACACGCCCTAGAGGATCCTGTGAGCCACACCCACCTAATAAACACCAGAAAAAACGGTACTAAATAAAAAGGCCCATATCTTTTGAATCATATGACTGACCTGAAACATACAAAAAGCAGAATACTCAACAGAGCAACAAGAATAAAACAAGAGCAAAAACTGGCCACTTTTGACAAGGTGAAAGGTTTTCTTTAGGAGATACATTGTAGTCGTAATTTTACTATATGTGTAAAATTACTTTTAATGGGTTGTCCACTACTTACAATTCATGAGGTATGTCATGTGAACCCTGAAGCCAGTCTATAGCCACTATTGGGCTGCTGCATTCTCATTTCCTCCAAATGTCCAAGATTCGTCCTATAGAAGTGAGTAGCAGCCACTGATTCGCTGCAAGTCCCACATGACATACCTCATGAATCCTGGCAGACTCGGTGCTGACATCACTGGAACAGCGCCGGTCTGGGACCTGAGTATATGTTAGTATTTTAGAAAGCTGGCTACTTGATATACAAAGGGGTGTCAACAAGTGTAAATCCATATTTACCAGCTTTACAAATAGTTTTCTTGGATGTTTTATTTATTTTATTTTTTATTTCTTTATAGCACTTCTTTTTCAGAATCAACAATCCATTCCCACACCTGAGTGCGCCTTTGGCTTCTGGAGCACTACAATAATGTTGGGGCAGTTCTTCTTTACAGAATGTTTCTTTCATCCCTTTCAGGAGGTCTCAGTTTTCAGAGGACCTCTCAGATGAACCTGGAGAGTTGGAAAATGTGGATGTGTCTATTTTATTTTACTTGCTTATATAATATCCAGAACGCAGCTGTCTACATTGTACCCCGACTCTTTATAGTTAATGCAAGTCCCTGCAATGTAAGGGTTTGGTGAGTTTTTGGGGTTTTTTTTTTTAGAAATTGTTGACTCTCTTATCACTAGGACTACCAGACTTTTCACCCCCTCTAGAACTACCGAATGGAGTCATTTTAACTCCTGGCCTGTTTTAGTTTATTTTTTTAATTTATAAATTTTGTAGAATAGTATAGAATGCAAAATAGCAAGAATATTGCAGGCTTTAGCGCACTTCTTCTAGCCATATTAGCAATTAGCAAAACTGCAGGTCATATTCTACAGAAATTATGTAACCCACTCGAGAGTTCACTGGTTCACTGACGGATGTCCTGTATATGTCCTGTGTATGTCAAGTATATTTGCAAAAATGCTAATTATTATAAGTCTAAGCCAACATTTACTCTAAACTTATTCTAAACATACAAGTAAATGAAAACTAAAAGAAATAATAACATCTAGCAACAAAGATTAGCAAAAAAAAAGAGAACTTTTTTCAAAACTTACCTTCAATTACCAAAGGGAGTCATTTTGACTCCCTACTCCCTACTATATTTATAGTAGGGAGTCAAAATGACTCCCTTTGGTAATTGAAAGACATACTGATAGGGAATTTAGATTGTGAGCCCCATCGGGGACAGTGATGATAATGTGTGCAAACTGTAAAGCGCTGCGGAATATGTTAGCGCTATATAAAAATAAAGATTATTATTATTATTCCTTTAGTAATTAAAGGTAAATTTTAAAAAAAAGGTACTCTTTTTTTCAAAATTTATTTATTGTCACAAAATCTTTTTTTGCATCCTAAATAAGTAAAAGTCACCGAGTCTGAAGCCGGAATTCGGAAAAATGTAGTCACAGAAGAGACATAAAAATTGCGAGGAGTCAAAATGTCTCCATCGGTAGTTCTAGTGTTATACCTATGAACATACTGTATTTATAACAATGTGGCATCCAATACATATAGGAGAATAGAGACTTCATAATCAGCATAAAAGTAATTTTTATGGTTAAATATAAAATATTATTTGCCTTGAATTGTTAGTTACTGTATCCATGAATTCTGAAGCAATGTTTGGCAGCAAATGTCTTTTTGCTTCGATGGGGCGATTAAAGGGAATCTTTCGGCATGTTTTTGCTATGTATTCTGAGAGATGTATGATTTAGGGACAAATACCATTATTCCAGTGATGTATCACTTACTGGGCTGGTTGGTGTAGTTTTGTTACAATTCCTGGTTTCTCTGCTACAGATGTAGTGGTGATCAGAATGGTGAGCTGTGTATAACCCCGCCCCTGATTGGCAGCTTCCAGTGCACATTGTCAGGAATTTGCCAATCAGTGGTGGGGGCGTGGTTACACAGATTAGTTGGACTGGCCTGCACGTGACACCTAGTCATACAGTAATAATCTCCTGCTGATAAAACACTGTATTGAAACCACTGAAAACTGGCAAGCAAGTGACACATTGCTGGAATCGGGGTCTCTACCCTTAAATTGTTTTGCTCTCAGAATAAATAGGAAAAAACTGGTGACAGTTTCCCTTTAATTTGCTTTTCTCTGAATTAACACTTTTAGATAAAGTATTATGCAGAAGAATGGTTGGAGTGCAAGCTATATGTGGCAACTAAACAAGTTATTGCCCATCCAATCTCTATCATATTGAACATCATGAAATGACAAGGGTAAGGAGTCACCCAAATTTTACAGATAGTGACTCTTGGGGCAACTGTTAAGTTCCTTTAATAGATGCAGGATTTTTTTTAAAGAGAAATTAAATCTATAAAAGCACAGCACATTCTTAAGTTTCTGGTCCATAAATAAACATGAGAAAAAGTAGAACACTTTCGAGGGCTCTACTTGACTCTGCTTTTTATTATTTTTTTATTATTTACCGTATTATTCCCAACCACACAAAAATAAGACTTGAATGAAGCCATTCTGAAAATGTAAAATTCACACTGTAGTAAGTAAAAAAAATAAATAAAAAAGGAAAAATGTTCTTTGTTATGTGCCAAGCTAAAAAGTTTAGTCTGGGGATAGAAAATAATTAAACCATTGATGCAGTCGATATCAACCAGAATATTTATTTCCTTAACCCCTTAACGACCGCCGATACGCCTTTTAACAGTGGTAATTAAGGGTACTTAAACCACAGCGCCGTGAATGGCACTCCTTCGCTTCCGAGCTCTCCCATGCGCCCAAACAGTGGTTCCCCCCCACATATGGGGTATCAGCGTACTCAGGACAAATTGCACAACAACTTTTGGGGTCCAATTTCTCCTGTTGCCCTTAGGAAATTAAAAAATAGAGGGCTGAAAAATCATTTTTGAGGGAAAAAAATGATTTTTTATTTTCACGGGTCTGCGTTAGAAACTTCTGTGAAGCACTTAGGGGTTCAAAGTGCTCACCACACATCTAGATAAGCTCCTTGGGGGGGTCTAGTTTCCAAAATGGGATCACTTGTGGGGGGTTTCCGCTGTTTAGTCACATCAGGGGCTCTGCAAACGCAATGTGACGCCCGCAGACCATTCCATCAAAGTCTGCATTCCAAAATGGCACTCCTTCCCTTCCAAGCTCTCCCATGCACCCAAACAGTGGTTCCTCCCCACATATGGGGTATCAGCGTACTCAGGACAAATTGCACAAAAACTTTTGTGGTCCAATTTCTCCTGTTAGCCTTGTGAAAATAAAAAACAGCAGGCTATAAAATCATTTTTGAGGAAAAAAAAATATTTTTAATTTTCACGGCTCTACGTTATAAACTTCTGTGAAGCTCTTGAAGGTTCAAAGTGCTCACCACACATCTAGATAAGTTCTTTATGGGGTCTAGTTTCGAAAATGGGGTCACTTGTTGGGGGTTTCCACTGTTTAGGAACATCAGGGGTTCTCCAAATGCAACATGGCATCCGATCTCAATTCCAGCCAATTCTGTGTTGAAAAAGTCAAATGGGCTCCTTCCCTTGCGAGCTCGGCTGTGCACTGAAAAAGTGGTTTACCCCCACATATGGGGTATCGGCGTATTCAGGAGAAATTGCACTACAAATTTTGTGGTTCATTTTCTCTTTTAACACTTGTGAAAATAAAAAAAAAATTTTGCAAAAAAAAGTTAAATGTTAATTTTTTCCTTCCACATTGCTTTAGTTCCTGTGAAGCAAGTAAAGGGTTAATAAA
Source organism: Dendrobates tinctorius (assembly GCF_039654945.1). Lineage (NCBI taxonomy): Eukaryota > Metazoa > Chordata > Amphibia > Anura > Dendrobatidae > Dendrobates > Dendrobates tinctorius. Next base: position 11,939,648 of record NW_027361788.1, on the reverse strand, counting down.
CTTCTTGAATGTGGTTTTGAGCACCTTGAGGGGTCTAATTTTTAGAACGGTGTCATTTTTGGGTATTTTCTGTCATGTACACCCCTCAAAATGACTTTAAATATGATGTGGTCCCTAAACAAAATGGTTTTGTAAATTTTGTTGTAAAAATGAGAAATCACTGGTCAACTTTTAACCCTTATAACTTCCTAACAAAAAACATTTTGCTTCCAATATTGTGCTGATGTAAAGTAGACATGTGGGAAATGTTATTTATTAAGAAATTTGTGTGACACATCTCTCTGATTTAAGGGAATAAAAATTTAAAATTGCAAAATTTTCGCCATATTTCCGTCTTTTTCATAAATAAACACAAGACTTATCGAATAAATTTTACCACTAACATGAAGTACAATATGTCACGAAAAAACAATCTCAGAATCAGCGGGATCCGTTAAAGCGTTCCAGAGTTATAACCTCATAAAGTGACAGTGGTCAGAATTGTAAAAATTGGCCTGGTCATTAAGCTGCAAACTGGCTCTGTCGCTAAGGGGTTAAAGAGATCTTCTAATTTACTAAAAACTTGATCAAATGAGGGAAATTGCCCCTTCTGGGAATATGCTGCCGACAACATGCACTTGCACCGTATGGGAACAAAACAAACAACAGAGCATCATGTGACTTTTATATAGTTGATTGGCGCTCATTTATAGGAAGACATTGGTCCGCCTAGATGGGCATTTCGTCAATAGGATGACACACAGTTGAGAATCTAGTTTTTTTTCCCATTTAGAAAACGGAATAATAATAATAATATTTTTATTTATATAGTGCTAACATATTCTGCAGCGCTTTACAGTTTGCACACATTATCATCTCTGTCCCCATTGGGGCTCACACTCTACATTCCCTATCAGTATGTCTTTGGAATGTGGGAGGAAACCCATGCAAACACAGGGAGAACATACAAACTCCTTGCAGTGGATTTGAACCCAGGACCCCAGCGCTGCAATGCTGACCACTGAGCCATCATGCTGCTCGATGTAAAACTGAGTGTTCCCTAGATCTGATTTTGACCATTTTGTTTACCAAAAAATTTTTCTAAACACCGTAGAAAAAAAAGTAACTCTAAGGCAAAATTCACATAAGTGTTTTAAAAAATGAAAATAATCTGATTTTCAACCTGGAAAATTGAAAAATTTCAGTTGTAATGTTATTTATATGACATAGATTTTTGTTAACATCACCAGTGAATAAAATTAACAAGAAAAAAAATGATTCCCTAAAAATAATAATGGCAATGTATCATTAGAAATCAGATGCTATACGGTTGATCCGCATGGATCCAATTTTTTTCGCGTCTCCGTAGATTTGAGAAGCTGCTTCTCATCTAGACTATAGAAGAAGCTACTGCATGACAACATTTTGTTTCCTACAAGACAACATTCATTCCCTTAAATAAAGTGGTTAATAGAATAACATCGGCCCGGGAGCTGTTTGTTTTTTCCACATTGGACCAAAAAAGGTTGTGTGAATGTAGCCTAAAGGCTAATGTTGACGTCCGAGCACAGACCTCAATACACAGACTTTCCACGGGTCTACCGACTCGAACTCAATAGCCTCATACGCATATGTGAGGCTTTTCAAGTTTGAGTCGAAGATGTGGACTGTCCATGCATTGTGGTCCATGCTTGGTCCAAGTTTCAGAGACCTCTGTATGAGTTGATTAAAAAGACAAGATTTGGCCTTCACTACTCCACTCTCAGTAATTGCATTGGTCAAGCAATTGGAAAGCAGCACCATTATTAACCAATCCAGCAAAAGAAAAACATTTTTTTTAATCAATGTTGAACTAGATCGCCCATTTTTTTCTATATGATTAAAACATTAGCGGGGTTGTCATCCAGACACAGCTTTTATGCAAGTATTTGGACATCAATATTGATGACCTTGACGATTAGTCAGACTAGTTGGAATATGACTACCAGCACTTCCACCGATCGGCTAATCAAAGGAGTCTTTGTTCGGGCAATGGCACAGGTCCAAATATTGTGAAGTGGGATTCTCAGGAGTTGGGTCCTCCATCAATATGATATTGATGATCTGTCCTAAGGATGGGTCACAGTAATAAAGTAATATCACAATTGTAAAATCAAAAGGATGACTAAAGATGGTGGAGGGCAGTCAGTTATATTGTTTGCCTTGGAAAAGTTCTCTTGAGTTGTAAATGTCATATCGTAAAGTCAAGTTATTGGACTGATGGATAAACACTTGGATTTCCTGCATTGCCCTCGAAGACTGGAAGGTCATCATTACCTCTACTAAGCTTTATTATGACGTGAGAAAGGAACAACAGTGTAAAATATGGCCGGTCTCCAGGTCCAGTTTCAGGCACTAGAGCATAACTTGATTTTGATTAAGCAACGTCTCTATGGTCTTGGTGTCAGTTCTAGTATGGCTCTAAATATTCTCCTCCATCAAATTTATTGCTTTATCAGGCCTGATGTACTTTGTATTCCTTAAGTGGCTACCTATTTAAGGAGTTCTTGATACATGTAATCAACAGAATATTACACGTAACTCACAATAAATCTTGATGCTTCCCCAGACTGAAACATGATGTCTATTGCCACCGATTCTCCATTGAAGGCAAAACTTTAATTGCATTTCTCACATGGATGATTCTAGTATTTGCAAATTAGTATACCGACAATGAGGAACATACCCATTGTAGAAACGTAAGAAAAACAACATAATTCAGAAAACACAAGACAATCATGTTCTCCTTTAGTGTTAAATTGTTATTAATAATAAGTTGTGTTTAAAATTATAAATGCTCAAAACTATCCAGGCTTTTAAAATTGATGGTCTCTATCCAATGGGACAATTCTCCAAAACCATGCAAAAAGAGCACAAAATTAAACATGAGCCATCCTGCAGCACTCAGACAAGGGCCGTGATTTCCTCAAATGGCTAATCTGTAGTTGTTGTGGTATGAGTTGGATCCTCACCAATCCAAGAATCATTGCTGATCAGATGCATGCTGAGTCTACATGACTCGCCATCCTTCTGAAGATAAGCCATAAATACTATGTGACCAGAATATATATTTAATGTCATAAAATGGAGCAACCCACTCTTGAAAAATGCAACTTAATGACGACGCAGAACTTGAGTTTCTCGTGTTAATGATTTAAGATGGGGGAATACATATTATAGTATTGAAGATGATGGACATGGACCATTTTCCGGGTTAATTATAGGCAACTGATGACATTTAAATTAAATAAGTTGCCTGTGTTTAACATTTTCAGCCATTGACGATCTTTCTATGTAAGAGCATTCCTAGAATATTCCCAGGAAGATAATCTTCCTTCTTCTGGAGTCATTGAACATCCAAGGCCAGTCCCAGTGTCAGTACCTGTCAATATGGACTAAAATGTGCATGGCTTTGTCCATGTAACCATCTGTCACTAGATGATAATACATTTAACAGTTGGTCAAAAATCAACCTACTTTGGACCTACTAATGATTGGAACCTTCAATGTGATTTTTATCGAGATGGCTCATTATAATGTCTGTATTGCGTTTATAATTTTTTGACCACTAATGGTATAACTGTACTGACATAGATGACTATATTGTCTCTTTTTGGCCCAGATATTTGGACCACAAAATAACTATTCAAACCAAGTACGGGTGCTCGGTGAACCCTTGGTGTGGCCAAGCAGTTCATTGCTGAAGCTTGTTTTCCATATATCCCTACTTTCCTCTTTCTTGATTGCCAAGAAGGGCAGAGATAGAATAAGCATAGTGCCTGTGCTTGGTTTGAACAGTAATTTTCTGCTGACTAACCACAATGACACCTAAGGTTCCCTGACCTCTTAAGATTTTACTATTCTGACCACTCCATATCATCTTACTCTCTTTGGCCCAGGATATGCTGACTATTAAATTCAAGGCATTATGTCTGCATAAAATGACTGTGTGAGAAGAAGGGCCCCCGCCGAGTGTCCAGGCCGGAACCAAGGGGACCGTCACCTAGGTTCCGGGGGAAACTGTTCCCGGGGGACAGAGTTCAGGGACGGACCGTTAAGATGGACAGATGGGCTGGGGGAGGAGCCAGTATAAAAGGGGCAGGGAGCGCTAGTCACGATGAGTCAGACCGGGACAGAAGCAGCAGGAGACCGTGGGAGCAACTGAGAGACAAAGCGACTTACCAGAGCCAGGAGAGACATTCACCTAGGACATCAGAGGGACGGCGCTTAGACGACCATCCGAGAGCCGCTGCCCCACTTCAACCTGCGGCCGCTGCTGCCTCCCCCCAGCCCATGGCTGTGGCCTGCCTGCGGTCACTGGCGGCCGTTGCCGCCTCGCTACAGCCCGCAGCTGCAGCCTACGCACGGTCGCTCGCGGCCGCTGCCACCTCGCTCCAGCCCGCGGCTGCGGCCCGTCTCCTGCCACCCGCAGCCGCCCTGCTCTCACCCGTGGCCGTGGCAAGTCCAGTGCCATCGGCAGCCACTACTGTCCCGCTCCAGTCCGCGGCAAGGGCTGGGTCGTTGCTAGCCGCAGATTCCCCGTCGCAGCTGTTAGCTGCACAGGTGGCCTGCCAATTGCCACCCCGCATCGCTGCCGCTTGCCCCAGTCTGGGGACTGCGGCCCATCCATCCAAGGACTCCTCCGGGGCCTGTGGTGCCCCGGTGTAACCGGAGCGTCAGAACGCTCGAAGACTACATCAACTCTTCAAGCAGCTGGGTCCAGCAGCTGCTACGCCAAAGAACCACCGTCCAGAACACCGAGGGATGTCAGGATGGCTAAGTTGACTACTGTATATAGTTAAGGACCCATAGTCGGCCATACCGTGGCCCTATAGTGACCGGCTTTCGCCGGACGTAGTCGTGTTCTACTCTGTTCTTGTTTGCTTGTAATGAGCCCCTGCGAGGGCAACTCTTTTTACCCCTTTGGTTGGTCAGGCTACGACCGAAGACAGTTACCTTTAGGCCTCTAAACGTTATTACTGAAAGCATTAAACCGTCTTGTGCCTCGTCACTGCATCCTGCGTACCTGCTAGTACCACATTTGGCGTAGTCGGCAGGATGCAGTCTCCGAGCACAGACGGTGGTGCGCCCGACCAGAGCGGGGCTGCGGGTGCTGCCGGTAATGGGGTCCCCGCTCCAGCATCTCTCTGGGGGCCATGCTAAGTAACTTGCCCAGGTTTTCTGGCTCCAATACACTGCTGTGGAGCTGGACAGAGCGCATGCGGGGGCTCTTCCGCATGCATCCGATGACCCCCGATTTAGAGGCTGAGGTGGCCCTAGATGGGGAGGTCCGGAGGTCAGTGATGTTGAGACCCCGGGACACCACAACACCTTTGCCAGGGTCTTGCAGATTCTGGAAGAAACCCACGGGGATCCAACAAACGTGGGAGAGTTGAGGACCCGGTTGTTCAGTCAGATGCAGGGGTAGGGAGAGACCATCACCCAGTATATGAACGCTCTCCAGGAGCTATACACAGCCGTAGAGCGGAAGGACGGAGTAGGGTTAGGGCCCACCGACATTACCCTGCGTGACCTGTTAGTGACTGGACACCGGGACCCGTTAATCAAGCAGGCATTGCAGGAGCAGATCCGAGTGAACCCACGCATAGTTTTCTCAGAGGTGGGGAGTCATGCCCTGGTGCGAGAGCAGGAGCAGGGGATGACGGTTCCCGTGGGGAAGGCCCGGAGCATGGAGGCTTCCACAAACGTTGTCGGAGAGCCTCAGTGGATTGAGGAAGAGAGACGAGAGCTGAAGAGTATCCAGGGCAAGCTGGCAGAGGTGAAGAATAGAACGGAGCCCACGCCCGGCCGGTTTGACTACAATCCCAGGCCCTGGGGGCCTCGCAATACCCGGGGTGGCTGGGCCTCACCGCCCCGGTGTTATGAGTGTGGAAACTGGGCCACTTCGCACGAGAGTGTCCGCAGCGTGGGAGATACCCACCCCGGCGGACATTAAACTAGAGGGCTCCGGGCATGGGGGACACCGCTCAGAGCCGGAAGCCACAACTAGGGGTGGTGGAAGTCCCGAAGATCTGGTCGCTAAGTGCCCAATAGTGTGGGCCGAAGTCGAGGGTTGTGCTGTACGGTGCCTAGTGGATATGGGGTCGCAAGTAAAGACCATGCCTGCAACCTAGTTCAGGCAGCATTTCCCAGAAGCGGCAAGGCCCCAGTGGTGGCCCATGATACGACTAGTAGCTGCAAACCAACTGCCAGTGCCTGTCACTGGAGTGGTGTGGCTCCAGATGACGCTGTGTGGTAAATCCCTCGGCCGCCGGGGAGTGGTCCTAACCCAAGGAGAAACTAACGACCATCATCCAGCTATCTTGGGCATGAACATACTATGGGAGTTTGGCAATCTACTCAATAATCCCGCGCAGGAGACCCTGAGCCAGTGGGGTTCTCGCACGGCCCAAGGGCAGGTCTTCCAGCGGTTGGTGCGGGAGGCGCAAGTGTTCCAGGAGTGCCAGGAGGGTGAGGCGCTGGGCAAAGACATCGCACCGGCAGCTCCCTTGCTCGTGCTTCCTCCAGGGCAGACAGTGGTGGCCCTGCCGATCTGTGCCCCGATGCCACTGGAGGGCGTGGAGATGCAGGTGGAACCATGCTACTCAGAGCGCCTGCACCCTGGCATACTGGTAGCCTGCTCCCTGGCCATGGAGCAGGGAGGGACCTTCCTGGTGCATTGTTTCAACCTGGGAGACCAAGATATCGCATTGAAGCCCCGGGCCGAAAAGGCTAAACTCGTGAGGCCTTTGCAGGAGATGCTGCCGGACCCCGCGGTTCAGTTGAAGGTGCAGCCCGAAGATCTTGGGCAGTAGCGGTATGAACCCTACAGACTGCCATATCCTCGATCCAGGAGAAAGGTTGAGCCATCCTGGAGAGGAGGCAGGCCGAACTTTCCGGCCTAGCGCCAGCCCAACTTCTCCATGTAGAGACACTTCTCCGACAATATTACAGTGTTTTCGCCAATCATGAGGATGACTTTGGATGTACCATGGCCATCACGCATGGGATCCCCACGGCAGGAGCGGCACCCATCCAGGAGCGATATCAGCAAATACCACCGCAGCTATACCAGGAAGTGAAAACCCTATTAGCTCAAATGCTTTGGAAGGGGGTCATACGAGAAAGCAAGAGCCCCTGGGCGGCCCCCATTGTACTGGTTCGCAAAAAAGATGGCACTCTGCGTTTTTGAGTGGATTACCGAAAGTTGAATGCCTTCACCATCAAGGACTCGTATCCACTGCTCTGCATAGAAGAATCTCTGTCCGCCTTGGGGAAAGCAACGTACTTCTCAACTCTAGACCTGGCCAGTGGGTACTGGCAGGTGCCGATGTCAGAGGAAGACAGAGCCAAGACGGCATTTATCCTTCCCATGGGACTGTTCGAGTTTAATCGGATGCCGTTCGGGCTGGTCAACGCCCCGGGAACCTTCCAGCGGTTGATGGAGCGGTGTCTAGGAGACCTCAACTTTGAAGCCACATTGATATTCCTAGACGATATCATTATCTATTCCGCCATGTTCGAGGACCACCTGTGGCGGTTGGGGCAGCTGCTCGGCCGGCTGCAGAAGTACGGGTTGAAGGTAAAGCCCCAGAATTGCCACCTGTTCCGCACCCAGATCAATTATCTGGGGCATACCGTCTCGGCGGAGGGTGTCAGACCATCCCTGGAAAAGGTTGCTGCCATCCTGGGGTGGCCTACCCCCGAGACGGTGAAAGACGTGCGGGCCTTCTTGGGGTTGGCAGGCTACTACCGTCAGTTCGTGAAGAATTTTGCACGCCGAGCCCGAGCTCTGCAGGACCTGCTGAAGGAGACTCCAGCCGGGGCGAATGGACAGAAGGTCCAGTGGCAGCAACCGCAAGTGGATGCGTTTCAAGATCTCAAAGTTGCACTCTCGGAAGCCCCGGTATTGGCGTATGCGGATTTCTCGCAACCGTTCATCCTGCATACCAACGGGAGCCTCCAGGGACTAGGAGCTGTGTTGTCACAGGTGCAGGACGGCCGAGAGGAAGTGATCGCCTATGGTAGCCGGTCGCTGCATCACTCTGAACGCAACCCAGACAATTACAGCTCCTTTAAGCTCGAGCTCCTTGCCGTAGTGTGGGCAATGACGGAGCTGTTCGCAGAGTACCTAGCGGGCTCCGAGGTGGTGGTGCGGACTGACAACAACCCACTAGCCCATTTGGAGAATGCCAAACTGGGGGCTCTGGAGCAGCGGTGGGTGGCTCGGATGGCCAAGTTCAACTACAGGATCATCTACAAAAGAGGGGCTGAAAACATGCACGTTGACGCATTCTCCAGAATCCGACACACCACCCCAGGAAGGAATCGAGACGATGAATTAGAAGGAGAAGAGACGCCATTTGCCCTCACCACTGCCATGCTTACAGCCAAAGCGCAAGAAGCGCCTCATCCGGGACCCTTAGGGGGAATGCTGGAACAACCCCGCGACAAGTGGATCCAGCAGCAACAAGAAGATGGAGAAATTGGACTCCTGTGCCGATGGGTGGCCACCGGCAAATTGCCCACTGGCTCACAGAGACAGACTTTGACCCAGGATATGTTGCTGATGTTGCGCCAGTGGGAGAAACTAGTCATCAAAAAGGGACTTTTATATCGGAAAGCCATGTCACAAACAACGTCTGCTACAATATGGCAGGTGATCGTGCCCTGAACCCATCTCAGCCAACCGGCTCGGGAAGCCCACGAAAAGGGGGCTCACTTTGGTGCTCAAAAGACTTTGCAATGGTTGCAGCAGAGTGTGTACCATCCACGCTTACACGCTGCTGTGGAAGAAGTTTGCCGAACCTGCCACCCGTGCAAGCTCGCTAAACCTCCCGTGCAACGAGCCCCGGTGCAGACAATTGTAACATCAGCTCCCCTCGAGCTCCTCACGGTGGACTATCTGATCATAGGTCCTGCCTACCATGGGTATGAACATTGTCTCGTTATGGTGGATCATTTCACCAAGTTCGCCGTGGTCACCCCACCCGAGACAAAACAGCGGAGTCGGCCGCCTATGCAATTTGTAAAAACTTTATCCAAGTATACGGCTGCCCCAACGAATACATTCGGACCAAGGAGCGTGCTTCCTAGGAAGAGTCATGGAAGAACTACATAATCTCTACGGTATCGATAAGTCTCGGACTACACCATACCACCCGCAGGGAAACGGAGCCAGCGAATGATTCAATCGGACACTAATCCAAATGCTGCAGACCCTGGAGAGCGACCGAAAGGCCCGCTGGCCTGAATACGTCCCTGAGCTGGTGTGGGTATATAATAACTGGGTGCACCGGGTGCACCGGGTGACTGGTTACACCCCCTACTCATTGCTGTTTGGACGGGAAGGCAAAGGAATCATGGAAGTGGAGTTAAACCCGGAGCAACCCCAACCCTGAAGCGAAGTATCCTCGTGGGTCCGAAACCACTGGCACCGGCTGCAGACCCTCTACCGAATCGTCCATACAAAACTCCGGGATCTAGAACACCTGGGGGGAGCACTGCCCCCACCAATTGACTTCCAGACTGGGGATCAGGTACTCGTACTAGATCAATGCCCCCAAAACAAGTTAGAACCACGGTGGGAGTAGAACCCGTACCGAGTGTTGCGCCAGATAAGCCCCGACAGGCCTGTGTATGAAATACAATCTGAAGGAAATGACGCACCTCTCACTCATGTAGTGCACCGTAACATGTTACGGCCTTGTGCGTCCACTGATCCCATGCGACCTGAACCAATCCCTCAGGTCCCCAACCCCCCGCCCACGGTCTGGGACCTGGATGATGAAGAGGACTCCCCAACCACATCCACGGGTCACCCAAGTAGTGACACTACAGTGGACCCGACATCCCACCAGAATTGACTATCCTACCACCATCCACCACCCCAGAAGACTCCACCATACCCGAACTTCGACGCTCCGAGTGATCAACAGCTGGCAAACCCCCTGAACGTTACGAACAAGACCAGTTCGTATGGCGACAAGGACTGTCGTCTCGAAAGACTAACCCGAGTCTACCAAAACCCTCGCCCGAGGATTGGCGAGCATACAGGACAGGGGAGTGTGGAAAGAAGGGCCCCCGCCGTGTGTCCGGGCTGGAACCAAGGGGACGGTCACCTAGGTTCCGGGGGAAACTGTTCCCAGGGGACAGAGTTCAGGGATGGACCATTAAGATGGACAGATGGGCTGGGGGAGGAGCCAGTATAAAAGAGGTGGGGAACACTAGTCACGATGAGTCAGCAGACCGGAACAGAAGCAGCAGGAGACCGTGGGAGCGACTGAGAGACAAAGCGACTTACCAGAGCCAGGAGAGAGGTTCACCTAGGACATCAGAGGGATGGTGCCCAGACGACCATCCGAAAGCCGCTGCCCCGCTTCAACCCATGGCCGCTGCCGCCTCCCCCCAGCCCGCGGCTGCGGCCTGCCCATGGTCGCTCGCGGCCATTGCCGCCTCGCTCCAGCCCGCGGCTGCGGCCTACCCACGGTCGCTCGCGGCCGTTGCTGCCTCACTCCAGCCTACGACTGCAGCCCGTCTCCCTGTGGTGCCCCGGTGTCATCGGAGCATCAGAACGCTCGAAGCCTGCGTCAACTCTTCAGCAGCTGGGCCCAGCGGCTGCTACGCCGAAGAACCACCATCCAGAACGCCGAGGGACGTCAGGACAGCTAAGTTGACTATATAGTTAAGGACCCATAGTCGGCCATACCGTGGCCCTATAGTGACCGGCTTTCACCGGACGTAGTCGTGTTCTACTCTGTTCGTGTTTGCTTGTATTGAGCCCCAGCGAGGGCATCTCTTGTTACCACTTTGGTTGGTCAGGCTACGACCGAGGACAGTTACCTCTAGGCCTATAAACGTTTTTACTAAAAGCACTAAACCATCTCGCGCCTCGTCACTGCGTCCTGCATACCGGCTAGTACCACAACTGTTCAAACAAAGAACAAGCAAACAGTGCGCTCTTCGCATGGCCAAGAAGTTTAGTGCCTTACTTGTGTTCCATCTATTTCCTCATTCCACTTTCTTACTTTCTTTATTGACATTTTTTGCTTTCAATGAGCCAGAGAAAAACACAGACTGGTAGGAAGGTGCACTGAACTGCCCGGTTGTACCAAAGATGCACTGTGTTGTGCTTGATTTGAACAGTCCTTATCTGCTGACCAACGAAAATTTTGTCTACCATTCCCTGACCTCTTATGATTTTACTGTACTTACATCTCCATATCATATTACTCTCTTTGGCCCAGGGTATGATGATTGCTAAATTCAAGGCAGTATGTCAGCACAAAATGACTGTTCAAACAGTGCACAGACAAACATACTTTTGGCATGGCCAAGCAGTTCAGAGCCCTATACTGTATGTGTTGCATCTATTTCCGATTTCCTCTTTCTTTCTTGATTAACAGTTGGGGTTTTGCATGAGCCAAATAAAAACACCTACCGGTGGGAAGTTGTACCTGAACCGCCTGGTTGTACCAAAGGTGTACTATGCACCTGTGCTTGGTTTGAACAGTCATTTTATTTATTTATGTTTTTAAAATATATTAACTTCATTTCTCCATGAAGATCAAATCCATATTCCAATCATGTCATTTAATGGTAAAACATTTTCAAAATTTCAGAAAAGTGAGTTGAAACCAATAATCCTTCTCATTAACTGGTTAACGTAAAGCCACAAATGTAGCGGCTGTAACAATCGAAATGAAGAGCAATCTACTTCACCTCCTGACCTACAACCCACAAACCATTGACATGGATTGATCCTGCGGTTTCCGTATTCCTTGCCAGAAACCATAAAAGAAAAAAAAATTAAAAAATAATAACGCACACATTCGAAAGCTCTATAAAGCAGTCAGAATACATCGGGTATTTCCTGCAAAAGGGAACCTGCTCTGACACGCAGAGAGCAGGGGCTGAATTTGGAGGGTGGGGGGGCATCGGGTGGTGGGGGGTAAAAAACTGATGAGAAATGAGAAGAGACAGGGCTGGATGGAGCTGCTTGATGGATTGCAGACTTATCAATTTATGAAGGCCAGGCTTTCAAGTGCAGCAGACTCAGTGAAATTTACATTATTAATCTCTTGTAATAATCTATGACTCAAGCAGGCTGAGAACATAGCAGCAGAGCACTGACCAGCCAGATATAAATAACGTCTCTCCGCTCAATTTAATTGCACTTCAGTGAGAGTGCACATCTCGTATCTCCCTAATTACTTTAGTTTCATTAGGTCTTGCCGAGAGAGAGAAGAAGAAGAAGAAGAAGAGAGAAAAAGAAAAGGGGAGAAAAAAAATTCGGAGAGTGTGGCAACAATGAAAAATTCATATTCTTCCCTTTTTTTTCTTCTTTTTTCTTGTTCTGTGAAATATTTAAATGTTAATAGCCATTCACACTTGACATGGTATCTCTGCAGCACGGAGTTAAACAGAAAATCTATTTAATCTTAAGGAATCTCATTAAACGGTCATGGCGAGAATAAGAAGAGTTCCTCGGAGGTGGGGAGGGGGATAAGGAAGGGTTGATTGTGGGGGGGAGGGTGAAGGGGGCATCTTCTAAGATTCTTTAATTTAATTTATCGTCGTGCACGAAGCAGCAACACACAAAAAAAATGCACAAGGATGTCGGCTTGGGCACCTCCATTTGAGTAGATAATGATTAAATGTTTTCCATTGTGTTACAGCTGGTATATATTATTACGGATGGAGCAGAGAAGAAAAAAAAAAAAGAAGAAAAAACACTAACCCTCAGCGGTTTTGACTCCTTTCCAAATATTAGCTCCTTTTAAAGCCATTAAAAGATTATCACTGATTTAACCGAATGTCTGTTTAGAGCATTAGCAACAGACTGCATTCTGATTCCCACAATGCTGCTGATCCCGGCTTCCTTTTTCTATTATCGCATCCACCCAGCAGTATTTAATTTCAATCCATGAATATGCAATGAATTTAATTTTGAACACTATTTTCATCTGCTCCTGTAATCACAAAAAAATGCTGGTGTAATTAGTTTCTAATTACTCGCTTTAATTGTTGTAGTAATCATTTTAATTACCCAAATGCGCAGAACATCAAACGCTAAAAGGAAAATAACCCCTACCTTGTCGGGAATTTTTTTTTCGTTGCGAGTGGAATTTGATATTTAGGTTGTGGCACGTGTGACCTTTTTGTGGAGGGATGGGATTATTTATTTATTTCCCATTGCGCGGACTTTGCTGCGCTTGCACGGGCTACCGTTAGAATTTTGTTGCGCGCCGCAATCTGCTCACTAGAAAAATTTGCATGCCCCAAAAAGCCATTAAGTTAAAATATACAGTTATTGTACCTTCCTGGGCACGCTGCCATGCAAATGCTTATTGCCTGTGCTCAGAGCCTGATGGAGCAGATGGTAAATCATGAAATTTTATGAAATTATTACGCCGGCGAGGTGTTTTGAAAAGGAGCAGCTGTGAAAGAAATGGGACCTTACAAAACTCACAGGTGTTCTAGCTTTCCTACCGCCAGCCATAACATAAAAAATTAAATTATAAACAAACAGGCAAATGCTGTAATTCCTTATGCAGACACACAACTTACAGGGCAAATTGCTCCGAGTAAGCAAAAGAATTCAATTTTGATTCGCATAAAATATTTAGTGAGAATGGAGAGAGGTGGGAGGGGTGGGGGAGAAGGGGAAAAGAATCTGGCACGGGAGGGTTGTTGCTGCCAAAATGGGTTCCCTCCCTTCCCCGAATAAAAGGCCGTGGTTAGGAGCGAGAAGGAAAAGACGCGAAAGGGTATTAGGGACGAGCCTCTCAGGGCCACTTCAGACAGGCGCATATGGACGAGTGTAGCTAATCGGAGAGGGACGGGCGATGCCAATTCCTCTAACCAGATTGTTTTTCTCATTAAGTTTTTATTTCTACCTAAACCGGCAATTAGGCTCTTAAAGGATTTTTTTTTCTCATGGAGGGGCCATGTGGAATTTGCAGCCGCTCCAGCTCTGAACAAATTTCGGAATCGGCCCACGGTGGTTGAAATTACTTTGTAGTTAACTCAGTTCATGCAAAAGCTGTAAAGTAACTCCACGGCTACCGGTCTGAGGTTTTTTTTATTGAATATTTGTGTAGTGATCTGTACAGGCTTGTTAGCTTATTGCCGCAGCCAAGGTAAATGGTGGACAGCGTCATGTTCTGGTACAATGTAATCTACTGTATTACAGCAGGCTGCCAAGGCGACCAGTGGCCACATATTATTTTATGGTTGTTCCATCTGCCCACTTCTTTGTTTTCAAATATAGCTGGTAATATAGGTAAATTATTCAATCTGGCTAATATTGGATTAAATTTTGGCCAAATGCTCTGAAAGTTAGGGCTAAACTATGAACCCCCTTGCATTTACCTTTTAAATTCTGTACATGAACCTGGACTTCGTTGCACTTAATGTTACAACCACAGGCCTCGACCATGGTCTACCTCAAAGTAGCATCTGGTAGCTAGACTTGTCAGATGGACAAATCCAAGTTGTCAAGCAAAGATGTAATTTGTAGTCTGACAATTGAGGGATAGCAAAGTTCATACACTATGGTAGACAAGCAAACGGTCTGGGCAGGCAGAGTTGGAGCACCCCCTAGGGCCGTGGGTTACTCGGTGACGGGCCGCTGTCTCAAAGGGAACGTGACCCGTTCCGTGGCCCTGGGCGTCCAATGAAAGGGGGGAATTATATTTACAAGGGAGATAAAAGTTTGTTATAAAGCGTTCGTGATGCCACCTGTGGTTTCTGGTCAGAGGTAACCAGCGCTGCAGGATAGATCCTCTGGGACTGATGGTGTGATGCAGCAGAGCTGGAATAGCTCTCCAGAGGCAGAGCTTTTGTCCCATGGTAGTAGTGACAGAAAAGGTGTATATTTGGTAATGGTAGATGTAGCAGTGCTGAGTAGGTGTTGCAGAAAGAATTCAGAGGACACAGCTGAGTGCAGTTCCAAAGCTTTACTCACAGTTCTCAAGAGCCGGCGATGCCCGCTTGATGCTGCATCCTCCTGGTGAGGGGTCCAGCAAACTTCCAGGCAGATGAAGAACACCTTTCCAGAACTCCCTTCAGTGTGTTCCTTTCCTGGCCGTTTCCCTGTGCTGATTTCCTCCCTCCTGTCCAGCACCTTTACAAACAGTGTCCCAAGCCAGCAGATTCGGATCTTGGCGGGAATAACCTCTAGGTCCCTGGATCCTATGTGTCTGCCTTTTCAGCGATGTATTTGTGGATTTGGCGGCAGCACTTGCAATGCTCAGAGCCTCTGGTTTATCTAGCTGAGTCCGTTGTCCACTCCACTAGTCATAGGGCCAGTCCCTATACTGCGACCGATCCCTCCACCCGACTTCAGCCAGCGTGGAATGAGCCCCACTGACAGTATGGTCGCTGTACTGTGCCTCTAGGATCCCTTCCCTCTTCAGGGAGCCTCCTTCTGTCTCTTTCCTTTCCAGCAGCTCCTCTGACCACTTGAGTGGACTCCTGACTAAACTCACTTCTCCCGCTCTCATCCCACTAGCTCCACCCACCTCCCAACAACACCCTTTAACACCCAGGCAGAGTTGAGATCATCCTCCCATAGGGTACATCCAGATGCCCTGCTGCTATAGGATGTGTGTTGGGTGCAGGTGTAAGAGTACTGCCAGGTGCCGCCACCTTACCTGGGAAGTGGGATACCACACCTCTGGGTGAGGTGCAGTACCTCTGTTGTGACTGAACCCTCAGAGGTGCCACAGAGTATGTTCAATGCAGGAGACTAGAAGGTGGTCAGGGCAGACAAGAAACAAGAAACAGCCAAGTTAATAAAGGCAGACAAGTCAGAAGAACACTAATGCATAGTTAGGAAGCACAGAAAAGTATTGCTAAGGCAAAAAGTGGTACTGCAAGTTAACTTAAGTATTCTGGGTCATGAGCATATATATAGATGAACTTGGGTGTCCGCTGGCCCTTTGGTGTCTAAAGGCTTTACCTGAGGTCCCAGCAAGAAGAGAGTCTTGACAGCCATGCTACTCTACCAGGAGAGCAAGACAAAAGCTGGAAGGTGCAGCTGTTCGACAGAGAGCCAGTGTTGGGGACTGCAATTGTGTTAAGGGATCAGGACCATATCCAAGGTTAAGTCTCGGTATCTTAAGCAGTCCTTAAATTTAGCATTCTGTAATATATTTGTATGAAAAACAAGGGAGTTGGGGAGGGAGAGAGTCAGCTCACCATTATAGTGGTAGATAGATGCAGTTCATTGTCCCACACGGGACAAGGTGTGGATTGAAGACGGAACAGGAAAGAATGATTCCAGAGGGACCGTGTAGACAAAAACTAAGAAAATCCATGTTTATTTCTTCATCTAAAAAATTGTAGAGATGTACTCATTATCTAGCAGCCCGATGATAGACCTACGCGTTTCGGCTAATGAAAGCCTTACTCATGAGTAATGCTTTCATTAGCTTTTTGTCTACACGTTCCCGCTGGAATCATTCTTTCCTATATTATATATGTACTAATTAAATATTTCTTGATGACAAAAGAAGTGATCTAGAGTATTGCAGCTATGGGGATTCTATTTTCTTGTTGGGGATTCTATTGTCTTGCAGGTCCCCTGTTACCCAAAAAGGAAACCATAGGTGAATGAATATCATGTGCATCATACAGACGTTTGATACAGACCTCGATTTCACCAGAAGGACGTTTATCTTTTTTTATCC
Organism: Dendrobates tinctorius; assembly: GCF_039654945.1. Taxonomy (NCBI): domain Eukaryota; kingdom Metazoa; phylum Chordata; class Amphibia; order Anura; family Dendrobatidae; genus Dendrobates; species Dendrobates tinctorius. Next base: position 11,922,936 of record NW_027361788.1, on the reverse strand, counting down.
AAGGTCTTCATTCTTTAAATATAGGACTATCTTCCGTGTTATAAAAACCTAGTCTTTTTAGCCAACTAGGCGTAGTCCTCATAAAGTCCCCTGTTGGGGAGTTGAAGACCAAAAGGTAAGATTTACTTACAGGGACAAGAGGCCCATTTTTCAGCAATGGAGAGCAACAGAAAGAGGAGAAAAACTGATAGATTCAGGAGAACAGCAGAATTTACACCAGGTAATATACAGTGAGTGACATAAGTACTGAACACATCACCAACTTTCTAAGCAACTCTATTTCTAAAGGTGCTATTGACATCAAATTCTCATCAGATGTCAATAGCAACCCATACAACCCACACAGGCAAAAAAATCAAACCAAAGATGTCCATAAATTTAAGTTACATGTGATAACGAGAAATGACACAAGGAAAAAGTTTGGAACACGCTTACTGAAATTTATTTAATACTTCGTACAAAAACCTTTGTTGGTGATGGCCATTTAAAAACACCTTCTGTAAGGAGAAACTAGTTGCATGCATTGCTCAAGTGTTATTTTGGCCCCTTCTTCCACACAAACACTGTTCACATCCTGAAGGTATTATGGGCTCCTTATATGAACTCTGAGTTTTAGTTCCTTCCATACATTCTCTATAGGATTCAGGTCGGTCTGGTGATTGGCTGGGCCATTCTAGCAACTTTATTTCCTTTCTCTGAAACCAATTGAGAGTTTCCTTGACTGTGTGTTTTGGATCATTCTCTTACTGAAATGTACACCTTCATTTCATCTTCATCATCCTGGTAGAGGGCAGCACATTTTTATAAAGAATGTCTTGGTACGTTTGTCCATTCATCCTTCCTTCAATTACATGAAGTTTGCCAGTGTTGTATGCTGAAAAACAGCCACACTCCATGATGTTCCCACCTACAAACTTCACTGTTGACATTGACATGGTGTTTTGGGGGCGACATACAGTGCCTTTTGGCCTCCAAGCATAATGTTTATTAGGGCAAACAGAGTTAGATTTTGAACTCATCTGACCAGACTATATTCTCCCGTATTTCACAGGCTTGTCTAAATGTTGTTGAGCAAACTTTAAACGTGCTTGAACATGCTTTTTATTCAGCCATAGTCTTGCGTGCAGAGCATGCATACAGGCCATGGAGGTTAAGTGCATTACTTATAGTTTTCTTTGAAACAATTATACCTGTTGATTCCAGGTCTTTCTGTAGCTCTATACAGATGGTCCTTGGCTACTGGACAACTCTTCTGATAATTCTTTTCACTCCTTTGTCTGAAATATTGCAGGGAGCACCTGATCGTGGCCGGTTTATGGTGAAATGATGTTCTTTCTAATTCCGAATTATGGTACTAACAGTGTGTGAGGGAGGGCCAGGGCCGTAGTCATGGCCAAGATTAATGGTTCAGGCATACCCTGACCTCCCATCCCATCTCATCTTTACTCTTTCTGGTCACATTTGGATTATCAGCATCTCCTTTCTTCACAGTATCTCCGCATTGCAAGTGAGCGGCATCCTGCCGACTATGCCAAGTGTGAGGGAGGGCCAGGGCCATAGTCATGGCCAAGATTAACGGTTCAGGTGCGCCCTGACCTCCCATCTCATGAAAACAGTGTCCATCACTCCACATACCTGTGGCTTCACTTTCTGCGCCGTCAGGGTCCTCTCTGCATTGCTGATGGCTCCCTTATAGACGTTCAACAAAAATAGAGACACAGTCCATTTCAACTTTCAAATGAACAATTTTACTAGTTTCTTTATGCAACACATCCATATTTTTCACAACATTAACAAGTTCCACATTGCACATTTCTTCCTCTTTCCCTATATTTCTCTCTCTGTCACACAGCACGTACCTGGGCCGAACTGTATCATACAGTTCCTCAGCGTCCTCCCTGCTCAGTTCTGCTACAGTTAGACTTTCCCTAGTCTGTTTTGCCCCTGACATGAGAATATCAGCCTCCAAAGTCAGCTGCCACATAGTGAGTGACCTGCCCTTCTGTACTGTCTCTTGCGGTGATGCAGCATCCTCCCGGTCCAAACGTACTGTGCCTGGGGGTTTCCTCAGCTGTTTCGCCCCAGATCTGAGGACATCAGCTCATGCGATATGTTGCCACATTATGGAGCCACCTGCGTCCCCGAACTGTCACTGTCTCTGTCTTTAGCCTCTGTTCCAATCCTGCTGTAACCTGCTGCTATTCAGGCCTGCTGTTGTTCTGGCCTGTCGCCCTGGATGGCTGGGCTTCTCTCTTACGTTATGTGGTTATTGCTATTATTCCGGGCTCTATAGCCCATCCAGACGGTTTGAGCACCCTGGCCTGACTGAACCTTAGAGGAAGTCTTTCCTCCCTTAACTGCAGCTGTCCAGTCCTATGTTAACTATTTACAGTGCTATACCTAAAACTATAATGTACCCCATTTTGTGGCTAAATTTGGGTACTGCACTTTCCCTATGTTAAAACTGCAATACATAGAAAGACAAGCGTATTTATATTTATACAAACATAAGCAGAGGGCATATCTACACTAAGGAAAGGAGTGGATTATTACACGATCCCAGTACACCCCTTACATTCTCCCTCCCTTTTACAATGGTTGTCCCTGACCATTCACCCAGGACCTTTAATACTTTACACCAAACACTCCACACAGGGAGGTCAAATAAACATATCTATATACATATATGTATTAACTCAACATGATCTGAATCTGTACACATAAGAGTCCGTGCTCTTGAAAATAAGTACCTGGCTCACAGTCACAGTCACAGATATATTACCCTCAATACTGCAAATTTACAGTCCGGTTCATCAGAGGCAACATATTTACAGAAACGTGACCCCACTGTTGGGTCAACAGTCTTTGTGCAAAGAACGGTCCTGTGAGCCATGTGTGTGTTGCCTGGTCCTGAAGCATAGTCTGTTGCTGCAGCCGCACCCGGTCCATGTATTCAAGGACCCGTTACTTTCTTGAGTGTAAAGGAGCCTGCTTTTCAGCAGGAAATGCGCAACAGGCACAACAACAAAGCAAAAAAAAATGTTCACTCCTGGCCGCAATACTCCCAACTCTGGGAGCACTTCAGGGCACCTTTGCCCACAGGGACAAAGAACAGTCCTGCATTTTCATTAGGTGCAACAAGCACAACTTAGAATTGCAATAACTCACAGTTTATCGGCACTCGTCCCGTGCCGCTTTGTCCATCCTGGGGCTCCATGCCCGAGTTCGGGCTGACACTTCTGCAGCCGCAGACATCGTAGGTTGCCAGGAGGGGGCATAGGCAGAGTTTGACTGTGCGGTGGCTGAGGGATAAGGGACCGACTGTTCTTGTCTCGGGCCCGCAAACAATTCTGTGCTGTCATTATCAGTGCACAGAGTCACTGCCACCGATAATAGCCCCTGGGACAGTTCTGTTTGAAAAAGAAGCTGTACTCCTGGTCAATGTTGGTGTGAACCAATTGCCCACAAGAGTAGCGCCCAGAAATTGCGCCTTCTCCATGTTGACACAACTGGGCACACATTTCGTTCTCCCGCTGTTTCTTCACTATTATTATCTCTTCAATCCAGGCAGCCTGCCCGGGAGTGGGGAAGGGACCCTCCATCGCATGATGGAACCTGGACACACCGAGGGACGATATATTACTGGATGTGGGCCTGGGCTCCGGCATCTGGGACCGTGAGGTGGACCGATCTTCCGGGATGAGGGGCTGGACATAAGCTTCTGGAGTGAGGGGACAAGGTGTGGGCCATCCCTCTATGATCAGGGGCCGAGGTTCACTCACCCTGTCCTGCTCCAGAACGCTGACCGCTCCTGTTCCGGGACCACTGTATCCTTCCGCAGCTGTGGCTGGGCACTCCAGTGCTTGCTGGTAAAGGTCCGGCTTTGTTCCCATCTCCTTCTTGGGTTCCTCTGGGGCGGTTGCTACTTCCGGCTCTTCGGCCTCCAATTCTGGGTGAAATAGTTCTGGCTCCTGCCCAAGTAATTCCGGCCCCTGCTCCTGTAGACTCTGTGGTTCCCGTGGACAGCATTCCCACTTGATCTTCTCCGCAGATTCCTCTGGCAGCCGCCGGTCCTGCTCCACCGTCTACACTGGAAACCGGTGAGTCCAGAATTCGTCCGCAACTCCTTTTAGCCGTCCGGCTCGAATCTTGTCCACTTCCTGCCACCACCTCCACTCCACGCGGCCTACACCCCTGCAGTGTCGGGTGCATGAGTGCTCCATCGCTGCCGGCTTCGGATCACACAATGGCGCCTTATAGCTTCACTCGACGTTTCCTTCTGGACCCCAACCCGTTCCAAGGTGGGGCCACCTCCGACCACTCCACCCATTTCCTTGCATTAGGTAGAGAAGGGCGAGGCCTTTTTCTCTTCTTCCGCACCCACCAGTGGTGGACAGGAAGATATAACCCGGCCTGTTTTGGCACCAACACAGCATCAGCACACCCATGAAGGGTGAGGTCTACGTCGTTGTTCTCTTCTTTGGTGCCATCCTCCGCCATCTTCATGGCCGCCATCTTTGCCATCACCATGCCAGTCTCATTCAAGGTTCTAGACAAGTCCATTATATCAGTCACATTCGTTTTTTCGGTAATATCCACAACATCTTCATTTTTACTCTTTCTGGTCACATTTGGATTATCAGCATCTCCTTTCTTCACGGTTTCTCTGCATTGCCAGGGAGTGGCATCCTGCCAACTATGCCAAGTGTGAGGGAGGGCCAGGGCCATAGTTATGGCCCAAATTAACGGTTCAGGCGCGCCCTGACCTCCCATCTCATGAAAACAGTGTCCACTACTCGGCATACCTGTGGCTTCACTTACTGCGCCATCAGGGTCCTCTCTGCATTGCTGAAGGCTCCCTATAGACGGTTCCACATAAATAGAGACAAAGTCCATTTCAACTTTCAAATGAACAACTTTACTGGTTTCTTTACGCAGCACATTCATATTTTTCACAGCATTAACAACAAGTTCCACATGGCACATGTCTTCCTCTTTCCCTACATTTCTCTCTCTGTCACACAGCATGTACCGGGGTCAGACCATATCATTCGGTTCCTCAGCGTCCTCCCTGCTCAACTACAGTTAGACAATCCCTAGTCTGTTTTGCCCCTGACATGAGAATATCATTCTCCAAAGTCAGCTGCCACATAGTGAGCGACCTGCCCTTCTGTACTGTCTCCTGCGGTGACACAACGTCCTCCAGTCCAAACTCACTGTGCCTGGGGTTCCCTCAGTCATTTCAGCCCAGATTTGAGGGCATCAGCCTATGTGATAAGTTGTCACATAATGGAGCCACCTGCGCCCCCGAACTGTCACTGTCTCTGTCTTTAGCCTCTGTTCCAATCCTGCTGTAGCCCACTGCTATTCTGGCCTGCTGCTGTTCTGGCCCATCACCTGGATGGCTGGGCTTCTCTCTTCTCTATAACGTTACATGGTCACTGCTATTATTCTGAGCTCTATAGCCCGACCAGATGGTTTGGGCACCCTGGCCCGACTGAACCTTAGAGGAAGTCCTCCCTCCTTTAACTGTAGCTGACCAGTCCTATGTTAACTATTTACAGTGCTATACCTAAAACTATAATGTACCCCATCTTGTGGCTAAATTTGGGTACTGCATTTTCCCTATGTCAAAACTACAATACATAGCAAGACAAGCGTATTTATATTTATACAAATATAAGCATAGGGCATATCTATAAATCCAGACAGGCCTAAATACATCTGCACTCACCAGGGTGCAGCGGACCCAAGTAAAATGGCAACTGCACAGGTGCAATAATACCAAATGAAATAGCCAGCCTACAATCAGGGATTGGCCATGTGGTACACCAGTGCAGAAAAATAATCTGCATGTGGCAGTGTTTACACAGGGAATGCAGAGCTTCTGGTTCACATCCTCTTAGTAACACCATATAGGGGGGCTGCCCAGTGCCAACTAGAATGCACCCGTGTGAACAGAGGCCACAGTAAGCAGAACCATTTGGGCCCAACTGCACCCTGAAAAAATATACAGTGCACAAAAACATATCAATATATGTAAGGTATTGGTTGATATTATGGCCATAATACGGAAGCTGGCAAACTGCGTCAAAGTTCCTTACACTTGCCAGTCCTACTCTAACATGAAAACCTCAGAAAGAGGAAAAAAATCCCCCCAAAAAATGAAGATAAAACCAGACAGGCCTAAAAACATCTGCACTCACGAGGGTGCAGCGGACCCAAGTAAAATGGCAACTGCAGTTTGCCAGCTTCCGTATTATGGCCATAATATCAACCAATACCTTACATATATTGATATGTTTTTGTGCACTGTATATTTTTTCAGGGTGCAGTTGGGCCCAAATGGTTCTGCTTACTGTGGCCTTTGTTGACACGGGATGCATTCTAGTTAGCACTGGGCAGCCCCCCTATATGGTGTTACTAAGAGGCTGTGAACCAGAAGCTCTGCATTCCCTGTGTGAACACTGCCACATGCAGATTATTTTTCTGCACTGGTGTACCACATGGCCAATCCCTGATTGTAGACTGGCTATTTCATTTGGTATTATTGCACCTGTGCAGTTGCCATTTTACTTGGGTCCGCTGCACCCTCGTGAGTGCAGATGTATTTAGGCCTGTCTGGTTTTATCTTCATTTTTTGGGGGGATTTTTTCCTCTTTCTGAGGTTTTCACATAGCTATACTAAGGAAAGGAGTGGAGTATTACACGATCCAGGTACACCCCTTACAAGTGCTCACTGGAACCTTCAGTAATTTAGAAATTAACCATTAATTTAATAACCAATGGCATCAGTGTGTTTTGCCACAATAAGATTGCAACGGTCTTGAGACAGCTCACTGATTTTAACCATCATGAGATATTTCTTGTGTGGCACTATGATGAGACACTTTTTTTATAGGCCATCAGTTGAACCAGCTGATATTATTTGTCACTAAGAGGCAGGATTGCTTTCTAATTCCTAATAGATTTCAGCAGGTATCATGACTTTCCATGGCTTTTTACACCTCTTTGTTCATGTGTTCAATACGTTTTCCTTGTGTCATATTTACACATAATTTATAGACACCTATGGTTTGATTTCTTTGCCTATGTGGTTTGGATGGTTGTTAACGACGTTTGGTGAGAATTTCATGTCAATAACACCTTTAGAATAGATTTACTTTAAAAATTGATGACATGTTTAATACTTATTTCACTCCCTGTATTTAAGGAGATAGAATGCAGGGTTGGTCAGGGATGTGTGCCGCTTCCCATTCTTCTCCATTGTCTTTGGGAGTTACAACAACCGCCAAGCTTTAATTCTATTCTAAAATGCAACTAAAAATTACTCCAGAACTTTTTTGTGTTGGTTCAGCGTATGGCTTGCGTTGCCCTAACTTTTGTAGATCTTTATTGTCGGTAGATAGTAGGTGAGTCTTCCAAGACGTCAAGGAACATGGCTATCAATCCTTGTCAAATATGTGACATGAGCATTAATCTTCAAAAGTTAAAACGCTTAGTCAGGCTAAGACAGTAGAAAAAAAAAAATCAGCTAAAATCATTGCTAATAAGGATTCCTACAATCTTCAGGCAGGCAGTAAAACTCTTAAACATTTCCTACCGTGCGATCTCAATGCCCTCCTCCTCACTTCATTAAATATTTTTACCACATTTTACATTCCCAAACTCACGGCGAATGTGAGTGCATAGAGGCCCATTACAGTTCTGTGATGCTTTATGACATCAACGGCACAACAAGGACACTCTCCTGTTGTTAATTAGGCCTAGGAAATAAATGCTTTGGTCCTTATTAATTGGATGTGCTTTGTTTTTGCTCATTAGAAACCGGTTCACAGGGAGAAGGTTAGAAAAGGCAAACGTACAAAATTACAAAGGCGGCAATCTTTCCCATTAATTTTCTGCTAAATTCTTCGAACACCCTATCCAGTTAAATAGTCCTTGGAGTAACTAAGGAACACACAGTTAACTGTTTCATTGGTTAGCCTCTTAATGGTTCCATAATGAAACTTCAAAAATTCCATACAAAGAGTATGTTCACACAGAGCTTTTTGAGGCGTTAAACTGTTTCAGAAAATGCTCCCATTTTGGAAGAGTTTTTTTCCCGTGAAATGTTTTTTTTTAATGCACATTGTCTAGTTTGTCGAGGTTTCCTTCAAGGTGCACTTTAACGAAATATGTACTTTATTTTTTTCCCATCGAGCATTTTTAACAAATATATACAGGACAAAAAAAGCTCTAAAAACTAATCAAATGAACAGCAACATGGACTTCCCATAATTAGACAATTTTTCAAAGCATTTTTGATGAGTATTTTAGGAGACGCTGTGCTCCAAAAGTTCATAAAAAATAAAAAACCTGCGTATGAACATGGGGCAGAATGAAGGATAAAGTTTTTCTTTCTGACTGTCAAAACTAAAGTTTTGTCTTGTTTTTTTAAATCTGAAACTGTTTCAGGAAATGGAGAGGTTTTACAGTTTTTCTTTATTCCATAAGGGTTTCCTAAAGGTGTTTTGAAGAGTGTTTCAAGTATTGTTGATCAGTTTTGTTTGGTTTTTTGCTTTTTTTCTAAAGTGTTTTTTTTCAGCTTTCTGATTGGATAGTGCCTAGACTGGAGAAGTTTGCATCCGAAAATGCTTCATAGAAACGATGTGCACTTTATTTTCTCCCACTAGATGTTTTTGAAAGCCTAAAGCATTCCGAAAAACTTACAAAAGCCTGAACATGTGAACAGCAAAGTCCTTTTTCCATAGAAATGGATAGAATTTTTTTCTTTATTTTAACATATTGTGAGCACCTTTTCCGTCATTTTTAGAAGCAGACCCGCTCGAAAAACGCTGCGTGAATAATACCGTAAGGGTGTATCAATACATCAAGGATTTGACACAAATGGCGAAATCAATTGCAATTTTGCAGCCTTTGCATTTGAAATGGGTCTCATGGGAAAAACGCCTGCAAGAATAGGTAGCAAGCTACTGGCCAATCTGGCAATTTGTCTGATGGCAGTCATGACAAAGCAAGTCTGGAGGTACATTTTTTTTGTCCAAAAAACATGACACCATTTCTGGTGGCCACGTTTTGACGCATTTCTAAAGTCGATATGAACCCCAGCTGTGAGTTGTAGAAGGAAGAAAAAATATGCAAGTTTTATTGAAACTTTTGCCACAAAACAATATATCGATCTGATCAGCTCCTCCTCATGTACTTTTCAACGCTCCTGGTGTCCTTTTAAGGAGACCCTTATTAGACTGACTACATCCTCCCAACTAGTGAACTGACTCAAAGGAAAAAGGTAAACCGGGGAACTTAACAAAAGTCTGGAAATTGTAGTTTGAGTCAAATCTGAGGCATACCGTATGTAGGCTCCTACAAGTTTTTTTTTTTCTTTTTTTGGTGTTTCTAATGGGATGATCAATGGCCATTTTAATGCCATAATTTTGGTTAAAATGGAAAATATAATCGAAAAAAAGGGGAAAGGGAAATAAGGAGCTTTCTCCACTTGGTGTATTTATTATAACTTCATTACTTGCAATTAATTTTATATTACTTTTAGGAAAAGATATTTTAATGTGTACGGTTATGAGGCCAACCGTTCACTAAAAGCCATAACCATAAAAATGATAATAACCAACCATTCCAGCTGGTATATATGTTATTGCCATTTTTCTAAGGGTTTCCAGCTCAGGCTGGACTGTGGAGCTTCTCCTTATATTATGTTAGAAGAATCCAAATCATATCCCATTTCAGCCCAACTGTAGTCTTCAATGATGAGAAGAGGCATTTCATCGCCCTGTAAATCACATCACCACTTGGACCTGCATCAACGCCAAGAAGCGGCAGCTAGCCAATAAAACCCCCTGAACTAACTTCCTGGTGATAATGCTGAAATTTACGGAGGTTTTATCTCCTGTGTAACTGGCCAGACATATGGGAAATAAAATTTTTATGTCTGTGAATGCGGAGAGAGCAGAGACGGGCTATCCTGGCTATCATAAAGCCGGCAGCATGGTGACAGCCCGGATGTTGGGGACATTGAGAGTGTGAGGGGGTGTCTTAACAGTAAGAAAAAAAAAAAGAAATATAAGAATAATGTTGCTGCGATGCCAGGAAGTGGATGTGTGAGGTTATATTATTCTCTAACTTTTGCAAGCAATATGTTGAGTGCTTAAATTTAAAGGCAACTCTAAAACTTTATGTAGTCAATGGAAATGTTAATGCTCCATCTCTTTCAATATGTTTTGAAAATCATTGTGGTAGTGAAATTCATTGATTTATGCTCCGTCTAGATTATTATTTGTTATAATTCATATTTTAAATTGATAAATGTTAATACAGGTTTCAGCAAATAAATAGTCTGAGATAAGATATTTCAGAGTAGCCTTCCCTAGGAAAAAGAGTCTTGTGGCTAAAGGTGCATGTACACTGCCCAATTATCAGGAACAAAGATTTCTAAGAATTCTCTTCTCCCAATAAGGGTTTGTGCACGCGATGTCTTTTGCAGGTGGGTACGCTCCTCAAAAAGAACTAACTCAAAAGATTGAAGATATGGTTTACTATGTAAAATTTGCTGTTCATACAGTGGGTACAGAAAGTATTCAGACCCCTTTACGTTTTTCACTCTTTGTTTCATTGCAGCCATTTGGTAAATTCAAAAAAGTTAATTTTTTTCTCATTAATGCACACTCTGCACCCCATCTTGACTGAAAAAAAACAGAAATGTAGAATTTTTTTAAAATTTATTAACAAAAACCCTGAAATATCACATGGTCATAAATATTCAGACCCTTTGCTCAGTATTGGGTAGATTCACCCTTTTGAGCTAGTACAGCCATGAGCCTTCTTGGGAATCATGCAACAAGTTTTTCACACCTGGATTTGGGGATCCTCTGTCATTCTTCCTTTCAGATCCTCTCCAGTTCTGTCAGGTTGGATGGTGAATGTTGGTGGACAGCCATTTTCAGGTCTCTCCAGAGATGCTCAATTAGGTTTAGGGCAGGGCTCTGGATGGGCTACTCAAGAATGGTCACAGAGTTGTTCTGAAGCCACTCCTTTGTTATTTTAGCTGTGTGCTTAGGGTCATTGTCTTGTTGGAAGGTGAACCTTTGGCCAAGTCTGAGGTCCAGAGCACTCTGGGAGAGGTTTGCATCCAGGATATCTCTGTACTTGGCAGCATTCATGTTTCCTTCAATTGCAACCAGTCGTCCTGTCCCTGCAGCTGAAAAACACCCCAATAGCAAGATGCTGCGCCACCACGTTTCACTGTTGGGATTGTATTGGGCAGGTGATGAGCATTGCCTGGTTTTCTCCACACATACCGCTTAGAATTATCACCAAAAAGTTCTATCTTTGTCTTATCTGACCAGAGAATCTTATTTCTCATAGTCTGGGAGTCCTTCATGTGTTTTTTAGCAAACTCTATGCTGGTTTTCATATGTCTTGCGCTGAGGAGAGGCTTCAGTCGGGCCACTCTGCCATAAAGGCCCTTCTGGTGGAGGGCTGCAGTGATAGATGACTTTGTGGGACTTTGTTCCATCTCCCTACTGCATCTGTGATGTGATGGCCAGGTCTAGGAAAACTTCTGGTAGTCCCAAACTTCTTCCATTTAAGGATTATGGAGGCCACTGTGCTCTTAGGAACCTTGAGTACTGCAGAAATTCTTTTGTAACCTTGGCCAGATCAGTGCCTTGCCACAATTGTCTCTGAGCTCCGTGGCCAGTTCATTTGACCTCATGATTCTCATTTGGTCTGACATACACTTTGTCTACATTTCTGGGGGTTTTTCAGTCAAGATGGGGTGCAGAGTGTACATTAATGAGAAAAAAATTAACTTTTTTGAATTTACTAAATGGCTGCAATGAAACAAAGAGTGAACAATTTTAAGGGGTCTGAATACTTTCTGTACCCACTGTATGTTTAGTCTTTTGAACGTCTTTTATCGGTTTATGGTTTCCAAAGGCACCATGTGGCTATAAGAAGTGTACTTACCTGTGGCAAAATTTTGACCATGGCCCCCACCAACATGATAAGATGTATGAGCCCATGTACAGTTGTGGCCAAAAGTATTGACACCCCTGCAATTTTGTCAGATAATACTCAGTTTCTTCCTGAAAATTATTGCAAACACAAATTCTTTGTTATTATTATCTTCATTTAATTTGTCTTAAATGAAAAAAACACAAAAAGAATTGTCCTAAAGCCAAATTGGATATAATTCCACACCAAACATAAAAAAGAGGGTGGACAAAAGTATTGGCACTGTTCAAATAATCATGTGATGCTTCTCTAATTTGTGTAATTAACAGCACCTGTAACTTACCTGTGGCACCTAACAGGTGTTGGCAATAACTAAATCACACTTGCAGCCAGTTGACATGGATTAAAGTTGACTCAACCTCTGTCCTGTGTCCTTGTGTGTACCACATTGAGCATGGAGAAAAGAAAGAAGACCAAAGAACTGTCTGAGGATTTGAGAAACCAAATTGTGAGGAAGCATGAGCAATCTCAAGGCTACAAGTCCATCTCCAAAGACCTGAATGTTCCTGTGTCTACTGTGCGCAGTGTCATCAAGAAGTTTCAAGCCCATGGCACTGTGGCTATCCTCCCTAGATGTGGATGGAAAAGAAAAATTGACAAGAGATTTCAACGCAAGATTGTGCGGATGTTGGATAAAGAACCTCGACTAACATCCAAACAAGTTCAAGCTGCCTGCAGTCCGAGGGTACAACAGTGTCAACCCGTACTATCCGTCGGCATCTGAATGAAAAGGGACTGTATGGTAGGAGACCCAGGAAGACCCCACTTCTTACCCTGAGAAATAAAAAAGCCAGGCTGGAGTTTGCCAAACTTACCTGAAAAAGCCTAAAACGTTTTGGAAGAATGTTCTCTGATGAGACAAAAATAGAGCTTTTTGGGCAAAGGCATCAACATAGAGTTTACAGGAGAAAAAAAGAGGCATTCAAAGAAAAAAACACGATCCCTACAGTCAAACATGGCGGAGGTTCCCTGATGTTTTGGGGTTGTTTTGCTGCCTCTGGCACTGGACTGCTTGACCGTGTGCATGGCATTATGAAGTCTGAAGACTACCAACAAATTTTGCAGCATAATGTAGGGCCCAGTGTGAGAAAGCTGGGTCTCCCTCAGAGGTCATGGGTCTTCCAGCAGGACAATGACCGAAAACACACTTCAAGAAGCACTAGAAAATGGTTTGAGAGAAAGCATTGGAGACTTCTAAGGTGGCCAGCAATGAGTCCAGACCTGAATCCCATAGAACACCTGTGGAGAGATCGAAAAATGGCAGTTTGGAGAAGGCACCCTTCTAATATCAGGGACCTGGAGCAGTTTGCCAAAGAAGAATGGTCTAAAATTCCAGCAGAGCATTGTAAGAAACTCATTGATGGTTACCGAAAGTGGTTGGTCGCAGTTATTTTAGCTAAAGGTTGTGCAACCAAGTATTAGGCTGAGGGTGCCAATACTTTTGTCTGGCCCATTTTTGGAGTTTTGTGTGAAATGATCAATGTTTTGCTTTTTGCTTCATTCTCTTTTGTGTTTTTTCATTTAAGACAAATTAAATGAAGATAATAATACCAAAGAATTTGTGATTGCAATCATTTTCAGGAAGAAACTGAGTATTATCTGACAAAATTGCAGGGGTGTCAATACTTTTGGCCACAACTGTAATAATGTTCTCTATCTTTCCCCCATACTTTGATAATGTTTGGCATCTTGGATCCCATTTTGTAATAATTTCACTAATTCTTGCCCCCTTTCTGTAATAATGGCCTACTTCCTACCCCCTCATCTTGATATAATGTCCCCCATCCTGGCACTCTTTCTGCAATAATAGCTCCATCCTGGCCTTTTCCTTTAATAATTGCCCCCGTCCTGGACCCCTCCTTGTAATAATTAGTGATGAGCGAACTTCCTCGCATAAGGCGTTATCCAAGCATGCTCGGGAACTAACCGAATGTCTTCGGAGGGCTCGAATAATATGTACGAGCCCCCACGGCTGCATGTTTCGTGGCTGTTAGAAAGTAGCAACACTTGCAGGGATTACCTTACAAGCAGACAATCCCCATATCTGTTGCAGCTGTCTAACAGCCATGGGATATGCAGCCGTGGTGACTCTAATATATTATTTAAGCACACAGAAGACACTCGGTTAGCAGTTGAGCATGCTCGGTAGGGATGAGCGAACATGTTCAGTGAAATTCTGCTATCACTCGAGCATCACGGTGCTTGGATGTGCTCTATTCTCAGCAAGCAATTGGCGGTGTTCAATGTAAAGCTCAAATCCCTGCCCTGCATCTTTAGCACCTTTTACGCAGCCAATAAGCATGGAGAGATTGCCTGTGAGTCACTGTAATGCCATGGCCATCTTGTTTGTGGCATTACTGTGATTGGCTGGCCATGTGACATCATCAGAGGTTATGAAAGGACAGGCACCAACCAGCTTGGCACACTGAAACCATTGCACAGCTCTGTGACACTTCGTATTGGAGGAAGAGAGTGCCTGTCAAGGCCTGTGCCCACAGTATAACGATTCAGAGGCCTGTAGTGTTGATACTGGTGCTGAAGCTGAGCCATCATACTAACAGCCCTTCAAAGGGCTAATCATTTGCAGCACATACAATGTTCATGTAGCTTAGGGAGGAAGAGAGATTCGTAGGAAGTGTAAGAGTGACAAAATCCAGTCTGTAGACAGGGATTAGGCCTGTGCAGTCCATTGGCAAATATATAGCTGCAGATTTTTTTGTAGGTGCTGGAAAAATTGAATATATTTTGATCCATCAATTGTTCTTTTGAGGTCCTCTTTTGTGTTATATAACAGACCAAAAAAACATTGAAACCTTTTTCCTGGGCCACATTTCTCAGCCATACACTATTCCATAGTGTGGGGTACATCTCTGCGATCTCTAAAACTGATAAAACGCTTTTAAAAATTTTGTAGTCCTCCATTTCTCAGACATACTGCTCTGATATGGGTTACCTTGATGTTTGGTAGAGCAGCTTAGTATACATTTTTTGCAAAAAACGTATCCACCAAATACCCTGTTTTGCTATCTTTTTACTAGCGCTTGCTGTTTACTGTTACTTCTTTACAACAGAGTATTTTTATACGTTTGCATAACTGTGCTTTTCTATGTTTCAGTCTTTTGGTGGTGTGAACACTGTCCTACAGACTTGTTCTCTGTGTGCATGGCCCATGTGTTTGTGTTTGTATTTAATTGGCTTCTTGTTTTTGCAAGATTAGGGAGGTTTTCCACCCCTCCCTTGTGGGCCATGCACATAAAGGCCATTCTCTGCAGCATGTCCACATCAGACGTTACCTGTCTAAATTCTGCTCATATAGGTACTATACACATGACCAGGTTTTTAAATACATCAGTTAGTTACTGCTCTGATATGGGTTACCTTGACATTTGGTAGAGCGGCTTAGTATGCATTTTTTGCAAAAAACGTATCAACCAAATACCCTGTTTTTTATCATCTTTTTACTAGCACTTGCTGTTTACTTATCAAAATGAGAAAAATGGTAGCACTCAATTGCATTAATACATGTCAATATGAAATATATGAAGTGTGAATAAAATAATGGCTTTTGAAATTTAGAAAAAAACACATGAGATGCTTAGCACAAAATTTGGCCAAAAAATGTGAGCCCATTCACCAACGTCAAGGAAATCTCATGATCAAATGGGTCCCTAGTGTGCCTGCCTAGTGTGAACACTTACCTCTGACTAATAACTTGGTAAAGAAAGTTCCCAGCCACCCACCCACTGGTCCAAATGCTAAACTGGCACATTTCCAGGTTGCTTGCTGTGGAAATGTTGCCATTTAGGCTGGTAGACACAGAGGATTTCCATCACTTTTTCTCCTACTGTGGCGTCCCCGCCTTTTACCAGCATGTGTCCAGGAACCCTTACCAACGCACTCACTGGCATTGCCCACTTAACATCCGACACATGGACAAGCACTTGTGGCCTGGGCCACTACATTTCCCTGACTGCACACTGGGTGAACATTGTGTAGTCTGGTGTCAAGTTACGCTGTAGCACAGCGCATGTGATTCAGACACCGAGGATTGTTGGCCCTACTTCGATCAGGGTTTCCTCCACCTCCTACAGCAGTTCCTGCACCCCCTCCTGCTCTTCCTCATTGTCCATCTCCGATGTGGTATCTCAGAGCATGTCGTCCACATCAGCTGGAAGCTCTGCAGTACTGCCTCAGTGAAGTGGCAAAGGGTTCTGCTAAAGCTAATTTGCCTTGGAGACAAACCGCTCACCGTGGTAGAGTATCTTAAAGGAATAACAGACAGATCTGTGGTTTTTGCCGCTCAACCTCAAACCAGGCATGGTCGTGTGTGATATTGGGCGAAATCTGTAGGCAGCTGTGAAGCTTGCCAAGCTTACACATGTACCTTGCTTGGCACATGTGCTCATGTGCGATTTCTGAAAACATATTCAGATTTGCCAGAGATTCTAGTCAAGTTGCGCCACATCAGCGCTCATTTCAGCAAGTCAGTGCTGCAGCAGCGGATGCAAGTGCCAGATCACCAACTTGTGTGCGACGTCCCCATGTGCTGGAGCTTCACATTGCACATGCTGGCTTTGTGAGTAGAAGAGGGCAGTGGATGAGTAGCAGCTACAACACGCCCGTCTGTATTCTGGTCAGACTCCACACATAACAACTTAAGAGGGAGCATGGATGTCTGACAATTGTTTGGTTTTCCAAGACTTTGAGGACTCCACAAAGTGAGTGGCGATGACGCCATAGTCAGCGCAACTATCCCGCTTCTGTTCCTACTTAAACAGTCGCTGCTCACAATTAAACGTGAAGTTTTGCATGTGGACCAGGTGGGGATGGTGGAAGACATAACACAAAGAGATTGTAACCAGCCCATCCTCCTCTCATCTGCTCAGTGTGGATTGGGTAACAATGAGGAGGTGGAAGCTGAGGAGGGGGAACATGAGCTGGTTGCTAGCGCAACAAGGCAAATAGCCACAAAACCTTTGTCCCGTCTCTCCTATGTGGATGGGCTGAGGATGGCAATGAAGAAGAAGAGATGGAGAGTCATCATCAAGGTAGAGACAGGAAAGTGTTAGCTGTATAGAGCTTGGCACATATGGCTGACTTTATGTACAGCAGCGTTACATTCATCTTGGCCAAAAAAGAGTACTGGTTTTTCACCCTGCTAGACCCACGCAACTAGGAGAACTTTGCATCTTTCTGAGGTGGAGAAGTCTTCTAAAATGTTGCTATACCAGAAGGCCACTGTGAAAAATATGTTGAATAAATTCCCATCAGACAACGCTAGCAGCAGGGGGCAAGCTGCACTGTTAAATGTGTGGGCCAATTTCATGACACCAGCCCAGCACCCAGAGCCTGAAGACCAGGTATTTTTGACAAGGAGGGAAAAGTTTTTAAAGATGGTCAAGCAATACCTGGCCGACCAAACCAGCATACTCTCTAATTCCACTGCAACTTTCAACTATTGGGTTTAAATGCTGAGTGGGTTGAGCTGAGCGGACAATACAAAGGTGACATCAACTCCACAAATATGAACCCCACTTGCCAAAGGGAAAGTGGGAAGAGTTGGTCAAAGCGCTATAATTGGCACAACTAATAGATGCGCCTTTTCTGCGTGCTGCTATTTTAAGGTTGGGGGGCAGCTATATCCATGGCCCCTTACCAGCCTGATAACACCATAACTCAGGTGACTGCTTTAGCTTGACTGAATGTGAAAGATGGAGGAGACCACGTGCCATTTTTTAAAATTATGTATTTAAATAATTTTAAAAAGCAGCGTGGCAACCCCTCTATTCTTGATAACTAGCCTTGCTAACGCTGACAGCTGAGGGTTGCAGCCCACAGGTGTCAGTTTTGTCTGGCTGGTTATCAAAAATACAGGGGAACCCAAGTAAATTTTTTTTTTTAATTAATTTATTTATAGCTCAATTGATACCACTTTTCCTGGTGTCTTCACCTAATTTTAGCTGTTTTGCCAGATTTTTGGCCCCCTGAAGGTGTTGAATATGCATTTTGGTTTTGCCTCCCATTGAAGTCAATGGGGTTCGGGTATGTTCGGTGAACATGTATGGTGAACATCGGGACATTTGCCAAAACGGAACCTTGAAAGGTTCGCTCATCTCTAGTTAAACAGTACATGTGTTACCAAGAACAATGGCAGCCTATGTGCACAGAAGAATCTCTTAATGATTGTTCTTCTTGCACCTGTAGGACCTTCCGCTCATTTAAACAAGCTATAAAATGACTAGGTTGTGTTTGTAATGCAGCTCACAGTCATTCAAATGATTACGACTGTGCTGTAATACCAGGAGAAACTCCAAGGATAAAGATGAAAAATTTGGGAAAAGAAAATTGTGAATAACCCCTTTTAGATGCCAGCAATTATGAATGACATCCTTATAAGTATAGTTCTGCACAATATATTTAACTGACGGCTTAGAGGAAGCATGGTTTACACTGCTTTTAGTCAACCTGTCTCTGTCTTCCCGGGCGTGATGAGTGGTGAGTGCCACTTTATTGCTTTTTTTTATTTCTGCTCCCAATATATTAATGTTGCATGATTGTATAGGCCATGATGTTTGGACTTTCCTTCTAAGTCATAATAAAATGGGTAATCAAGTGCTATATGATAATTTATATGACAACTTCTGACAACTGTCCTTCATGCAAATTTCGATCACAAGTGACGCATTGGTGAAGAAAATCTGAAGGACAACGAGTTGTAAACAGCTCAGATATGGGGTTGTTAAATAGAATGTTCTTATTTTGCATCACTTATTTCCAGCATTTATTGCACTAATGGATAATCCTGTAATACTACTTAGAGAAGCTGGTGACAGATTTCCTAAAGCACTTTGTCGTTTCTACCTAGAACAAGGTGTCAAACTCTTCCTGCCGAGATTGATGCAGAATCTGCTGGCGCTCTCCATCTGACGCCCGGCTTGTTACTTATTCTAATATACAGTTTGGACTAATGCAGAGCTCTTCCACCGATGATCTCACTCCATGAATCACGAGCACTCAGACTGACATCCAGACACTGGGCCATTCCTCTTGATGCCATGTCTTCTATGCTGACACATGACTTAATACGCGACCACGTTAGCACTCTGACCATAAGGCAAACCAAAAGACAGAAATGTGGCAAGAAAAATAAAACATACCAGTCTTAGTATAACCTCTGTTTAGTAGATATATAATAATTGGAAAATGTAAAAGAGTTCCATGATAAAAAGGAATGCGTTCTTCCATGAATAGCGCCACACTTGCCCATAGGGTGTTTGTGGTATTGCAGCTCAATCCCACACACTTCAATGAGGCCAAGCTGTAATAACACACATGACCTTTGGACTATTGTGGTGCTGTTTCCAGTAGAAAGAACCCACGTTTTCTACTATTGGTGGTTTTGAGGGGACACTATTTTCTATATTTTTTTATTTCTTAGAAAAAAGGGTCAGAATGGCAAAAGAAATCAAAAAGTGATACTATCCTTGTTAGTCCCCCATTGGTCTCTAATTTTCTGGTCCCTATCGACACATAGGACTGTTCAGCCAATCAATGTCTGTAGTTATGACCTGCCTTAGCCAGTGATTGGCTGAGAGCCTTTTCCTGTGTGTTAAGGATCAGGAAGAAGAGACCCTGCAGGAGACCCTGGGAAGAGTTAGAACAAGGACGGAATAGGATTGGTAAAATATATTTAATTTTTGACCCTTTGAAAAAAATGACCAAATGGAACATGAGTTTCGGCTCTGCAATATTTTGAGTATTGGATGATGTAGTTAACAATTATTCTGGGAAAAAACATTAGTGCCTCATGTTTGTTGGTACCCAGTTACTTAATGTTGGACAGCCTCCTCTATGTGAGTGTACATACAGAGATAGTTGTCAATCAATAAGTAGGACCGCTCACTTGTCTCTTTAATCCAGGAGGAGCCAGAATTTAGATAATTAATTAGAAATTATACCGAATTGTTTTCTAGAAATTACAATATTAATCTTCTCAGCTCCTCCTGCTTTATAATGTTAGCAGATCCTCCTGGGATAGAAATAGGATCAATCAGAGTAGGGAACGGCGTTGGGAGACATTGAGGTCAGGGGTAAAAAAGTGTAAGAGATCTGAACAGGAGAGAAGATGAAGGAACCAGCAGACACTACTAGAAAAATGTCTGAGTATGTTCACACTGAGCGATTTTTTTGGGTGTTTTAGAGCAGAAACTCTCCAAATCCTTCTCAAAAACTCAATATTCCTCAAAAACGTGAAATTTCGCAATGGTTCCTGCTTCACAAAACTTAGCAAAAAGACACTGTGTACATACTCAAAGAGAGGTAAACCAGCCCTATAATGAAAGCTTCACATGTATGGTGAGAACCTTATGGATTAGTGAGCAAGGGGGACAACTAAATAAATTGACTATGATACTAAGCGTTAGGGATTTAATTGACCCTTCTGCAATTTTTTTTAATTTTTTTATTTATTCAAAATTTATTTCTATTTACTCAGCACATCAATTGTAAAACTAGTCCTGCGTCATCCTAAAATATCTTTGTTTTACGGAAGTGGGGATTTGAACAGTTAAACAAAGCAATATTCCATTAGTTCTGTTATGATACAACGAGCTGTAAGCAACTGAAAACTTAATATCTCAAGAAAGACATTCAAATTTTAATAAACAGCAAATGGCAAAAGTGATTGGTATTGTTGGCTAGAGCTTGGAAAAGCAAACTGTGAACAATGGGAATAACCCTTTAATTTTACAGATCAACATGGAAAGTCAGTGCTTCATTGCATCTCTGTATGAAGAACATTTCTGAGACAAGTAGTCAACAATTTGCAGAACATCTACAGGAGACACACATATCTTTCAGTCTAGACGATGGCCGATTAAGGCATAAAATCTGATTTTAGGCATCGTCTATTTCCACTTTCACTCTGTAGCCCCTGCGGGCGGAATATTACTTTTGTTGATGCCGGCATCTTTAAATTTGATTGAGATGTGAGTGAATAGGATCTTCAGTTGCAGCAAAGACTTCATGAGAAGGAACGAATAAGAACAGGCTTAATTGGTTTGGAGGCCACACCACCTCCATAAGAGAAACAACCTCTTGCCAGTGCTACACTGGAGGTTTGTTTTTCCTCGGTTTTGGGTATCCTATTTTTAGAATCCATGATTTTCAAATTTTATCCATAAAAACATGTCCATCGGTGTTGTGAAAGTCATGGCTACCTTCCGTGACATTACTGGTTATGGATGTGGTGGGAACTTTATCGATTATACTATGTTAGATTATGGTATGAGCAAAAGGAGCTTTTGCCTAAGAACCTCGGTACTATTATATAGATCTAATAGGGAAGTGTAATGTAATTGGGGCTGTTTTAAAGTTTTTAATGCCTTCTTCTTAGGAGGTGAACGGGTGAAGATACGACCCGAAACACCCACACCATTTAGCTCCCTGAAGGATCTGCAGCCTCTTCTGCTTTGTCTAAATAGTAGTGACTGTTGAGTATTGCTACGTTGTTTCATTGAATTGACTGGGACCAATAGCCAGAAGAGGAACCCTGTGAAAGAACAATATATGGGTCTTTTACAGTACAATGGTTTTTTGTAATGCACAATTCCACTATTTTGGAGGTAGAAGTGGGCCCCCTTTACGTCTGTGACTCCAGGTTGCACCAATTGTATGTCCAACCCTGATTAAGACAATACACCAAGCAAACGAGGCACCCTTTCAAACGATTGATTTATGGAGGTGCAGTTAAGTTAGATCCCCATCATTCAGATATAATTAACAAACCTTAAAGACAGGATAGCAATATTTCCAATTTGGAAAGTCTTTTTAAAAAATTATTTCCTTCTTTAAAAAAAAAAAAAAATTCTGCCCACTCTTATTTGTCCCAGGTTCTCCATCTGGTCCTGGTTTTGGACACTCCCAATAACATAAATTTGTGAATCATAGGTTAACTGACCACGGCTTTTATAGCTTTAAAATCCTTTGTTTATTCACTGGAAACAACTCCAGCCGCTGGTACAAGAGGAGAAACAATGATGACTGCTCAGTGGTTTGTTGGCCGGCGATGCACAAATGCATCACTTCCAAATGTCACCAGATGCCTCAGGTTAAGTTGCTGTCTTTATCTTAATCACTAATGATGGAATGCTGTTTTGGTCTTGTAACCGAGGAAAAAGGTAAATTATTGTAAGACACACATTATGAGCCACTCCGGTGTCTGCACAAACTGCCTATGGATTACATCAACCTGAGCTGTTCGAAAGAAAGGAAAAAGATCAGTATTTTTTTTAATACAATGTTAAAATTGT
Organism: Dendrobates tinctorius; assembly: GCF_039654945.1. Lineage (NCBI taxonomy): Eukaryota > Metazoa > Chordata > Amphibia > Anura > Dendrobatidae > Dendrobates > Dendrobates tinctorius. The sequence goes on along the minus strand of NW_027361788.1, from coordinate 11,900,593 downwards.
TGGCAAATCACATCAATATCTGTCTATTATAATAAATATAAAAGGATATTTAAGCATTTTAAAATAGTTTTAGAGGAAAAAAAGTATATTGTGAAATGTAGGATGCAGATTACAAGATCTTGCCCGACCACCAAGTCCCTTGACCTGAGCTAATATGCTCACTAGCTCAGGTCAGGAGACATAGCTTGAACATGTGAAATCGGCTGAAGGCTTTGTACTCATGGACTTTTTGAAGCATTAAAAAAACACACGTCTACAACGTTCCTTTTCTGGAAAGTTCTTGGGAAGGATTCTTCTTTTCGTAAAATAGTTTTTAAGAGGTTTTTTTTTTGTCCTGAACCGTTCTTTGTAGTCTTTTGATTGGACAGTGCCAAGTCTGAAACACATTCCATCAGGAGAAGCTTAAATGAAGTGAAGTAAACAATCTTTTGCCACCAAGCATTTTTTCAAACCTTTTCAAGGAAAAAAAAGCTGAAAAACTTATCATGTGAACATAAAATTTGATTGCCCAGAGAAATAAATTTGGAAAGCGTTATGGAAGAGTTTTTTTCTTGAAACGTGCTTTGCAGATAATTGTTTTGACAGTGCCTAGTTTGGAGAGGTTTCCTTCAGGATCTGTTTCACAGGATATGTTTACACTGAACTATTTTGCTGAGTTTGCAGAAAGTAACCAACTCCTTAAATCAAAGCTCGTGGTTTTTGGACAGTGTCTGCTCCCAAAACTATGCATAAAAACACTTTTTGGGAGGTTTTTGGAGGAGTTTAATTGCCTAAAGTGGTTTTGAAGGCTTCTTTTTTTTCCTTTTTTTTCCTACAGCATTTTTTGCAGCTTCCCACCACGCATTTTTCAAAACCTGAAGAGGAGAAAGTGGTTCCAAAGACTGTACATATGAGCAGCAAAGTGATTTTACAATAGTAATGAATAGGAAGAGTTTTCAGGTGCTTTTTGAATCTGACTCACTCCCAAAAGACTCTCACCTACCCATAAAGTCAAGAATAAATGGTGAGCGCACTGCATTTGAAAAAGGGGTTTATCTCTTTAAGATAACCAGACTGGCCTTAATATAAATTGTCTATTTGCTGATGGCCACATATGGAGCATTAGCTGTCCAGACATGTTAGGCATTAACAGGACTGGTTCATTAGACTCGAAATTTCTCTAACTTTGCAGGCTTCCACTTTTGTTAATGGGGGGTCCAGAGGCCCCTTTAGGCTGGCCCACTGGTTTTTATAGATCATGAATTAGAATCTTTATTTGTTCCGTTATAGGTCAGTGTTGATGTGAAGATATTCTATTCTTATTACTTTGGGGAAAATGTTTAGAACAAAGGCCATGTACATTTACTCTAGAAAACTGATGAAACAAAATGATAAATCTGCCCCAATGTTGCAGTTTGAATTAAACATACAAAACCTAACCAGAAGAAAACTTTTGCGTCTGTGCTCATTTCTTTAAAAAAAGGAATGATCCCGCTTGACTTTGTAACTCATTAGACTGGATTTGGGGTCTTTGATCTTCAACAATTTTTCATAAAGAGGATGACTCAATTTTTTCTTCAAAGCTGTTATTAATAGATCTTTATCTACTCAACGAGGTCCTCTGAGATGACCTATCCTAAGATTATGTGAAGTGGGTGGGGAATAGTGGCGTAACTTCAAAGTCGTTGGCAATAATGCAAAATCGCCAACAGGTCCCCCACTATCATGGATCTTTAATAAAATTGATCTTCTCATATGATCCAAATAGACCGTTAGGGCCCCCTGCGGCTCCAGGGCTAAGGTGTGATGGCAATCCCGGCATCTACTATGTTTACGTCCCTGGAGGAGAAGACAACTCTTGGCACATGTAAATGATCAGCTGATTGAAGATATTCATTCTTGGGGTCCCGCTTCACTTAGCGACGCACCAGCGATCCTGACAGCGATTTGACCTGGTAAGGATCGCTCGTGCGTCGCTAAATGGTCGCTAGTAAGCTGTCAAACAGGCAAATCTCTTCAGCGACACAGCAACGATCCGGCGATCCGTGTAACGACCTCGCCAATCATTGGTACCTTGTCACACAGCAGCTTTTCAGACGATTCCCGCCTCCGTCCTTGAGTGTTGCGTTGCCAACGAGGTCGCTCGTCGGCATCAAACACAGCGATGCGCGCTGGCCAGCGGGATGCCGATGATGAAAAAATGGCCCAGGACATTCAAGCACGATCAGCAGTATCCACATGTAGCGAGATCGCTGGCGAGGTCGCTGTTGCGTCACAAAATTGGTGACGCTTCAGCTATCTCGCTAGCGATCTCGCTATGTGAGAAGGGTGCTTAGGGCTGGATTCCAACATCCATGTTTCAGATTCATGATGCAGGGACTGGCCACAGGTTTCCTGATCCAAGCTCGACAGCCTCATAGATACGCATGATGCTGTTGAGTTCAATTCAGCAGACCTTCTTCCAGTATGTGCATCATGGTCTGTGCATGGACAGCGAAACATGGATATGTAAATCTGGACCTGCCCAGGCACAGTTCCAAACTTTTCATAATGGCTCAGTCTGCTCAATTGAATGAGACTGTGCTGATCCAAGCTGTGACTCAATGCACAGCTACTAAATAAGGATCTCTGCTAGTTTTTATAAGAAAATCACCTACAGGGTTATTCCTAACTCAAAAGGTGACATTATTATTGGTTTCTAGGGGACCCAACTTTATGGGACTGGGGAAGTTTGTTTTCCAGGGAATTTTTTTTTTCTTTTGGTTAAGGGTAAGCAACACTGACTTGGCGTTTCATCTTCTTGAATTGCAGGAGTAGTAGGGAATCAGGAGATTGAAACCCTTCTGATAACAGAGCACAAGCACATCACATAATTTTAATCACATAAATATTGTTTGGATCTACTGATAGAATTTTTTGGTTTTGGCCAACCAGATTGTCTCCTTGTAGAAAGATTACGGGAGACACAGATGAAACATAAGAATCTGGTAGCAATTCATTGTCCTTTCCTTTATAGTGATAAACAAGGATAAGCATGCATGCTAATGAGGAAGTTTGAGGAAATAGCTGTCAGATGAACAGAAGTTCAATAGGTAATGGTCTTCGTTTGGACAGTTTTAGACTACACCTAACATTGTATTTACGGTCGTTATAGCCAAGAAAATGTATTTTACAATAAAATCTACTATTTTCCTAGCAGTCCATTGATGCCAACAATTTTTTCCATTCAAGTGAATATATGTGGCATGTCTGTAGTCTGTTCAGCCTCATGGTGAAAAAAGGGTTAAACCAGGCTAAGCGTGCTTTGTGAAATAACATTGATTAGAGTAGATGAGAGCGCCGGGTGACGGAGGGGTAGCCGGTGCTCCCTCTCTATCACTGAAGACATATATTGACTGACTCTGGATCAGTCTCTCTCCCTGCAGCTGATTGAGTTGCCTTTGGACACTAAATGAGCTTTCCATGGACATCAGCTCGCAATCTTCAGTTTGCACACCCCCCTGATGAAGGATTTACACTTAGGGGAGTAGGAAAGACGTAGAATGCAAGACGGGAAAGTCTTGATTGACCCCTTAGTCCCCAACAAGCGTAAAAATGCAAGTATACAAATAATATGTTCAGGGTTGGCATTTTAATAAAGGGAAGTTAACCTTGACAAAAACTTATTTAAGCCAATTTGTATATTGTAACCTAAGGAACATCAGCGTCTTGACACGTGACATAGAAAGAAAGCTGATCGTGTCTTACTGTTCAGTAGAAACCATGATAGACGTGGCTTTACAATAAGTTGCCCCCATTTTAAAAAAGCAATTTTGACAATTTTGCAAGAACCATTATTCATGGGAGATGGCTGTTTCACAAATTTGTGATCCTCCAAGTTGGAATATTGTGCTCCACTTAAAACCACGTTTGGGATAATCGTCTAAATTTCGATGATCATTTGTCAGTATACATAAATCCACTCATTTATTGGGTCCTTAATTATACAGTTTTGTCTTTCGCAAGTCTTGTGGAACAGTGCATAATATACTGTGTTCTGTCTATTTTCCATTTTGTGTCCATCTTTTGGAATGCGACAAAAAGGTAAAAGCCATTATGGAGCAACCATTGCTCACAAGGCACCCTCCCAAAATTTGTAAGTAACATCTCAAGATGGAGGGCTCTTGACTTACAATTTACTTTCTGTGCTATTGGGGTACTTGCAGGTACGCAGGATGCAGTGACGAGTCACGAGACGGTTTAGTGCTTTTATAATAACGTTTATAGGCGTAGAGGCAACTATCCTCAGTCACAGCCTGACCAACAAAAGGAGTAACAAGAGTTGTCCTCGCAGGGGCTCAATACAAGCAAACACAACCAGAGTAGAACACGACTGTGTCCGGCGAAAGACGGTCACTATAGGGCCGCTGTATGGCCGACTACGGGTCCTTACCTATATAGTCAACTTAGCCGTCCTGACGTCCCTCGGCGTCCTGGACGGTGGTTCTTCGGCGGAGCAGCCGCTGGGCCCAGCTGCTGAAGAGTTGACGTAGTCTTGGAGCGTTTCAACGCTCCTGTGACACTGGGGCACCTCCGGTCCCGGAGGAGTCCTTGGATGAGTGGGCCGCGGCCCCCGGGCTGGGGTAAGTGGTAGCAGTGCGGGGTGGCGAGTGGCAGGCCACCTGTGCAGCTATCTGCTGCGACGGGGATTACGCGGCAAGCAAAGGCTCGGCCCCTGCCGTGGATCGGAGCGGGACAGTGGCGGCCGCCGACGGCACTGGACTTGCCACGACCACGGGTGAGGGCAGAACTACTGCGGGCGGCGGGAGACTGGCCGCAGCCGCGGGCTGGAGCGAGGCGGCAGTGGCCGCTGGTGCCAGCGGGCGGGCCGCAGCCGCGGGCAAGAGCAAGGCAGCAACAGCTGCTGGTGACCACGGGCAGGCCGCAGCCGCGGGCAGGAGTGAGGCGGCACCAGCCACTGGTGACCGCGGGCAGGCCGCTGCCGCGGTCTGGAGGAAGGCGGCGGCCGCTGGTCGACGCGGGGCAGCGGTTCTCGGACGGTCATCTCGGTGCCGTCCCACTGATGTCCAGGGGAAGTATCTCTCGTGTCTCTGGCCTCCTTCCTGGCTCTGGTGAGTCGCTCTGGCTCTCAGTCGCTCCCACGATCTCCTGCTCCTTCTGTCTCGTTCTGCTGACTCACTGTGACTCGCGTTCCCCGCCCCTTTTATATTGGCTCCTCCCCCAGTCCACCTGTCAGTCTCCACGGTCCGTCCCTAAACTCTGTCCCCCGGAAACAGTTTCCCCCGGAACCCAGGCGACGGTCCCCTTGGTTCCGACCCGGACACTCGACTGGGACCCTCTCACCCACACTATCAACATTGTCAAGAATTCTATCATCAAGGGGTCTTACCATCTCAAACATTTGCGGGATATCTATAGGATGCACCATAAATGTATAGTAAATGAAGGTCCAAACAATGGAACTTGCATCTTTTTCAAGAAGGAGGCCACTGCACATCACCGACAATGGAGAGGTGTTTATAATTCCTACACATTTCTATAGGAATTCCCACAACCTTCTCATTGAAGGTATTGCTTAATGAGGCTCCGTTCTCGAGAACAGTGTGCTTCTTATCTATGCCACTTCAGTGCTGAAAAAAAAAACTGCTGGAGTGGTGCTTTAAAGGGAATGTGTTGTCAGAAAATAACCTCGGGTTTAAATCAGATTTTTGTGTTGCATGTATTTTTTTTAAATCGTAATGTTAATTTATTTCCATACCATGATCTTTATTAAAATAAAAAATTAGTAAGCTTTCAATTTTCACACTAGCAACTTGAACTTTTTTTTCATCCTCCTTCCTGTGCTTTAAGGAAGTATTTTAAATAGGCTCCTTATCAGTAGAGGTAAGATTACAAAGACTGGTAACCTCTCTACACAGCTGATAATACAGGATCCACCATTCACAATAGATGATATCACAGCTCTCCTCCTGCCCTCCTGTACAATGACTGAAAACACCTCTATATACAGTACACAACCCAAGATCCCCCAATTCCCTATTTGTATTTCTATACTGGTGATTTACCATACAGTATATATAGTTGACTGTGAATTTTTGCATGATTATTAGGGTCATATTTAACGTATACAGACTCTGCTAACATTTGTATCAACTTGGTTTGAGTGTGGTATCTAGGTGTCGCTGATTCCCTTGTTCTTACATTGCTATATTATATACTATTTTTTATAATCAATTTTGCAATAGTAAAAATTCTTATATTTTATCTACTGCCCTTTTGTCCTATTTTTTTTTGTTTTTTCTTTTTGTTTTTTTTTCCCAAATAAATGAGAAGTCTAAAGCAAAAGCACTAAGTTGTCTGCTGTGCAGCAAAGTGCAAGAGTGCAGAAAATGCCTGCAGTGCAAAGAGGGCAAAGTAGAACCAATACCTACATAATAGATGTGTGGACCCCAACCTGCCACCCCTACACATGTTTCGCCAGGTCTTAGTCAGGAGGCGTAACTCCTGTACAATGACTGATAACAACTCTATATACAGTAGACAAGGCCAGATCCACTATTCACTATAAGTGATGCCACAGCTCACCTCCTTCTGTACAATGACTGATAACACCTCTATATACAGTAGAGAACACAGAATCCACCATTCACAATAGATAATGTCACAGTTCACTTCCTTCCTGTACAATGACTGATAACACCTATACATATAGTAGATAACACAGGATCCAAGATTCACAATAGGTGATGTCATAGCTCACTTCCTCCTTCTTCTGTATAAAGACTGATAACACCTCTATACACAGTAGACAACACAGGATCCACGATTCACAATAGGTGATGTCACAGCTCACCTCCTTCTCATCCTGTGCAATGACTGATAACACTTCTATATACAGTAGATAAGGCCAGATCCACCATTCACAATAGGTGATGTCACTGCTGACCTCCTCCTTCTGTACAATGACTGATAACACCTCTATATACAGTATATCTACTGTATATAGAGGTGTTATCAGTCATTGTACAGGAGGATCCACCATTCACAATAGATGACGTCACAGCTCACGTACTCCCTGTGTCTGCTGACACCTCTATATACAGCAGATAACACAGGATCCACTATTCACAATAGGTGATGCCACATCTCGTCTCCTCCTCCTTCTCTACAATGACCTTTGCACACGCTCATTAGATTCTGCAATACAAAGCATAGGGCGTGAGTCAGTCTATTGCTTCTAATGAACGTGTATTTCCTGAAACAAAAGGAAGTTAGAATCTAAAAATTCCCTATTTGCCATTATGAAAAAGTTCAAGTTTCTATTGTACTGTGTTCTAGAAGATTTCAGCTCTGGAGCCTCATAAATGACAAATGCAGCTCTGGATTATAATTCATGGCAAAATAGTTTAAAACATTTGCAAGTTGCACAGCTTCTCTGTAGAGTCATTATTTCGGTAATCTGTAAAGTGGTGTTTTGGCTTCTTCAGAATATTAGTTCAGAATGTAAAAGAGTTAAATGGACTAACAGTAAGAAAAGCTATTTGAGACTGATGAAGTTCGATGTCGAAACAGAGAGATTCAGGAGGTAGTGCCGTAGAGTCATTGATTCACCATTTCGGATCCGCTGTTCTTGCTAATGATGCTGCCGGCAACCTGTACATTTAATTCAAGAAACGGACACGTCGTACATTAATCCCTGGCTGCCAAAAAGTCTAATAACGCTATCTTCATGCCCGATCTAATATCGGTGGAGCTGGAAGTATGTTATCCAGCCACCTACATTTTCTCTAAAAAAAATCTTAAAATGCAGTAAAGAAGCAAAAGTATAAATTCTCCCCTTACCGATCCGCTGTTCTCTCCTGCCAAACCTTTTCAAGTTCCTTTCCATGCCAGTGATTGGCTCCATCAGCCACATGTCATGTAAACCCAGCATCACTGGACACAGAACAGAGACCGGAAGCGTCGACATGAGAGTAGTCAAGTTAGGCTGGTTTCACATTTGCGTTTTTTAGCGCTGGAAAAAAACGCACATGTGCGCATGCGTTTTTTCCCCTATATTTAACATGGGTGCGCATACCTGCGCGCTTGTAAGCGCATGTATGCGATTTTCATGCGCTGCGTTTTTTTGGGGTGTGCGATTGGATTTTCCAGACGCAGCATGTTGCATTTTTTGGCCCTGCAAAAAAGCGCATGCGCACATATGCGCACGTTTTGCGCTAAAAATGGCCATTATAGCCTATGGATGCGCATATGTGCGCACTGGCATGCTCATGTATGCATTTTTTTGCATATGCGTTTTTTTTTTTTAACCATGGAATTTAGGGGTTTGGGTTAGAGTTAGGGTTAGTTAAGGGGGTTTAGGGTTAGGGTTAGGGTCAGGGTCAGGGTTAGGGTTGGGTTTTGGGTCAGGGTTAGGGTTAAGTATGGTTTGGTTAAGGGTTAGGGTCAGGGTTAGGGTCAGGATTAGGGTTAAGTATGGTTTTGTTAAGGGTTAGGGTCAGGGTTAGGGTTAGGGTTAGGGTTAGGGTCAGGGTTAGGGTTAGGGTTAGGGTCAGGGTTAGGGTTAGGGTCAGGGTTAGGGTTAAGTATGGTTTTGTTAAGGATTAGGGTCAGGGTTAGGGTCAGGATTAGGGTTAAGTATGGTTTGGTTAAGGGTTAGGGTCAGGGTTAGGGTTAGGGTTAGGGTCAGGGTTAGGGTCAGGATTAGGGTTAAGTATGGTTTTGTTAAGGGTTAGGGTCAGGGTTAGGGTCAGGATTAGGGTTAAGTATGGTTTTGTTAAGGGTTAGGGTCAGGGTTAGGGTTAGGGTTAGGGTTAGGGTCAGGGTTAGGGTTAGGGTTAGGGTTAGGGTCAGGGTTAGGGTCAGGATTAGGGTTAAGTATGGTTTGGTTAAGGGTTAGGGTCAGGGTTAGGGTTAAGTATGGTTTTGTTAAGGGTTAGGGTCAGGGTTAGGGTTAGGGTTAGGGGCAGGGTTAGGGTTAGGGTTAGGGTTAGGGTTAGGGTCAGGGTTAGGGTTAGGGTTAGGGTCAGGGTTAGGGTTAGGGTTAGGGTTAGTTAGGGTTTAGGGTTTGGGTTAGGGTTAAGTATGATTTGGTTAAGGGTTAGGGTCAGGGTTAGGGTTAGGGTTAGGGTCAGGGTTAGGGTTAGGGTTAGGGTCAGGGTTAGGGTTAGTAAAGTCATGGTTTGGGTAGTGTGAGGGGCCACCTAAAAATGTTGTAAAAAAACGCAAACGCGGTAAAAACGCACTAAAAACGCATACAAACGCTTAAAAACGCTGCGTTTTTTTCATGCATGCTCATAAAAATGCTTGAAAAAAACGCAGCAGTTGTATGCTTTTGTATGCGTTTTTTCAATGCGTTTTTTTGCGGGAAAAACGCGCTGCAAAAAAAAGCAAGTGTGAAACTAGCCTTAGGCTAGTTTCACACTTGCTTTTTTTTGCAGCGCGTTTTTCCCGCAAAAAAACGCATTAAAAAAACGCATACAAATGCATACAAACGCTGCGTTTTTTTCCAGCATTTTAATGCGCATGCAGGAAAAAAACGCAGCGTTTTTGCGCGTTTGTATGCGTTTTTTGTGCGTTTGCGTTTTTTTACAGATTTTGGAAAAACCCCACAAAAAAGAAAAAACAACCATTCAACAACACACAAGACCAATGGGACTTCATTGTGGGTGTGGTATGTTAATATATATACACCCTGTCTACAGTATTCTTCACATTTGCTTGATTCTTCTCGTGACCATGGATCTGCGCTGGAAGAGTTTTCACTTCAACTTGGATTTGGACATCGCGATGGCTCAGGCGTATGCAGTTGCTTGCCATGAACAAAGGAAGAGAGAGAGGCAGCGAAGACGGCGGCGTATGTGGATACATCCGATTGTTGAACTCCGGGAGAGCCGTGGGGCATACCATACCCTCTACAGCGAGCTCCAGTCAAACCCGGAGAAATTTACAGATTATATCCGGATGTCCCACGAAAGTTTCATGGATTTGCTTGCTCGTGTCCAACAATCCATCCGGAGACAGGACACACAGCTCCGTCGTGCGATTCCTCCTGAGGAACGGCTACTGGTGACATTACGGTATGTTTTAAAAACAAAGGGGTGTGGTCTGATGTTTTTTTTTGTAAATTTAGTATTCAAAACCTTGGGTAATTAGTTTTCGTGAATGTACTAATATTTTTTTTATAGTTTTTAAAAATAATATACATAAATATTAATTTTACTTCTTTGTCTGTTCACAGATTCCTGGCGACTGGAGAAACCCTATCCTCACTACACTTCCAGTACCGTATTGGAATCTCTACCTTGTCTGGAATTGTTGCTGACACCTGCCGGGCTCTCTGGAATGTTCTTTGCCCAGAATTTATGCCCCTGCCCACCGCTGAAAAGTGGATGGAAATTGCTGACAAATTCTGGACAGTATGCAATTTTCCCAACTGTTTGGGAGCTGTTGATGGGAAACACATACGGATCATCAAACCCCAAAGAACGGGATCTGAGTACTATAATTACAAAAAGTACTTTTCAATAGTACTCATTGCAATTGCGGATGCCGGATGTATGTTTGTAGCAGTGGACATTGGAGCATTTGGCCGTGGTAATGACTCGCAGGCTTTTAAAAACTCAGACATGGGCCGGAGGTTGTATGGCAACCAATTTAATTTCCCTATGCCACGGCCTCTTCCTCACACCGAAGCTCCGCCACTGCCCTTTGTAATGGTTGGCGATGAGGCTTTTCAAATGTGCGGAAACTTACTGAAACCCTACTCCAGCCGGGACTTGGACCACACCAAAAAAATTTTTAATTACAGGCTGACCAGGGCCAGAAGAACTGTCGAGTGTGCTTTTGGGATTCTTGTTTCCAGATGGCGAATTCTGGGCACGGCCATTAATCTTAAACTTGAAACAGTCGATGAGGTGGTGAAGGCCTGTGTGGTTCTACATAACTTTGTGATGGCTAAAGAGCACCCGACCTTTGAACTGGACGATGATGCTCCTAACCCATTGCCTGAATTCACTCAGCACACTCTCAGGTCATCCGTTGAAGTTGGCCAAATGAGGGACAAATTTGCGGCCTACTTTATTTCTGATGTAGGACGGGTGCACTGGCAAGATGAAATGGTGTAATGTTGTTGTTTATGGTAATAAAAATCCTTATTTGATACCATTACTGAGTGCACTATATTTTTTAAACTCCGATTAATTAAAAAACTTCCCATGTATAACTGAATTTTGTTATGTTCACACACCTGGGCAGGTAAATACACATACGAGTTAAAATGCAGCATTGCTAGTCTGCGTGAAATATATTGGAATGAGCAAAGCTGCAGGCCATGAATCAGGAAACCATTTTTTTTCAAGATAAAATTGTGCAAATAGTTTAAAACAAAGTATGTGATTTTCTCAAAACACAACACTCAAAACCCAACCCCAATGAAAGTCCATGGGGAATACAAGTCAGCATTGAGTGGATGAATGTAATCTGCTCCATTAAAAGTTATTACACTAGGCCTTTGAATTGACTATACTAGGCCGTGGTATTTCAAATATGAGTATACTAGGCCTTGGGGCTAGTAGTATAGTAATATGTGAAATACCACGGCCTAGTATAGTCATACCAAGGCCTACTGTTATAACTCGATTTTTAACAAATAGCATCTTGTTTCAACAAAAACAAACTGGTGAAACTAGAAAGAAACTTATTTTTTAGACAAGTTTCAACAGTTTGTTTTTCATGAAACCAGATTCTATTTGGTAAAACTAGAGTTATTACACTAGGCCTTGGAATGACTATACTAGGCCGTGGTATTTCAAATATGAGTATACTAGGCCTTGGGGCTAGTAGTATATGTGAAATACCACGGCCTAGTATAGTCATACCAAGGCCTACTGTAATAACTCGATTTTTAACAACTAGCATCTTGTTTCACCAAAAACAAACTGGTGAAACTAGAAAGAAACTTATTTTTTAGACAAGTTTCAACAGTTTGTTTTTCATGAAACCAGATTCTATTTTGTAAAACTAGAGTTATTACACTAGGCCTTGGAATGACTATACTAGGCCGTGGTATTTCAAATATGAGTATACTAGGCCTTGGGGCTAGTAGTATATGTGAAATACCACGGCCTAGTATAGTCATACCAAGGCCTACTGTAATAACTCGATTTTTAACAACTAGCATCTTGTTTCACCAAAAACAAACTGGTGAAACTAGAAAGAAACTTATTTTTTAGACAAGTTTCAACAGTTTGTTTTTCATGAAACCAGATTCTATTTTGTAAAACTAGAGTTATTACACTAGGCCTTTGAATGACTATACTAGTCCATGTTATTTCACATATGACTATACTAGCCCTTGGGTTGGTTTTTAACATGTATTTACCCATCAGTGTGTGTGAGCGGCGCAAACAACATTAATGAAACTTATTAATGGTGAACCACAAATGTAAATTTATTTTTTATCACAAAAAAAAAATTTAAAAATTATTTTTTACGGCGTTTGGGGGCAGATGGTTTCAATTTGGGGGTGTGCAGGGAATATGCAACACTTGCAGTTGAAGACGGTGTTTGAGGGGAAGGGGCAACAAAACTTGTGGGGGAAGGTAGTCCAGTTAAGGGAATTAAACTTGGAACACTTGTAGGAGAGGAAATCTGTTCAGTTACATTAGTTGTAATGGCATGTCGCCGTAGGCTTGTGTGCCTGGACCGACTTTGGCCCAATGCCCGCCTTGATTGATTTCGCCTTGAAGTAGGGGCAAATATGGAATGTAGGTCCCCCGTCTGCTGGTATGGCTGCTGCTGCTGAGGTGGCGGCTGCTGCTGCAGAGGTTGCGGCTGCTGCTGAGGTGGCGGCTGCTGCTGAGGTGGCGGCTGCTGCTGAGGTGGCAGCTGCTGCTGAGGTGGTTGCTGCTGCTGAGGTGGTTGCTGCTGCTGCTGAGGTGGCGGCTGCTGCTGAGGTGGTTGCTGCTGCTGCTGAGGTGGCGGCTGCTGCTGAGGTGGCTGCTGCTGCTGAGGTGGCGTCTGCTGAGTTGGCTGCTGCTGCTGAGGTGGCTGATGCTGCTCTTCTTGTTCAGTGCTCGTCCTTGCAGGAGGACTGGTGGCGGCAGTGATGGCCCAGGTTTGCAGAGTGGTGGTGGCAGGGCTACTACATGTTGTTGTAGCGGCAGGGCTGTTCCATGTTTGCCTAGTGGTGGCTGAGCTCCACGCATGCATGGGATTGGCGGTGGTGCTCCAGACAGGAGCAGCGCTTGCCATGGTGGTGTCGGTGAAGTGACCAGCTGCACTCAGACTTGTGGTGGTGTAACGGTGGGTGTCCAGCCTTTGAAGAGAGGTGTCCGTGCAGTGGTATGCAGCACAAGTCGGTAGTGAGGTGAAGCGAGTCAATGGTGGCACAGGTGGAAAGGACACCACTGACTGCTGACCGTACCGATTATGCTGCATAGCCTGCAAGAAAGCATTGTTGCAGGCCTGCAGCACATTCAGCTGTTGATCAGGACTAAGGTGTTCCGCCATGCCCTTTTCAATCTTACTAAAAAAATGGTGTGCTGGTCTGTTGAGGTCGGCCTCCAGACGGTCAAGGCGCTGTTCTACAGAATTGAAGCGGTGTTCAAAGTGGTTAAAACCACGTTCCATCAGTGCAAAACCGCTTTCAACTCTGTCGGACAGTGACTTGAGGCTGGAATTAAATGTCTCGCTCAAATGCATAAACTCGGGCAAGACATTCCTGTCCAAGGCCCTCTGCCGCTGGCGGGTAGTGCCCGCATAACCAGTGGCAGAGACCTGGGACAGGGGAACACCTGATGGCCCAGCTTCCTGGTCACCAGCTGTGTGTGTGTGGGACCTGCAAGGTGCTTCCTGGCTGTCGGATGGCTGGGACGGGTCAGAGGACGTCCGACGAAGGACCGCTCCAGGGCCAGGTTGCAGGGTGCTGCTCCAGGTGCTGTGGAAGAAAGGAAAATCATTACTACCATGCCTTTACAAGAAGCATCAGCTGTGGATTAGAAAAACACAGATTAATAAAAATAAAAACCCAAAATGTATAATACTTACGATCTTGTGGCAAGGACCGGTCTTAGGAACTGCAACGCGTGATAGTGACGGTATCTAGTTCTGGTCCTTGACGCAGATCCACTGCGAACCTGGCCCTCAGCACGAACATCACTGTTGAAGCGGTCCTTGATCGAACGCCAACGTGTTCGGACTTTGTCCACTGTTGATAAAAAAAAACAGTGCCGTCAAGTACAACAGTCACTGCTTCACAATTTAGCAATACAATAATCAAAGCAGTCACTGTACACCCCGATGACACTGTTGGGTTTCCTGCTAGAATACACCTAGCACGAAACCCAACAGTGCCGTCAAGGACAACAGTCACTGCGGCACAATGTAGCAATACAATACTCAAAGCAGTCACTGTAGACCACGATGACACTGTTGGGTTTCCTGCTAGAATACGCCTAGCACGAAACCCAACAGTGCCGTCAAGGACAACAGTCACTGCGGCACAATGTAGCAATACAATACTCAAAGCAGTCACTGTAGACCACGATGACACTGTTGGGTTTCCTGCTAGAATACGCCTAGCACGAAACCCAACAGTGCCGTCAAGGACAACAGTCACTGCGGCACAATGTAGCAATACAATACTCAAAGCAGTCACTGTAGACCCCGATGACACTGTTGGGTTTCCTGCTAGAATACGCCTAGCACGAAACCCAACAGTGCCGTCAAGGACAACAGTCACTGCGGCACAATGTAGCAATACAATACTCAAAGCAGTCACTGTAGACCCCGATGACACTGTTGGGTTTCCTGCTAGAATACGCCTAGCACGAAACCCAACAGTGCCGTCAAGGACAACAGTCACTGCGGCACAATGTAGCAATACAATACTCAAAGCAGTCACTGTAGACCACGATGACACTGTTGGGTTTCCTGCTAGAATACGCCTAGCACGAAACCCAACAGTGCCGTCAAGGACAACAGTCACTGCGGCACAATGTAGCAATACAATACTCAAAGCAGTCACTGTAGACCACGATGACACTGTTGGGTTTCCTGCTAGAATACGCCTAGCACGAAACCCAACAGTGCCGTCAAGGACAACAGTCACTGCGGCACAATGTAGCAATACAATACTCAAAGCAGTCACTGTAGACCCCGATGACACTGTTGGGTTTCCTGCTAGAATACGCCTAGCACGAAACCCAACAGTGCCGTCAAGGACAACAGTCACTGCGGCACAATGTAGCAATACAATACTCAAAGCAGTCACTGTAGACCACGATGACACTGTTGGGTTTCCTGCTAGAATACGCCTAGCACGAAACCCAACAGTGCCGTCAAGGACAACAGTCACTGCGGCACAATGTAGCAATACAATACTCAAAGCAGTCACTGTAGACCACGATGACACTGTTGGGTTTCCTGCTAGAATACGCCTAGCACGAAACCCAACAGTGCCGTCAAGGACAACAGTCACTGCGGCACAATACAGAGCAGGGAAATACTCACTAAACGCCTTTTTGGCGGATGCTGTGGCGCTGTCCCAGCCATCCATCAACGCTGCGGCCACCTCATTCCATAGCCGCCGTGTCACCACATTGTCCTTGTACAGCCGGTCACGGCTGTCCCACAACGGCGAACGCTCCTGGACCAGGCTGATGAGCTGCTCATTATCCAGGTAGACGTCTTCATCCCGTTGTGGAACCTAGACAAAACACATTCATTAGAATAATCAAATTTAAATTGACTAAAAAGTTACAAAAAAAGAAAAAAAAAAAAGAGTAAAAATAGAAGATAAAAAAAAAAAAAAAACATTACAAATCATTTGATACTTACATTACGTATCACCACCGGGACTTGGCTTCGCTGCTCCTGCTGTTCGCCCTCACTATTCCCGTCCGCAGATGATGATGACGATGTCTGAAAGTTGAAAAAAACATAAGAGATTTGGAGAAGCAGCAGATATACTTACCAGATGCACGAAAATAATCACCTCACGGTCTGCTTGCGCCAATTCCTGCCGCGATGGGGAATACTCCGATTCTGAAGACATACTGCATGTAAAAATAATAAAAATCATTAGTACATACATAATTTAAAAGGACAGGCATATAATGTAATATACTCACATTCTTCGCTGATATAATGTGTTCTTGGTTGAATGTCTGCTCTTCAATCTGTCTAGTGTAGTAGTGGCAGAGTTTTGGCAGGCACCTCCTTTATATAGCCTTTTTTTTTTGGACTTTAGAAGATTCTAACTAGGATAAAAAGTGGACACCACCCAAAAAACGCTGCGCTAAAAAAGCGCATACCTGCGCATGCCAGTGCGCACGTATGCGCATCCATAGGCTATAATGGCCATTTTTAGCGCAAAACGTGCGCATACGTGCGCATGCGATTTTTTCAAGGGCCAAAAAATGCAACATGCAGCGTCTGGAAAATACCATCGCACACCCCAAAAAAACGCAGCGCATGAAAATCGCATACATGCGCTTACAAGTGCGCAGGTATGCGCACCCATGTTAAATATAGGGGAAAAATCGCATGCGCACGTATGCGTTTTTTTCCAGCGCTAAAAAACGCAAATGTGAAACCAGCCTTAGTTTTGTAATTTTTTTGTTGTTTTAATAAATGCAAATAAATAGAAACATCTATTTTTTTTCTCAGAGTGAGACCAAGTTCACACGAACATATTTTCGATCCTACTGTTGCCCGTGAAAAAAAACGAATAGCATTCACAAAATGCACAAGCCACTTTTGTATGGTGGATGAGAATTGTCCTTTCAAGTCTAAGGGGTGCACAATGTTTTTTGGGGGGTTTCATGAAGACGCTTATTTTGTGATAAAATAGGCTGTCATAGAGAAAAATGAAAATCCATATAGACCTCTCCAGGGAGGGGACTTGTTTCCCTTACATTGAACATATGGGAAGAGAGAAAGAACTTAGGCTGTGTGCACACGTTGCAGATTCTGCTGCGTTTCCGCAGCGTTTTTGCCGCTGCTGAAACGCAGCAGTTCCGCTGACCAAGTACAGTACAATGAAACCCTATGGGGTTTCAAAAACGCTGTGCTGACGGTGCGTTTTTTTCCGCGCGGTTTTGCTGCGGTTTTCAAACCGCAGCATGTCAATTGTTTGTGCGGTTTCCGCAGCGGTTTCACACCTTTAACATAGTAGAGGTGTGAAACCGCAGGGTAAAACCGCAGACCAAACCGCAGGAAAACTGCAGGTCACTTTACCTGCGGTTTTACCTGTGTTTCCGCGCGGAAAAAAACTCAGCGGAATCCGCAACGTGTGCACATAGCCTAACACTTCAGCCTTCATTGAAGTAGAACTCCACATTGAACAGATGGGATTAATTATTGTTGGTGTGAT
Organism: Dendrobates tinctorius; assembly: GCF_039654945.1. Classification (NCBI taxonomy): domain Eukaryota; kingdom Metazoa; phylum Chordata; class Amphibia; order Anura; family Dendrobatidae; genus Dendrobates; species Dendrobates tinctorius. The sequence goes on along the minus strand of NW_027361788.1, from coordinate 11,883,237 downwards.
GAAGTAACCTCTGTTACAGCTAGGGGGCGCTGTGTGTGCGCTTCAGGATGCATGTGGAGGCATAATTATGATGGTGAATTAGGGACTGGCATTATTGTAAATGGCCGATATGTGTCGCAAAGGTTGTCTGCGCTGTAACCCTAAAATGATATAGTTATGCTGAGACTTATAGTTCCACAAGTGTTTATGTTTACTTATAAGGGGGGCTTATAGGGTTAGTCAGAGAGCTGGGCGTGAATTGACTAACCACACATTCACCGCCCATTCATGGGGTTGGTTACAACCATATAATATGACTGAGGTCTGGTCACATGGTCAGAGTGTATGGATCTGAATGGTTCAGGGTGCTAGGTCCTGGAAGGTCTGTGTTGGAAGGTCCCAGGTGGGGATGAACTTCCTGAAGAGCACGCGGTGAGACCTTGGATCTGGTGGCCTGGGTGTTGGACGAACGTCCTTAATAGCACCCGGACAGGCCACATGTGTGTGCAGAGCCTGGGACAGCTCTACACTGAGAAAGATGCCATCCTGTTGAGGACCTTGGACTGACGAGGAGTCAGCCTGTGGAGCAAGAGCTTCTGAGAGATACCCCCGGGTATGGGGAAAGAACTATGTGCATTGACAGTGGTCAGTTACTGAACTGTACGGTCATTCGGTGACTGGAGAGAGTCAGGCATGATTAGTGAATGCTTTGTAAAGCCATACGTGATGAAGTAATGGACTATATGTAAGCCGGTGATGTGCAACCTGGCTTATGGTGCGATTTATGATGTTTAAATAAACTGTATGGGCGGTTTTGTGTGAAAAACCGTGCCTGGCTACGTTAATCCGCTGCCATGCGAGTGTTCCCCAACACACACAGTAAGCGCTATGCCACATTGGGAAGAGAAAAAACTAATTATAACTAGAGAAGCAAAAAAAGAGCTAACACGTCAACCTCCATTTAAGTCAGGGGTGGGGAACATCCGGCCCGCAGGCCGTATATGGCCCGCCATATAGTTTTGTGCGGCCCGCAGCCACTTTCCTCATTTTTTGCTGCGGGCCCTTTAAGAGATGCGGCGGTATTGTGCTCAGCAGGGCCGTATTTGCCATTTGCCCCCCCATCATACTCACCTCCTCCAGTCATGCCTGTGCTGCAGCTCTGATGGTCCTGCTCTTCCTGTGTGAGTGCGCAGTCACACGTGGTACCGCTCATTAAGATCATGAATATGGATGCCTCTCCACTCTCACAGTCGTGGCGTCCATATTCATGACCCTAATGAGCGGTACCACGTGACCGCGCGCTCACACACAAACAGGAAGAAGCAGCAGGGAACGCAGTCGGAACAAGCCACAGGTGAGCCAGGGGGAGAAAGAGCGGCGGGGGGATGAGTGAATGGTCCGGGTGGAGAATGAGTGCTGGGGGGTGGCAATGGGCGCTTGGGGGGGTGTAGAATGAATGTCTGAGGGGGGAATGAGCGCTGGGGGGGATGAGCAGAGCCTGCACTGGGGAGATGGGTGCACTAGGGAAACGGGTGCACTGAGGAGATGGCTGCACTGGGGAAACAGGTGCACTGAGGAGATGGCTGCACTGGGGAAATGGGTGCACTGAGGAGAGGGCTGCACTGGGGAAACAGGTGCACTGAGGAGATGGCTGCACTGAGGAGATGGTTGCACTAGGGAGATGGGTGCACTGAGGAGATGGCTGCACTAGGGAGATGGGTGCACTGAGGAGATGGGTGCACTGAGGAGATGGCTGCACTGGGGAAATGGGTGCACTGAGGAGATGGGTGCACTGAGGAGATGGCTGCACTGGGGAAACGGGTGCACTGAGGAGATGGCTGCACTGAGGAGATGGCTGCACTGGGGAAACGGTTGAACTGGGGAAATGGGTGCACTGAGGAGATGGCTGCACGGGGGAGATGGCTGCACTGAGGAGATGGCTGCACTGAGGAGATGGCTGCACTGAGGAGATGGCTGCACTAGGGAGATGGGTGCACTGGGGAAACGGGTGCACTGGGGAGTTGGGTACACTGAGGAGATGGCTGCACTGGGGAAACGGGTGCACTGAGATGGCTGCACTGAGGAAATGGGTGCACTGAGGAGATGGCTGCACTGGGGAGAAGGCTGCACTGGGGAAACGGGTGCACTGGGGAGACGGGTGCACTGGGGAGATGGCTGCTCTGGGGAGATAGTTGCCCTGGGGAGACGGGTGCACTGGGGAGATGGCTGCTCTGGGGAGATAGTTGCCCTGGGGAGACAGCTGCACTGGGGAGATGGCTGCACTGGGAAGACGGCTGCACTGGGGAGACGGCTGCACTGGGGAGATGGCTGCACTGGGGAGATGGCTGCACTGGGGAGACGGCTGCACTGGGGAGATGGCTGCACTGTCGGCGTAAACTAAATCACCGAGCACGCCAAAATACTCGGAGGACACCCGAGCATGCTCGGGAAAACCCGAGCAACGAGTAAACTCGCTTATCATTATTAATAATTTTATACGGCCCCCGAACGCTATTATAAAATTCCAAATGGACCTCGGCAGAAAAAAGGTTCCCCACCCCTGATTTAAGTAGAGGCCTCCTGCAGTGACTAGATAATTATAGCAGGGAGATTTGCTGGGAAGAAGATGACAAGTTTGAGATCTGTTTATGCATAGGTGGAGAAGTTCCTTTCCCAGGGATAGGACTTTGTCTAATCAAAGAATCATCTTGGATATTTTGGAGCCATTAGTTAGTGATGAATATTGGTAGTTTGCATTGGTCCAATACTTATGGTAAATATATTTTCAGTGTTGTAGCAAAGGAACAGACATAACACATTCAGTCACATTCAGTCACTTCATTGTAAAGCCATTCTAACCCCTCCAAATTAATAACGGTCCAATAGGTGGTGCTATCCAGGCCATGTTTCATTCATATAGACAGATAAAATCGTGATAACAAAAATGATGACGATATCTATAGCCTGGGACCACTAGGGGTGAAGATATGCTTTAAGTTAAGAATCTCATGGAATTCTGAACCACCTAGCACATCCCACAACCAGCCCCCATGTGAGCTTATAAAGGGCGGTATGTGGGCATAGCATTGAGCTAATAAAGATTAAAGTTTGGGTCTCTGTTGTTGTGTAACATGCGCAGGGCGGTAGTATGGGGCGAGGGGCTGTTGTTCTCCCAAAAGCTGGCACCATACAAGCAAATAATGTTCTGTGTGTCATGTGATTTGTGTGCAGTGTAACACTTACTTCAGTGTTTGCTGGTTCCTCGATCTCGGATACGGATGCCACCACACATTCAACGATAGATTCTGTATCAATTTTTAACAGTTTAATTTTATTTAACATCAGGTGTTCAATGACAGTTACACTACAGCACATTTCTACTCTTTCCGTTTTTGCAGCCTAAGCTTTCCCTTCATTTCCTGGCAACTTTGGCCCATGAGAGGATCTATCCAGCTCCACCGTCATGATCCCAGTGCAGGTTTTGACCTGCACATCAAGGGTTATTGTCTTGAGCCAAGTGCAGGCTTTGACCTGCACGCCTGGGGTTAGTTATTGTGGCCTCTCTTCGGTTCAGGGAGAGCTTCTTATAGCCCTGGGAAACTCCAATCCCTGTCAGTTATACTTTTGGCCGAGTGTGGTGACCCCTGTGCGCCTGTGCCTGTTCATTGTCTTCTAGCTTGCTTATATGGTTCTGACCCGGTTCTGTCCCCTGTTGTGAGTTTGCCTGTTGATTCTGTACTGTATATCTGGTTCTCTGGTTTCTGACTTCTTGGCTACGTCCTGACTATCCGTTCTGTCTAATCCTTTGGTATTGTCGTGCTATCTCGAGCTTTGACCCCGGCCTGATCTGTTTACGTCCCTGTCTATGCTCCTTGGTAACTTTGTCCCGTAGTTACCATTCTAGGAGTTTTCCTGCAGCTCCTAGCTCTCTGGAGTTTAGGCCACGCCCCCAGCAGTCACATGCTTTAGGTCCTGCTGGTCTGAAGCACGCATCTTCTCTGCTGATGCATGCTCCTCAGGTATCTTTGAGCACAGTTTGTCTTACTCAGGACACGCGCACTGGCTCAGTGAGCAAGTGCAGTGCGGTGTTCCTGACATCCACAGTTCCCATGCATTCTAGCCCACTTCTCTGACACTGTTTCCCATCCGGCTTCCCCTTCTGGAAGGTGAATAAGGCACCTCCTTCCATACCTAATTATTCGGGAATTCAAGCCATAGGAAGGACCTCTGAAATTAGCGGTGCTGTCCGCATGTTGCTCCCAAAAGTTCCATGCTTTTCCATGTTAATTTGCCTACAGGCCTAATCTCTCCATATCTTATCTCTGCATTTATCTACTACTCTATCAATTTGGTCCATTTTCCCATCGGAGTGCCTCCCTCCGCTAAGCTCTCTGCCATTTCCGTGACACTATATTTAGTAATTTTCTTTCATTATTTCTTTTTACTTTGGGCAGCACGGTGGCTCAGTGGTTCCAGGGTTCGAATCCCACCAAGGACAACATCTGCAAGGAGTTTGTATGTTCTCCCCGTGTTTGCGTGGGTTTCCTCCGGGTACTCCGGTTTCCTCCCACACTCTAAAGACATACTGATAGGGAATTTAGATTGTGAGCCTCATCGGGGACAGTGATGAAAATGTGTGCAAACTGTAAAGCGCTGCGGAATATGTTAGCGCTATATAAAAATAAAGATTATTATTTTATTATTATTACTTCATGTAATTGCATATACCGTATTGTTATGTTCTCATTTTGTATTATTTTTGTATATTTTTTATAAGCACTGCCTACCTGTACGGATTAAATTATTAGCTCTGTTCCTCTTGCTCTGTAAACCGTACACCTGAAGCCATTCGTCACCTGTAATGGGTGTCCAATTGGCCTATATAAACGATTGGTGGTGGAATCCATTAGTGGTTCCGTTTTTTTTGTTATTGTGGAGTTGGCAGTGACCGTACGGAGGTTTGTGTGTATATATATGTAATTGTGTGTAAGAATATACCATATATACTTGTGTATAAGCCGAGATTTTCAGCCCATTTTTTTGGGTTGAAAGTCCCTCTCTCGGCTTATACACGGGTCATATACCTGGGGGTGGGCGGGGGAGGGGCAGCGGGAGTGTCAGAGATCTTACTTACCTGTCCTGCCGTGGTCTCTGCAGCCTCGCTCGCTTCTCCACTGTCTCCCTTCCTGTCTTCAGCGGTCACCTAGTGCCGCTCATTACCACACATGAATATGCGCATATTCATGAGTGGTAATGAGCGGTACCACGTGACCGCTGAAAACAGGAAGGGAAGGGAGACAGTGGAGATGCGAGTGAGGCTGCACAGACCATGGCAGGATGGGTGAGTATAGCGTTATTTACCTGTCCCCCGGTCTATCGCTGCTCACCGCTGTCTCTGCTGCATCCTGTGTCAGTGACGTTTAGGCAGCAGGGGGCACGGTGACGTGATTAGTGCACGCCGCCCCTCTGCTGGCTGAACAGTCACTGACACAAGAAGCAGCAGACAGCGGCGATGGACCCAAGAGAGGTGAGTATGGTGTTGTTTTTTTTTGCAGCATATGGGGGAATATTCTATGGAGCAGCATATGGGGGCATAGTCTATGGAGCAGCATATGGGGGCATATTCTATGGGGCAGCATATGGGGGCATAGTCTATGGAGCAGTATATGGGGGCATATTCTATGGAGCAGCATATGGGGCATATTCTATGGGGCAGCATATGGGGGCATATTCTATGGGGCAGCATATGGGGGCATAGTCTATGGGGCAGCATATGGGGGCATAAACTGTGGAGCAGCATATGGGGGCATAGTCTATGGATTCCACCCTCGGCTTATACACGAGTCAATAAGTTTTCCCAGTTTTTGTGGCAAAATTAGGGGGTCTGCTTATACACGAGTCGGCTTATACACGAGTATATACGGTATATATGTATGTATATATATATATATATATACACTGCGTTCCAAATTATTATGCAAAAAATATTTCCTCATATTTTCTCTAAATTACCTATATGAATTGCAGTCATTGTTATTTTCCAGTCATCTACTATTCTAGTATAATTGCAATGTTTTTGAACAAACTGCCTATGAAAACAGTACATTTTTAAAAATAAGAAACACTCAAAATGCATGTTCCAAATTATTATGCACAGTAGAGTTTTCAACCTTTTTATTTTTATTTTGAACAAAAAAATGGTCAATTGTGAAATTATAAGCATTATCAGCTTATTACAAAATGAAATCAAACAGTTTTCAAGTCAAAACTTTATTCTAGGTGATGTTACATTTGCACATAGGACCCCTTGTTCGAAAGAAGCTTCTGAACTCTCTCGTCCATTGAATTTGTCAGTTTTTGGATGGTTTGTGCTTCAATTGTTTTGCATGTGGACAGAATACCCTCCCAGAGCTGTTGCTTAGATGTGAACTGCCTCCAGCCATCATAGACACTCCTTTTGATGATGCTCCAGAGGTTCTCAATGGGGTTGAGGTCAGGGGAAGATGGTGGCCACACCATAAGTTTGTCCTCTTTTATGCCCATAGCAGCCAGAGATGCAGATGTGTTATTTGCAGCATGAGACGGTGCATTATCATGCATGAAAATGATCTTGCTGCGGAAAGCACGGTTCTTCCTCTTGAACCATGGCAGGAAGTGCTGTTTTAGAAACTCCACATAGATTTTGGAGTTCATCTTTACCCCTTCAGGGATCCTAAAGGGGCCGACAATCTCTCTTCCCATGATTCCAGCCAAAACATTACTCCACCTCCTCCTTGTTGGCGCCTTAGCCGTGTTTTCATGGGGTGTCCATCAACCAGCCATCCTCCACTCCATCCATCTGGACCATCGAGCGTTGCACGGCACTCATCGGTGAACAAAACAGTTTGGAAGTCAGTCTTCATGTATCGTTTGGCCCACTGGAGCCATTTCTGCTTGTGTGCAGTGGATAGAGGTGGTCGACTGGATGGCTTACGCACAGCTGCATACCTCTGAAGGACCCTGCATCTTGTTGTTCGGGGGACGTTGGAGGCACCAGCAGCTTCAAAAACTTGTCTGCTGCTATGACAAGGCATTTTTGCAGCTGCTCTTTTAATCTGACGCAATTACCTGTTGGAAAGAGTCCTCAATTTTTCCTTATCAGCACGCACACGTGTGTGCTGGGAATCAGCTACATACTTCTTGATTGTGCAATGATCACGATGAAGTGACTTGGCAATGTTGACTGTAGTCATGCCTTGACCTAAATACTCCACAATTTGTTGCTTCTCAGCAGCCGACACATCCTTTTTCTTTCCCATTTTGGCAAAAAATGTAGGCTGCTTAATATTGTGGAACAGCCTTCTTAAGTAGTCTTGCCTTTATTTGGACACACCTGCCAAACTAATTTTCACAGGTATCTGCAATTGCTTTCAGTGATATAAAGAGCCCTGACACACATCAGCATCAATGAGTTTAAATGACAAGCAAAAAAATTCTAACCTTATCACTCCTAAACTCTTTTTGCATAATAATTTGGAACACAGTGTATATAGCTTGTGAAAATATTCACCCCATTGGCTACTTATCTATTTTGTTAGATTACCACCTGTTTAAACATTTTTGTGCTCTGATGTATGTGTAATGCATCAGCATTTGAATAGTGTGAATAGTTAATGAAGTGAGAAAAATACACCACCATGAAGACCAAGATCTCCAATCACTACCATGAAGATCAAGGAGATCTCCAAACACCATGAAGACCAAGGAGATCCCCAAACACCATAAAGACAAAGGGGATCTCCAAGCAACACCATGAAGACCAAAGAGATCTCCAAGCAATTCATGGACAAAGTTATTGAAAAGTACAAGTCAGGGTTGGGTTAGAAATATATATATACAGTCATGGCCAAAAGTATTGACACCCCTGCAATTCTGTCAGATAATACTCCGTTTCTTCCTGAAAATGATTGCAAACACAAATTCTTTGGTATTATTATCTTCATTTAATTTGTCTTAAATGAAAAAACACAAAAGAGAATGAAGCAAAAAGCAAAACATTGATCATTTCACACAAAACTCCAAAAATGGGCCGGACAAAAGTATTGGCACCCTCAGCCTAATACTTGGTTGCACAACCTTTAGCCAAAAAACCTGCGACCAACTGCTTCCGGTAACCATCAATGAGTTTCTTACAATGCTCTGCTGGAATTTTAGACCATTCTTCTTTGGCAAACTACTCCAGGTCCCTGATATTTGAAGGGTGCCTTCTCCAAACTGCCAATTTTAGATCTCTCCACAGGTGTTCTATGGGATTCAGGTCTGGACTCATTGCTGGCCACCTTAGAAGTCTCCAGTGCTTTCTCTCAAACCATTTTCTAGTGCTTTTTGAAGTGTGTTTTGGGTTATTGTCCTGCTGGAAGACCTATGACCTCTGAGGTAGACCCAGCTTTCTCACACTGGGCCCTATATTATGCTGCAAAATTTGTTGGTAGTCTTCTGACTTCATAATGCCAAGCACACAGTCAAGCAGTCCAGTGCCAGAGGCAGCAAAGCAACCCCAAAACATCAGGGAACCTCCGCCATGTTTGACTGTAGGGACCGTGTACTTTTCTTTGAATGCCTCTTTTTTCTCCTGTAAACTCTATGTTGATGCTTTTGCCCTAAAAGCTCTACTTTTGTCTCATCTGACCAGAGAACATTCTTCCAAAATGTTTTAGGCTTTTTCAGGTAAGTTTTGGCAAACTCCAGCCTGGCTTTTTTATGTCTCGGGGTAAGAAGTGGAGTCTTCCTGGGTCTCCTACCATACAGTCCCTTTTTAATTAAGATGCCGACGGATAGTACGGGTTGACACCGTTGTACCCTCGGACTGCAGGGCAGCTTGAACTTGTTTGGATGTTAGTGGAGGTTCTTTATCCAACATCCGCACAATCTTGCATTGAAATCTCTTATCAATTTTTCTTTTCCGGCCACATCTAGAGAGGTTAGCCACAGTGCCATGGGCTTTAAACTTCTTGATGACACTGCGCACGGTAGACACAGGAACATTCAGGTCTTTGGAGATGGACTTGTAGCCTTGATATTGCTCATGCTTCCTCACAATTTGGTTTCTCAAGTCCTCAGACAGTTCTTTGGTCTTCTTTCTTTTCTCCATGCTCAATGTGGTACACACAAGGACACAGGACAGAGGTTGAGTCAACTTTAATCCATGTCAACTGGCTGCAAGTGTGATTTAGTTATTGCCAACACCTGTTAGGTGCCACAGGTAAGTTATAGGTGCTGTTAATTACACAAATTAGAGAAGCATCACATGATTTTTCGAACAGTGCCAATACTTTTGTCCACCCTCTTTGTTATGTTTGGTGTGGAATTATATCCAATTTGGCTTTAGGACAATTCTTTTTGTGTTTTTTCATTTAAGACAAATTAAATGAAGATAATAATACCAAAGAATTTGTGTTTACAATCATTTTCAGGAAGAAACTGAGTATTATCTAACAGAATTGCAGGGGTGTCAATACTTTTGGCCATGACTGTATACTAGCTGAAGAGCCCGGCGTTGCCTGGGCATAGTAACCAACTGTGGTTAGTTATAACAAATTATAATGATTATATTGCACATAAAAACCGTGCATCTAATCCTATCCTGTGTGATACTGACTGTTGAGCCGTGTATCTAATCCTATTCTGTGTGATACTGTCTGCTGAGCCGTGTATCTAATACTATTCTGTGTGATACTGTGTGCTGAGCTGCGTATCTAATCCTATCCTGTGTGATACTGTCTGCTGAGCCATGTATCTATTCCTTTCCTGTGTGATACTGACTGCTGAGCTGTGTATCTAATCCTATCCTGTGTGATACTGACTGCTGAGCTGCGTTTCTAATCCTATCATGTGTGATACTGCCTGCTGAGCCATGTGTCTAATCCTCTCCTGTGTGATACTGACTGCTGAGCTGTGTATCTAAACCTATCCTGTGTGATACTGACTGCTGAGCCGTGTATCTAATCCTATCCTGTGTGATACTTGGCTCCCCCTGCAGTCTGTGTCAGAGGGTGATCTGTGTTGGCACGGTAATAAACTGTGTTATTTCCAGCTTTACAGAAGGACGATAACACCATAGAAATGATAAGAATAATAGGCCTCAGTTACCACATCTGCCTGCAAAGAAATCTGTTGCTGATAGCAACCAATCACAGCTCATTTTTCATCTTTTAAACAGCTCTGGTACAGCGCGGCGAGTTTTGAGTGGCAACTTTTGTGTTTCGACTTTTATGTGGCGAGGTTGGTGTATGTGTGGTGAAATGTGTGCTGAGGGTGGTATATGTGTTGAAGCACGTGGTAGTGTGTGGCGCATTTTGTGTGTGTGTTCATATCCCTGTGTGTGGTGAGTATCCCATGTCAGGGCCCCACCTTAGCAACTGTACGCTATATACTCTTTGGCGCCATCACTCTCATTCTTAAAGTCCCCCTTGTTCACATCTGGTAGCTGTCAATTTGCCTCCAACACTTTTCCTTTCACTTTTTCCCCATTATGTAGATGAGGGCAAAATTGTTTGGTGAATTGGAATTCGCGGGGTTAAAATTTCGCCTCACAACATAGCCTATGACACTCTCAGGGTCCAGACGTGTGACTGTGCAAAATGTTGTGGCTGTAGCTACGACGGTGCAGATGCTAATACATGCATACACTTTTTCCTCATTATGTAGATAGGGGTAAAATTATTTGGTGAATTGGAACGTGCAGGGTTAAAATTTCACCTCACAACATAGCCTATGATGCTCTCAGGGTCCAGACGTGTGACTGTGCCAAGTTTTGTGGCTGTAGCTGCGACGGTGCGGATGCCAATCCCAGACATACATACATACATACACACCCACATTGAGCTTTTTATATATATATATATATATATATACAGTATGTATATATATATATATATTATTGCTCAAAAAAAATTAAAGGAACGCTTAAACAACACAATGTAACTCCAAGTCAATCACACTTCATGGGATATTAATTTTAATTTACAATTATCATTCTTATGCACACATTATATACACTGCTCAACAAAATACCTCTCCGTGGTCCTCCGTCCCCTCCCGGTGGTCCCACGTCCCGCCGGCGTCCTCCGATGAGCGCCGCCATCATGAAAATGGCGGGCGCATGCGCAGTGCGCCCGCCGGGAATCTGCTGGCTCCGGCTGGCAGATTCCATTCATTATTTTGATCACTATGATAAACGATCATAGTGATCAAAATAAAAAAAATAGTACATAACCCCCCCGTTTATCACCCCCTTATATAGGCAAATATAATGAAATAAAGAAAATAGTTTTTTTCAGATTTCAGCGCTGAAATCTCATCTCCCGAGATTTCAATGCTGAGATCTCCATCTGCGCTTGCGCGGCTGCCATTTTCCAGGAAGCAATCCACCGCACAGGCATGGATGGAACGGCAGAGCCCCCCGACGCAGCACGGGACAGAGCCCAGTGGCAGGCACCGGGGGACACAGCGCGGCGGCAGCATCCGAGGGACCCAGCGTGGTGGTGGCAGCACCCAGGGGACCCAGCACGGTGGCACAATAAAAGGTACATTTGCATTGTAAGACGCACCACTATTTTCCCCCCAAATTTGGGGGGAAAAAGTGCATCTTACAAAGCGAAAAATACGGTAATTCTGCAGGTGGGGACCACAGACCACATCTCAGTACCAATGCTTTCTTGCTGATGTTTTGGTCACTTTCGAATGTTGGTTGTGCTTTCACACTCGTGGTAGCATGAGACGGACTCTACAACCCACACAAATGGCTCAGGTAGTGCGGCTCATCCAGGATGGCACATCAATGCAAACTGTGGCAAGAAGGTTTGCTGTGTCTGTGAGAGTAGTGTCCAGAGGCTGGAGGCGCTACCAGGAGACAGGCCAGTACACCAGGAGACGTGGATGGGGCCGTAGGAGGGCAACAACCCAGCAGCATTACTGCTACCTCCGCCTTTGTGCAAGGAGGAACAGGAGGAGCACTGCCAGAGCCCTGCAAAATGACCTCCAGCAGGGCACAAATGTGAATGTGTCTGCACAAACTGTTAGAAACCGACTCCATGAGGATAGTCTGAGGGTGCGACATCCACAGATGGGGGTTGTGCTCACAGCCCAACACCGTGCAGAACGCTAGGCATTTGCCACAGAACACCAGGATTGGCCAATTCGCCACTGGCGCCCTGTGCGCTTCACAGATGAAAGCAGTTTCACTCTGAGCACATGTGACAGACATGACAGAGTCTGGAGGCGCCGTGGAGAGCAATCTGCTGCCTGCAACATCCTTCAGCATGACCAGTTTGGCAGTGGGTCAGTAATGGTGTGGGGTGGCATTTCTTTGGAGGGCAGCACAGCCCTCCATGTGCTCACCAGAGGTAGCCTGACTGCCATTAGGTGCCTGATATGAGATCCTCAGACACCTTGTGAGACCATATGCTGGTGCGGTTGGCCCTGGGTTCCTCCTAATGCAGGACAATGCCAGACCTCATGTGCCTGGAGTGTGTCAGCAGTTCCTGCAAGATGAAGGCATTTAAGCTATGGACTAGCCTGCCCGTTCCCCAGACCTGAATCCTATTGAGCACATCTGGGACATCATGTCTCGCTCCATCCACCAACATCACGTTGCACCACAGACTGTCCAGGAGTTGAGGGATGCTTTAGTCCAGGTCTTGGAGGAGATCCCTCAGGAGACCATCCGCCGCCTCATCAGGAGCATGCCCAGGCGTTGTACAGTAGGGAGGTCAAACAGGCGCGTGGAGGCCACACACAGTACTGAGCATCTTTTCCTTGTCATGAGGCATTTCCACTAAAGTTGGATCAACCTGTAATTTGATTTCCACTTTGATTTTGAGTATCATTCCAAATCCAGACTTCCATGGGATATTCATTTTGATTTACATTGATAATTGTTATGTTTTATTGTTCTGAACACATTCCACTATGCAATGAATACAAATTTGGAACTGGAATATTTCATTCAGAGATATCTAGGATGTGGTATTTTAGTGTTCCCTTTATTTTTTTGAGCAGTGTATATCCCGATCTCTGAGGAGTCTGATATCCGCTGGAGTACCATCAGATCCATGATCATCAAATGAAAAGAACATGGTACCACAACAATCCTGCAAGGAGAGGGTGCCCACAAAAGCTCTTAGACCGGGAAAGGAGGGGATTAATCAGAGAGGCAGCACAGAGACCAAAGATTACCCTAAAGGAGCTGCAGAGTTCCCAAGCAGAGACTGGAGTATCTGCCCATACGACTACAATAAGCTGTACATTTCATAAAGGTTTCATTTATGGAAGAGTTGCTAAAAAAAAGCCTCTACTTACACACAAAAATTGTACGGATTGTTTTGAGTTTGCCAATAGACGTGGGAGACTCCCCAAATGTATGGTGGAAGATGCTTTTGTCAGATGTGACCAAAATGTAACTTTTTGCCCACCAAGGTAAATGCTATGTCTGGCGTCAAACCAACACAGCTCATCATTCCAAGTACACCATCACACAGTAAAACATGGTGGTGGCAGCATTATACTGTGGGGATCTTTTACAGCAGCAGTAAAAGAAACAATGGTCCAAGTCAAGGGGAAGATAGATGGTGCAAAATACAGGGATAATCATGAGCAAAACCTGTTTCAGTTTGTCAGTGATTTGAGACTGGGATGGAAGTTCACCTTCCTACAAGACAATCACCTTCCAACAATGACCCAAAGCATACTGATAAAGGAACACTCAAGTGGTTTCAGGGGAAAAGAGTGGCCTAGTCAAAGCCCAGACCTTTATTTAATTGAGAATCTGTGGTCAGACTTCTGGATTGCTGTTCTCCAGAGGAAACCATCTAACTTGCAGGAGCTGAAGCAGCTGTTCCTTGAAGAATGGGCAAAAATCCCAGTGGCAAGATGTGGAAAGCTCAAAGAGACTTATGCAAAGCAACTTGCAGCTGTAATTGCCAGAAAAGGAGGCTCTACAGAGTACTGATGCTAGGGGGTGAATAGTTATGCCCATTGAAGTTTTCAGTTATTTTGTCCTATTTGTTGTTTGCTTCACAATAAAAATAAAACCAAATGTTCACAGTTGTAGGCATGTTCTTTAAGTGAACTGATGACAACCCTTCCAAAACCCAGTGAAATTCCAGGTTGTAAGATAGCAAAACACGTAAAATACCAAGGGGGTGAATACTTTGGAAAGCCACTGTATATCCACACGTGGTCAAAATTGTTGGTACCCCTCGTTTAATGAGAGAAAAACCTATTATGGTCACAGAAATAACTTGAATCTGACAAAAGTAATAATAAATTAAAAATCTAAGAAAATTAACAAATGAAAGTCAGATATTGCTTTTCAGCCATGCTTCCACAGAATTTAAAAAAAAATAAAAATAAATAAAACTCATGAAATAGGCCTGGACAGAAATGATGAAAATAATGTGACAAAATGGACATGTTAGATCAAGGTATGTCCACTAATTAGCATCACAGGTGTCTACAATCTTGGAATCAGTGAGTGGGCCTGTACACTGTGTTCCAAATTATTATGCAAAAAGAGTTTAGGAGTGATAAGGTTAGAATTTTTTTGCTTGTCATTTAAACTCATTGATGGTGATGTGTGTCAGGACTCTTTATATCACTGAAAGAAATTGCAGATACCTGTGAAAATTAGTTTGGCAGGTGTGTCCAAATAAAGGCAAGACTACTTAAGAAGGCTGTTCCACATTATTAAGCAGCCTACATTTTTTGCCAAAATGGGAAAGAAAAAGGATGTGTCGGCTGCTGAGAAGCAACAAATTGTGGAGTATTTAGGTCAAGGCATGACTACAGTCAACATTGCCAAGACACTTCATCGTGATCATCGCACAATCAAGAAGTATGTAGCTGATTCCCAGCACACACGTGTGCGTGCTGATAAGGAAAAATTGAGGACTCTTTCCAACAGGTAATTGTGTCAGACTAAAAGAGCAGCTGCAAAAATGCCTTGTCATAGCAGCAGACAAGTTTTTGAAGCTGCTGGTGCCTCCAACGTCCCCCGAACAACAAGATGCAGGGTCCTTCAGAGGTATGCAGCTGTGCGTAAGCCATCCTGTCGATCACCTCTATCCACTGCACACAAGCAGAAATGGCTCCAGTGGGCCAAACGATACATGAAGACTGACTTCCAAACTGTTTTGTTCACCGATGAGTGCCGTGCAACGCTCGATGGTCCAGATGGATGGAGTGGAGGATGGCTGGTTGATGGAGACCCCATGAAAACACGGCTAAGGCGCCAACAAGGAAGAGGTGGAGTAATGTTTTGGGCTGGAATCATGGGAAGAGAGATTGTCGGCCCCTTTAGGATCCCTGAAGGGGTAAAGATGAACTCCAAAATCTATGTGGAGTTTCTAAAACAGCACTTCCTGCCATGGTTCAAGAGGAAGAACCGTGCTTTCCGCAGCAAGATCATTTTCATGCATGATAATGCACCGTCTCATGCTGCAAATAACACATCTGCATCTCTGGCTGCTATGGGCATAAAAGAGGACAAACTTATGGTGTGGCCACCATCTTCCCCTGACCTCAACCCCATTGAGAACCTCTGGAGCATCATCAAAAGGAGTGTCTATGATGGCGGGAGGCAGTTCACATCTAAGCAACAGCTCTGGGAGGGTATTCTGTCCACATGCAAAACAATTGAAGCACAAACCATCCAAAAACTGACAAATTCAATGGACGAGAGAGTTCAGAAGCTTCTTTCGAACAAGGGGTCCTATGTGCAAATGTAACATCACCTAGAATAAAGTTTTGACTTGAAAACTGTTTGATTTCATTTTGTAATAAGCTGATAATGCTTATAATTTCACAATTGACCATTTTTTTTGTTCAAAATAAAAAGGTTGAAAACTCTACTGTGCATAATTTGGAACATGCATTTTGAGTGTTTCTTATTTTTAAAAATATACTGTTTTCATAGGCAGTTTGTTCAAAAACATTGCAATTATACTAGAATATTAGATGACTGGAAAATAACAATGACTGCAATTCATATAGGTAATTTAGAGCAAATATGAGGAAATATTTTTTGCATAATAATTTGGAACACAGTGTATATAGGGCTACAGATCCTCACTGTGCTGTTTGGTGACATGGTGTGTATCACACTCAACATGGATTAGAGGAAGTGAAGGAAAGAGTTGTCTTGGGAGACAAAGTGGTAACAGTGGTGGGATCTGTGTGACCATCCCCTCAGCTGTTATCCTTGACAGGGGGTTAAGATTTCTAAGATTTTTAAGATATTATTTTCTACTTGACCTTTGGGTCCCTTTGTTGCATCAGTGTCCTAGAACTTTGTATGAGCTTAGGACTTTGCACAGTCATACAAAGTGGTTGTTCATTGTCCATTGGATATAACCTTAAATTGAGGGGTTCGCCATTCCTCCTTTGATGGAAACACAACGTTTTCATTAGGTCAAGTTTCTATTTATTGAATGGAAGTCATTCAGATGTCGAAAAGGTGACTACATTGTAGTAAACCTACCCTGTGTATATATCTATGGATCTTCCATTGTATTAGCAGAACACTCACAATGGCTGTTGGATGATATTTATTAGAAGATACTGTCTCCAGTTTGCCGGTTGGAGACACTTAATAGAGGAGGTCATTATTTTATTAGGGTCATGATGTACAAACATAAAAATGTGCAAATGGCGCACTGCATGTTCTTTATTAAGCACATCTCAAAACCATTATATCACCCAGCCACATTACTAAGAGCAAATCCTGGCTCCAGGTATAAATTATAGGTAAAATATAGTCATTAATCACCAATAAATAAAAATGTTTCTGCAAAACATACATAAAGGAGATAACTGTACAGCAGGCGGCTCCATAAATTATCACTGGAAGGATCAATTTGACATTGGTTAAAAACTGATGTGACTAATTTATTGAAGAGAGCTGACGGTCATGTAATGGTTGGTCTGGCACCACGCTCGAAAACTTTTACAAATGAATTGTAGCATCTTGTGGAAGACTTTCCTGCATGTTCTATGTACTGTTTACAGCACAGTTGTGTATTAGAAAGTTGTATGGTAAAATTATAGGCTAGTTTCTGAAACTTTAACATTGAGGAAATATGTTAAGCCATATGCCTATAATGGTGGGTAACATTACATGATAGGCATTATGCAAATATCCTCTTCAGAGAGGATAAGGACAGGATGTCTTGTGCCGCCTATAGGATATAGCAATATTAAAAGTCAAAAAATTAATCCTTTAACAATCCTAGCTGCATGACTTAGGGTGCCTTCACATTGCATTCAAGCACTGGTTCAGTGGTTGCACCGAACAGGTACCTGAACGCAATGTGATAGCACCCTTAAGATTAGACACCCAACCAGAAACTCCAATTGCAGACACATGTTTGATTTTCTCCCTCAACAGTGCAAAACAGGAGATCTGATTGGATAGGTGGGAGACCTCTGAGACAAGATCTAATGGGTAAAGTTTCTCTGTATAGAGCACCAAGTCGGCATAGAGAGACTTCTAGATCATGCAATGCTCCTCTGGGAATTTAAATATACAAATATCCTCTTCAAAGATACATTCTCTGAAGAGGCTATTTGCATATTTAGATTTACAAAGGAGAATTGAATGGCTTATAAGTAGGGATGATCGAGTAGTGAAATATTTGAACTCGCTATACTCGTAACAATTAGGTCCTAATACTCGGGTATTCATAAAGAGTAGCGAGTCCAATGCAAGTCAATGCGAAATGTGAGTAATTTTCTGCTGGACCCTACAAAGTGGTCTGGGGGCCTGAGGAAAAGGCTGAAATGGGTGCATGATTGTTTAAAAGCAGGTGGTAAAAAGCTGTGTGCTGGTTAACGCCGGAAGAAGCCACCTATCATCAACGTAAGGGCTTCACAATTATAAAGGTTGGACTACTGTCCTTGTTGTTCCACTGCACAATGTGCAGGCATAATGTCTCTAAAGAATTAGCCCTAGGGGCTGTGTTGACGCAGCAAGGAGGATTCAAGGGACAGACAATTATGAAGCTAGGACTACTAGTACGGTAGTTCCAGTGGCCAATGTGCAGGCATAGACATAGTGCTTCCAAAAATCAGCCTAAGGGGCTGTATCATGGTTGACGCAGGAAGGAGGCCTCAAGGGCCAGACAATTATGAAGCTAGGACTACTAGCACAGTAGTTCCAGTGGCCAATGTGCAGGCATAGACATGGTGTTTCCAAAAATAAGCCTAAGGGGCTGTATCATGGTTGATGCAGGAAGAAAGCCTCAAGGGCCAGACAATTATGAAGCTAGGACTACTAGCAGAGTAGTTCCAGTGGCCAATGTGCAGGCATAGACATAGTGCTTCTAAAAATCAGCCTAAGGGGCTGTATCATGGTTGACGCAGGAAGGAGGCCTCAAGGGCCAGACAATTATGAAGCTAGGACTACTAGCACAGTAGTTCCAGTGGCCAATGTGCAGGCATAGACATGGTGTTTCCAAAAATAAGCCTAAGGGGCTGTATCATGGTTGATGCAGGAAGAAAGCCTCAAGGGCCAGACAATTATGAAGCTAGGACTACTAGCAGAGTAGTTCCAGTGGCCAATGTGCAGGCATAGACATAGTGTTTCTAAAAATCAGCCCAAGGGGCTGCATCATGGTTGACACAGGAAGGAGGCCTCAAGGGCCAAACAACTATAAAGCTAGCGAAAACACAGTTGCCATATGGCAACAATGATGTACTAGTCCACAAAGTATTTATATTAAAAATAGAAAAGACTTTATTAATAAAATAGATACAAAAACCAATGAAAACAGATCAACGCACGGGTTGGTATGAGGGACAGATGGAAAAATTGTGCCAAGAATGCTGCTGTATAGAACAGAAATGGCCGCACAACTACCTGGAGTCCATAAGGGGAGCTATATTGCAGATACAAACAGTAGCAATTTAGATAGTATATTCATATTGTGGAGCCAATGAGCCAGGTATAAATATCTAGGAACAATGTCCCAGAGTCACCGCTAACCATATAATGTGTAATTTTATTTCCAATATCATTAGTCTGTTACCTGGATGAAAGTGATAAGCTCCGGCTTCCCAGCAGGGTCCAGGGGGATGTGAAGGCCGACCCCGACGCGCGTTTCGGCGGTGCCTTTCTCAAGGGGCGTGTATACAGAGTGGGCACTCAGCTTTTTTATGTGGCGTCCCGGAAATTAGGATAACATCACGTCACCATGACTCCCACCAAGCCCACAGCATCGTGCGACGCAGGGCAGATGAAAACCGGAAGCACGTGGGGCCCCACGTGACCCGGAAGTCAGTATGCCGCCGCGTCATGCAGCAATGAAAATAGGAGGGACATGGCGCGTGCGCATATTGTGCGGTGTTCAGTAGCTGCCATATGTTAAACAGGCAGACTGCGGGCAAATAGTATATTTAAGATATTAATGGGGATCAACCACAATATATGTAATTAATTAGCCACAACTGAATAATGGAAGTATGTTTACAAGACACTTCACAGGTAATAAGCAGCATAATCAAAACAATGCATGACTCTGGGACATTGTTCCTAGATATTTATACCTGGCTCATTGGCTCCACAATATGAATATACTATCTAAATTGCTACTGTTTGTATCTGCAATATAGCTCCTCTTATGGACTCCAGGTAGTTGTGCGGCCATTTCTGTTCTATACAGCAGCATTCTTGACACAATTTTTCCATCTGTCCCTAATACCAACCCGTACGTTGATCTGTTTTCATTGGTTTTTGTATCTATTTTATTAATAAAGTCTTTTCTATTTTTAATATAAATACTTTGTGAACTAGTACATCATTGTTGCCATATGGCAACTGTGTTTTCATTAATAATGTTTTGGTGTGTCCAGCACTATAATCCTACACACTTCTGATTCTTAAGAGATTTATCATGTGTGTTTGTTGGTGGTATATTTTGTAACTATAAAGCTAGGACTACTAGCACAGTAGTTCCAGTGGCCAATGTGCAGGTGTGGCGCCCCTGAGGGTCAAGTCGCCACAGAGGTACTGCACCTCAACCAGAGGTGTGGTACCCCACAACCAGGTAAGGTGAGTGCACCCGACCAGATTCCAACACCAACATCCCACACACCAGTAGTGTAGCAGAGCACCCTTTATGGCTCCCTGCTTGGAACACGAAGAGTGATGGGAGGTGCGCGGAGCTTAGCTTAGAGCAGGAGCCTGATAGAAAGTGAGATCAGATTCCCTCTGAGGGAGTGAAAGAGAAGGACCTGTCTGCAGCAGCTCTAAAGATTAGAGGCTGCTGGACGGATTGGATTACAAAGGAAGCTCCCTAGGAAAGAAGGTTCTTCTGGGACACGGCTGGAGCGAACTCTCCGTGGGTCCCTTATCCACGCTGACTACAGATCAGGTGGAGGGAGAAACTGGTCGCAAAGGGTACGGCCCCTAGCCTAGAATGCATTCTTCAGGGTGCCACTAGCAAGCCGACAGCTTTGGTTACTTTATGGACCATCGCCCCTACCACAGTGGGTCCGACTGGAAAGGCGCTATATAGAATCACAGAAACGGTGAGGTGTTGTCTGAACAGGATCCACGGCAGCTGGCCCAGAACGACAACTGTGAAGAGCTGGACTGGAAGGAAGGAGTTTTAGCAGCAAATTCTTTGGTAACAACCAGGAAAGGCACACACTGACTGGGAAAGCTGGATAGGTGCATTTCATCTTATCTGGAAGTTGGCTGGACCCCTCTGGAGGACACAGCACCGAAGCGGGCCTCTTTATCATGAGCAGAACTGAGTAAAGCCCATTTAACTACATGCACTGTGTCCTCCGCATTCTTTCTGCATCACTAGTCCAGCACTGCTACATCCTCCTCTCTACACTACCTCACCATCTACCTACTCTTCTCAACTGCCCTGGGACTACAGCCCTACCTGTGGAGGGCTTCTACATGTCAGCTGCACCACAACATCTGTCCCAGAGAAGCAACACTGCAGCACTGGTCATTCTGACCAGGAACCACAGGTGGTGTCACGAATCACTTGATAAAACTTTTATCCCCATCCAACTCAACCCCTTTTACATGACCGCCTGAGGCCACGGACCAGGTCACTGCCACTGTGACATTTCCCATTGAAGTTATCGGGCCCGGTGCCGAGTATCCCACGGCCTATGGGGCACGTCATTTTTGGCGTCACGAACAGGATGCAGAAGCCCGGTATCACCGTGTGCTGAAGATTTATTACATTTGGAATTGCTAAAAATGTGCAAAAGAACCAAAATGATAGAATGTAAAATGGACTCTCAATATGGCTCCCAGAGCAGTGCTGTGGGGTGTGCAATCGTGGGTGACATCCCAAAAAGAGCGCGAACTGTTCTGGGTCTCCCCTGCCTGAGTTTCTATGCAACTGCAACATGGCCAACCCCCAGAGGGGTTCGGATATTGGCCTGGTGTGGTGGAAAGTGGAGGAGGCACCACCCCAAAAAGGAGGAGCAAAGCTCAGCGGCTGGAAGAAGGGACAAGAAGAAACCAGAACTCCCAGCCGCCATCATGGAAGCAGGACGGAGACCAGGAGAGCATGGGGAAGAGGAGCCTCACGGCCCCGGCGCATTCGTGGAAGGCTCCAGCCCGGACGACTCCATGGACCAAAAGCAGCTGGAGGAGGAGATAGCCCTGCTGGACCGCAGCCTGCGGCTGAAGCGGGCTTTGCTGGAGCTGAGGTGGCAGCACACCCAGGAGAGGTCTGCCCCTGATGTTCCCATGCCTTCTGTACCTGCTAACCCGGAAGATGATCCTGTCTGCATTCTCTGTAGTCAGCCGTGTGCGTGTATCTGTGATGATTTCCCCAGCGGCACTGAAAGCACGCTCTGACATCTCACTAGCAGCAGGGCAGGTCAGCACCTCCAAGGCATATAAGGAGAGGTCTGACCTACTGTGCAGCTTGGATACTCAGTAATTAAATGGAACAAAATGTCAGGAAGGACGCAGGTATGGTCACTTAGATACTCGATGATCATGTTGCTCAACTTCTGCCTTCTTGACATTGTTACCGGTCCAACTAGCCCTGGCTGATGAGTCGGTTTATTGAAGATGGCCCAGTTTGTGGACATTTTCCCCCAACTCTTTTGGACCTGCTGGGCGTGTCTCTCCCCATTAATGCATGCTGTTGCAAAGAGCTGGTACCTTTGCTACCAGCGGTGTCTGAGTGTGATGTTTTCAATGTCATCAAATGATTGACAACAGCCCTCTTGAAGGATTCAATTGTGAAACCCCTTGGTGACTGCAACAGTAGCGAAGGAAATTTGTCCTTGAAAGGTGGCAAACCAGTATAGGTTGCTTATGTATAAACTACAATTTTGTCCACATGGCCAAATGGGTCATATCCCCTGGGCATAAACTGCAACACTTAGATAAATAATGGATCTAAGAAGCACTTCAAGGAAGTATATAAAGTCTATCAATAAAGATCCAAAAGAGACAAGGGAATAGATGCAAATTATCAATAAATTTTATTGTACAAAAAATATCACAATAGGACAAAACACAGCAAGAAATGGATAAGAAAACAGCTAAAAGGAGATGGTGCTATGATATAAAATAGATGACATATTAGGCACCAAAAAAAGAAACAGTGTCTCACCACAAACACCTGCACAGGGCTAGATATATATATAAATGCTCCACATAAGTGGTACAATTAAATAATATCCACACCTGTGGATAACCAGTCAAGACATGCCCCGAATAGAGCATGGGAATATCCCATTCCGCACAAAAATCACTAATGTAGTGTAGTAATTGGAGGGTCAGTGACCACCCACTATGTTGCAGGCCAAACACCACCAAATACCAAGGTGTTTAAATGCAGAAAAAAGAAATGGCAACATTACCTTGGGACATGTTTAAGCCACGTGCAAAGGATGGCAATGAGAATCATTTAAACACCTCAGTATGGGATATTCCCATGCTCCATTCGGGGGCATGTGTTGACTGGTTATCCACAGGTGTGGGCATTATTTAGTTGTACCACTTATGTGGAGCATTTATATATATATATAGCTCTGTGCAGGTGTTTGTGGTGAGACATTGTGTTTCTTTTTTTGGTGCCTAATATGTCCATCTATTTTATATCATAGCATCATCTCCTTTTAACTGTTTTCTTATCCATTTATTGCTGTGTTTTGTCTTATTGTGGTATTTTTTGTACGATAAAATTTATTGATAATTTGCATCTATCCCCTTGTCTCTTTTGGATCTTGATTGATAGATTTTATACACTTCCTTGAAGTGCTTCTAATTTAGATCCATTATTTATCAGTGTTGCAGTATAGGTTGCTGTTTGAAAATGTGGATCACGCGAGGGTCTTGGGACAGACAGTCAGACATGAACTGTGCCATGTGTCCCAAGCTGCAAAGAGGCAAATGTTCTGTGGCCCCAGAAGGAGGAACAATACCCATCTTCTCCTCACACTGATTCTCCTCCTCCACCTCCTCCTCTCCAGCCCACCCATGCTGGACAGACATGAAGCTGGGGTTGGGAGTCCCCTCTGTAGCATCAGGGGTCCCCTCAGTACCACAGAAAAAACGTCCTCTCCCTAAAAGATTACGAATTTTAAAAGTCGGTGGCAGACCATAGGGGTGATCACCATTGAACGAATTAAACTGTGGATGGAACCCATATGCGCCGAAAAACGGAGACTTACCGGTTGATTCCTGACAGCGATTATTAACTGCAAATTCAACCAACGGTAAGTAGGTCACCCAGTCCTCCTGATTCTCAGACACATAGCATCTTAGATATGTTTCCAAATTTTGATTAACCCATTCAGTCTGCCCGTTGGACTGTGGATGAAAAGCCGAAGAGAGTGACAAATGGATCCCAAGACAGCTGCAAAACGCCCTCCAGAATTTGGAGACAAACTGCACCCCCCGATCTGAGACAATATCGGTAGGAACCCCATGCAGTCTGATTATCTCCCTGATGAAGATTTGCGCCAGATTCTTGGCGTTAGGCAAAGCTGGTAAAGCAATAAAATGAGACATCTTACTGAACCTGTCCACCACCACCAAGATTATAGTGTTCCCTGCAGACACAGGTAAGTCAGTAATAAAATCAACTGACAAGTGAGTCCAAGGTCTGTTGGGAATCTTCAATGGTTGGAGAGCCCCAGAAGGACGCGTATGCAAAGTCTTAGGCCGGAGTCACACTAGCGATTAAATCGGACGAATGCAATGCTCTAAAAAAAAAAAAAATCGCATTGCATTCGTCCCAATGTTATTCTATGTTGCTGCTCCCATCATGCATTTTTTTATCGGATCCGTTCCTCGGACTGAGACAATCGCAGCATGCTGCGATTGTCACCGATTTTCGGATCGGATTCGACAATGCAAGTCTATGGATGCGATTAAAAAACGCATTGAAAACGCACCACATGTGTGACTTGCGATTAAATCGCAAGACTTCTCCAGGTCAACAGGAAAGAGCATCAGGCATTGACATTGGATGTCAATTAGATTCTTAGATGCGAATAAAATCGGTTAATCGCCGGAAAATGGTATGACAGACGGATCCCTGGACAAGAATTCTTTGTGCGATTTTGTACCGTTAAAATGGGACCAATTTTTTATTCATTGTGTGTGACTCCAGCCTTAGAACATGCATAGACATTGCAGGCGGCCACATACTCCCGAACATCCTTATGAGCACCTGTCCACCAAAAACATAAGTAGATCAGCGGTGGCCTTATTCCCCGGCTGTCCAGCCAGCACTGTATCATGGTGTTCACTGAGGACTCTCAGATGGAGACTGCTCGGCACAAAGTTTACCCAGAGGACAGGTAGCAGGGGCGTCCCTCTGAGCATCAGCAACCTCTCTTTCAAGATCGGAGCATATTGATGCCATCACTACCCCTTTTTGTAGCATAGGTGTGGGGAGGAGGACCCTCATTTAGTGATTGGGCCGGAACCAAGGGGACCGCCATCAGGGTCCCTGAAGGAATCACACCAGGGGGATGACAAAGGGAGAGACACGACTCAGGGTGTCAGGGCAACAGAGGGCGGGGCTAGGATAAAAGGAGCAGGGGGCACGCACAGGTGTCAGTTGACAGAGAGCCGGACAACAGGCAGAAAGCCGTGTGAGACAGAGAGGACCGAGGGAGCAGATGGCGTGTTCTGGAGAGACCGACAGGGGTCTGTGAAAGGAAAGCTGCGCAATCACCGACAAGTGACACGTGAGGGACTTTCACCGGCGGCCGCTCCCCTCATACAGTCGCATACAGCCGCCCCCGCTGTTTCCCTCCCTGCTGTGATACGCTCGCGACCTCCAGTGACCGCTGCAACTACAGACTGTTCCGTTACAGCGGTCAGGACACTGCCCCCTGCCTTCCCCCCCAGTTGCAGCCCTGTCATCACCGGACCCTGGGGACGCGATCCCGCTACAGGCAACCGTAGAGGCCTCCGTCCGGTTTGCTAAGTGACCCTGAGCAGAGGTTGGTGAATGGTTATATTTTGAGACTGCGTCATAACCCCGCGGTGAGACGAGAGCCGCAAGGAGACCCCTGTTGCGCCCATCGGCACAGTTTCTTCAGGGCGTGTTGCGCCCCACCGTCATCGTTTCTTCAGGGCCTGTTGCGCCCCACCATCATCGTTTCTTCAGGGCCTGTTGCGCCCCACCGTCATCGTTTCTTCAGGGCCTGTTGTGCCCCACCATCATAGTTTCTTCAGGGCCTGTTGCGCCCCACCGTCATCGTTTCGTCAGGACCTGTTGCACCCCACCATCATCGTTTCTTTTGGGTCTGTTGTGCCCCACCATCATCGTTTCTTCAGGGCTTGTTGCGCCCCACCGGCATTGTTTCTTCAAGGGCCTGTCGAGCCCGGCTCCATCCCGGAATATCGAGGCGTCTCGGCAGCCGCATCAGCGACCTCTACGCAGCCACGCCTGTGATCCTGACAGACCCCTGGAAGGATAAGTTTATTAGAAGAGATAAGGACCCCCCAACTTTGGTCATAGGTGGCCTATAGTACCCGGACCAACCGGGTTAGTCGCATTACCCATAAGAAAGTGTTGTTAGGTTTGTTGAGTCCCTGCGTGGACTGGTTGCTGTTAATACTTTTTGGTTGCTCAATATAGCCCCAGTGGCTACAGTTTATAAAAGTTATTTCCTCAAACCACACTCAGTCTCGTGTCTCGTCACTGCATCCTGCGAACCTGCTCTGACCCTACATAGGTACCAGTTTGCACTTATCACCTCCCCCAGGAAACAACGGGACAAAGCATCTGCTTTAACATTTTTGCTCCCCGGCATAAAATTAACAAAAAAGTTAAACCTGGTAAAGAATAACGCCCATCTTGCCTGACGCGGTGTAAGATGTTTTGCCGACTCCAAGTAAACCAGATTCTTATGATCAGTGATCACCATCACAGGATGAACCGCTCCCTCCAAAAAATGACGCGACTCCTCAAATGCCCACTTGATAGCCAAGAGTTCCCTATTTCCAATATCATAGTTTCTCTCAGCTGGCGAAAGTTTTTTAGAGAAGTATGCGCATTGTTGCCATTTACCATGAGATGCACCCTGCGACAATACAGCCCCCACTCCCACCTCGGATGCATCCACCTCTACGATGAAAGGCTGAGTGACATCAGGCTGAATAAGAATCAGCGTAGAAGCAAAACACTCCTTCAGTGTGTCAAACGCCTCCCTGGCAGGACTGGACCACTTGGAGAAGTCTGTCCCCTTTTTGGTCATATCAGTGAGTGGTTTGGCTACTACCAAAAAGTTTTTTATGAATTTTCGGTAGTAGTTGGTGAAACCTAAAAGCCTTTGTAAGGCCTTCAAGTCCTCAGGATAATCCCATTCCAATACCGCCTGGACCTTCGCTGGATCCATGTGAAAGCTGGTGGAGGATAATACATATCGAAGAAAAGGGATCTCCTCAACCGAAAACATACACTTCTCCAGTTTGACATACAACTTATTGTCACGTAGAATGTGTAGGACTTACCTGACTTGTTGCTGGTGTGATCCAAGGTCAGGTGAATAAACAAGTATATCATCCAGGTAAATAACAACAAACCTACCTACTAGGTGACTGAAGATGTCATTAATAAAGTGCTGAAATACGCCGGGCGAGTTTGTCATCCAAAGGGCATCACTAGACAATCGTAGTGACCCTCTAGCGTATTGAAAGCAGTCTTCCACTCATCTCATCCCCATCCTTAACACGGATGAGGTTTTATGCCCCCCTGAGGTCCAGTTAGAGAACCATTTTGCACCCACAATTTGATTAAAGAGGTCGAGTACCAGAGGTAGTGGATACGGATCACGGATAGTGATAGCATTCAGTTCCCGGAAATCCAGGCAAGGACGTAACCCCCATCCTTCTTCTTGACAAAAAAGAACCCCGCAGCAAGGGGAGAAGAGGATGGTCTGATATGACCCTTAGCCAGACGTTCCTTAATATAGTCCTTCATGGCCTGCCTCTCTGGACCTCATATGTTATAAAGTCTGCTCTTGGGCAGCTTGGCACCAGGAACCAGATTAATGGCACAGTCATAAGGATGATGAGGAGGAAGCTCTTGGCTCCCCTGCTCTGAAAACACATCCTCGAAGTCTGACAGGTAATGGGGCACCAACTGAGTATCCAACTGTTATGATTGAGTCACCGTAGGAGGCAAAAACAGAAATGCTAGCTAAGTCCAGAAAACCAGAGAAGTTGGCAGCTATCGGATTGCAGACCCCTGAACCTATCAACACAACTAGCAGTAGCCGTGGGGGGTAACTACGATGCCCTAGACCCCTCGATCACAGCTGGAGAATTAAATAGGCCTAAAGAAAGAAAGGGGAAATCTAAACTGCCCCAGAGCAGACCCCAAAGCAAAAGGCAGCCCCCAACATATAATGACGGTGAAGCAAGATGAAAACACTAGCACAGACAGAAAGATAGACTGAGCAAAGACAGGGCCCAAGCTAACTAGATAGAAAAGGACAGGAAGGCTGCTGTCTGCAATCCGTGAAAAACCCTATGAACATAAGAGCCAACAGACTGACAGTGAAAAAGGCCCTGAAGACGCTAGGCTTCAAAAAAGCTATGTCAGTACTCAGGAATATTCTGAAGACAGAGCTACAGGCAAAAGGAGATTCAGCTCACCCCAGCAGGGAATGGCAGAATACAGAAAAGCAAGGAAAACAAAAACAAAACATACACTCACTGGCCACTTTATTAGGTACACCTGTCCAACTGTGTGTTAAGACTTAATTTCTAATCAGCCAATCACATGGCGGCAACTCAGTGCATTTAGGCATGTAGACATGGTCAAGACAATCTCCTGCAGTTCAAACCGAGCATCAGTATGGGGAAGAAAGGTGATTTGAGTGCCTTTGAACGTGGCATGATTGTTGGTGCCAGAAGGGCTGGTCTGAGTATTTCAGAAACTGCTGATCTACTGGGATTTTCACGCACAACCATCTCTAGGGTTTACAGAGAATGGTCCGAAAAAGAAAAAAAATCCAGTGAGCGGCAGTTCTGTGGCCGGAAATGCCTTGTTGATGCCAGAGGTCAGAGGAGAATGGGCATACTGGTTCGAGCTGATAGAAAGGCAACAGTGACTCAAATTGCCACCCGTTACAACCAAGGTAGGCAGAAGAGCATCTCTGAACGCACAGTGCGTCGAACTTTGAGGCAGATGGGCTACAGCAGCAGAAGACCACACTGGGTACCACTCCTCTCAGCTAAGAACAGGCATCTGATGGCTACTTTCAGCAGGATAATGCGCCATGTCATAAAGCTCGATTCATCTCAGATTGGTTTCTTGAACATGACAATGAGTTCACTGTACTCAAATGGCCTCCTCAGTCACCAGATCTCAATCCAATAGAGCATCTTTGGGATGTGGTGGAACGGGAGATTCGCATCAGGGATGTGCAGCCGACAAATCTGCGCCAACTGTGTGATGCCATCATGTCAATATGGTCCAAAATCTCTGAGGAATGCTTCCAGCACCTTGTTGAATCTCTGCCATGAAGAATTGAGGCAGTTCTGAAGGCAAAAGGGGGTCCAACCCGTTACTAGCATGGTGTACCTAATAAAGTGGCCAGTGAGTGTAGATGCTAACAGGCAAAGCAGAAAACTTAGCTTTCGAGGAGCAGGAATCAGACTGGTGTCCTAGGAGTCCACAGAGAAATCACCCGCAGGGCAGAAGGGCGTCGGCAGCCTTATATCCAGTCCGTGACTCCACTCAGCCAGTCATCCTCATTAGGCTCAGGTGCCTGATAATCAGGCTCATTACCTTCCTTTACCAGAATAGGGTGTTCACAGACCTCAGTGACGAAGGGGAAAATGAACTCACAACAGTACCTCCCCCTTGAGGAGGGGTCACCGAACCCTCAACCACGCCACCAGGGCGATCAGGGTGAGCCCGATGAAAGGCACGCACCAATCTTTTGGCATGAATATCAGAGGCAGAGACCCAGGAATTATCCTCCTGACCATAACCCTTCCACTTAACCAAATACTGGAGTCTCCGTCTAGCCAGACGGGAATCCAGTATTTTCTCTACCTCATATTCCATGTTACCTTCAACCAATACAGGGTCTGGAGGTGCCACCCCAGGAACAACTGGTTCAACAAACCTCTTCAACAAGGACTTATGGAACACCTTATGGATTTTAAATGTGACAGGAAAAGCCAAACGAAAAGAGACAGGATTAATAATCTCCAAAATCTTGTGAGGTCCAATAAATCTAGGCTTAAACTTAGGAGAAGCCACCTTCATAGCAATATTTTTTGATGATAACCACACCATATCACCAATCTTAAACTGTGGACCAATGGTCCTATGTCGATTGGAAAACCGCTGGGCCTTTTCCTGGGAGAGAGATAACTTATCCACCACTTGGTCCCAGATCTGGTGCATTCTCTCCACCACAGTGTCAACACCTGGGCAGGCAGAAGGCTCCCCCTGCCCTGAAGAAAATCGAGGATGAAACCCAAAGTTACAAAAAAAAGGTGACATCAAAGTGGCAGAACTAGCTCTATTATTTAAAGCAAATTCGGCCAAGGGCAAAAATGAAACCCAATCATCCTGATCAGTGGAAATAAAACATCTCAAATACGACTCCAAGGTCTGGTTTGTTCTCTCTGTCTGCCCATTGGTCTGAGGGTGAAAAGCAGAGGAGAAGGACAACTGAATTTCCAGCTTGGAACAGAAAGTCCTCCAAAATCTAGACACAAACTGAACTCCTCTGTCAGATACAATGTTCTCAGGAATCCCGTGTAAGCGAACCACCTGTTGCAAAAACAGGGGCACCAACTCAGAGGAAGATGGCAACTTTGGGAGTGGTACAAGATGGACCATCTTAGAGAACCTATCACAAATCACCCAAATAACAGTCATTCTTTGAGAGACCGGCATATCAGAGATGAAATCCATTGAAATATGGGTCCATGGCCTCCTGGGGACCGGCAAAGGCATCAACAACCCACTAGAGCGAGAACAAGATTTAGACCGGGAGCAAGTCCCACAGGACTGCACAAAATTCCTGACATCATGAGACAAGGTGGGCCACCAAAAAGAGCGACTCACCAGATCTCTAGTACCAAAAATACCTGGATGACCAGCCAATGCAGAGCAATGAACTTCAGACATCACTCTCTTCTTCCACTGGTCAGGAACATACAACTTTCCACTGGGACAACGCTCAGGTTTGTCCTCCTGGAACTCTTGCAGAGCAAGTCTCAAATCGGGCGAGATGGCAGAAAGAACTACCCCTTCGCCTAAGATGGTAGCAGGCTTGGTCATCACAGGAGAATCAGCAAAGAAACTCCTAGAGAGAGTGTCTGCCTTGACATTCTTAGTTCCAGGAAGAAAAGAGACCACAAAATCAAAACGTGTAAAAAACAAGGCCCACCTAGCCTGTCTAGGGTTCAAGCGTTTAGCCGACTCTAGGTAAATCAAATTCTTGTGGTCAGTGAGGACCACAACTTGATGTTTAGCTCCCTCCAACCAATGTCTCCACTCCTCAAATGCCCATTTCATGGCCAACAGTTCCCGATTCCCCACATCATAGTTACGTTCAGATGGAGAGAACTTTCAGGAAAAGAAAGCACAATCTCAGAAGCATCCACCTCTACCTGGAACGGGAGTGAGACATCAGGTTGCCGCAAAACCGGGGCAGAGGTAAATCTTCGCTTCAGCTCCTGAAAGGAAGCAACAGCCTCCGGAGACCAATTCAACACATCAGCACCCTTCTTAGTCAGATCAGTCAATGGCTTGGCAATAGTAGAAAATTTTGCTATAAATTTCCGATAAAAATTAGCAAAACCCAAAAACTTCTGGAGGGCTTTCAAAGAAGTGGGCTGAACCCAATCATAAATGGCCTGTACCTTGGCCGGGTCCATTTCAATAGTTGACGGAGACAAAATAAATCCCAAAAATGAAATCCTCTGTACTCCAAAAAGGCATTTCGATCCTTTGACATACTGGGAATTCTCCCTCAAGATCCGGAACACAGTCCGAATATGTTCCACATGAGAATCCCAATCCTTGGAGAAGATCAAAATATCATCCAGATAGATAATCAAAAATTTATCGACAAAGTCTCGGAAAATATCGTTCATGAAGCACTGGAAGACAGAAGGGGCATTAGTGAGCCCAAAAGGCATCACCAGGTACTCAAAATGTCCCTCCGGAGTATTAAACGCGTCTTCCATTCATCCCCCTGCTTAATGCGGATAAGATTATATGCCCCCCTGAGGTCAAGCTTGGTAAACCAGCAAGCACCTCTAACTCTAGAGAATAGATCCGAAATCAGGGGTAACGGATACTGATATTTAATAGTAATTTTATTGAGGGCACGATAATCAATACAAGGCCTTAAAGAACCATCCTTTTTGGCCACAAAAAAAAAACCGGCACCTAAGGGTGAAGAGGATGGTCTAATATGACCCTTATCCAACGCCTCCTTAATATAGGACCGCATAGCCTCGTGCTCGGGTACAGATAAATTGAAGAGCCGACCCTTGGGAAATTTACACCCCGGGCTTAGTTCAATTGCACAGTCATAACTCCTATGAGGAGGCAAGGACGCAGACTCATTCTCACTAAATACATCATAAAAGTCCGCCAAATAGTCAGGAACATCATGTGACTGAGGAGAGGTGGAAAAAACCGGAGCCTCACTAAAGGCACACCGACAACCCCAACTCAACACAGACACAGATTTCCAATCCAAAACTGGATTATGAATTTGCAACCAGGGAAACCCCAGAACAACGGCATCATGCAGACCATGCAACACCAAAAATCTGCAATTTTCTTGATGGTCTGGGGCGACCCGCATGACCACCTGGGTCCAAAACTGAGGTTTATTTTTAGCCAAAGGAGTAGCATCAATCCCCCTCAAAGGGATAGGCGTCTGCAGAGGTGTCATCGGAAATCCACAACGTTTAGTAAAATCCAAGTCCATTAGGTTTAGCGCTGCTCCCGAATCCACAAAAGCCTTGGCGGAAAGTGTGGCCAGGGAGCAGATCACAGTAATTGCCAGAAGAAACTTAGGTTGAACACAACCAACAGAAAACGTGTGTGCAAAGCATTTCTCTCGTTTAGGAAAAACAGAAATAATATGCGAGGCATCTCCACAGAAAAAACACAGCTTATTACGCCTTCTGAACTCCTGACGTTGCGCCTTAGACAAAACTCTATCACATTGCATAGGTTCAGACGTCTGTTCAACCGGTGGCAACACCTCTCGTGCAATCCTGCGTTCACGTAAACGCTGATCAACCTGAATGGCTAATGACATAGAATCGTCAAGACCAGAGGGAACAGGAAATCCCACCATAGTATCTTTTACGGCTTCTGACAAACCCTTCCGAAAGAGAGCAGCCAAGGCATTATCATTCCAGGTAGTAAGGACCGCCCACTTTCGGAACTTTTGACAGTAGAACTCTGCAGAATCTCGACCCTGGTTCAATGCTAACAGGGTGTTTTCAGCCTGATCAATAGCATTAGGTTCGTCATACAACAACCCCAAAGCTTGAAAGAATGCGTTCACATTAGTCAGAATAGGATCATCTGGTTTCAAAGAAAACGCCCAATCCTGGGGATCGCCACGCAGCAAAGAGATGACAACTTTAACCTGCTGCGCGGAGCTCCCCGACGAGTTAGGCTTCAAGGCAAAAAATAATTTACAATTATTTTTGAAACTCAAAAATTTAGATCGATCCCCAAAAAATACATCAGGTGTAGGGATCTTTGGTTCAACAGCATGCGAACGAGCAAGGTAGGCGGAAATTCCCCGCACTTTCGCAGCGAGCTGCTCCACACGATCAGACAATTGCTTTATCTCCATTGAGAGAGAAAAAAAAATTCCCCCTACAGCCTCAGAGATATAGAGGAAAGAATATACACACACTCTTTTTTTTTTTTTTTTTAAACACAATTCTTTCCTGCTATTGAGTACCCTAGGATCTGCGGTATGGCGGGTGATTCTGTTATGATTGAGTCACCGTAGGAGGCAAAAACAGAAATGCTAGCTAAGTCCAGAAAACCAGAGAAGTTGGCAGCTATCGGATTGCAGACCCCTGAACCTATCAACACAACTAGCAGTAGCCATGGGGGGTACCTACGATGCCCTAGACCCCTCGATCACAGCCGGAGAATTAAATAGGCCTAAAGAAACAAAGGGGAAATCTAAACTGCCCCAGAGCAGACCCCAAAGCAAAAGGCAACCCCCAACATATAATGACGGTGAAGCAAGATGAAAACACTAACACAGACAGAAAGATAGACTGAGCAAAGACGGGGCCCAAGCTAACTAGATAGGAAAGGACAGGAAGGCTGCTGTCTGCAATCCGTGAAAAACCCTATGAAAATAAGAGCCAACAGACTGACAGTGAAAAAGGCCCTGAAGACGCTAAGCTTCAAAAAAGCTATGTCAGTACTCAGGAATATTCTGAAGACAGAGCTACAGGCAAAAGGAGATTCAGCTCACCCCAGCAGGGAATGGCAGAATACAGAAAAGCAAGGAAAACAAAAACAAAACATAGATGCTAACAGGCAAAGCAGAAAACTTAGCTTTCGAGGAGCAGGAATCAGACTGGTGTCCTAGAAGTCCACAGAGAAATCACCCTCAGGGCAGAAGGGCGTTGGCAGCCTTATATCCAGTCCGTGACTCCACTCAGCCAGTCATCCTCATTAGGCTCAGGTGCCTGATAATCAGGCTCATTATCTTCCTTTACCAGAATAGGGAGTTCACCAGACCTCAGTGACAAAGGGGAAAATGAACTCACAACATTCAACCTTTGCCAACCGGATACCCAAGCAGTGTCCTTGACAGTATGTACTCCATTTTACCACTTCCCCTGTCTGCCAATCAATTACCGGATTGTGCTCAGCGAGCCAAGGAAGTCCCTGTA
The DNA here is from genome assembly GCF_039654945.1 of Dendrobates tinctorius. Classification (NCBI taxonomy): domain Eukaryota; kingdom Metazoa; phylum Chordata; class Amphibia; order Anura; family Dendrobatidae; genus Dendrobates; species Dendrobates tinctorius. Next base: position 11,848,847 of record NW_027361788.1, on the reverse strand, counting down.
CTACAGGTGAGGGCAGGCCCTCAAGCACGTAACAGCTTAACACCTCAGAGTGTATGGCTCCCACCTGTAGTCGCAAGTCATGGACCACCTGCATGAAATGCCCCTGCCTAAGAGGGGCGGAATCGATGGCTATCATAGGTATCGGTATGGACAAGGTATGTGGGACAAGGACTTGGTCCCGGACAAACTTGACGTCTATCAAATTAAACCCTGCTCCACTGTCCAAGAAGGCGGATACGTACACCTTAGTTTCACCCATATGCAAAATTGCTGGAAGAAAAAACTGAGTCTTTCCCACCAAGGTTACAAGTACACCCGAGTTGCCAACCTCGCCGCAACCTGGGCCCTCTAGTTTTCCAGCGGTTGTTTAAATAAACCAGTGTTCAAGAGCCGTGTTGCTCGAAACATGTCATTGCTGTGCCATCTGAGATGTCTGTTTTGTCATTTTGAATTTTTTAAGGATTATCCAATAAAAATTTTCTAATTTTTAAATAAGCCCTGTGAGTGAGCTGGATCCACTTCTATTTTTCCTAGCACCCTAACTCGCCCTGTTCCCCGGGATACCTCAGATGGTGAGGATGCCGGGGCCTCCACCCTAGCTCTGGTTCCTAGCTTTAGCCCTGCATCTGTCCCCTTCCCACCTCCCGGGGAAGAGAGGCGCTAACGTGTACCGAAGTACACCAACCCGATAGACAGGGGAATGAGACAAGGGTAAAAGAAAATTCCACTCACAAATAATACTCTCACAAACAACAGAGGTATACACCAGGGTATGAAGGATGGGGGGAGAAAATAAAGAAGGAATGGATGAGGAATCTCCAAGCGTTCAAACCAAGCAACCGTCGCACAATAAGCACCTCAAGCACTCCAAACACCAGCTCCTTCTCTCTCTCCAGATCTTTGTAGCAAATGCTAACTCAGACAACATCTAGCCTGCAGACCTTGTTTTTATAGGAGAGAGGAGTGGTTAACCAAGCACAGCTGCAAGCAGGGATTTCCACATGGCCGATTAACCCCTGTAATGCTGAATGAAAACAAACACCCTTAATATGCCAGAGAAGTGCGTCTTCTCAGCGGCAAAGCAGGAGGCATCAGACGCTGCTGTCTACTGGCTCTGTTCTGTCGTGGTAACTCCGTGACATAGTTGCAGATATTAAGATGCAGATATTGGGGAACAAGGAGCAGTTCGTGCTTTATGTAAAGTAGAACTACAGCCTAGTACTGCTTTGTGTTTTACTAACAGCACCGCAAGGGCAAAAAAATTGGCCTGAGGTTAAAGCCAAAGATTTAGAAAAACAGTCACCACAGAAGACAGTGGTGGGTGCTGCCTGCATCTCAATTGCGCAGTACCGTGCGTGCTATTCGGTGTGCAAACAGCACCGCAAGGGCAAAAAAATTGTCCTGCAGGGGTAAATGTGATCCTAAAAATAGCTGGGAAAAACTGTCACTACTCCCTGACCTTATACAGTACTTTCACCTCTCAGAAGAGCTGAGATATTGAGGTACTATGTATGTACTGTAATGCTCCTGCCTGTCTCCCTGCACTACAGTCACTTACTACTAAAATACTCCATGTAGGTCTCACAAGAGATTTTGTGTTTTGAGATGATTTATGGACGATTTGCAAAAGCACAACTCTCCCTAGCAGCTGCTCACACTCTCCCTATGCTAGCACTAGCTAAGTTCTGGATGCAATGTGCAGAAAATGGCGGCTTATATAGAGCCTATGAGTCATAGGCTATGACTGATCTATGACGCTGTGCGGCCAGCCAATCATAGTAATGCCACAAACAAGATGGCTTTGGCATTACTGTGATTGGCTAACATGCTGGGCGGGAGATCCGAATATTGTGAAATACTCGCAATGTTCCGAGTGCCGCGAGTACCACATTACTCGCCGAGTACTGAATACTTGCGAATATGCTCGCTAATCCCTACTTATAAGTCTCTCTATACCGATTTGGTGGTTTCCATAAAGAGAAACTTTACCTCTTAGACCCCATGATGAGCATTGGAACCCTAAGGCTGGTTTCACATTTGCGTTAAAACAACGCTGCGCCCTGCGTCATTAAGCCCCGCCCCGAGCCGGCTCCCTGCCCGCCCCATCCGGGATCACCGCCTACTTTCGCATTTGCACGCATGCGATCGGCGCACCCTATCTTTAGCATAGGGTGCGCAGATCGTGCGCAGATCATGCGCTGCCAGTGTGAAAGTAGCGTGCTGCGCACTTTTGACGGTGCGCCGTGCGCGCCGAAATGCAGCATGTTGCATTTTGGCGCGCACGGCGCACCGTCAAAAGTGCGCAGCACGCTACTTTCACACTGGCAGCGCATGATCTGCGCACCCTATGCTAAAGATAGGGTGCGCCGATCGCATGCGTGCAAATGCGAAAGTAGGCGGTGATCCCGGATGGGGCGGGCAGGGAGCCGGCTCGGGGCAGGGCTTAACGACGCAGGGCACAGCGTTGTTTTAACGCAAATGTGAAACCAGCCTAAGCCTCATTTTGCTACTCTTCCACCCTCTAACCACTTGGTACATAGATCAGAGTCTTCTTAAATTAGAAGAAGGATAAAACATAATTTCTTGATCAGTGTAGGTCCAGCTTTGGAATCTTCATAAGCCCATATTCTGCTGCTTATCTCACAGGCAGAAGGATAAGTGATACATGTATGATTTCTGGGGAGTTCAATGGCTGGGTCTTCGCCTCCTCGATCACGAGAATAGGAAATTTCAAGTTCCCTTTGCGAATGGAATGGTAGCAAATGTGTGTGACCACTGCTCTATTCATTGTCTATAGAACTGGTGCTTGAGCATGCGCACTACCGCTCTATTCACACAATGGGCTTTGGGCTTCCTGTTCTTGCGATCGGTGGGGGTCCTAGCAACTGGATCCAACAGTGATCATACAAGTACACCTATCCTATGTTACTTATCTTCACTTACTTGAATAAAGCTGTGTGTAATAATTATAACGGATAACTCAGGAGTATTTTTGCATGGACCAAAGACACTGCAGAACACAGTTTATAAGTGAAAAGGTCTATATTAAAAACACACGGTGTTCCACAACAAGTGCAGAGAAAAGTCCATGAACACTCGAAAAACTTAACAAAGTCTGTTGGAAACTTCAGAGGAAAATGCAAAAAGCGGAGCAGTCTGTAAAGCGCAGTTCACACTTGAGGATGCTTGACCATCTTCATGGAGTCGGTTTCTAACGGTTTGTGCAGACACATGCACATTTGTGGCCTGCTGAAGGTCATTTTGCAGGGCTCTGGCTGTGCTCCTCCTGTTCCTCCTTGCACAAAGGCGGAGTGAGTGGTCCTGCTGCTGGGTTGTTGCCCTCCTACGGCCCCATCCACATCTCCTGGTGTACTGGCCTGTCTCCTAGTAGCATCTCCAGCCTCTGGACACTATGCTGACAGACACAGCAAACCTTCTTGTTACAGCTCGCATTGATGTGCCATCCTGGATGAGCTGCACTACCTGAGCCAGTTGTGTGGGTTGTAAAGGCCGTCTCATGCTACCACGAGTGTGAAATCACAACTAACATTCAAAAGTGACCAAAACATCAGCCAGAAAGCATTGGTACTGAGAGGTGGTCTGTGGTCCCCACCTGCAGAATCACTCCTTTATTGAGGGTGTCTTGATAATTGCCAATAATTTCCATCTGTTGTCTATTCCATTTGCACAACAGCATGTGAAATTGATTGTCAATCAGTGTTGCTTCCTAAGTGGACAGTTTGATTTCACAGAAATTTGATTTACTTGTAGTTATATTCTGTTGTTTAAGTGTTCCCTTTATTTTTTTGAGCAGTGCATATACATATATACACATACATACAGATGGGGTCAGAGGCACAGAGGGAGTAGCCAGGAGCAAAAGGAATACTGTAACAGGTGTGTACAGCAGAAGCTCAGAGTAGGAAGCAGGAGATCCATACAGGTTTGCAGGAGCAGGTAGAAAACCAGGAAGCCACCAGGAGCAGAACACAGGCAGAATACTCTAGCACTGACTAGAGGCTGGGGCGGAGTTATAAAGCAGGAAGACAAAGGGCACATGAGACAAAAGACACCATCTTGAAAGAGGGCAGAAATGCCCAAAAGGTAAACAAAAAATATTCAGAGTCCTGACACTGTGCACAAAGACCCCTGACGAAGCCACTGAGGGTGGCGACACGCGTCGGGTCTCTGATCTGCCTAATCTTACTCCATAAGGGTCTTTTTACCAGATGAACACCACTCTATGCTATTATACACGGGCGGTGTCTCTCAGCTTCTACCATTAACCTTTGTGTACCTGTGGCGCCCCTGAGGCTTCAGTCGCCACAGAGGTACTGCACCTTCTCCTAAGGTGTAGTGCCCCACCATCCAGGTAAGGTGGGAACTCCTGACCACGCTCCACACCTGCATTCCACACACAGGATAGTTCAGTGAGGCCACCTAACAGATTCATGCTGGGGGTCAGCAGAGCCCCCCTCGTGGAACCCTGCTTCATAACACGAGATGTGCTGGGAGGCGGGTGGAGTAAGATGATACAAAAGAGTGGGAAGAGTGAAAGGTAGTTAGTTGGTTGGAGGAGAGAGAAGAGAGAAGATGGGTGTCTGAGGGATGTGCTGCAGCAGGTTCCAGTGATCTGGGCTGCTGGCACGAGAAAGACCAGAGAAAGAGACTGATAAGATTGATAACCTAACCTTCCATAAGAGAGAGAGAACAGATTGGAACGAAGGAGAATAGAAGGACGGTGGGAAGCAGGTTGAGAAAGAGAGAGAACCCTTCCAGTCCAGAGAGCGCAAAGGCCGGGGCCCGGTCCCCGAGGTTGATTGGATCTTTATGTCCGGCAACAGACACCGGAGGAGTAGTGAGCCGCTAATGCCTAGCTCCCATCATAGACTTGGGACACAACAGCAACTGAATAGAGAGCCGGGACGCAGTGAGGAGTCCCCGAAGCAGGCTACAGCTGTCTGTCATACAAGTAAAGACTAGGAACACCTAGAGAGAGGCATTCCAGGGTAGCTAAGTACTGGAGTGCTTCGCACCTAAAGGCGCATTGGAGGAGTCGTTCAGTAAATTACATGTTGGCGGAGTGTGGAAGGGAGAATCCTATCCTGCCTGGAGGTTGGCTGGAGCCCTGACCTGGAGAATATAGTACGGAGGCAGGCAGTTGTGTGAACTGCAAACAGTGAGTATAGCTTTGGAACCGCACACTCTGGTGTCCTCCAGTTATTCCAGCACCACTACACCTGGGTACCAGCCTCCATACCATTCTGCGCCTCTCCTCATCCATTGCACCTACACTGCCCTGGGACTACAGCTCCACCTGTGGGGAGCTATACCATCTCTGCTGCACCACACCATCTGTCCCAGCGGATCTGTATGCAGCGTTGGCTTATCATCTCACTTGCCAAACACCACGGGTGGCGTCACGAACTATTCACATAAACTTTAACACCATTAACATCACCGCCATTGATATTGGGCGCCCAGGGCCACGGACCGGGTCACCGCTGTTGTGACACATTCCTGCATTGACACCGGCCCGGTACCAAGTACCCCGCTGCCCTGGGTGTGCGAGGGCGACCCATACCCTTATATTGCATCATTGGTGCCTCGCCACATGGGCCCATATGCTTTGTATTTTTTATGTATTATTTATTGGTAAGCTGCTTATGTCATCATGCTTAGACTCACCTGCCTGTACCTCTCATTATTCTGTGTGGTGTGGTTACATGTGGCTGCCAGCATTGTGGCCCAGGTGGGCACTTATCAACTACTATCTATGTTGTCTCTATTTTGAAAAAACGTTGCACATACAGTATGAACAATTGCTGTCCACAGGTTTTTTCTAGATGGTATGCTGTTTATATGGCCATTCGGTGTTTATTCACATTTTACTGTTGTGGAGTTTGTCTTAGGTGGTTGGCACTATTATGAGCCTAGTAATTATCGAGTTGTGTCACATGTGTGACCAGTTTTAATGTTTTTAAACGTTTTTTGCATGTTTTTAGTGTCCAATAAACTTCAATATTTTGTACGCTATTTTCCCTGTCTCTGGTGATCCCCTTGTATGGCCTGTTCCTTTCTTCTTTGTTTCTTGAGTCCTGACACTGTGCTGCAGTTTCTTGCCCAGCTGATGAATAGGAAACAATCCTGTAAATGGAGATGTTAAAGGGGTTGTCACTACTAGGACATCCCCTAGTTGTCCTAGTAAACCCCAAATAAACAATCCAATACTCCCCTCCCGTGCCGGCTTCGTTCCAGCGGTGTCGGCACTCGTGGCCCCACAGCTGTAATGCGGTGGAATGACACGTGATGCCAGGCACCCAATTAGCACTGGCATCACTGTCCCCGCCTTCGTATGAACTGAACATGAAGAGGACTTCCTTTTCATGTTCATTTCGACAGGAGGCGGAGACAGTGATGCCAGTGCTGATTGGTCGCTGGGCATCACATGTCATTCCATGGCATCATCGCCCCGGGAATGCGAGTGCCGACACCACTGAAATGGCACTGGCAGAGAAGGTGAGTAAAGGTTTCATTTTTTTAGTGGGGCCGAACATTTAGTTTAAGAACGGGTTGTCCTAGTAGTGGACAATCCCTTTAAAGAAAGCCCCAGTCCCTTCTTTCTCAGGATTAGTGAGGATCCTAGACATCAGACCCCCAATAAACATTGTTATTGCATTTTCAGGCTCTGTTCACATTTGAGCCTTCTTAACATTTCATTTGGACCTTCCATTAGAGGTATAAGTCTGGAGTTGTCTACACATCTCTACACAATTAAATAAAAAATATTGATGAATGCCTAAGGGACATATACTCGTCATGTGTTTATACACTATATGATTTTGGCTAGTGAACATTTTATTGGGGTTGTGGTAGATCGTCTCACTCGACTCCACACAGAGGTAGATACAGGTACACTGTCTCTTTAAATCTTCCGTTAGTTTATTATACATGCAGCATAAACCAACTTGAAGTGAAATTAAACACAGCCCTTTGGGCAAAAACAGGAAAAGCAAAACAAAATGGTATACAGTCTCTGCATCTGCGGGGATCCGTCCGCTCAAGATAAAACCATTCACTGTTTCAGTTTTTTCTCCTGAGGACACAAAGCACTGGAGTTCCTCTCTCCAGCCCCACTGGACACTTAATGCCTCTGGAGGCCGACTATTTAAGCCCCAGACCACACCCTGGGGCGGAGATAAGGTGGACAACTCTTACAATGCTGGAAAAATCTACTGGGTTTCAAATCGATGAAGCTAATAGCCTCAGTCCCGAAAGCTTGCTTTGTAACAACATTCATTATTATTTGCAAGCCATTAAAAGGTATCATACCCACAAGATTCCTATTTTGTTTCTCTCAAAGGACTAACTAAGCCTAAAGACAGAAAGATTAAATCTAAACTGCCCGGGACAGATTCCCAAAGTAATAGACAGCCCCCAAACATATATTGTCGGTGAGACAAGATGAGACACAAACACAGGCAGAGAACAGACTGAGCAAATGGTGGGGCCCAAGCTGTCTGGACAGGACAGAAAAGATACTGTCTGAAATCACGTTCAAAACCCTGAAAAAGTCCAACACTACTGATCTACTAAAAACTTGAGATCACACGATCTCACCCCCGCTAGATCAGCCCTCTGGTATAAACTGGCAGCAAAATAAAAAGATACTAACATAACAGGGGACTGAACAAGGTGCAACATATGAAGCAAGGTCCAGCGCTGCCCCCAGCAGGGAGCATGCTGAACCCTAGCAGCAAAACAGAAAGCAAAAAAAGACACAACCAGATTAGATGCAAAGGATTAGCAAAAGAATCACTTAGCTGAACCATGCAGATCAGGCAGGGGACAAAAGAGCTTCAAATGCACTCTGAGGAAATCACCAGCAACCTCCAAGAGCAGCCAGCTCAATTATATGCTCCCAGCCAGCAATCCCAGGTTTCCAATTATCGTCGTCAGGTGGGGAACTTCCATCCACCTGGCCAGCTCCATTACTCTCAGCAACCACCAGAGGGAGCAGAGGGAGCTTCGGCTCAGAACTCCAAGCAAGAGAATTCACAACAGCGTTCACCAACTTCTTCGGACATCTGCCCTATATGTACAGCAAAAGTTGGCACTCTGTGGATGCCAGCTGTTTTACATACCAGACACCAGCCAGCAACTGCAGTGATTGAAGCTAGCTCTGATCGCAGCAGTTTTTAATCCCATAGGTGCCATGGTGAACTCAGACCACAGCATCTAAGAGGTTCTCTGGGAGTGAAGGCGGAATCCTCTGTCAATCCCATCTATAACTTGGGTTCCCAATGAGCTGTTTAATGGCAGTCAGAGACCTTTGTAGGGGGTCCTGTTTATGTATCTGCTTGGACTTAAATTGGACCTCTGCTTAATGCATGATGTATCTCTATACCGTAGGCAAGTGTGGCTTTATACAATAATTGCCAAACCATGTAGAATACAGCAGTAATATCAACTATTTTACTCTATGAAATGTATCCTTCACCTCCTTACTATGGCATTTCTTCTCCAAACACCAAAATCCCTCCTGTGAAGAGCGGCCTGGTGGGATTTTGAAGAACGAGCATCTGATCTATCTCCTAGAGTAATGTTGGGACGCCTTAAAGGTCACAAAGTATACATTTATAAAGCGCTTAGTCTGCAGTGTTTACTCTATCCCCACACAGTTTGGCACATTTGTACAGCGAGAGATCTCCAATGGCCCCTTATTAGATGCTAGTATTTGATCAGCCAGATGACCTTTCATTGCAAATCCCCAGTAAGAGCAGAAGTGAGAAAACTAATCCAACTCCTTTTTTTTGGTGGAATTTCAATTAATTTTGTAAATCTCAGGTCCTCCTTTGCAAACAAACATTTGACGTGTCAACCTTAACCCCTTCCCCTTTTGTTCAACAGTGGACTGAAGAATCCTACTAAAGGATGACTGCTTGGCTCGAGGATGCTTCCGATCTAATAATGGCTTTTGTGTCCAATGATGAGTCTAAGTAGTCGGGCTGATATTTGCAGTAACCTTCTGTACAAGAATAATTGTCTGCCGTGTCTCTGTACTTTTCTCACCAGCTCCCTCTGTGACTGTGACAAATGTGGATGCTTCAGTAAATTAGATACTTTGGCATGGCCTGCTCCTTCTTCCTGCCTGAAACCTCTACACCTCACTGTGTGATTTATAGACTACACATCACGGCAGGAATGACCTAAACACACTGTCTGTACTGACCCCATAACAACATCACAATCCCAGTCCTGGCAGCACAACAGGGCCACCCTCTGTAACCCCCACAGACCCAGATCTTAGAAGACCCAACGCATTAATGCATGATTCTTAACTAAGACACTGACAAAATGACATTTATTGTGGTCCTACTGATCCTCCGACATAAGGTAATGACAAAACCTAAAAATACACAAAAAATAGTGAATCTGCTCTGCCACACAAAAATAATAAAATTATCTGAAATTAGAAACAAGTTATTTTTTACTTTAGAAACAGAAATGCCCCAGTCAATGGCCCTGTTATTTCAGCTCAGTCCCATATATGTCTATACGTCTATACAGCTATGTGTATACATACTGTATATACATACATATATACAAGTATATAGTGCAAAAACAGGCAGTACTCCCATATTTTCCTGAGCCCTCCATGTGTAGTGTGGGATATGTCACTCTTTACCTGTCCTCCATGTTTAGTATATGGTCTGTCACTCTCTACTTGTCCTCTATGTGTAATGTGGGGTCTGTCACTCTCTACCTGTCCTCCATGTTTAGTGTATGATCTGTCACTTTTTACCTGTCCTCCATGTGTAGTGTGGGGTCTGTCACTCTCTCTGTCTTCCATGTTTACTGTATGGTCTGTCACTCTCTACCTGTCCTCCATGTTTAGTGTATGGTCTGTCATTCTCTACCTGTCCTCTATGTGGCTCGCCCTCCCAGGGCCGTGGGGTACTCGGTACCGGGCCGGTGTCTGCAGGATGTGTCACAGCAGCAGTGACCCGGTCTGTGGCCCTGGGCGCCCAAGTAATGGGGGAGTAGAAATGGTGGATTATAGGTTAATGGAACAGTTCGTGACGCCACCTGTGGTGCTCAGCGAGGGAGTTGTTAAGCCGACGCTGCATGCAGATCCGCTGGGACTGGTGGTATGGCGCAGCAAAGATGTAAAAGCTCCCCACAGGTGAAGCTGTAGTCCCAGGGCAGTGTAGATGCGGTTGGCACGGGGATGTAGCGGTGCTGGAAAGGTAGGAAGCAGACAAGACACAGCGGGGTGCAATTTCTGTACCTTTACTTGATAACTGCAGTCCAGGTCCTGATTACAGATGGTATTGGAGCAGGCTAGCCTGGAAGCAACTCAGGGATTCTCTCTCAGCAGATGGGTTGTGCAGTCTCCTTACTAGCGCTTATTCGAATGAAGTACTCCCAGTACTGAGTTACACTGGAGTTCCTCCGGACAGATGTTCTCAAGAACCTCACTTGCACGGCAGACAGCTGTAGCCTATCTCGGGGACTCCTCTCTCCTGAGTCCCGGCTCAGTATCCAAGCTGCTGTTGTGCCCTCAAGTCTTAGATGGGAGTAGGGCATTTACAGACTCCTACTCCTCTGGCGTCTGTTGCAGGACCGTTAGTATCCGTACAACCGTGGAGACCAGGCTCCAGTTCATGCGCTCTCTCCATAGATGAGCTTGTCCTCTCTGCTCTATCTCAGCGCTCCTTCCACATGTCTGCACAGTTCACCCTCTGCAGATTAACTAACTAACCACCCCTTCCTCTTGGCCCTCAGAGAGCACTCCTCCCCTTAATCCCGGTTCAGAGTTCCCCCTGCTGGCCTGGAGTGGAACTGTGTTGCATACATAGATTGACTGCGAGAGAGACCCATCATTGCCTCCAAGCCTGGCATTACCCTCCCCTGGAGGAAGGCAAAGCCACTGTGGCAACCATACCCCTGGGGGCACCACACTCCCCCCTAGTGCAAGTCAGCATTCCTGGGCTGAACAAAAACATGAAACATATAAACAGTTAAGCAATAATAACTGTACAAGAGTTAAAAAATGAAAAAGTTACAAAAACCAAGAGCTTCAAAAATGGTCCTATGATGATAAGTCCAAGCATCAATGTCCATGGTCCATTCCTGGGCAAATGGTGAACTATATACAGGAAAGTTTTTGACCACACAAGTCCTGTGGTACAATGTCCATAAAATAAAACTGGCAAATCTAAAGGAAACTCTTACAGATTACCTGTAGGCACAAAACTTGAAAAGCAGTTACATATATACACATATAATTTCAACATTTGCATTTATCTATATATGATATCTCATGGGTGGTATCCCTTGCGTAATGCGGGTAGACCTGCGTAATACTGGTGTAGTGGGTAATGTACTGGATACACTACTGGGGGTTCTGCATGGCACAGGGATCCTAGATTGTCTGCGAACTCTTAGACTCACCAGGGGAGTAACAGGTTCACCACTGGCAGGGCGAGGGTTCTCTGGCTCCACTGCTGGTGTGGCATCTGCTGCCTGATTTTCCTGATCCTCCGGATTTCCTTGAGTCATGTCTTCCTGTGCTACCAATTGGGGAAATGTCAACACTGGCACCACTATAGCATCATTTACTTTAGTCCAATTCACAGGGAATTCCCCAAGTATTGTGCTGACCTTCTCTTCTTCCTCTATGGGTTGGATGTTATCTGGTTCTTCCACTCTTTCCTTCAGCAGGTCAGAACATAGTTTCAGGTGATCTCTTGATATTGCTGCTGAGGTTTCTCCTCCATCTTTGCTAATAAGGCATACCTTGGTATTATCAAAGTTTGAGGACAGAATGGTATAAGGTTCAGCTTCCCATTGATCATCCAATTTGTGCAATCTTCTCTTCCTTTTTAAGACTTGTTCTCCCGGCGACAAAGGAACGGCAGGTGCATTTTGATTGTAAAGCTTTTCCTGCTTTTGTCTTGCCTGGGCTAGACTCTTTTCCATGCATTCTTGAATTCTTCTGTACTGTTGTTGTCTTTCTGTATCCCAGTCAGCATCTGGTGACGTTACTTTGGGCGTAAGGACTCCCATGTCCAAATCAATAGGCAGTTTACCAGGTCTTGCTCTCATTAAGTAGGCTGGGGTACAGTAGGTGGAATTCACTGGAATATGGTTGTAGAGGTCCACCAGATCTGGCAACTTCTCTGGCCACAGATTCCTCTCCTCCAAGGGCAAAGTCTTCAGTAGGTCAATCACTACCTGGTTCATCTTCTCACATATGCCATTGGGCTGTGGGTGGTACGGTGTTGTCCGGATCTTCTTACAACCATACCAGTTACAGAATTCCTGGAACATTTCTGCCTCGAAAGCTGGACCTTGATCTGTAAGCACTCTTTCAGGATATCCATGTGGTCTACAGAAGTGCTGTCGGAATGCTCTGGCTGCTGTCCTGGCTGTCTGATCTTTGACAGGCACAACTACCAGGAATCTTGAGTAGTGGTCCACAATGGTAAGAGCGTAGATGTAGCCTGACTGGCTTGGAACCAGGTTCACAAGGTCCAGGGCTACCAACTCAAGGGGCTGTTTGGTGATGACTGGCGGTAGAGGAGCTCTCTGGCTGTTTCGGTCCTTTCTGCGCAGGTTACATTGAACACACTCCCGGCACCACCTCTCAGTGGCTTTCCTCATACCAGCCCAGTAGAACCTCTCCCGGAGCAATGCTTCCAACTTCTTCCATCCAAAGTGGCCAGCTCCATTGTGGTATGCCTCTAGGACCATTGATGCCTCTCTCTTTGGGACTACCACCTTCCAGACCAGCTCATGAGTACGGGCATTGATACTCCTCCGACATAGTTTTCCTTCATAGATGAACAGCCGGCCTCTCTCCTTCTACAACTGCTGGGTTTCTTCAGGAGCATCCGACTCTGGGCGTGAGTCAGCTTGTGACAGTAGCTCCTTCACCAGGTGGACTGCAGGGTCACTATCTTGCGTTTCTGCCCAGTCATGATGGGGCAATGGATTCAGGGTGACCTCCTTCAAGGCAGACCGTCTGTTTCTCACTCCTTGAGCACGCTGGGCCGCAAGTGGCCGGTGGAAGGAAGGAAACTCTATTTCTTCAAGAGCCTGAGGGTCTTCTCCTGCATCTGGTAGGTTAGGCATTCTGGACAGCTCATCAGCAATGGCATTCTTGTGCCCTGCCCAGTACTTGATGGTAAACTCATAGCTAGATAGCCAAGCCATCCATAGTTGTTCCAGTGCACCTAGTTTTGCAGTGTCCAAGTGCGTCAACGGGTTGTTGTCCGTGAAGATAGTGAACTTGGCGGAGGCTAGGTAATGTTTGAACCTTTCGGTGACAGCCCAGAATATGGTAAGGAACTCCAGCTTGAAAGAACTGTAGTTGTCAGGGTTCCTTTCAGTGGGGCGCAGCTTCCTGCTGGCGTAGGAGATCACTCTTTCTTTCCCATTCTGTACCTGCGACAGTACTGCTCCTAGTCCCACGTTGCTGGCATCAGTGTACAGCACAAAGGGTTTGTCATAATCTGGGTAGGCCAGAACTTCATCTCCTGTGAGAGCCATCTTCAATCTGGTGAAGGACCTTTCCAACTCTTCAGTCCATTCAAAGGTGGAATTTTTCTGTTTGGTCTTCTTGGACTGCCCCACCAGAAGATTTTGCATAGGGGTGGCTATTTCAGTAAAGCCTTTGATGAATCTTCGGTAGTAGCCGACCAGTCCAAGGAATTGGCGTACTTCATGAAGGTTGCTGGGCTTCGGCCAGTCCCGGATGACTGTGACCTTATCAGGATATGGTGCCACACCTTCTGCACTGACCACATGACCGAGGTACTGCACCTTGGGCTTCAGGAGGTGGCACTTGGAGGGCTTCACCTTCAGGCCAAAATTGGACAAAGCTTCAAACACTTCAGCCAGGTGTTCCAGATGATCTTCATAGGTTTTGGAGAAAACAATGACATCATCCAGGTACAAAAGGACCGTCTCAAAGTTCATGTGTCCCAGGCAGCACTCCATCAGCCATTGAAATGTTCCTGGGGCTGTGCAGAGCCCAAATGGCATATAATTGAACTCACAGAGACCCATTGGAGTGGTAAATGCTGTTTTCTCCTTGTCTGCCTCTGCCACAGGAACCTGCCAATACCCACTAGTGAGATCTAAGGTGGAAAAGTAGTTAGCAGTTTTAAGTGCAGCTAATGATTCCTCAATTCTAGGTAGTGGGTAGGCGTCTTTATGTGTAATGCTGTTAATTTTCCTGTAATCAACACACATTCTCATGGCACCATCCTTTTTCTTTACAAAAACTATGGGAGCTGCCCATGGGCTACAACTGTCTCTGATAACGCCTGCTACCTTCATCTCCCTCAACATACTCTTAGCACATTAGTATTGTGTTGGGGGTATAGGTCGGTACCTCTCCTTTATGGGTGGATGGTCTCCAGTGGGGATATGATGTTGAACCCCTTTTGCCTGCCCAAAATCTAGTGGGTGTTTGCTGAATACCCGCTCATACTCTTGTGTCACTCTGTATACTCCATTTTTCTGGTAGGAGGGCGTAGAGTCCGTTCCCACCTGCAGTTGCTGGCACCACTCCTCCATCTGCTTCACAGAGCCATTGTCCTCCACCTGATCGGATGAGACCAAGGGCTCTGCTGCCTGCAAAGAGTTGTTATTGACAGTGAGCAGCTTAGCAACTGTGGCGTACCGAGGTATCGTGGCCTCCTCCTCCCTACAATTCAAAAGGCGTACAGGTACTCTCCCCTTTCGTACATCAACCACCCCTCTGGCTGTCAGGACAGTGGGTCTGCTATCGGAGTATACTGGTTCTACCAATGCCTGGTAATCTCTCCAAGACCTATAGCTGCCCGACACCAAACCAACATTTCACATCTGGGGGGTATTGCAATGGGGAAGGGATCACTCACTCTGACACTGCCAATTTCTCCGCCAGAGAGTTCTACCTGTTGACTTTGCATCAGGGCTCTGATCTCCTTCTGCAGGACTCGTTGTTCACTGGAACCAGCAGTCTCAGCCACCTGTTGCAACAAGACAATAACCTCGGACAGACAGTTTTCAATTACATTTGTACCAAGTGTCATCATGGGATTACATTCACGTCGATCAATATCAACAACTCTCAGACCTTGAGACTCTAGCTCTACCCGGCCCACTTTAACAGCAATTTCTTTACATCCTATCTGTGGGAAAGACTGACCATTACTGGCAACTACTGTCAGTTCATCAGTTGGGCCATGGGTAAGTTCTGAATCAGCCCAATACCTCTTGTAAAGAATGTACGGCATAGTGGTGACCTGGGAGCCAGTGTCCAGCAAAGCGTTCATGGGGATGCCGTCAATCACCACAGGAAAGATCTGTCTCCCTCCCACATACTTGGCTCACCAGTTCCTTGGGCCTTGTGGTCCTACTCCTGGGGGTTGGCCCTCTGCCCCAGGGGTTGCTCGTTTAAAGGACAAAATCTTGCAAGATGACCGGCCTTGTAGCAGTGACGACAGATGGGACGTCCGTCCTGGTCATAGCGATCGTTGTTCCTCCCTCAAAGTGGCAGGGCTTTCCTCCTCCGGAGCCACGGGACATCCTCTGGACTGGAAGCAAGCTGGATCTTTTCCTTGGAGGACACCTGCAGGGACTGCACGGTTTTGGTAAGTGCAGCCATCCCTTTGGTCAACTCCTGGACCTGAAGACGCAGCTCCTCAGTTGGATCTTTAACCAGAGTCTGTGCATAAGCCTCCACAGGGGTGGAAGGGAAAGATGTAGCTTCCTGGTGGTAAGTGATCGCTGGGCGCCTAGGGGGCGCTGGACGGCTGTCAGTGGGTTCCTGCAGTACCCGTATAGCCCTGTCCTTAAAATCAGCAAAGTCCAGATCAGGGTCTTGCAGGGTTATGATGCGCAACTGTCCTTGGTGCGTACTGGATAGAAGTCCTTCAATTAACTCCTCCTTTAACAGTTTATCTTCCTCCTTCACACTGTCAGGATCAACTTGCTTAACTGCTCGCAGCGCCTCCTGCAGGTTGAGAGCATAGTCCCTTATACTGTCCTGCGCCTTCTGTTTACAGCCAAAGAACCTCATCTTGATTTCAGCTGCAGTACGGGTGTCAAAGGTGCTTCACAGCTTGGCCAGGATCTTTGCAACAGTCTCTTTATCAGTGTCCTGCCAGGCTTTCACTTCTCTCTGAGCTGCATCCGTTACCTGTCCAATCAGGATATTCACTTTCTGGCTGTCAGACAGAGGGTAGATTTTAAACAAACTGCACAGTCTCTCTTTAAATTCACTCAGGGTATGTGACTCACCCGAGTACTGCGGTAGCCAGGCCGCTCCCGGTACGTAGGGCATAGACAGCGGCATTATGGGGACCGCTGCGGGGGGCGCTTCTCTTTGCGGCGCTGCGGGTTGGCATCAGCGTCCGCCGCTGCATTGCCATGCGGCGCGGACATTCTCTTCCTCCCCCCTAGTTAACGTTAGCCAGGGTCGGGGGTTGTGTGGGCTCACCGGTGACCGCTTCGCAGTCCCGATTCTCCGGGCTGTTGGCCTCAGCTCATCTTCTTCTCGCGCACTGTCCTCTCTTCCCGCGCGGCACTTCACTTCTTCGCGCTCTGTGGCAGGCTCCGCCCACGAAGGCCTGCGCCAATTTCAAACACAGTCTATGGCATACAGGACCCAGGGGGTACCGGGCTCCGTAATCCTGTTCGTGATGCCAAATTGGGTCTCCCTCCCAGGGCCGTGGGGTACTCAGTACCGGGCCGGTGTCAGCGGGATATTTCACAGCAGCAGTGACCCGGTCCGTGGCCCTGGGCGCCCAAGTAATGGGGGAGTAGAAATGGTGGATTATAGGTTAATGGAATAGTTTGTGACGCCACCTGTGGTGCTCGGCAAGGGAGTTGTTAAGCCGACGCTGCATGCAGATCCGCTGAGACTGGTGGTATGGCACAGCAAAGATGTAAAAGCTCCCCACAGGTGAAGCTATAGTCCCAGGGCAGTGTAGATGCGGTTGGCACAGGGATGCAGCGGTGCCGGAAAGGTAGGAAGCAGACAAGACACAGCGGGGTGCAATTTCTGTACCTTTACTTGATAACTGCAGTCCAGGTCCTGATTACAGGTGGTATTGGAGCAGGCTAGCCTGGAAGCAACTCAGGGATTCTCTCTCAGCAGATGGGTTGTGCAGTCTCCTTACTAGCGCTTATTCGGATGAAGTACTCCCAGTACTGAGTTACTGGAGTTCCTCCGGACAGATGTTCTCAAGAACCTCACTTGCATGGCAGACAACTGTAGCCTATCTCGGGGACTCCTCTCTCCTGAGTCCCGGCTCACTATCCAAGCTGCTGTTGTGCCCTCAAGTCTTAGATGGGAGTAGGGCATTTGCAGCCTCCTACTCCTCTGGTGTCTGTTGCAGGACCGTTAGTATCCGTACAACCGTGGAGACCAGGCTCCAGTTCATGTGCTCTCTCCAGAGATGAGCTCATCCTCTCTGCTCTATCTCAGCGCTCCTTCCACATGTCTGCACACTTCACCCTCTGCAGACTAACTAACTAACCACCCCTTCCTCTTGGCCCTCAGAGAGCATTCCTCCCCTTAATCCCGGTTCAGAGTTCCCCCTGCTGGCCTGGAGTGGAACTGTGTTGCATGCATAGATTGACTGCGAGAGAGACCCATCATTGCCTCCAAGCCTGGCATTACCCTCCCCTGGAGGAAGGCACCACCACTGTGGTGACCATACCCCTGGGGGTGCCACACATGCTTAGTGTATGGTCACTTTAGTGTATGGTCACTTTCTACCTGTCCTCTATGTGTAGTGTATGATCTGTCACTTTCTACCTGTCCTTCCTGTGTGGTGTAGGGTCTGTTATTCTCTACCTGTCCTCCATGTGTAGTGCAGGGTATGTCACTCTCTACCTGTCCTCCATGTGTAGAGTGGGGTCTGTCACTCTCTACCTGCCCTCTATGTGTAGTGCGGGGTCTCTCACTCTCTACTTGCCCTCCATGTGTAGTGTGGGGTCTGTCACTCTCTCCCTGTCCTCCATGTGTAGTGTGGGGCCTGGCATTCTCTCTCTTTCCTCCATGTGTAGTTTGGGGCCTGTCGCTCTCTACCTGCCCTTCATTCACTGACGAGCAAAAGGGTAACAATATTTTGAACTTCTGACTTTCAGGCTCCATAACTTGCCGTACACTTCTGCTTCGAACATGAGAATGCCATCATTTTATAGACAATTATTTTGGCTATCTCATACATAAATTTGACTTGCAGCTATTTAGCCTATGATTAGTTATGCAGATTCTTGTCATGTCAATGCATTGTTACTGTTTTGGAACCATATTTTTCTTCCTGTTTACTACAAATTATAACATGTTCTCACCTTCCCTAATAGATCAGTGTGTTATAAGGTTGATTCCCTAGTGAAAACTCACTGGTCCGAATCAAGGAGCATCCATGAAGAAAATTTCCTAAGAAAAGAGAAATTGCATCAAAAAAATTGCCAAACTGCATGATGTGAGTGCCAAGACAGTCTGAAGAATATGAAATGCAGTGCGTCCATTCATTCAAAAGTCAAGAAGTGGATGTCCAGGCAAAATATCGGAGTTAACAATTCGGCTCATCACAACGTTTATCAGTTCTTGCGCAACACGGCAGTGGAGGTGGCTCGTATGCTTCGTAATAGTGAGATCATAGACATCCAAATGTGGCGCCCCTGAGGATTCAGTTGCCACAGAGGTACTGCACCTCCTCCTGAGGTGTGGTACCCCACCATCCAGGTAGGTTGGAGGCTCCTGACCACGCTCCAACACTTGCATCCCACACAACACAGTAGTTCAGCAAAGCCACATTGCGGCTCCCTACTTGGAGTGTAGCAGAGCACCTTTGGTGGCTCCCTGCTTGGAACACAAAACGTGCTGGGAGGCGGGTGGAGTTAGAATACATAAAAGAGCGGGAAGGTTTAGAATTTCAGTCAGTCGTTCAGTCAGTCAGTGAGAGAGGAGTGAGGAGAGAAGATCCCTGGGAGAGGGATGGAGGAAAGAGGTGCTGCAGCAAATCTCAGTGACCTGGGTCTGCTGGCACGGGAAAGGAAAGGAGAAAGACATTGAACAGAAACCAGATCTTCCATAAGAAGGAAAGACTAGTACGGAACGTAGGAGTAAAAGGGAACAGAGGACATGGGCTAGGAGAGAACTCTGCCTAGAAGTTCTAAGCGCAAGGCCGGGGCCCGGTCCCCGAGGTTGTATGGATACTAAAGGTCCTACAGCAGACACCGGAGGAGTAGTGGGCTGTAAATGCACTACTCCCATCTAAGACTTGGGGGCACAACAGCAACTTGGATAGTGAGCCGGGACTTAGGAGTAAGGAGTCCCTGAAGCAGGCTACAGCTGTCTGCCGTACAAGTAGAGTTCTTGGGAACATCTGTCAGGAGGAACTCCAGTGTAACTCAGTACTAGGAGTACTTCACTTAAAGGCGCTATAAGAGGAGACGTTCAGAAAGGCACATGTTGGCGGAGTGTTGGAAGGGAGCATTCCATCTGGCCTGGAGGTTGACTGAGTCCCTGACCCGGAGAACACGGCACGGAGGCAGGTACCTGTGTGTACTACAGACTGTGAGTAAAGCTTTGGAACTACAAGCCTTGGTGTCCTCCATTCATTCCTGCACCAACACACTCAGTACCACTACATCTGGGTACCAGCTTCTACACCGCCTGCGCCTCTCCTCTACCCCTACATCTACACTGCCCTGGGACTACAGCTCCACCTGTGGGGAGCTTCACCAACTTGGCTGCAACACACCACCAGTCCCGGAGGATCTGTCTGCAGCGTCGGCTTAACATCTCACTTGCCGAGCACCACAGGTGGCGTCACAAACTATTCCATTAACTACATTCCACCATACAATCTCCCCCATTAATTGGGTACCCAGGGCCACGGACCGGGTCACCGCCTGGGAGGGCGACCCACACGCGACACACGTTACACAAGTCTGGAATTGTGGCTCGAAAAAGAAGAAACCGCGACTTCAATATCCTCACAAGAAGTGTCAGATCGAGTTTGCAAAAAAATGTGAAAAGTGGACAGTAGAAGATTGGAAACTAGCGATATGGAGCAATGAGACGAAAGTCAATAGACTAGGCTCTGATGAGTACAAATGGGTCTGGAAGAAACAATGTAAAAAGGGGCTAACGTATCAAGAAATTGAAAGAACTGTCAATTTCGGTGGAAGAAGCTTGATGATATGGGGTTGTTTCACAGCCAAAGGCATTGGATACTTGACTAGGATCGATGGTGGTCTCAGTGCTGAACTCTATGTGAGTATCCTACAAGACTAGATACTTCATGCACTCAAGTACTATGGGTATGAAAAGGAAGACATTGTGTTCTATCAGTACAACGACCTGAAGCCTATGTCGAGATTGGCGAAGAAATGGTTAAATAACAATGAAGTAGAGATGCTGGATTGTCCCCCACAGTCCCCAGAGCTCAACCCAATCAAACACTTGTGGGTAGAGTTGAAGAAAAAGCTGTATACATAACCAAGTGAACCGACCAATATGCACCAACTTTGGGAACGTGTAAAAGAGACCTGGAATCATATTTTGAACGAGACAAGCTTGAGTCTGACGGAGATCATGCCTAGAAGGAATCAGGCAGTGCTGAAAGCCAAAGGAGAATTTAAAAAATACTAATAAAATAATGAAAATTAAAATTTAGACTTTTAGGAGCAAAACAGTAACAATGCAGTGACATGACAAGAGTCTGCATAATTAATCATATGCTAAATAGATGCAAGTCAAATTTATGCATGAGATATCCAAGATGATTGTCTAAAAAATGATGGTAGTCTCGCATTCAAAGCTGTAGTGGATGGGAAGATATGGAGCCTGGAATTCAAAAGTTCAAAACATTGTTATCTTTTTGCTTGTCAGCGTATGTAGTGCAGGGTCTGTCGCTTTCTACCTGAAACCCTGATTGTAAGGTGCCCAGGGCAGTAGCCATGGAGAAGGGTCTGTCTTCCCACACCTTGGCACCTCACAAATAAACAGTGTCCCGTTTCACATGTGCTGTGTGTGTAGTGCAGACCACTCATGGTTTGTCCATAGGCCTCCATATCCAGGAGCAGCCGCACATAAATCAGGGGACACCCACTTCTTAACAACCAGTTCAACTTTAATTAACAGTGAAGAGTTCAATTGATGACAAATTACAGTGCCATTTCATGTTCTCCATTTGTTCAGCCTGAACTATCCCATGGCTTACTTGCTTCTTCAGCCCCCGGGATCTATTAGCTCTGCAGTATAATCGAGACCCGCCTTGGCTCACTCGCTCTTTTCCCCTTCCGGCTTCCATTTGTTGGAAGGGAATAAGACACTCTTCCTATTGCATAGTTCAGGCAGTAGGCACCTGACGTTACAGGAATATCCAAAGAAAGTTGCCTGCGTTCTCATACTGCCAAAACAATACAGACTTCATGTGCCTCTAGCTCTTTCGCCTTGAACTCTCACTACCACTGTAACAACCCTGCTGGCATCGCTGCATGGCCTCCCATTCTCCACTCACCAACTTTCTCACTGCTCCAGGCCATGCTGTGATTTCTGTCTGCTGCCAGCTCCATGCTCTGTCTCATGTCTGCTCTCTGCATGTTTTCTGGCTGTGTCTATAGGGGGGCGGCGCCGGAACTCTCTGGTTCTTATGCAATCAGTGTGCACCTGCCTGATGTGTCCCTGGCCAATTACCAAGAGCCCTCTAGTATTTAGGGCAGCTGCTCCCCATGGACTCTGCCTGTGCAATGTGTTAGCACAGTTAGTTTCTTGCTGCTGAGTAAGCCAGGCCCTGTCCTGTGTCTCGCCTTCTCTGGAGGCTTTACTCCTAGCTTGCCTAGTATTTCTCTGTCCACCCTCCAGGAGGCAGAATATCCTGGTCCCTGTGCTATTACTCCTTGCTTTGTCTTGTCTTGGTCTAAGCCTTGCTTTGTATCTGAGTATACTTCACTCCCTGTACCTTGTCTCGTACTGTTTCCCTGTCTGAACTTTGTCCTACCTTTGTCTCCCCGTCTCCTTGTCTGTGGCTTCTTTCCTTGCTGTGTCTTTCCTTGTGTCCTCCCTGTCTATGCTCTGCACCCTTGCAAGCTCTGCCTTCTCTGCACCTTGCGTGCGCTTCCTGCTCTGCACCCTTGCAAGCTCTGCCTACTCTGCCCCCTTGCAAGCTCTGCCTGCTCTGCCCCCTTGCAAGCTCTGCCTGCTCTGCCCCCTTGCAAGCTCTGCCTGCTCTGCACCCTTGCAAGCTCTGCACCCTTGCAAGCTCTGTCTGCTCTGTACCCTTGCAAGCTCTGCCTGCTTGGCACCCTTGCAAGCTCTGTCTGCTCTGCACCCTTGCAAGCTCTGCCTGCTCTGCACCCTTGCAAGCTCTGCCTGCTCTGTACCCTTGCAAGCTCTGCCTGCTCTGCACCCTTGCAAGCTCTGTCTGCTCAGCACCCTTGCAAGCTCTGCCTGCTCTGCACCCTTGCAAGCTCTGCCTGCTCTGTACCCTTGCAAGCTCTGCCTGCTCGGCACCCTTGCAAGCTCTGTCGGCTCTGCACCCTTGCAAGCTCTGCCTGCTCTGCACCCTTTGAAGCTCTGCCTGCTCTAACACCCTTGCAAGCTCTGCCTGCTCTGCCTCCTTGCAAGCTCTGCCTACTCTGCACGCTTGCAAGCTCTGCCTGTTCTGCCCCCTTGCAAGCTCTGCCTGCCCTGTATCCTTGCAAGGTCTGCCTGCCCTGTACCCTTGCAAGCTTTGCCTGCTCTGTACCCTTGTGGCTCTGCCTGCTCTGTACCCTTGCGGCTCTGCCTGCTCTGTACCCTTGCGGCATTCCTTCTGTGTGAACAGGTCCAAACCTGTCCCGTCATACTCCACTCCTTCCTATCAGTACCTGTACCTCCACCTCCTGTGTGAACAGGTCCAAACCTGTCCCGTCATACTCCACTCCCTCCTATCAGTACCCGTACCTGCACCTCCTGTGTGAACACGTCCAAACCTGTCCCGTCATACTCCACTCCCTCCTATCAGTACCCGTACCTGCACCTCCTGTGTGAACACGTCCAAACCTGTTCCGTCATACTCCTCTCCTTCCAGCCTGCTCCAGTATCTGCACCTGCTGTGTGAACAGGTCTCTACTTGTTCACACACCACACCTGCCCAGTGTCTCAGCCGTTCCTGCTTGCCCTGTGTCTCAGCCATACCTGCTTGCCCTGTGTCTCAGCCGTAACCTGCTTGCCCTGTGTCTCAGCCGTGCCTGTCTGCTCTGTGTCTCAGCCGTGCCTGCCTGCCCTGTGTCTCAGCCATGCCTGCCTGGGTACCAGCCGTGCCTGCCGTGCCTACCTGCCTGCCTGTCAGTTGCACCTGTCCAAGTGTCTTTTCCTCTAGTGGGATCAGCAGCCACAGCCAGACACCACCTTGGAGTGGCACCTGGCAGCTACCTGCCGCACAAGCCTGACCTCACCATCAGAGGCTCCAATGAAGATGGAGGTAGCTGTCGTAGTCACGCCCCTTCCAGGGTTGTCTGCTTTGTGGCACAGTGGGGGCATAACCCCCCGGCTCGCGCCAATCTGCCAAGGCGCGAGCGTGACAACCACTATCTCTATCTGATCTAATCTGGAAATGCTCCCTGTCACGTGGACCCATCCTGTGTGACACGACCCGCAGGTCGCTAACTAAAGCAACAAAACTGGCACGTGTACCTGTCCTGTGTGACACAACCCGCAGGCCGGCAACTAAAACAACAAGACACGGAGGAAGGGGAAAAAGTTACAATGGTGGGCCCTGCGATAGGGAACGGGGATGTGGAGACCTCCTGCACTCCCTTGAGTCAGTGTCCCTCACACGCCTAACGTTCCCTATACAGGCTCCTCACCTGTCGCCGAACCAGAACCTGTCACCCTAGCACACCCTACACCTATCCCTTGCTAGGGAGCTGGGTGGTGCAGGCACTGGCTCCAACGCTGTACTAATACACACCAGGGAAAAATACAAACAGGGATAACACCACTTAGCTTTCCTCTGTTGCTATTGCTCCCAGCAACAGAGTCCACCACCAGAATGCAGCTTTCCTCTAGAATAGCGGCTACTTCTCCAAGCTTTGTCAGAGCTGCAAGGAACACCTCTCTGTAATTCCTTCCTTCACCAGACTTTACACCAGAGCTCCACTGAGCTGCTCTCTGTAATTCCTTCCTTCACCAGTCTTGGTTGGAAATGAGCAATATCACCAACAGTGATTGCAACCACCTGACACTCTTTTATAGGTAAGAGCCAGCAATCACACCTGCTTCATAATCACGCGCACTAAACTAAAGTAACCAGAGTGCAATGACCCTAACGGCCACCGGGGGCAAAAACTAACTTTAAGCACACAGCTTAAGGAAAAAACATAAGGTTACTAGTGCTTTTATCTGTCATGATCCAGCATGGATCATGACACTCCCCTTTTTGTATGAATTTACCCTATCCCATGCTGGGCTGGTCCCAAGCAAATTAACTATCTGTACCTGTACACTACTTCCTAAAACTAATATGCCCACCCCACTGCACATTTCCCTTCCTTAATCTAACTTCTAAACTCTGTACTCAGTTTTATGTCCTAAATCTAACTCTATACTTTCCCTATACACTACACATTACTAACATTGTACATTGATTACATTATATTACAGGTACTGCATACATTAGTGCTCATAAGATTCTATGCATTTTCACATACTAAATTACTCCATAGAAATACAGTAATATCATGTTTCACAACATACATTTTATAAATGTTGTCTTTCAGGAAGGAAAGCACATGACAGTCCCTGTCCCACCCTTACATGATCATCACAGGACCTGCATCTTTATGCTTTAGAGTACGACACGGTAAATGACATGTTTTGATGGTAGAGTGAATGGTATCATTCAAAATGTCATCTCATTCCCAAAGTCCGTTCCTTATTTGGCGACAGGAAAAAAAAGGTTACTGCTCTTGGAAGAAAGGGAGAGGAAAAAAGTGTGAAATTTGTAAAATTTTACCAATAAGAAGGAGTTCAAGATTCAAAAAAATGTGACTGTGAGAAGAGGTTGTATCTAATTAATGACTATAAAAGCACAGCTAAAAATATATTATATAATCCCGAGAAGACAAGAAATATCACCTTCAAACACCATAGCCAATCATTGCTTTGATACTTTACTAATTCCCCCCCCCTTCCAAGATGCAACAAGTTTTCCTCCTTGTAAACGTTCATCTCTAATCTTAATTAAATGAGGCCGTTTTCAGCCATCTTTTTATCACAAATTATCCTGACATTATAGAGCTCGGGTAATTACTGACTTTTTTTTTACTTCTTTATTTTTGATATCACATGCGGGTACGGTCCGTTAAACTGCCAGTGCACATTAAGAAAGAAGAAAAAAAATGTTAACGAGGGAGAAGCAATCAAGTTCATTATGATTTGAGTACGAGTCATTAACATGTTCAATGAGGTCACAGCCAATAAATTAAATAACTTCCTAATATGAAATTGTCATTTTTGCAGGTTTTCAACCAAGGTTAATGTCTTTAATTGGTCTATTTACACATTTGTTCAGTATAAGGGAAGAAAATTTCTTCTGATGTCTTGAAAAGTGGCCCTGGGAAGTGGGTGGAAGCATTAGATGCGTTATGATGTAATACATGATTTGGATAATGATATGCCACCATAGTTTACAGATATACAGCAAATGACAAATAGGAAATTGGGGTCTTGCTTGCAGTGACACCACTTGATGTTCTTGGGTCCCAATGCAATGTGTCCAACAGGGCTCCCAACGTTCACAAGCCGTTAATAAAATTGGTCTACTCATATATGCCAAAGGGAACTTTTTGGCCCCCTCTAGGGTGGGTGTAACCTCAAACCCTACACCTAAAATAGTTACGCCCCTGCTCACATGCATTTGCTCTTTCAGCTATTGGTATGGCATTATGGGATTTTTAGGGGAACTCCATCCAAACTTCCCAATAATGTACACAGCTAACAAGGGTGGTGAATTATTGAAAGTTAGATGTACAGAGCGAATAAAAATGTACAAGGCCATACAATACTTCTGCATACTTCCAATTTTATATCTCCTATTATAGGGGGTTTTCAACCATGAGACCCCGCATTACTCTGTAATATGATACTATAAAGGGTTTCACAGCTTTTCCCAAAAGTGGCCATTAAAATTTTGCTACCCTCTCTTAAAAACTATGCCTGATTTTGCAGGAGAGATCATTTTCTGGTCGTACAGATATTTGACCATTGCAGCCAATGATTGGCCACAGCTTTCCTATACCATCCCCCCCTTGCTAGAAAAGGAAGAGCAAGGATTTATGCAGCAGTACCAGAGGAGCAGCAGGGATTGGTAGGCGAGTTTGGACTTTTAGTGCTGATCTGTTTATTAAAGTGTATGTGTCAGATCTCTCTCTGAGGTCAGCATATATTAAAGATAATAAAGGGAGAGATTCTGAGCTTGAGGATATATAGTTTTATAGGAATTTATTCCACATTTCCATGTACAAAGATGTTAAATGCTACCAGGACTCATAAAAAAAGCCTGTGAGTCGTTTGTTTTCCTCCACCCACATACAGTGGGCGGGGAAAACAGGACTCACAGGCTTTTTCTATGACTCCTTCCAGCATTAATACATATTTATACATAAAATTACAATCAAAAACATAGAAAGCTATATATCCCCTACTTCAGCATCTCCCCCTCTATTATATACTGCCCTCAGATAGGAGACATGGCAAAGCCACTTTAATTGCATTGTATAGTAATTGCATGCATATTTTATACATTGAATCTACTCCTTTTCATACTTTCACGTCTTACTCTGAAGCATACTGGCTTTTACTACAGCTCATACATTTTTATGTATTTTTACTAATATAACATTTATTAGTTCCATGTGAATAAAATGAACGCTATTCTAGTAGTAGTACTATAAACAAGCTTACTACTATTTCGTTATCCCTGTTTGCCAAAATAAGAAAGAATATCTTAAAATGCAACTTTAACCCTTTAAACTCACATGGTGCCTCTGTGAGACACCGCTTTCTCCTCTAGAATCACGCCACAATTTTTATCCAGGCTCGGACTGGCCCTCAGGGAAACAGGACAATCCTCTGGTGGGCCTCTGTGAAGTAGTGCTGATGAACACTGCTATTACACTTGATTTGCAGAAAAAGGTATCATCTAATAATTAATTGAACAAGCTGGCGAAATTCATATTACATAGAAGTAAAAGTAAATTTGTGTACTAGGATCAGGTCATGTTGGCATGTAGCTGAACAGTGGGCCCCCAAGAATCAATGTTACTGGCGGGACTTTGCCAAGCCAGCCCCACACTGTATTTATGGATTCTCTATGCCTCCAAAAGAAATCAGCTGTTTAGAAAGATTCAGAATGGACCCTTAGACTTCTATCACAGATCTATATTGCATGGATCCAATATACCTTTGTGTGTAGTTAATACGTTCTAGATCTTACATGGCCGAGCCTGAGGTCCATGTTTTTTTTCAGCACCTTCTAGTTAAAAATAGGATGGGAGAGAAAAAAAAAAGAAAAAGCAAAACCTTTGATTCCCTTTTTTTTTTCATTTACCAACATTATTGATTTTCTTTAGTTCATTTTGCTCTCAGGAGCAGCACTCGTTCCATTGCGAAGAGTCCACCATCTAATTTCCCTGGTGAGTTTCCTTACGTGTGTATATGCATACATACAGGCCTATTATTATTTTGCAGGATTCTCCGGACCTGGAGAAAGTAAGCGTCAGTAAATCATGGCAGACACCCAAGATCCATGGGCAATGTTAGTAGTATAAGGAGAATTCCTAACTAGTGCAGCTACCTTAGGGACAGACCATACTACCGCTACAAGGCTGCACTCTGTTTTCCTATGGGGCGTTATGATTTTTGTCTACACCCATGAACACACGCATAAAGGAATAACATAATTAGTGAGTTCCTACATAGTCACCATGACATTAACAATCCCTTAACCCCTTAATTGTATCATCCAAAATCTTTCCTTTACCATCTGACCTTGAAAACTTCTACATCCATAACAGGTGATACACATAAGAAACACCTCACTGGAAATATTACATTTACCTTCTTAACATACTCAAACACATTTAATAAACCATTGGTGCAAGATGTGTTACACACTTGACCACCAGGGATTATACATCAGGATTTGCAAACTATACACTGAACCATCACTGATATACACTGGATCTTCAGGAAATCTATATTACATGCATGGGACCACAAGGGAATATATACCACACATAGCAAGCCATCAGAGACTAAATATGACTCATACACAAGACCACCAGGGAATTTATGCCACACACACTGAGCCATCAGAGACTATATATCACACTCAGGACCACGAGGGAATATATCCCAATCATAGTGAATCATCAAAGACTATATATTGCCCATGCACAGGACCACAAGGTAATGTTTTCCAAACATACTGAACCATCAGAGACTATCACACACATACACCAGACCACCAGGGAATATATACCATACACTGAGCATTCAGAGACTATCACACACATACACTGGACTACCAGGGTATGTATCCCACACAAGTCATCGAAGACTATAAATCACACATACATCAGACTATCATGTAATATACATAACGAGCTATTAGAGACTATCACAC
Source organism: Dendrobates tinctorius (assembly GCF_039654945.1). Lineage (NCBI taxonomy): Eukaryota > Metazoa > Chordata > Amphibia > Anura > Dendrobatidae > Dendrobates > Dendrobates tinctorius. Next base: position 11,820,156 of record NW_027361788.1, on the reverse strand, counting down.
ACATATAACGGACTACCAGGGAATATATCTGACACATACTGAACCATAAGAGACTATATATCACACATACTCTGAAATAATATAAGAGGGTGAAGTGCAGGAAGATCCGGGGGAGGGCTGAATCCTCTGCTCTGTGCCCGGAACCATTGAGCAGGGCAGCAGGTTCCCCGGGGGGACAGAGAAGGAGCTGGGCACAGGAAGACAGCCAAGCAGAGAGCAGGAGAAGTGCGCTCGCTTTCCTCAGAGCAGCCAGGGCAGGAACCAGGAGAGGACGCTGACGCAGACCGGGAGAGAGACAGAGCTCCCATTCACATTGCAAAGACCGGTGTACCGCACGCAGAGACTGCAGACCGTGAGTGCGTGAGGCCGTGTACTGCAGTGACAGCAAAGGTGCGTCCTGATCCCTGTGGACAGACTGAGACCCACAGAGAAGCGGAGGCCTGTGTAGGGACTGAGGCCAGTACAGAGTCCGTAGCCCATGACTATGTGAAGCAGTCTGCAGTGACTGATGAGGAGTGTCCTGATCCCAGTGTAGAGACTGTGCCCAGTACAGAAATGGCAGCTAGTGCAGAGACAGCAGCCTGTGCAGAGACAGCAGCTAGCGCAGAGACAGCAGCCCGTGCAGAGACAGCAGCACGTGCAGAGACAGTGACCCGTGCAGGGACCGTGACCCCCACTCATGGCCCCGGTACCCGCTGGGCTGATGCAGAGCCCCTGATTCCTGCTGAGAGATCTAACAGGGTACGGAGTGTTGTTTCCCCTGGGAGAGGCTGTTGTGCTTAGACAAAAGACTCAGAGCAGAGGGGGCTCCGTTTGTCCAGTACCCCCTCTGCCTCCTGCAGTAACCCTTGAGACCCCCAGCGGAGGATTGTAAAGTCAACAGAGTACAGAGGGACTTCAGACGGCAAGCGCCGCTGGTGATTCGGTGCCAACGTGGAAGAAGCCCGACTCTTCAATCAAGACCCCTTCGGACTGATAAGTTCCCTCATAAGAAAACTCCGTATAATTCTGTTAAATTCTGGTTTTGCCTTTTTGACTGTTTTCCTATTAACAATACTTCCACCGTTATTTTGCCTGTATTAATCCCTGTAAATAAACCTCCCCTTTAACTGTTGGTCCGTCAGTTCCGTGGTGACATACACAGCACCTGCACATCATTACACTAATATAGTGTTATAGTACATGGACTCTGTTGTGCTGGCGTGAGCTGCAGTTTGGACAGAGCCCCTGGCCAAGGGGAAGTACAAGCAATTGGGAAGGAGTGCCTGATAGGAAGGGGTTGGTTCGGTGACCATCTTGAAAAAGCTTGTAAGGAGGAGAAAGTGTGATATCTCCACGGAGCGTCATCCGCAGAGCCGAAATCCCCAGGACAAACCCGGAGGACCCTCTAGTAAGTCAGCTGTGGTACCACACACCGGTTAGAAACGTTGTCATTCCTTGGTGAAACAGTCGTCGTCCAGGCGGTCTCATCTCTGCAACAGCACAGCGACCAGACACAGGTCTGTAAGTCCTGAGCTCAGGTCCACCGCGAACGTTATGGCGGGAGTGTGCACATGTAAGGGGGTCACAGAAGCTGTCCTGAACCTCCAAACATGTCCCGGTTTAGTGAGTATAATTGTATAAATGTATATATATATTGTTGGCTTGTAATGTTGTAAAGATGTGTACAAAATTTGCTATGTATATTGTTGTGAGTTCATTTTCCCCTTCGTCACTGAGGTCTGGTGAACTCCCTATTCTGGTAAAGGAAGGTAATGAGTCTGATTATCAGGCACCTGAGCCTAATGAGGATGACTGGCTGAGTGGAGTCACGGACTGGATATAAGGCTGCCGACGCCCTTCTACCCTGCGGGTGATTTCTCTGTGGACTTCTAGGACACCAGTCTGATTCCTGCTCCTGTAAAGCTAAGTTTTCTGCTTTGCCTGTTAGCATTGGTGTTTTGTTTTTGTTTTCCTTGCTTTTCTGGATTCTGCCATTCCCTGCTGGGGTGAGCTGAATCTCCTTTTGCCGGTTGCTCTGTCTTCAGAATATTCCTGAGTACTGACATAGCTTTTTTGAAGCTTAGCGTCTTCAGGGCCTTTTTCACTGTCAGTCTGTTGGCTCTTATTTTCGTAGGGTTTTTCACGGATTGCAGACAGCAGCCTTCCTGTCCTTTCCTATCTAGTTAGCTTGGGCCCCGTCTTTGCTCAGTCTATCTTTCTGTCTGTGTTTGTGTTTTCATCTTGCTTCACCATCATTATATGTTGGGGGCTGCCTATTGCTTTGGGGTCTGCTCTGGGGCAGTTTAGATTTCCCCTTTCTTTCTTTAGGCCTATTTAATTCTCCGGCTGTGATCGAGGGGTCAAGGGCATCGTAGGAACCCCCCACGGCTACTGTTAGTTGTTGTGGATAGGATCAGGAGTCTGCAATCCGATAGCTGCCAACCTCTCTGGTTTTCTGGACTTAGCTAGCATTTCTGTTTTTGCCTCCTACGGTGACTCAATCATAACAGAATCACCCGCCATACCGCAGATCCTAGGGTACTCAATAGCAGGAAAGAATTGTGTTTAAAAAAAAAAAAAAAAAGTGTGTGTATATTCTTTCCTCTATATCTCTGAGGCCGTAGGGGGAATTTTTTTTTCTCTCAATGGAGATAAAGCAATTGTCTGATCGTGTGGAGCAGCTCGCTGCGGAAGTGCGGGGAATTTCCGCCTACCTTGCTCGTTCGCATGCTGTTGAACCAAAGATCCCTACACCTGATGTATTTTTTGAGGATCGATCTAAATTTTTGAGTTTCAAAAATAATTGTAAATTATTTTTTGCCTTGAAGCCTAACTCGTCAGGGAGCTCCGCGCAGCAGGTTAAAATTGTCATCTCTTTGCTGCGTGGCGATCCCCAGGATTGGGCGTTTTCTTTGAAACCAGATGATCCTAGTCTGACTAATGTGAACGCATTCTTTCAAGCCTTGGGGTTGTTGTATGACGAACCTAATGCTATTGATCAGGCTGAAAAGACCCTGTTGGCATTGAACCAGGTTCGAGATTCTGCAGAGTTGTACTGTCAAAAGTTCCGAAAGTGGGCGGTCCTTACTACCTGGAATGATAATGCCTTGGCTGCTCTCTTTCGGAAGGGTTTGTCAGAAGCCGTAAAAGATACTATGGTGGGATTTCCTGTTCCCTCTTGTCTGGACGATTCTATGTCATTAGCCATTCAGGTTGATCGGCGTTTACGTGAACGCAGGATTGCACGAGAGGTGTTGCCACCGGTTGAACAGACGTCTGAACCTATGCAATGTGATAGAGTTTTGTCTAGGGCGCAACGTCAGTAGTTCAGAAGGCGTAATAAGCTGTGTTTTTTCTGTGGAGATGCCTCGCATATTATTCCTGTTTGTCCTAAACGAGAGAAACGCTTTGCACACACGTTTTCTGTTGGTGGTGTTCAACCTAAGTTTCTTCTGGCAATTACTCTGATCTGCTCCCTGTCCACATTTTCCGCCAAGGCTTTTGTGGATTCGGGAGCAGCGCTAAATCTAATGGACTTGGATTTTGCTAAATGTTGTGGATTTCCGATGACACCTCTGCAGACGCCTATCCCTTTGAGGGGGATTGATGCTACTCCTTTGGCTAAAAATAAACCTCAGTTTTGGACCCAGGCGGTCATGCGGGTCGCCCCAGACCATCAAGAAAATTGCAGATTTTTGGTGTTGCATGGTCTGCATGATGCCGTTGTTCTGGGGTTTCCCTGGTTGCAAATTCATAATCCAGTTTTGGATTGGAAATCTGTGTCTGTGGTGAGCTGGGGTTGTCGGTGTGCCTTTGGTGAGGCTCCGGTTTTTTCCACCTCTCCTCAGTCGCATGATGTTCCTGACTATTTGGCGGACTTTTATGATGTATTTAGTGAGAATGAGTCTGCGTCCTTGCCTCCTCATAGGAGTTATGACTGTGCAATTGAACTAAGCCTGGGGTGTAAATTTCCCAAGGGTCGGCTCTTCAATTTATCTGTACCCGAGCACGAGGCTATGCGGTCCTATATTAAGGAGGCGTTGGAGAAGGGTCATATTAGACCATCCTCTTCACCCTTAGGTGCCGGTTTTTTTTTTGTGGCCAAAAAGGATGGTTCTTTAAGGCCTTGTATTGATTATCGTGCCCTCAATAAAATTACTATTAAATATCAGTATCCGTTACCCCTGATTTCGGATCTATTCTCTAGAGTTAGAGATGCTTGCTGGTTTACCAAGCTTGACCTCAGGGGGCGTATAATCTTATCCGCATTAAGCAGGGGGATGAATGGAAGACGGCGTTTAATACTCCGGAGGGACATTTTGAGTACCTGGTGATGCCTTTTGGGCTCACTAATGCCCCTTCTGTCTTCCAGTGCTTCATGAAAGATAGTTTCCGAGACTTTGTCGATAAATTTTTGATTATCTATCTGGATGATATTTTGATCTTCTCCAAGGATTGGGATTCTCATGTGGAACATATTCGGACTGTGTTCCGGATCTTGAGGGAGAATTCCCTGTATGTCAAAGGATCGAAATGCCTTTTTGGAGTACAGAGGATTTCATTTTTGGGATTTATTTTGTCTCCGTCAACTATTGAAATGGACCCGGCCAAGGTACAGGCCATTTATGATTGGGTTCAGCCCACTTCTTTGAAGGCCCTCCAGAAGTTTTTGGGTTTTGCTAATTTTTATCGGAAATTTATTGCAAAATTTTCTAGTATTGCCAAGCCATTGACTGATCTGACAAAGAAGGGTGCTGATGTGTTGAATTGGTCTCCGGAGGCTGTTGCTTCCTTTCAGGAGTTGAAGCGAAGATTTACCTCCGCCCCGGTTTTGCGGCAACCTGATGTCTCACTCAGGTTCCAGGTAGAGGTGGATGCTTCTGAGATTGGTGCAGGAGCTGTTTTGTCCCAAAAGGATCCTGTAACATCTAAAATGAATCCCTGTGCTTTCTTTTCCCGAAAGTTCTCTCCATCTGAACGTAAATATGATGTGGGGAATCGAGAACTGTTGGCCATGAAATGGGCATTTGAGGAGTGGAGACATTGGTTGGAGAGAGCTAAACATCAAGTTGTGGTCCTCACTGACCACAAGAATTTGATTTACCTAGAGTCGGCTAAACGCTTGAACCCTAGACAGGCTAGGTGGGCCTTGTTTTTTACACGTTTTGATTTTGTGGTCTCTTTTCTTCCTGGAACTAAGAATGTCAAGGCAGACGCCCTCTCTAGGAGTTTCTTTGCTGATTCTCCTGTGGTGACCAAGCCTACTACCATCTTAGGCGAAGGGGTAGTTCTTTCTGCCATCTCGCCCGATTTGAGACTTGCTCTGCAAGAGTTCCAGGAGGACAAACCTGAGCGTTGTCCCAGTGGAAAGTTGTATGTTCCTGACCAGTGGAAGAAGAGAGTGATGTCTGAAGTTCATTGCTCTGCATTGGCTGGTCATCCAGGTATTTTTGGTACTAGAGATCTGGTGAGTCGCTCTTTTTGGTGGCCCACCTTGTCTCATGATGTCAGGAATTTTGTGCAGTCCTGTGGGACTTGCTCCCGGTCTAAATCTTGTTCTCGCTCTAGTGGGTTGTTGATGCCTTTGCCGGTCCCCAGGAGGCCATGGACCCATATTTCAATGGATTTCATCTCTGATATGCCGGTCTCTCAAAGAATGACTGTTATTTGGGTGATTTGTGATAGGTTCTCTAAGATGGTTCATCTTGTACCACTCCCTAAGTTGCCATCTTCCTCTGAGTTGGTGCCCCTGTTTTTGCAACAGGTGGTTCGCTTACACGGGATTCCTGAGAACATTGTATCTGACAGAGGAGTTCAGTTTGTGTCTAGATTTTGGAGGACCTTCTGTTCCAAGCTGGGAATCCAGTTGTCCTTCTCCTCTGCTTTTCACCCTCAGACCAATGGGCAGACAGAGAGAACAAACCAGACCTTGGAGTCGTATTTGAGATGTTTTATTTCCGCTGATCAGGATGATTGGGTTTCATTTTTGCCCTTGGCCGAATTTGCTTTAAATAATAGATCTAGTTCTGCCACTTTGATGTCACCTTTTTTTTGTAACTTTGGGTTTCATCCTCGATTTTCTTCAGGGCAGGGGGAGCCTTCTGCCTGCCCAGGTGTTGACACTGTGGTGGAGAGAATGCACCAGATCTGGGACCAAGTGGTGGATAAGTTATCTCTCTCCCAGGAAAAGGCCCAGCGGTTTTCCAATCGACATAGGACCATTGGTCCACAGTTTAAGATTGGTGATATGGTGTGGTTATCATCAAAAAATATTGCTATGAAGGTGGCTTCTCCTAAGTTTAAGCCTAGATTTATTGGACCTCACAAGATTTTGGAGATTATTAATCCTGTCTCTTTTCGTTTGGCTCTTCCTGTCACATTTAAAATCCATAAGGTGTTCCATAAGTCCTTGTTGAAGAGGTTTGTTGAACCAGTTGTTCCTGGGGTGGCACCTCCAGACCCTGTATTGGTTGAAGGTAACATGGAATATGAGGTAGAGAAAATACTGGATTCCCGTCTGGCTAGACGGAGACTCCAGTATTTGGTTAAGTGGAAGGGTTATGGTCAGGAGGATAATTCCTGGGTCTCTGCCTCTGATATTCATGCCAAAAGATTGGTGTGTGCCTTTCATCGGGCTCACCCTGATCGCCCTGGTGGCGTGGTTGAAGGTTTGGTGACCCCTCCTCAAGGGGGAGGTACTGTTGTGAGTTCATTTGCCCCTTCGTCACTGAGGTCTGGTGAACACCCTATTCTGGTAAAGGAAGGTAATGAGTCTGATTATCAGGCACCTGAGCCTAATGAGGATGACTGGCTGAGTGGAGTCACGGACTGGATATAAGGCTGCCGACGCCCTTCTACCCTGCGGGTGATTTCTCTGTGGACTTCTAGGACACCAGTCTGATTCCTGCTCCTGTAAAGCTAAGTTTTCTGCTTTGCCTGTTAGCATTGGTGTTTTGTTTTTGTTTTCCTTGCTTTTCTGGATTCTGCCATTCCCTGCTGGGGTGAGCTGAATCTCCTTTTGCCGGTTGCTCTGTCTTCAGAATATTCCTGAGTACTGACATAGCTTTGTTGAAGCTTAGCGTCTTCAGGGCCTTTTTCACTGTCAGTCTGTTGGCTCTTATTTTTGTAGGGTTTTTCACGGATTGCAGACAGCAGCCTTCCTGTCCTTTCCTATCTAGTTAGCTTGGGCCCCGTCTTTGCTCAGTCTATCTTTCTGTCTGTGTTTGTGTTTTCATCTTGCTTCACCATCATTATATGTTGGGGGCTGCCTATTGCTTTGGGGTCTGCTCTGGGGCAGTTTAGATTTCCCCTTTCTTTAGGCCTATTTAATTCTCCGGCTGTGATCGAGGGGTCTAGGGCATCGTAGGAACCCCCCACGGCTACTGTTAGTTGTTGTGGATAGGATCAGGGGTCTGCAATCCAATAGCTGCCAACCTCTCTGGTTTTTGTGGACTTAGCTAGCATTTCTGTTTTTGCCTCCTACGGTGACTCAATCATAACAGTATATATTCTTAAGGTGTTGTATAGAGAAAACATAGCATTGTTATTAGGCCACTAGATGGAGATATACTAATGTATATAGTGTAGGATAAGCGTACAAGGGAAAGTAAATAGTTAACATAGGAGGGGTTAGCTGAGGTGTAAGGAAGGAAAAATTCCTGGTTAGAGTGAGTCAGGGCTAGGTAGCCCGAAGTGCTTGGGTAGGCTAAATGCCCAGGCTAATCAGCACCCCGCAACGTTTAAGGAGGAGCCCAGCCATCCAGAGTTAGTGGGCTAATTTAGTTACAGATTCAGCAGCGGCAGCAGCTACAGGAACTTGGGTCACAGGAGAAGTCACCACAGTACTACAGGGTAGGTCGCTCACCATGTGGCAGGTCATTGCTTGGGCTGATGCCCTCATATTCAGGGCGAAATGGCTGAGGGAACACCCATATGCAGTGAGGCTGGCCAGGGAGGATGCTGATGAGCTGTTGTAAAACGGTCTGACCCAGGTACGTGCAGTGTGACAAGGAGAGGAGTGCAGGGAAAGATGAAGTAACATACAAGCAATCGATAATGTAATGAATCTGGATGTGCTGCAAAGTCATGAAAGTAAAGTGTTAAATTTTGTGCTGCACCTGGACTGTATCTCTGTTTATTCAGAAATGGCCGGAGGTGACCTTAACCCCTTCCTTACCGATGATGGAATAGTACGTCATCGGTAAGGATCCCCTGCTTTGCAGTGGACACCAGTGGTGAGTCCACCGCAAAGCCGCAACATGTCAGCTGTTATAAGCAGCTGACATGTGCCCGCAATAGGCGCGAGCGGAATCGCCGTCTGCCCGCGCCTACTAACTAGTTAAATCCCGCTGTCAAATCTGACAGCGGGCATTTAAATAGCACTTCCAGCCGCCGGGCCGGAAGTGAGCTCATCACAGACCCCGGTTACATGATCAGGGGTCGGCGACGCGTTGCCTGGACAAGCACAGGTCTCATAGAGACCTCTATGGTTGTTCCAGGCAGATGACTTTGAGCAAAGCACAGCAGTAAATCTGCTACATATGGGCGATCTGCTCATCGCCCATATGTAGCATAACCGATCGGGTTATTGAAGCATGCCAAAAGTTAAAAAAAAGTTTAAAAATAAAAAAAACTAAAAGTTCAAATCACCCCCCTTTCGTCCCAATCAAAATAACACCAAAAAAAAAATCCCACATACACATATTAGGTATCACCGCATGCAGAATCACCCGATCTATCAATAGAAAAAAAGGATTAACCCGATCACTAAACAGCGTAGCGAGAAAAAAATTCAAAACGCCAGAATTACGTTTTTTTGGTCGCCGCGACATTGCATTAAAATGCAATAACGGGCGATCAAAAGAACGTATTTGCACAAAAGTTGTATCATTAAAAATTTCAGTCCAGCACGCAAAAAATAAGCCCTCACTCAACCACAGATCATGAAAAATGGAGACGCTACGGGTTTCAGAAAATTGCGCAATTTTTTATATTTTTTTTTAGCAAACTTTGGAATTTTTTTTCACCACTTAGATAAAAGGGAGCATAGACATGTTCGGTGTCTATGAACTTGTAATGACCTGGAGAATCATAATGGCAGTTTAGATTTAGCATCTAGTGAACCTAGCGAAAAAGCCACACAAAAAACAAGTGTGGGATTGCACTTTTTTTGCAATTTTACCGCACTTGGAATTTTTTTCCCGTTTTCAAGTACACGACATAGTAAAACCAATGGTGTCGTTCAAAAGTACAACTAGTCCTGCAAAAAATAAGCCCTCACATGGCCATATTGACGGAAAAATAAAAAAAGTTATGGCTCTGGAAAGAACGGGAACGAAAGACGAAAAAAGCTCCGGGAGTGAAGGATGGAGAGCAGACCCTGACAGCGCAGGGGGCAGAGAGGCAAGTAAGCTGACAGTGAAACATGATTTTTATGTAATGGAAAGCCAGGGCACACAAGGCCCAATGAACTCAGCCACGACTACAGCCCTGCCTGACCTCTACACATGCACACATAGTTAGTTTGGCGCCAAAGTCAGACAGTCAGAGTTTCACAGTAAAAGTTCATTTGACAAGTTTAGGGTTTACTGCCTTCCTTGTCCACGGCTTCGGTGGAGCCCACCGAGGTCCACGGCTTTCAAATGTAGGGAATATATCCCGCACAATAAGGGATTATAAACACTGAGGCACAACTAAGAGTAACGGGGGAAAAACAAAAAAAACTTTAGAATAAACGCCTCTCTGCTGCTCTGTACGTAAAAAAAGATTTTAGTTGCTGAAGAGAAGTACGACGTGAACTGGGGCTATGAAGGGATTGTCCATCTTCCTGGAGCTTTTTTTTCGCCATCAGAACAAGAGACAGATCTGGTGCTGGTTGGGATGGAGGCGCCTGCTTCAGGGATCTCCATCCTAAATTAACACATTAATTAACACAATTATCAATCGGCTTTGAATTATTGTCGCTTTTAGAGCTAGTAAATAATCTGAATGGGGGTCAGCACGCCATAGATTGCGAGATGACAGTGGGTCGCCCTCCCAGGGCTGTGGGGTACTCGGTACCGGGCCGGTATCAGCGGGATGTGTCACAGCAGCGAGGACCCGGTCCGTGGCCCTGGGCGCCCAAGTAATTGGGGAATGTAATGGTTTGAATGAATATTTCGTGACGCCACCTGTGGTGTTCGATAAGTGAGATGTTAGGCTGACGCTGCATGCAGATCCTCTGGGGCTGGTGGTGTGTTGCAGCCAAGATGGTGAAGCTCCCCACAGGTGGAGCTGTAGCCCCAGGGCAGTGTAGATGTGGGGGAAGAGGAGAGGCACAAGCGGTGTAGAAGCTGGTACCCAAAGGTAGCAGTGCTGGGTGTGTTGGCGCAAGAATCAATGGAGGACACGAGGGCTTGTAGTTCCAAAGCTTTACTCACAGTCTGTAGTACACACAGGTGTCTGCCTCTGTACTATGTCCTCCGGGTCAGAGGCTCAATCAACCTCCAGGTCAGATGGAATGCTCCCTTCCAACGCTCCGCCAACATGTGCCTTTCTGAATGTCTCCTCTATAGCACCTTTAAGTGTGAAGTACTCCCAGTATTGAGTTACACTGGAGTGCCTCCTGACAGATGTTTCCAAGAACTCTACTTGTACGGCAGACAGCTGTAGCCTGCTTCGGGGACTCCTTACGCCTGAATCCCAGCTCACTATCAATATCGCTGTTGTGTCTCCAAGTCTTAGATGGGAGTAGTGCATTTACAGCCCATTACTCCACCGGTGTCTGCTGCAGAACCATTAGTGTCCATACAACCTCGGGGACCGGGCCCCGGCCTTGCACTTAGAACTTTTAGGCAGGGTTCTTCCTCTAACCCACGTCCTCTCTATTCCCTTTTACTCCTTCGTTCCGTTCTAATCTCTCTCTCTTATGGAAGATCAGGTTTCGGTTCAATGTCTTTCTCCTTCTTTCCTTTCCTGTGCCAGCAGACCCAGGTCACTCAGGTCTGCTGCAGCACCCCCTTCCTCCATCCCTCTCTCAGGGATCTTCTTTCCTCACTCCACTCTGAGTGGCTTCCTCTCCCAGACTGACCTCTAATTCTAAACCTTTCGGCTCTTTTATGTATTCTCAACTCCACCCACCTCCCAGCACGTCTAGTGTTCCAAGCAGGGAGCCACCAAATGTGCTCTGCTACTCTCTAAGCACTGAGCCGCAATGTGGCTTTGCTGAACTACTCTGTTGTGTGGGATGCGAGTGTTGGAGTGTGGTCAGGAGCCTCCAACTTACCTGGATGGTGGGGCACCACACCTCAGGAGGAAGTGCAGTACCTCTGTGGCGACTGAGCCTCAGGGGCGCCAGAACAGCACTGTGTGATATTAACCATAAATACACCTTACGCTGTAATGGTTGCAAAGGTCTAAGAAAAAATGTATGGTGATAAGTCACCACAACTAGTTTTCACTAAAATAGCTTCGAAAAAAAAGAGAAAAAGTCCCATTCCGCTCCTGATTTTTTTTTTTGTAATACTGTTTATCGGATAGCGGTGAGCATGATGGGTTTTAATGAGGTGAGTGCTGAGAGCTTCATGAATATGCATGTTCTCATGTCAGATGATAATGGCAATAAGAGGATTCATAGGGTAGTGATGTGGAGGTTATTAGAGACCAGGTAGACTCGCTAAAGCCAGTGGGGTGGAGGGGAGACGTTAAATTAAAAAGAGTGTATTACAGATTGTGCAAGGGATAATGTAAGATGTAAATGGCAGAAAAACGTCCATTACCGGTAATGTAATATATTTTGCAAGTGAAAGTGAAGCTCAGGTTTGGAATCTTTCTATAAAATATCAAGAATTGCCTTCAGTTTTGTGCACAAACAAGTTCTGTGACGTTCTCATATAGTGTTTCAGCCTCTCACCATTTAGAATATCCCCTGAGAACATCCTCCTTTACAGTGGCTAGAAATCTATAGGTTTTAAACAAGACCTGTCACGTGCCTAAAATTCGTAATTTTTTTTTCTACCAGATGTAACTGCCGCTGTTTTCCTGAATCCGGCGATGCTTCTCTTTTCTTTTTGCGCATCTCTGTTCCTGAGATATGGACCCATCTTCCCTGAATGAAAATCTAAGCTTTTTAGCCAACTGGGCATGGTTCTCATGAGACTGACCACACCCCCTTAACTAACAAGGCTAACTTTATATACAAGCAAGAGAAGGCTGGATCTCTAGAACGGAGAGGTGCAGGAACAAAAGAAAAACAACGCCAAATTCAGGAGACCAGCGGCATTTACACCAGGTTAAAAAAAGTTATATTTATGGCTAGTGGTAAAAAAGGTCAAGAATTGAAGCTATATGGAAACAGTTGTGCCATGTTCTGAAATAGATTTTGTTCTATGAGCACTTACGTTATGGTTCAGTATTAGCTGAATAACTCCTGGAGTCATAATAATGTTTGGCGATTCATCTGTTGACAATGCAGAGAGTGTTCGTTCAACGCTCTGTGCTTTATACACATTATCCCTATGATAAACAAACTATGTAAATGGTATTAGCATGCTACAGCACTTGTCAATCGAGCACTTTCTATATGGGTACATGTAATAATTAAATGACTTGATTTGCAATAATGTTTAAATCACTAAAGCTTCACCAATTGATCTAAATTAATATAAAATGATGGTCTCCACAATATATTATTCCGATAATATTGGAAACACTCAATTCAAAATCTGATCATAACTTACTGTAGAAAAGCCATTTTATGAGGTTCAATAGGAAGAAGCGTACCGGCAGCAGTAGTGCCAGAGAGTATAGTGTGCTCGAGGTAAGGACCCTTGGTTCTTATAGGAGTGGAAACCTCAGCACCAAAGAAATAGATGAAAACTGTAGGTTTTGCTGCACGTGAAATTTATTTTGATACAGCAAGGATTCAAAACAGATATGGTCTAACATTTCAACCAAAAGAGGTCTTTGTCAAGGACATCTGTGTCATAGCAATAGCCGAGTTTAGGAAATGTGGCACTGTGCGGGGTGAAATCTGATTACTGTGGGGGCTTAAGGTAATGTGAACAAGGTTGCTGCCCAGACAGTGTCTTGTTGCTAGTTCCTGAACTAGAATTGAACAAAAAGTTGTCAAAACCCTGGTCCACCGACCATATTGGTAGGCCTTCACTGCGGGACCAGAACCTTGCAAATCTCCTATCTGCAGCACCTCTTTTGATTAGTAGGCATGGTATGACATTATCATTGTGACTTAACTCCCACATTAAGTTGTGCAAGGCCTACTAAGCAGGAGAGGTGCTGGAAATGTCAGCAGGTAGGAAGAGGTACATAGGGCTTTGGTTCGTACTAGCTGAGTAGCCAGTAGGTAAGAGGAGGTACACAGGGCTCTGATCCAGAGGTGCCTGGGATGCTTTCAGGTAGGGGGAGGTATGCATGGCTCTGCTCCAGGGGTGCTGTGGATTTTGGCAGGTAATCTGAGGTACTCCAAGCTCTGTTCTGGGGTCAATGTAGATGCTGGCAACTAAGAGGAGGTACACAGGGATCTTGGCCAGAGGTGCCGGCAGGTAGGAAGAGGTAAGCATGGCTCTGGTCCAGGGGTGCTGGGGATCGTGGCAGGTAGTCAGAGGTACTCAGAGCGCTCGTCTGGAGTCACTGGAGATGCTGGCAGCTAGGAGGAGGTACACGGGGCTCTGTTCTAGAGGCGCCAGGGATGCCCGGAAATAGAAGGACGTACACAGAACTCTGGTCCAGAGGTGCTGGCATTCTCAGCAGCTAGGAAGTACATAGGGGTCTGGTCTGGAGGCCGCAGGGATCCTGGCAGTTAAGAGGAGGTACAAAGGGCTCTGGTCCGGAGGCACCAGGAGTAATGGTGTGGCGCCCCTGAAGGTTCAGTCACCACAGAAGTACTGCACCTCATCCTCAGGTGTAGTATCCCACTCCTCAGGTAAGATGGGAACACTTGACCATATTCCAGCACCAGCACCCAGCACGGACACCTTAGAACAGCAGAGCAACCTTTATGGCAGCTGCTTTGGTTCATGAAGGGTTCTGGCAGGTAGGTGGAGCTTAGATTGCACTATAGAGGGGAAAGCTGACAGAAAGTTAGGTCAGAAGTCCCCTAGAGGGGGAAGGAGAGAAAGGACGTTGGTGCAGCAGCTTCCTGTGAGCTGGAGCTGCTGGCAAGGAAAAAGAGAAAGAGAAAGATCAGTTCTTCAGAAGGAAGATAGGAAAGAACGGAATGTAAGGAGGAGAGAATGGGGGCCAGGGCTAGAGTAGAGCCCTTCCCTAAGTTTATGCGCCAAGGCCAGGCACCGGTATCCGAGGCTGTGTGTGATACGAATGATCCTACCGCAGAAACCGGAGGAATAGAAGTTGAGACCACTTTATTCCCACCTAAGACTCGACGACACAGCAGCAACGTGTGTGAGCCGGGACATGATTGTAAGGAGTCCCTGAAGTAGGCTACAGCTGCCTGTCATGCGAGTGGAGTTCTAAGTTAGAGCAAGAAAGAGGAACTTGAGTGTAATTCAGAACTACAAGTACTTCAGATTAGCGCAGAAAGGAGACGTTCAGAAAAGGCACATGGAAGAGAGTGCTGGAAGGGTGTATTCCATCTGCCTGGGAGTTGACTGAGCCCCTCACCTGGAGGCTGTGGCTCTGAAGCAGGCACCTGTCTATGCCAGAAACATGAGTAAAGCATTGGAACTGCATTCAGCTGTGTCATTGCCTTCTTCCTGCACCAACCTACTCAGCACTGCTACATCTCTGTGCCTAAACACTACACCATCTACTACTACCTGAACATCTACTACTACGGCCCTGGGACTACAGGTCTGCCTGTGGAGAGCTATTACACCTCTGCTGCATCATCCCATCAGTCCCAGAGGATCTGCACTGCAGCACTGGTCACCTCTGACCAGATACCACAGGTGGCGTTATGAACTTATCTAAACATAAACTTTATTCCACTATTTTACATGGACACCCAGGGCCACTGCCACCGTGACACATTCCCTTTAAGACACCGGCCCGATACCGAGTAAGTGAACCCCACTTGCCCTGGGGGTGATCCAATGGCAGGTAAGTGTTACGGAGGTGGAACACGCTTAAAAAAATATAAATAAACGTGTTCGCCACCGTGCGGCAGGTGATATGTCCGCTGCTAGAGAGGCAGAACACTGTAGCGGTAATGTGCACGGGGTTCACTGCACCCAGTGCACTAAAACAAGCTCTGTTAAGATCTTAACAGAGCTGCACACTTAAAGCATGCAAAACCGCTGAGTCTGTTCTAGGTCACAGACTCCAGCAGAGCAGACACGGTATAAATAGTCACAGGAGTAGCCTTAGATGTCAGGACAACTCCGTCTAGACCTACCGTGAGAGAGAGGTGCGAGACGTCGCAACTGCGGACTCTCGAGGAACTGCAAACGCAGCGTGGTGAGAACGGAGCCTCAGCGGAGACACCGCGATATCGCTGGAGCGATGCAGGATGCTAGCTGCTGAGACAGAAATAGCTGGAGCGCGCTGACGCTAGCGCTGCTACTGGTGGCTGCCCAATCACTCACACAGTCGTAATATCAGAGGGAAGGGGTTTCATAATAAGTCAGCCACCAGTCCAAGCATCCATCACCATACATACAGCAGCAGTATGAAAATACTAGCGCATGGCATAGCGGCCATGCGCACTTTTTATAGCGTACGCCGTACGGGACCTGCCAGGAATCTCCAGAGCCCTGAGCTAAGCCAATGGAATCAGGAGCAGGACCTGAGCACCTGAACTCCAATCGGAGCTCATTCCAGGAGCATGCTTAGAAGCTGGCTGAAAGGACTTAGCCTCTGGAGACAAATGTGAGGATCTGGATCTCTGCATAAGTATGGCAGGACACAGATTCCTAACAGTAGGAGGAAGTACTCTGTACTCTGGAGGCAGTACCCAGTGCTCTGGCCTAGAGACATGGGATGCATGTAGGAAGAGGTACACATGTCTCTGATCTGGAGGCACTGGGGTTGCATGTAGGAAGAGGTACACAGGGCTCTAGTCCAGAGGCATCGGGGATGCAAACAGAAGAAAGTACACAGGTCTCTATTCTAGACGCACAAAGAGGCACTAGGGATCCCAGCAGTTAGGAGAAGGTATGCAGGGCTTTGATCTGGAGACACCAGGGATGCCTGCAGCAGGTATGAGGAGGTAATAAGGGCTCTAGCAGGAAGCACCTAGGATGCTGGCAGATAATAGGTTCACAGGAGTCATATCCAGAGGCCACAGACTATCGACGTTGAACCAGAGTTCTGTAAATCATTTTTCGCAACTCTATCCTACACTTTTGTCATGACTTAATCTACAGGTCTGCTCAGTGTCACCTGTTCATAGGCTGCAGTTTACCCCATTATAAAGCAATCACATGCTATTGGGATTTTCTGATAGATATCATGGCAGCTTTATCATTTTTTATCGCTGAGCATCTACCGAGCAGCTGCAAGATGGAGAACGTTTGATACATCGCATATGACGAAGCGTAAATGAATCTTACAAGGTTGTAGCTGATTAAATGTTCTTCTCTGTTTACCAGGCACCTGTTGAGGCGGGATCACTTGAAGATCCCAACAATAATTATAGTGTTAAGGATGATAAACCCTCTCCTGTTCAGGGTTTGTTCCTCTCACTAGTCGGCAATATTGTAGCCCTGCTGGCATTGATGCAGGTTAATGATTCCTGCTGCCCTCATTAATGGGAGCCTGCTCCTAGCCTTGGCTACACAGTAATGAGCAGGGAGGCAGCCCAAGCGCAGGCTCACTCAGTGGAGAACAGTGGGGAGTTTTAAATGGAACTGACAAGGTCTGGACTGGGGCATCAGTAAAACTCATTTACCTTCTCACAAAATGATCCCCTGCAGGAATGAATCACAGACTTACAAAGCCATACAACATCCATACTGAACATGCTCACGGGTCCTGGCAATTACGCCCAACTTGCTTAATGATTACCTTCTGCATTGTGGTGTACAGATTTCCTTGCTACATATATCCACTTGCAATAGTGATGTCGCTACTACTCAGAGTGAAATGTATATACCCCTGCTCCCTGGGTTACTAAAGGTATATAAAGATGTGTACTTGAGTAAGAATCTTTGCAGAGGGGTATATATGGCTCCATGTGACCAGGAATGACTCTACTAGTGCAACAATACAGAGGAAGGCAAGGTTGCATAAGATTAGCAAAAAAAAGACCTTTTTTTCTGAAATAGCGCCATTCTCGCCTATAGGCTGTGACTGGCATTGCAACTCAACTTGTCATATCTGCTCTCCTATCACCTCTTTGGCACATCTTTCTTCTGGAGAGATCTGCTTTTCATACAACCCCTTGAAACCAGACAAAAATTAACATTTCATATGCTGATTCAAGACTTGATATCTCAGGGAGCTGCAGTCTGCCCTCCATGAAATCTTCTGCCTTCTCCACAAGTCATACATGACTTAGTCAGTGTGAGTTAATTCTCTTTTGGTGACATGTACAAAGAGAGATAAGCTAAGCTTAAGGCCCCGTCACACTAAGCGAGATCGCTAGCAATATCGCTAAAGCGTCACCGATTTTGTGACGCAGCAGCAATATTGCTAGCGATATCGCTATGTGTGATACTTACCTCCGACCGGCTCCCCCCGCTGGTTATCGCTGATCGCACGAAAACGTCCTGGGCCGTTTCTCGTCAGCCGCTTCCTGCTGGGCTTCCTGCTGGCGCCGACGAGCGACGCGTGGACGTGGGCGGGAGGACGTCTTCATTGCTGCGTCTGACAGGTAAGTAACGACGGCCGACCACTGCGATGTCGCTGGTGAGATCTGCCTGTGTGGCAGCTCACTAGCGACCACTTAGCGATGTACCAGCGATCCTGACCGGGTCGTATCGTTGTCGGGATCGCTGGTGCATCGCTAAATGTGACAGTACCTTTACTCTGTGGTGGAGGAATGACTACACCAACTAAAAAATGTTGTATTAAGTTGATATAATATTAGAGGTAAGGACCTGGCAGGGCAGCACCTAGATATATTATTTTACAATAAGTGCAGAAATATCATCAGGGTTAGCACCTTGGAACAAAAACATGGGTCAGGCATAGGACACAGCAAATCCACTGCGACTCAATAGCAATTCTTCACTTTTGCTCCAGAATGGGAGAAACTTGCACCTTCGTCCAATTTGCTTGAATGTAGATGAACCAATATCGAAGGTGCTTTTGTTCTGCATTGCACATTTATTCACCTGAGGAGGAGACCCTAACCAATCACACATTGGTAGCCTGTACTGAAAAACTCTTTAAGATTTGGTACATCTAACATGACCATTTTCATACATTGAGTTGGATACTAATTTCTATGCCATACCACCTATTTCTTCCATTACGCATGATGGCAGACAAATAGTCCTCAAAGACGAGGACTAATATGGAGAAAATGACAACTAATGCAGGCCAAATTTTTCTGTGATGGAGGTGGAGTTTGGAGCGGTCATGGTATATTGTGGCAAAAACCATACTAATATACCCAATAAGACCCGACAAAGTGACACTAACAATCGAAATATAATATTGTACGCTTGTATCCGCAATGTTTTTCAGACTCCATCTTATTTACTAGGTTATGAAATGTTCAGACATATAAATACCGTCTCTATCATATTGCACATAGTTATTTTTCATCTGTGCGGTTTTTAACTATTCGCTATCAGTTCAAGCAGTAGGTACTTGGCTTTTGCATGAAAGGTGATATTTCATCATGGATACCGTGCTAGGATCTTGACTCAATCATTCTTTTTAATAGCTCCAGAGCAGCCAGAAAATAAAGTATTCATGAAGATTGAAGAAGATGGTCCTCTGAACCTCAATTTAATTGGTGCAAATTAAAACGATCCATCTCTCCGCACTGTCCGTCTATCTCCCATCATCGCTCTCTCTTCAAAACGGCACCCTGATTACAATTATTTTTTAATAGGAAAACTTGTCAGATTTTTTTTTTCCACTTTCTGATTTACATTAGCAAAAAAAGTAATCCCATTAACTTGTTCATAGCTAAAGGGGCAGATACAGCAGAGCAGAGCTGTACCACGATGCGTGAGAAAGACAACATACTCGGTTATTTAGAACGGTAAATAAAATTTCACAGATGGACTAATGAATCAGAAGTGCCACGTACTTGCTGTAGGAGTGAGGAGGCCATATAGCAATAATCAAAATGGTTTCTTTTAGAGTTGGTGCAAATCTACGCCCCAGGCCACAAACCACCACAGCAATCTGTTGCCACAACAGGACAGGAGCCCTGAGAACCACTTTCTACTTGACGGCATATGCGGCTTTTCTGATAATGAGCCGTCCACATCTCAAGGGTGTCACGCCACTACCATGACGTCGCGCCAGGCCGGCTAATCAGAAAAGGTGCCGCGTATGACAACAGCTGATAAGCGTTTCTTCCTCTTCCTTCCAGCAGCCACAGATTACTGCTGTTGCCGACGGACTGGAACATGTGAATCAATTTGCACCAACTCTAATTTCTTTGTTTCGGCGCTGGGTTTCACCACCATGTAGATTGGAGTTTTGGGAATTTGTGTAACCAGCAAACAACCTTTTATTGGCTCATTTTTATCTTATACGTTTGGAGGCCTTAATGAAAGGGTTCTCCAAAGTAGAAAAACCCTTGATGAATTTTTGCAGCAAAGTTCCACCATCTTTTCCTCTCGTCGTGATGGTTTATCCATATGTGGCTCCTACCTAATAATTTTACCATGTATTAGTCAAATAGTAATAAAATCATGTTTTAAATGCATAAATCTGCAAGTCTTCCCTTTATTCTACTGTACGATGGCCTCCTGACGAGTCCTTGAGAGGAGATATGTGTCATAGCGGCTATTAGCTGCCGTGATGTGAGCTCGGAAGCATGCTCCAGCACATAAAGTGCTGAGAGAGTTATCAGGCCATTCCAGGGCTGGGTATTATGAGCAGTCAGAAGAGATGGGTGGGAATGACTGCTCACATCCAACCCCAAGGGCGTGGATTGGCAGATAAAATGGAGGCCGAGTGTTTCATTCACTGTCTGGAGCTGAAGATGTGTGAACCTCTTGCGTGTTGGTCTGTGCTGGGGCCTAAACAACCAGACACTATCCTGAGTGGGCAGACCCGCTGTATTGTATGGACTTTTTACTTTTATGTTTTCACTTTGTGCCTGAAAAGGCTGGTCTTTTATTTTGCTATCCTAAGCGATTAATGAAGTTTTAATAAACTTGCCTGGACATTTCCGCAATATCACTTCCTGTGCGTACCTCAACAGCAGCCGAGTGAGTCTAAACCTCTACAACACATATCTACATGGATCTACTGTAGGCACGTAAACACACCATGTACATGGCTATGAAAATTATCCATTCAATGGGTGAATTCTTTGGCTATTACACTTCATTGATATATTTCTTTTCCACTATTAAATTGACATTTACATTCATTTACAGTGATTATTTGAATGAGATCCTTGACAAAACTTTGCCTTTTAATTGATTAGTGAGCTCAGGCCAATCGTCTATGTACGGCCAAATACTGTCTTTAATTCCTTCATTTGACCTGAAGGTTAAATAGTAGAATCTGTCCATTTATGTCAGGTATAAATGGAGAATAATAGTAAAATTCTATAAAATGTCAATTATTTTCATTGTCTTTAAGTGTTCCTTCGATATAGGATTTAGAATTTTTACTGAGAAGTGCAGACCTCTGTAAAATCTATGCTTAAATCATTTGTGTAGGCTTTATTTCATTGTCATGATGATTAGGAGTGGAGTGAAATATTGAGCTTTTAGCAACAATTGAAAGGTAGAAGGGGAAATTATGTAATATAGGCAACCTTAATTGAATTTTCTGCTTTGGACCAACCATTGGTCCAATTGTTAAAATAGGCCTCTTTTGCCTCCACAAGATTTTGTAGCAGGGAATCAATGAGGTGACAGATAGATCTCCCTTCTTGGTCTAATCGCTTAGATGCTACAGTCACTATTGACAGCAGCATGGAAGGGGGTTAGTCAGCATTCCAATCCTGGCCATGCTTTCTCTGTTTGTATAACTCTAAGGCTGTGTGCCCACGATGCGATTTTTAAGCGTTTTTGCCGCTGCGAAAACATTTAAAAATCATGTACAGAACGCCCCCCATGCATTCCTATGGTATTCCGCACATGCTGTGCTAATGCTGCGCTTTTTTCCGTGGCGGAATCGCAACGCGGAAAAAATCGCAGCATGCTCATTCTTTTGTGCAGAATCGCAAAGAATTGCCGTGATTCCGCACCCATAGGAATGCATGAGAATCGCTTACTTCCCGCATGTGGCTATGCCCACCATGCGCAAAGTTAAGCGTCTCATGTGCGGTTGGTACCCACGGTGTGGAGGAGAGGAGACTGTCCTCCAGGCCCTGGGTACCATACCCCTGTAAAAAAAGAATAAAAAATAAAAAATCCGGGTATATTTACCTTCCGACGTCCTGCGCTGCATTCCTGGCCACAGCGTTCCCAGTAATGCCTTGCGGCAAGGTCCTGTGATGACGCAGTCTCGCGTGACTCTAGCCGTCTCATGAGATCGCTATAGCAACGTGAAACCAACGTCATCACAGGTCTCGCAAGGCATCGCTGGGAACGGGAGCGTCGCTGAGACTGCGCGGGACGTCGGAAGGTAAATATACCCCGATTTTTTATTTTATAATTATTTTTTACATTCTATCTTTTACTACTGATGCCGCATAGGCAGCCTCAATAGTAAAAAGCTGGTCACACTTGTCAAACACTATGTTTGACGAGTGTGACCAACCTGTCAATCACTTTCCAAGCGATGCTTCAAATCGCTTGGAAAGTGCTTGAATATCGCACACGAAAATCGCGGCAAAATCGCGATCATAATCGCGGTAAAATCGCGTGGAAAAAACGCGTGATTTCTGGGAAGGAGTCCGGTTTTTAGTGTCTGGATTTAAACGCTACGTGGGCACATGAGTTATTCTGTACAGGAAGGGGAAGGGATTTGTTTATGAATACAAAAATATGCTTGTTTTCTTCCAGAAACAGTACTAAGCCAATCCACCTGTTTTTTTTGTTTGTTTAGGGCTTAGGTATTACAGATCATTTCCATTCATCTTTATCGAGCTAAGCTGCAATATTAGGCACAACCCATTTAGCAGGTGTGGCCTGGCTTTTAAGGGAGTAGTCAGACAACTATAAATCATCCCAAAGTCGGACTGCAATGCACAATCAAGCCGGGGATCTCATGACCGGAGTGTGACAGGTTCATATATTTCTATGAAACTGTCATGCTCGTGTCAGTAGAGTGGCGGCCAGTCCGTGCACTGCAGGAGATTTTTTTTTAGCTTTAAGTTTAAAAAAATTACCATACAGTTAAAATCATAATTGTCACACCAGTCAAGTCAAATAAATCTAAAAAGAGATAATTGCTGTGAAATATGAAACTGAAATACCGTCTCTGATTAACCCCTTAAGGACCAGGGGTATTTCTGTTTTTGCGTCTCCGTTTCTTGCTCCCCTTCTTCACAGAACCATTGCTTTTTTTATTTTTCCGTCAATATGTCCATGTGAGGGCTTGTTTTTTGCGGGACGAGTTGTACTTTTGAACGACACCATTAGTTTTGATATATATTGTACTGGAAAACGGGAAAAAAATTCAAAGTGCTGTGAAATTGCAAAAAAAAAAATGCAATTCCACAATTATTTTTTGTTTTGTTTTGGTTTTTTTTCACCATGTTTACTAAATGCTAAAAATGACCTGTCATTATGATTTTGCAGGTTATTACGAGTCTGAAGACACCAAACATATGAGTTCTTTTTTATTGGTGGAAAAAAAAATCCAAACTGTGTAAAAAAAATAAATTGTCATTTCCAAGACCCGTAGCGTTTCCATTTTTCGTGATCTGGGGCTGGGTGAGGGCTTATTTTTTTCACGTCGAGCTGACGTTTTTATTAATATCATTTTGGTTTAGATACAACCTTTTGATGGCTTGTTATTGCATTTTAATGCTATGATGTGGAGACAAAGAAAACAATTCTGGCATTTTGATTTTTTCACGTTACGCCATTTACCAATCAGATTAATTCTTTTTATATATTGATAGATCTGGCGATTCTGAATATGGCAATACTAAATATGTGTGTTTTTTATTTTTATTTTATTTTGAATGGGGAGTGACTTGAACTTTTATTTTTTTTTTACAATTTTTAAACCTTTTTTTTTCACTTTACACTAGCTTCAATAGTCTCCATTGGATAAGTTTTTCCCACTCCCACTTTGTGGAACATGGATCCACAATTTGTAGTTATGTCAAACTAGGCCACAGGAAAGTTTTTGACATCTCAGGTTATACACCTAACATCGACCATCTTCCCAGAGATTGGCACATGTTGAAGTGAGGCCTTTACCTGGGTCACCAAAATTCCAGAGTCCATGAGACCAGTCACTTGCACCCCATTCACCGTTACCTGGCACAATTAGGGCCCCCCACCAGGATGAAGAATAGCCCTAGAGGCAGGGTAGACAAAGTAGGAGCAGCACCTGCCTTGGTCACAGTCCATTGGCTCCGAGATCAGGGGACACTTAGCTGATATATGCCCCAGGGCACGACACCTCCAACAGATAATCTTGTGAGATGTACCCATTGAACCCTGCCCTCACCCCTCCTGGGTAGTTAGACACTCCTTAGATGTGTTTTGGGGCCCCTTCTATTGGATATCTCTGACATGTGAAATCAGACTTTCTTGACAACTCAGAGTTGTCCACAGCTGAGTATCTCTCTACCAGGCCCACCAGGTCACCTGCATTTTATTTATCTCCCTGGGCAACCAGGCATTGCACCGGCTTTGGGAGTGAATGGATAAACAAGTCCATCAAAAAAAAATAAAGAAAAAAATGTGTTCGGTTTCCCCGTAATTTTCATAATCAGTAGAGGAAAACTGAAGGCTGATGTTAATATTCAGGGAAGGACAGCAATATCCCTAAAGGTTCCCAGGCTATTAATATCAGCTCACAGCTGTTTGGTTAGCTTTTTACTGGTTATTTTATAGTGGGACCCCATAAAAAATGATGTAGGTTTCCTCCATCATTTCAAACAAACAAAAAGCTAAACAGACAGCTATGAACTGATATTAATAGCTAGAGAAAGGGCCAGGAGATTGGCCTTCCTCATAGGCTAAGAACATTAGCCCTCAGCCACCCCAGAAATGGTGCATAATAAAATGCACCATATCTGGCACTAAGCTTCGGTCTTCCCCATTGCCCAGTGGTGGTGGCAAGTGGGGTTGTCAGCTTTGTATTGGCAGCTGACATCAAACCCAAGAGTTAGTAATGGAGAGGCATTTAAGATGCCCCCCATTACTAACCCCATAGTAAGTTTGTAAATAAACACACAGCAAGAATAAAATTATTTTAATTGAATAAAAATCAACACCCTATTTTACAACTGTATTTCAAAATAAACAAATTTATACTCCCCTTACACCTATACCATTGAAGACCTTGTTCCCTGTAAAAGAAATTAAATAAACAGCCATAAGCATAAGGTGAGTATACATTTTTTAATAAATGTGTAAAATAGGGTGTTGATTTTTATTTAAAAAAAAACATTTTATTTTGGCTGTGTGTTTATTTCTAAACTTACTATGGAGTTAGTAATGGGGGTGTCTTACAGACGCCTATCCATCACTAACTTCTGAACTTGATGTCAGCGGCCATAAAACAGCTGGCATAAACCCTACAACCATGACCCCACTTGCCACCACACCAGGGCAAGTGGGAAGAGCCGGGCAAAGTGCCAGAATTGGCACATCTAAAAGATATGTACTTTTATGTGGAGGATGGGGGGTACAATATCTATGGACCATAACAGCACACAGATGTCTGCTTTAGCTTGACTGGTTGTCAAAAGTGGGGGGGACCCAATGTTGTTTTTTTAAATTTATTTAAATAATTGAAAAACACTGTGGTGACCCCTCTATTCTTGATAAGCAGCCATGATAAAACTGACAGCTGAGGGTTGTAGCCCACAGCTGTCAATTTTGCATGCGCTGGTTATCAAGAATAGAAGAGAACCCATTCATTTTTTATTTTTTAATTTATAGCACAGGCATCAGCTGATAAATACTCACATCAGCAGCCCCTGCTCTTGCTGTTTTCAGCAACAGCATGTGTAGGCTGATGGGAGTACCATTTCTCATCAGAAGGCGTCTGTGATCAGAGGTAACCTTTTTACCGCTGGTCACATCTGCTGACTCATGCTATTGACACGCCCCAGAGGCTGTGGGATACTTGGTACCGGGCCGGTCATCTTAAAGGGATGCATCACAGTGGCACTGACCCGGTCCGTCGCCCCAGGCGGTCATGTAAAAGGGGAGTATTGATTAGGGATAAAGTTTATGTAGTGATTCGTGATGCCATATGGAGTGTTAGACTTTAGTATAGCCGGCACTGCAGATGATCCCTGGGGGAGTAGATGGTGATGGCAGTGCAGATGTTTAACCCTCTCCAACCAGGGCTGACCCCAGAGATTGTGACTGAACTAGAAGGCACAGAGTAATCAGGCAGGAGACAAGGAAAGTCACTTTATCATTTACTGTAGTTCAGGTGCAGTTCAGAGGAGATATTACAACTCTCACCAGGTTACAGTCTGCTTTGAAAAAATGGGAGTTATCCTTCACTCTGCTGTGACTCGGTGTACGCTTCCTGCTATTCTAATCCCTTCTGGGACCAAGGCTATCCAGAGTCTAGAACTTCCAGTATAGCCACTATTCACTGTGTATTCCTCCTCTGGCAACTTGTAGCTTGGATCCTGTTTGAAGCTCAAGTTTCTTCTTGCACAATCCATCACTGATCCTAGTTTGCTGCAGTCTTCCCTGGGAAAACACTCTGCTGTTGGTTGTATAAACTCACACAGTCTCTCAGCTTACCACCCTGCTCTGAAAGCATGGATGGCCTAGGGGCTGACTCCCTGATTCTTCCTAGCTTTACTCCTGAAGGGAGCACATGGCATGGCTTCCAGGAGCATTCTCCATTTTCTCCTTCTTCACTGAAAACAACAACTTGACTCCTCCCCCTCCCAGTTAGGGCATGTCTGAAAAGCTGTAAGCTTCAGACAAATAAGGGAGTGAGGTAAATTGTGTGTGTTGTGGTCTCTAGCAGAGAAAGCATAACTCCCATTGCTCACAAAACACATGCGCCCGTGTTTGCCGTGTTGTTATGCTTTTTTAGATGTGCAAGACCTGAACATCCACAGGTTCTCCCATCACTAATAAATGGTTGTTCGGCATAAGGCAACACAAAATAGTCCATACAGTTGTACAGGGCTCACGCAATATTGTCCACATTCTCACTGCACAGTGAGACCAGAAGTAGGAGGTCTCTCCTTGACACCTTAATCCTTTGCTGCACCACAAAGGAAAACTTCTTAGCACTCTAGCAGTACTGGAGCCTTTTGCACCTGTCAAATCATGGCGGCCAGGTACATTTGGACACCTCATTCCATCTCAGACTTTGTTTGCAGCAGACTCTATCTTGCTGACTGCCTACACACCCTATAGGAAATGCTTTGTTCAGGTTTTGTGCTCCTGTGGGGAAGAAAAGCATTGTGTGCAATGCAATTATAAGTCAGTGTGATCCATTATCATCCTTTATGAAAAAGGATCCCATTCTGAAAATCTGCAACCTATCTAGTTAGTCTATTGCATTGTCTTTGCCGGTAACATTTATTTTAAAACATTTTGTAACACAGTGTGCCTCAATTTTCATATACCGTATATACTCGTGTATAAGCCGACTCGTGTATAAGCTGACCCCCCTAATTTTGCCACAAAAAACTGGGAAAACTTATTGACTCGTGTACTGTATAAGCCTAGGGTGGAAAATGCAGCAGCTACTGGTAAATTTCAAAAATAAAAATAGATTCCAATAAAAGTAAAATTAATTGAGATATTAGTAGGTTACATGTTTTTGAATATCCATATTGAATCAGGAGCCTCATATAATGCTCCATGCAAAATACACCCCATATACGGTAATGCTGCACAAAGATTATTAATGGTCCCATAAGATGCTCCATAGAATATTATGCCCCATATAATGCTCCATAAAGGTTATAGCCCCATAAGATGCTCCATAGATTATGCCCCCATAAGATGCTCCAGAGATTATGCCCCCATAAAATGCCCCATAGAATATGCCCCCATATGCTGCTCCATAGAATATGCCCCCATATGCTGCTCCATAGATTATGCCCCCATATGCTGCCCCATAGACTATGCCCCCATATGATGCCCCCATAGGCTGCCCCATATGCTGCCCCATAGAATATGCCCCCATATGCTGCTCCATAGAATATGCCCCATATGCTGCTCCATAGAATATGCCCCCATATGCTGCCCCATAGAATATGCCCCATATGCTGCCCCATAGAATATGCCCCATATGCTGCTCCATGAAATATGCTCCCATATGCTGCCCCATAGAATATGCCCCCATATGCTGCCCCATAGAATATGCCCCCATATACTGCTCCATAGACTATGCCCCCATATGCTGCTCCATAGATTATGCCCCCATATGCTGCTCCATGGAATATGCCCCCATATGCTGCTCCATAGATTATGCACCCATATGCTGCTCCATAGAATATGCCCCCATATGCTGCTCCATAGATTATGCCCCCATATGCTGCTCCATAGATTATGCCCCCATATGCTGCTCCATAGAGTATGCCCCATATGCTGCCCCATAGACTATGCCCCCATATGCTGCCCCATATATTATGCCCCCATATGCTGCTGCAAAAAAAAATGCCATACTCACCTCTCCTGCTCAGGACCCGGCACCTATGATATTCACCTGTCCGGGGTCCATCGGTGCTCACCACTGTCTGCGCGTCCGTGACTGTTCAGCCAGCAGAGGGTGTGGCGCGCACTAACCACGTCACCGCGCCCCCTGCAGGCTAAACATAACGGACACAGGAGGCAGCAGATGGCGGTGAGCAGTGTGGGAACAAGGACAGGTGAATATCGCTATACTCACCCATCCTGAAACCTCTCTGCAGCCTCGCTTCTCCATTGTCTCCCTTCCTGCCTTCAGCAGTCACATGATACAGCTCATTTCCACTCATGAATACGCGCATATTCATGAATTTAATGAGCGGTACCATGTGACCGCTGAAGGCAGGAAGGAAGACAGTGGAGAAGCGAGGGGGCTGCAGAGAGTGCCAGGACGGGAGAGTATGATCTGTGACACCACCGCCCCCCCTCCACCGCTGACCCCCAGGTATATGACTTGTGTATAAGCCGAGAGGGGGACTTTCAGCCCAAAAAAATGGGCTGAAAATCTCAGCTTATACACGAGTATATACAGTAGATGTTTTTATAGCATAAAGCTGTCATTGGAAAATAATTTGGAGATGCTCGTTGTGCATCTCTCTCATATTTCAGAGCTGTAAATACAGTGGCTTGCAAAAGTATTTACCCTCTTAGGCATTTTTTTGTAAAAATTTCACTCTTTTTTTGTTTGAGGGTTTGCATCAGTTCATGTAAAGAACATGTTTCTGTATTTGTTTTTTTTCTGTTCAGTGACGAGTGTGAACATGCGCTTACATGCTGCATGCACACCAGTTTGTATCCCAGTTCATATCCTCATATCCTTAGATTTTTTTCAGTCTGTCTGCACCATGTGCGTGCATATAAAGGTGTGGCCTGCATTTTCTTTGATCTGGACATTATATTGATGTGGTTCCTCATGGCTGTGTGTCTTCTAGCTGAGCCCAGTCCTTCTCAGCACC
Organism: Dendrobates tinctorius; assembly: GCF_039654945.1. Classification (NCBI taxonomy): domain Eukaryota; kingdom Metazoa; phylum Chordata; class Amphibia; order Anura; family Dendrobatidae; genus Dendrobates; species Dendrobates tinctorius. Next base: position 11,791,373 of record NW_027361788.1, on the reverse strand, counting down.
TATAAACACGCATGTCACTTGACAAATGGTAGGGTTTTTAATATTAGAGATAGGACTGTCCCAATTAGGGTCACCGTGAAGTGGGATAGCTTTTGCATTTTTTTGTCAAAAATAGGTTAACTAAGTACCCTATATCATTTTCATTCTCTATTGCTGTTTATTTATTTACTGCAGGGTATTCAATCATTGTCTTTGTTTTCTTTTTCTGTTCAGTGGCCAGTGTGAATGTGCGCTTACATGCTACATGCACACCAGTTTCTATCCCAGTTCATATCTTCAGATTTTTCATGTAAAAAACATGCCTACAAGTGTGAACATTTGGTTTTCACTTTCCTGTAAAGCAAACAACAAATGGGACAACACAACTGAAAACTTCAATGTGCATAATTACTCATCCTCCCCCCCACATACACACACACACCCCTAAAGTCAGTACTGTGTAGAGCCTCCTTTTGCGGCAAATACAGCTGCAAGTCAATTTGGATAAGCCGCTGACCTTTCCACAACTTGCTGCTGAGATTTTTGCCCATTCCTCAAAGCAGAACTGCTCCAGCTACTTCAATTTAGATGGCTTCCTCTGGTCAACAGCAATCTTCATGTCAGACCACAGATTTTCCATTGCATTAAGGTGTGGGATTTGACTAGGCTACTCGAAAACACTTACACGTCTTCCCTTAATCACTGACAGACTCAAGCAGGTTTTACTCAAGAATATCCCTGTATTTCACACCATCCATCTTCATCTCGATTCAAACCATTTTCCCTGTCCCTGCTGCTGAAAAACATGATGTTCTTGGAGTGCTGAGCTGGGTTAGTTTGGTGCAGTGCCAAGTGTACCTTTTTACCTTGGTGGCCAAAAAGTTCAGTTTTGGTCTCATCTGACCATAGCACCTCCCTCCATATATTTTGGGGGTCTCCCACGCCTTTTGGCAAACTCAGAAAGAGTGTCACAACTCTGTTCTAGGGTATTCCGGGACCAAAGGCTCCTTCCCTATCCCTACCGCTGGGGGCACTCTGGTTTGCACTGTTCCTCGGATTATTTCTGATGGTGAGGAAACCAGGGCCACATACCTTGCCTTAGATCCTGAATCGGCCCTCAGTCTGTATCCGTCCCCCATCCAGGGAAGAGGGGAGTAGTAGTGTACCATAATACACCAACCAGACTCACAAGATAATCCCTGATAAAGGAAAATACCATTCATACAAATATACTCACTAGTGATGAGCGAGTATACTCGTTACTTGAGATTTCCCGGGCATGATCAGGTGATCTCCGAGTATTTGGATGTGATCGGAGATTTAGTTTCTGTCACCATAGCTGCATGATTTTCTGCACCTAGACAGCCTGAATACATGTGGGGATTTCCTAACAAACAGGCAATCCCGACATGTATTCAGACTGGCTAGCAGCCTCAAATCATGCAACTATGGTGACAGAAACTAAATCTCCAAGCACATCCAAATACTTGGAGATCACCCGAGTATGCTCAGGAAATCTCGAGTAACGAATATACTCGCTCATCACTAATACTCACACAAATGGAAGTAAACACCGGGGAATGGAGGATTGGGTAAAACCAAAGTAGGAGAAGGAAGGGAATTAGCACACAACCAAAACCTAGCAACAGTCTCTGATAAATCCACCAAATGCCTTCTCAAACAAACAACAACAATAAACCATCATCTAACCATGCAGCACGAAGCTAGCTCTGGCAATGAGTACTTGCCAATGCCCATAATATATGAAGGAGAGGGGAGTTGCTGAAAGTGAACAGCTGAGAGCCTGAACGCAGGAAAGCTTCCAAGAGCTTTCAACTGAGCAGATTAACCCCTGCACTACTGAAAAAAAAACTGCACATTTTACTACGAAGGTGAAGTGCTTCTTAACAGTGTGGGAGTAGGAGAAATTAGACACTGCAGTCTTCAGGCTCCTCTCTTTCACAGTAAACCCTTGACAAAGAGCCTTACAATTTTTGTGTGTAAATAAAGGCTTTTTTTCTGCCCACTCTTACATAGAGGACACCTATATGGAGTGTACGGCTTATTGTGGTCATACAGACAGAAACTCCAGGCTCTGCTTGGGAACTCTGCAGCTCCTTCAGGGTTACCTTTGGTCTCTGTGCCGCCTCTCTGATTAATGCCCTCCTTGCCTGGGCTGAGAGTTTTGGTGGGCGATCCTCTCTTGGCAGGTTTGTTGTGGTACCATGTTCTTTCCATATGATGATAAAGGATTTGATGGTGCTTCGGGGGATGATCAGAGATTGGGATAATTCGTTATAACCCTGCCCTGACTTGTACTTCTCAACAATTTTGCCCCTGACTTGTTTGAAGAGCTCCTTGGTCTTCATGGTGTTTGGTAAGTGGTGCCTCTTGTTAATCGTGCTGCAGCCTCTGTGGACTGACATGTGACACTTAGATTGCACACAGGTGGACTTCCTTTCATTAACCCCTTTAATCCCCAAAGTAGTTTGCACTTTAATGTTCACTCCAGACCAATTTTTACTATTCTTACCAGTGTCATTTTGAGGTAATAATTCTGTAACACTGATTCTGAGATTGTTTGTTTGTTTTTTCATGACATATTGTAACATTTCCCACATGTCTACTTTACATCAGCACAATTTTTTAATCATATTTTTTAGTTAGGAAGTTATAAGGGTTAAAAGTTCACCAGCAATTTCTCTTTTTTTCAACAAAATTTACAAAACCTTTTTTTAGGGACCACATCATATTTGAAGTGACTTTGAGGTGTCTATATGACAGAAAATACCCAAAAGTGACACCATTCTAAAAACTTCACCCCTCAAGGTACTCAAAAACAGATTCAAGGAGTCTATTAACCTTTCAGGTTCTTCACAGGAATTTTTGGAATATGGAAAAAAATGAACATTTAACTTTTTTCACAAAAAAATTTACTTTAGACCCAAATTTTTTATTTTCACAAGGGTAAAAATGTACCCCAAAATTTGTTGTGCAATTTCTCCTGAGCATGCCGATAACCAACTTGTAGAGGAAAACTATTGTTGGGACACACAGCAAAGCTCAGAAAGGAAGTAGTGCCATATGACTTTTTGAATGCAAAATTTGCTATGACTAAACAGTAAAAATCACCCACAAGTGACACCATTTTGGAAACTAGACCCTTCAGGGAACTGGTCTAGATGTGTGGTGAGCATATTGAACCCTCAGGTGCTTCAAAGAAGATTATAACGTTGAGTCGTAAAAATAAAAAAATTACACTTTCCCAGCAAAAATGTTATTTTAGCCCCAAATTTGGCATTTTCATAAAGGTAATAGGAGAAATTGCAATGTACAATTTGTTGTGCAATTTCTCCTGAGTACGTCAATACCTCATATGAGGGAGAAAACTAATGTTTGGACGTATGGTATGGCTTGGAAGGGAAAGAGCATCATTTTGACTTTTTGAATGTAAAATTTGCTGGAATCATTAGCGGACACCATGTCCCGTTTGGAGAGCCCCTGATGTTCCTAAGCAATGGAAACCCCCAACAAGTGAACTAGACCCTTCAAGGAATGTATGTATTTGTGTTATGAGCACCTTGAACCCCCAGGTGCTTCACAGACGTTTTTAATGTTGAGCCGTGAAAATAAAAAAAATCACATTTTTCCCACAAAAATGTTTTAGCCCCATTTTTTTATTTTCACAAGGGAAACAGGAGAAATTGCACTATACAATTTGTTGTGCAATTTCTCTTGAGTATACCGTTACCCCATATGTGGGGGAATACTGCTTTTGAGGCACAGTGCAAAGCTAAGAAGGGAAGAGGCGCCATACTGGACTTTAGATTTTGCTGGAGTGGTTTGAGGGTGCCATGTCACATTGGTAGAGTCCCTAAGGTGCCAGAAAAACACAACCCACCCATGCGTGAACTCATTTTACAAACTACATTCCCCAATGAATCAATCTTGGGATGCAGTGATCATAGTGACACCACAGAAATTTGTACCATTGAACGGTGAAGAATAAATTCCCATAGAATGTAAGTCCGCAAGGACAGGGTCCTCTCCCCTCTTCACCAGTCTGTCATTGTAAATTTGTTTACTGTTAAAGATATTTATAACTTTATATATAACCCCCTTCTCATGTACAGCACCATGATATTAATGGCGCTATATAAATAAAAATAAATAATAATTACATTTTTACCACTAAAATGTTGTTATAGCTCCAAGTTTTAAATTTTTCTAAGGGTTGATAGGAAAATTTCCTACAACAAAGTGAGGTTCTGGATTTTGGCCGTTGCAGCTGAAAAGAGGAAATCGGTAAACCGCGCGCCGATATTTTGGCTCATTTTTCATCACTTTGAAATCTCTTTGACAATAACAATATGAAATAGGCCAGGAGCCATTTGGTGAGCTGCAATTCTTGATACATGTTCACAGACTTACCAGTGGAAAAGCCAAATGTCACATGCCACAAATGCAAGCTTGTGTCCCTGTTGGAGGAAAAGTTGCAAAATCTCGAAGAGAGGTTAGCTACATTGAAGATCATTAAAGAAGGTGAAGAGTTCTTAGACAGAGCAGAATTATCTCTTCATGTTACAGAAAGAAAAGAAATTCGAAGTGCACCTGAAGAAACAGAGGAATGGAAATATGTGACCCAGAGAAGCAGGAGGATCGGGAGGCAGTCAGCGCCCATACTGCTCAGGAACCAGTACCAGGCTCTTACGCAGGAGAACGATGAAGAAATACATCAGGATAAGACTTTGCCCACAAACCGCAACCTTATACGTCTTCAGAATCCTCCTGGGTGGAAAAAGAAAAATGTTGTGAAGAAGAAACGGAGAAACGGAGAGTGGTGGTCATAGGAGATTCCCTGTTGAGAGGAACAGAGGCCGCAATCTGCAGACCGGATATAACCTCAAGAGAAATGTGCTGTCTTCCAGGTACAAAAATTAAAGATGTGTCTGACAGGATATCAGGAATCTTCAGACCTACAGATAACTACCCATTCCTGCTAATACATGTGGGGACATGGAAATCATCTGCAGTGACTTTGAAAACTTAGGTAAGAAAGTGAAAGAATTGGGAGCGCAGGTGGTCTCCTCTTCCATCCTCCCAGTGGATGGCCATGGAGCAAGGAGGTGAACAACTGGAGTGAATTACCTATACGATGGACTACTTGCTAGAGATGGGGTGCACCTTACGAAGACTGGAAAACATGTATTTGGAAGTCGCCTTGCTACACTCATCAGGAGAGCTTTAAACTAGAACAATGTGGGAAGGGAAGCAAAAGGCCAGAAAAAGCCATAAACCTGATAAATGCTATTGAGAACTCTGCTATTAGAAGTGGAAAGGAAGAACAAAGACAAAAGAATCTAAATAATAAAAATATTGGAGAAAGAGAAACCAATCACAAACTAAAATGTTTCTATACTAATGCACAAAGCATGGGCAACAAACAAGGAGAATTGGAACTACTAACACAGGAAAATAAATATGATGTCATTGGAATCACTGAAACTTGGTGGGACAATACACATGATTGGAATACAAGGCTAGAAGGATACAACTTATTTGCAAGAAACAGACTTGATAAACGAGGAGGAGGTGTCGCATTGTAGGTTAGAAGCATGTATATCTGCACAGAGATTGAAGCTTCAGAGACTGGGAGTTCTGTGGAAACTGTTTGGGTAAGAATACAAGGACAGAACAATGGAAAGGACACCATTGTAGGCAATTACTACGGCCGCCTGTTAGGGACAGCGGAACGCACTAAATATAAAATAATAGAAAGTGCGTTCGCTGCCTGGGGTCCACCGTGTAGAGGTGTTAAACTGCTGCTATATAATGGCAAATGCACAACATGGCGGCATATTGCACTCGGGTTGAACGTCAATGTGTTAACTTCACAGAGACGCCTTAGACATAAACATAAGTACTGAGCCTGTTGGACTCACAGGTCTCAGAGACTGCAGCGCGGCGACTGACACAGCCGCTATGCGACAGTGCCCAGGAGGGGTGCACTATCGGACGCTAGTTAGGTGATGATATGAACTGTGGCCTGTAGCGTGCCACTGACTAGCGCTGACTCTATGACTAGCCCTATCCACACATGTAATATCAGAGAGAGGGGACTCTTAATGAGTCATTCGCAGGTTCATGCTGTCATGATCCAGGTTGGATATGACAGGTTTTGAATAAGTAACCTTTTTTTTCCTTTTAGCTGGTTGCTTGGAGTTGGTTTTGCCCCAGGTGGCCATTAGGGTTATTACACAGTGGTGCCTTTTGTCCTAGTTTGCCCCCGTTGGTGGTGAGCATTATTGCACGGGAATCTCTAACAGGTGTGAGACTCTGGCTCCTAACTATAAAGGTGTGTCAGGTGTTCTCACTCGCTGTTGGTGATATTGGTCTTTTCCAACCATCCTTGGTGAAGGAAGGAACCAGAGAGAGAGTTTCGGGCAGCTCAGTCAGAATCCTGGAGTGGCAGCTATGGTGTCAGTGAGGAGTTCTTGCAAAGCTTGGAAGAGTGGCAGCTATGGTGTCAGTGTGGAGTTCTTGCAAAGCTTGGTGAAGTGGCAGCTATGGTGTCAGCGAGGAGTTCTTGCAAAGCTTAATGGAGTGGCAGCTATGGTGAAAGCTGCACTCAGATGCTGGACTCTGTTGCTGGAAAGCTGCACTCGGATGCTGGACTCTGTTGCTGTAAAGCTGCACTCAGATGCGGAACTCTGTTGCTGGAAAGCTGCACTCAGGTGTTGGATCCGGTTGAAGGAAAAGATGCACTCAGGTGTCGGACTCTGTTGCTGGGAGTGATAGCAACAGAGCAAAGCTAAGTGGTGTTTCCCTGTTTGTCACTTTCCTCAATGTGTGTTTTAGTGCAGTGGTGAGATTAGTTTCTGCACCGTCCACTTCACTAGTAAGGGATTGGTTCAGGGCGAGCTAGGGATTTCAGGTATCCTGATCGGCGCCCGGTGCGGAACCGGCCTAGGGATCGTTAGGAGTGTAGAGACACTGACTGGGGAGTGCAGGAGGTCTCCACGTCCCCGTTCCCTATCGCAGGGCCACCATTGTAACTGTTTTCCTGGTTTTCCCCTTTATTCTGAAATTCGCCCTGCTGGAGGCGGGGTATCCAGACATACGTGTGCTACTGAAATTCGCCTGCTGGAGGCGGTGTATCCGGCTGCACGTTCTATTAATTAAATTTGCCCTGCTGGAGGCAGTGTGTCCAGGGTCACGCGTGTCATATAAATTCGCCCTGCTGGAGGCGGTGTGTCCAGTCACACGCGACCATGACATTATCACCAACCTTACTTTTTTTTTCTGGTAGGCCTTTGATCAAGTTCAGGCTGGTGAGTAATTGCTGCTTGGCCTCACTGAGGTGAGTGAGGAGCTGCATGGTGTGTTGAAGCAGTTCCAGCAGCACAATTGTTAACAATTCCGAAAAGAGGGAAGAATAGGAAGCATTTAAGGAAACCAGGATGGATGAACACAGAACTTAAGCACATGCTAAAAAGGAAGAAAGAAATGTTTATAAAATGGAAAGAGGGAGGCATATCTAAAGAAGAATATAATGCTGTCTGCAGAACTTGCAGGGCACAAATCAGATTATCTAAAGCTGACAATGAATTGAGGCTTGCAAGAGACATCAAAAGCAATAATAAAGGATTTTTGGGATATGTCAAAAGTAAAAGAAAAGTCAAAGATGCTATAGGTTTCTTACAGGATGAAAATGATGAAATGGTAAGCCAGGATGTTGAGAAGGCCGAACTTTTAAATTCCTATTTTGTATCTGTTTTCTCTCAGAAAGGAAATGTAACATCAACTGTTCTTCACTGTCCTATTAAGGGAATAGAAGAATCCAGGATATCTATAAGCAGAAAGATAGTGAGGAAACACTTAGCTAACCTAAATAAATTCAAGTCTCCAGGTCCAGATGAATAACACCCCAGAGTACTGAAGGAGATAGCAGAAGAAATTTTTGAAACCCTTTCCATAATCTTTGAAAATTCTTGGTGAACAGGAGAAGTCCCAGAAGACTGGAGAAGAGCAAATGTTGTTCCTATCTTCAAAAAGGAGAAGAAGGTGGACCCAGGCAACTATAGGCCGGTGAGTCTGACTTCTATACCAGGAAAGATCTTTGAACAAATTATTAAACAACATGTATGTAAGTACCTGGATAAGAATGAAATGATTAAACAGAGTCAGCATGGGTTTGTAACTAATAAGTCATGTCAGACTAACTTAATTTCCTTCTATGACAGAATCACTGATTGGGTGGATCAGGGAAATGCTGTAGATATAGTATATCTTGACTTCAGTAAAGCATTTGACAAAGCATCTCACACAATCCTTATTGAAAAAATGGCTAAGTATGGAATGGACAAGGCAACTGTTAGGTGGATTCATAACTGGCTTAGTGATCGGACCCAAAGAGTGGTCGTAAATGAAAAAAGCATATACAGAATGGGATGAATAGGGCTAAGCAACAGCACATGTGAAAAAGACTTGGGTATACTAATAGATCACAGACTGAATATGAGTCAACAGTGTGATGCAGCAGCAAAAAAGGCAAATGCAATTCTGGGATGTATTAACGGAAGCATACAGTCTAGATCATTTGAAGTCATTATTGCCCTCTACTCCTCTTTGGTCAGACCTCATCTGGAATACTGTGTCCAGTTTTGGGCGCCACATTTTAAAAAACACATCAACAAACTGGAGCAAGTTCAGAAAAGAGCGCCAGAATGGTGACCGGTTTGCAAACCTTGCCTTATGAGGAAAGGTTGCATGATTTGGGAATGTTTAGCTTGCAGAAGAGAAGACTGAGAGGAGACTTAATAGCTGTCTACAAATATCTCAAGGGCTGTCACATTGTAGAAGGATCATCTTTATTCTTATTTGCACAAGGAAAGACTAGAAGTAATGGGATGAAACTGAATGGGAGGAGACACAGATTAGACATTAGAAAAACTTTTTGACTGAGTGATCGATGAGTGGAACAGGCTGCCATGAGAGGTGGTGAGTTCTCCTTCAATAGAAGTCTTCAAACAGAGCCTGGACAGACATCTGTCTAGGATGATTTAGTGAATCCTGCTTTGAGCAGTGGGTTGGACAAGATGGCTCAGGAGGTCCCTTCCAACTCTACGATTCTATGAGGTCCATTTTTTCCTGAGTGTGCCAATACTCTACATGTAATCAGGAAATATTTTTCAGGCACAGTGCAAAGCTCAGAATGGAAGGAGCGCCATACTATAGTTCAAATTTTACTGTTATGGTTCGCAGGGGCCATGACCCACTGGGAGAGCCCCTGAGTTGCCAGCACAGGAGAACTCCCTATAAGTTACCCCATTTTAAAAACTGCACCTCTCAATTAGTTCATCTAAGGGTGCAATGATCACATTGAAACCACGGGTGTGTCACAGAATTTTATACCACTGGGCAGTGAAGCAAAAAAATAACTACATTTTTACCAAAATTTTGTTTTAGCCCTAGATTTTACATTTTCACTCAAGAAGTTGGTAAAAATGGCACCATAATTTATCTCACAATTTCTACTGAGCGTGGCAACACCCTATATGTGGTTTAGGTACACTGTGGGGCTCAGAAGGTGGGGGGGCACATTTGGATTTGGGAGTGGAGAATTTGCTGACTTTCTTTTGAGGGGCAAGGAGCCATTTAATTTTTCCAAGCCTTTGTAATACCAGCAATGTGGAAGCCTCCTATATTTCTGTCAACAGATGTTTTATTGGGAACATTTTACATAACGTTTGAGATCACATTTTTCCGTCACTCTACCCTGAGCACTTACATCGGTTTTTCCTTCTAAATCTCCGATGAAACCCTTGAAGGATCCGTTCACTATAATGAGTCAGCAGAGTTACTCTGGACTCAGTCTGGCCTCTGTTCAGCGGTTTCCTTCTATTCAGAAGACTGGCGCATGACGCTTTTATGCAAACCTTAAAAGATGGACACCACCGGATCACAGGTCCTATGGCGTCCATAGTGCTTCCCTCTGCATTGTTATAGGGAATCTTCTGTCTGAAACATATTTGAGAGATTTACATGGAAACCCCGATGTAAGCGCTCAGCGTAGAGCACAGGATAAATGTGCGTCGGGCCTTACTGTGATCTTTGGGAGGCAGAATGAACAAAACAGCAGGTGAAGAATTAGTTTTATTTATTTTTTACGCCGTTTCTGATGAGGTATAAGTGATTAGGTGACTTTATTCTTCAGGTTGGTACGATTACAGCGATACCAGATTTATATCTCTTTTTATGTTTGGCTGCTGTCACACCTTAAAAAACCTTTTTATTGCAAAAAGCATCACCATATTTTGAGAGCTGTAATTTTTCCATATTTCAGCCCATAGAGTCATGTGAGGGCTTGTTTTTTGCAGGATGAGTTCACGTTTTTATTGGTACCATTTTCAGACACCTGACATTTTTTAATCGCTTTCTATTCTGATTTTTGGAAGACAGAAGGAACAAAAACCAGCAATTCAGGATGTTTTGGGGGGAGGTGTATGTCGTTTCGCGTGTGGTAAAATTGATAATGCAGCTTTATTCTTCAGGTCAGTAAAATTACAGAGATACCACAGTTTTTTTTTTATGTTTTGGTGCTTTTATACTATTAAACCCGATCCAAGGGTAGAGGGTCTGTCGTCCCTCTGCCTGCTCCCGAAATGCTGCTATAGAGTTCAATCACAGCATTTAGGGGATTAAAATGCCAAGAGCAGTGCAGGATCACTCCTTGAACTGAGTTCAGGGTGTCAGCTGTCAGAATCAGCTGACACCTGGCAGGGATCAGGCGGGCACAGCCTGTGTGCGTGTAAAATCTCCGGGACGTATCAATATATCCCAGGTCAATAAGGACCAGGTCAAAGGGACAAATGGATACATCTCAGGTGGGAAAGGGGTTACGCATGTGACTTGTAAAGATAATTGCTTGCACCAGAAATTTTTAGAGACTTTGTAGCAAAAGGGGTGAACACATATGCACATGCCAATTTTTATTATTTCATTCTATAAATGTAATGTATGCCTATATTTTTCTCTCTTCACTTTATCAACTTAGACTATGTAGTGCTGATGCATCACACAAAATCAGATTACAAAAATATTTAAACACAGTTGGTAATGCAACAAAATACGTAAAGCAACAGAGTGAATACTTTTGCAAGCCGTTGTATATGAAAGGCTGAGTTGTAGCTTGGGTAGAGCAAGGGGCACATATGCCATAAGTGTTTGCTACCTAGGGCCAAACAAACCATTTTGCCTTGACCAGGGTATTTAGATTTAGGTCTCTACTAGCAAACAGAAGTTTTGCCTCAGGAAGGGAAAATACAGTTGTGGCCAAAAGTATAGACCACCTGTGATTTGTCAAAAATCATAGCTGGCATCAAGAACTGGGATTATAAAGGAGAGTTGTCTACTATCTGGCTTCCGCCCCCACCACTCCACTGAAACTGCCCTGACCAAAATTACTAATGACTTACTCACAGCCAAAGCTACAGTTGTGGCCAAAAGTATTGACACCCCTGCAATTTTGTCAGCTAATACTCAGTTTCTTCCTGAAAATGATTGCAATCACAAATTCTTTGGTATTATTATCTTCATTTAATTTGTCTTAAATGAAAAAACACAAAAGAGAATGAAGCAAAAAGCAAAACATTGATCATTTCACACAAAACTCCAAAAATGGGCCAGACAAAAGTATTGGCACCCTCAGCCTAATACTTGGTTGCACAACCTTTAGCCAAAATAACTGTGACCAACCGCTTCCGGTAACCATCAAGGAGTTTCTTACAATGCTCTGCTGGAATTTTAGACCATTCTTCTTTGGCAAACTGCTCCAGGTCCCTGATATTTGAAGGGTGCCTTCTCCACACTGCCATTTTTAGATCTCTCCACAGGTGTTCTATGGGATTCAGGTCTGGACTCATTGCTGGCCACCTTAGAAGTCTCCAGTGCTTTCTCTCAAACCATTTTCTAGTGCTTTTAGAAGTGTGTTTTGGGTCATTGTCCTGCTGGAAGACCCATGACCTCTGAGGGAGACCCAGCTTTCTCACACTGGGCCCTACATTATACTGCAAAATTTGTTGGTTGTCTTCAGACTTCATAATGCCATGCACACGGTCAAGCAGTCCAGTGCCAGAGACAGCAAAGCAACCCCAAAACATCAGGGAACCTCCGCCATGTTTGACTGTAGGGACCGTGTTCTTTTCTTTGAATGCCTCATTTTTTTCTCCTGTAAACGCTATGTTGATGCCTTTGCCCAAAAAGCTCTACTTTTGTCTCATCTGACCAGAGAACATTCTTCCAAAACGTTTTAGGCTTTTTCAGGTAAGTTTTGGCAAACTCCAGCCTGGCTTTTTTATGTCTCGGGGTAAGAAGTGGGGTCTTCCTGGGTCTCCTACCATACAGTCCCTTTTCATTCAGACGCCGACGGATAGTACGGGTGGACACTGTTGTACCCTAGGACTGCAGGGCAGCTTGAACTTGCTTGGATGTTAGTCAAGGTTCTTTATCCAACATCCGCACAATCTTGCTCTGAAATCTCTTGTCAATTTTTCTTTTCCGTCCACATCTAGGGAGGTTAGCCACAGTGCCATGGGCTTGAAACTTCTTGATGACACTGCGCACGGTAGACACAAGAACATTCAGGTCTTTGGAGATGGACTTGTAGCCTTGAGATTGCTCATGCTTCCTCACAATTTGGTTTCTCAAGTCCTCAGACAGTTGTTTGGTCTTCTTTCTTTTCTCCATGCTCAATGTGGTACACACAAGGACACAGGACAGAAGTTGAGTCAACTTTAATCCATGTCAACTGGCTGCAAGTGTGATTTAGATATTGCCAACACCTGTTAGGTGCCACAGGTAAGTTACAGGTGCAGTTAATTACACAAATTAGAGAAGCATCACATGATTTTTCGAACAGTGCTAATACTTTTGTCCACCCTCTTTTTTATGTTTGGTGTGGAATTATATCCAATTTGGTTTTAGGACAATTCTTTTTGTGCTTTTTCATTTAAGACAAATTAAATGAAGATAATAATCCCAAAGAATTTGTGTTTGCAATCATTTTCAGGAAGAAACTGAGTATTATCTGACAGAATTGCAGGGGTGTCAATACTTTTGGCCACAACTGTATGTCTTGTGAGAATCATGTGGGAATAGTGGATGAGGGCAGGTATGTCTCGCCCAGATACCTTTCCTATGTGGCCTAGTCTGGTCAGTATCGCACCTGGTTACTAATGAATAATGGGAGGCGGATATAAAAGGATGCCAGGTGGTTGTGTGAGTGTCTCAGCCTGGGAACACAGAGAGCCTGTCTGTGTGAGAGACACACGTGAGTGAAAGCAGTGCCCACTGCAACTGTGGTTTGGCTGGACGGGAGAAGCCCGCCAGTTGGTAGTTAGGTTGTACCTTGTTTAGTTAGTGCCGGACATGCAAGGATTTGTTTTATGTTTTATTTCTTTATGCATTGCTTTCACCGTTAATAAACCTGACCCAGTGTCAGTTATACCCGAATCCCAGCTCTGCACCTGAGTTTCATGCTGAACGCACGTGACCTTTGACCCCAGCAAAGACGATCCCGGAAGTGTTTTATCACATTGTGGTGGAGAACGCGGGCATCAAGTTGCAAGCATGAGCATTGAGGACGTGGTGAAAGCGCTGATACAGTCCACCGCCGTCCAGCAAGAAGCTAATCGGGTGATGATGGCCCAGCTGAAGGAGTTGGTGGACATGACAGTTACCGATCGTTCGCTTCTCCAGTAGGTGGCGCAGCGCCTGGCAAGCTTACCTGAGGTTAACCTGGAAGCAGAGTCGAGAGTGATTCACGTTTGAATGGACGGCGGTGCGAGAAAAATGGCCGAAGGCACGATGGGCCGGCCTGATTGCCCCGTTTCTTTCCGGTGAGGCCCAAAAGGCTTATTATGACTTAGAGCCTGAAGCTGCGCAGGACTTTGACAAACTGAAAGCCGAGATCTTGGCCCGGCTGGGAGTGACGACCGCTGTCCGTGCACAGAGAGTGCATCAATGGACTTATCAGCCGGATAAACCACCGCGGTCACAGATGTTCGACCTGATCAACGTGACGAAGAAGTGGCTACAACCCGAGGTGCTGACAGCGCCAGAGATAATCCAGAGAGTCGTCATGGACAAGTACCTGAGAGCTCTACCGCCAGCCCTGAGGAAGTGGGTAAGCCATGGAAATCCTACGACGGCAGATCAACTGGTGGATCTGGTTGAATGTTACTCCGTGGCGGAAGGACTCCGAGACGACGCTACCCCTCCTCACTTTTCATCATCTCCACGTGGAACCGGTAAGACTGTTCCAGGGAGTAGGGGAGAAGGAAAAATCCCTAAGACAGTGGGGGAGGGAGAGTAACAAACTATGGTCTAAGCAAGGGGCCCGTTAGGTGTTTCCGCTGTCAAGAGATGGGACACATTGTTGCGAACTGTCCGCTCACTACTGAACCCATGCAGTATGACGTCACAGACTCTAAAAACCGCATGTCTATGGTTGCACGGGTAGTGAGTGTGAATGCTGGTCAAAAGGATGTGGAAAAACACTTGTGTGATTTAACTGTTGATGGAAAAAATGTGGTGGCATTGTTAGACTCAGGAAGTGTGGTGACTCTGGTGAAGGCCAGTCTGGTCTCAGCCCCGACTGGACCATCAGACAAATTTTCTGTAACGTGTGTGCATGGAGACACCTGTTCGTACCTCACCGCGGTCATATGCATTACTACTTCCTATGGGTCTGTGCAGCATAAAGTGGGACTCATCCCGGCGTTATTGCATGATGTTATCCTGGGCCGGGATTTTCCCCACTTCTGGCAATTGTGGGAGAATCAATTGATACCCCAGGGTAATAGTGTACATGATTCTTCTCCCAGGGCGCGTGTAGGTCCCAAACCCCTGGAAGAGGTCTCCCCGGCAGACTCGGGGGAAGAGTCTGCTGGAAATGACCTGCAGTTCCCGTTTTCAGTCATGGCGGGTGATACGGAGGAGACCGGGGAAGAGGAGGAGGCCGACAGCCGTCCACCTTACCGTTTGCCGGATTTAGAAGTTCAGAAAGATGACTTCCAAAGCGAGCAAATAAAGGATCCTACCCTTTCTCAGGCTAGGAGAAATGTAAAAGTGATAAATGGGGTACCCGTAGAACCTGGCTCTAGGCTGGCATATCCTTACATGGTTCTGGAGAATGATTTACTCTATCAGATAGAGAAAAAGGGGGAAGACACGGTGCAACTATTAGTCGTGCCAAAACCCTACCAGCGGCAGGTGCTGGACTTGGCCCACGGACATGTGATGGGAGGTCACCTGGGAGTCCAGAAAACCACCGAAAGGATATTACACTGTTTTGTTTGGCCAGGCATGCATCACGATATTCGTGTATATTGTGAGTCTTGTCCTGACTGCCAAGCCTCTGCACCTAAGCCCCGGTTCTGTAGCCCTTTGGTACCCCTACCTATTATTGAAGTCCCGTTTGAGAGGATTGGGATGGATTTAGTTGGGCCCCTTCCACGGTCTGCACGTGGACACCAACATATCCTGGTCATCTTGGATTATGCCACTCGTTACCCGGAGGCCATCCCTTTGCGTAACACGGCCACCAAGACGATTGCCAAGGAACTGGTGCATGTGTTTAGTCGGGTTGGTATACCAAAACAAATACTCACCGACCAGGGGACCCCCTTTATGTCCAGGGTAATGAAGGAGCTCTGCCGATTGCTACAAATCGAACCGTTACGCACATCCGTGTATCACCCTCAAACAGACGGGTTAGTCGAACGGTTCAATAAAACTCTGAAGCAGATGCTGAGAAAGGTGATAGACAAGGATGGGAAGAACTGCAACTATTTACTTCCGTATTTGCTTTTTGCCATCAGGGAAGTACCCCAGTCTTCCACGGGATTCTCGCCTTTCGAGTTATTGTACGCCCGACGTCCTCTCGGACTGTTAGACGTTGCAAAAGAAACCTGGGAGGGTCAGGTCACTCCGTTTAAAACAGTGATAGATCACGCCACACAGATGCAGGGCCGTATTGCGGCTGTTATGCCTATCGTCAAAGAACACATGATGCAGGCTCAAGGAGCCTAAAAAAGAATCTATGATAGGGGCGCCAAGATCCGTACGTTTGCACCCGGAGATAGGGTGTTGATCCTGGTCCCCACGGTGGACAGTAAGTTCCTGGCAAAGTGGCAGGGCCCCTTTGAGATTAAGGAAAGAGTTGGTGAAGTAAACTACAAAGTATACCAGGCAGGTAAACGGAAACCTGTACAGATTTATCATGTAAATCTGATAAAACCCTGGAAAGATCGGTCTGCCTTGTCAGCGGAGCTGGCCCGTCCCGTCTGCTCGCATACCGTACCGGAGGTACGGGTTGCAGAGACTCTCTCGGAGCGGCAAAAGACTGAGGTCAGGCAGTTTCTACTTCACAACAAAAAGTTTTTCTCAGAAAAACCCAGGCAAACTGCGCTAATGAAACATGACATCGTAACGGAACCTGGTGTCACATTTCACGTAAAACCCTACCGAATCCCGGAAGCACGCCGTGAAGCCGTTTCCCGAGAAGTGAAGGCAATGTTAGAGTTAGGAGTCATTGAGGAATTGCACAGTGCTTGGTCCAGCCCGATTGTGCTAATTCCCTAACCGGACGGCACCATCCGGTTCTGCAATGACTTCAGGAAACTGAATGCGGTCTCAAAATTTGATGCCTACACTATGCCCCGGGTCGACGAGTTAATAGATCGGTTAGGAAAAGCCCGGTATATTACGACCCTAGATCTAACAAAGGGGTATTGGCAGATCCCTCTGGCTGAGGCTGCCAGAGAAAAGACGGCATTTGCTACACCGGAAGGTTTATTTCAGTATGTGTATATGCCGTTTGGACTGCACGGGGCACCGGCGACCTTCCAGAGACTGATGGATCGAGTCCTGAGGCCACATAGGCGGTACGCTTCAGCCTATTTGGATGACATTGTCATTTACAGCTTGGACTGAGAGACTCATCTCCAAAAAGTACAAGCTGTGATTGACGACCAGTGGGAGGCAGGCCTAACCGCAAACCCCAAGAAATGTCACATCGGGCTAGAAGAAGCCCGGTATTTGGGGTATGTAACTGGGAGGGGTATTGTTAAACCCCAGCTCGATAAGATTCAGGCGGTTCAGGACTGGCCGCAACCTGTCAACAAGAAGCAGGTGCAAGCCTTTCTGGGGATCGCCGGCTATTATCGCCGGTTCATACCCAATTTTGCAGCCATCACTACCCCCCTGATGGATCTTACAAAAGGGAAAGACTCTGTCATGATTAAATGGAGTGTAGCGGCTGAAGAAGCCTTCCATAGCCTAAAACGGGCACTTTGCTCTCAACCAGTACTGGTGACTCCGGACTTCTGCAGCGAGTTTGTGGTACAAACGGATGCCTCGGATACCGGTATCGGGGCCGTACTGTCACAAATGAGGGACGGAGTGGAACACCCAGTCCTCTATCTCAGCAGGAAGCTGAACAAACATGAGCAAAAGTATGCAGTCATAGAAAAAGAGTGCCTAGCCATTAAGTGGGCTCTAGAGGCCCTCAAATATTACCTGGTGGGCCGAAAGATCAGGCTGATCACTGACCATGCCCCTCTCAAGTGGATGCACTTGAACAAGGAACGGAATAGCCGGGTGACCCAGTGGTTCCTTGCCCTGCAGGCCTACACTTTTACGGTGGAGCACCGCCCAGGGGTGCAGATGGGGAATGCAGATGCCCTGTCCCGAGTACACTGTTTGGCGGGTGTCATTGCTCGACCGGAATGGTCTGAGCAGAGGGGGGGGATATGTGAGAATCATGTGGGAATAGTGGATGAGGGCAGGTATATCTCGCCCAGATACCTTTCCTATGTGGCCTAGTCTGGTCAGTATCGCACCTGGTTACTAATGAATAATGGGAGGAGGATATAAAAGGATGCCAGGTGGTTGCGTGAGTGTCTCAGCCTGGGAACACAGAGAGCCTGTCTGTGTGAGAGACACACGTGAGTGAAAGCAGTGCCCACTGCAACTGTGGTTTGGCTGGACGGGAGAAGCCCGCCAGTTGGTAGTTAGGTTGTACCTTGTTTAGTTAGTGCCGGACAGGCAAGGATTTGTTTTATGTTTTATTTCTTTATGCATTGCTTTCACCGTTAATAAACCTGACCCAGTGTCAGTTATACCCGAATCCCAGCTCTGCGCCTGAGTTTCATGCTGAACGCACATGACCTTTGACCCCAGCAAAGGCGATCCCGGAAGTGTTTTATCACAGTCTAAATACAGCTCTGGTAAAAGGGTCTTAATACATTTGATTTTATTTTTTTTTCTCTAATAGCACATAAATATAGACAGTTAGGGCTTGTTCACATGCTACATTTTTTCTGTAGAGAGGGGCCAGACGATCATGGCGTCTGGTCATACAAACTCCTGCACTGATTAAAACTGTTTCACCATTTTGTTAAGCAATGCAGGTTTTATCCTTGCTGGTAGTGCAAGGGTTAAACAGTCAAGTTGATCGCCTGAAGATCTCCAACCTGGATAGTCTCAGCAGTTAAGTGTTGCCCCCTCCCCTCTGCTATATGCTCGCCACTGGCACTTGGGATTTGCCAGTTATAGTTCTTACTGTGTGGTTAGGAGTTGGAGGTGAAGTTAGTTTTTGAAGTAGGCATCAGGCGATAGTTGCATGGAGTGTTTGTGTGCACATCCTCATCCTCTACTATTTGGTTTCACCTTCCTATACCTCCTTTGTGTTCCAGTCTGTTGTTGGAATGTATTTTGCTTGATTATAGTTTTTATCTCCTTGTCCTTCTTCCCTTGTTTGTCTGGTTAGTGTTATTTTATACACTTCGGCCTCACACCTCCCTAAGTGGGGTAGGGAACAGAGAAGGGTTAATTTAGGAGCATAGCAAGGCACTGGACCCAGCGTCTCCACCTTCAGGAGTAATCTGGGCTGGGGATTAGAGATAGACTATGGTGCCCCTTGTTCGAGGGATTATGTAGGCGCCCACAGTCCCTAGTCATTACGTGACACACATGGTGTGGGGTTTTTTCCTTGCGTATTTCCAGCTGTGATGCATTTGTGCATTTATTTTCAAACCTACAGCATGTCTATTCTTTCAATGTTTCATCCCCTCAAATGACTGGGGGGGGGATTATGCAAGTAAAAGCACATCATAAATGCATGTTTTAAAAAAATGTACAAAACAATCTGACAAAAAAATGCGCTTATTCTACTCAGCTTTTTTCCTGCCAGGACTTTAATTTTTGGTGCAGAAAAATTTGCTGCCAATAGTTGTGTGCACATAGTCCTAGAATCAAGCACACACTGCATACCATGTGTCCCCAAAGAAAAGTATATGTTGTACCTGTTTTACTGGACATTAATTTTGCTGGAGAGCACTGACCCAGTGTCTCCTGCAGCACTCGTCATTATAAACAGGATCACCGTCTAGCTTTAATTACCCTTATGTGACTTAACTTTAAAATCTATTGGGTTCAGAAGTATTCTATATAAGAAGTATTCTATATACAGTGTGACATGGAGAAAGCTTCGCTTGTAGTCAGCTTGAGTTTTGAAACTTATTATTACCTATCCTCCTGTAGAGGTACAAACAAAATTCTACAGATTTCTTGTAAGTATTGACTTCACTACCTGCTGGTTCAGTGTCTATTCAGAGTTTATTCTGCTGATCTGCTTTTCAGCAGGTGTACTCTATCTCTATACAGTAGTCTGTAGCAGAAAATATACATTTCCTATCACACATGCCTTATAGAAGTTAATTTTCTATATTTTTTTCAGGACTTGAGCTAGAAAAAACACATTTCAATAGTTATACTAAAAACATATTTTTACTATTTGATCAAAATGTATAACTTCTTATATTCATGAAAAGCCATGACCACACAAGGTTAGACACATAAAAAAAATTCGAAAGAGACTTGAATTACAGTGGTATTGATATTGGCTCATGTATACAAAAGCACCGACATGTGTTTCGCATCAAGCTTCCTCAGGGGATGTTTGTTTAGGTGAGCCATTATCAATACTACTGGGTATGTACTGTGGGATCCTTTATGTTTTTCATTGCTTTCTTCTATTGTTTATTTTGGTCTCTCTAGCTTTTACATCTTGCAATCATTTAATATCTTGTACATCAATTTTTAGTGTGGTCTCTTTGCTCACCTATTTACTGTAATAATCTTTTATGTGTATGACCTTGTTAAGTCATCAATTGTTTTTAATTTTGCATGAATAAAAAAATATATATTTTTTCTATCCCCTGAGTTTTGCACTTTTCTTGAACAGGATTTTTTTTGTGCTATTGTGAATGTAGCTTGCTGTAGTTACCGTAAGTTCTTGAAATATTAATATAGGTTCGGTATACTTAACCCCTTCACGCCTTAGCCCTTTTTTGATTTTGCGTTTGTTTTTCACTCCCCTTCTTCCCAGAGCCATAACTTTTTTATTTTTCTGTAAATATGGCCATGTGAGGACTTGTTTTTTGTGGGACGAGTTGTACTTTTGCAAAAAATCATTGGTTTTACCATGTCATGTACTCAAACAGAAAAAAAAATCCAAGTGCGGTGAAATTGCAAAATAAGTACAATTCCACAAATGTTTTTTGGATTTTTTTTTTACCATGTTCACAAAATGCTAAAACTGGCCTGCCATTATGATACTCCAGGTCATTACGAGTTCATAGATACTAAACATGTATAGGTTGTTTTTTATTTAAATGGTGAAAAAAAATTCAGTTTGTTAAAAAAAAATATTTGCGTCATTTTCTGAGACCTGTAGCGTCTCAATTTTTCGTGATCTGGGGCTGGTTGAGAGAACATTTTAGCATGCTGAGCTGACATTTTTAATGATACCATATTGGTATGGATACGATCTTTTGATCACCCGTTATTGCGTTTTAATGCAATGTTGCACCGACCACAAAAAGATGTGATTCTGGCGTTTTGAATTTTTCGCTAGACCGTTTACCGATCGGATTAATTATTTTTATAGCTTGATAGATCTGGCGATTCTCAACACGACAATACCAAATATGTGTATCTTTTTTTTTAATTTATTTTGAAAGGGGCTGATTTGAACTTTCTATATTTTTTTATTTTTTTAATATTTTTAAAAACTTTTGCATGCCTCAATAGTCTCCATGGTGGACTAGAAGCTGCGATAACCTGATTGCCTGTGCTACATACAGGCAATGATCAAATCACTGGGTGGTGCTCAAAGCAATCTGGCACTGACAGCCATAGAGGTCTCCTGGAGACCTCTGGTTGTCATGCTGACCCATCGATGACCCGCGATCATGTGACGGGGTCAATCATGGGCGGGATTAATGATGCACTTCTGGTGCGATCACATTAAATGCCGCTGTCAGCGATTGACAGCTGCATTTAACGGGTTAACAGTCACAGGTGGATTGCTATTCCACCCACGGCTGTTAGGTGCACATGTCAGCTGTTCAAAACTCAGCTCTCAGCCCTGGAGTACCTATGGGAAAACCAGACAGCACATGGAAAGCAATCTTCTCCATACACAATGCTGCAATCTGGAGCTCTAGCTGCTTCGAAATGACTTGTCTGTCTTTTGGTGGGGCTTGTCCTTCACCTGACAACACCCTCACCCGATTCTGGAGTTGTCAAACTGGAATCTGACACCACTCTTCACGGCTTGCAGCAAGAACTAGGTTCAGAATCCATGGGTAGAACGGTTACTGACACAGAGTCTCAGACAGGGCTGATTCGGAGACTGATTGGGCAGTCTGGATACATGGACTACTTGGATAGACAGACAGGTCTCGAATACTTATTTAGGGAATGACCTCACAGAGACCGGGGGGACGAGGTTCAGACACTGGTCGCACTGGGGACTACGGGTTCAGGACTAGTCATGCAAGGTCCAGGGACTTCGAGTTCAAGACTGGCTGCACAAGCACCAGGGATTTCTGGGTTCACGACACTGGCCTCACCAGGACCAGATGACCTTACAACTCACTAGTAACTAGCACACTACCAAAAGATTCTATATTACTTCGGGACCTCCTTATTGGCAGGGAGCTATCTTGCAGGTGCAACTGCGGAAATGTGTTGTGTACAACATCAGGAAGTTGGGAGCACGCCGGGGACCACTCCATGTGGCCGGGGCGGTGAGTATGCCGGTGTTCCTGCATGGAGGGGCAAGGGGAGCTATGAGGGGACACTGTCATTGGCTTTACAATTTACATGCTTTCTGCCACATTCCAACTAGACATGTCTGGTCTTGCTCAATTCACTTGTATTTTTTTTGGTCACGTGGCCTTCCGATCCTTGCACTTGTCCATTTGTACATTCCCGTAAAGAATAGCACGGGAGAATAGCATTGTTTCATCATAGACTACTTCTTAAATATGCAAAACTGCTGAAAAAAATATGAAATGGGTAACCAAAAATGGTTGCCAAACCCAATACATATGGTTAGCGGAGGACGTTCACCAATTGATTCTTCTAGACCAGTGGTTCCCAAACTCCAGTCCTCGCGGACCCCAACAGGTCATGTTTTCAGGATTTTCATAGTGTTACACATGTGAGAGAATTCTTGATGCCTTGATGATACTTCCATCACCTGTGAAATACTAAGGAAATCCTGAAAACATGACCTGTTGGGGTCCTCGAGGACTGGAGTTTGGGAACAACTGGTCTAGAAGAATAAATTGGTGAACGTCCTCCGTTAACCATATGTATTGGGTTTGGCAACCATTTTTGGTTACCCATTTCATATTTTTTTCAGCAGTTTTGCATATGTAAGAAGTAGTCTATGATGAAACAATGCTATTCTCCTGTGCTATTCTTTACGGGAATGTACAAATTGTTTAAATCAGTTTGTTGTGTTTATACTTATTTTAACCATATTGCAATCGTAATAAAAAAAAATTAGAAATCTTGCAATTATCAAAGGTCACAGGGGTGTTTTTAGACCGTGACTTCCTGTTGTTTTAGGAAATCCACATGTTCATTAGTCGTAATGTACAACCTCAGACTGAATCTTTTGTATTGAAGTATCTAATAAGCTTTTGCAAAGGTCACTGTGAAGCAAAGAGGAGCAGGTCAGCTGTCACATCACCTATTGTGATTGGAGGATACTGTGCTATCAGCTGTCTATAGAGGTATTACCTGGCATCATAATCATGCCCATGATGATGATAATCAAAATAAGAACTCTTCCTGACAAGGCAGAAAGTATGAGTCTAAAATGTAGCAAGTGTAAAAATTGCAAATTTTCTCATTTTTGTTTTTTAATAAAGATTGTGAACTTTTTAAAACTGTTTGTCAATTTTGCACACACACCAAAACCTGATTTAAAAAAATAGGAACGGTAATTGCCTCAAGATGGCATCACTTTAAGTATAGCATCTGGCTAGAAACTTATTTTTTTTCCCTCTATGTACAAGAAAAATTGATGACACGCTGTTCAAAACCTGATCAAAATAATCAATCGATTTTCTCATATGGGTGAAAAAGGTCGACTGAACCAGTGCTGTAATCAGCCAACTGCTTTTGGTATTGTAACTGTTCTAGGAATTCACTCTCTAATTGTGGGCATGATGCCTTAGTTAGCATTCACGAAGGCAATGCATTTTTGCTCCAAACATGTGCAGATTTATTTCATTCCACATGTCGCACCAAAACAATCTCATAAACATAAATCCCGGCCTTGTCCAGGCACTAAGTACACAGAATAGTCCCTGGCTACTCATACACGGCTGAGCTAGCCACAGCTCGGTCAAACAAAACAGTGAATGTGAATGTGCTCTTACACTTTCCACATACACCAACTTATCCTCTGGTCATTTCTTTGATTTTGCTTTTTTATGTACTTTGTAGAAACAGGGGTGTGCCCCCCTTTCTGAGATAGGCATTTCATCTATATAGCTTTCCATGGACAGGTGGCTGAACAGTCGTCCCCTGTCCTGCTCTGCCCTTGTTCACATTAAGGTTGGTTGACGCATGGTAAGGTAATACTAGAGACAGGACCATTGTGAGGGAGAGACAGGGCTGTAGTCAGGGCCAAGGACACTGGGGCTTCTAAGCCCTGTCTTCCCTTCACATGAAAATAATGTCCATTAGTCAGCATACCTGTGTCTTCAGGACCAACAATGTCAGGATCTCTATTGCACCACAGAAGGCTGTCTGCAGACAATTTCACATGAATTGAGATACAGTCTATTTCAGCTTGAAACTGAACAACTTTACTGTTTTAATTTCTCGGCACATCCAAGTATTTCACAGCGTTATTCACAGGTTTTACAATACATGCTGTTAGGTGCTGGGATTCTCCCACTGAATGGGATAGATCCCAAGTAGAGTTGAGCAACTTTGGTCGGATCGGGTTTCGTGAAACCCGAATGAAACAAAATTTGTTTCGGATGAAACTGGTCCGACTAGGGCATAAAAAAGTCGGAGTTTTGTCTGAAACCGACCCCAATGCAAGTCAATGGGAAATAAAAGTTGGCATTGAGCAGATGACATTCATCAATTCAATGCTGACTTTTATTTCCCATTGACTTGCATTGGGGTCGGGTTTCTGACGAAACTCCGACTTTTTTTGCCCTAGTCGGACCAGTTTCATCCGAAACAAATTTTGTTTCATGAAACTCGATCTGACTTAAGTCGCTCAACTCTAATGCCAAGCCTTGTCTGGTGCAGCAGTCTCCCATTCAGGCTCAGCCGCTGGGATGACTGCTCAGCACAGACTCTGGACCCAGCACCTTGCTCATGCTGCATGTATAGTTGCTGCTGACTCACCAGCCAAGCCTATGGTGATTTCTGATATACATGTGCAGTGTTGTGCTCTGGAGCCTTAGTCTGGATTTCATAGAATCATAGAATCGTAGAGTTGAAAGGGACCTCCTGGGCCATCTGGTCCAACCCCCTGCTCAAAGTAGGATTCGCTAAATCATCCCAGATGTCTGTCCAGCCTCTGTTAGAAGACTTCTATTGAAGGAGAACTCACCACCTCTCATGACAACCTGTTCCACTCATTGATCACTCTGTCAAAAAGTTTTTTCTAATGTCTAATCTGTGTCTCCTCCCATTCAGTTTCATCCCATTACTTCTAGTCTTTCCTTGTGCAAATGAGAATAAAGATGATCCTTCTACAATGTGACAGCCCTTGAGATATTTGTAGACAGTTATTAAGTCTCCTCTCAGTCTTCTCTTTTCCAAGCTAAACATTCCCAAATCCTGCAACCTTTCCTCATAAGACAGGGTTTGCAGAACGGTCACCATTCTGGTCGCTCTTTTCTGAACTTGCTCCAGTTTGTTGATGTGTTTTTTAAAATGTGGCGCCCAAAACTGGACAAAGTATTCCAGATGAGGTCTGACCAAAGACGAGTAGAGGGCAATAATGACTTTACGCGATCTAGACTGTATGCTTCTGTTAATACATCCTAGAATTGCATTTGCCTTTTTTGCTGCTGCATCACACTGTTGACTCATATTCAGTCTGTGATCTATTAGTATACCCAAGTTTTTTTCACATGTGCTGTTGCTTAGCCCTATTCCTCCCATTCTGTATATGCTTTTTTCATTTTTATTGCCCAGATGTAGTACTTTGCATTTTTCCCTTTTAAAAACCATTCTGTTAGTTGCTGCCCACTGCTCCAGTTTATTTATATCTTTTTGAATCCTCTCTCTCTCTTCTCTAGTATTAGCTATCCCTCCTAGCTTTGTGTCATCAGCAAATTTAATCAGTTTACCCTCAATTCCTTTATCTAAATCGTTGATAAAGATGTTGAACAATACAGGGCCCAGGACAGAGCCCTGTGGTACCCCACTTGAGACATTCATCCAACTGGATGCGCAGCCATTTACAACCACTCTTTGGGTCTGATCACTAAGCCAGTTATGAATCCACCTAACAGTTGTCTTGTCCATTCCATACTTAGTGATTTTTTCAATAAGGATTGTGTGAGATACTTTGTCAAATGCTTTGCTGAAGTCAAGATATACTATATCTACAGCATTTCCCTGATCCACCCAATCAGTGATTCTGTCATAGAGGGAAATTAAGTTAGTCTGACATGACTTATTAGTTACAAACCCATGCTAACTCTGTCTAATCACTTAATTCTTATCTAGGTACTTACATACATGTTGTTTAATAATTTGTTCAAAGATCATTCCTGGTATAGAAGTCAGACTCACCGGCCTATAGTTGCCTGGGTCCACCTTCTTCCCCTTTTTGAAGATAGGAACAACATTTGCTCTTCTCCAGTCTTCTGGGACCTCTCCTGTTATCCAAGAATTTTCAAAGATTATTCAGAGGGGTTCAAAAATTTCTTCTGCTATCTCCTTCAGCACTCTGGGGTGTAATTCATCTGGACCTGGAGACTTGAATTTATTTAGGTTAGCTAAGTATTTCCTCACTATCTTTCTGTTTATAGATATCCTGGATTCTTCTATTCCCTTAATAGGACAGTGAAGAACAGTTGATTTTACATTTCCTTTCTGAGAGAAAACAGATGCAAAATAGGAATTTAAAAGTTCGGCCTTCTCAACATCCTGGCTTACCATTTCATCATTTTCATCCTGTAAAAATGCTATAGTATATTTGACTTTTCTTTTACTTTTGACATATCCTCAAAATCCTTTATTATTGCTTTTGACGTCTCTTTCAAGCCTCAATTCATTGTCAGCTTTAGTAATCTGATTTGTGCCCTGCAGGTTCTGCAGACAGCATTATATTCTTCTTTAGATATGCCTCCCTCTTTCCATTTTATAAACATTTCTTTCTTCCTTTTTAGCATGTGCTTAAGTTCTGTGTTCATCGATCCTGGTTTCCTTAAATGCTTCCTATTCTTCCCTCTTTTCAGAATTGTTAACAATTGTGCTTTGAGAAATTTGTTTTTCAAGATTTCCCATCCTTCCTGTACATTTTTGTCTTTAAGGATATCCAGCCACTGGATCCCTCCAATTCTCTTTCTGAGTCCCTTAAAATCTGCCTTTATGAAATCTAACCTTGACATCTGAGTCTTCACAGGTCTTCCTCCTCTAGTTATCCAAAATTCTAAAATAGCATGGTCGCTACCTCCTAGGGTCACAGCCACTTTTACCTCCTCAACCATTTCCTCCCTGTTTATAAGGATTAGATCCAAGGTAGCAGTTCCCCTTGTTTTCTCCCCTACCTTTTGGAAGATAAAGTTGTCAGCAAGAGAGGATAAGAATTTTCTTGACCTGTTAGTATTGCCTGAGAGAGATTCCCAACAAATGTCTGGATAGTTGAAATCTCCCATGACAACTATGTCATATTTTTTGGAGAACTTGGCCATTTGATGCATAAAGAGTTCATCCATATCTTCAGCTTGCACAGGCGGCCTGTAGTAAATGCCTACAATGGTGTCCTTTCCATTGTTCTGTCCTTGTATTCTTACCCAAACAGTTTCCACAGAACTCCCAGTCTCTGAAGCTTCAATCTCTGTGCAGATATACATGTTTCTAACATACAATTCGACACCTCCTCCTCGTTTATCAAGCCTGTTTCTAGCAAATAAGTTGTATCCTTCTAGCCTTCTATTCCAATCATGTGTATTGTCCCACCAAGTTTCAGTGATTCCAATGACATCATATTTCTTTTCCTGTGTTAGTAGTTCCAATTCTCCTTGTTTGTTGCCCATGCTTTGTGCATTAGTATAGAAACATTTTAGTTTGTGATTGGTTTCTCTTTCTCCAATATTTTTATTATTTAGATTCTTTTGTCTTTGTTCTTTAATCCCACTTCTAATAGCAGAATCCCCAATAGCATTTTTGAGGTGTATGGCTTTTTCTGGCCTTTTGCTTCCCTTCCCACATTGTTCTAGTTTAAAGCTCTCCTGATGAGTGTAGCAAGACAACTTCCAAATACATGTTTTCCAGTCTTCGTAAGGTGCACCCCATCTCTAGCAAGTAGTCCATCATATAGGTAATTCACTCCATGATCCAGAAATCCAAATCCTTGCTGACGGCACCATCGACGTAGCCAGTAGTTCACCTGCAGAATCTTATTTCACCTCCTTGTTCCATGGCCATCCACTGGGAGGATGGAAGAGAAGACCACCTACGCTCCCAGTTTCACTTTCTTTGCTAAGTTTTCAAAGTCACTGCAGATGGTTTCCAGGTCGTTTCTTGCTGTGTCATTTGTCCCCACATGTATTAGCAGGAATGGGTAGTCATCTGTAGGTCTGAAGAGTCCTGATATCCTGTCAGACACATCTTTAATTTTTGCACCTGGAAGACAGCACATTTCTCTTGAAGTTATATCCGGTCTGCAGATAGCGACCTCTGTTCCTCTCAGTAGGGAATCCCCCATGACCACCACTCTCCGTTTCTTCTTGAAAACATTTTTCTTTCTCCATCCAGGAGGATTCTGAGGGTGTACAAGGTTGCTGTTTGTGGTCTTATCCTGATGTATTTCTTCATCGTTCTCCTGCGTAAGAGCCTGGTACTGGTTCCTTAGCAGTATGGGCGCTGACTGACTCCCGATCCTCCTGCTTCTCTGGGTCACATGTTTCCATTCCTCTGTTTCTTCAGGTGCACTTCGAATTTCTTCTCTTTCTGCAACATAAAGAGATAATTCTGCTCTAAGTACTCTTCACCTTCCTTAATGATCTTAAATGGAGCTAACCTCTCTTCGAGATTTTGCAACTTTTTCTCCTACAGGGACACAAGCTTGCATTTGTGGCATGTGAAGTTTGGTTTTCCACTGGTAAGTCTGTGAACATGTAGCAAGAAATGCAGCTCACCAAATGGCTTCTGGCCTCTTCCATATTGTTATTGTTAGAGGGATTGAAAAATGAGCCAAAATCGGCGTGCGGTTTACCGATTTCCTCTTTTCAGCTGCAACAGCCAAAATCCAGTGATCGTTGAGCTTACAGAGACTCTTTACTTATCCCAGAAGGCACTGGGAATATGCAAATGATCTTCTCAGGACTCTTTCCCTGGTTTACCGATTTCCTCTTTTCAGCTGCAACGGCCAAAATCCAGTGATTGTTGAGCTCGCAGAGACTCTTCACTTATCCCAGAAGGCACTAGGAATATGCAAATGATCTCAGGACTCTTCCCCTGGTTTACCGATTTCTTTCAGCTGCAACGGCCAAAATCCAGTGATCGTTGAGCTCACAGAGACTCTTCACTTATCCAAGAAGACACTGGGAATATGCTAATGATCTCCTCAGGACTCAGGACCCTACTGAGCATGTCCATTATGTGGCACCTTCTCTTTGGTGCTCGGACGTCAGCTGCTCTGGTGAGGTGGCAGCTTCTGATTGGTCCACAGGCAAGGTCCTGTGTGTCTGGACTTGAGATAAAGGTATAAAGGGCTCTCAATGGCGCACGCCTGTGCGCTAGCATCATGCTTACTTGCTGTGTGTGTTTGTGGGACAGGTACCACCCTGTATGCACGTGTGCTGCTAATAGCACTACAAGTGTGTTTCTAGACAGGCAATGTAGGGTGGGAACTCCCGCTTGAACTTAGCGTCTGCATCGGACGCCCTCTGGTGCAGGCTCAAAAGCCACTGTGTTATGATTGAGTCACCGTAGGAGGCAAAAACAGAAATGCTAGCTAAGTCCAGAAAACCAGAGAAGTTGGCAGCTATCGGATTGCAGACCCCTGAACCTATCAACACAACTAGCAGTAGCCGTGGGGGTTCCTACGATGCCCTAGACCCCTCGATCACAGCCGGAGAATTAAATAGGCCTAAAGAAAGAAAGGGGAAATCTAAACTGCCCCAGAGCAGACCCCAAAGCAATAGGCAGCCCCCAACATATAATGACGGTGAAGCAAGATGAAAATACTAACAGACAGAAAGATAGGCTGAGCAAAGAGGGGCCCAAGCTAACTAGATAGAAAAGGACAGGAAGGCTGCTGTCTGCAATCCGTGAAAAACCCTATGAAAATAAGAGCCAACAGACTGACAGTGAAAAAGGCCCTGAAGACGCTAAGCTTCAAAAAAGCTATGTCAGTACTCAGGATTATACTGAAGACAGAGCTACAGGCAAAAGGAGATTCAGCTCACCCCAGCAAGGAATGGCAGAATACTGAAAAGCAAGGAAAACAAAAAGCAAAACAAAAAAGCTAACAGGCAAAACAGAAAACTTAGCTTTAGAGGAGCAGGAATCAGACTGGTGTCCTAGAAGTCCACAGAGAAATCACCCGCAGGGCAGAAGGGCGTCGGCAGCCTTATATCCAGTCCGTGACTCCACTCAGCCAGTCATCCTCATTAGACTCAGGTGCCTGATAATCAGGCTCATTACCCTCCTTTACCAGAATAGGGAGTTCACCAGACCCCAGTGACTAAGGAGAAAATGAACTCACAACACCACCGTGTGTCAGAGCAGGTTCAATCACCAGCGTAGTGGGGGGTGAGTTATAGGGACCCCACTAGCGTCAATTCCTCTATGCTCCTGTGACGTCTAACAGGGTATAGCTTAGAGTGCTCTCCGTTTTCATACTGCTCTGTGGAGTAACAGAGTCAGGCGCTTTGCACTCTGTTCACACCACGTGACATTTAACTCTGTGTGTTTACACTGCTTTCTCGCGGCTACGCTGTGCCATTGTCCTCTAGCTGTGGTTTCAGCATCACCACACGGTGGACTCCGGGTTGCGAACGCACCTTATTATAATTTAAATTTGGTGCATTCTGCCAATCCTAACAGTATACTAGCGCCAGGGTCTGGCTAGCAATAGTGGACAATCATCGTCTTCAATGGTTTGTCTAGCAGCTTGAGAGCAGGTTGACCACTCTTGAGGGGACTACCTCAGCTTTGGACCTCGCTGCGATGGTAGCACAAGCAGCTGCCAAAGCCGCTACTAAGTTTGCTGCTGCGGCTCCTGTTTCTTCAGAGTTGCATTTTTAGCTGCCTGAAAAATTTTCCAGGGACAGCAAGGCTTGTAGAGGGTTTGTGAATCAGTGCTCAATCCACCTGGAGTTACTGGCTTTACAATACCCAACAGAGTGTACCAAGGTGGGGTTTATTATTTCCTTATTGTCAGGCAGGGTGTTGAATGGGCTACACCATTATGGAATGAGATGATCACATGATCCTTAGCGCCACTCATTTTTGGGGGGCCCCGAAAGAGGTTTTTTTGGGGCCACAAGTAACCCAAGATACCGCACTGCAGCTCCTGGCTCTAACTCAAGGTTCGTCCATGGTTAGCCAATTTACCATGAAATTTCGTACTTTGGCTACCAAGTTGGAGTGACCAGATAAAGTCCTGCTCTGTGGAGTAACAGAGTCAGGCACTTTACGGTGCTTACTCGCAGCTACCCTCCGCCATTGTCTTCTAGCTGCGGTTTCACCATCACCGCAAGGTGAACACCAGGTTGCGAACGCACCTTGTTATAATTTACATTTGGTGTGTTCCACCAATCCTAACACATGTAGCTTCATCTTTCCTTGCACTCCTTTCCACGTCCTGCAGTATATTTCAGGGTAACAGTGCCTTTGGCGGTACCGCAGAGTTCTCCTTGTCCAGACTCTCTGTATTGGGGGATTCCATCATCTATTTCACCCCGGATCTGAGGGCATCAGCCCATGCAATGACCTGCCACATATTGGACAATCTGCACCCTGTACGCTTCCCGGACCTCTTTCTTCCTTCTCCTCCAAACTGCTACAACACTACTGCTTAATACTGTTCTTCTGTCCTAAGAACCTCGAATGGCTGGGCTTCACTGCTTCACTAATGTTACGTAAATGCTGCGGAGTCTTGGGCCTATAACCCTGTGGACAGTTTGGGCGCCCGGGCTCTTCTGACTCTACCTACACTATGCTACCCCTTACCAACCAGCAGCCCCTCCAACAGTTAACTATAGTATATCCTATGCTAGAGCTGTATGTGCTATGATGCCCCCCATCTAGAGTTGAGCGAAACGGGTCGGTCATATTCAAAAGTCGGCGACTTTCGCTAAAGTTGGGTTTCATGAAACGAAACCCGACCATAGCATGAGATCGGCCACGAGTTCAGCGACCAGAGCGTCAAAGTCGCATTTCAAAAGATGCTTCCAGCGCCCTTTTTCAGCCAATGATGGAGGACGCACACTGTGGGCAACGCAATGACATAGGCATCGGTCACCACCATCTTTGAGAAGGGCATACAAGTGATTGGCTGGCTTTGTGTGGCGTCACATGGGCTATAAAAGGGCATGGACGCCGACCGCCATTTTACTTATGCCGATCTTAGCATAGGGAGAGCTGCTGCTGCTGCTGATTCTGTAGGGAGAGCGTTAGGCAGGGAAGAAGAACAAAAAAACTGCTTCTGCTGTTAGCAATTTCCACTTACAACGAAACACTTTGTGTGCAGTGACAGGGGAGGCTCTATTTTTGTGCATCAGCTCTGTTGGTTATTAGGCTGCCTTATAAGGCTCCCTGATAGCTGCATTGCTGTTTGCACACTGCTGTGCAAACTGCTTTTATAAAAGCAAAAATACTTTTCTTCCTCTTTTCTGCCCAGTTACCAAGCGTTCATTTTTCCACCCTTTTGTGTGTGCACTGTGCAGCAGTCCTGCTTATTAGGCTGCCTGCGTCCATACTTGGACTGAGAGCATCATTGTCAGCATCCTCAAATCTCTAGTGAAATCCAAATTCTCACCAATCCTATAGACACCCTCCACCTTGTCATACTCCATCCAATTTCAGCCTGTTACATTGAGGTGTAATCTCTCCTGGGCCAGAGACAATAGTTCTGCGTCCTCAAATCTATAGTGAGATCCAAATTCTCACCAATCATATAGACACCCTACACCTTGTCATACACCATCCAATTTCAGCCTGTTACATTGAGGTGTAATCTCTCCTGGTCCTGAGACAATAGTTCTGCGTCCTCAAATCTCTAGTGAGATTCAAATTCTCACCAATCCTATAGACACCCTCCACCTTGTCATACACCATCCAATTTCAGCCTGTTACATTGAGGTGTAATCTCTCCTGGTCCTGAGACAACATTTCTGCATCCTCAAATCTCTAGTGAGATTCAAATTCTCACCAATTCTATAGACACCCTCCACCTTGTCATACACCATCCAAGTTATCTGTAAGAAGCGCGCAAAGACCTTTAGCCGAGGGAAAAATCCGAGAAATTTGAATACCAGTTGCATGCTTAGACATTTAACCACCATGCACTTGCAAGCATGGACGGACTACCAAACCTCACGTACCACATGTGCACCTGCTCCGATTGAAGGTAGTCAGCAGCGCTACATCGCTTCCCCCACTGTAAGCCCACCAGTTAGCACACCACCAGCAGCAAATGTCGAGGTGTCATCGCAAGGGCAAAGCAGTCATGGAATCACAATGTTATTGCTACGAAAGACTGAATCTAGGCCATCAGCAACACCACCAACACCATCACTAACCCTCTCTCAGTCCGCCATGTCCACTGCTAGTTTCACCATATGCAGCTCTCAAGTCCAGCTCACCCTACCAGAGACTCTGAGCAGGACAAGAAAGTACTCATCCTCTCATCCGCGTACACTGGCTTTGAACGCCCACATTGCCAAACTAATCTCGTTAGAGATGATGCCCTACCGGTTGGTTGAAAGCAAAGCTTTCCATGAGCTCATGGCCTACGCAGTACCACACTATGACCTACCCAGTCGGCACTTTTCTCGAAAAGCCATCCCAGCCCTCCCCGTGCATGTGAAAGACCGCATTGTCCATGCACTCAAGCAATCATTGAATGGAAAGGTGCACCTCACAACAGATGCATGGTCCAGTTGGCATGGCCAGGGCCGTTACGTGTCCATCACTGCGCACTGGTTTAATGTGGTGGATACAGGGTCCACAGGGGACAGTGGCGGTGGGACAGTGCTGCCTAGCCCACGGTATAGGAAACAGTTGGCTGTAGGCATTCGACCCTCCTCCTCCAGAAGCGAAAGCTCGTCCACAGAGCGCAGCCGCATGAGCACTCCATCCACAGCTGCCCGTGTTGCACGCGAGGTGTCCCACTATCGAACAGCTAGTGGTAAGCGTCAGCAGGCTGTGTTAAAGATGATATGTTTGGGCGACAACAGACACACCGCGGAGGTACTGGCCGACTACTTGCAGCGACAAACTGAGTCATGGCTGGGCAGTCTACATCTTGAGGCAGGCAAGGTAGTTAGTGATAGCGGCCGGAATTTTGTGGCAGCCATAGCCCTTTCAAAACTCAGACACATACCTTGCTTGGCTCACACCTTGAACCTGGTGGTGCAGTGCTTCCTCAATAATTAACTGGAGTTAACAGCCCTGCTCCATAAGGTGCGAAGACTGTGCTCGCACATCCACCGGTCACCCGTATAGTCTGCAGCCGAGGAGGAAGAGGAGGAGGGAAGCCTTGATGACAGTCA
Source organism: Dendrobates tinctorius (assembly GCF_039654945.1). Lineage (NCBI taxonomy): Eukaryota > Metazoa > Chordata > Amphibia > Anura > Dendrobatidae > Dendrobates > Dendrobates tinctorius. The sequence continues at coordinate 11,757,045 of NW_027361788.1, read as the reverse complement.
GTCATTGTCTGCTCAGGGAAGTCTCCTGGATGAGGTGGAGGAAGAAGAGGAAGAGGAGGAGGATGATGGGGATGATTATTTTGGGGAGGAGGATGCTTCTCAGGGGGCAAGAAAAAATGTTGGCGTGGCAAGGTCAGTTACAGGGTTTGTGCGTGACTGGAGGGATGTGGATTTGCCAGAAAGTGCTCTTCCACCCAGCATTCGCAGTGCATCATTGACACCTGGAACATTGGCCCACATGTGTGATTATGCCTTGCAGATCCTAAAAAGGGAACCCCGCATTGCCAAAATGATGAACGATGATGACAACTGGCTGGCCAGCATCCTGGATCCACACTATAAAGGCAAATTCCAAAACATCATGCCATAGGAGAACCTAGAGCTAATATTGGCTAACAGACAAGCAACTCTGGTAAACCGTTTGTTTGAGGCATTCCCAGCACACAGCGGTGGTGATGATTTTCCAACGAGCCGTAGGGGGGCAACAAGGAAGAGGTGTTCGTGGTGCACATAGCCGAAGTGGCGTTGGACACAGGGGTTTCATGACCTGGTTGTGGACTGATTTTTCAACTACCGCTCAAACGACTGGTAATACTGCATCGATCGAAAGTGACAGGAGACAGCAGTTAACTACGGTAACAAACTACTTCTCCTCCCATATTGATGTTCTCCCTCGCCGGTCATTCCCCTTTGACTATTGGGCCAGTAAACTTGACACCTGGCCTGAATTGGCACAATATGCCTTACAGGAGCTCGCTTGCCCTGCTGCTAGTGTGTTATCTGAACGAGTCTTCAGTGCTGCTGGATCAATCCTGACAGAAAAAAGGACCCGTCTGTCGACCCAAAATGTTGATGATCTAACCTTCATTAAAATGAACCATGCATAGGTTTCAAAGGATTTTGTCCCACCCTCCCCTGCTGACACGTAGGTTGCCAGAAAAATGGCTTGCTTTTGTCCTCCTCTTCCGCGGACTTCTCCAATTACTCCATTTGCAGCTGCTGAATGTCCAACATCAACATATGCCATTTTTTCCACCTCCCTAACTGGGCTGCCTCAACCCACAGGGCCGGGGTCACCACCTGGCGCACGCACCTATGCGAGTGCCGTTGCCCTGGACAGGTAGGTGGGCACACTCTTTGGCAACGGCCCTTGCACAAGGTCCCTCATAGTAGAATAAAGTGTCTCTGATGGTGGGGGTGCACACCCGCCGTCAGACACACCGGCATACTATGAGGGGTCCTGTGCCAGTGCCGTCGCCAATGAGTGGGCCCCCTGCTTGCTCAGGATCACAGCACTTGCAAAGTTGAAATACTTACCTCTCCCTGCTCCGCCGCCATGACGTCTTCCGCGTTTCCTGACAGTGACATTCTGGTCATAGAGCGCTATGACATCACATCTGTACGCCCTCTGCCTAAACAGTCCAAGTGCAGTGAGATGGAAGATGGGGACGACGAGGAGTCCAGACTAGTACAGGGATTCCCTAGCGAGGAGACTTATTTAATTGTTTTCAATGTTGGGACAGCTATTTTTGGGGAGCACTATACTCTGGAGAATGATATATGAGGCGCACCATACACTGGAGCATTCCAAAGGTGGACATCAGACACTGGAGCAGCATTTACAGGGCCCATTATGCACTGGAGCATTAGAAATGGGGCCCATTATATATGAAGCATTATTTGGGACCATAAGACAGTGGAGCTTCATCCATGGGGCCCATCATATACTGTAGCATTATGTGGAGCTCATCATATACTATTTCAAACATTATATGGGACCAATGATTCTGTATGGAGAAATATATGGGCCTCATTACTCTGTATAGCACACAATGAGGTGGCCATAATACTGTATGGAGTAATATACTGTCCATTTTTGGAGCTATTGGAGAATTTAAAATGGATATCAGTCATGAGATGTAAGAAATGAAGTATTTTTCATTGTACTATACCGCTATTTCTCTGCCGTATCAGAGGATCATGAATTATGGCATGTGTTAAAAGAGCCCAGTGACATTCTTTGGCCCAGGGCCCACGAAAATCTG